>NC_137695.1:40322171-41747449 GCF_964034855.1 Anser brachyrhynchus | reverse complement strand
AGAAACTGTCCCAGATAGAAATGTTCCATACAATGCTCAAAAACAGTAAATGCCTCTTCTGCCAACAATATTCAGATCTGGAGCAACAATTATTTTCAAAATAGAAACCTGATGTGATTATCACTAGCGGTCAGGGATCACATTTTGCAGTTTTCAATTGAGGAGATACGTATATTCCAACAGATGTTTCTTTTAACAGCAGTTGGGTTGCTAAAAATTATGAGATTTTCAAGGTCATGCTTGAAAAGCTCCAATATCAGTATGGTAGATTTACTAACAGGTACTTGTTTCCCTAGACAAATGAAAGAAAATGAACCACTCGATTTGAAGTTAACACCTCTAAATCTACTGATTTAGTTTCCTTTCACTAATGATGAAAAAATTAAAGACTGGAAGTACTCCATCCAGAATCTGCCTACTTTTTCGCATTCTCAGATATTCTCAAATAATAAATACTTGTTCACAGTATTTTATCATTTACAGTCCTTACCCCACATCCACAGTATGTCTTTATGTATCAGGACAGCTATATTATGAATGCATAATGTAGAATACAAATTTAGTATATGAATGTCATCTGCAGAGTACATGGGCATGCCCAATCTGAATTACAAAATGAGGTGCTTGGCCTGTTTTGATGAAGTCACCCAAAAGAATGCGAATTACATAAAATTTTGAATGGAGATCTTTGATCTGAGTCCTAGTCCACCATCTGAGTTGATGGAGTTCAGGAGCCTGGGAGGACGGAAAAAAGCAAAAACAGGATCATGGCCTTCAGGAGAAGAGTTTGGTTTGTTTAGGGATCTGCTTGGAAGAACTCCATGGGAGACTAACAGCGAAGAGAGGTCCAGGAGTGCTAGTTGGTTTTCAAAGATTGCCTCCTTCAAGCTGGAGATCAGCCCATCCCAAAGAGCAGGAAGTCGAGCAAAGATGACTGGAGGCCTGCACGGCTGAACAAGGAGAAACATAAAAAAGAAGTGCAGAAGAGGTGAAAGCAGAGACAAGTGACCTGGAAGGAATATAAAAACACTGCCTAAGTGTTCAGGATTGGGTTAGGAAAGCCAAAACCCGCTTCGAGTTGAACTTGGTAAGGGATGTGAAGGGCAACAAGAAAGCTTTCTACAAGAAAGCAACAGGAAGAGGGGAGAGGAAGTATGGGCCTACCGCTGAATGGGGCAGGGAACCTGGTCATAGAGGAAAAGAAGGAGGCCTGGATAGTGAATGCCTTCTTTGCCTTAGCCTTTACTGGTCAGACCAGCCTTCAGCAACCCTTCCAAAATATGTGGGAAGGTCCAGGGTGAGACAGACCTCAGTGAAGGAGGATCAAGTTAGAGAACATTTAAATGAATTGGATAGCCTCTAGTCCACAGGCCCTCATGGGATGCACTGGCAAGTGCTGAGGGAGCTGCCTGGTGTCATTGCAAGGACACTACTGACATTTCCAGGCTTTGCTTATCAAACTATAAGTAACACCAAGCTGATGAGGCTAAACATTAAGCCTTTTGAATCAAAACTCTGGACCATTATGCCTCCTGATTATTAAGACGAAGGGTATGTTTTAAGGGAAAGCATTCTGTTTTATTATGTTATTCAATTTGCCTGTTTCATAGTTCAGCAACAGGGAGAGATCCATTTCCTTTTATGTGCACAGCTACCATAATAAAGCAGTAATTAGCAGTAAGTAGTCCCTGATCAGCTCAGTGGGGTATGTGAAAAAAGAGATGACTCCAAACAAGTACATAAAAATGTAGCCTGAACAAACAACATTCAAACAGACAGGGTTCCACTTTGGGGCCTTTTTTTTTTCTTTCTTTTTTTTTTAATAAATCTTGATTCCTACAGGGCACACTGTTTACAACTACATCTATGCCTCTTAAAATTATCCATGATGATACTATCTAAGATAGCTACCCCCACAAAGCTTTCATGGTTTAAAGGTTACCTGCAGCCGAAAATCAAATTGCAATGAGATAAAGTGGGGTGAAAGATCTTTTCAGTCATTTCAGTTTCCGTTTTATTTTTCTGTGTGATGGTACAATCTGTCTTTTTGTGGTTGGTACACAGGAGTCTGCATCCAACACTCCTGAGGCCATGATCTCTGCTAGCTAAGGGAAAGGGAAGCATTTCTCTCTGTCACAATATTAATTACAGGTCTGTAGCTATGTAATAAAGTTGGGGGAGTTTTGCTAGACTGTACTTCAGGTCCACAGTAACACAGCAATATCTAGTCTTCCCAAATTCCACCCCTGCTTACAACTACCTGAAAAAATATTATCTCCAGAAGAAACTCACTGCATGATTTCCTCCAAATTCACAGTCCTATTGCTAGCTTGTTCTTAGAGGCTGATTCCTTAAATTAATTCATTTTGCATGTAATTTGCAGAAAGTAATGTTGAATTTTATATTCTGCCTTTTATATTGCATGCAATCCAGATTCTCATTTATTGTACTACTACTATTAATTACCACAGGCTAAGAGGTTTGCAGATATTTTTTCCCCACAGCAAATTCCCAAACTCTGTCTTGGTAATATGCTTTCACATTTTCCCTCTGGTAATAAGCTATTTCACTTGCAGGCTTATTTTACATTAATCTGTTTTGGACTGCATTGTTCTGTACTAGCTCAGCTTCTGAAAGAGTCTTAATCATTCTCTGACTGCATTTTTTCTCATCATTCTCTCTTTCTACCCAGTAAAGACAGCAAATGTAAAAATTATGCTATTTCATATCATCATCCTGACCGTTTATATAAATAATGAGGTTTTAGAGTACTGCTAAGCCTCATGATAGCCCATTAGCAGTCTCTTTCCAGAATGAAATTTACTTATGATATAGCTGCTTTATATGTCATTTACTTTAAATTCAGCGAGCCAATCTGTCTCTACTTGCATGGGTCAAAGGCTAACATCTGCAAAAATAAAACCTGTTTTTATAAACTATAACACCCTTAGGGATGTTTTGTATCTGTGCCATCAAGGTATGACTTGGATAAGATGTATACTGGTGCTACAACCAAATTCCTTTACTTTTTCTTTGCAAGAGATAACCAAAACCCCATCAATATATCAGTTTGAAGTCTAATTTCATAACCAGAACCCCCATCAATATATCAGTTTCAAGTCTAATTTCATTTTCTTGCTCTCATTCTTCAGATTTGTTCATTGTGTACGCTTTTGTGAGCTTTTTTCTTTCTCCTTTTTTTTTTTTACTGAAAGATTCCTTGTTTTTCCAAATTTGGCCAGCTTTATTTTTCCATTTTGGATGAACAACCGTGGGTTTTAGGAGTCTTTTCCTTTCTGCGTAAGTATTGCTAAACCCATATTTGAATATCTACCTCACTAGTCTTGTATAAAATTTCAAAATAAAAATGGTTATCATCTACTAATTCTATCTCCATGCCACATGGAAGACATATGGTCCATGTATACAAGCCAGGGCCAATACAGTGGGCCAATGTGACCCGAATGAGGTTCAACAAGTCCACATTCAAGGTGCTGCACCTGGGTCAGGGCAATCCCAGACACAAGTACAGACTGGAAGAACTCACTGAAAGCAGCCCTGCAGAGAAGGATTGTGGGGTTCTGGTGGACGAAAATCTTGACATGAGCCAGCAGCATGCGCTTGCAGCCCAGAAGGCCAACTGCATCCTGGGCTGCATCAACAGAGGAGTAGCCAGCAGGTCAAGGGAGGGGATTGTCCCCTTCTGCTCTGCCCTTGTAAGGCTGGATGGGGCTTTGGGCAAACTGGTGTGGTGGGAGGTGTCCCTGCCCATGGCAGGGGGGTTGGAACTGGGTGATCTTCAAGGTCTCTTCCAATCCAAGACATTCTGTGATATGATTCTATGATTCTGTACTTCATTGTTATTGTTCCTCATCATCACTAATGAAGTAACATAACATATGGAAATGAATAAAGTTAACAAGAAACTTTTTAACTGGACCAAAGTGCTCACAGTAGAGCCACTGGAGAGCCACCTGCAACTGTGCACTTGGTCAAACCTCCAAGTTCCCATTCATGTTATGTGATCCACTGTCAGAAATCCTGTCACCCCTGTATTATTGTTTCCTGAATGTCATCTGTGCGGAAGAATGTGTGCAACTCTACAACATTTGCAATGACTTATGATGAAAAATGATGGTGAAAAAGAATTACAAATGGAAGAAGTAACAAAGGGGAGCTCAGTCATAAACCTTGTACCATCATGCAGTAAGTCACCTAGTCACAACTGTACAGTCCTAACTTGTTAGCCAACATCCCTCTTTCATAAATGTTTCCGAGTGATTTCTGTGACAAATGCCCAAGAAAAATCTATTCTAATTAAGTAAAAATATAGATTGATCAATGGGTTGCTAATGTTGAGTAAATTGCAATACAATTGCAAAACTTTCAGTATAACTTCTTTATTTGAGCACTCTTAATCATCACATCCACACGCCTCATACTTTCAGTAGTGCCTTTTTTATTTATTTTCTAAATGATCACTCTATCAGGTTGAGACACAGTAGGTTCTGCCTTAGTTGTTCATATATTTCAACTATTACAGGGACTAACAATCTTAGAAATGAGTTGTTGATAGCTTGGATTCTGCATAATTTAAAAAGTGTCAAAATACCTTTCTTTAGAATCCATATTTTTAGCTACCAAGAAATGAGATTGCTAAGGAATATCAGTGAGAATTTTTCTGTCTAGCTCAACTAACAAACTCCACTACATAACCCATATTCCAATGACTTTGATATCCTTGTACCATTTTTTCTCCTCCATACACATCAAGACTGGTATAAACACCGAGTTGATTTCCTCGACCTGTTGGAAACTGAACAAGGAGCTGGAAGACCAAAAGCTCTCATCTTCTTTTTCAAGGACAACTGGCATTACTGCTTTTGTGCATTCACAACTTCCTTTATTCAAAACTAAACCATCAGACTCAGAAACCAGACAAGTCTAAATTAAATTGTAATGGTACATTAAAATAAAAGCAGAGGACACAATTAAACTCTTATGCTTTAGATGAGATGTTGGCTATCTAGAGCTTAAGTATAGTGGGCATACAATGGGTACTCTGTAAGGCTTTTTGCCAGCCAAAATGGGAGAAAACCCCACCAACCTACACTGATACTCAGAGTATCTTTTGCCCGAAAGGGATTTTGAGATCACACCATCATCAGAACTCCTGCCAATACTAAAAGCAGAATACTGCGGATTAGCAGCACTCTCTGATTATGAGAGGCAGTACCTCCCACTCCAGTGTCTAACACAGACTACCAGTGCATACTGAGCAGTGCTGCAGACAGAATGCCAAAAGAAGAGCACTACCTGCCTCACTACAGCAGCTGATAGTTCAGGAGATGAGATATAAGAGCCTACCAAATGCATGAACGTCCACTTTCGCTTTTCACTACATAAAACTAATATCCATATGCACAGCCAGATGGTACTCCATCTTGTCTGCTGAAAAGAACATCATAGGACATGAATTTAGATAAACAAAAGGAGGAAAATGAAGTAAAGAAAATCCACATTTGAAATTTCATATCTGCATTTAATTTTATAAGCAAGTCAGAGTTCAAAAGAAGTCAATCATTTGGCCCAAAAAATGACAGAGACAAGAGATACAGTAGTCATAAATGCATCATGTCATTGAAATACGATATTTGTCATCACCTTGATCCTCTTCTCACAAAATAGTGCTATTCAGATTAGTTGCTACGAGTCTCCCCTTCTAGTGAAGAATAAAAACTTCTTTACCACACATAGAATAGTTCTTGTATTTATTTTTATTAAAATGAGTAAAAGAAATTCCATCTTCCTAAAAGAATTACTGATGTAAGTGTTGGGGTGAGTAAAGTTCTTATGTATCAAGTCTCCAAGCTGAGAAAAGATTACCGAATACACCAAGGATGGCAGCACAGAAAATGACTGAGTGCCATTTTTCATAACATGCACAGCGCAAGTTAAACACTTGCAAAGCACAAAGTTGCATTGGTACCGCCAAAGCCAAATGAATTTGTGAGTGCAATACGCCGCTTTGCAGTTTTCCACTCCTGAGCTGTTAATGGAACATAATTGAGATCAAATCCCGGCTCTGTTTGTTTTAAGTTTAAAGTAGGTGGCAAAATTCCATGGTAACAGGACAGTGCAGTAAAAGCTGCTTCAATAGCTCCTGCAGCCCCCAAAAGATGTCCTGTTGCTCCTTTTGTTGAAGAAACTGCAATGTTACGTGAGTGATCTTTAAAAAGTCTCTTGATCGCTTGATTCTCAGCAGCATCTCCCAGAGGTGTAGAAGTTGCATGTGCATTGACGTATGTTACATCTTCAGGCTTGATTCCAGAATCTTTTATTGCTGCAGACATACACCTAAGAAAAAAAGAAAAGACAGAATGCTGCATTTCCCATTATATTTTTGTCACGTGTACAAACCAAAAGCAAATCTACAGTGTTTGAAAACATTTAACAAATGCAAAAATCTGCAAAACGTACTTTACTAGAAATGTAAATGTCAAGAGATGGGTTCATTTACCTAAACTAACATCCACATTTAGCCACCCTAGAAATACAGCAGTGGTAAGGTCCACTACAAAATCAGACTTGCTGCTAAAAATTTGCTGATTAAATTCCTCAGTTGAGAAAAACACAAGTTGCAAGAAAAAAGATATAACAAGCTATCTCTACGGATTACATTAATATATCAAAGACTCTTTTCAATGCAAAATTTGAAAACATTTGAGAGAGAAATAAGTACCTGAAATGATTACAAAAACCTAAGTTCGCTTCAGTGAAGTTTCTCTAGTGTAGCTGACATCAATGTAACATTCAGTACAATGCTGCAGGAAATCCCCTTGGCATTGTAAGGGAAAGGAAGATTCCCTAGTCTTTACATTTTATTTACCTTTATATTTACAGTATTACAAAATAAGAAAAATTGCTCTATCCAAATAAAACATTTGGAGATGAAGGAAAAATTCTGAAGTTGTTGTGAGTTTCTTTTGCATGTTTTTAGAGGTTAGGAGATATCTTCTTCCCTTCCCTTGAGCAGCAAGGAGATAGCCAAATTCCTGCGCATTAAAATATTTACTGAAAATCATGCTGTTCCACTCTGACACCATATCTCTCATTCTGAGTTCTAATGACCCATGGCATATGACTGCCTCTATAAATAATGCTTTTTTAAGAAAACCACAGAGAGATACAGCTCCATATACGCTCCACACTGTGTTTCTTCTCAGCTTTCCCACAGAAAGGAGATGAGTCACATGCCCTTCCTTGCACACACATTTTAACTAAGCATCTCTGGACAAAAGACCACTGTCTCTTTTGAAATTTATGAAAACTAAGTAAATAGGATAGCACAGGCTGCTGGACAAATTGAAATGTCTCCATTACAGCCTTCTATTCTCAGAAGCATCCAGCTTAATTTAGGCTGTAGTCCACTGATTCTCACCATCAATACAGAGTAAGCCAACAATCACACAAAAAAGATTACTGATAAACAGTAAGGGAAGCAGATACATTAATTTAGTTTAATAAATAAGCTGCAAGGAACATAATTACTTAAGGAGGTAACAGATTATTGTGTAGAACACACTTCATATACACAATTCTGAACCTCCTTTCCTGCAGGTTCATTCCAACATATGTGAAAGTAGTTCTTAGAAGATGACAGAAAAATACATCTCCCTGAATTTTTTTGATGTGGCAAATAAAAATCCTGCAGAAAAGTAAGAGAAGCATATACATTTCATATTTAATTCACACGCCACTACAGTAACCAAATATTGTTATGAAAATTGCATTAAAATGTATTATCTCTTCCCAAGTGTGGAAAGGCTCTACATTCTGGAGATAGCAAGATTAACTTTCAGCTACTTCCCATTGCGAATTTAATTTATATGCTATTGCAATCATAAAATATACAAAAAGTCTGTTACAAGATATTGCTGTATCATCTCAAGGGTAAACAAAAGTCTGAAAATCTCAGTAAGACACTCCTGAATACTCCCACCTAAGTCTGTAGACCAATCAACTATGAATCAAATAGCTCTGAGGGAGATTTGGTATATTACACTTCTTGAAAAATCTGTTAATTCAATAAAGACGGAAACATACCTTTAGGGGAACATGTAGAAATTTGAACTATTTGCACAGTGATACACTGAATTTTGTTATTAAATATTCACATACATTCATGGTAATGCAAACTAGTAGAGATTCCTGTATCTGCAATAGCATTTGGCCCATACAAAGCTCATAAACAGTACACACACATCTAACTTAACTAGTAATTAGTTCAGGGATAAAGATTAGATGAATACCATCTACTTGTGAACTTCTTTAATGAGATTAACAATGATGAAGCTTTACCACCTTACCAAAGTGTACTAAAGTGTATTTCTGCTATACTCGTCCACCAACAGATAGCTGCATCACGGCAAAGTATTTAAATGTGATTGTAGCAGAGACGTATGGTCTAAACACATCCTTTACAAAACGCCAAAATCTTTTCTGAACAACAATAGTCACAATTAATGCTAATGACATTTATGGTAATTATTCTAATAAACTAGATTCTCCAAGTGCACTTATCACTTGGCGTTTCTTGAGGAATGCCATTCCCCTTCTGTAACACAACAAATGACAGGACCTGCTTTTGCAGTGGGGTCTCTCTGTGACAAAGGGTGAGGGAGTACCTCAAAAGGTTGTCATACCACAACAACCTTAAACAAGACTCATTTCTATGAACAGCTATGGGCACCAAACATAAAATATTTTCACATAGAGGAGGTTTTCATAACTCTACCCAAAAAGGCTGATTCTAGCAAAAACTGCCCTTCAGGCCATTACTAAAAGCAAAGGAAAACTGGGGCAAGACCTTACCAGGAGCTCTTTTGTTTTTCAGATTATATTCAGATTATTTTCAGATGAGTTTCTTGGTTTTTGGAATACTAATTCAAGACTGAATAGCATTTCTCTAGGAAAAGTATAAAGTAACAGAAACATAGGTGCCCATTATAATTAACATAAAAAGTAGCCACAGTAATCAACATATGGTTCTTACCTGAACGCACCATCTCCTTCTGGATTTGGTGCTGTTATGTGGCAAGCATCGCCCGACAGTCCATAACCCAGAACTTCTGCATAGATACTAGCACCTCTTCGCACAGCGTGTTCATACTCTTCCAAGACCAGCACAGCAGCACCCTCTCCCATTACAAACCCTTCTCTCTGTGAATCAAACGGCCGACATGCCATTTTAGGGCTTGAGTTAAAACTAGTGCTGAGGGCCCGAGCTCTTGCAAATCCAGCCAAGGACAAAGGACTAATGCAAGCCTCAGTCCCTCCAGCCAACATGACATCAACGTCACCAGAGGCAATAAATCGAGAGGAGTCTCCAACAGCATGCGCGCCAGTGGTACAAGCAGTTGACACAGCGTGATTCGGCCCTTTCAGCTGGTATTTAATGCTGATCTGACCTGCTGCCATATTGACTAAAATCTTTGGGACAAAGAACGGGCTGACCTTGTTATAACCCTTTGTTTTAAATAAAGAAGCTGTATCAGAAATCTCTTCCAGCGGAACCATTCCCATTCCAATTGCCACGCCAGCTGTTAAGCGGTCCTGTTCAGACTGCGGAGACCAGCCAGCGTCCTTTATTGCTAGCTCTGCTGCACCAATGGCCATGACAGTAGCAGAACTCATGGATTTGATCTCTGACTTCGATACAAAGCTCTCTTCTTTGAACTGACCCTCCTCGTCTCCCCGTGGCACACAGGCAGCCACTCTACACGGAATGCCTGCATATTCTTCCCCATCTAGTGACGTGATCCCACTGTCTCCTTGGAGAAGGCGCTTCCACACAAGCTGAGTCCCCACACCGAGAGGAGACACTAAGCCGATACCTGTAACAACTACTTTCCTTCGACAAGCAGGCAGTGACTTGCTGAAAGCTCTCCTGTGATTTCTGAAATGCAGATTCAAATTCAGACCGCGGAGATGAAGATTTGCAGTCTTTAAGAGATCCTGGAAACACTGCGAGAACATGGTGGAAATCAATCAATTCATGCACATTCCTGTAACTGGGGAGGGCAAAAAGACACAAAAAAAAACAATAAAGCAGCCAATGTGAGAAAAATTCCAAGTTTGCCAAGTTAACAACCTGCTTTTTACATGAAATACTATTTTCAGCACTGCAGAAAGGGATGCTGTTTCTGTGTCTGTCATCAGGAATAGTATGTGTTACTGCTGGGGGATGTAAAGCACTCACTATTAACTCCCCCTAGGGCTTTAACTCCCAGCTGACTGGAGATATCAACAATGAGCATAAAGATCTTCATTCTTCTGATGGAGAACTGCAAATGTATGTCTAGCCCTATCATGCTAAGGATGCCATCATCTTAACCAGGCAGGATGCTCTAGAAAGCTAGGTAACAGGAGTCAAGAGTCCCTTCCTGGTGCTGCCACTAGTGCAGCTAAGTATCTCGGGGAAGTGTCCTCACCTTCCTATCTCCACCTATGCTTCATCAGCCTTGGGTCATTTAGTCGGTCAGTTCTGATGGGTGGGGACAGTACCTCAAGTGTGTTTGAACAAGATGTATCACAACAGCACCTTGAAAGAGCTGCAAATTGAAAAAAAAGCATTTTGGATTGCAATCTTTTTTCAATTATGCGCAGGCTAACATTTCTATATTGTGATGTTTATGATCAAAGAGAAGAAAAAACAAGTATAAAAATAAATGATGTACTAAACACTCTCCTGACAGAACAGTTTTTCCAATAACATGTCTAGCACTTACATGTTACTCTGAGATCTGGCTTTGAACTATTTAATTGTTGGCCAGCAGCCATGAAGCATACAGCCTGCAGGTTTCCCAGCTCCCTTGAACATAACACCACGAGACTTCGCATATAATGAAATATGTCAAGTGTCAGCAGAAGTACTTCAGGCAGGACATCTCTGGCGAGAGGAGCACACCAAGCAGTAAAGCTGTAGTGCTGTGCCACAGCCCCGGTCTCTTGTGCCTTGTCTGGCCCTAGGTAGATCAGGAACTGGTCTGATTACATGCATCTGGCACACGAGAGCAGGAGGGAGGCTACAGTACAGCTCTGTGCACATCTACAATTACAGGCTTCAATAGGTCTGAATTTGCTGCTGATGCAAATTCTAAATCGGTAGGCATTTGCCAGCCCATCTTGATGAGGGAGAAATTAACTTTTATTTTTCTTCCAGTCTTCTGCAGCTGGGAGAGTCACTATGCTTAAAAACGCAAGAAGTTAAACACACACAGGAGGGTAAGTTTCCCTGTTTCCCTGTTTCAGGGCTCTTCTCATCTCTGCCTCCACCAGGGGTGATTGGACCCTTGTAAAAATAATTACTAAGGTTTGTCTTCAGCCAAAACACTATTTAAACAGCAACGGGCTCAACAGTCAGAAGTGTTTTTGACTGTTTTTCGGCAACAGCCAAGTGTTTTTTGCCTCATCAAAGGGGCAATACAGCATCCCCAGATATTTGGTAAAATACAAAGAGCTGGATTGGAACCACGTGCTGTCACAGGACTCGTGCGCTTCTGTTGAGAAGCGAGGATCTGCGCTTCTCTATGGCAGCAAACGTGCATAGCAGCACTATTAGCAAGTAAAAGCTAAAATTAGAGGTTACAAAAGTACACGGGGTTTTTAAAGGAGCCTGCTTTAAATCATGGTCCAAATTAGTCGGCTTTAATTACATTTGGCCAGTTAGCCTGGGTTGTATAAAAAGAGCGGAGAGATAGTTGGAGGAGTCACTAAAGGCGCGCACGTCGCACAGCCGCATACAGCTGCTATCAGGAGGCAGTCAGACGGCTCAACATAACGAGAACGACTGATTTGACCCCAGCCACGTCAAATTATCTGCGGCCATGCACAAAGCCCGCGAGCTATGGGCAACACGGGGGCCTCCTCAGGCCTCCAAGGCCCTCCTCGGGCCCCCTCCGACCTCCCCTGGCGGCGCCGCAAGGGGCAGCCTCTCCCGCCACCCCCCCGTCCCGCCGCCCCTACCTCCGCCGGACGCGCTCCGCCCCCCCCCCCCCGCCGCCGGCCCCGCAGTGGTTGGTTCCGCCTCGTCCTCCCGCCCCCCAGGCGCCGGGCGGTACCACTCGGGGGAGAAGGGGGGGGGGGGGACGGAGGCGGTGGTGCAGGGCCTGGAGGAGCTGGCGGCGTTTAGTCTGGAGAACAGTAGGCTCAGGGGAGACCTCATTGCTCTCTGCAACTGCCTGAAAGGAAGGTGTGGGGAGCTGGGGGTCGGCCTCTTCTCACAGATAACTAGCGATAGGCCTAGAGGGAATGGCCTCAAGTTGCGCCAGGGGAGGTTCAGGTTGGAAATGAGGAGACATTTCTTCTCAGAAAGAGCAGCCAGGCACTGGGACGGGTTGCCCAGGGAGGTGGTGGAGTCACCGTCCCTGGGGGTGTTTAGGGAAGGGTTGGACCTGGTGCTTAGGGACATGGTTCAGTGGGTGACATTGGCGGTAGGGGGTTGGTTGGACCAAGTGATCTTGGAGGTCTTTTCCAACCTGAATGATTCTGTGATTCTTCCACTCCACCTTGCCTCTACCTTGGTGCAAGTTTTCAACCCACACTTTGTTCCCCAGGTCCTCTCTTGAGTCCCCTCCTGCTGCGTGCACCTATCAGATACCTGCCCTTTATGAAGCCCTCCAGCCCCAGCTGGAAAAAAGTTTGTTTCTCCACACAGATGCTGAAATGGCATCAAAAAGGGCCGTAAGAGGTAAACCAAGGCAAGGTGGTAACTGACTTTATAGGAGTCTCTTGAAAACACGTACAAATAGGCCAACAGCACCAATGCACGCGAAAATAAAGTCTTTAGTTGGTCCTTCTGGATGCTGAAACAGCAGGGCATGATTTGGACTGCGACCAAGCTCCAGCTGTGCCTGACATGACACTTAGGAAAAAATAAGTTTTTACTTACGAAAAAAACATGGCACCGTACATCAAGTACATGAAACGGAGGAACTGTCGTGGCAGAGCACAATGTGGGTGCCAAAGCCACATCAACACAGACCTGAGGAACCTACTGCAGAAAAAAAAAAAGAATGGAAGGAGACAAATGGACAAGAATAGACAAAAAGAATGGAAGGAGAAAGTGCTATTTAATAAAGAAAAAAAATAGTTCTGTAGTATTTTTGAAAAATCAGGAGGCTATAGTAAGCTTCCATTTGGGAACACAGGTTGTTTAGCGATTTGTTGGAGGTTGGCACTTGATTTTCTATTTTTTTTTCCATGATTTTGCTTTAAGCACTTCCACAACCCACGATTTGCAGATGCTATACTTGAATTGATCACGGACGTATCTTAGAAGTGTAGCAACACGTCTTCAAATTTGAGAGGGCAGCCAAAAGTAATGGCCCCGTGCCTGTATAAAAAGCATGGAGAGGGTGTTACAAGCTGAAAAAAAAAAACCAAAACCAAACAAACAAAAAAAAACCACAACCAAACAATGTAGCACCACCTTATATCAAAACGTTACGCTTTGCACCAATTCTATAGTTTTGAGGGCCGGCCGGGTGCCTCACCCCCGTGGCTGGCAGTCGGGGAGGAGCTGCCGTAACCCCAGGGAACCCCACAGGACCCCCACAGCCCGCGCGGCGCCTTTAAGCCCCCCCCCACCAGCGGGGCGCTGGGCAGGGCCTGAGGGCAGCGCCCTCACCGCCCCTCCGCGCATGCGCGCTGCCTCCGAGTTGGGAGGGGGGGCGACCGCGGGGGCGTCGCGATGGCGGCCGCGGTGGGCCGCTCTTCCTCGGCGGGCTCCGCCGCCGTGAGCGAGCTGTGCCAGAACGGCCGCGACACCTTCCTGGAGGCCTCGCGGCTGCTGCTGACCTACGCGGACAACATCCTGCGGTGAGCCGGGGGCTGCGGGGGGGGGGGGGGGGTACGGGACGGCGCGGGGGGCGTTCCGGGGCGTCCCGGTTGTTTTGGGGGTGTTTGGGGACAAAACCACCAAAAGGAGGTGCTGGGCTGGGGTTTGTTTATATATGGGTGTTATATGGGTATTGTATGCGGCTATAAGTGCCTGCGTTGGCCCTGAGTGCGCAAACACTTAAGCGTCTAAAACCTGAGTATATTTAACCAGTCATATTCCTTACTTCGTTTCCTGTTCCTTTCCTCGTCGTCCGACTTGCCAACGTTAGTGTCAAGAGTTAATTCTAGCCGGGTTTCTGCGAGGGGCATCTCCGCGGTATGTGCGCCCGGTTGACCTTGGTGTCGCCTGTGGGCACCTCAGGATGTACGGGCAGCCTCTCGGTCTGTACCTGGTTTGCCTACTGCTTGTAAAAGCTGCGCTGTCGGAAGCGGAGACGACACAGCGGGTCCTGGGATGACGCATCGTAAAGAAGCGAAAGAAGAAGGTTTACAGGAGTTGGAAGATAAGAGGGGAACTGCGAGGAAGCCCAGCAGATCTCCAGGAAGCAGAGAGACCACGCTAGTTTCACCCCAGCACCAGGAAGTGTAGCATGGCCTCTGCGGTGGGCCTGAGACCATCCAGCATCAAGCGGAGTGCAGTTACAGTGCTACGGGGAGGGTGGGCCTGAGGTTGACTTGAAGCGCCACTGCAGACTGAGTGCTGCTGGATGCAACTGCGAAATACATGTTTATAAACTTCAGGTGCAAACCGAAGTTTGCAACCAACTTGTAACTCTCAAAATTCAATGCAGAAGGGCATGAATTAAGTTTTAAGCTTAAGATACCTTTCATATGCTGCCTAAATGTTGTAAATGAAACTGTACTTAAAAAAATTCTCATGAACGACTAATGCTGCATAATGCAGTTACCCAGCTTCTTAGTGTTTACTTAGTTTGTATACATAATTAAAACTTTCAATTTCTTCAGGAATCCTTATGAAGAAAAATATAGATTAATTCGGATTGGAAATCCAGCATTTTCCACGAGGCTGTTGCCTGTCAGAGGAGCAGTTGAATGTTTGTTTGAAATGGGATTTCAAGAGGTGAGTATAAACTAGTTATTTCAGATGTTTTAATTGGTTTACACGCTAAAATTGAAAATTGGATACCTTCTTTTATCTCAGTTGCAAGGCACTAGTTTTCAAGCCAATTGCTATTTTCTTAGTTTAATTTCAAGCCTTGTTCACAAATACCAGTGGTTAACCAACAGAAAACTTTGGTGAGGCTACTTCAGAAATCCTGATGGAGTGAGAGCTAAACCGATCTGTGTAAGATTGGTTTTCAGCTGCTCACGTACCCTCCTAGTTCACTTAATTGTCAGATATATATACATGGTGGGAATTGAAAGGAAAACCCCCTATTTTAGATACAACCTACTATTACATGGACAACAGGCTGTAGTTTCCATGTTATAAACTTACCTACCAAAACTGTCATCTGGATGAAAAAAACAATCCTGCTTTTCTGCTGCTTGTTCCCATCACCAACAGGGTTTATCTAACAGTGAGATTGAAAGTACTTCTTTTGTTATTTTAAGGAGACTAATTTTTAGCCAATTCACAGTGCATCTGCACAAGTACTAGCGTTGTCATGACAGCAGTGGAGGGCAACAGACTACTGAAGTAGTGGCAGGGTGGGACTTAGACAGTTATAACTGAAATAGTTATGAAACTACGTCCTAAAATAGTCTCAAGTGAATCTTGATTCTGTTGCTTCATAAAACATGTATTTCAAAGATTGCTTCGCGTGCTAAAATAGTCCCCATCTTGGTATATTTTAACTCCAAAGCTTGTTGAGCTAGAAGCAGCCTTTGTAATTACAGCAGTGTTGGGGTGAAAAGCCAGCTCTCAATTAATGGTGCAAAGATACTGCTCTAGCTTTGCTTTATTTTGTCTGCATGCATATGTAACCATGGCATGAAACTGACATTGTTTAGTTCTGGCTGTTGTGAGACCTCTGCCTTCTGTTCTGGTGAAGTCAATTATTTGTCTTAAAGTTAAATAAATAAATAAATGTGTGCTGAAAGAGATGATGACTGCAGAGTAGAGAACTGGGTCTGTGGATTTATTCCTATGCTGATGCTCAGGAGATGGCTTTTAATGATGTGTTTTAGTCAAGAGGTAGTCCATGGAGCTAGTGAAGCACTCAAGCAGCAATAACATAGGCATTTTAAACGTGTCATAAAGTGCTACTCCCACTTCTGTCCAATCTTTAAGAGCATCTTGGCTCAGGCTTCTGGTTATTGTGCCGGTTGAGGCTAAAGTTCAAGAACTTCTGTTAACTGTGTGTTCTGTTTAACTGTGATAGCTAAAAATGTTCACTTGCTTGTCTGCATAGTAAGCTAAATTACTTAATTAAAAAAAAAAAAAAGGACTCCTCTGGATTGGTACATTCCATTCAATCTTGTAATCATAAGAATCCTTGAAGTACTACATCTGCAGTGGCAGGTGACCTAAGGTAACGGTGCAAATAAACACATTACTTGGTTTAATAAATAGAAGTGCTATAGCATTGGAAACCGAAAGTTTTAAACTATGAATGTTTCAGGGTACTTATGTTTTCAGTAACACATTTCTTCATGTTAAGTGCATTGCAACTGATTCCGTCCTAATTACTGATCTTCTGTTACTGTATTGTCACCAGTAATCATGTTGCAATCAAAGATAGGAGCCCAAAAATCAAGCAGATATAAATAAGAATATTTCTAATCTGAAAACTTATAAAAACTAAAAGATGCCAGCATAGAAGACAGTTACAGTGGATGCCGTTCTAGGGGCTTCTCTGAACATTGGCTATCCTCCTGTGTTGCCTAGCGTTTCACTGCTGTCCTGTAAGAACTGAGCATTTGTTTTTCATTTCGGTTGCTGCTGCTTGCTCTGCTAAACAATAATTGTGTTGTTCATGTGTGACTTTGCAAAATAAGTTGCTTACAAAAGTATGTTATTATGAGAGCTTTTCCTCTAGACTGACTGTAGGTACTTATCTAATAGCTTCTGCTGTGAGGGACCTACAAGTTTTTGATGTAAGGAACCTAATCTGAACGCCAAATCCTGCCAAACCTTAGCGTGCTAACTTCCAGTTATTGATACAGCTGTTAGCATTAGCAAATTCAAACCAGTGACTAGATTAGACCTACGTTAAATGCTGAATTAATTTGTCTGAATTTCAGGGGGAAACTCACCTGATTTTCCCTAAGGAAGCATCAATTGAGCAGCTGCGTAAAATCAGAGATCTAATTGCTGGAGAGAGGAGTAGCAGACTGAATGAGTCGAATCAGATCCATAGACCAGGACCCTCTGAAGCTGTAGCCAGCACTCAGACAGCTGCGCATCAGCCTTCGAGACCTGCTGACCCTGTTCGTGCCCCTGCCCAGCAGCAACTGGAAACATCACTTGTGCAATCTCTCGAAATGGTAATTACTGCCTAAAAGCTTTGTAGGAACACTAATTCTGAATATAATGATTGAAGAAGTCGGCTGTTGGAACGGATTGCTCAGGTTGTGTGGTCTCCAAACTCAGAACTTTTCAAGATCTGACTAGATAAAGCCCTGAGCAATTTGGTCTGACCTTCTAGCTAACTCTGCACTGAGCAGAGGACTAGATTAGTTGCATTTTGTTATTTTTGAATGTTTTCTTCAGTCTCTATCCAACTTCAACTTGAAACACGCTATAAATAGAATATCAGCAAGAGATTTTGTTGAAGATGTCCACAGATATGTGTCTTATTGAGCAGGGTGTGCCAAAAAAAAAAAAACAAAATGAAAACATTTTGTATTGGAAGGGAGTAATGTGGGAGAGCACAGAGGCAGGGGGAAGGAAGCTAAGACAAGGTTGTATGCTGTGTTTGGTAGTTGTCTTGTGCTCCAGTTCTTTTGTTGGCTATCAGACTAATATGTTTATAATTGCTGATGTCTCAATTCATGCGTTATGACCTGTGTGCATAGCCTGTGAGGGCTCTTTATTCATGCACAACTGTTTTGAGAGACAGTAATTTGGCCAGGCAAAGACAAATATATAGTTAGTTAAGATGTGTTTCCCTTGTGCAAGAGATTGAGATGAAGCTCGTGGCCAAGAGAAAGAGGGAGGGGCAGAGTCCTCATTTCATCTGATGTTACTTGGCCTGATGGGAGAAGACTCTTAGGACCTCATATTACTTTGGAAAGCAAAGCAGTTGTACTGTTTGATAGAAGATTGAAGGATTCTTTGGCTTAACCCTAAAGAGTTTTCTCCTTTACAACCATTGTGACTTTGGTCTTATTTTGGTGCAAGATGGATCCTCCCAGAAGCTTACTTCTTATACATCCTTCAGCAGACTTTGTCTCTTTTTAAATGATATGAGCAATATGTTGTTGGATGTTGAACTGTCGTGCTGTTTCTTCTCAATACCTATTCAAGATCAGAGGCAGAGAAATGGCACAGCATGGGTTCAAGTGAATAGATACAATGACTGGGTTTATTTTAGTATTGGTTTGTCTGCTTACTGCATGTTACTGTTTCAGCCACTTCTGCGGTGGTGGTTGGATGTGACGGTGAAACTTCACTTGCTGAAGTACTGGTCCATACGTTCCTCTAGGCTTCTTGAGATTCAACATGGGTGATGAGACCAAACTTACACAGTTTAGAAGCAGCTCTATTAGAACTCTGTATTTCTGTTGATCTCTTCAGGGAGTTACACTAACAGCTCTCTGAATCTGTTAAATTCTGTCTGTATAGTCTGTTGATTAGAAGGAAGTCCCTAAAGGACCTTCTGACTGTGACTTGGCCATTTTGTGTGCACAGGAATAGGTGTTTGTTTTTCAGTAAGCAGTATTATTTTTGTATGCACTGCTCTCAGATGTCAGAGAGATTTAGCATGGTTTTTATAGTGTGAGCAGTTTTATTTCTTGCAAGTGTGTTGCACCTATGATTCATGGGGGTCTTGCTAAGCAAAGGCAAAAATAGATTACTTGAACCAGCACAGGAATATTCCTAAATAGCACTGTTCTAGGGGTCTAACCTGTTACTTTTCTTTGTCTTTGGCTCTCTTGCATTTGTTACTGTAAGACATTCTTGACTTTAGGAAAAAGCTCTGGCTAGTTATTACTGTAGTGGATGGATTGTGATCCCTTCCTGGATGATACGGTGATTAAGAGGAGGAGAGAGATGTTAGTTAACCAGGCTAAAGACTGAAGCATGATCTATTGCTAGAGAAAAGGAAATTCAGCAGTATCACAGCTTCTTCCCTGTGTATGTCAGATTCTTGATTTTTAAAGTCTCATTTAGTTTTCTGTGTTATCCCCCTTTAAAGGGAACTAAGTAGCTTGTTAACTACTTAGTAACTTAGCTAGCTAACTTTTTAGGTATGTTGGACTTGAAGATACACGCAGGCACATGCCACTAAGTGACACTTAGGATAACAGACTGAAGAAGCCCAGGTCATGTATTTTGATTTCTAGTGAAATAAGGTCACAGGGCTCTGTGTTCAAAACTGGATCAGAGTTGATCTGAGAGGAAGTAGAAATAGACGAGCAGTGTTCATGAATAATAGAGTCCTGTGAACTGGTTCATGTGGTGTAGCAGTGTCCAGGAAATTGAATGAATTACAGATTCTTTTGTAGATTTCAGGTGGAAGGTGTCCAGAAGGAGAAAAAAGAATCAGGGGTTAAAAATAAAAAGTCAAACTTTGTTAGCAGAGGTGTCTTTTAAAATTCCTCTTCTCCCTGAATCATTACGCTTTTTTATTAAGGATACTATTCAGAGTGCTCGGAGATGACAAGTTGGCTTTATGGCTTGGGTGGTGGTGTTTGTTGCAATTTTTGATATCTTTTCAAATTTATGCTGTTAAAAAGTAAATAATATAACTTGTGAGTATGGAATTGTGACTGATGAGCTAAAATAGGCGGGCTTGGTTCTTCTGGTTTAAGATGGAAGTTCATAAGCCATTTTATGACTGAAAATCCTTTTGCAGGCTGCAAATATCTTGAAAGCACTTCAAAGCAACTTTGAGCATGTGTTAGTATATGAGGATCCTTCTCTTCAGCAGAAAGCACTAGCTTCAATTCCCCTCCAGCAATTGAAAGGGAAGGCTCAGAAAAAGTTAGCACAAGCTACAAGACTGGACAAAGGTAACATCACCAAGTTGCAATGTGTATGAAACTAGAAATATCCTTTCAAACATTTGGGTGACACACCTACTGTGCTTCAGGGGTATGGATTTGGTCAGATGTCTGCAAGTTCCAAATGCTGTTTCTGAGATAGAAATGCCATCTTACTCATCGCTGATTTTCAAATTTTGTATTTTTCGCTTCTCGTTTTTTTTCTCTTTTTAAAATTATTTAATTTTTCTATTTCATTTGTGCCTATCCATCCATCCATTACTTGCTTTCATGTACAAATTCAGAATTCTTTATTTCCAAATTAGCAGCAAACGGCGGTAGGGAGACAAACTGAGTGAGCGTTTATTGTTATAATCCTTACATCTAGAGTGAAATAACTACAAGAGGGAAGGGAGCTAGTTTTTTCTTTATTGTCATTGTTTTGAAGTTGTCAGAGTTTAGTTTTCCTGTCAGTACTACAATTCCAAATTCGGAAAAAAATGCAAAATGTCATTTTTCTTTTTTTAAAATGATGTTTTTAGAGAGATTTCTGCATATGACCTTTCCAAAGCACAACTTCATACAAAGAATCATTGTTCTTGCAAATGCTTAAATGAATAACATTGTTCAAATGCAGCCCTTTTGGAGCAAGAATTGAAGCATAAGCATAAATCTTAGGCACTGATGCTACAAATATGTTTTTTTTAATAAATACAAATTTCTTCTGAATGTACTAAGACTTTGTCCATAGAAAATATGTTATTTCTAACTAAGAGCTTTAGATTATTTCATCAATATAGTGAAATTATACAAGATTTATTTTTTATTTTTTAAATAGGATTCCAAAGCCATATTTAGATTTAAAAAAAGAATCCTTTTTCTTGTAAATCTTTGACAGAATATTTTGGAACAATTCAGCTTGCTTGATAGGGATGTTGTTGATTACAAACCAAAAATAAGCTGCTCTTATAATTTTTCTAAATGACTGTGATATCTCATACAGCCATACTAACCTGTAATTGCACCTTTGGCATGAGTGAACTTTGAGAATGAATTTCATAGTAATTTTTCTTTTTTCATAAAGCTACACTAGGGAGTAGTACACCACATAAGCAAGTACAAAGCATTCTCATCCAGCACCCTACTACAATGCAATAGTAAAAAGACTTAGCAGTAAGAACTAAAAATGATTTAAACTCTTTAAAAAATAAATAAAAAGGACAAATGTACGTCTTAGCCCCTGCTTCGATTCTCTTGTGCACCCTGGTGCCAAAGCAAGGAAGGAAGGAGGGTGATGTTTACAGATGCTTCTTCCCAAGCCATTGAGCTGATCAATTCAAAATGGCTTCCAGGGCTTAATCTAGATGCAGAGTAGAAAATCACTGGGTTGTGACAGTTTGAAAGCATTTTTAAGAGCTTTATAGAGATGTTCCTTTGGAAATGGACTATGTATGAAATATACGGCTAATTAGCCCTTTCAGTGTCTTTGGTTTGTTACTATATTAAGGCTGTCACCTGTGGGAACAACTGTTTGATGCTAAGTGACACTTGTTCTTCTCTAGGATTTTTCCTACCAGGCATCATAGGAGTTTGGCTCATAAAGACTGTGTTTTTTTGACTGTTTTCCTGTACCACTTTCCATTAGAAAGATGGCTTGTGCAGTTGAAAATAGCTGCATGTTACAGCCAGCTGTTTTCTGTTCAAATAGATCACGTTTGTCATTCTTTCCATGCGATGTTTGCACGCAGGGCCTATTTTACAAACCAGAAGAAGAATATTCATAAGATACCAGTTACATTTTCATAGACAGACTCTGGTTTATGTGTTGCTGTCCAAGAAAAGAACATAGCCAGTGCTCAGAATCTTCTCATTCTGTTCTTGTCAGGAAGTTCAAATGCGCAAGCATGTTCATTTTATATGCAGTAACACTTTGTTAGAATGTTTCAGCACAGACGTTTTGCACATACAATACGTTAAAATTTCCGTTGTTATGTAATTATAAGTCAGTCTGAAGTCTCAGGTTTTCTTGCTTTGATTAACAGATTATCTTCTCTAATGCTTTTCGTATTCTTGGCAATGTGTGTTTAATAGTTAGGGGCCCTTAGTCTTCCATACCAGACAAAACTTTAGAGGAGGATGTGAATTGAGCTCTAGATGAACGAAATATACATCTTCATCTATTCCTTCTTCACCATCCCGAAGAAGAAGCTAGTGCACAGATCTAGTCAAACTTCCTTTTAAACAATTTTTTTGTCTTCATATTTTCATAAGTCAGACCTGTCTGCATTGTGACTATAAGCAAACTGCAGTCATAATAACTGGGTATTAAATACTGATGATTGCAGTGTGGCCTGGATGGTGGAGTTAATAGGAAGACTTACTTTATGAATCTGAGGACTCTTCCTCAGATCACTGTGGGCATTGGAGCAGAATGTACATTTAAAGACTCTAAGGAGTTAGAAGGGATGGATCTCTTTTAGAAGACTGGATTTAATAATTTGTTAGGTAAAGTGAGGTTATTTCTAGATGGTGGAATAGCAACAGTATAACATGTATACCTGTTGTGAACATAGGTCAAAAGGTCAGAAGAGTCTAGTGTGTACTAATGTGGTAGAATCAGAATAGAAAAATAGTGATGTCCTGTGTCACCTTGAGTGAGCTGACAAACCTATTATTTGCTGAAGTTATAAACAAACTCATCTTTGTTTACATAGCATTTGTACATTTTCTTCAGTATTTAAGCTGGATAAGACTGCTACTGGTGTCTGATTATTTGAGACTATGAAATAAAAGCAACTGTTACTCATAGTTTAGTAGCAAAGAATGAGAGAAGAATGTTTAGGAGCAAAAAAATAATTTGTATACTATCTCTTCCGTAGTCCTAGAAGAATATGAGGGGAATGAGGGAAGTTCACCTGGCTTCACTGTATATCTAACTTGTTTTTCTGAGAATTTCCTAATTCTTACTCCAGCTGTAGTGTTCAGCAGTGCAGTTTTTTTTTGTTGTTGTTATTTAAATATAGTTTGCCATTACTCAGTCTTCAGAACTTAGATTTTTCATTCTGGTGGTTTTTAATCAACATATGAACCTTCATTTTATGAGATTTTTTAAAATATAATAAGGCCCCAGGAGACAGTGATCTAGGTAGATACTGAAAAGTTAGCTGAATTATTGTTTTGCTATTTGATCTAACTGTGTGTTGTGTAAATTTTACAGGTGTGCATGTGAATGAAGACGACTTCTTGTTGTTGGAGCTCTTGAACTGGTTTAAGAATGACTTTTTTCATTGGGTAAATAGTCTTCCTTGCAGCAGGTGTGGTGGGCAAACAGAACATAAAAGTGACAAGCTGACACCGACTGATGATGATCTAAGGTGGAATGCTAGTCGAGTGGAAAATCATTACTGTAACCAGTGTCAGTTCTGTAATAGATTCCCAAGGTGAGCATACAAAGATTTGCTTTGTTTTTTTCTTGTCTTTCACGAAACAGCTATACATTTGTGCATTTTGTTCACAGGTCTTGTTACATGAAAGATTAGAGAGGCCTTTTTAAGCAACATGATAGGATGATTGATGAAACAGCAATCTATCTTTAAGATTAGATAGATAGGCAATCATGACGTAAAGATTTTGAAAAGTGAAATGTGTTTTCTGTTATTCTGGTTTTTTTCACCTCTAGGTATAATAATCCTGAGAAACTTCTGGAAACCAGATGTGGACGCTGTGGCGAGTGGGCTAACTGTTTTACACTGTGCTGCAGAGCTGTAGGGTTTGAAGCCAGATATGTCTGGGACTGTACAGGTAACAGTATTACAGAATGTACTAATACAAATTATTCAAAATGAGGTTATAAATTTTATGTTTCTAAGGTTATATTAGCCTATAGGCACCATGTAAAGCTATGCAGTCCAGCTAACAAAGAAATATAAATTCTGTTTCTTCTCATGCCTGAGAGATGAAATACAGTTCTGCAACTAAGGTTAGATGCCTGACTTCAGTGATAATCTTTTGTCAAATCAAAGGGAACATGATCCTAAGATAGTGTTCTGCGTTATTAGTAGAGAGAATCTATCCCTATAATTCATTGTTCACTTTCCACCTTTCTTATGTAGATCATGTATGGACTGAAGTATATTCTTCATCTCAGAAAAGGTGGCTTCACTGTGATCCCTGTGAAAATGCCTGTGATAAACCTCTTCTCTATGAAACTGGGTGGGGAAAGAAGCTCTCCTACATAATTGCGTTCTCCAAAGATGAGGTAGGAATAGTGATGCTTTTTTTAAAAACAAACAAAAAAAAACAAGCTTACCCTGAGGCAAATGTGTGAAGTAACTTGATTCCCAGAATTATTAAGGGAAAAAACGTACTTTTATTAGCTAGCTTCTTTATTTTAAGCCAGACATATGGGAATTTTGTTTGCTTTATTTTCTTCTTCAACTTGTGCTTGAGGTTGTTGATGTCACCTGGAGATACAGCTGTAAACATAAAGAAGTACTCACTAGAAGGACAGCGCTTAGTGAAGCTACACTACGTGAAAAAATTAACACACTCAATAGAAAGGTATGTAGCTTTTCTTAAATAGGCTTCTTTAAGTGAAACATAAGCGTTTTCCTTGAATGTGAAGTTTTTGAACAAAGGAATGTGTTTTGTAACCTCATGGAAATGTCTCTGCTTTATGGAAAGTAAAATGTTGCTAATTGTAAGGAACTCATTTTGCACATGGTACTTAAGCAAGGTAGTTAAGAGTTGTTCACAGTGTTGAACTTATCTCAAGATAAAGAATGGTATGTTATCTCATACGTTTCAGGAATGTATGTGTCTGTACATAAAATACATATTGATACATATTGTGTGTATGTTTGTTTATTTTTTTCCTTAACAGATTTTAAGTACATCTAATCATCAACAGACATGGTGATAAACTACAACTGCTTTGTAACTACATGGACTGTTTAAAGGCACTTGTAATCAATAATGCTATAACTTGGAAAGCAAATTAGGCCTACATTTCCTGTTAACTACAAATACTATTGTTTCCATTACCTCTTTTTTTTTTACAGGGTCTAGAAAGTTGTGAGGGGGGGAATGATTCACAGGTTCTTTCCTAGACTTTCAAAAAGTGTTGATAACATCAGTAGAATTTTGGCTCAGAGCCACATATACCAATCATTAATGTACCCAAACCAGCACATGGAGCCATTTGCACCTGTATGTTACAGTCACAGAACCTGAGTGCACTTAGTATCTCTGCTAAACTTTTTTCCTCCCTTCTTGTTGCAGGATAAACTTTTCTTGACTCAATATACTAGAATCCCACAAAACACTGAACCACCCTTACAGTTCAATTTGTGTCCCCACTTCCTTCCAGGGCTAATTTCTCTGCACAGAAACATTAGTTCCTGTGACAGAGTAAAGCTGATTGCTTAATAAACACATTATTCCTTTTTAGAGACCTGCTGGCTTGAGGGTTATAGTCACATGCTGTGAAGAGTTGAGCTGGACTCATGATTTCAAGCCCTGGCTTTAAAACTTTCATCAGTAATGAAAAATCAGTCACATGCAGAGTAGAGCACAGACAAGGCTGACCACAAATTAACAAAACGAAGTGAAGGATCAGAAATTCAAGTTGAGGAACATGTGCACTTTGTGAAGGGTTGTAGGCATTTAGTGAAGTCCTCTGATCGTTGAACCCTTGCTGCTACAAAACTGATCTGAGGGTCTTTTAATTCTGGTCAACCGGAGATAGCAGTCAGTCACCAGCTTCTTCTCCACCACTTGAAGAAAACCTTGGAAATGGGGTGCTGGTTCAAGACTGAGCATTAGCTGATACTACTGATAGAGACTTAGGAGGAAGAAAATTAAAAATACAGTGGCAGTATTGATGGAATGAGGAAAAGAATGTACAAATGACTCATGGGCTGATTTGCCTGACCACCTCCTTATATCAGTGATGTTGCTGTAAGATCGTGCTCTGTTTCACTTACAGAAGCATAGAGAACTCCAGTAAAAATGTGTTGCCATCTCCAACAGATGGTGCTGCATGATGGTCTGATTCTTACTTCTATCCACCTTCTTTATAGGTGCAGCTCATGAGCTGACATGAGCACTTTTCAAACAAGAAAGAACAGGTGCTCTGGTAATTTTTTAAAGGAAATTTTCATTAAAAGCTAAGTACAAGGAAGAAAGCTATACATGTGCTTCCCAAACACCCCTGGGTTTCTCTACATATGGAAAATCCCAGACCTTTCTTCTCTATCCTGCATGCTTTCCCTACTCCTTTCAAGTATTATTAAGTCTGCCTTCTGGATCTAATAGAACGCCTTTGTCAATCTCTTTTAATGGTGTCTTATTTTGATAAATTACCCTCCCTTTCTCCAAGCTGAGTGATACTCATTCTCCTTCTCCTGCCATACTTTCTTTTGCCCAGTAGCTGTTCAGGATATGTGTGACAGGGTTAATTTAAGTAGTGTCTGTAAGTAACTGCTCTTAGTCTCTATTCTTTTGTCCGTTATAGTTGAAATTGGGTTTCCAGGGACTAGAGGTCATTTGCAATCAGATTGCTTGAAGAACAGTTTTTGTTTCTGACTTTTGTCCTAGTCCAAGGGCCTTTCCTGAAGTTCGTACTACGGAGACAATGCAGTGGGAATCAAAGGGCCATTACAAAACGGCTGGTTGAGGATCTCCAGGGGCTATTCAGTAGCATCTGCTGTCAGTGGATGACTAAGGCTGCTCACTGATAGAAACATCAGTATGTTTTATAGCAGGTTTCCATTACTCTAGGTCTCCATTGCATTTCCTTCACTGCAGCCTATTCAGCAGATAATTGATGTAGGTTGAGGCCAACATCTAACTTTCCCTTTTCCAGTCATCAGCTAGAGCATGGTTCTTCACTTGGAGGGACTAGTCTCAGTATCTCTTGATGCAGAACCCCAACACAGCATCTTTCAATTCAGTTCCTCTAAGTTACAGCTGAAGAGAAGCACAGTATACAGTACACATTATCACCTTTGCTGTGATGTCAGTGAAGACAATCTATGAGGTTGATATTTTGCTTTCCTGTGTAAAGAGCAGCTGCTCTGATTGTTATTTCTCTGTGTGTCTCTATGTTTAGTGGCTAAGCGGAGACAACACACCAATTTAAAGGATGTTGTATGCCTGTCACCCTTAAATGGAAAAGGGACACAGGTAGTTTAATCTATTCAATGCATGATTTTGCTTCTCAGAATTACTGTGTGTTTTATTTGGGTCAGGCACTCCTGAATGGGTGTGTAGCCAGCCTGCTGATCACCTAACACCTGCTGTCATTCTGTACTACCCTATCACACCTTGACTACAACACTCTTCTTTGCCTACTTTGTATGGGCACTGCCAGGCACTAGTCCGTTATACATCAACTAACATATAGAAAGAGAAGGGAGACCTCGTAGCTTTCCACTGCCTTCGTTGGAAGGTGATGGTGGGGCAGGGAAACAAATGATTTTATTTGATCCAGAACCGGATCTATTTTGTTTGTAACTGTGAATGATTATTGCTACGGTCGGGTCAGGTCTTAAAAGGAGAACTAATAAATCAGAGATAAAACTGCAGCCATCTTGGGGTGATTGATGTGAGATGAACCAGCATCCATGTTAATGGTTTGACTTTCAGTTTCAGTCCTCAAGTTATCTGTTGCTTACCCAGCAGTGGGTCCACTTAAATTGCAGGTTATCAGTCAGTCTCCCAAAAGCATGGAGTTCTTATAGAAATGCGAACAGCATATGATGCAGAAATTATTTTAAAGCTGCAGTTCACAACCCCTCTTCCTTCCTATTCCCTCTGTCTGCCAAAGAAAGGCAGAGTCTGGGCATGCATGTAGAGCACAATGCCTTAAGAAGAAACAAAAGCAGGAAGTTTAAGCCATGACAGTGTATAATGGAGTTCTTGTAATCCATTTCAGAGCACCAGTGCTACTGACAACAATGTCATTTACAGGAAATTTAGTAACAGGTTTTCCGAGCGTGTTCACTGTTGATCTCTGCAGAGTCAAGGCGTTACACATCTTAGCTTACTGCTGGCACTTATATGCAAGAGTGGGTTGGGAGGTGTGAGGGGAGGGAGCAGTGACATGAATTTGCATACTTGTACACTACAGTTGAGAAACTCCCTAATTTCTTGTGTAATACATAAAAGGCCTGTCTTTGGAAACACTCCTTTTGTGCAAAACCTCTCTGTTCTTCTGACAGCTTTTTCAGATACTGTTACAACAGATGCAAAGCAAGGGCAACTAGTTCTCAGTGTGGCATCACCAATATCAGTGGTGATAACCTCTGACACTGGGATTCCCTTCCTCAAAGTGGCCCAAAGAGGATTGTAGAGTGGAATTAATAACTTGGGGTAAGCAATATCAAAATTCCTCTGAGCTGGAGTGCATCTGTAGAGCTGCCTATGGATACCCAGGTGCCTAGGCAAGTGTCAGGTCCAGGAAGGCCTGGTATTTCATAGGGAAGTGCTGGAGTCACTGCTCATCATTCATTAGTGCAGTTGTATTTCCTCCTTGTTATGTTAGAATTGCTAATTGGCAACTGGAATTCATGCGACTGAAGTTATTTCTCATCATATCTCCATATCTACTTTCCTTTATCCAGTTCTACATTGCTTTCTGGAACAAAGGCCCTTCCAATGCCTGTTTTCTGATCCCTAGTAGAAAAAATTCTGGGCTCAGGACTGCTTTTGACATGACTGGAATATTTATTGGCCAGAAGTTTTAGGTCTTAATGGGCTGAGTGTGCATGCCTTGTCTCATCACAAAAGTGGAAAAGAAAAGCCATGTACATACCCAGTCTTGAACTTAACTTTCCATCCCTGTACAGGTGTACCCTACAAAGCTCAGGAAAAAGGCTTTACCAATTATCTCTGTATATTTGATGTGAAATTGTGGAGACTAAACCCCAGCCTGCTAATGATTTTTTTTAATGTATATAAAAACATACCCCTAGTTTTATTCATGTGCCCAAAGAGCGTGTCATGTAATTTTTTTCTTCTCCTCTAAGGTTTGCTTAATTTACCTGGAAGTATGACTTTTTTCCCCTCAGTTTTCTGGTATCTGCAAAAATAGGAGTGTCATAGTTTATCTATGATAGAATCAGTCACTGTGAATTAATTCTTTCAGGGACCAACTAAATCTTTTGTTTGGATTTAATCACAAAACCAAGACTGCTGCCAGCCATATCACTCTACCTTAGAGAAGAAAAGTTTGACCCAATAATTATGTTTGCTTACTTTTTCCCCAGATAATATCAAGAACAGCTAAGGTACAGAATACATATGAATAACTAAAAAATATGCTATGGAAGTATTTTACCATCCAAGCAAATGCAAACATAGCACAAGCCTTATTTTAAAATAAATCCACACAGTTAGTGCATGAAAATTCACAGAAAAAGCACCTAAACACCACTGTCAAATAACTGTACAGTTATGACTGATTTATATTTGCACATGTGGAATAAAATTAATTTTTCTAACAGTCATTCTAAACTTTAAATGTTACTGTTTTTTCTTTTTTTTTCCTGCTGATGTCAGTCTAGAGCAGAATTAAAAATAGTGTTTTTTTTCTGAACTTTTTACTTTTTTTCTTAAATGTGTTTTCAGAGACAACGATCCTTGGCAGAAAGCAGAAAAGGAGAGCTCTTGCAAAGAACAATCGTGGAGCTTGTTGAGTTCATTTCTCCTAAACCACCTAAACCAGGAGAATTTGGTGGAAGGACATCAGGTTCAATGGCTTGGCGAGTAGCCAGAGGTGAAGCTGGTTCAGAGGTATTTAAGTTTTCCACTGGTGACCATCCTAGAGGTAGCTAACTCTAGAGGTTCTGTGACTATGGTCTGCAGAGGAACGAGTCAGTGGTGTAGGTAGACTGAAGATTGTGTTCAAACAATGAAACTTGGAAAAGCGTTAGGTGCCAGTTTGTGAGTTCGGTAGAGGCACACAAGAAAGTTTTGAGGACTTACTGTAGTTTATTGATTCAAAAAATGTTTGACAGTAACTGAATCCCATGAAAGTGTGTTTTGCACTTAAAAGTTGATTTAAAAATATTTTTTTTCCTTTCGATTACTTATGATGTAACAACTAGGAAGTTTTAAGGCAGTTCAAAGCTGTTAGGAAAACTTTTTAAATTGTGTACTCGTATTACTAGGTTCTCTTGGTTAAAGCCTAGAAGAAGGTTTTGACCAGCTATTTTTGTTAATAAAACAATGCAGGAACAATTAAGATTGTGTGAACGGAACACGCTCTTAAATAAGGCCAAATGGTTTTCTTATCAATGTTTTTGACTATTTCAGAATGCAAGACTTTATTTTGAATTCTTTTATGATAAGATAGTTTCCCAGAACTTCAGACATTTTTAGCTTGAGCTGGTATGTAAAGATGTGACTTAAACCATCACTCACTACATTGATTTTGTAGTGATCCTGTCATCTGGAATGATTGTCAACCCTAAATAGAAGTGGTTAGGTGAGATTAATGGGTTTCATAACATTAAGTTTCAGAAACTAAGAATTTCAGTTCTCTATAGCTTGGAAGATTTGATTATTTTTTTTTGCTGAAACTCATAAGAACAATGGAAAATCTTTTATAAATAAGTAATTAAAAAGTAATCCTGTGAAGTTACAAAGTTTGTGGCTTACCTTTTTTTTGAAGTTGATTCTGATTTTGAAGCTATTATATATAAGCCACCTGTATATAGACTTACACACAGGCTTACATTTGGTATTCAAAATATCCATTTACCTGTTATTATACAAGAATTAGAAATACACTCGGCATATAAGATTTCTATTCCTAACGTGTTAATCTCTTTCCTTAAATTTACTTATTTTATGTTGTCTAATGATTTGCTTCTAAAACTAATTATGTGAAAAATTAAAACATAAAAGTATTGTTCCTCTCTTTAAAAGGTGCAAGTCTATTGTCAGAAAGTAGTTTATTTTTTTTCAGAAATGCTTTTTTTCTGTGACCTCTTTAAAAATTAAGGTGTTTTTTATTTTTATTTTCAAATTTTATTTTCCCAATTGGCAGCAAAACTGAATTGGGAAATCATGGTACATTGATTAAAAGTAACATAGTCTTACCGAAATTCATTGGGGATTGAACGTGCTGGTTTTTTTGCCTTTTTCAGAAGAGAAAAGAAGTAATTTTTGTTCCCTCTGAAAAAGAGAAGACATCTAAACTCTTCCACCTCATCTACAATATAGTAGAAGATAGTTATATACGGATTTCCAATAATAATGAAAAAATAACTGGCTGGGAAGCTGGTGTTTGGAAGGCAGAGTCTATTTGGAGAAAGGTTGAAACAGATTGGAAAATGGTAAGGGTAACATTTATTAGAAGTGTTAAATCTACCATTAAAGTATGATAATGTGAGTAAAATAGAAAATTCTTGCCCATGTGTGACATCAAAACCTCTCTTGGTGCCCATACAATTTAGCTGATGTTAGTAAATGTTACTGTTAAGCTTCAGAGAAGGTTGCCAGATGATTTAAGAAATTGGGAATAATTTTAGCTCGCCTTTCAGAAAGGTAGAATCCCTGCTAGAGCACCAAATTTTAAAAACTGTTTTCCTTAATATGCTTTTGGGCAAACTTAGGATGCATTGCTGTTTTATTGAAAAGCAATCCTTCTCTCCAAAAAAGTTTTTTTTTTTGGCTTAGGAGAATAGCTTTGTAGTGTGTATTATATCTCTTTGATGCACAGCCAAAGGAAGAAATTGTCATCCTAAACATTATGGTTCCATCTGCAAGAAGGCAAAAAACTGTCAGTTAGCCAGATTATTGTATACCCTGCCCAGACTCCTTCCCATCTGTCAGGACACTGAGCAGCAGAAGAATCATATGCTCTAAATCTAGGAAGAAGAGAATTGATGCCTGTAGGATGGGAAAGGGTCATTTACTAGCAAACAGCTTTTCCAGTGACAGCTCCCAACTGTGGAACTGAGCATTCCTGTCAGGGACTAGAGCATGTTATTGCTCTGTTACACTGTCATCCTACTAGCCTGAAAGGTCTCTGGCCAAACATTCGTACAGCTTAAGCAATGTTTTTCTTCCCAGTAATGAAAAATGGATCAAGTGTATAATTCTCTTCTGACATTTTCTGTTCTGGGTCTATACATAAATGACTTGCAAAATGCTATAGGAGAATAACTTAGGTTATTATCCCAAAAGAGAAGAAAAAAATAGAGAATAATATAAAAGATGTTACAGAAGAGTAGATTAATAGGAAAAGAAGGCAACAAAAACTCAGAAGAAGGGACATCTGTTTTCTGCCTCCCTAAGATCTGCTAAAAATCTGGTAGCACATTATATCTTCAGATCTCCAATGATCAGTCATCCTCACTTTTGTAAGAAACATCATCTTTGCAGTGAAACCAATTATAAGTCTTCTGTTCTGCTCAGCTCTACTAATCAGATAAAACGGAGGAACTGGTCTATAAGACCAGACAGAAAGACTTCTTACCCTTGTATTCAAGAGCTCCTCAGTCTTTCTGGATAAAGGATGAGAGAATGGCCTTGAAAAAATAGGAGCTCTATATATCTAGGTATATCTCAGCCTTGTGGGTTAGAATATTAGTTCTACAGGAATGGCATCCTGTAGAATGGTTTTGTATGAATCTAAAATGATTTTTTTCTTGTGAGTTGTTAGTATTATGGGAGGTAGTCGAGGGAAAGGTTGCTTGGGGTTTGCACATTGGTGTTTTTTTGTTTGTTTGCTTTAACTTCTCAAGTACATCTAGTAGGTACAAATTTGGAGTTTGATTCAGCGGCAGTCCAAGAAATTCACCAACCAAAGGAGCCTTCATAAAATATTTTGTTTATCATTTAGTGTGTGATGAATGGAAAGTACATGTAAAAAGATAACTGTAGGTATTAGCCTAGGAGTAACAGAAAAGTGCCTGTTGTGTTTTATGTCTTTGCCATGTCATTGCAAAATGATTGAGATGGCATGTATCAATTGATCATCATAGTCAATCCGGTAGTAGCAAGATTACCTAGAGGTAGTTTGGCATCTAGTCCTCAAACAAGCAGACCACAATAGGTGGTGATAACATCGTAAGATCTGATATCCATTGGTTTTAAAAGCTTGTCTTCTAGAAGGCTTCCTCCAATGGAAGAGAATTTGAATGAGATGATTTTTTTTCTGAATTCACGCTTTTTTCCAATTATGCTGGAAAAACACTATTCAGGTGTAAAAGTTAGAGGAGAGTCAAAAAAGACACAAATGGGAACTTGTCAGTTTCTGATTAAATGCTCGGATACTACAATGGAAGATGAACCAGGCTAACGTGTTGGTTTTTATCCCTAACGCCTATGTTTAATGCATCTCATCCAAATAGTAATGAATGGGGAGTTTTGACATCCTTACAAAAAAATGATGGTTCAGTGAGTTCTGATCAAGGAAAATCTCATGCTAAAAGTAGTTGAAGTACTTAAATACATGTGTGGAGATAAGCACTTTCATGAGCAGTAAGATTATATTCACATGAAAGCAGGTTATGTTGTTACATTTCCATACGTAATCTTCAGGTGTAACACCTCACACCTTTAGCACTTTCCAACTTTCTTATGCATGAGAATTAACACTTTTGTGCCTGGTGCATAGTAAAATGAAAATTCTGATTTATTGTCTGGGAATGATATTTCTATATTAAGGTGAGATCTTAGTAAAACATATTACCGTGCTTTATTATCATCTCATTCAGAGTTTTTATTTCCAGTTTTAATATCTAAAGAGCTGCCTAAATTCACTCAGCGTGACATTAATCACAAGTCTGGACATGTCAGAATTTTGGTGACAGTTTTCGTTACTATGGATTCCAAAAGGATTGTGGCTGGTTTGAGTCTTTAACCTGCAATGTTCATTATACGAATCAGATTTGAAAGTAGCCTTATGTTGAAAGTACTGCATATTACAAAAATCTTATAAGGATTCATAGTAACCCTTCAATGAATGTTGACTTATGAGCCTGACTCTTCAGCCACGTGATATTCAAAACATATTTAATGCTGGACACATTAAATTATGCAAATCTCTAACAGCTCAAATAATATCAATACAGGATGTATATATGCATAGCATGTATGATTTACCTTAATCAAGACATGAAGTTCTAGGAGTGGTGTGCAGTCAGGAGCCACATCTGAAGAATCTAAATTACTCATTACAGTTTTCTTCATCAGCAATACTGAGCAACAAAAATTAAACTGAGGGTGGGGGCCTGTAGATTTATATAAAAGCCAGAAGTCTGCTTTTTTAAAATAATAAGCGTAGATATTTTCATGGGCCAAACTTCAATGAGCATGTTGAAATAGATTAGTGGAGTCCCTAGTGAAGGGCTGTGAATCATGTACGATTCCATAACCGTGGAATAGATTTAGGGGTTCAGAATGAGTGTATACAAAAGTGTGCTACAAACAGTTTTAAATGTTCAGAGGCTTAATAAAGAATGGAAGTATGCTATCTTAAGATATAATATCCTTATTACAGTGATTAATCAGATGTGTGTTAATCATCACAGTTTTTTGACATAATGTCTGTGTCTTATTTCCACTTAGGTTTATTTAGCCAGAAAAGAGGGGTCATCCTCTGCTTCCATCAGCTGGAAGTTTGAATGCAAGTCAGCTGGTCTAAAAATAGAAAACGTTTCAATTAGGACAAGCAGTCAGACATTTCAAAGTGGAAGAATAAAGTGGAGAGTTTACTCTCCCACAACAGAAATTGCTCTCTTAGGAGGTAAGTGTGGAATTATATTATGCAGCACAAGTGTAATTGCAAATAAATAGTTTATATAGGAAGAGCACTGGGCAGATATTAATAATTACACACAATGCACATTGAGTTTTCTAACTCAGTCTTCAGCAAGGTCAAGAAAATACTGTGTATTTAATCAAAATTGGTATTAAAAACTGGTACAAAACCCAAGTTGAGTAGTATACAGAACCCTACCTGCAACGCAGAAGAATTAGCAAAAACACAGAGGATAAAAGATATCTGTGTGTTTTACCAGGAAGGACAGATGTTTGTGTATGTGGTAGCTTCAGTCTTGCCTAAGTCCTCTGAACATGAACAATAAACAAGTAATAACAAAAAATTGCCACTATTTTTTTTTCTGCTGCTGATAGATTAATGTGAGTAGTTAAGACTCAGACCCTTAAACATTCATTAGAAGTTACCCTTTTTTATAAGCATCCTAACATTATATGCTGTCTGGAGCAGTGTTTTTTTTAATAGTTTATCTTTTTCTTCCAATAGATAAAAATCTTTGCTCCTACTCAGATTTTTGTGGTGCAACAGAAGTTACATTGGAAGCAATTCTAAACGGAGGGGATGGTGAAACTGCATGGCAACACACACAGCTGTTCAGGGAAAGCTTAACAGGATGTGGAGAAAATTGCTTGGAGATAATTATAAAACTACTGACCTCTGAGAGCCTGAAATAAAGAGTGAAATAAATCATCTTTGGATTCCTTGAAGACACTATGTCATGGATACAACATGAAGACTTGGTTGGCAGTCCCCGCTTGTCCTGTTGGCAGCTTATTTCCTGTTTCAATCCATCAGTTTAGCCAACTTGAAACTGCAGAAGTGTTGAATAGGTAAACATCACAATGAAAACCTTCTTCATTTTTAAAACACCAAAATTAAGGGATTGAATCATTAAAGTAATACCCTTTGCTTAAACTTTGAAGAAAGGAAAGCAGATTTTAGAAACCAAAACATGATTGTAGGAGTACAGAGCAATTTTAATTTGAAGTTTTGAGGTTGTCTTGCTGATTTATTTTTTTTTAATAACCCAAGTCTTGGAAAAATGGTTTGAATTCCATTTTCTGGTTGCAACAGACATTGTGATGATTTTAAAATATTTTAAAGAGTAATAGAAGCCTTAGACATTTTAAAAGAAAAATCTGATTTTATGTAATAACCAGAAAAGCTGAAGTAAGAGAAATATTGAAGCAATCTTAAAATAATATTGTTATATATCTAAGTATTAAACTTGTTTTAATACCTAGAAATGTTTGGACATATGATTATGCTAGGAAAATAAACTAATTTTGAAAGAAATATTCATTATGTACCTAAAATTTTGTCATGGCTTGTGATATGAAATTTAGATTTGAAAATGAATAAGAGCATCAGAATCTTTTTATATGCAAAAAAAATATTCATTATACATATTCTTTTATAATATAAATTCAAATTTATGCACCTTTTTACAGATTTATGAAGTGTATAGGTTGAAATAATTTTTTTTAGCTATTGTCTTGAGGTGCTTTTAATACTGTTCTCAAATTTGATGCACAAGCGTGTACAATTTTTCTGTTCCTTTATGCAATGTTTAAATTTACTTGCATTGGATATAATAAAACTGCCACCCAGGAGATATCAGATGTAGCAATGCTGTGAATAAATTATGGGATGAATGTTCAGGTTAGACAGTCTTTATTAGAGAATTTGAGGAAGGCTATGTCTGGATTGTACAGGAAATTTTCTATTGTAGGACTATAATGCAAAGTTTGGCTATAGTTTCATTTGAACATAAGTGAATATTAGGGATGATGTTCCTAAGGCCAGGGATTTTTAAGGCTTTTTTTTCTTCCCCCTGCTTTTTCTTTTGACCTTTCCAATCACTGTACTGACTTGAAATGATTGTCAAAAATCATTTGCGTTGAAATAAGTGTTTGCTGACTTTTCAACAAATTAAGTAAGTATTAGACTGTTGGGTTTCATTAGGAAACTGCAAGTGCACAGTGATCATAGACACCAAAGTTATACTACAGGTGTCTTAAAGTAGTAGATTACAACAGCTCAGGAGTGACAGGATGTATGCTTTTCCTCAGAATGTAAACTGACAGTTTATGAGGGAGGGAATAGAAAGAGAGAGTGCCACTCCCTTAATCCAGAACAATTCAGTGGCAGGGAACTGTATGGAAGGATGTTGATCTACACTTGACAAATGCAAAGTAAATTTACCAGTCTCCATTGAAACCTCCTCCTGCTTTAGTTTCAGCTAAATGCTAGCTCAGAGATTTTGAGCGGGAACCTAAAAAAAGTATTATAGATTAATCTATATACTACGTTGGAAGAAAATAGACAAAAAACAAAACCAGCTTTCAAAACCAAACTTTTTTTTCATATCCTGGTTTGATCTGAATGCTGCATGCAGAATAGCAACCACTAGTGGCAACACAAGAAATCATAGGAGTAATATCGTACACCCCAGGAACCTGATGGGGGAAGGAAAAAAGAGAAAAAGGAAATCTTTGAAACATATGAAGGAAGTTCCTTATAGGCAGTGTAGAGAGAAAACACAGAGTACAGGAACCAAGCAAAAAATCTTTATATAATTATGTATTTGTGCTAAGATATAAGTAAAAATTATCTCATCTGATCCTTTGTGATAATCCATCACCTTTACTCATCTGTTATCCAAAGAAGATTTTTCACATAATAGGGATTATATTTTATGTCTAAACCGCATTATGTGCAACATCAGGAAATGTAGAACACTAAATATAAAGTATGTTTGTCTCCATAGCACAGTGGAATGAAAACAGATGGTAGGCAGCACATATGGCTGCCAGAAGCTGGGAACACCCATTTGCAGAGTTCTTCCAGTTTAAAACAAAACAAGCCAAAACAAAGGAACACCAAGGGGAGCAAAGATTGTGCTGAGCAGATATCAGGATATCTGTCCTCTTCTCTACATTCACACTCCCCTTCTCTTTACATTTAGTTGCTTAAGCTAAAAATGGAAGTACACTACAAGTTTAGAAATTAGCGTGCCATAGTATTTGTCAAAATTTAGCATTTATTAAAGACATTTTAAAAAAAATCTCCAATTCCCACCATGGTTTCAAACCTCTGGTTTGCTCCTTTGAGCAGTTCAACGTCTTAAAAAAAAAAAAACGGAAAAGAAAAGTCTTCAGTTGATTGGTACAGTTTATTCTCCTTTGCAGTTACTAATTTCAGGTAGCAAGGAGCCACTGGAGCAGAATGTTGAGACCTCCCATCCTATTATATGGCACTTAGGAACAGCCAAGGTCAACACAGCCTTAAACATCTGTATTTTAGGTGTGTAAATGTTGTGAAACGTAAGAGTATAAGTTTGATTGTCTGTCTCAATAAGAGGACAGGGTTGTTTTTTTCCCTTTGTTTAGCTTTTTATGTTTATTCCTGTGCTTTGCTTTTTTTTATGTTAAGTTTTGTAGTTAGGCTGTTAGCCTAGTTTATGGTTAGCCTGCTTCAGTTTCTGCAGCGCTATCTTTTTCTACACATTTCCATTTAATTTTAAATTCATTTTAATTTCCTTTTCATTATATAGAGAAATGCAAGTGTATGACAAATATACTGTACCAAAATTAAGTTAATTTCTTCACTTATTTGGTAAGAGGAAACAAAAGGGATGGATTAAAGATACTCAAACTCAGCAGAAACAAAAAGCAATAGTAATTAAAATTGATGACACCCATAAACCAACAAAAATAGCAGGACTTAATAGGATTTAACGGGGAAGGAAAATGTAATACACTAGCTTCCATGACTGACCCTTTTTAGAGATGTTTTCCTATTTGCTTGTTTATATTTAGGTTACTGAGAAAAGTGCTCAGAATAAGAAACAGCTTTTTTGCAAAGCAGTCTAATGTTTAAGGTATATCCGTTCTTAAACTTTTTTTTTATTAGTCTAAGCTATATAAATTATTTTAAAATTAAGAACAGGCTCCTCTGGCTTGATATAGGTTCATTCCTTTCTTTGTTCCAGCAAATAATGTGTCTTTAATTTTGGAAAAAAGTGTGTTTAGTGACATATTGTAGCCAATAGCTTTAAGAGAACATTGTCTTTAATGACTGTGAGATTTCAGTGCGACTTTTAGCACTGGCAGAGTCTTGAAGGACCTGAGCCTAAGCACTGAATAGCAATGACCCGCTGTTAGAGATCACCATATATTTTGAGTGTAATGTTTCAAAGTATGTTCTGCCAATTTGATCTTTTTACTACATAATGCTTTGTGTTATTTCATATCCCTAGAACTTTAGTATGTGTGTCTCCTATATGTGTGTCTCCTATATCCTTGAAGTCCCAGTGGAAAATATTCTCCCTCCCAGAAAATCATCTAGCAGCTTATTTTGATTCTGTCACAATCTGGAGGAAATGCTAGATTTATTTCAGATATGCACTTCAGATAACAATATACAGACTCCCTTGTGCAACAGTCATAAGGAAACCAGCTGACGTAAGAAAATGAAGGCATTCAGAGCAATGTTTAAGCAAACTCTTAGGTAGGTGGAACAGTTTGTAACAGCCTCTTAGAGAAGATGGAAACAGCAGGAAAATATGGAATGGAAAGAAAGAAAACTAGCTTCTTCCCTCTGCTTTACCATTGCAATGAGAAGGATACAAGGTAATGGAATATGTGTATGTCCATGCTTGCACTGTATTAAAACTCAAAATAACATAGTTAAACTGCAGCAGGTTTTGCTTTTATCCAAAGCATCAGGGAAATACATGTTACATTCAAAGCAAAGTTCAACACTGGCAAAAAGATGTAAAACTTTATTGGCCAAAAGGAAAGTGCTGCTTTGTGGACTGTAATAAGAATTCTGAAGCTATTCTGTTTTCTTTTAGCAAGAAGCATGCCAGAAACTGTTTTTGATTTGGGTGTTTTCTGGTGTTCTGTTGTTCGGGTAGGAGTCTCTGCCTAACTATATTTACTTATTTCCATGATGTTAGCAAAGATGGTTTCAAAGAAACTAGGCAAAAGAAAAATATAAAAATAACAGATTGGAATTCCACAAAAAACTGCAATGGATATAACAGCACAAGCAGGAAGTGTTAGAGGCCATGATATAGTTTTCATTCTTGAGGACAGAAAAAGCTAAAGTCAGGTTAATGCTGAGAAATGAATGTCAAAATTACATCATTTGAGGTTTGTTTGGTAAACTAAGCAATTTTTATAAATCAAATCTTTTTAGAAAGAATTATCATGGAGGCTTCAAAGGCAAACAGTGCCTTAGTAAGTTGTTGCTCAAGTGTCGGAACTATGTATGGACTGCCTTTGTAAGATGTTGTCTCAGCCCTTGACAATCTTGTTAGTGATACAAGTTATTTCTTTCACTCCAAAATCAGTACTTCAGATTTTGTGTGTGTGTTTAGGGGGGAGAAGGGGTAGTGGTGAAGGGGTTGGTTTTTGTTACTATAAATCCATTTAATTTTTTTACAAGGATGAAAACCCAGAGTTTACATTCAGTGAAAAGAATACTGTAATTTTTCTTGATTCCACACTGTGGATAGCTATATTCTGCAACTTCACAGTTTTGTTACAGAATTTAAGGGTTGCCAGTAATTCATATCTCTATGTTAATTTATTGCTGAGAAACAGATTCTTGCATGACAGAAAGATATGAAGAAATGGGTGTTCATCCAGTCGCAATATATAAATAAACTTCAGAAGAGACAAGAAGATTTGCGTTCATTTCTGGCCCACAGAGTTAAAATTCATGATAGGAAACAGACACTAAAGAGAAACAAGCACTTGCCAGAGTACATGTACTTTTTTTAAACTTGGTATTTTATTGCATTTACTTCACATATAGTACTGATTACTGGTCCTGTGAGGAAATCATAGATGCAGCGCTCTGTAAATATTCGGTGAAAAAGACAAAGTCCATTTGCCAACAGATCATGGAGGCAACGCGTCTGCTAGCGAAAGAGTGATGCAAAGACTGAGTATGTGGAAAAAAAAAAAGAAAAGAAAAGGAAATTATAATTTCTTTTTAATGAACAGGAGATTTACTGGCATATGGAAACAAATTTGGCGGAAATCAACTAGAACCTATTATATTCCGAGAATTGAACATCAAATCCATAACTAGAGAATATTTTATTTTAAAAGTTGTGTGGAAGAGGCATTCCAGTAATACAGTGTTATTTGTGAGTCAAGCAGGAGTCATGATGAACAGTATCCGTCAATGGCTTTTGCATTTAATGCCTATTAGAATGGTAAACACAGCATTGTGACATAGGAGTCATTATATTAGTAGTAAGGTGAACTTTAGAGTGCCGCAAAATCAGATGCTTTGGCTATCTTTTGGACAATTTCAGATGTAGCCAAACGCTTCCCTGGTAGCCTTTCTACAGCTTCAGTTGTTCCCTTGATCGACATATGATATCAATTACCTCTGGTGGTAACACTCCCTGTTGTCTTCACTGCTAAAAGGCCTTCTAAATTCCCCTTCTTCTAAACTAGTGGTTTTCATCCTTTGAAGTAGTCTCTGCAACAGAGATCAAGGCAACTTGCAGGTGAGTCATGAGGTAAGATACGCAGATTTCCAGGCCAGCCCTGGATTCTACCTTTTCCTTGTTTCCCCTGTGTATCACAGACTGGCAACCCCAGCCCCATAAAGCCTCTCTGTGTTCTCCAGCTCACGAGAGCTGCTGTTCCTTCTCTAGTGGGCAGAAAGCAAGCTGTGGGAGAAAGCAAGCTGTGAGGATGAGAGTAGCATCATTTATTGAGTGAGTTTCCTTCCGTATCGTCCTCTGAATTTGGCACCCCTTACTGCTGGAGAATATCCATCTCCTTACATCATTTTAGCTCCTACCAGCTTTTTGTCCCCACTGCCTTCATACCCACCATATATTCACAGGACGACCAAATCCTCAGGGCGGTATCATCCCAGAATCACTCAGTAGCCATCCTTCACTGTGTTATCCTTCCATGTTACCGGTGTTGTTCCTGTTACCAGCAGGTCTACTGGTCATCGACTGCAGCCTTCTGCAGATCTGCTAACATGGACATTTCCTCATGTCTTTTGAGCTTCACCGACACCCAGGAACCCAAGAGGTAAGGAAAGTGGTATAAGAGGTCCATGAGGCAGAGGAAAGCGAAGCAGCAGCCCTTCTAAGTGAAGTACATTAAGACCAGGAAGCTAAGAACCTAATGTTTTAGTATGTTTACGTACATAGTTGAAAATGGCAGTGAAGTTCCCTACAGAATTAGATTAGCAGATTTTACTTTGGGGGAAAATTATTCCTCACGCATCATAGAAACATCACAGGAAGGACAGCTGTAGAAGATGCAGCAAAAACCTGAAGAAGCAAATGAAGGATTATGCGTTATGTTTGCATGCTGTGCTACAGATTTCTGTTATAAGGAATTGAGAGTTAAACTTTCAATTTAACACCATAGGATGATGCAAACAAATATGGAATTGGGACATATATTTTAATTTCATGTCTTTTTGAAGGATTAACTATTGCTTTCCATAATCTGCAAAGACCCGTGGGAGTAAAAGTGCAAAGCACAGCATCCAACCCATTAACATGCTAATTAATTTAGGGGAAATGTAAAAGGTATTTCCACTTATTTGCATCTTCATCTTGCATCTTCTCTTACAGAACCTGTTAAGCAAGGCATGGCCCTGCCGTGGTTAACAGCCCTGCAGGTAGCACCAACTTTACCAATCATGGGGCAGCCCCCAGGGCTTTGAGCAGCCTGGTCTGGTGGGAGGTGTCCCTGCCCATGGAAGGGGGTTGGAATTAGATGGTCTTGAAGGTCCCTTCCAACCCAAAGCATTCAATGGTTCTATGAATAGCATGGGAGTCGCATAGATCAGGGATGACAGATATTGCAGATATCGTGAAATGTAGCGTTTGATAAGCGATTATAAATTCGCAAGGAAGATTTGAACATTAAATGGAAGCTGGAGAGAGGCTTGGGAGTGCTGCGTTCAGTGGGTGTGCTCGGTGGGAGCATGTTTATTCAGATGGCAGGCTGGGGAGCGCTGCGTGCTGTGCCACGCTGTGCAGCCGTTCGGCTCCGTGGCTGAAAGCAGTCATGCTGGTTTGGTTAAGCAACTGAGAGCGGGAGTATGTGCCTTGGGTTATGTTTGATTGTAGTAGCTTGTGCTGCGTTCCCATGGGTTGGTTAACGTGCCTGCCGCTGCTGCCTGTAACTGTGCTCTGACTTCAGGGTACTCCGAGTGTTGACACTGTTACGGCTTTACTGTGCTCTACCAGTATTGTAACAAAAAAAATGTTCTACATTAACAAAAACTATCAGAAAAGAACAGCTTGTTTTTTTGGTTCGAGTTTTCTTTGCTTCTGTACAGCAACTCAAAATTAGTAGCTTTCATTATTTGGGAGAAAAATTGTTCTGACTAGAAAGATTGTGTTATATTTTGAGAATGAAACTTCACAAAGAACAATATAAATACACAAATACATATAAATAATCTCTTATTCTGTGACTTCAAGTAATTTCATTGTCTTTTCAGTCTTTATGCTAGTGTGCTCCTTCATCATCATTGCTTATATCATAGAGAACTGAGTCCAGAATATTTTGAATTATAGAAAATTATAAGTAACTGGCAAAACAAACAACAAAAAACCTAAGGAATGCATGTGCTTGGAACTAACAGATGCTTTTTCAAAGGGTAAGATGTTAAGTAAAAAAGGAGCTTCCATACTTCCACGTTATGGGTCACGAAAGAAATGAACTCAGCAAAAAAATGGCATGTTCAGTAGAGTATATGATATGACTCTAAAAGTATGTGACTATAGAACCTGTAAGAATATCAGCGGCTATGTGTGAAGAACTAACTTTTTAGAACTTGTTACAAGATAAAGAGGATTTTAATACTTAGTGTCAAATAAAATTTCCAAAAATAGTAGAAAACACATAGATATATAAATTGCATTTTCTAACTTTTGAAAAGACATTAAAAGAAGGAAAATGTTGAATGGAATGGAAGTTGATACTGTGTTGGAAATTGCTGGGTAGTATGTCTTTGCTTTTCATGAAAATCTGAAAAATTCATAGCACTTACTACCTGAAAATAAAACTACGTGAGCAGTAAAAGCCGACTGTAAAAGAAACCACACCACTTCCAGATAAATTTAATGAGCTACTCCCACTCTTCAAAGGCTTTTTGATATAAAAGGTTCCAGCAGAAGAGCATATGTGGAATAACAAAGCTCAGTGAAAGGCAACCAACTCAAAAAGGTGAGTTGTTATTGCAACCATTGTATAGCAGAATGCTAACAACTTCAACATGAGTTTACTACAAGACAAAGTACAAGAATATGTTTTAGCTGTTATATAAGGGCACAGTATATCACTGCGTAGCTCTTTGCAAAATTAGTTCAAAAAATGTAGAGTACAATTATTGTAAAACGATCAATATATTGCTGCAAAAATAGATATGCTGGCTTTTTTCATATTTAGGTCTGGTGGTAAGCATAAAACTAAAAGACAGAGTACTTTTTAAGGTTCTTTACCTCAGTTTGCAAGAAATGTAAGAAAATTCTAGAAGAACTGCATCAGTGAAGAACATTTTTTTCTTTACTGTACTATAAATTAAATGCACAGTAGATTTCAAAAGGAAATGTATAAAATGAGGGCTAATGATTCTTTGGGTTAAACAAAATGGGTATGTTCATATCAAACCAAGTTACTTTTAACATATCACGTAGGGGAAGAACTTTCACTTAGAACATTAAATGAATTCAGTAAGCATTTAAGCACATGTATTCAATGTCACTTAAGATTGTTTTCCTCCTTCTCACAGGTGACAGACAGGAATCCCAAATCTAAAAAAGAAATGCTGTGATCAGGATTCAGCTTTCTGAGGTTCTCAGAAAAGGAGAGATGCTCTTGTAAGCCACGTTGGATTGAAGATGACCTAGACCGAGATTCTCAAATTCTATTACACATGTGCTGTAGCAAAGTGTTGCCTAAATAATTCCTGAGTAGTCAACACATTGTCCTGGCCAATACTGAAAGCTGTTGCTGCAGCAACTTCTGCTACCACTACCAGCAATGGCTACAGCAATAGTGAGCAAGATGCATGTAAGAGCCACTGATCTGGATGTTTTTACTTCAGATACTGACAGAGGTAATGTGATTTTTGTTTTCTTGAAGAAGAACAGGAGAGCACTAAGGAGCATGATGGATATACACAGGTAAATGGAAACAATATAAATTAGGTGGTGGGCAAAGATAAAAAAAAAAAAAAAAGTCTGGATAAAAATAGAACAGGAGACCATAGCCCAAACACAAAAACCTATTTATGTTACTGCATTTGGTATTTTCTTTTACCTGTTCTAACAAGAACTGCAAGAATTAAATGCTGAGCAGAAAAAAACACACCATAGAAATAAATGACTAAAGACAGTTGTGTGTAATCTCAGGGAGAAATGCGTAAGACAGAAATACCAAAATATTAAAGGACCCAAAGGCTTAAAAAAATCTTTTAAATACATTTCTGATCTTCTTTGCTTAATATGAACTTCCAATGAAAATTGAAAAGTGCACGAAGCGGCTAGCATGACCGTTTTTAAACACAGCTAGTCTAATCTTCTGAGCTGTTGAATTACACAACTCACTGAAATAAATAGGAACTGCTGGTGCTGAGTTCTGTTACAAATTATGCCACTTGAGAAACTATTGCATAACTGATCTGAAACAAGTAATTGCTAGGGATTTGTAAATTCAGATAATGCTAAAGTTTAAGTAGGTGGCTGAGTCTTGAGTACATTATTCAAGTACACATCAGATTTTTGTAATCACTTTCTCAAAGACTTTTTGAAGAATTTATTCTCAAAAGTCTTAGAATTGTCTACTGACACAGGTGATCTGAAACAATACATTTGAGCAAATGGAAATTTTAGTAAACAGGTTGCTGGAAAAATAAACAGCTTCAGTCAGCTAGAAAAGATTATTCACAAATACAATATTCTTGTATAAACTTCCTTTTTTACATAAACCGTTCTGTAATTTTCAGGAGCACACAGTTAGCACATTCCCTGGGCTGTGGGCTATAAAATTGCAATTCAAATTTTTAAGGCATCTGGTACCAAAACAAAAACATCATGGTCTAGTGATTCAAAGCCCTGACCTAGTATAAACTCAAGCTGCCAATACAAAATTGCTCAAAGAGGTTGTTCAGTAATTTGTGGGATAGGTAACTTCAAACTTTCTGACTTTCTGTGGTTCTGCTGTTGTGTGTTTGATTGGACCTTTCATAGTTAGCCCAAATTTCTTTTTAATAGTTCCTTGTTTTTGTCTTACCCACTTCCTATGCTCAGACGTATTGTTCTTTGACATCTATCCTCATTCCTTGTCCACTTGGATGTTCACCACACATTCACTCAACTTTTTTTTGTTATCTTTGCCTCGGATCTTGACTTATCCAAATATTCAGAAACTTGTGGCCACCTCTTCCTTTTCACTTTGGCTTCAGCATAAGTTCTGTGGGTGCAGTGGCCACAACTTAATGACAGGCTCTGTCTCAGTGGCTCCAGGTGGAGGCTGTACCATCTGCCTCTCTATGGTCTGCCCTGATACTTTCCTCTTCTAGGATTACCACAAGAACCACACAACTCAGTTTTGAGAAGGGAAATGCAAATGCACATCCTGACATAGTCATCGATTCCAGTCACAACTGGTGGTAAAACGAAGCTATGCATGAAAGGTTGCCCTTTCCATTCCCCCCCCCGCATAATTGCTAATCATGTATCAAACTAGAGACTCTATCAGAGGTGACTGAATTTTAGCTCAGGAGAGCAAAATACCATCTTTCTAGACATTTCCCAGAATGAAAGCCCAGTGGGCTTTTCTGTTGGCTCCATCAGTCATCACTTCTCTCCATGGCTTCGACAAGTCCATGTGCCCTACATAGGAACAACTCTGTCACCTTCTTGCCATCCCTTGAATGAGTAGATGTGACTTTCTGCCATCAGCAAGCAGCCTTGATACCCACTCTGGATACATCATGGATTTCTCCTGGCTGGAAGGCTGGAGGCTGGAGAAACACACTATTAACAGGGACTTTCGAGGGGCAAGAAGAATCTTGTTAGGTAAAGATCAATCACCACTTCCATTTTTTTGCCCAAAGAGTCTTGAGTGAACTGCTAGGAACAAAACTACATGCCTTAGTCAAAAAGATAATCCCTTTTGGAAAGAAGCTGATGTTGTTGGATGATCCAGCAATAGGAAGACTCTTCTTAATTGTCATGGAACTGTGGCCTGAAATTCATTCAGAGCTAAGGCGGTATGAGTGTGTTGATAACCATCATGGTGTACTACCACAATCCTACTCAAAGATTTATTGGTTATTTGGCAAATGCTAACGAATCATGATGAAATTTTAAAATGCTGTAGAAAATACAATTTACTTTCTTGCAAATGTAAACGTTTGATATTACAATATGCATTGTTTTATATCTTATCACAACTATATACGATGTGAAATGTATAGCGTCATGCACATCAACTTAGTTACGTAAGTATTTTAGATCAAAATTGCAAGTTACACCTTTTTTCCTGTGTAGTTTGCAGAAAACTGACAGCTGTGATCACTTATTTAGGTAGGTGGTTGTATCTGAGTACGTGGATAAGAGTCCACTCAGAGTGGATAAGTGTACATGGTTTCACAAATAGGCAGGTTTTATGCCCTTTAAGTCTGGTGCCTGAAAAGCTGCAGAGAAACAGAAGTTTTTATTAAACAGCAAGCAAACTTGAATAGAAACAGCAAATGATTTGCAAAGTATTTATAGATCATACATACGGCTGTCTTAATGCTAAAGTAATTACAGGCTGCACTTTAGACTTGAGTAAAAAGAATGGGAATGAGGGCAAGGAAAAATCTGTGCATAAAGTAGTTATACACAAAGTAATATTAAACTAAATATTTTGCTTACTAAAAACAAATACTGAAACCACTAGTGATGCTGGTGTAAGTAGACAATTGTAATGAAAATCTGTAGAGTATTTCTTTTCATGTTATGGTCTTCAGCTGGGAGAAAAACTGATGAATTGAAAGAGGAATTTTGTGTATATCATCTCAAAGGGATTATTAATTTAACATGTCACACAGTAAATGTAAAGTATTTCACAAAAACTGATAGGACGTGACTGGGGCAGGTGGCATCCAGCAAAGAAACCCCACTCTTATCAAAATGTTATGGTGCTTAAATTCAATTCATGCTTAAATTTAACTCTATGTTTGTTTTAGCAGGAATCACTTGAAACACGATGAACGGTCTAGTCTCACTTCTTCACCTCTGAAATCCATGGAGGCAGCTGTCTGTACACTCCTAAGAACTTTGTCATACCATCCTGCGTGGCGAGGAATACAACCACTCAACATACACACACACCTATTACGGATAAAATCAATATAAATAATAAGCCAGTAACATGCTGGGCTACATCCACAGTCTCACAGGTAGCGTAGGATAGGATGAAAATTAAATGAAACCAACCTGGACAAAATAATTTCAGAGGTGTGTAAAGAAAATGTTTGGAGGAACTTTAGCCTCACCTCCTATATTCCGGCGTGACACACAGACTGAGCATGTCTGACCATGCACGCTCAAAGATCAACAACTGCCAAAAAGAAACTCCCTCTGTCTTTCTGTAACCTATATAGAATTGGCTGTCTTCAAGCTAGATCGCTATCTAAAGCTTGGCTCAAGATAAATGAGTGCAGAAAACACACTTCCCACGCTGAGAACAGCCTATTTACTAAACAGCTGGAGCTAATGAGAAGTGAGTACACTCATGTCTGTGACTTGTTCTATTTCTACTGCATACATTAGTGGTTTTCTACCAATGCAAAAAGCTTGGAACAGATGCACTCGAGCTATTTCTTCTAGTCCTCCTGATACTCACTGTAGCTACCCTGGTTCACTAAACCTACTTCATTGTACCGGGCCCTACGTACATATTTGAGAATTAGAAAAAAAAACAAACAATTCTAATCAGCAAGTCCAACCCTGAAGCACTAGGCAGAACCCCGTGAGTGCTACCTTCTTGTTCTGCAAGAAATACTCTTTCTTATCTTGCCCAAGTAGAAGAAAACCCAGGCTGCAGCTCAGGGGCACATGGAGCTGCAGTAAAACGGGGCTGGAATAGATAACGTACTGTCCACGCTAGGCAGATGCCATTATTTTCTGTAATCCCTGTGCAGCACTTAGATATTAGTTTAGCAGGTTCCTTAGAAACTGTCAGAGTAAAATTATGCTAAATAAGCAATATTTACTATAAATTCTTCTGATCCTTCCCTTGAGGCGTAATTGAACATTACGACTGCCTCCTCAAAAGCAGCTGCTCAGTTTCCAACCTTTTTACTACTTCAAAAAAGCATTCTGCGAAGGGAAAACCTTTACATTATTACTATTCAACTGAAATTATGCTCTTCGGATATCAATTTGTCTACCAAGTGGGATGCAGGGCTGCTACTACCCCCTCCTTTTGTGACTTTGCTGTGGGAGCAATCCAAGGAGCTGAGGGGAGGGCTTCTGCGTTTCACACACCAGAATGAAAATCACTAATTGGGAAGCTGCGTGTTGTGACACATTTCCTTAAGCCTGTCAAAAACCTACGGCCGCAATATTTGTTAAATTTTGCCTCTGGCGGAAAGCGAAAGCGACTTGACCTGTAAATATTTTTCATGCCCAGACCCCAAATAAGACGAATTTCAAGCTCTGGTGGTGGAGGCAGCTGCTAAGTCGCACCGTGCGACATTTTATTTGGTGGTGGTGGTTGTTTTCATCAAAATGACAAATATTTTGGAAAGGGATTGTGTAGCGTGTATGGAACGGGGTGCCTCGTTACATGACCCTACAAGAAGGCGAGGCGGGGCTGGCTGAAGGGGGACTGGACACGGGGATGCTCAGGAGCCCCCAAAAAACGGGGGAAACGCGAAAACGGGGCCGTGCCGAGCCCGACCCCCAGCGCCCCCCCTCAAGGCCCTTGAGGTGACTGGACCGGCGGAGGCCGCGGCCCTTACGCCCCTCCCCTCCCCTCGCGGCGCGCGCCAGCGCCCCCGCGCGGCGCCGCGGCTTTTCCTCCCTGTTGCCACCCGCAGTGACGTAACCGCGGCCCCGCCGGCCGCCCTTTCCCATTGGCCGGCGGCACTCGCAGCGAGCCCCGCACCCGACGCGTGATTGGCGGCTGGCCGCGGGGACAGGGCTCCGGTGGCGGCGGTGTGGGGGGGGCGCAGCCCGGTCCGGCGGCGGCGCTGTGGCGGCGGCCGGGGCCCGCCATTGTCTGGGCACCGGGGCCGGGCGGGGCGGCGGGGGGCAGCGGGGCCGGGGCGGCGAGGGGAAGGGGGGGCGGGGCGTGCGTGCGTGCGTGCGGGGAGCGGGGGGGGGGGGGGGCGCGGGCACGCGCGGGCGGCTGCGCGCGCGGGGGCGGGGCGTGAGGGGGGCATTTTGTTATTAACCTCGCGCCGGGCCTTTGTGGCGGCGGGGCTGAGGCGGTCGGAGGGGAGCGGCGGTCGGGCACTGAGGGCAGTGGGAGCCGCCGGGCCCGGCCGGCCTCGCTGCTGCCGCCCGGCCTCCAGTTGGGGCGGGGAGGCGCTTTTGTGCGTGCGGCGCGGCCCCGCCGCTGCCCTTCCCTCCTCAGCCTCCTCCGCCTGGGTTTCCGCTCGGCCCCGGCATGAACTAGGGGCCGGGCCCGGGGGCTGCGGGTGTCGGGGCTGCGGGAGGGCGCTGAGGGGGCCGCGGGGCCCGGGCCGGGGCCGGGGCCGGGGCCGGGTGGCGGGGTGAGGCGCGGCGTTGGGGCCGGCCCTCTCGGCTGCTGCCTTCGCGTCGCCTGAGGAGAGACGGGCGGAAAATGGCAAAGTCCGGAGGAGGAGGTGGAGGAGGTGGTGGCGGAGGAGGAGGAGGAGGAGGCAGCGGGGGACTGACTTGGGTGGTAAGTTGGCGGGGGGGGGAGTGAGTTGTTGAGGTGATTTTTTTTTGTTTTCTAGGTTTTGTTTCTTTTTTGCGTCCCTTGTGTGTGTGGGCCGGTTTTTAAACGAGGAAGCAAGCGAGGGCCTGCGTGAAGGGGCAGCCCGCACAGCCGCTCTGTGCCGCTCTGTGGGGGTCCGGGCTGAGGGAAGGCGCCCGGGCTGGCCCCTGGGTCACAGGAGGGGGCTGACAGCCCCGGGGGGGTCCTCGGGGTGCCGGGGCTGCAGGGGGGAGGTCGGTCTGTGGGCAGGGAGGGAGGAAGGAGCCCCCTGCCTCGGAGGGGATCGCTCGGTAGCGGCGTCGTGAAGCGGTCCCTCTCTCAAGCGAGCTGTCTGTCGCCCTGTACGAGTCGCAGTTGCTGCTTCTCGGTCCTGCAGCACCATGAAGCCTTTGTGGGCTACCGGAGGGGTCGTGCTTTGATCCCAGCCTCTTTCACAAGTCAAAGATGAAGCCCCAAAGTTCTGGGGGTGGGTAATGAGGCGTTCAGGAGGCTGGAGCCGTGTGCGCTAAGTTGTACCTTGGAGTTAAACTTCATTGTCTTCCACACCTTATAACAGGGCTGAGAAGGTGGGGGTCTGTTTGTTTTCTTTTTTTTGTTGTTTCTTTAACTGCTTTTCATGGATCAAACAGCAGTAATAAGACTTGAGAGGGTGCAGGTGATAAGTGCCTCTAGGACTAGTGAATCCCTCTGAAAAGTTCTGAAGTCTTTTGAGGGTATTGGCCTTGGCTACAGCACTGAGGGATGCTGTGCGGGTCTGTGGTGGTAGTGGGAAGGAGGAGCAAAGATGCCCTGGAGGGGTCTGGTTCATCCAATCAGTAACTTCCCTGCCTCTTGCTTTCTGGATGTGGAGTTCAAAAGGGGGTAACTTATTTAGTGGCGAAGTAAAAAAAAGATGGTGCATCTCGATGGATGGTGACGTAGCTGTGTCTTTAACCAGATGCATGTGCTTTACGGAGTTAGGAGCTTTAAGAAGTCTTGTTTAAGAGAGTAATTAACAAACTTGTTCTTCTCTTGTGTCTTTCTGCATCTTTGAGCTCTTGGGGAAAAAAACACAAATGCATTACTGAGGTGAACAAATCCTGTGTATTCTGATGGTGGGTGATTTCTGTGGCTCTAATTATTGCATTTTATGTTCTTAATTCTCTTTCATTTTAAGAAGCTGGCAGCAGGAAAAGGTATATAAAAATAAGTACGTTTCTGGGTGTGTCACTTGAAATTAGACAGTTTAGATATGGGAACAGCCTAAGTAAAGAAGCTAAAATTGTTCTACTTTCCTTTCTGCAATACTATGTGATCTTTATCATCTGGTCTTTGGTTAGCTTCAGAATTAAGGCTTCTACAGTATAGGTTGGACAAGTAATTGAAAGTTTTACACCTCATATAGAAAACTGCAGAATGAAGTGTGGAAATCACTGAGTAGGCATTTTTAATGAAACGTTCTTAAGTCTAATGGGGATGAAAGTATGGTGAGTCAACGGGTTTCTACAATTGGAAATAATTGGACTCTTCCTTCTCTAAAAGCAGTAAAGAATAAAGTGTTTTTGTCCTATCACAGTAGTTGTGGAGAAATAATTAGATCTTAGTTAAGACCCTGTGTTGACTCTGTTCAAAAAGCCATAAGGCTTTGTTTCTTTCTCTTATGCGCATCTTAAAAGCTGAAGGTAGGACCCCTGAGGCAGTTCCTAACGCCAAACCCGTTTTCTGTTGACTATAGAATACTGGCATACAGAAGAGCAATACTGGGGCAGCGCTTAGCAGTTGGTTTAGTGTGTTAGGTGGAAAAAATGGTGTTGGTCCAGATGTTGGTTTATGCGTAGGTATGATATGCTGCCCTTGAGGCTGAAATGTACAGAGTTGGGGACAATTAGGGACAGTTTCAGTCTTCTGGTTTCAGTCTGCTTGGCCTACGTCTGCTGGATATGTAGGTACTTGCTATTTGATTTTAAGCTCTTCTGAAACTACCTTGAGGGTTTTTTTTTAGGCTTTATATTACTGTGGTGAAACAATCAGGATGCTTATTTTCTGAATAATATATTTCTATTGTTAGTGGTTTCTTTTTAACACCATAGAAGTTAAACAATTGAAGAGGAACAGAGATAAGTCTAAGCTCTGAAGAGGGGGGAGCATGTTTAAAAATTAATCTGATGGTAGTTTGTATTTCAAATTAGCAAATCCTAGATGTGTAACCTGGTTCTCACACCTTACTAAGAGTTGTCTGTGTAATTTTGGCTTTGACTGTGATTTAAACAGTGTTCTTGTTCTTAGGGTCAACTACGTAGGAAAGAATTGTACACAGTTTTGAAAGAGTTAAGGTATTCTTTAAGGTACAGAACTTATCTTGGTGTGAATTTCCTACTGGAATGTCCTACAAGTATCAGGTGATACCTACTTTCTCTTTTAGAGGCAAGATGAATTATGTGGCTGTGGAAACAAACAGCTAGTCACTCATTTTTAGCTACCTAGTAGCTTAGCTTAGTAACAGAACCTGAAGAAATGTAACTAGCAGTGGTGGGCTGGGAAGCAGGCACAACTCTTGGTGATAGGCACCCATGAGAGTACATCCATTTAAAAAGCTTATTAGGAAAACTGTATATTGTTATAAAACTGAAAACAAACTAGGATAACTTCAAACTTATAAATTGTACTAGTTATTTTTTGAGGAGTGTTTTTGTTGCCCAGCTGATTGAGTGTACTTGCAGCTCCCACTGCCCACGTAATGCTGTAATAGTTGATGAAAGGTGGAGTTTCAACCAACAGATTTATATTAGTTATTTTTTGTGGATGATCTCCAAAGGTCACCCAGAAATATGTTAAGTTGTGTTATGAGTTGGTTACAAAAGCATTGATCTGTAAAGTAGAGGAGTTTCTGTTGGTAAACATAATGACACTTTCTAATGCTAGAAAAACTTGCTTTAAACAAAACAAGCCATTCTTATCTTCACCCTTTCTTTGCGTTTAGGGACAACTGGAAGTGAGCTGTAATGGTACAGTAATAGTGCTTTTTTAAATATTCCCTGTATTGTCCAAGTGAAGTAATTTCAAGTAACTCTGTGAGGTGTGTTTGTTCCGAAGCAGTGGTAACGCGCACACAACCATTGAAGTGGTTTCAAACAAGCAATACTTTCGCAGTAACTTGTGGGAATGTTTTCAAGGCTTTCTTCTTGACCCTAAAAGCTACGTGAGCCATATAAATAAAAGCTGAGACTCCTGAAAATAGCTGAAGACTTCAAACACCACTTCCATTTTCCAGCTCTTTGTGAAGGAAACACTTCTAGGAAACACTAGCTTAATGTGAATATATGCTAAGCATTAATGTGACTTTTTAAAAAAAGTTTCTACCATAGATCTATGTGTTCCTTGAAAAGAGTAGAATGGCAATGATATGTATACCAGTTTGGTTTTAACTGGTTCATACATGGCTTAAATAAATAACTTAGCTGTAAGTGAAAAGATAGCAAATATTTAAATAATTTAAATTCATCTATTAGCACTTCTCAATAGTTCCAGAGTTAACACTGAAAATAACTTTTGGTTTACAAAACAAAAAGAACATCTATGCAATAGAGAGGATAGGACGTTACACTCAAAACAACAACAACAAAAAAAAAAACAAACCAAACCTCTGTTAAAGGGTCCTTGTCTCTCTTTTATCACTTCATTTGGAAACAAATACTCTGAACTGGAATAAAGGATTAGCTTTCAATAGTTTGACTTAGCTGTTAGTAATTTGTTTCAAGAGGATTAAAACAAATCTTTGTCTGAATAGTGCCTGATAGTGTCCAGTGATAGGCCATAATTTGCTTCCCGAGGTTTCTGAACTAGGTGGTTTCTAACTTCATGAGTAAGCTTTTCCATCTGAAATCTGGCTAGGTTTTCTCCTTCCACAAGTACCTGCACACTGCTGCTGTATGTACTCCATCCGATACCCTGTTTAGGAACAGAGGCTTTTGAGTGGAACAAGACAGGAGTTCCCTTCTTCCGTCCCTGCAGTGAGTCTATGTAAGTCTAGTCCTGTAAGCCAACAGAGTTCTGCCTGCCTGAAGTACAGTTAGGCAAACAGGACTAGTAGTAAGACCAAATCCTGATCGTATCCTCGCTTTTTAAAAATTAACGTACCATCCTAGAGAGGAACCAGATGTAAACAGTTCTTTATTCTTTTAATTGCCATTTATTACCACTTTATTCTGTTCAAAAGCAGGAAAAAGTGGTTGAAGTTCCTACCCTTAGCCTCTAGACCTTTTTAGTTGCCTTTATAGAACCCAGGTTAAAGTTCAGAATGATCTTTCTATTCTTTCCATTTATTTATTTTTTAACCTGGATCAAGCATTCTGTTTCTCCCCTGACTGAAGCTATGCCTAGGACAGTTCTTGTAACTGTGTATACCATTAGTTACTTTCTTATCGTTCCTCTGACACCTTGTGGTGTCTCCAGGGGAAAAGAGGTCTTCAGCTGTTGCCATGCATTGATTCATTGGTCTCTTGCTTTTAATAAGCATCTATCTTTTATTTTGTTATCATGCTGTCCAAAGAACTGCGGTTTGTGTTTTTGTTTTCTTCCCCTTTTTACCATGTTATGCAATGGAAGGGAGGTCTGACCTCAGGATGGTACTGCTACGTTTTATTAAACCTAATGCAGTTTGTGGGTGTTATGGAACAGTGTAGTCTGTCAGCAGTCAAGGGGGAGCTGCATTTCCTTCTGCTTCTGTTGATTTTTCTGGTTCTGGTGCCCTTAAGAAAGCAGAGGTGCAAAGAGGTGTGATGGTTCACTTGGATATTCTAGCACTAGAGGAAAATGTTTGTGGCTTGCTTTGGCAAGTCGGATGCAATTGTTCTGATTCATCAGATGGTACGGCTTGCCTGCCAGAAGAGAACGTTGTTACCTCTTATCCTCTACTCTCCGCACAACCATCCAGTGAAATACTTTTGTCGTCTTCTTGTTAGACAGCTAAATAATGCAGGGTCAAAGATGTAATGGAGATGATGCTAGGCAGAGACTTGGTGATGGAATAAGATCAGGGCGACCTCTTTGTGACTGCAGCTGAGCCAGACTTGCAGCTTAATATTATGCGCCTCCTCCCCGTGTGCTCTGTGCTGGGAGGAAGACTTCTTACAGCGTCAGTGAGAGAATGCTGAATGCCTGGAAGTGAGGGACTAACAGGATCATAATGAACTCTAGGAAGGTATGTGTATCTTGGAGGGAAAGATGGTTAAAGGAAAATGCAGGGAAGATTAAGTGTTTGTTGGGGAAGGTGTACGTTCAAGTACGTGCCCTCTGTTAATGGTCAGTCTGTCTAGATTTGTGTGTATATGTAAAATTTCGAAGCTAACCATACTGCATCAGATGTGAACTAAAATCATACTGTTTAGATGGATAAAGTAACCTTTCCAATAAAAGAGCATATAAGTAGCCTAAGGTAGGCAGTTTAAACCATAACTTTTTGCAAACCTAAATCTAGTGTCTAATTTTCATAAACCTTGTTTTCCAAAAGCAGACTTTTAACTTGTGTGTGAACTGTGTCTATATGCAAAAGCTGTCTTCAAATACACATTTATATTTCAATTAATTAAAAGCATCAAATACGACTCTTAAGGTTTCTGTCATAGATTTTGCCCCAGGTGGGGGGGGGAGTGCAGGCAAAAACCAAGCAAGCAAAAAAGCACACTACCACCAAAGCTGATGTGAAATATATGGAGAGAACTTGGAAATCAAAACTTTTTTTCCAACATGGATCATTTAAAATAGCCATTTTTTTATCACCACTCACAAAGAAAATATTGTTCTGCTCAATATAGGTGTTTTCAAAGGTTTCAAAAGTATATCAAGCAAAAATACATAGTTCTAAATGCGGACAACTGTTTGAAGGAGCCTGTGTCGAAAATTGTATGCTTGGAGAATTAGTGGTGTCCTCTCAAATACATGTAGTGAAACCCAAGTACCTTAGAAGAAGATATTTTAATGTTGATATCCTATATTTAAATACTGAAGTGAATATTAAGTCAAGACATGTAAAATGTTTTTACTGAACTTCAAAAATAAATAGTAAAATTTAAAATAAAACCTAAGATTTAGCAACCAGTGAAGGTATAAATATTAAACATTCCAAATGTTTGTTTATAAACATAGGAGAAAATAATTCCTCTGAAGTAAAATGATAGGTCACCTCTTTATTTATATATATAAAATATATTTTGGTTCAGAAAATGTTTCCTTGCTCTCTTCTTCAGGTAGTTCAGTAATGAGTATATAAAGGGCCGATCTGAAAATCAGGGAAAAATTTCACCCTCACCCCTCCATAAATGAGGATCAGATCTGCTAGTTTCAAAACTCCAGTGTGATCACACATGCTCTTACTCTTAGGGACTGAGTCCTTTTAAATTATGTTCAGAAGTGCATGCTGAACTTTTTCTGTGATATTGGTTCATCTAGTTTCATTTAATAAAGCTATTTTAAAATGCCGTCTGCATCTTAATGCAGTTGTAATTTACATATAAATACACTTTGCCACTGAAAGCAAATTAAAGCACCACTTCCAATTTTTTATTTTTAATGATAAATCTGCGTATTTATTACAGCATACACATCTAAGTAATTCACTTTTTTTTAGCAACAAAGTAAAAGGACATCAGCACAGCTAGTGTAAAAGTTGCTTAAGTTAGAATGTGTTTGAAAGGCTTAGATCTAAACATCAGAGATGTATTTTCCTTCGGATATAATTTTAAAAGTTACCTTAAAAGGAAAAAAAAAAGATGCAAAACAGGGCTAAAATTGTTTAATCTTCTGTATGGGTTTTTCTTGACATGTGAGGTAGAACTGCAAATGAGATATTAAGCTGTCCTCCTTTAGTGGAAGATTTACATCCTTAAGAGGTTCTCAGGTTTGGTACTCTTCCTTTTATTGAATGAGTGGACATGCCCTAGGCTGAGGCTTCCTGTTCCTTATCAAAGATGTTGAATGTTGTGAGAACAGATGTATGAAGAACTGGGCAAACGTCTGCAAGGTGCCACAAACTCATGTGCCAGCTTTCTCAATTTGTGAGGGAATCTTCAGGGAGAGAGAGAGAGCAAAGAGCAATATTTTCTTGTCACAACAGAATCACAGGAGCTGTAAGATAACACGGAAAAGTGATTTTCTTATAAATCAAAAGAATCCAAGATAAGTAGAAAAAATAAGTGGTTAATAAGTGTTCTTTTCCTTGTACCAGAATGTCTGATTCTCCAGTAAGCTTGTACAGAAAAATGGGCCCATAGACCACTCATTTCTCCTAGTGGATGAAAAATATGGGGAAAGCTGCATTTGCTTCTTGAGCTGATTTATTGTGAGCTCAGTTCTGGTTCCACTGTATGGAGAAGCAGCGGAGGAGAGAAGAAAAGTTTTCATTTTTGGCAGTGGTTAACTGTTGTTTTCTATAACAGGGAAATCTGACCATCCTCAAGGCATTCTATGAAACATCACAAAAAGCATTGATGTAATATGTTGGTTTGAGTCCAAATTGTTCAAACCAGGAGCTTAAATTCCTATTTTTTTATATTTTTCCTTTTAAAGTAAACGAGCTGGTTAGTAGGCTAGAGCGAGACTGGTTCTGGGTGAGTTTGCTGGAAACTTTTTCTTTACATTATCTTTGGGGAAGATGCAATAGAGAGATTTAGTTCATGCCACCAACAATATGCAGTGGTCTATGCAAATTTGCTTTGCTAACAGGGAACTGTTACTTTAGCGTGTTTTCATCTTGGGAGGAGAGCCAAACCATTTGTTAAACACAGCAGGGAAGTGGTTTCATTTGAAACTCCCTCGTTTTGTTTTCATGGTGGGAGGTATTCTCAGTCAGTTTCCTTTGGGAAAATTGCAAAATGTTGAGGTACCAATGTATTCATCCTGTATCTTTATAAGATGACAGGAGGCCATTACAGTCTAGTATATAACACTGGGCTACAGTCAAGTGTAAGTTATCCATAGAGCTACCTACTAATTAGCATATTACACCTATAACTTTTTGAGGTGTAGCATGTTTTCAGAAGAGGTAGGGTTTTTTTGAAGTGTAAGTGCCAGAAAAATCTACCACGTCCCTGGATTCCGTTACTTAATTAACCTCCCTAGGTTTTACAGCTTAATTACATGCAAAAGCTACTGTCTTGTCCCACTAAATGTGCTTATCCTACACTTTATTTAAGGAAATGTAGGACACAAGCAGTGTGCTTTTCTGAAGTCTCATGTCCCAGGGCTGCATTTATGTTTCAGGAAAACAATCTTTGCAAGTGCATGCCTTAGTTCTAGACTAAGGCAGAATAGACTAAACCCAGGTGAAGATGACCTCATATCCTGATGTCTCTTCTCTGTTCATCCACAGCCATTCTTTGATTTTCCTACTTAAGTATTTAATACGGTGCTAAGATTAGCACAATGAGAACTTCCTTTCACAACGGAGTAAATGCTGTAATTTTATGTCTCAGTCTAATCTCTTTTTTTGTTTGCCCAGAGCACAGCATTAAGGACAAATGTCCAAAAGACAAAATCAACACATGACCACTCTGCATCAACCGCAACTTGTGTGCTAGGTTAACATGGGGAAGAAAGAATGACTGGGAAGACTAAAGAAATAACAGTACATGGCCAAAGTACTTGTATTCTAGTCTTCCAGTACTACTTTCTTCTTTTTTTTTTTGTTTAGGAATAACAGCTAATACTGTGGAAGAGAAGACAGTGGCTAGTACAGTACTAAGTCTGTGTAAGTGAGGAAAGATTAACCATTTTTAGGATTTTCAAATTCATATTTTTTTCAGCAGTGAGAAATTCAGCTACTTTAAAAAAAATAAGCCTTTAAAAAAATAAGCCTTTAAATAAAGTAAGGAAAGTAAAGGTGTGTGTCCCAGTTACGGCAACATCGAAACTGGTGATGAAACTTTACCCTTCTTTGGTCTAGCCGTACATTTTCTTCTCTATTTAGATAAGAATAGCTTTTCTCTGGGTTTGCCAAACTGTCCAGTTCAAACGTGTCCGGTGATTTAGCGTGTTGAAGTACAACTGTTGCAGCACAGGTAACCAAACTCAGCATGGTGACTCAACAGGATTTCAAAACACAGAGGAAGACCACGTGACCCAGTTTTCATTAAAAAAATAAAAATCTGCAATGTCATGCGTGCTCTGTTATGAGCAGAAACAAAGGGGACTGCAAGAAGAATATTGCAAAACGTGAAGATAGAAGATGCAAAACCCAAACAGATGAGCTCGGAGGTTGACTGTAGACAGTGAAAGTTTTGTAGTTGAATTGTAGCCTATTAAAGGCTGCTTGGGCTCTCACTCTTGAGGGCGGAAAAGGAAAGTGTGGATATAACTTTTAAACACTATTAGGTAAATTTATAGCAGAACCAAAAAAGAAACTTCTGCAATCATTGAAATCATACTGGAGAAAGCAGTTATCACGACAAAACCTGCTTATGTTTTCATATCACACCTATAATTGTCCGATGTAGTCAACTGACAAGCAAGTGCTCTCAATGGAGAACTGTTGCTTTTTTCCCTATAAAGTTACCACTCTCCTGTGTCTGTTAAGAGTCTAAGATGCTAGCTACGTCTGAGGTCACAGTATAAAATGTAACTGCATGCCTATGAAGAAGAATGCACAGTGCGTTTGGTTATCACATTCAAAACTACATAACCACGGTCATCTTGCTGGCTTATGTGTTTGTGGATATGTACACTCATGGCCGACCTGGAGGGTAGCTGAAAGGCTCAAGAATCTGTAAAGTCTTGTATAGGGCAAGGATGTTGAAGAAGTTGAACACTGTCAAAGGGAAAAAAAAAAAAAAAGTAAAAATTGGCCACAGTAAGATTGCAAATCAGACCCTGAAAATTGGGTAACCAATTAAAAAAAAAAAGTAAGCTGACTTACTGTGAAGCAGAAGACTTAAGCCCCATGTGATGCTTGGTTAATTCTCTTCAGGGTGTTTCTCATAAAACAACAGCTGGTGCTGTTTTGAAAAGTGTTATTGGAGCTCCAACAATGTGAAGATCTCCCATACAGGACAGAATACAAAAGACTTCTTGAGACAATTCCAAAATATACTGGAAAGATTGTCAGCTTAACTACACTGCAGTTTAGTGCTTGCTCAATTTAAAAATAAATAAAAAAAAATGGCTCTACACACTTGCATCTTAAGTAACAGAAGCTCAGCAGATGAAAGCATTTTTTTTTTTTAGGAAAACATAATGGAATGGCTGTGAGGGATATTTGTGTCCACAGATCTGTGTCATGGATTTGGTGATCAAGACTTTTTTGGGAGGAGGTGGGGAACTTGTAAACATCATCTGTATTCTGAAAATGCTTGTTCAAGAGAGATCCAGAGCTGGTCTTCTGTTTCAGAGCACAGCACAGCTTAAAAGGCCTGCTATGGAGACCTGCATTTCTGCGGACTTCTGACACTGGCATCCCTGCATAAAAGTGTTATTTTATGTCTTGAATACTTTTTGGTCTTTGTTTGTATGCTTGTGCTTCAATAGTATGCAAGTTAAATATTTAAATCCTGAGTATTTATAACATGAGTATTTTTTGCATACACAAGATGTACTATAATTGGATGAATGTACAAATAAAATCTGTCCTGCTCTCTGAAATTATAAGTTGTATTTAAATGGAGCACACTGAAAAGGTGTCTGCAATGTCTAAGTAAAAACTGTAAAATTAAAGTTGTGTAAAACTACTTAGTTTTATGATTGTTGACCAGAAAGAAAAAAAAATGTTATGGTGGTCCTTTTTCTTTTACTCCTCTTGAACCATACATAATCAGGTTCTAACTACTGTGTTACAGAAGGTAACAGGCATGGCTTACTACTGCTGAGTTAAAGCAAACTCCCTGTTCCTCAGGAAATGCTGCTGCTGCAGGATTAGTCCTTTTAGGCAGCAGTTTGATTAGGTGTGACCTCTGTCAGTGTGACAACCACCTGGCAGTAGCATCTCAATGGGAGTGTTTTTGATGCTTGCTCTATGGCTTTCTAACTGATAAGTGGGACATGTTGTCCATAAGATTTTTACAAGTTCTATGTAAGACTTTCACTGGAAAACAGAATTGCATTTCTTAGTTTTGGGTTGAAGTCTAGGGCTTGTAGGAATCCCTTTCCAATCATTCCCCATTCCCTTTTGTATAATTATAATCTAGAGCTGTTAAAAAAAAAAAAAAGGAGCAAACAGAAGAGTTCCATTTGAACGAGATCCTACAGTCTTTCATACCTATAAACCTCTTGCTCTCTTTATGAATTGCATTTCCCCTCGTCCCTTCGTTCAACTCATACTTCCATTGAGAAATGCTTCCATTGTTTCTTCTAGGATCTTGGTTTTGTTAATGTTGACTGAAGCAAGAAAGGCAATTCATTATTTTCTTCTGTTAATTACTGGTCCCTTTAGACCAAGTGAACATAGTAAAAAAGTGCTAACAGGGCTATGGAACCAGTAAGTAAGCTAAGGATGAATGGCTCCCATGAAGTATGACATCTTTTCTTAGAAGACTGAAAAATTAAAACAAAGGTGATCATAAAGTATAGCCAGTAAGGTCAAAAAGAAAAATATGTAGTGAAGCTCATTGGAAGCCTCACAGAACTACTTTAATGAGATAAAGTTCACATTGCAACTATTGGCAATGCTTCTGTTGTAAGAATTCTTACTCCTCCTCGTCCATGTAACGTTTAAATGCATCTGTATGTGAAGTCCTGTTTCTTTTCTGCCTGCATTCCAGATTTATGGTGAATCTTTAGTGCGGCGGTGGGAGGGCTGTCACAGTTAAAGACCAAACAGTGCGGAGACCAAACTGACTTTTGGATACCAAAACACTTAAATCCACACATGCATGCAATTTTGCAAATTACATAACTTTCATGTCAGATGATGTGCTCTGGAGTATGTTGTGCTCCAGAGAAAAAGTAGTGAGAGTCGGTGTTGTGGTTCCAACCTTGCTGTCTGTAGTTGTAGTGCAGGCTTGTGGGGTCCCCTGGGTTCTTTCCTCCTTTACTCTGGATGCTGGCAGTTACTGGACCGGGGGGAGAATACTCAATTCTCATTTGGCTTGTTCGGGCTCGCTCAGGGCCTAACAATTGCTTGGTGTCATCACTGGTGCTCACAAGTCTGCTTCTCTCAAAGGTTCTTGAAGTATGTATTTAGTAGTGTTGCCATAAACTAGAAAAGTTTGATTTCTGAGTCTGGAAGAGAAAGGTATTTTCCCCTGTTCTGAATGAAATGCTTTATTCCTGTTCTTGCTAAGAGGAAAAAAGCTTCCAAGCATAAATTAGGAAAGATGAAGAATACTTGGAATATGCTACAGAGAGAACTGTCCTTCTTAAATGTATGTTATAGGTTGGTGCTTGGCCTTTGTGCTGAAGTTGTTAGAGTGAGTTCAGTATGCTTTTGTTCTTTGTTCCTATATGCTTATATGCTTTCTTTGCTTATATTGCTATTCAGGGCTGCAACAAGGGCTAAACTGAGAGATAACTGATGATTTCTTCTTCTGGCTGGGAAGTTTCCATGGTTGCTGGTTAATCCAGCATTGGAGTTCAGCCTATATGTACTTCTTCAGAGACTTACCAGGAACAGCAACACGGGAGTGTAATATTTAGTAGAGCAGCAAGCAGCTTTGTCGTCATCGTTTGTCTATTGATGGTTTTTACTGCATATGTAACATCTGCCTCAAAGTTGGTGAATGCCGCGTAGAAGGAGGCTATTTCAGCTGTTAGGCAGGTGGTAACAGAATTTCCAGTGTTAAGTGTGCTAGCCGGGCAGATACATCATGTGACTTAAAATGACGTTCATTGATGTTTTTAAGAGAATTCCAGTTTGCAGGCAAGAATGTGTACTTTAAAATGTCGTATGTGGTCTCTTGGTGGATATGCTCTTACTGTCTGAGAACAGGGCTTCTCTACATTTGGTTACTCCGATTTTAACTTTTTTCGTTTGGTGTGGTTTTATTTCAATACGAAGAGATATTTATCAGGAAAAAATGGCTGAAAGATGCACCAAATCGTTAAACTCCTTATGGCCTCCCTCCAAAAGTGGATTAGTTTTCTGTAACGCTGCTTGCTATGTCAGTCAAAGATATCTGTCATCATCTCCAGCCACATTAAGCAGGAATTCAGTTTGCATTCTGGCAGTAACCTGTGTGATTCTCTGTTCTTATAGTCCTTGGCTTATTTCATCATAAAGCATTCCAAACTGGGATTCTATCAGGTTTAATTACTTCAGTTAAATAGAGAATATAAGTTATAGAAGGTGAGAAGTGAGAAACCGTAGTGGAGGCACTGTGTTTCTTAAGCCCCATGGAATGAGTTCTCCAAACAAAAATGTAGAAGAGTAGTTTTACTGTCATTGTTCAGAACAGTATTTAGTGGTTTGGATTCAAATGTTTAAGCTTAAAATGGGTGTTATAATTTTTTTGGGGTGCTAACTTGAAGAAGTGTCTGTCTTTTTGTCACATAGTGTTTTGTTACGCTTAGTAAGTCAGAGAAGTTAGAAAATGTACCGATTTGTTAAGGAACCGTCTCATAATCTCTTGAATTATTTCTGTTGAGAGGATAGTTTGATCTTAATACACCCAAAACCTTAACATTTAAGTTGCGTGACAAGTCTTGATTATATTTTAAATCTCTGTCAGGCTTCATTTATAACTGGAGTGTGACAAGTTGAATAAATCAGGTTGATTGTTGGTGTCTCTTTTTTTTTAGACATTATTTGATAATCAAATCAGTGCTGCAAAAAAGGAAGAATCAGAAAGCATTAATAAAAATGACACTTCAAAGAAGATGTCTGTTGAGAGAGTTTATCAGAAAAAGACTCAGCTTGAGCACATCCTCCTCCGTCCAGACACCTACATCGGATCAGTTGAACCGTTAACTCAGGTAAGTTTCATTAAGTTCACCATCCTAGTTTTTTGTTTTAATGAGGAAATTACTCTTCTGGTAAATAAATAGGCAAATCTGTATTCTAAATTGTCATGCTAAAAACTGTAGTTATGTTTATGCATGAATGTGTAAGATTCATAGAATCCTGGAATGGTTTGGGTTGGAAGGGAACTTGAAAGGTCATCTAGTCCAACCTCCCTGCCATAGGCAGGGACACCTCCCACCAGACCAGGTTGCCCAAAGCCCCATCCAGCCTGGCCTTGAACACCTCCCGGGATGGGGCATCCACAGCTTCTCTGGGCAGCCTGGGCCAGTGCCTCACCACTCTGAGTAAATAATTTTTTCCTTATGTCCAATTTAAATCTACCCTCTTTCATTTTAAAACCCTTGCCCTATCACTACATGCCCTTGTAAAAAGTCTCTCTCTGTCTTTCTTATAAGTCCCCTATAAGTATTGAAGGGTTGCAGTGAGGTCTCCTTGGAGCCTTCTCTTCTCCAGGCTAAACAACCCCAGCTCTCTTAGCCTTTCTTTGTAGGAGAAGTATTCTAGCCCTCTGATAATTTTTGTGGCCCTGGGAGGGATCAGGAGATGACTTTCTAAAGCAATGCTTGGTTCACTTGAAAAAACATATGCTGAAAAAAAATGTTTAAGTTCAGTTAAAGCATAAATACACACCTACATATGTATGTGTGTATGTTTACAAACACACATATATGCACACAAATATGTATACAGATTTGTAAGTAGCATTTGCTTTAGCGTCAAAATGCTTTGTTCTGTTTGTTTAGTTAGGGAACAGAGAATTTAAGCCCCCTGCTGGCTCTTTTTTCAGCTGTTTTTGTGAAGTCGCAATTTTTTTTCTTTTTGAGAATTCACTGTCTATACCGTTAGAACTTACTTTGAAGCAGAAAAGAATAGATTTTCACTATAAAAGTCTTTGTGGGTTCAGCTGTAATTTTTACCAAACTTATGTTTCTGCTTTTGTCCTCATATGACAGCAGTGGTCAGATTGGAAGAGCAAAGTTCCTGAACTAAGTAGATATGAGCAAATTCAAAACAGTAGTAGCAGATTTTCCGCTTTTCTGTGGGTGACGGTAATCTAGATTGGCCACATAAGAACTGTCTCCTAAGCAAACAGTTGCATTTTGTAAGGAGAAAATTCAGCATGTGGAAACTTCTCCCACCTGGATATGTTGGAAACCAGGTTCCCACTGCCTTGCATGCTCCTCCAGAGCTGTGTGCAGGCTGCTCCAGAATTCAGAGCTTTCCTTGGAGGAGAAAATCATACGCATTTTAAACTCCCTGCACTGTAGTATCAGTGGATTCTTTTTGTATAATTGTAGGCATTATGTTCATATATACTCAGTTGTTTTCTAATTCTTGGCTGGAGTATTCTTCGAAGGATGAAGGAGGACAGTTAGAAAGAGCAAATCTCAGAAGTTTTACTCTCTGAATTAGCAGTATAAAGCAATGTGTTACTGAAGTAGGTTGTTAGCTTAGAGGAACAGCTTTTTTTTCAACTGGGAAATACTGTCTGTAATTCTGTTCCATGATGAATTTCTTAGAATTTGTCTGTCAGAGATTAAACTATGTAATTGTAGAGCACTTCAAATCATTCAGTCCTCCTGAGACTTCTGTAAAAAATTACAGGCTCCTCACTCCTGCTGTATCCAGTATTGTAACAAAAATAAGTTTTTTCAGAAAGAGGTTTTCCCTTTGTGTCCTGCAAGGTGCAGCATGGGATTGTAGGAGGTTCCATTGCAAATATAATGGTGGCTAGAAATTCCAGCTTTTGTGATCATTTTGGTTTTGACAGCTCCTACTCACTTGCGGTAACATTAAAAAAAAAAAAAAAAGAAAAAAGAAAAAAAGAACAAATGGGTTTCACTGAAAATAGTCTTTGGTACCTAAAATACAACATAAGTTTGTCTGCTTGCAGGATTCATAGGGATGCTGTGGGCATGAAATAATTGGACTTAAGAATAAATCTAAACACGAAGTCCATCAGACTTAAAAAAACAACAACAAGAACAACAACAAAAAAAAACAGTGTAACAAGGAACACAGGTTCTTTCTAATATCCCAAGTTTATTTTTGTTATGGTAGCCTCTCTGTAATGAAGACCCTTTTGTACCAAGTACTGTACAAATACACCCTCAGAAGTGGCAAGGCAAACTAAAGGGCACAGAGCTAAAAATGTAGGGCCAAAATAAGTTACTTGACTTCATGCACAAGGTCAGATGCAGAACTAGCTCTCAGGTCTTGTTCCACCTCCATCCATAGGTGTATGCAATTTCTCTTTTCTTCATGAAAGCTGAATTACTTCCAACATTGGAAATATCTTACAGAATAATTTTATAGCCATCAGAATCATCCTTTATTTTTCCTTCTTCACCCATGCCCAACTACGAGAATTGAGTAAAAATATCTTAAACAGAATTCTGGGCAGAACTTTTCCGTTAAACCTGTTGGACTCTGTTCATACGTTCTCTTGATGCAAAATGTTCTCTCTCTACTCTAGTCCATTTGCATCTAGAAAAAAAAGTCTCAAGACTGTATGAAAAAAATCAGAATCTCGCCATTTTTTTGTTCTTTGGGTAATACCACTCTAGTCATACATTTCATGAATATCATCCTGACTTTGCAAACCATGATTCTGGTTTCACCTTGTTGAAGAAATAGGGTAGGGTCTGCAGCATCTACTGTTACCAGAAAAGTCTGTGAAAGTGTCTTTCAGTCCATCCAGCACCAAGGCTCAGAAGAAGAAATTACAAGCACTATTTGCACAATTGTAATGAGTCTTCGCTTCCACCGAATCTAGGAGGTACTGCATAAATAGTTCACACTGAACTGGGAGACATCACCTAAATACAAATTAAAAAGGCTATTTTTAATTACAATCATGCAGAAAATCTGTTTGCTTAGAAGGCAAGTAAAAACTTAGTGTTGGACTGTTGTCAGGACACATAACAGTGAGTGTGATCAACTGCATGAGTTATTGCTTCAAATAGATTAATAGCTGATGTTGCAATGGTATTTTATCAAAAGAAGCACTTGAGGTGTTCTACTATTAGCTGGACTTCCCCATGAGCTTTTCAAATATGTCAGTCTTTGCATATATATGAACAGTTTGAATTCTTGTTCTCTGAAGTTTTCTGTGTTGTTCCAACATGTATACACACAAGATGCGTACACCAGTCATTCTTTTCAAATCACTGTTTCAGAAGCTGAGTGAGACGTCATCCTGCAAATGTGTGGTAGTTCAGTGGGAATGATGGCAACCAACACAAAAATCTCTAGATAAGAAGCAGATCTTAACATTACAAACAGCCATGAGCTTTTGACTCTGAAGTTATGTAAGCTAGCTGAAGTTGCATGTTCAGCTGAAATAGTCACAGATAGTCCTGTATTTGAACACAGTTGATAGTATTTCAACTGTCATATGTGCCACCTGGGATTCACACATATTTCACATTAAAAAAAGAGCTTATTTTACTGATTTCATGGCTGAAAAGACTCTCTTCAGTGAAAGCTCTCTCTCATGAAGAATTCAGCATAGGTTGGTGTTCATTTGATACAGGGAAAGCTGAAATGAATCCAAAAGGTATGAGAACATCAACTAGGATCAACTCTTCTAATCTGCATATTCGTTTTTTTTTTAAGTGTAATGTTTAATGAAGTTAGTCATGGCTTTGGCCATGTGGCAGTCTCTGGAATATGTGGACTCTTGCTACTCGTGCTCTGATGCTTCTCCAGTAAGATGCTTGGAGATAGTATGAAGGAAATTAACCAGCTGACTTGAAATAAATAGCTTATAGTCTTTTAGTAAAAATGAAAGTGACAGAAAAAGAAACACCTCAGCTTTTATTCAAATGAATTTGCTAATTATCATAATCAGATAACTCTACCCTATTACTGTAATGTGTTTTAATATGGGTTTGCATGACATTTAGCACTAACACCAACCCCAAGAACAGTGATGCTGCGATTCACTGAACTACAACAGAGACACATGATCTTTGGAAAAAAAGGGCAATGCCATAGATATATTGTGCTTAAACCCTTTGCTGAGATCTGAGGCCCTTTGTGCTAAGTGCTACAAAAACAGACCAGGAAGTATTGTCTCCTTTGAAGATTTGAAGAGCTAAACCATGATAGAGAGGAAGGACAAATAGAAAAAGAATGAAACAAGCAGTTATGCTCAAGAACAGTCAGGCTTATTAGGGCTTTTTTTTTTCTTTAATGTAATGGATGGATTGTTAAATAGGATGAGAGGAGTGTCCAAGATAACAAAAGCAAAATTGAAAAGAAGGTTGCAGGAGACCTAAATCTGGCAGAGAATTTGTATTTAGTGAGGTGGCGTAACTGCTGTGCCTCAAACTGATTGCCTTTGTAACTTCTTATTGAGCTCATTACCAACCTGACAGAAGACTAATGCAGCAGAAAGGTTTTTTTGGTTTTTTTTTTTTTTTTGATGGTTTTATGAGCTGAATTGACTCATTAGTTAAGGGAGTAGATGAGCAGCAGGACCATTCCACTGTGCATAGGAAAGCTTAGGACCAAGAACCAAAAAGTGGGTAGTGAGGAGCAGTGGAAAGGAGGCTACTGTTACAGAAATCTCAGGTTCTCACTGGGCTTCACCCTAAAAACAAGATAGTGAAGGAGGAAAGAAAGGCTGTTGGGAGAGTTTTGATGGCAAGTTGCATAATCTTCTAATTACTTCTAATCTTTCTAAATTGAAGGGTTTGGGCATGGAAACGATGTATGTTTAGGTCACCAGAGGACCTCTGAATAGCGGCTAGTAAAGGCTGATGAATACACAGCTGGATAGAATGGATAGAATCATTTCTTGTATGTCTGAGATGTGCCTCCTCCATGGTTGAAAGAAGTGAACCCTGAGAAACCATCCTTGACTGTTTAATTGTATGATATATTAAAAAAAAATGTTGTCAAATAGTTTTATGAGGTACTACAAAAATTATTACCTTCCTTGGATTTCTCCTCTGGGAGAGCTTTAACATTTCTTAGAAGCAATTACGAAATGCAAAAGCTGGAGAGAGTACATTGGAGTATTTGTCTTTGTTGCTACAACTCCTCCTGCTTTCTGATTCTTACAGTCACTTGTACAATAGTCTGAATAATAAACCATTGGACAGATCAGGCTGTCAGGATGTCTGCTTATTCTGCAGTTAACTGTATTTGCATTGCTACATATAGATTGCAGTTAGCATCCAAGTGGGATACAGGTGAATTAAATCAGAATTAAATATATTTCAATATTACAAGAGCATCTGGAATAATGCATCTAGTAGTTAAAGCTCAATCTTTAAATTGCTATTTGAGTTACACCTATGAGCTCCATGGAAAAGGAAGGATCACAATAGTGTTATGGTACGTGAAAATTATGGGAAGGATTAAAGATCAAGATGTTGCTTTGCTAAGATCTTTAGTTCTGTGAACTCAGAATCAAATGGCAGAATTACACTATAACAACTTTACATGAAAAATGTGACTGAAGAGAATGTGACTAGAGATTCAAAGGAAAAGAAGAGGAAATAAATCTGATTAAGAAATTAAGAATAAAGCTAAATACTGAGTCTAGATACTGGTATTATTCTGTTCAGTACTGGAGACTACTGTTGGGATAAATTGTTATAATTAAGGTCAGAAATTTATGGCTGTTGGAGAGATCTTTGTGGAACACATGGGTTTGTTACCAATGCCAGTTTTATCATTAAGTTGTGATATTTCTTAGGTTAATGAATCCTAAAATCCATGTTTTTTTCATGTATACATGATTTGATTAACAGTTTTTCAGTGTTTGTATTTAGCATATGTATTTGTTGAAATATTCTACAGGATTTATTACTTTTCTGCTTTGTTAATGTTTATATTTAAGTTAATTGGTATTCAAGTAAAAATTTGAATCTATACAAGATTCTGAGAAAACACCCTAGGTTACTAGTTGTTGATAGTCCTTTTAAGAGTTGTAAATCCTGGATGTACATCAACAGAAGTATTTACTGGGCTTTTCTTCATTTTGGAAAGGCTCTCTTTGTACTTTTGTATCAGCTAAAAATTACAACACAGTGATGAAGTTAAAAATATTGATTTTACTGTTGAAATGTTAAGTATAAAGTATGAATATTTTGTTTTTGAGACCAGGTCAATAATTTTTATTTTTTTTTTGTATGTAGTTAATGTGGGTTTATGATGAAGATGTAGGAATGAATTGCAGAGAAGTTACCTTTGTCCCAGGCTTATACAAGATCTTTGATGAAATCCTTGGTACGTATAACATTACTTTAGCATTATGGAGTACAGATTATTCTGAGAACTCTAAAAGCACATTAATTTATATCCAGGTTTAGGTCACAGACTTAGTGTTCCACTAAAATACAGTGCTTGGACATTTTAGTGCATGCCAGCACTGTAGAACAGTTAAGAATAGAGAAGAATGTTTTCAGTTTAAAATGCAAGAAAGTATAATTATTTGTTACTAAATGTCCAAAAATAGATCATATTTTGTCATCGATATTGTTACAAGATTTTTTAATCTGCAAGGTTGATCAGGCTAGCAGTTTTAAGTAACATTTGAATGAAGACTTTTCTGAAGAAGATTTTTCTGAAAGAAGACAACTGAAAGTTATCTAAGTTAAATTATTATCTCATGAATCACTAAAACTGATTTCTTGGGTACAGAATGGTAGTGGTGGTGATGGTCATTCTTAGATGGATCATTTCTAGACTTCAAACAGTTTTAAAAGGGATATGAATCATACTGCCATTTAAAAACATGGTGGTTGAAGCACAAACAAATGATTTTTAGAAAACTGTGTCCTAAGTCCCTGAGTCACTATGACTTACTAGCTTATGATATTCTCTTGGTGACAGCCACACATTGAAGACCAACTGGCAGTAGTGATGTGTAACATCTGAGCAGTCTGCTGAACTGATATTTTGGTTTAATTGATGTTACTCCTTGGGTTAATCAGTTTTTATGAATGTATGTTGTAAAAATTGGCAGGATAACATCATGAACTAAATTATAGTCTATTAAGGTCAGTGGAAATTTTCTTATGACCTTCATTGGGTTCAGAATTTACCCACACCTCTAAAACTACGGTTTATAGTATCGCTGTCTCAGAGACTGTAAAGTTGGAAAAGAAGGATTTTGTTTGGTTGTTTTTCACTCATTCCCTGATTTGAGAAATATGAGACTGAAAACTTAAATCACTTCTTGTTCGAGTGCTGCCTTTTAGATGGAATTTACGGGCTTTTCACAGAAGGGAGACACTTTCATTTGGTCCCATTCAAAAGGAAAATAATGACCATGTCATTATTGTAGTACTGTATGGCTTATTGCTTCTTTATGTAGAACTGATAAGCGCACTATAGAGTGTGGTTTGAGAGCTAAGGTTCAGTATATTAACATGATGAAAATTGGACATTATATCTGTGCATGCTTTTTAGTGGAACTTCACTTTCACCTTGAAATATCTGTTGCTATACTGAGATCCCTATAAGCTATTAAGGTACATTATTTTTACTGGATTTCTCCTCATGTACTTTGCTGTTTTGGGATTTTATTTTGACCTATTTTGTGGGTGTTGAGACAAATGTTGAATGTGTTTTTATGGTTAGTGGCCATAGTCACATTTCAGATTTCTATTGTTTGTAGGTAATATACATTGGAGTGCAATTTAATTAAATTCCAATAAAATATTTACCTCCAATTATCCTTCTTTTAATCCTAAGTTGTCTAAAACAAGAGTAGTTATAAGTCTCAGCTTCTTTAGAGAAACCTTTTGCTGATATCAAAACACTCCTTAATGGATGTGACTTTTTCAGGATTGCATTTTAGTGTCAAAATGATGTGTAAACTGACCTGGTGATGATGCATACAATTTCCTAGGATTTTTTACACGTTTGGTGTAATATGTATGATAAATCCAAAGAAGTGCAGCAAGAGAAGAATGAGGTGTTCAGCATGTTAAGAACAGTTATGAGAAGAGGCTCACAAAATGCACTTCTGCATTTCTGAGATGGTCTAACTGCTAGAAGTAGGAATAGGAATTAAAAGAAGGTTGAAAAATACCTTCTTCTAGATCCATGTTCTTATTTATTGATGCTGGTAATAAGATACAGAGTATATAAAATGTTACCTGATGAAAAAAAGGACCTAAATCATTGTAACTTCTGGTAGAATATATAGATAATCAGTTTAACACATCAAGTAATTAATTATTGCTCCTAGAAAGTGTTAATTTGTTACTTCGTTTCATAGTTAATGCCGCTGACAATAAGCAGAGGGACAAGAATATGACTTGTATTAAAATATCCATCGATCCGTAAGTAAAAGCATGCTTTAATTTACTTTCCCTGCCAGGGCAATTGTAATTTAAATTTGTACAAATGATTTTGCTAAATGAAATTGGATTTTATTTTACAACAAAAATAATCTTTTTGGAATTCTGTTAGCTTCATATTTTAAGATGAAAAAGTGAATATAACAGTAATTACTACCACTCTGAATTTATAATAACCTGCTTTCCTAAACCACTCATTAATTTTTGATTGAATGAAACTTAGAATCTGAAGATTATAAAATCTATGCTTATGTGAAAGCTTGCTAGTACATAAATGTAACTAGCAAGGTTACATGTAAATCATAAATACTAACATTAAGTTTCTGTACCAGAATTTTGTACTTCCTGAACTTCTATGTTAACTCCTTCAGCGTGAGGATAAGGGTATGTTTAAATTAGTCAGCTATATCAGGCTGAAACTGCATATTCCAAATATGTTGTCACCCATGTTTTCCAAATTGAGCACTTGAGGATGAAGAGATACTTCCTAATAAGAAGTACCAAAGCTAAATAGATGGTGATTGGGTTCGTTTAGTAGTACCTTTTCAGTGACATTTAAATGAATAATAAATATTTTGGAGACCCAATTTTGACACCTAATCCATGGGATAAATATGCTGAAAAGTCATTTTTCTGCAAGTTTTCAGTGCAGTATCAGTTTCTGTAGACAAATTGCTTTTTACATGGAGTGGGAGGGAAATGGTAGTGGTATGTTTGTCTGACCTGTCATGATTTTGAACTCTCTAATGCTCCAGAACGAAAATTCTGTATGACCACTGTAAGTATTAGTGATGCGAAATGTTGAGGAATTTTGGTATTGATGCATAAAAGAAATTACAATGTTTATCATAAGAGGAAAGTAACAGTTTTAAACAGATGATAACTAAACCTTATCTGGATGGACTTGAGCTGAAACCTATAAAGCTACATCTCTAACAAGTATAATTCTGTCACAAAGTTTCATGATTCTGTTGCAGATCCTGTTGATCTTCATGCAGATTTTTGGGGGATTATTTTTATATGAAATGCTGTCATGTATGGGCAGTTGTGCTCCTTCTCTGACACCTACTAAGCACAAATAAATGTTTGTTGAAATTGAAGTTGCTAGAGCTGTGAATAAACAGAATATGGTCTTTCATTGTAACTTTTGCAGTTATTTAAGCGTGTAAAATATATTCAGGAGTCTTTTTTCAGGTTAACGTTAATTGAGTTTATGTCTTTCTTTACTATTTTGTAGGGAATCAAACATTATCAGCATATGGAATAATGGGAAGGGTATACCAGTTGTGGAACACAAAGTAGAAAAAGTATATGTACCTGCTTTAATCTTTGGGCAGCTACTAACATCTAGCAACTACGACGATGATGAGAAAAAAGTTACAGGCAAGACTATTTAACTTGCTTTGTTTTATGCAGTGAAGCTAGCTTGTTTATCAGTGTGCTTTCTCTTTTTACATTTTCACTCTTTTTCATGATGGATGATCACTTAGTCACCATTACCAGAGTTCTGTGTAAGCGTAAAACAACTTTAAGAAAAAAATCCTGCTTTTTCATTTTTTTCAATAACAGTGTTTACAAAAAAATTTATATTTGTATCTTTAGTGTCAGTATTCATTATTCAGTAAAAAAATCCATGTGAATTATACCATATGCAAACATTAAAAGATCTATGTTATTGAGATGAAGGAAAGAATAATTTCAATAAATTAGACTGATTTAATATCTTAAATGTGAAGTAACCCTAATTTAAATCATGAATGAAAGTTAGTTCTGTTTTATCCCACTCCGTATATTTAGCCCATTTTATGATGACTTTAAAATTTTATTTTAAGAAAACATACAGCAATGAATTTATTTTATTTTAAGATTTATATAGCGTATTAGAAATTCCTCCAAGTTTCCACGGAAACTGAGTGTGACTTCAGTCAGTTAGGAAGGTTTACCTTTGAGCTGTTGCCAGGAAGGGGGTGACCTAACCTCTTTACCTCCGGACTTCTATTCCCATTGCTTCTTTTCTGCCAGAGCTAGCAAGCATGTGCAGAATGAGTTGGCTCTGATCGTGAATTAGTTTTCAGCTGTATCACGGTGTTGAGGTCACTTGTCTTTCAGCAGGCACCTTCTAGATCGACATAAGGGAAGCAATGGGAGCATCCTGGCCTCGGTGGCGGGAGGCACAAGTGGTGCATTATTGAGGCAGAAATAGTTGCACTAGATTGTAGGTAGCATGAAAATGCATCTCTGTCATCCTTTGATAGCTCTTGATCTATTGCCCAACTTTCATCTTATATGTGAACATTTGATTTCATTTGCCTTACCTCTTTATGTCATAAATAAAGTTTTGCTTTAACAAAATTTACTGTATGTTATTTTTTCAGGTGGTCGTAATGGCTATGGTGCAAAACTTTGTAACATATTTAGTACAAAGTTTACAGTTGAAACTGCGTGCAAGGAATACAAACACAGCTTTAAGCAGGTATACAGATAGTCTCAAATTTGTTCTCTTTGCTGTAATCATAAGATTCAAATTTGACACATTTTCTATATGTCATAAAATGAATCATGCACATTCAAATGTAAAGTGTATAGGCTATTCAGGCCAAGTTAGTTCTGTCAGTGAAACTGGTACTTCTGCATCCTAGTGTTTTTTTCGTTTGTTTTAAGTAATATTTTTCTTGCAAGTGTTAGGTAACTAAAAATGAAAAACTATTTTTTTGCTGTTAAAACTAAGGTTTATTCATGTGCATGTGAAAAAGAATGTGTTTAACTGAAATATTCTGTAATTGTTAAGTGATTTCTCAGAAAAAAAATCTACTTTGCTATGCAAACTTAAAAATAATTATCTAGGTTATTTTATATTAGCATCCAAAAAAGAATTTTTGATGTATTGGTCATGAATTTCATCAGCGCAGCTGGACTTGGGTGCAAAGAAACCCCACATGAACCCATTGCTCATAGTTTTAATTGTCAGCACAAAGTTCAAAGATTGCATGTAATTCATCTACTGCATCTAGCTTTGAGCTGGTCACCTTTAGAAAAGTTTGAAGAATGTTGTGGGGGAATGGTAACTACCAAAGCTCCTCACCCTTGGAGTCTTTCACAGTTGGTGGCTTCTCTCTCTTTTTCCTGGGCAATTTCTGGTTATGCTGTCACGTTACTGCCAAAAACCAATACATTTCAATGGTTTATCTGTCTCTTTAAAAATGTAATATTTTCTGCTAATTGCCAAAAACCAAATTATTAAAAGCACATCCACAGAAGTGCTATCTCAGGGACTGCTGAGGCTCTGCACAGGGACTAATAAACCTCTCTGCAGAAGTAAGTAGTAGATGGAAAACATTGAACTAATGGGCAATAAAGACTATTTAGCTAGCTCACTTGTACTTAATTTAGTCAGTTCTGCAGTGGGCTCTATTTGCATTAGAATCATGTCCATCAATGTAACGATGCCTAAATATTTATAGAAACCACAAATCTGCTGTCACCGATACTTGTGCAAATCTTGGTAAAGCAATTAATTTTATACATAGCATTTTACCAGAGGAAACTTGTAAAAGAAGTCTGTGAGCTTTTTGTTGTGTAGCTTTTGCAGTCCTAGCATAGCTGGAAAATGGAACAAAGCAGGAGGAGGAGGTCTTGTATTTAAACTAATATTTTAAATGTTTTGTTTCCAAAGACTTGGATGAACAATATGATGAAGACTTCTGAACCCAAGATTAAACATTTTGATGGTGATGACTACACATGCATTACATTCCAACCAGATCTATCTAAGTTTAAAATGGAAAAACTTGATAAGGATATTGTGGCCCTGATGACAAGAAGAGCATATGATTTGGCTGGGTCATGCAAGGGAGTCAAAGTTATGTTGAATGGGAAGAAGTTACCTGTAAGAACCTCTTAAATTATTTTAAGCGGACTGAGTATTTAATCTAAAGTAGAGTAATTGTTACCTGTGTCACTCATAGGTAAATGGATTTCGCAGTTACGTAGATCTTTACGTAAAGGACAAGCTGGATGAAACTGGAGTTGCACTCAAAGTTATTCATGAAGTTGTGAATGAACGATGGGATGTGTGCCTAACTTTAAGTGAAAAAGGATTTCAGCAAATCAGCTTTGTAAATAGTATAGCTACCACAAAGGTGAGTAGTTATAGTTACATTAAATGATAAAAATAGATGTTAAGGTTATGCCTAGTCAGACATTCAAAAAAATGTGTTACTAAAAATAAATAGCTGGGTTAATCCTTTGCATGAAAGGATGTGGCAGAACAACTGAATGCACTCAAAATACAGTCATATCAGTATTTCTGAATATGCCCTAGATTTTAAAATGCTAGTAATCATGATCAATGATACCGATGTCTTACATGAGCATTACTTATTAATGATAAAATGAATGGAAGTATTGCTTAGTAAAAATACTTTATCCCTTCCTTTTTAATACATTGTAACAAAACAATTCCAAGATTAAGATTAAAAACTGTACAGACCCCTTTGAAGTTAGTAACAGGTTTTGGAGAGGAAACAAGTCTTTTGGTATTCATGAAAAATGGTGTTTCGTTTATTGCTTTATGATGTATAAAACTGGCCTGAAATATTAAGATTATTTTTTTCATCCTTGTTTCTACATAAGGGATCTTTGTGTTGTTCTCTGTTCTTTTTAGCAACTAGAGAAGTAGCAAATGGCATCATAACAAATCTTAAGATATGATGAAGAAGCAATCTGCTCAGCATACTAAACTAGAAAGAAGTCTGTGCTTCTTGGATGCTGTGGTAGTCAGGCACCAAGGCAATCACCTGAAATTTATTGGTATAACTCATTTATGCTGGTTTGGTGTGGCCCAAGTTAAGGTATCTAGGATCCACCATGGTGAAAGAAAATCTTTGTCGATTTCTGCTCTTGACAAACTACACCGACTGAGTGATGTAACACCAGACAAGTAATTCTAGTGATGGCACTGTTTGTAGGGAACCTTAACCGTGAGTTTCTCAGAAATATAAGAATTTGTATTCACTCAAAAAACACCCTTTGCTCAAATCTTACCTGAAAGAGTCAAACAGAAGAAAATTCTAATGTTAGCACAAATGGTTCTTAACCACCAGTTCATAAGTGCAGTGGCTGCACTAAGTAGGGTGCCTAGTCTAGGCAGGTGCCCAGAAATACCAGTGTAAATCTCACTGGTAGATGATGTGTAGTCAGTATTTTGACAGTATAGAGTTTTTACTACATAATTCCCTTCAGTGTTCTTTTCAGTGTAGGTGAACCAGTGTTCAGTGGTAAGGGTGATAGTTCATTTCAGTGTAGAATATTTACTTTTTAAGCGTGCATTTTAATCAAATGCTTATCTGATACTTCCCGAAGCTAGGGATACAAACATACCTGGTAATTAAAAGGTTAAAACTTGGTTTTAATTCAGGCCTCTTTATGCAACATAAAGAAAAAAAATAACATGACCTTAAAGATGTATACAATACCTTTATGAAGATGCTGGCAATGTAGACAGACTTAATATTTTTTGGTATCAGGATAAGAGAATGTATTGGAGAAAATGAATGCTTACTCAAAGCTTACTCTATTTGACTCCTTTGGATCGGTTTTCACCCATCATGCGGTTACACATGCGCATTGTTATATGTTCTTTAAGAAAATTCATAGAAAAAGTACTGTGTATTCTTCAAAGGTAAGTGTTGTAATTTCTAGTTTTTCCCGCTCTCCCAATCCATGCCTTATGTGTGTGACTGGATGTGGAATGTTCGGGCGGTGAACCACCTCACCAGCAATTGATGTGCAACTACCCACTGATGAGACATAATGGCTAGTAACTAACTGCGTCACCTGCCTGTTCCCTTATCTGCTAACAGGTGAGGAGCTCATTTCAGCTGTTTTTTGGTTATTTATCACTGTTTGCTGAAAGCTTTTCATTTCTGTTTCTGGATAAATTTCACCCAGTGCTAATTTCCCTTCCACGTTTTTTAAACTTGCTTTAAATTCCAAACAAGTTTTTTAGGTTGACGGGGATTTTTTTTTGAGGGGTGGGTAGAAGTTCAGGCAGTATGTTGAGGCACAGCTCCCTTGTTTTGTTTTTGTAATTTCGTTACTGTGGTCAGGTCCCTGTGTATTCACAATTTTGCCACAATAGACTGCCACAGAATTTGACGTGAGACTCTGAGGCTGAAACTGTTTGTAGTTATTACGGTTGTGCAGATAACTTTTTACTGAGACTTGAATATAATCTGAATTAATATTGTCTTCACAAGTTCTCAATTTCAAATAGTAACTGTAGTAGAAATTGTAGTAAAACTTCAGTTATTAACATATCAATCTAATGATATGTTTAATATGGCAGCACTGCTAATTGTAATACTACTTATCATTTTAGCAGAAAAAAATCAGCTGATACAGGTGCAGTGCCAGATATTAGACTTGGATGCAGGGAGCAGCCCATGAAACATCTGTTCATAGAATCTAAATATAGCTTACCTCAGAATTATTTGAGGCTGTTGGCTGTTGATGACAATATTAACAGAATGTATACTGGAGCTAGTCTATGCTTCACTTTTAAGATTTTAGTCGCTATAATTTCATTAGATGTCCTTGCATCCTGAATTTTGCAAGATGGGGATTCCATTGGTTGCCTGCTGGGAAAAAAAGGCTTTGCAGTTATAGTTCTATTTTTCATAATACAGTAATCTTAATAATCATTAACAGCCCTCTAGATTTAGAGGGTATTTTTCTTTTTCTATCTTGTATTAAAATGTACTGACAGTTGGGGCAGTTATAGGCTGTTATGCTTCTATAGTGGGTAGATGTGCCACCTACTGGTGAGATGGTTGAAAGGTTCCCAACTTTGAGCTCTGAACATCCCTCAATCAATGCTACACACTAAGAATGGACACAGGAATGGGGAACTGTTATAATAACTAATATCTTCTAAGAACAAGAATTACTGGTAAGTAACCAGTTTTTGATATGTCAGCTGTTAGTTTTAGCAAAATATTTGAAGTGCTAAAACTAGGCTTTCCTAATCTGCTTGTATATAAAATGTTATACTGAAATCAGATATATTGCTGTAAGCATAAGATTTTAGTAATGTGATGACCGAAAATAATGCATTTAATATTGCCATTTAAATGTGAAATGTTTTTGAAATGCCATATGATATTTTCATGTAGTAGCAGTTTGGAAATGGATTTATTTTTCTTTCAGTGGCAGGATATCGATGTTTCAACTTTCACTGAACTCTCCCTATGCTGAAACTCTATCATTCAGATATAAATAAAAACTTTTTTTTGTGTAATGAAATGACATTGGAATCAAAAAATACTTGTATGTATGGTGCTTCTAACTCACACTGGCGGTTTGTGTTGCTGTTTAGTAGGTGGTTTTGAAAAGTGACAGAAACTGTATATGGTTTCTTTGAAGTGCAAGTGCTTGTTCGGTAATGGTTAATAATATCAACAATCTTAAGCCATTGTTTTTTCCCTTCTCTCTCTTTTTTTTCCATTTCATCTCTTCTTTCTACATGATGTTGAGAACACAGCTGCTGTCTCCTGTTGGTTCAGCTGCTTTATGCCTTTTTGATTTTTTTCAGATGCCTACTGTGTCTTAGAATGGTTTGAGCTAGCTTTTATTTTTTGTTTGCTAGTTGTTTGTTCTTTCTTTTCCTGTTTGCCTGCTGTTTTTTCTTGGTTTTGATGTCTTCCATTTCTTATTTCTTATCTATCTTATACTTCCTCATACCTATCAAAAGCTTTCTTTCTCTTCAGTTCTGTTTTTAAAATAGCTTTAAAGAATGGATTTTTTTTATTTGTTACCTCATGATGAATGTCTTTGTAGGTAGTTTTCTTTTTTTTTTTTCCTGCCACAATGCAGGTTAGTCTCAACAGGAACCATTATTTACTCTGTTGTTTTTTTATAGGACACTAATCAGTGTTAAGCGAAGGTGATCTTCTGAGTAAAATAGTGGGTACTGAGTTAGATATGTTTTAGATATGTTTTAACTGTGTAGGATATGTCTGTATCACTCCATGCTTTGTTATAAGATAATAGATTTTAGTGCATGTGTTATGAACTTTCTGTAAAGGCCACTAGAATTAAGTATTTTATCATTATTTATATCCTTTTGCCTATAAATTTAAAAGAAGGCAGTTGAACAGATAAAAAAAAATGTAAACATACCTTTTGTTTCCCCTGTTCTGCCTTGTTCCTTTTGTGGACATAGTTTCACATACATGTTTTTAGCTCCTTTGTTTGACAACTTTTTCAAAGAAGTCAAAAGTGGTTTCTGTTTATGTAGGCTTGTAATTAAAGTATTTTTGTTAATGATGAAATTTTGGAGAACTAGCATGAGATATCTAAAGACTTTCAGCTTTTTTTAGTAGTCTGTTTTGCAAGGTGGAAAGTAAAATTTTCTTCCAAAATTGCAATTTTCTAAACTCATTGAGATTGTGACTTTAAAATTTCTTCCCTTAAGCCTATAAAAGCGAAATAAACCAAGCTGATTAGAAAATCGGTAACTGCTTGTGGAATATGCTTGTGTAGTACTAATAGGAGGGGGGTCTCCTGCTCTTGTACAGAACATTATTTTGCTGATAGGCAACGAAAATTTCAGTCAGTCATCAACTAGCATCATCTCAGTGCAGCTTGGAGAAAGTCTGTCTGGTTTTTGAAGGGTTGTATTCCTTCAGACTTTAAAGTGATTTAAGTTACTGTCACTTCTACATTCATATTTTTTAACTGACAAAGTTCTTTCTACCCAAGCATTTTACATGCTAAAGCACAGATGAATTAAAAACCTAAAGCAACTTGAAAGACTAATTTTAAACTTCAAATTCACCATTAAAGCTAGAAAATCTTTCTGTATGCACCCACTTAATCCGTAAACAAGCTTCAAATACAAATACCTGGAGCAAAGAAGTTTATCTTCTGCCCTCTGCCACCTGTCTTTTGAGTAGTCCTGTACTTTAGTTATATTGACTTCTTCAATACCCCCAATTTTTTTTTTCAAAACTATTTAAAATTTGGGGATTTATTTTTCTATTTAGTTCTCTGTCAGCAAAATATCTTCCTTTTTTACAGAAGTTGGAAGTAAAACTCAAGTAATACTAGCCACCCCTTAACTTCATTGAGCAAAAGTTAAAATTGCTGCAGGAGTTTGCTTTTGTGATTCTTGGTGAATCAGTAAAAGCGGCTGTTATTTTGTACCCCATATTCTGTACAATTGATGAGAAATTTAAAACAATAGACTTGATAATGTTGCAGAATACAAAGAAAAGCCAAAGAAAGCTAATCTAGGCAGCAATGAAACCACACCTCTCCATTCCCCATTTTATTGCTTATTTCAGTGGAAGGTTTTTCTACCTTTCCAATGATTTTCAATGTTTATTTTAAACTGAACATTTTTCATTCAAGGAAATCATATGAATGTACTTACTTTTGTTTGCTTAAAAAGATTTGAGGACCTGTCCTCAAAGTCAAACTTCTCTGAAAGTACGTGCCTCATGATGAAATTAGTTCTCTCCCTTGAGACTCTAGTCAAATGTTTACCATTTTGAAGCACTCCCTTACAGCTGTTTCTGTTCATCAGCTTGAGGTCTCCTGCTAGTGTCTTACTGAACAGTTACATAAGATTCCTCTGTGCCTCTATTACAAATTTCAGATCATTCATTACCTCAGTTTTTCTGTACTGGCATCAGTCAGTCCATTTGGTTCAATTAGATCACCGTATAAGTCAGTTCTGAAGTGTGCTTGGAAGGAATTCTTAGTCAGAGTATTTCAGCAGAATATGCCTTGTCATAGTAAAATATTTATTTTTGTCAAGGTTGTAAAGCTTGACCAAGAGCTCTGATCTCTGTATGAGAGAGACATAGACCTCCTCTTTATAGTAGGAGATGAAAGAAAGTAAGTACTCATAAGATTTTTTATTTGCTCTCCAGATACTGGCTTCAAATATTTATCTTAGGTTAAAAATAATGGGAGGAAATCCCCAATATATTGCACCTGGGAGAAACTAAATTGATAAGACAACATAATACATCCTCAACCTATCTATGTTAGGTGTTTTTTCTAATAACTGTTTTCCACTTTTGAGAACTATTATTATTTTTTTTAACAACTGAGTCTGTAGTCCCATCAGCAGCAGTGCTAATCTAACAGTTTACTGTCATCAAAAGGGGTCATATTGTTTCCCTGTCTTCTCTGTACTCTTTGTATATATACAGTGGCTGGATTAGGCTTTTGTTGCGTTAATGTGTTGAATTGGTTTATGCTATAATGTGATAGCTGGCGCAAATTTATTGGGTTGATTATGACCTGCCTCTCTCATCATTAGCAGTGTCAGAAAGTAACAGATTTTTTGAAGTCAGATATAACTCATGCTTCACAATGGGGCAGGGTGATGAAAATACATACTAGTTGCAATGTTTAGAAAGTGTTTCTACTATTGATGAAATTCAGTCTAAATAGGAAAGAACTAAGCATTTGAACAAGTAAGATGTTATTCCACTCTCACACTTCCAATTCAGACACTTCCAGAAGGTGCCCAAGGGCTTCTGTCACCTTCTCTAGCTACAATTCACTTTGGACTTAAGCTTTAAACCAGCTACAAAAAGAACCCAACATACAGTTAGAGGACAAATCATTTTGAGATGAAACCATTTGGAAAATAAAGGCTTTCACATGAGCTTTCTGGAAAAAGAGGCCTATTGGAGATCTGTTACATCCTAACAATGGCTATGGATTTACATGTATAAAAAAACCCTAACAATTATGGGGTATACTCTAAAATTCAGAAGCAATCTGAATCAGAATCGCAAGTAAAGACTGAAACTGTACAGACTTCTATCAACTAAGAAACAGTCACAGAAAAGCTGTCCATTACCTAAACGAACAAAGCTAATCTGTATTTCATAGAACCTAGAAATCATTTTCTTAATACAAAGAAAATGGAACAATATCATCATTGAGTAACATCAACTGACATTAATAAATGCACAATGCAAATCCTACAAAGTGTGGCAAATGCATCTTAGAAAGATTCACATCATAGGTTAAGAAAAAGTAATTGTTTTGTGTAAAATGGGATTAGAGCCCATGGATATAATCATGATTAATAATAATAACAAATGAAACATTCCAGATTAGCAAAAACAATTAGTATTTGAAGGTATGTATCCAGTAGCCTTTTATCCCATAGTTATATCTGACTTCAAAAAGGTAACTTTTCTGACTTACCACTTCCAAAGTTTAAATATATAAGTGAATATTTCTTCTTCAGGGTCTATTATGCTAGGGTTCACAGCTAGGAGGTGACTACATTGTCTTAGCCAAAAGCTGTTTTTTTTTTTTTTTTTCCCCTCAGTAATGGCGTTAGTTGAAATAGTTGGAAATATATCTGGAAAGGCATTAAGCAAGGATAACCAGAGAGTCCCCCTTTTCGAAGGATAAAGGGAGGAATTGTGACAGACACTGTGAATGTTTTACTTTCAGCTGTTGTGGTGCAGTGGAAGAAAAAATCCTATGCTGTCTTTCTGCCTGTCTTTCTGCCCATCTTTCTTTCATTTTCCACTGAGATGTTGCAAGGAATTTCTTATAAGCCATTCTTTCCCCCTTCTGCATTTGGGCAGTAGCTGTAAGGAAGTCCAGGTGACTGCTCAATTGTTGCAAGACAGGTGGCAACATGGTTACATAGCTACAAGTTACTGCCATTGTGGCCGGAATGAAGACTGAATGACAAAAGAGAAACTGTAAAACCAGATTTTCTTTATCTTATAACTTAATGAGCATTGACTTCCAACTTTGACTGCTGTATGACTGCAGGAACTAACCTTCTTTGAATCTTGTTTATAAGACTAAAAGCTATTAGAAAATTCAATGTGTTGTGTTTTTTTTTTCTTTCTTCATCAAGGGTGGTAGGCATGTTGATTACGTGGTGGATCAAGTTGTGGGCAAACTTATAGAAGTGGTGAAAAAGAAGAATAAAGCTGGAGTTTCAGTGAAACCATTTCAGGCAAGTGACATTGTACAAAAATGCTATATGTATAAATGTATATTATTAAAGATAAAGAGGTAATTTTGTTAAGTAAATTGCTTTCTTTGTTTTCAACAGGTGAAGAATCATATATGGGTTTTTGTTAACTGCTTGATCGAAAACCCATCTTTTGATTCCCAGACAAAGGAAAACATGACATTGCAGCCTAAAAGTTTTGGGTCCAAGTGCCAGCTATCTGAGAAATTTTTTAAAGCAGTAAGTAAAGCTTATTTCTTGTTTTTAGTGAAGCAGAAATTGACAGACTGGATTATGTATATGCATGTTAGGTAGCTGAAGATTAATTGGTGCATTATGGTACCCTAGTGATAATAGCATACTATGAAAATGAGATGGAAGAACTTTTGTTAATTCTCTGGCCTTAGTAGTGGAGGCAATGACTGTATTTTGTTTGTTGCCCCAGATTTAGAAGTGAGTTTCGTTTTTTGCAGATTCTGGCATTTATTTTAGTAAAATGAATTTGACTGTAGTAGTAAGGAGAATGGTGTTATTGCTAGTACTCTTGGCATCAAAACTTAACTCCTTGTATTGTATTTTATTCCTTTAGTTTTGTGTTACTAATGGTATTCTTACAGGCCTTACAGGAAAAATAACAATCTCATATTTATTCTTCAGAATTTGTTATATACATTGTATTTCTATCAATGTGTTTGGTTTACAGTATTTCTGGTTTCCTGGAAGTTTGAACGTTGATCTTCAGACATGTTAAATGTGCAGCAGAATATCTAATTGATGAGTGCTGTATTGCGAAGGATAATGAAAAGCCAAAGTTTGCATTGTTTTGCTCCACTTTTGTTTGTTTGTTTGTTGTTTTGTTGTTGTTTTGTTTTTTAATGTGAATTCAAACCTAAAGCAGATTTTGCTTAGAAGATATGCTATATGCTATCTTCGCTGCAGGTGTATTTCTTGAAATGTACTAGTTTCTCAAGTGGTTGTGATAATAGTTGATACATAGAGCCTTATTTTTGAATGCTTTTGGGTCTTCCAATTATTTTCAGAATTTCCAAAGAAACCTTAGATGTCCATATTATATCCTATAAGGTTAATTTTGCTGCCAAAGTCCAGGAAGCAGGAGCTTAGTACCTAAAATGTCTCAGCACATCAACCACACAACATAATACATCCTCATATTAAATCTTGGTCCATGTATTCTCTTTCCTTACCACCAGTTATACAAGGTAGACAAAAGAATCTGTGAGAGTGTTGTACTTCAGTTTTGTGTGCATGATGTGCTACACAGGTATGTGTTAATTCTTTGGCCTTTTACAGGTTGCATTTTTTTTTAAATGTAAAGGATCAGTAGCTTAAAATTGAGAGATAAGAATCTGCCATGTGGAGTTTTATTTTTCTCATCCACACTTCTGATCTGTTGCTTACAGGCCTCTAACTGTGGTATCATAGAAAGTATTTTGAATTGGGTCAAATTTAAGGCACAGACTCAGCTGAACAAAAAATGTTCATCGGTGAAACACAGTAAAATCAAGGGCATCCCAAAACTGGATGATGCTAACGATGCTGGTAAGAGCACTTACTTTTAATATCTTTAATTTTTCACAGATATTTTCACAGAGATCATCACTCTAAACCTGATTTCTAATTCTTATGTTTATTTTTAAATGAAAACCCATATAGCTTTATAAACAAATTTTCTAAACTTCCTAGTGCTAGAATTAAAGCATGATGTTGAGTTTGATATTATGAATACCATCCTCTCTAGGCTGGAGAGTTAAGATAGCTGGACAAAAGCAGCAGCCTAGTTCCATAATGAAAGAGCATGCATTTTCTAATTGCAGTTTCCTGCTAAGTAGTGCTACCAGTATTCTGTTCAAAAGGTGGTGGAGACCTGAGGGAATGATTCAAGTGACTTTGTTTCCGTGAGACTTTAAATGGCCTTTGGTTCCTGTCTGGGTATTTTGGGCAAACTGGCAATCTCTGCTGGCTTGAGTCATGGCATAGATAGGAATTAAGATCAGCTGGCAATCTTTGTGCCAATAGCAAATGTCATTGAATTATTTGAGGGGCACATGTGACCAAAGAACTTGAAATGTCATTAGTTTCAACATGTTGATATTAGTTGATTTTTATACACCCTTGCCCTAATGAAAGATACAGAAATTGCAACAAAATCTTTTAATTGAGTAATAACATGTAAGACTGCTAAAGACTGTTTATCTTCTCTCGCCTTAAAAATGGTATAGTTATAGGTGAAGGAATTTGAAGGAAAAAATGCTTCCTTTTTACTTGATTGCAGGAAAAGGTTAACACTTTGTTTTGTTGGCATTTAGTATCGTTTGCTTACTAGACTTACAGAAACATGCATCTGTCAAAGGAATACAAATTTCATAACCAAAACTGTTATTAAGAGGACACATAATTAACCCTTTTGAGGCAAAATATGACATCTGAAGAACTGGATAACTGATGAAATACTGAAAGAAAACTCAAAAACAAACAAAAAACACCCCAGAACTTGGATAGCTGTTACTCAGATGTTCCTCTACTGCCTAAATGTTCTTACATGGGGAGCAGAAACTATTTAACTCCCAGGAAGGCTTACCCAGGTATTAGTTCACCGAAGATCTGTGGATCTGGATACATAACAGATATCTCACATGCAAGGCATTTCACATTCAGGTGTGGACACACAGGAAGGCAAGAGACATTCAGTTGGTAAACAAGGTGTGTTGTATTCACACTCAGCCTGACTTTCTGAAGTGCTGTATATACCGGCAGAAATGTTTTAGGTTGAAGGATTATAAGTGATATATTTAGTAAAAAGTTCTTCAGTCTTTTCTTTTTTAGACTGAAGGTACCATAGGGGTCACCTGTTTGCTCTTGAAAATCCATAGGAAGTTTTTGTTATTGTGCAAAAGAACTAAGCTAATACGATAATAACCTCAATAAAAAGCTGCTTTCTTTGAGAGAGGAAAGGCAGGGGATGGTACAGAGAACTGACTCCTTCAGTTTTGCTGAGAATGTGCTGGTTGTTCTGCCCTTGAGAACTTGTCTTAATGAATTTTAATTGGTGACTCCACCTGACTGAAAGCTTGAAGTTTCTCCTGAATTCTGTTATTTTTTAGAGCCGTGTCCAGAAAAATACCAAATAGGCACATCGTGCTTCCATGAAATTAATCACTAATGATCACATAATTCCAGAAGATGGTGCACATGGGTGACGTTCAGATTTGGTTTCTGCAGTTCATTTGGGAAAAAAGGCTCATATATATTCTAAAACAACACACTTATTTTTCTTGGTATTTGGATTGCACCTTCCTGATAGTACTGTAGCTATACCTTTTGACAAGGTGAAATACCTGTGTGATTTAGATTCAGTTAAGCCATATGTCTGACTTAGTTGACCAAAGATGCTGAATGTAAGTTCTGTGTAATAGGAAGAGGCAAATTGTTTTCTACATACCAGGTAGAGGCAAATCAAAGTACCTATTTTAAATGTCATTATCTTCAAAACTTTGTTATTAACAATAGATAAAAGCCAACCAGCTTGAAAGTCTTTGCAGTCTTTCCTGCCATTTGGCACTGATAAGATAGCAAAAGTGCTTAACGAGCATTTGCACCCTTTGGAGAGAGTGGGTTCCCTTTTTGAAAGTGCTTATCAATTAAAATATCTATTCAACTATTCCAGTTGTGATAAACAGAATATACAGGTCATACCAGTTTTGAGCACACTCATATAACTCAGATATGCATGATGTGTGTGCCTAAGTAATTTCCAGATAGCCTGTGAAATGGTAAAAGTGCAGAAGCAATTTGTTTTGGGGTGTTTTTTTTGTTGCTGTGGTTTTTTTTGTGTGTGTATGTGCAGATTTGTCGGTACCACTACCTAAGACATGCCACTGCATTCCATTTTGTTCTTTGCCACATAGTGATCTGTCGCGTGTTGCTGAGGGCAAGGATACTCCTTCCTGTTGTGTAGTTCAGTAGTATGGAGGATCATCCCTAAAAGTAGAAATTCAGCCTATTCAAATTATCTGACAGAGTTTAGGAAGAGCATTCATGACTGATTCTATCGTATTCCTATTGTTTGAGTTGAAAAGCTAAGCTTTCTGTTTTTTTTGCCTTGCTTCTACTTCTTCCTGAACTACAGGCGGCAAACATTCCTTGGACTGCACGCTAATCTTAACAGAAGGAGACTCCGCCAAATCTTTAGCTGTCTCTGGCTTAGGTGTTATTGGTCGAGACAGATACGGAGTATTCCCACTCAGGGGCAAAATTCTTAATGTTCGAGAAGCTTCTCATAAACAGGTAAGTAGTCTTCTCAATTCCTTTTAGCCAACAGATAGATGTCTCCTCATTTTTGATTTCTAGGGGTATATCACAGTATTTTCATTTATATTTTTTCATGAAAATCAAGTGGCTAGGGTTTCATAAAGGACCAGCTACTTTAAAGCCCGTAGTAAAATCCTAAGCTAGAATATTGAGTGAAGTACTGAGATGATAAATATATATTTTTTTTCACAAATGCAAGAAGATTCTTCTATGACTTATACCAACACTTCACATGAACACTTTAAAAATTAAAATTTTATATTCTCTCAATTATGTAATTTCATTGACTCCCAACACGAAGCAGTATCACTGTTACTCATTGCATTACTTCTGTTGCCCTCCATACTTTGTCTTTAGTAAAAGTATTGCAGTAAGAGTACTGCAATAGGAGTATCACAGTGTTGCAGATGCCTGTAGAAATGATGGAAAGAGAAGGCAGCTTTGTGAGATGACTTTTAGTTATATCGTCCTATGACCTTTAGTTATATCCTTTAGCTATCTTCCATCCTTCTCTGGAGTGCTGTGGCTGTGGAGGAGCAGTGATATAGTCTTGAGGACTTACATGTACAGAAGAAATTTTTGCAGGTGTGAGGGCTACAGGGGGCTTAGGGATGAGGAGGTTGTAAAGTTGAGGTAGGGATGCATTGAAAAAGTAGCTATAAACCCCACCTAAAAAAAAGATTGGGATATTTCTGAATTTCAGTGTTTTATACTAACTGCTTATATAACTTTTTAATACAGATCATGGAAAATGCAGAAATCAACAACATCATCAAAATAGTTGGACTACAATACAAGAAAAGCTATGAAGATCCAGAATCTCTAAAAAGTTTGAGATATGGAAAAATTATGATCATGACAGATCAGGTTAGTCTGAAATTCACAAGTTTTAGTATATACACGGCTTCTTAAAATGTGTTTTGCTGCAATCTTACAGTAGATTACATTTTTGTGCATTATAACCTGCCTCTATGTTATGGTAACATAGATGTATTCAGAGGGAATCCCTAATGTGTGAGATTTCTTTATGGGAATAATTTGTCTATACGTTATTTTGGTTACTCCAAATGAACAACAGAACTTTGCTGCACTGTAACAGAGAAGCCAAAGTAATAATAAAAATATGTATAAACAAGAATGTTTTGATTGCTCAAAAATTTGTTGAAAGTAAGTACAGAACTGAACAGTAGATGAGGTAGTGATGCTAGTCTGGCAGAAACTAGAATGAAGGCAATTATTTCTGTGTATTCTCATGAAGTGTGTGTTTATTCTGATTTGTAGAAGGCTAAGTGGCCTATGCTTTAGATAATTGTGAAGGTTTGTTTGTTTGTTTCTCCTGGAAAGGTCAAACTATCAAGCATTTTAGCACCAATGAGTACCAATGGGCCAGGTTTGGCTTTCTTCCACAGAGATTCAGCTCCACGTTGTCTGGGAGAGCTGCCCATCTCTCAGATAAAATATGCCATAGGCAAATAAACCTGTGACCTGCACCTGTGCACGTGGTTTGGAAGAGCTCATTGTTAGCTCTGGGATAGGGCTGTTCACAAATGGCTATTTGATACCCAGGTTCAGTTCAGAATCCAAATTAAACCTAACTGTTCTCTTTTATGTTTTCTGTCAACAAACATGTTTTTAATATATCCAGGCCAGTGCATTCTGTTTATCCTTGCAACTAGACTTTTTCACACATTGCCACTCTCGTTTTGGTGTTGGGATGGGGGTGGGTTTTTTGGTGTCTTAGCATGATCTGACATTTTACGAGATTGCCTCATGTTCATGTTCTGATTTAGGATCAGGATGGATCTCACATAAAAGGCTTGTTGATCAATTTTATTCATCACAATTGGCCATCACTGTTGAAACATGGTTTTCTGGAGGAGTTCATCACTCCCATTGTAAAGGTATGGGTTCTGTTAATGCAATTTTATTTATTATTTACAGTACAACAGAAAAGTTAATTATTTTTGTTTTTTGTTTTGTTTTAAAGGCAAGCAAAAATAAGCAAGAACTTTCATTCTATAGTATTCCAGAATTTGATGAGTGGAAGAAACATATGGAAAATCATAAAGCATGGAAGATAAAGTACTACAAAGGTTTGTTTAAAACAAATAAGTTAACCTCGTGGATCTAAAAATAAATAATAAATGGATGTTACAAAATTTTATTTATAGCTGATTTCATGATACTATCTTCTGCAATAATTTTATTTAAGGGGTAAAATGTTAAAACTTATATACAAGGGGTAAGATGTTAAAACTTAAATTCCAAATATGGAGTAACTGTTTTGTTTTGTTATACAGGTTTGGGTACCAGCACTGCTAAAGAAGCAAAAGAATATTTTGCTGACATGGAAAGACATCGGATCTTATTTCGATATGCTGGTCCTGAAGATGATGCTGCCATTACACTGGTAAGAACTTATAAAAGGGTTTCTCTATGATACTTTTTAGTTTCTGTTGTTCACTGAACATGAGGAAGTCCTAGCAGGTGAGGTTCTTTTTGGCATGACTGAATAAAAAAGTACTTTGGGGAGAGAAAAAAGCTTTTGAAAAATGTTTCAAATTTTGGAGTAAGAGCCTTATCTGTGCTACAAAATTAATTCTACGTTCTGCTTAGTAGCTCTGATCAATTTTGTGTGGTGTAGATATCAAGGAACACTACATTCAAAGTTGCTTTTAAAGACAGAACACACAAAAGAGTATTCTGAGTAAGGCAATAGAGCTCAAATCGATGGTGTTTTGCACCTACTCAGGGACCTGATTTTTGTTTATGAGCAAATTACATCAGATAATAATAATTTATTCTTTGAAGATATGTCAGTGTGGCATGTGTGTATTCAGATATGTCCTGCACATTTGAATTTGAAATCTTGTAGGTAGTTGTGTTCAGGTGTTTTGAACAGACAGACGCAGTCAGTACACCAGGAAATTATTTGTGTTTCACAGAGAACTTGAGGAAGGAGAAAGAATGGAGTGTCTAGAATGAACTGTTTTCTCAAGATGTGTTTCACCTTCTATATACGTTAATTTACTATTTCAGTTTTAGGTGTTACTAGAGAGAAAAAGGGGTAGGAGAGAAAAATAAAAATGGGAAGATGCACATATTCAGAAATGAGCTCTCTCCTTACAGTTATATAATAACTTTTTCCTTATACCGTGGATCCAGTAAAATGATGTGTTTTTACTAACATAAAAGGCTAGTAAGCAGTATGTACCAGTTCTCTTGAAGGAAAAAAAACACACGATATGTCAGAAGTTATTTGTACTTCTCATTTTACTTCTGCCCAAGATGCACTGAAACATAATCCATGCATGTGGTTCCCCATCCAAGAAAAGTGTGTTCATCTAGATAGTAAAGGAGTCTGTACATTTGCATATCCATTAAGAGAGAAGAAACCCTGAACAACCTGGTCAAAAATGTGTTCTATTTCTGCAAATACACCACAATTATTGTTCAAGGAGAATTTGTAAGTTCTCTTAAGAGTTCCAGACAGAAGGTCTTTCGGTTCAAGGGAAGGTAGAAGAGTTCAGTTGCAATTACAGCCAAGCAGATTGATGTCACTGTTGATGTCAAGCTTAGCCCTAAAGGCAGATTCTGCTCCTACTAAGAATTCTTTTTATTGCCTTTCTTTTTATGCTCTGTGATCATTCTTCACTGACTGCCTCATCAGTACCATTACCAAGTACTTAGACGCTGTTGTGGAGGATCTAGTCTTCTGCTTTCTATTTTGTTGTTCATACCCTTCACCGTGTCTTCAGTCTGTTTTTCAGAGCCTACATATAACTGTACAAGATATTCTAGGGCTGTATAAAGTTGGCCCGTTAATAGTGAATGGTTTACATACAGGATGTATTTATTTAAATGATGTCTAAGGCCATATTACCTGTTAAGGCTGATACTTGATACTCACTATTGTCTAAAATTATATCCTGTCAGTTATGGATGAAATTAGTCATTTGTTACACAAGGAAGCTGTTAACAGAAGTTCCACCTGTATTCCCATCCACATCTTCTCTGCTGACAGTTGTAAATCCAGCCTCAAGGTCACCGCTGGGCATAGTGGGTCAAAGATTGTAGGGCCTACCAGGTCTCAAGATAGCTCTAATCAAGAAAAACAACAATTATTTCACACAGTAAATTCTTCAGTATTATGAAGAACTTTTTGCTACGAAGTCTAGCAGTCTTAGAATAGCAGTTCTAAGTGAAGAAAGGAAAGGAAACAAAAAACATTCTATTTGAACATAAATATTCAAGAATAATTTTTATTGAAACTTTTTATTCTAATTTTTATGTTGATCCAGCTCTTGTTCATTTGTCACTGCAGTCGTCTAGGAAAAGTATAAATACGTGGAAAATAATTAGAATAAGACTGTAAGAATTAAGCCGTAAGAAGAGCCTAATCTTAAGCCTACAGAGGTCTGACATTGTAAATTGTTGAGCTTTATTGACAAAGGTAGTCAATCTGATGCTAAACAGGGTGATATCACTTAGTCCCCTTCTCAGTAAGTTAAAATTAGGTTTTATTATTTAATGTGAAATATCATGATCTGTAAGGAAATGAAGCTATTAATTGAGATCTGGAGTGCTCCAGTCAGAGTCCTTTAAAAAAGACAGAGATGACTGTTCTCTTATGCAGAAGAGTAGTTGAAATCAGAACATGATGGAGTCTCTGTATTTTACACTGTAATAAAAAAGGTAGTAGCTCAACAACTCACTGTATTTTCCCAAATTAGTTGAAATTTTGCTTAAGCCACATTTTTTATGCATTCTACTGTTATTTCTTCTGGAGAAGAAACTCAACTGGAGGGAAACTCTGTTTCAGTAACAGGACAGACAGAACATTCCTGTGTCATTTTGTAGTGATAAGTTGTTGCTTTAAAGTGACGTCTTGTATTCATAAAGACTAAGGCCCTCAGTCAGCTGGCCTAAATTCTAGTCTAGTCTTTTCATAAAATGTCAGTTTTTTCAGGCTGTCAATTTTCTTTGAGGACCAGAGCCAGTCACTCAGGAATAGCTATAAATTATTGACGTGTGGTTGATAGAGCAAACAGGGCATGGAGAGGACAAGAGGAGTGGAGTATATTTTATAATACCTTTGGTTAATTTTCTTGATGACAAATTAAATGATGAACCCAACCTTAGAATTATTTATGGAAAGATCACAACAGCTTTAAACAAAGGACAACTCTGCTGTGAAGAGAGGAATAAGAATTATAACATTTTTCTAACTGCATACAGATTTCAGGAAGTAATATAAATTTAAATGATGATCAGTGAGACAGATGTCAGTTAGAAAAACCCTCTGCAACAATGTCCAATAGGCCATGAACCAGTACTGCTGCTTAAACATAAGCATTAATTACATGGTTTATTTTGTCCAAATAAATATTATTGAATACTTAATCAGATAGTGCAGTACATATCAAATTGTGACTAAAGTCACATATATATTTACACAAACATGTATATGCTGTTACTGTAGTGAGCCTGATTTTTTTCAGGCCTTCAGTAAAAAGAAGATTGATGACCGAAAAGAATGGTTAACAAACTTCATGGAGGACAGGCGGCAGCGTCGGCTACATGGTCTTCCTGAGGTGAGTCCTAAATAATGGTAATAAATGTGGTGGATGAGATTTAAACATACTGTAGTTTTTGTATTAAATGAATAATGTATGTGGGTTTTTTTTTCAGCAATTTTTATATGGTACAGCAACAAAACATTTGACTTACAATGACTTCATTAACAAGGAGTTGATCCTTTTCTCCAATTCAGACAATGAGAGATCTATTCCTTCCCTTGTTGATGGTAAGCTGATAATTCATTATGATTCGTTGGAACATTCATTTTTATTGTTTTTTAAACCTGTGATTTATTTTGGAAGTCAGTGTATTCAGATAGGGAATAGAAGACTTCTATATTATTGTTTAGCATTCATATGCTAAGAAGTTGCAATGTTTCTTCTGTGTGGAAGCTTAAGCTGATGCTTTGCAGCCTTTTAGCTTAACCAGACCTCTTCCCTGGGACTGTACAAGTGCTTTGCTTCTAGTTAAACAGTCAGAGTAAACAAGTCTTTTAAGTGCTTATAATAATTGCAATTCAAGTTGGCAGCTGAGCGTAGATGGTGAGTTTTCTTCCTTCAGTTGTATACCAGAAGCATTGTTTTAGTGGTTAATGACCCTTCCTGTAATTTTGCTAGGGTTCTGTCAGTCAGATTTGCCAACTCTCCCCTTGCAATAGCATGAGCATGAAAAGAAGCAGCTCACTACACACTATGTGCTTCATTTGTAAAGCTGTCTCCAGACATCATGAACAGAAATTTCTGCCTATGTTGTAAATATACATATACTTACTAAGACATGAAAAAATGTTCTTGAGGTTTTGTAAGCAAACAAAAAAAAACCTTTCTCCCCAGTTTCCAATACACTTTTTATAGCAGAGGTGGTCAGCCTTCTTGACACTACAGACCCACACCAAAATATTCATGCAGCAAGTTTGTACAGAAATGTAAGAACATGAGAAAGGAACCTTTATATGTATAATATAAATAATATTTATGTATAATATAAATAATATACTATACTGCAAAACCACATAAATAACATGTATACATAATGTAATATAAACCGTGTGTTTATATATATCTATATATCTACATTACACATTATTATATATATAATTGCCACGAGTCACTGTCGGCGTTAGCTGTAATTCTCCTTACTGCTTGTGGGTCTGTGAACTGCTCAGAAGGTAGTACCTGAGCAGTGGTTTCTGTTCTTCAGTATCATAGGTGATATATAACAAGCTAGTCTGTTGACAAAAAATAAAAAATATGAAGAGGAAGAACGCTTTGACCATCTCTTCAGTTTTCAGTTACAACTTTCTTATTTCTTGGTGATTCTCCTGTGTAAAGGAAATTCTCTAGGTCTGTTCCTCTAAATAGATCTTTGCTATGAAAACACGATGCAGGCCCATTATAAAGAAAATTGAATTTTATGTATTTAAATGAAATGGAGATTGGAGTCAAGTCTTTTTATCAATTTTTGCTCTTATGTTTGACCCGGGTTAGTAATGGTAATGTGTAGCAATACCGTAGTATAGCTCAGTAGTCTGAGTTAAAACACTGAATAGATCAATAAGCATATTTTAGTTAGCAGTTCTAGATAATATGCAGAAAAATGATGCAATCGCTTCCACAAAGATGTTGTAGTTAAAGTATACTCTAAGTGTACCTAAACAGTAAAAGTAAATCAGAAGATCAAAGAGTCTGGCCTCTTTCTTAAAACTTTAAAAGATCTAAAAGGGAGATAGATAACATATCTTTCTGTTGAATTTTAATGAGTATTTGAGAACTTAACAGAAGTTAAATTTCGGAGTGCTTTAAAATATGTGCAAGCTACAATTACAGTTGTCACTGTTGTATTTGTGTTGATTCTAAGGAAAAATATGTTCTAAGGAAAGAAACAACTCTTGATTTGCAGATGTATATTTAGGATATTCATTAGAACAATATTGTATGCTGCACAGTAATGACTGGCTAAAAGGGTTGAGTTTCCACTTTTCTGGTAACTTTTTCAGTTTTGTTAGATAATCATTTATTTTAAAAGAACTGAGATATTCATTTGTTATTTTGTTAGTGTTACAGTATGTATTTATTTCCATTTAAAGTTTAAGCTTCTTTCAAGAAATTAGAAATGAGAATAAGACAAAAAAATTATTTCTTAAAAACCTGTGCTTGTGTATGTGTTGAAAATGGGATATTATTCTTAATAGGTTTAAAACCAGGGCAGCGCAAAGTGTTGTTCACTTGCTTTAAGAGAAATGATAAACGTGAAGTAAAGGTTGCTCAGCTGGCTGGTTCTGTTGCCGAAATGTCAGCTTATCACCATGGGGAGGTGAGTATGAAGAATAGAAAAGTTGTGAGAATTTAGAACCTATGTAAAATACTATGGAAATGTTTATTGTATTAAAATTGGAAACCTTTGGAGTGAATCTACAAATCATACATTTACTTTTAAAGAATTTGAACTTAATTAGTATTTAAGTTATTTGAACTTAATCAGTGTTTAGCTTAATAAGACAACGTGTTTCCATTCTTTCCAAGTCTTTGTGCACAGTGGTATCCCTAGTAGTTTGTGGATTGTGGAGAAATGGTAGATAACTAATTACATGGTACACTTCTTCCAGATTCTCAATTACAGAAACTGTGTACTAGGGCAATTTTTTGTCTTGAACAAGAAATAGAGTCTTTTAAGGTAAGAAGAAGAGATACTGTTCTTCAAAAACCTGATGCAGTGTTGGAACAAAGATTATTCTATCTCCTTTTTTGTTATGTTTATCTGGAGTATTAGCAAGAGCTGCAAAATTAATTCTCTCTCTTTATCCCTTCCTCCTTCCCTTTAAAATTAATGAGTAGTAGTTTGTGCAGGAGAAGGTAAGTGCAATCACTTTGTGCTGTTTTCATTTCTTCAGAGAAGTTCTTTAGAGACAATGGAGAAACTTACGGGGTTTTCATAAGGATGGAATTTAAGGGCAGGGAGACAACGTGGCTGTAAAAGAGAAAGCACTATGTTTTGCCAGTAGCTCCTGTAAGAGGTTTGCTATGTTGCTTTTGTAGGGAGACTACTTTTTTGAAATTGAAGTCAGGTTAGTCACACAGTTCCTGGGCATTTAAAATATATCTTACTAGTTGATTAGGAAAGAGTTTACATATTCATAGTAATAAATGTGAGAAATATTTTCTTTGCAGCAAGCTTTAATGATGACTATTGTCAACTTGGCTCAGAACTTTGTTGGAAGTAACAATGTTAATCTTCTACAACCTATTGGTCAGTTTGGTACCAGGCTTCATGGTGGAAAGGATGCTGCCAGCCCTCGTTATATTTTCACCATGTTAAGGTAAATACAAATGTACAGCTAAACACATACTTCTGAAAAGCCTTGTTATCAAACTAATTCTTTCACAACATTGCAGAGGGTTTTTTTGTGTGAGAGAAATGGGGGAGGATTGGAGTATTTTGATGGATGTATGTGCTCGAATTCTGCCTTACATCTGTGTTTTTGCACCTAGTTTGTTCTGCATAGATTTTTTATGCATTAGAGTTCTGTGGGAATTGTAGCTTTTAAGGAATTAAACTTTGAATTGTAAGTAGGGAGACTGAAAATGTAGATCACTTAGATCAATTGCCAATCTTAAATTGTGACTTGTCATAGAAGCACCTTTCAGTTTCTCTGTTCAATATGAAATCTGCTATGTTTTGCAAAGGAAAATGTATTGCCACCTGGTGATGAGTCCTTCAACTCAACATTTTTTTGCAAGTTGAGAATGATTGTTTTCCTTTCTGATGAGTGTCTTCATAACAAGCTACATTACACATACATAGTTAATAATGAAGACCTTATTTAAGTGCTGATTTTTCATAGCCTTGAAATTATAATACCTTGAAATTCAATTTAACATGCAGAGTGTGAGAATCTCCTGATAATTGTAAGCTTTATACATAAGTATCGGGATTTATTCCCCTTTTCATATATGTTCTTTGTGTAGCAGCCTAGTTTTATACATTCTTCTTTTCACATGAGGTGCTGGAAATTGTGTTCACCCAGGACAATTTCCTACATGAGCAGAAGGAGTCACCACCATAGTTTGTTTTTTTTTTTTCTGAAACTCCTGGGCAATGAACTTTTGCAAACACTTGCATACTGTGTTGCTTTATTATTGGGTGGGTGACCTACTGTCACATTGAACTGTGTGAATTCTGAATACTTCAAAGAATGGTATTTCTGTTGATATTAAATGTTATCAATTATTAGTATATTGTGTACATGTATTACTGGAAAGGAAGCTAGTATCTGTTATTAGTACACTATTCCATTGAGAAGAACTTTTTTTCCCTCGGGAGGTATGTACGTTGTATTTTCAGCTTCAGAAAGGCAAAGAGAAAAGAAGACATACAAATAGATTATATCTGGACCCCCTGACTGTTAAAGCATTATGCACTTTACTTACAGGACTCCAGTTAAACAGTTTTCTTCTTTTCCTTTTTTAAAGCCCTTTAGCCAGGCTGCTTTTTCCATCAGTGGATGACAACTTGCTTAAATTCCTCTATGATGACAACCAGCGCGTAGAGCCTGAATGGTACATTCCCATCATTCCTATGGTTTTAGTAAATGGAGCTGAAGGAATTGGTACCGGATGGGCTTGCAAACTTCCAAACTATGATACCAGAGAGATTGTAAACAATGTCAGACGAATGCTGGATGGCTTAGATCCCCACCCTATGGTAAAAATAGTAGTATATACTAGTATTTTATATGCTTGCTAAACAAACCTGATTTTATACTTAGAAAATGTGTTCATATCACTCTGTAAATGATTGGAATATCTGGCTTGGATTGTCCCAGTAATTTTGAGTAGGAGCTTTACTTGACTGTTGGGATGTGGCTGGGGAAGTTCACCTTGAAGCAAAAAAAGTGCGATTTGTTTTTTTCAAATTATTTTGGAGGGCTTTTTCTGTGGTCTGTTGACTGCAAGACTTCGAAGTTTCAAGTCTTACATGTAGTTATGCTGCATGGGAGTAGAGTAAAAAATTGTGCCACTCTTTCCTTTCTGAGGTACAACTACTTATCTTTAGCCAAATGTAACATTTCCTCTGTCTTGTGCTTGAATTGTACTTCTACATATTTGTAAGCATAGGAGAAGATATTGTTACTGTTCCAAGAAAATCAGCAGTAGCTTCTGCTCCTTTAGTTAAAACTTTACAAGAAGTTCTTGGAGGTGGTGTATACTTGAAAAAATCTTTGGACAGTAAGAATACTTGTGTGAACCCAGAATCTCTGTAACCAACAGCTGAAATACAAGCTATTTAACCTTTACTTTACAACTACTGGATATTGGTACTTTGTGTTTAATAAGTCATAGAAGCAGAAACATCTCTACTTAGATCACAGTTCATTGCCTCTGAGCAAGTGTCAATTTTCATGACATAGTGAATTTCCTTTTGCAAATTCTTAGGAACAATAATTCGATTTTTTTAAATTAATGCGATCCATTGCCCTTCCTTTAGGACTCCTAGGCCTTCTGTGTAGTCTCACAGTCAATTGAAGCTTCACTGTGGTTGAAAGAGGCAGTTCTGCCTCCATCTAGCTCCTTTCTGTATGCTGGTATGTGTTTGTAGCTGCATGGTAAGCTGGATAAGGGAATCAATTCAGTTAAAAAAAAAAAATCCCCACCCTGTTAGTTAATTTTTAAACTGGATGGGTTCCACTATCTTTGCCAAACAGCACATGAATGAGAAAATGGCTAGGGGAGGTAACACCACTTCTCCACTTCTTTCAGTGCTGATGTAAAGCTATTGTGAGACTTGGGTGTTAATCTGAATTCTGTCATGCCTTAGCTGCACTTGCAGTTTCCTGTAAAAATGAAACAAACAACAACAAAACTACAAAAACAATAAAACCAAAAATTAAAAAAGAAAAAAAAATCAAGCAACAAGAAAAGCCACCTTACTGGATTCAGCTGCATCTTCTTAACTGTGTATCTACTCTATAGACTATAAGATACTTGTTTCTGTCACTTGCATGTGTATATTCTGTTTTTTTTTCCATAATATTTTTGCTATGACTTAAGATTTTCACAGGCATGAGAGGCTGGTTGATGGATTAGTGCAATATAAAGCGATAGCTGTATGGTGTATGGGAAATAAATGTTTTTTCAACATCTTCTTGTAAGATTTCTTACCATTCCACTGTTTCTTGTTTGTTTGTTTGTTTGTTTGCAATTTCAGCTCCCAAACTACAAAAACTTCAAAGGAACCATTCAGGAACTTGGTCAAAACCAGTATGTAGTCAGTGGTGAAATATTTGTGGTGGACAGGAACACAGTAGAAATTACAGAGCTTCCTGTAAGAACATGGACCCAGGTTAGTAGCAGTGAAATATACTTACATAAAAAACCAAAACCAACAAAAAGCTTTGTGTTAAATTATGTAATCCTACATAGATGACTTTTTTCTATCACTTCTGATCATTATACATACATGGAAGGAAACATAGTTTCATTCTTTTCTGTGCCTTTGTGGAAGATGTTTTTTTTTACTTGTGCCTTCTACTGTCCATACTACAGCAATATCTGCTTCTCCTGCTGAGTTAATATATTAATGTTTATATATTAATATATGTTTCTCTTTTGAGTAGACTTTCCTGTCCTTCTTGGATGCCTCTTAGGTTTTTTGCTAGTTCTAGCCTTCATTTTGCAGATTATACTGCTTCTGTAAATTATCACTGGTATCAGATGTGATACACACAGAGTTGAAATCTTAGGTTGATTGTTAGGTTGGTTTAAGGAATTATGAATTTTAAGAACTGTTTCAGTTTTTGGCTTTTTTTTTTTAAATAGGTATACAAAGAACAAGTTCTAGAACCCATGTTGAACGGAACTGAAAAAACTCCAGCATTAATTTCTGACTATAAGGAATACCACACTGACACAACTGTGAAATTTGTTGTAAAGATGACAGAAGAAAAACTTGCACAGGCAGAGGCTGCTGGATTGCACAAAGTTTTTAAGCTTCAAACAAGTCTTACTTGTAATTCTATGGTAACTTTTTTATGTTTAGCTATCAGAATCCTTACAGTTGCTTGTAAACTCAAATGTTTTTTGTAGTGGTTTTGGCACTAGATCAATTCTGTGCATGACTGAGCAAATCTCTCTTCATATTTTGCTGCTGCCAAGAAATAATTGTCAACTGTTTGAATTCATTCTTCCTGAAGATAATGCAAGTCTAGCTTTTTTGGTCACATTGAGCCATGCCATTTGAATTTTGAAACTTCACTGGAACTGTCTGGGTATTGAACAGTACCATGTATATGAAATTATTTAAACAGTAGAAAAATTTATTAGTGATGACAAATATTAATTCAATATGGATCAACAATCCCAATTTAGTCCTAATGGATCTTTCAAACCAAATTATACAGTCTCTGGGTAGTTAGTTTCCTATAACTGAAAACTTCCCATGCAGCTCACCCAAAATGATTAATGTAAAGTTAATCATTCAAATAACTTTTCTGTATTATAATTAGATTTGAGTTTTAAACTTGAGACAAGTTCCATTTTCAAAATTGCACTTTATGTAGGACCTGTAATAGGATATCTGATGTTTCCACCAACATAACTCCCAGTTTAGGTTGTAAGGTATAGAAAGTGCTATCCTTCAGCTGCTGAAGACATAATGGTAATATATGTTACTTTTTACTGATTCATTCTGTTTGTAGCAAGATGGGAGTAGGAATGTGAGTAAACTTACATGTGTATTTATTACAAGAGAGGGGCTTGAATTGTAATACAATTTCTGTCTGAATATTCCTAAACAATCTGTGTTTACAGACTGGAAAAAACAGAATTCTAGTCTTTGTATGGCAGGTACTACTTTCAAACATTATCACAAGCAAAACTACCAGTACTGTTGTTATCATTATTGTATAAATCAAAAGCTATGTGAAAATAGGTTTAAATTTGATTAAAAATCATGTGACTGGGAGATGATAAAGGCCTTGCTCAAACAATTTTGTAGATTATTTTAGAAAAGCGAATATGCCAAATAAAAGTGATAGTACTTCTCACAGTTTTGAACAACCATATGAACTACTGTAAAAATCTGTCTTCAAATTAATGTTTTAGCAGATTACAACAACTTTTGCACCTCAGTCCTGCATTCTCTGCTTTCTCTGTTTGTGTAGGAATTCATCTATCCTAGTGTAAGCGTCTTAAAAAGTTAGATGCATATGTGAGCTAGTTCATTATTCATCCAATTCCCAAATAGATGCTTTAGACTGATGAATTGCTCTCTAGAGAGGCTTATTTCTTTCAGCTGACTATAGAGGGCGCCTAGGGTGACTAGTTCACCTTTAAATGTCTAAACTGGAGGTGTCAGAAGTCAGGCAGGACTGATTCCACCAGTGTGTTAAAATGATTTCTTACTTTGTGCTTGAACTTGAAGGATTTCTGGAGTGTTTGAAGTGGCAGTTTTCACAGCTGAATTTAGAGATTATTAAAGACGCTCTTCAACTGTTACGTTAAATGGTTGTGAATCATCAAGCGATGCTGAGCTTGTGCTTTAGGATTTAGGTACAATTAGACATTCAATTGAACTCAGGCATACTTCTCTATATACCTGTTTTTCTGCTTGAAAGTATTACCATAAATCTCGTGTTAAATCTACTTCTTCAAAATAAAATCTATCCAGCTATGTGCTCTATAGTTCCACAGTACGGTTTGAGCTCACAGTCTTCAAAATTCTGCTCTTCATATGATGCATGTATATGAGCGATAGAAATAAACTCATACACAAAGCTTGAGTTATGCAGTCTCTCTCAAGCAGTATATTTTGTATTTTATAGGTGCTATTTGATCATATGGGATGTTTAAAGAAGTATGAAACAGTGCAAGACATTTTGAAGGAGTTCTTTGATTTGCGATTACATTATTATAGTTTGCGCAAGGAATGGCTTGTGGGAATGTTGGGTGCAGAATCTACAAAACTTAACAACCAAGCTCGCTTCATTTTAGAGAAGATACAAGGAAAAATTACCATAGGTGAGTAAATACTCTCTAAAATGTGAGTTAGAATTGATAACAGTAGGGGAAAATCTGGAATTTATTTAAAAATAGTAAAACATTCTTGCATGTAAGATGCTTTTTTCCAAGACATTTATTTATTTATTTATTTTTGATTGTGTGTGTATCTTGTAGAGAATAGATCGAAAAGAGATTTGATTCAGATGTTGGTCCAGAGAGGTTATGAATCTGATCCAGTTAAAGCCTGGAAAGAAGCACAGGAAAAGGTAATGATCTGAAATCTCTGGATGCATTTGATACTATTGTTATAAATGATATTAATTTTTTCAGATGTTTGTTTTCTAGTAGTCTAACTTATGACACAACACTTGCAAAAGATTATTCATTACTCCTCATTGGCTTCCATTCTAACAAATATAAACTTATATAGAAATATTGTTGCATAATATCGGTAATGCACATAGATAATTCTAAGAAAACTAGATAACCAGGGTTGCAAATGAGAACACAGAAGACTGAATTTTCTAATCAAAACTGGCAACTTGACTTCTGACTGGATGATATGCTAAATGCTACATCAGCTATTCCAGACTTAAAACTGATATTTCTCTTTTTATTTGTCACATTATAGTAAACACAATTATTTATATAGAACCTATTAATCAGTTTTCTGGAATGAAACTTGAATATTGTAAAGCTATGACTCTTGAAGTTACCTTAAGACTTACACAGTTTTTTGTTGCTCCAAAAGAGTGACAAGTTTAATTTCATACTTTAGTACAGGAAGATGAAACTACTTTCAAATTTTTGTCAACTACTGCTTTTCTGGGCCATTACCACTGCTTTTGGCTATTTTTTTTCATTTCTCATTTGATTTGTTTTGCATTTTTTATTGCTACTGTATTTTAACTCCATGCAGTGTAGTATTCTATAGCAAAACTATCATTAAGAGAAATTTTGATCCACCTTCAAGCCACAACTCTTACATTCAAGGTTATTTTAGCAGTTTGTATAGAAAAACACTGTGCTAATTTCTAAAGAAACAGATGTACATGCATATCCAAAGGGCAAAGGACTCCAGCCTATGTGAGATACAGAGGAGAGTACCAGTTTCTGTAGCTAACAGGATACAATGCATATGGCTAGCATTAGGTTCCGCTCTATTTTCTTAAATCAATGATTAAACAATACAACTATAGAAAAGGACAGGAACATGGGTTTTTGGAAAGGTACAGAAATGTGTTCATGTCACTGAATCCGTGAGGAAACACCTTACTACTCCAGCAAAGTGTTTTGGAGGAGTTTTAAGTACATGCATAGAGCTAAGATTATTAATGCTTCTAAAACTGAATGTTTCATTTTAGGCAGCAGAAGAGGAGGACCCACAGAACCCAAATGACGATGCATCCTCTGCTTCTGGCTCAACTTCTGGCCCTGATTTTAACTACATCTTAAACATGTCTCTGTGGTCGCTTACAAAAGAGAAAGTAGAAGAACTAATTAAACACAGAGATTCAAAGGTTGGTATGCTGTGGGAGGCTTGTTCTGAAATGATTTAGTAATTACTGATGTTTCTAATTACTATGTTCAGTTTAGATAGTATTTACTTTGGCTGTAACTTAGTAACTTCTATATTCTATTTTCACATTTAAGGAGAGAGAACTAAACGACCTTAAAAGGAAATCTTCGTCAGATCTCTGGAAAGAAGACTTAGCAGCTTTTGTTGAAGAGCTTGAAGTATGTTTTACATATATTTCTAAAAATATGTATTAAAAATAAGCAAAATTTAATAATAATAAGAAATAAATAACACATTTTGAATTAAAAACAGATGGTCCTCCAAATATAGGGAGAAGTGGGAAATCAGTTTTGGATAGTTGAGTTCCTAGTTGTGGTCCTCAGGGATTTTTTCTTACATCTATACAATATCATGCTTTTTCCAAGTCAGTGAAAGGAAAATTACCAGAAATAAATTCGTTTTCCGATGACACAGAGATTGAGAGTTGTAACTAGGAATAGTAATAATAATAGCAGTTGTACGTGTTCTAATCAGTTGTGAGGCAATAAGTATTGCCAAATGCAGAGCAGTACATCTAGGAACTAAGCACGTAGACTGTAAATATCAGATGAGGGTCTTTTACCTTGCCTCATTAGCAACTCTGGAAAAAGTTAAATGCATATTGGTGGATAACTTGCTGAGCCTCAGTTTTCAGTGTTGCCAGAAAGTGGCTGATGTAATCTTTTTAAGGTAGCACAGGATAATATAAATAAGACATTTATTTTATTTCTTTGTGTGTTCGTTGGACAGCTGCAATTCGAAGTATTCTGTTCTGAAGTCTCCTTTTCAGCTATATGTTGATATTGTGAAAAAAGCTGATGAAAGGTCTGAAAAATGTGTCATCCAGAAATTACTCTAAAAGCCAGCTTCTTGCTTTAAGTGCCGAAAGACTGAAAAGTTACATCAGTACCTAGATATGTATATGAGGAACAAAACTTGATAAAAGAAAGATTTTCAAACCAGCAGTGTCCAAAAGTTCATGCTTACGTAGGCTTGAATGAAAGCATAATTTTTAACAGCATGGGGTAATTAAGAACTTACCAAGATTAAGTGGTTGGTTTTCCATTACTAGAATGTGTATTATAATTCATCTGACAATTAAGGGAAGCCTTATGCTCCATGTTAAGAAATTAATCTTAAATAGCACTGTGTTCCACTTTGTCCTTATTAAAAAAGATTTTTTTTTCTCCCCCACACACGTTGTTTGTCAGAAAGTAGAAGCACAGGAAAGAGAAGATGTTTTGGCTGGCATGGTCGGCAAACCAATAAAAGGTAAAGTTGGTAAACCCAAGATGAAGAAACTTCAATTGGAAGAGACCATGCCATCACCGTTTGGTAGAAGAATAGTTCCACAGATTACATCTGCCATGAAAGCTGATGCCAGTAGGAAACTGCTGAAAAAGAAAAAGGTAAATCAAACCATTGTTGTAGTTACAATTATTTATTATTTAAATGCTGTATTTTTCTATGCTGGTAACAGAAGTCCAAACCACTAGAACCCACTAATGCTGTCTTTATAATGTTTTGCTGACTTAATGCACAGATAAGTTAATACTGGATATATTTTCTTTTATGTTTGAAAGTCTCTTTTGACTACTTATTGTTGAGGTGCTTTTGCTGATTTTTTTGTCCTTCCAAGACTATTCAACAAATGTTAGTAGAGTAGTCTACTTTCATTTATTATTTTCTACAAAGTTGTATTGCAGTTTTATCTTGAAATTTTAAATGTATAATTTTATTTTGCCCAACTTTTTTATATTTTTAGGGTGATGCTGATTCTCTAGCAATAAAAATGGAATTTGATGAAGAATTTGGTGGTGCGCAAGCTGAGGGTGGTGGGGATGACTCACTGAATACAACAGCCTCAGCAACTAAAACCCCCAAACTGAAGAGAGAGAAGAAGGAGCCTGGTAAGGTCCTTACACAGTCATCGTTAAGCTTAAATGAGTACTAATTTTGCATTAAATATATTTTTATATATTTAATAGGGGGTTGGAACTTGATGATCTTTAAGGTCCCTTCCAACCCGAGCCTTTCGATGATTCTGTGATGATTCTATATTTTTAACACACGGTGAAAAGGGAATTATACTATGATAACCACTATTTCATCTGATTTTCTTCCTTAAAGAGATGTGTGGAAATACTTGAAGTACTTCAGCATTACAGCATACATAAGAGATTAACAGCAGACGTAGTAAATGCTGAAGTTAAATATGTTGTCACTTCTGTTATTGTTTTCTGCTTTTACTAACTTACTGAAATTTCTGTTAAGTGAACTGCTTTTCTGAGGGTGGGGATGGATTTTCTACATCTGGTTTTGAGGGGGAGTTCCAAATCTTGTTCTAAATCTTCTATGTGAGTAGAAAAAAACAGATTATTTTTAACATAATTAGATTAATTCTGTTTAAACAGAAATTTCTACCTTGTTTGTCCTCTGACACTGAAGGGCCAGCACTGACCTTCAGTGTCAGTGTAATAGTACAGACTGTAGAACTTGATTAAAGACATCTATTTCCAATTGACATATTCAGTCATTCTGACTGTTTAAAGGTATGCATGTTATGGCTTGGCTTAATAAGTTAACTGAGTACACATATGACTGAGTTGCCTACATGAAGCTCAAATCCACCCGAGCCAGTGTTGAGCCAGAGCCAACTAGCCCGGCTTGACCTGAACTTGCCCTGCAATTGACTGACTTGTATCCCCCAATATCCCCCCTCTGCTTCCCATGTTAATTGGATTTTTCCAATAGCTGTTTGTGATCCTGTTCTCCAAATAATGGAAAACTGTTCTTTTCCTGGAAAATGCCAACAACCTTTAAAAAATGGAAATTTTCGGAAGAGCTAAAACTTCAAATAAGAGACTTTTATGTTTTTCTGTCATAAAACAAATTTGTTTGGCAGCAGCAGGTCAGGTTCTGTGTGAAATTATTTCATCACATCGTTAAATTTTCCTTCAGGAAGTAGAAGAAAATTTACAATGTTTAAAGAAAGCCTTTTTAGGATAAATTATACTAAATTTATGCATCATAAGCAATTAGAAGAGATGAAAGTGTCTTTTTTTTTTCCTTTTCTTCCCTTTTCCTGATTGTGATAGATGCTTTAACTTGTTACAGGTACTAGAGTAAGAAGAACACCATCATCAACAAAATCCAGTGCAAAAAAAGTGAAGAAACGAAACCCCTGGTCAGATGATGAATCCAAGTCTGAAAGTGACTTAGAAGATAATGAGCCTGTGATTATTCCAAGAGACTCTCTGCTTAGGAGAGCTGCAGGTACCCAAGCTTTTGTGAAATGTGCATTGTGACTGAAAGTTTAATCTACAAACCTCCATTCTCATTTGACCACAGCATTCCGTTGGGACTTTATTTCCTACAGATAGCTTGCGTTATATTTTTTTCACTGTGATGATTCTGAAAAATCTCTTAATGGCAGAACCAGGAATTGCTACAAAAGCAACTGTAACTTTGTCTGGAAATCTTTTACTTTATCCAAAACAATAGAATAGAAATTACTCACAAAAAAAAAAAAGACACTAATAAAGTTATTTTGACAAACAAGGAAACAAGGCAATGCTTGACAAAACAACCCCAAAACTGAAATGGCTACAAAAATAAAAAAATAAAAAAAATCAGAACAGTCTAGGGAAGTCAGAAGTATCAGAGTCTGAAAGTTTTAAAAATATCTAAGTATTTGATATTTTAAAAAAAACAAGATTTTTCTGGAAAATTGTTGGTCGATTTTTCAAGTTCTTGATTAGGAAGAATGTTCAAATGATATAGTCAAGAAAACTTCGATTGTAAGTGAAGGATTCTTATTCCTTAAATGTGCTTGTACAGTGATGTCTTCATAACGCCATAAGCTGAAGGTACCTGAGCAAGCAACAAGAGGTGTCAGATATTTCATAGCAGTTTAAAATATATACTTCTATTCTTCCAGACTCAGACAATTTTCTTTTCCCCCACGCGTTTTGTGTTGTATAATCTGCGGCAAGGGTTGTGTAGTGACTTCCACTTTATTAATGTAGTAACACAGCCAGCTATCTTGAAATGTGTAAATATGTATTTTTCTTTCAGCTGAGAGGCCCAAATATACGTTTGACTTCTCAGAAGAAGAAGATGATGCCGATGATGATGATGATGCCAACAATAATAATGATTTGGATGAACTTAAAGTAAAAGCTTCTCCAGTTACAAATGATAGAGAGGATGAGTTCGTTCCCTCAGACAGTTTAGAAAAAGATGAATATGACTTCTCCCCAGCTAAATCAAAGCCATCTCCAGAGTAAGTACTGGAACTCAGCAGTATTTATGTTCTAATAATTTTTTGTATGTACAAGTCCTTAAACAAAACATTGATCAATTAGTAATCTACATGTGCCATGTGAAATAAAATTTATACATTGATGGGGAGGAGTCTTAGCGTTGCAGTTGCCCTGTGCAGGGGAAAACTTGACTTACCCATCTGTAATACAGTGTCGGTAATGTCATCTGTTAAAATGCCTTTAGTAACATTTTTTGGTTTTCCTTCTTGCACCAGCTTGGTATAGAGAACTATTGATAAAAATGTAGTACTGTTAATTTTAAATGCTTACAGTACATGACTGGAAAGTGATTGTAAGAATTTGACTGTCACAAGCATACATAAAGATGCTAGAAATGGATTGTAGTGCCCAAAGAGGAATTTAATCTCCTATAGATACTATAATGTCTACATATTTCAGTGTGTAGTTAATGCAATTTCTTTTTGTGTTTGGAAGAAGGAAAACGACTCAAGAGAAGAAAAATCAAGATTTTGGGAACATCTTCTCTTTCCCATCTTACTCTCAGAAGACAGATGATGGTGAGCTTGTTTTCACTGATCTATTTGTCATTAGCAACTGTTATGGACTGTGTTAGGGGATTTATGTTGTTAACACAAAACTCATGAAGTAGTTGTAAAAGAAAGATATCAAGATTTATAAAGGGGAAAGAGGTTCTGATCCTTAGAGGAACATAGCTTGTATCACGGTCATAGTACATCCATAGCCTAGCTGTAGTATCAGAGGAGTGTTTCTGTGAGATTGAATTTGACTAACTGATGAATGATTTTAAGTATGCAGTGAACAAATCTTAATTTAAACATACTCTGTGATTATAGATACAACAAAATTGGACAGTGATGAAGAGGATTCTACTCCTGTTTTCTCATCGTCTTTCACCCCAAAACAAGCAGAGAAAATTCCAAGTAAAACAGTAGCTGCTAAAAAAGGTAAGTGTAGGATTTATCCCATAATTCAATCCTTTTTTAAAAACTCTTCCACCTTTAAATCATCTCTTCACATCTTAAAAGTAGGAATTGCATTCATTAATTTCAGACTCAGTGGCTTTCAGGAGAGAGTGTGAACTTCTTCCAGCTTCTTAATGATAATAATTTCTTTCTTTCCACTGTAGTGTCAAAACTTAGTGCTTTCCATGTATGGAGTTGATGCTCAGCCTTTGATTAGTTAAACTAATGGAAGGCTTTTACCCTCAGGGAATAAATGAAACATGGTGTCTTTGGGGTTGTAAATAGTCTTCTATAATGCATCCAACTTACTTGAGGGAGAGTAACTGCAAAGGAAGAATCCCCAAGAAATATTTAAGTCCTAAGTGGACTGTCACATTAAGTTCTGCTTGGCACAGTTGTATTTGGTTGGTTGGTTGTTTTTTTTTGATACAGAGAATGAAAGGCTATCCTTAAACTTCACAGGTGAAAGTTTCTTCATTTATTAGTTAGGATTTTAGAACTGGCAACTTGCACATTCTTAAACTGTGGAATTAAGGACAATTCCAAGAAGAGCATGTTCATTATTTGGATTTGTTTCTTTAGCTGTACACGAGTACAGTTTTTGTCTCCTCTCCTTTGCCCAAATTATTCAGGATCACAGTTTGATGACCACAGGTTGTTGGACAGTGCAGTGATAACCTAACGTGCTTAGTTCTTGGTCAGCTAGTCTCCTAGTCATCTCCTCAATTCTGTGTCCATCCTCATGCCCTGTGTCAGCAGCCCATTCAAAACCCATCTTCTGGTATTGCAATATTCCATTCACTCACCCGCATGCTGGGGAATGCCCATTGTGTAGCTGAAATAATTATTCCAGACAGCTGTTTGATTTTCTGTGACTTCAGAGCTTGGATTTGTGAGGACAGGAAGCTGACACTAAAGAACTACTTGTTCTGCCTTGCCGCCTGTACAGTCACGTTCCCTTCTCAGATAAGGGAACATAAAAGAATAGAAGGGAAAATAAGGGATTAGGTAGGAGTTCAGTTTCTTTTCAGACTTCAATCAATTTGAGATGAAATCTCCTGATCTCTGGTGCGCACTACAGAGGATCAAGAGGCTGCTGAGCTTGCTTTCCATGCACTCTTTGAGAGGTCTGTGGTTCTAGTGCTTTATAGTAAGCCTAAGAGAAATCTGAAAACCAGTCTTACTCTGACTGTAAGCAGCTGCTCGCCTTGAATAGCCCAGCTGGCAGATTCCAGCAGTGAGAAGTCCCCTGTGCATCAGCTGTGGGACTGATTCCATTCCTGAGCCTTCTGCCGAAAACGTGGGCTTCTTGAGAGCGTGCGTACCTTGACGTCACTGCAAACTTCCATTTTATGTCAGGATACCAAGCAGAGAGCTTGGCTCTCCTGATCAGGCCTAGTTGCTGTCCACGATCCTTCCCAGTTGTACAGGTGTATGGTGCAGGAACCACTAAGACAGTGGCTCAGAAGCCCACTGGGGTTAGTACAGAGGGAGATGAGTGTTCTGGAAGCCGTGGACACTATCACTTTAGCTACCAGGTGCCGTTTAAGAGGTCTGTCATCTTTGGACTTGCTGTTCTACAAGAGACTTCCCAGGAGATGACCAGAGACGACAGGCTCAGTTTCGGGGGGCGAACAAGTAGTGTTTGTGACAGCGTATTGTACCGCTCTTTCATTCCCCAGTTATTTCCTTCTCCCTAATTCCTGGTTTGTCAGCGAGAAGCCCACGCCTTTTCTAACATCAGTTAACAGAATCTGAGGATGGACTCGGGATCAACTGAACACAGCTACGTCTCATGGCACATCTGTGGGGTAGTGCTTGGCAACGGAGCATATTTTGCTTCAACATCACCAAAGTAAAAATAAACCAACATCAGGGGCTGAGGTTTAGCCATCCTCCTACAGCACGGTATAGGTTTTGGCCAGGTAATTGTGCCTTGCACAATGCCTTGTGCTGTTAATAAGAAATTTGCCTACTAAAAGATGAAAGAGTGTTTAATTCAAAGCACTGGAATGTACTGAAGGCACTGATACCCCTTAATTAAAGTGTGACAAAGGAAACCTGTATTTCTCACCATTCTAGCATGCAAGTTGAAATTTGTTTTTGCCACGTGCAGAAACTGCTCATCTCATTTTAATATCTGCCATTTATGCTATAATCTAATAAAATTGAATACTTCTAACCAGTATGTGAATTTAATGTATTTAGTATCGCTAACTTCCAACAGCAAAAGTAGATGCGCCACCTAAACCCAAAAGGGCTCCCAAGGCCAAGAAGGTGGAAACTATGAACTCTGACTCGGATTCAGAATTTGGCATTCCAAAGAAGACCGCAGCACCCAAAGGTAAGCATTTTGGTGTAACACTGATCAGCAGCATGCAAGTCTGTGCGCTCTGTAACACAGGGTCAAGATGATTTTCAAAAGGAAGTAGAAGTAGTCTCTAAGCGTAGAACTCGTTGGTTTATTAGTAAATGAATCACTAGCAGATTACTCAGCCATGAGCCCTTTGTGTGACAAGAGTAGTTTACTGACTTTTGACAATCAATAATGTGAACTTTTTATCTGACCTTAACTGTTGGGAATGCATTTAACAACGCCAACCCCCTGTTAATTGCTCAGCTCTTCTATTGGGTGCTGCTTAGTTTCATTCTTTGATCTCAACTTCATACGAGTCAGTAAAATTCTGGTAGTTGGTAACTAATAAATGAGGTTTTCTGGCTCTTGTTGGCAGCCCGGTCTCAGATGCCAGAGTCCTCAGAAGAGAATGACAGCAGCGTATCAGCATACGCAGCGATTTAATCAGAACAGTCCGTAAAGGGAAAGGATGTGCCACTGCTGGTGGCTGCCGTTAGCAGTACATTTACCAAGCTGTGAAGGTGAAGTAAATGCTGCGTAATTAGTACAGAAGGCTACTGAGGCTTTGCAGTGCGTCAGGAGTCTAGAAGTTTAGCTAATCAAGTTTGGCCCTGTCTTGAACCAGCAGCATGAATTGATAGGGTGAATGGTAACTTCAGAAATATAAAAGCGATTTAAAACTGTGAATATCAAATACATTGTATGTTACTGCTGTTGTGAAGATTGTTAAGCTGTAAACTAAATTTCACCTTTAACACATAGACGTTACTAAAATGTAGTACTTTCACATTTTTTTTTCAGTTTGCTGAATGTTGTTTATTTATTTTCTTTATTAAAAAAAAAATCGAAACTAAATTTATATATTCTCTCACCTAGGAAAAGGTAGAGGGGCAAAGAAAAGGAAAGCATCCAGTTCAGAAAACGAAGGTGAATACAACCCTGGGAAGAAGACACCTAAATCTACACCAAGCAAGGTCAGTTTCTGCTATGGTCCATCCTTCTTGTAAAATAACAACAGCACTAATAACAACAATACCCTAATGGATTACTTTAACTGAAAGGTACGTGTTCTTACTGTATGTAGTTTGCCAATACAGCAACAGGGGTGTAGGTGTTAGAGAAGGTTTGCTTCAGTTGTGAATGTTCGAATGCAGCATGCGCAGAGCTTCACAACTGATTCGTCTTTTCTTTTCCAAAGAAATCTAAGAAGGCCGCTTTCGACCAGGATTCGGATGTGGAGATCTTTCAGTCGGGCTTTGCCTCTGAAACTGCCCCGAAGCCCCGGACAGGCCGGGCTAGAAAAGAAGTTAAATATTTTGCAGAGTCTGATGAAGATGATGATTTTGATATGTTTAATTAAGTGCCCAAAGAGCACACAAATGTTTTCCAACAACTATCTTGTGTTGTCCTTTTGTCCCTTCTGTCGCAAACTTTTGTACATTTGACTTATTTTATGTGATAATGTAATTGATGGTTTTTATTATTGTGTGTAGGCATTTTAACATTTTGTTCTTACACCTACAGTTTTATGCTCTTTTTTACTCATTGAAATGTCATGTATTTGTCTGACTGGCTTGTAGAGATGTTCTAGACAGCTGTGCTAAAGCACATTTTAATTGTCATGGTTGCAAACAGCAAACCTGCTTTTTGAAATGAAGTTTAAACATTAAAAAAATGGAAAACTATCTTGTGTGTGTGTGTGTGTGTGTGCATGTGTAAAATTTGGACTAGAGGGACTATTTCTACACAGGTTTTTTAAAATAAATATATTTTATTCTTTGCCAGGAGACTCCATGGAAAAAGGTAAACAGTATATGAACATAGAAAGCATTGTTAAACAATCTCAATGTACAAACAGAGCCAGTGAAAGTACATCACAGACTTGCTAGAATATATAAAAAAAAAAAAATCCACTAGTGCTTTAAATGAAACCTAAGAAACTGACACTTTAAATCTGTTAACCATTCTACCACAGTTTTCACTCTGCTTCATGGTGATTTAACAAGGCCAAGAAGGCAGATCCTCTCCTTGTATTTCTGGAAGTCCTAGCTGTACTTCCCTAGCACCCGGAAGGCTGGATAACCCAGCTAGTTCCCGGCAGTTGATTCTTAAGGAAATACCCTAGACTCACCAAGTCAAAAGCTGTAAATGAGTCTGCTGGTTACCATCCCATGAAGCTTCCCTAATGGCTTGTGAACAAGTAAACAAAAACATGGTAACACTGAGAAGTGTTTCTGCCTTGGAGGCTATCGTTACTGTAGAAATGTTGTAGTTACTTGTGGAGCTAGGTCACCAGCCAGGTAAGAAACCACTTTTTTCCTTTTAAAGTGACGTTAACAGTGGAACAAATGACATCTGAATAACTGGTCTGGCAGTTACTGCTGATACTGATGTCTTTTCTGCTAGTGCAGTGAATTTTTGTATACTTTTTTACAAGGAAGGAGATGCAAACTGAGGGCATCAAAGAGAAGTTTTCATTTAACTAAATCAGACGGTCCTTTCGACTTCCTTTCCTGGATGTGTACAGTAGTCCATTTCGTCTGGTTGGTGTCTTGATCGCTTTAGGTATGAGAGACAAAAGGAAAGCACCAAACATCCAGTATAGAAAGTACAGCCATACAGTTGTATGTACAAAGTCATCAGAATGCAACCAGAATTTAAAGTCTGAGATCTGTCTTGTCACCATGCAGTCTTGAATGTTCAGAGGAGAAAACAGAAGCTTAACTATTTTTTTTTTTGCATGAAATGGCTGATTTAGAGTTTCAAAAGTTTGCATTTTTCTATTTTTAAGAGTTTAAACAGCAAGGAGTATATATCGATACATATGAAAATTTCTTGGTCCTTGTTGAGTTTTTATCTATATATATATACATATATAGATATATATTAAGTCCAGAAACTAAGCAGCAGTAAAAATGTTTCTCTTGCTTTTCATCCCTGTACATAAGGTATTAGGAATGTCTGAAGTAGCTGGAAAATGTCTTATTGCACCATGGGGGATTGACTGACACTGCTGTTATCCACTGAACTAGGTGAGATACTGGGACTGTGTTCTGCAGTGTTTCCATTTGAGGTCGGTGTCAGTGGTTCGTGTCCTTCAGAGTTCTCCAACATTTCCTGAATGAGAGGCGGCATGGATCCAGGAATTTCCATTTTCAATGTAATGACACGTTCTGCACCTTTAAAAAGAAAACAAAAAGAAGTTCTTCCCATTAGGACGATTTGTACAATTTCTTTTTCCTTAGCACCATCAGTGGTAATTTCAGGGTACATTATTTTAATGGATTCGGTGTCTCCCTCTGTAGTTCTGCATACAAAATTACGTAAGTGAACTGCTTCATTCATTGCAGGAAAATGGAGTTAGATGAGCACTCCTTAGCAAATTAGTTTTAAATTGTGATCGTAGCAATTGATATTACAGCACAGGTAAATTGGATGAACCGCTTCTTTTCAGAGACGGAACCAAAGTGGTATTAAATGATACTGACAAATTAAATTCAACTGTGATCACTTAGATGTCTTTATAAATTGGAATATACTTCACAGCCTTTAATCCGGACTGGATCTGCAAGGAGTACAGCAGGACAAAAATGTTGCCTGATTCATGTTAAATAGGTCCTCATCTATTTAACAGAGTAGGCACGTTAAATAGGCGCAGTAATATGTCAGAAGTAAATATTTCTTTTCCACATAGCAAACTGTGAAGTCAGAATCAGAATTTAACAACCCCTTGCGCTATAAAAGACCAAACTCAGGCAAATGGATACTTTTGTGAAGCTGCCTTCTGTAGCCCGCAGGTGTTTTGTCTCGTGCTAATTAACCACAAAAGTACACAGAAACACTGTTTACATCTGATTTAACTGAAGCTAACCACCCGTTCACTACTTATCCTCCAGTAACAACAATGGGTATTTTTATATAGAGACAGCTTTGCAGGCTATTGTGTGTAGGATTAAACACAATTACTATATTAATCCTGACTACTCAGACTGTGAGACAATAACACTAGTACAGGGGGAAAAAACCAACGCAATAAAGCACGGTGCTCCTAAGATGCATTGAGGCTTCTTGAACACGTCTCACATGCTGGAAAGACCAACGCACACCCTGCCCAGTTCCCTCACACCACTACATCTGCCCCGTACAGGCAGCACCCTGCCAGGCACCGGCAGTTACCTCTGGGGGACCCGCGCAGGGACTCGTAAATTACTGACACACAGAGACCTCACGTCCTGGATGGACAGAACTCCTTGGAGAAAAGAAAGGTAGGCTAGGGAAAGCTGGATCTGTAAAGCAGCGTAAAGCCGTCCCGCTGAACACTGCTACCTGCTGCTGCTTCCAGGGATAAGCAAGCAACGGTCAGAAAGCCCTGGACTATTTTCAGGCACCAGTAACACCCATGCAACCTAGGTGCTACATCCTGCTGCAAACAGGTAGTGTATCTGAAGGACTGAAAGTAAGATACTCAACATTCAGCTACTAAGTGGTGAGGACCATAAAGAGACTTAATTCAGTATTTTTGAATTAAATGTCTAGCAGTGAGTGTATACAGTAAAGATTCTGTTCCACACCGAGGCACGAATGTGCTTTACACAGTTTGTTGCTGGTGGGAAAAGGATTTCATCTATCCATCAGGACAGCTTCAGACAATTTATAGCATCAACCTCAGAGTTCAAATATCTGGTATAATACATCTCATAAGATTCCTGACTATCAGCTTAAAATGAGTCAAATGGAATATGAATCTGTGCTTTTTTAAAATGAAAAAAAAGGGAAAAAGAGCCAACAAAATTTAAAAGAAAATATCCTGACTATTGCAGAAACATTCCAGAGGGAGCCTGTGGATATATTTTGCTCATCCACATTGCTACAATGTACACGCTGGAGGGAGCACACTCCCTCACAGCAATAACCCCAGGCTGGAGGGGAGAGCTTGGAGCTCAGGAGCTCAGGAGCTGAGCTCCTGAGGAGCTTCAAAAATCATCTACAAGGGCAATGACCAACTTCCCACACAAATACTGATGAAGCAGTCCCCTAACTAACTAGCTTAACTGTCAGGAACAAAGGAGCAAGCACCACAACTGCAAAACCACTGATAACTTCACACAGAACTGCATGAAGAATGTAGCACTGTGTACGTAAAGCAGAACCAATTTCAACATGGCAGTTACATGAACAAGAAGGAAAAGAAAGGTCAAGAGGACCTCCCAGTTATGTTAAAAACAAACAAACAAACAACCGCCCAGGTCGTTAGGCCTGTTTCCTCTGGAAGTAGCACTGAATTACTGTGAGATGCGGTACCTTTTGCACTGATGCTACGAAGATCTGTGATTTTCATTAAGATCTTTGGAAACATATGAGGCTTGTTGGGTCGTCTCTTTCGGATATAAATTTTCAGTGCCTCAAGCAATGGTTCCTGAAGCTTATCCACTTTCATCGGTTCTTCGAGGTCCTGGCGATCTGCAGAAAGTATCAGATCACTGATTTTAAATACATTTTTTTCATCACAGAAAAAAAATCACAGAAGTGAAAATCTTCCGTGTTCTTAATTCTCCCTGAATTTCATCATTTCCTCCACTTATGTGGAGAAATACGCTGTGCAGCTTGTATTCCATAGGAAGATGACAAATCCCAGCTTCCCAAAACTTGGACTCATTTTCCCTTGGTTACTGGGGAGGTTTGTAATTTGAGTGAATTACCAGTACCTCCCTCTCCACGGGGAAAATACCTTGCTGCAAACAATACCTAGAATTAATTTTGTACGAATAATTTGTAAGATAGCTAGGTATACAAAGAGATTACAGATGGTTTATTTTTTGCATCGATACCAACCCAAAGTGAGTTACCATCATATATCAGCAGATGGCAGTGCTAGCTTGAGTGACAGCAAACGTCACCGTAAAGCAGGATACACCAGTAATACATTCATGACGTGTCAGAATCCATCACTGCTTTTGATGGGATATGGTTAGAGACACAAAACCAGAATGATTTTGTACTGAAGGTCCACTGTCAACAAAGACTGACTTCTGTTGTTAGAACAGTTGGTCTTTAATAGCGGTTAAAGTACTGTAAAGTGTAATTATGCAAAAAGGAGTATCAAGATCGCATTTCAGTAAAATGGCGCAGCTAAACACAGTCTGATTCTAACACTTGTTCAAAATTTGCACAGTAGGAGAGAAAGTAGGTGATTAAAATTATCAGAAACTTACAGAGAATTTTGGAAATTATCTGAGACTTTTTTGTCTTTTAAATCTACAATTTTACCTGATTTTACCTGGCACTGTCCTTTTCAGTTGTAATCAGACCCCCCCAGAATCACAGCCTGCTTTTTCTAAAGAAGGTTATCACCAATGATGTCTGTACGAGTGTAACTATGTGCATGCAATTTTATTTACGAGCAGAAGTTGCATAAAGGGCGTCTTGCTCTAGCACAGGTCATTCATTCACACAGGTGCCCACATACTGCTTAGGAAAAATGCAAGAGGGTGTATATAACCTGTGGTCCTTTATGAGGCAGGCAGTATGATCAGCTGCCTGACAGTCTGATCCTATTCATTCAAAACCCTAATAAAAATAATAACCATCACCAGTGGAAAACAAATCTTTTGTGTAGGTGGCTGTAGATAACTTCTGTGTAATATATAATAATACTACGTACGTATCTTTATATATATATATATACATGTTTTAGTGCAGGAAAGCCAAACAAGTAAAACATAAATGAAGAACTTATCGTGTCTGTCCTTTTCAAACGCATCTGAATTCGCGCAGTACGGTACCTCCACAGATTAGGCAGATGGCACTAAGGAGACCGGTTTCTGTATCATCCATTTCCAAAGGCAGGAGCTGGTTGGCAAACGTGAACACGAGATCAGTCAGCGGGCCAAATCCAGCATTGTGCATCTGAGTTCGGTTTAGGGTAAGGCCATCTGAAAAGGTCATGGTGTCTTGTTCTGGCGTGTATCTTGTGCAAATTCTAAGGATCTGTGGAGGGATAAAAAATGAAATCTGAAGAATTCAGTCCTCGAGAGGTTTGCTGCATTCTCCCAGTGCGGCAAATTACCCAAGGAACTGAAGCACACGTTCATGTCAAAGCGATCTGAAATCAAACTCCAGTACGTTCAGTTCCAGTAGCACAAAATTTCTCTAGTACAACAGAAATAAATACTTAATAGACTATGATTAGTCTTCTATGACAGAAATTGGTCACTTCCAAATTTACCCTCTGGTTATGAAATAATCAAAACTTACATGCAGTTCCCATGACTAACTCATCAACATTACCGTAACAATCACGGAAAGTGCTCTTTAATTAGTATGCTATACACGCCTACCTATAGGACGTTATTGCAATGCCGCTCTGATCCCCGCAAGACCATAAAAATGTCTCACCTTTTCAAACACACACGTTATTTCATTGATTTGGGGGATCAGTTCTGCATGACAGTGCTTCTCTGGGTTGTGTCTTTGGTAAGGACAAACTCCCCTCTGTCTCGTGTGAGTACAGATAGCTTCGAGTTGGTGAAGGAGGCAGAGCGTACCTTGTGCTTTGGGGTTCCTTCATTTCAGCCGTGATAGCAAACCACAGAAAATACTGCTGTACTAGCACAGCCAGATGTGCAGCAAGTGAACAGATACTCCGTTGGAGCAAGGACAAAATGGAAAAGCAGCCAAACAAGCAGAGGCACAGAAGGTAATTCCTGGCCATCACGAACTCGAATAAAACACCATCCCTGCATGCTGCAATGCTCCCCTGTCCCCTGGTGCCTCCCCTGTGCCAGCAGGCTGCCGTGCTCTCCCACAGACCGGCGCAGGAGCCGGGAAGTGCCAATGCACACAGAGGCAGGACTTCTGCTAGAGCGCAGCACTACTGCTTGCTCAGAAAAACCAGCCTACTTCACCCCTGGCTTTTTCAACTAGAGGAGCCCGGCTTCAGGCCACTGTACGGTTAGTTCTTGTCAGAAGCCAGATGCTGACACAGTAGCTATATGCTGGTTAAGATCTCCGCACACATTTGTGCTTTGCCCGTTTCCCTCTCCACAGCTCAGGAATGCTCCGCTGCTCAGGGATCGCATCGGGCGTGCCCCAGGTGCCACCTCGGGATGGCGAGATCCTCGCTGCTCACTGCAGCTGCGAGGCCACTACTCATCTTATCCTTCCCGGGCGGCAGGACAAGGTGACTTTTGAGTCAGAAGTCCCTGCTGCTCTTCTGCCACTTCCTTCCCCCGAGCACCTTCTCGCCACGGCCGGGGCTGGAGGAGAAGCCACGGCCCCGTCCCGCTGGCAGCGCCCTCCCCAGAGCCGCTGCAGGGACAGCCCCCACAAGGCGCTGCTTGTCTCGCCAGCCGGGAGCTTGCTGCCGAGCGGATTCGCAAACTTTGGACCTTCACATGGCAGCACGTGGCCAGCAGCCTGAGGGGCCTGCCCGACTTCCCCCTCCCACTGTTAGTGCACGGGCTGCGACGCCGAACCTTCCAGCAGCCAGACGCCTGGGAAGCCCCAGCGGTGCTCGTGAGGGCGCAGAGCCGCCTGCGCGGTGCCGTGGTGTCCTGCTGCAGGCGAGGGGTTTGGTCCTGGTGTTTGCGTGTGTGATGACACCACCCCGCACTGACCCCAGACGAAAGAGCACTCCAGGGGAAGGTGCGGATTGACACCTTTAAACTGGACGCGGAGGAATGCAGAGCACAGGAATAAAACACCGAGGATGCTCTGCACCACGTTACAAAATGCCCCTGGGGTAACATCTGCGTCAGGAGCGGAGCTGTCGTGTGCGGCACTGCCCCGTGTGCACGGCTGCTCCCCACGAGCGCTGGTGTAAGGATGCAGTGCAGGATGTCCGTCCCGCGGCACGCTTGTGTAACATATCTCAGTGCTTAATGTTTCGAAAACCAGAGGTGGGAGAAGGCTTATCACTAAATTCAGCCAAACTAAGCTAATCCAAACCAAAATCTTGCGGGAGTCCAGCTGATTAGCTAAGGCTGCGGCCCTATTTTTCCAGGGCCCGACTGCATTTATTTCCCATACAGTCATCTTACTTTGTTTTAAAGATTCGACTGCACAGATTTACACAAATGTAACTGAGCACAGGGAGAATTTTAATTACTTCTGTGACTACCCGGGCTCTGAGTCAGAGGCCCCCACCACTTGGCGGCTGACCAGGCTGGGGCTGGCTCTCCCACTTTCATCTTTGCCTGGCAACACTGCCCCAAATAAGCAGGGAGGAGAACGAGGAGGATATGGCATGTGAGAGACCTACCAGGAAGCTCTTATTTCTCTTTTAAAATTCCTTGGTAAGAGACTTAATGGGGTGTATTTCTGCAGAAGGCTCTTGAGCTGTTTTCCATCTGAGTAATAACCTTATCTCACATTGTGGGTACACGCCGAAGTACCGAGACTCTCTGTGGTTGGCCAGATGTGTTTTACATCGTTCCCCTGCCCCTGAATTGGAATAAACTCTTGAACTCATTCGAATCAATGACCAAGAGAGGCACACACTCATGTTCTTCACTAACCACAAATTCCCTCTAATATAAGTGATCTGAAAAGGCTTATGGTAACTCCAAAGGTTCTGAGTAATTACCGACGTGTATTTGAGGATTATTAGCAGGAATTAATGTTACCAAGCATGGCACCCCCTCAATAAAAGAAAGCATGTTTACCATGGTCCACGCTGCCAGTAACCACCGGCAGCTCTCTCCCCTAAAGTTCACCCGTGCTTGTACTTTGATATCTTCAAAAGGCATGCTAAGGAGAGACGGGAGGGACCCGCCAGAACAACAAACATCTCTTCAGAGCCCACCTGGAAGAACAGACCGTGGAGAAAGGAGACGCCACGCGTTGGAAACGTTTGTCAGCCCAGACAACTGGAGGCCGAGCACGTGCCTCCTGGTGTACGACAGGCTACCGACTCCCTCGTGGTCCCCGCCTGCCGTCAGCCCCGCGCCGTGGCTCTGACGCGAAGACCTGACCGGTCACTGCTCCTCAGGGCTGCAGCTGAGGAACACTCCCAGGCTGCATCCACACCAGGAACAAACTGGGGGTTAGGTGACGTGGCCCAGAGCCCCACGAGCATGCACAGGAACAGGCTTCCAGGGGCCTTGCAGAATGTATCATTAAAACCTACGAGGCCTGTGGAATTTAGTTACTTCCAGGCGCAGGCAGCGACTGGGAAGGCTCCTCACAAAAGGCAGACTTCAGGCTTTTGTACCTAAATGCTGCTTGAGCCTTTAATTGGATGAGCCTGCAGTGGCTCAGACGGGGCACTGGCACAGCTGAAGCTCAAGTATGTGTTTTCTGCAGTGCACTTAACTTGACTGGAGCAATCAGGTCTCAGGTTTCTCCTACATTCCTTCTACATTATCCCACAACACACTGTTATTAAACTCTGAGACAGATCATTTAAAATGTTTTCTTCTTTTTTTTTTTTTTTTTTCTAATTTATGCCCTTCATCAAGATCTGTGAAACGCTACGGATATTGCTGAGTTGCTCTTAAACCTTTCTTGGGCAAACTTCCAGTGTCAAAGTGAAGTTGATTTCAAGCTCATATTCACTGAAGAACATATGGGAAATGTCAGCACTTCAAAATAAGAAATCACTGTATCTTTCTCCATTTTAAACTGTCTAGAAGACATCCTCCTAATGTCCTCAGCGTTGTTCAGATTTTGTAACTAAGCCAAGTATTTGAGTTGTCACTCTGCTCTTAAATGCCACTTGCAGCCATAAATAAGGTTCTTGCCCATGATTAAAGGACCCTTTTGTTTTAAAGAACGTATCTTGAAGTGTCTATGAGTCAGTAACAAACAGGAAAAAAAAAGAAAGAGAAAAAAAAAACAGACACACAACCCTATGGGTCACACAAAACCAAGAATATCCAGAAAGCTGCATTTACAAAATCGTGCTGCCATAAAATTGTTACCTGCTTTAAAGAGATTTGTTAAGGTTAAGTCGGGCTTTCTTTAAGAAATCCTGTTTCTCCACGTTAGCTGCCACGGCCAGATGGGACAGATTCCCAAGAAGAGAAGCCCAAGCAGGTGACCTGTGGCGGGGCAGCAGCAGGTGAACAAACCTCCCCGGCGCTCCGTGCCCATCAGTACAGGTTACTCCGCGTTGCAAATGCCCGCCTTGTGTTTACGTGCAGGATTTTACTACAGAAGTTTAAAAATGACATTACTAGGGATGAGCATTCAAGGACTTAGGGTTTTATCCATCAGATTTAAGAGAGACTGAACTCTGGACTCCTTCCACATTCGCTCTGCCAGAACAAAACGAGGCTGCTGATGCTCCTGCTGCAGGGCCAGCGGACGAGCAGACAGAAGCAGTCACTTTTACGAGGGTTACTGACTGAATTTTAGTAATATTTATCCCTGAAACCTTTGGCTCCAGAGCAAATATAAATTCCACCATTCTCAATTGGCGCCTTCAACTATCTGGTGAGGCCTGATGCTATTTCCCTTCCAGAATTTTTGTTTGTTTGTGTATAAAACGATTCCTTGACCCAAATCCAATAGAGCTTATTAACTTCCTGGCAGCAGCTCCCCTGTCGGGGTGTCAGGAGTTTTCGGCATCGAAGGCTGCAAGATCCAACCGAGCCCTTGACGAGGCTTATAAATGCTTACGATTCGCCCTGGTGCAGGAGGGCTGGGGCAACGAGACCCTGATCCTAAACACGGGTGCAGGACGAAAAGAAGAAAGGCACCTGAAAGGCACCTGAAGCACGCATGGGGGGCTGCTGGCAGGCACCAAATGCCCGTGCTCACGCAGCAGGAGGGGAAACCGGTGCTCACGCTGCGGGTGTACGGCAAAATAAAACACTCCGAATGTTCCTCGTGATTAGGAGAACCAGCTCGCTGGGGGGAAATAGGCTCCATTGAAAACAGTGCTGAAAGTACTGAAATTTAGCTTAAATAAAGATACAGAGCTGCATTGCAATTCAGATTATGTGCAGGTGATGTGGGTTTAATGGATATGGGCATTTCACAGACCGTGCGCGCACGGCACATTACTGTGGTAGTGGTTGCGGTAATTATCCCTTTTTCTTTTTAAGCAGCACATAAAATACTCACATAAAGCTTGTATAAATGTCGCACGGGAAAGTTAGGACCCTTCACAGCATGCACACCTTATCTGCTCCTGCTTCTGCAAAAGCCTCAGCTCTTCCCTGCTACGGGTAGCTACGGCACTGGCTACGTCTGTTTGCTCAGGTGTGCCACTTTCCCCAGTTTTGTCAAAAATAAAGACGGGTGATCAGGAATTGCAGACCTCAGTAAAATTCGTAAGTACAGCTTGAATGCTGACACATTCCCCCAGAACAGAAGCAGTGAATCATACTAACAAAAAAGAATCAACCCTTTCTATCCGTGAATTAGTTGAAATATACTCATCATTTACTACCTGCTTCATTATTAATATTATTTAATAAGCTTTTATTTAACCTCCTTGATCAAGGTCTGTGAAATGCTTTTATCTGGACCTGTGCCTTTGTCTAGAACTTTATCCGGCCCGTGTTGAGCCATGGGCTGGACTTGACAATCCTTGTGGGCTCCTTCCGACTCTAAATATCCTATGCTTCTATGAGACTCTTCTGACAAAAATGCCAGCAGAAAAACCACCCCTAAATACTTGGTAACGTCCATCCAGTTTGTATGAGGTAAGCAATAAGCAGAGCTACCAGGAGACCTCACACCACGTAGGGGACCAGGCATGCTCGATGGGGTAAGCTCTGTTAACTGCTCCCAAAAAAGAGCTTCAGGAGCTCACAGGATCCTTCACAATTACAAAACTAGAGTACGAATTTTTTTCCAGTAGCTACAGACACAGTAAATGGCAGCTGCAAGTAGGGGGAAGCTGCTTAAGGCCTGAAGTTTTAGGGTTAAAAAGTTTGGAATCACAGATTTTTGTTTTATGTTGACCCCTTCTCTGCACCACCGCTTTTGGCTATTTTCTGTAGTTTGCAAATACAAAGCAATTCTCCTCCTCTACCTCTGGCAGAATACATTTGAGGAAATGCCAAACTTTATAAATGATTGTATGCCTTTTGGTGTAAGAGGAACATAACTGCACCTTATCATACCAGAGCTAATGACTACAGGCATGAGATTGGTAATAAATGGCTCTGTCTTGTGGAGGGACCACATACAATAACGAAGAGACAGTCTGGTCTGAATGAGTGCCCGGACGAGGCGGACAATGAGAGGTGAACCTTGAACACTGCAGGGCAACCTCAGCTTTCCCTTTTTTTATAGGCCAAAGAATAATATCCCTGCCCCTCTCCCACCCACTTTTCCTCCTACATCAATGTCCTCTAGATGCGATTCTTCAAAACAGCTTTTGACAGCACAAGAGGAAAAGGTCACAGCAGTTAATGTCTTCCTCAATATGATCCTGCTTGAAGCAATGCACTTTTAGAAATTCCAAGATTAATTACTTCAAATTCTCCAGGTTAAACTCCCGTGTTATGCCAAAAAATATAGCTACAGTAGCCATCCTACAAAGGGCTTCCTGGCCATACTGAAAAGTCACCTAGTTCAATAAGGACCAGACGGTTTATTCTCAGAAGAAAACATTTAAAAGATGTATAAAATACATTTGATATCTTTAAAACACATTTAAAGCATTAACTGCTTTACTTAAAGCTATTGCTACGGTCAACAATAAAGAGCATATTTGCCATTAAAAGCCTGAAGACCTCTAAGGTCTTTATAAAGAAATGATGAGATCCCAGAGGGCTTCTCTGAAGGTCAGTGTGACAGAAACAACTGCAGACAAAGAGGGAAGATAGCTTGCCTTGACCTAGTGGCAAGCTCTGGAGGAAAACTTCAAGCCTATCTGCATAGTTTCCTTCTGCAGACTGTATGCCTGCCTATTTAATATTAAATAACATTTTGCTCAAATTTGTACAAAGTCCACTAGAGTCCACTTCCATAGGTAGCACTCCCGAAAGCAAGCAATTCTGTGTACCAAAGGCTTTGTGCCTGCCAGGTTCTAGGAACTTCAGGTTCCAACATCACAACCTGCAAAGAAATCACTCTAAATATTTGTATCTGGTTCCTCAAGTCACCTCATGACCAGAGATACAGCACTTTCCTGAAACTTCATAAAGAGGACTTCCTCCTACATATTCTTTATACACAGTCCTGGCTGCATGATGTTTTGGAGGGAGGAGGAGGAGAAGGAAGGAAACAGTCACAGTGTTAACAATGGGGACATTTTTCCAAAGTTGTACGTATTTCAGTTATTGCTGCAATACCAAAACGTGCCCTTCGTTCAGCTATGTTGAAATCCACAAACTGTAAGGACTTACTACGTATCTTGAGAAGTAGAGTCATCCATATAACCAATATCAGTAGACATGTTAGGGTGCACTCACGACTGTACCGGTAAGTTTAACTATGCAACTGTAAAGCTGGGGCAGTATTTAACCTTCTGTCAATTACAGCAATAGAGTGTACTAGAAAATAAATCAGTAGTATAGTAACAATATTAAAGGTACGTACCAGTATGTCCAGGCAGGCTGCTTTAAGTAGAGTTATCTGGTCTGCAATGGTCAAACTTGTAAAGCCTGGCAATCGTTTTGCAAATTCCACTATTTTAATAATGCACTTTGTCGCAAGTTCACTGAATTTGTCCCAGAGCCCAAGGTCCAGTCGAACCCGATGGTCTGCGCTAGAGTTCTGGAAAGAAAGCCAGAAGGCACCATAAATCAAAAACATCCTTTTCAGTAAGTGGTTTTCAAGGGAAAGAAACAACAACCGAGTATTCCTTCTAGAAGTGCTCTCTATTAACATTCCAGGCAATTTCTGCAGTTTGCTGTTGGGATGATGCTGTTTTTAAACTTGGATTAATCGCCTGAAAATTCCTTGGATATTTCTCTGTTACTTATGATTGCAGAGGCCATCTGTACAAGGAATACAAATGAACTTAAACATTTCCAAATGCCACTATCATTATTCTTCCTTGCCATTATATAATAAGTGCATTGAGAGAGACAATTTACAGTTGTACCCCAGAAAATAAAATGAACAGTGGAACAAGAATATTGGGTCCTCATCTGGAAAAAGCAGCACAACATTTGGAACATAGTTTCACATACTTAAGATCTCAGCAAATTAGTTCTACTTAATTTATCTGCTCTGTGGCTCTGCAAGGGTTTTACAGCTTTCTCAAGCTACAGTCTCCCATGAACTAAACAGCATTTCTTTACACAACGTTACAAGAAGCACTATGTGTGATGATGAATGCTATATGCTCATTTGATGGGGCATCCAATATGCATCCTCCTGTTTGAAGTGTTACAAAGACGTTCCTGCTGCATCTTTCAGTGACCTTAGATCGATGTATCTTAATGCAAAAGTCCGTAATTTCCTAGAATACACAGCAATATCTGTGTTAATTTTGCAATTAAATTCATTTTTGCACATTCAGACAAAGCACTTAACCCTTAAATAGATTAAGCACGAAGAGCACGTTAGACGAGAACTGACTCAAAAGCTTCTGTCATTTATTTGAGATTAGTCCAACAAAATTTGGAATCAACTCAAGAGTTGACCTTGACTCAAAAAAAGACCTCAGGAGTCATCTCCAACCCATCTGTGATTCAAAAAACAGATGAAGATGGAGCTCTGAAATACCTGATGCTCCTCTCCGCTGTTCCTAGCGTGCAACACTTCCCCGTTTTGCCAGCATTTGGATCCAGTGTTGCTTGTGATCGTACCTCTTAACTTTAAAATTACATGAGAGGAGTCTCAACTTGACACTAACTGACATGGCAGGTAAAAATACATCAAAAAGCTTTCAGTTTACACAGACTGCACTTCCTCAGAGGAAACATCTCCAGTGACCTTACCACCGACACTGCAGATGGTGAGGACATCTACCCCCTTGGAAACAGCTGGAGACCTTCAAAGGAGTCATCAGTGGTGGCTGCATTTTGTCTCCCTCTCTCTTGCACACACATACTCCTCTTCTCAGCTGTGACTAATGCTGCTTAAGCGGAGGCGAAACGGCTGGGTGGCATCCCACTGCCACTCTCTTTAGCCATCTGGGCCCCTCTGAGATTCAGGGTTGGGTTTGGCACCAAGGACACCTCATATTGAGTGAGCGGTGTAAAGGGGCCCTAATTCAGCCAAAGGAAAATCGCTTACGTGGAAGGAATTCTCCAACCAGCCAAAACTGCACCCAAATGGTTTGTCACCTTGGACGCTATCGCCTTTCTTCGGTTCTTTCACAGGAAGGACAGACTGAAGAAGTGGAAGGGAGGCCATTGGCTGTAGATGCTGTCACCAGGCCCCCATTCCCGCTGCCTCACCCTGTCCCCTGCTGCCTTGCCTCCACCACCACCACCGCAGTCACACACGGGAAAGTCACGATGGGTCCTGGGGAGCCACCAGCCTGGCATTCACCTTCACTTGCAACAGAGTAGAGATTCCAGCCAGTAATATTTATACTAGGCCATTATCACAAAAAATAAATGCTAATCATGATGAAGAGTTTAAAGGTGCATACGTGCTCTGCCCTGCTCCCCTCCTTCTTAAGGGATAAGAAATTAACTTCACCACTTCTATTTGAATTTTTATTCTGGGAAAAATTTCTATTTTTTTTTTAAATGACAGTCAAAAAGATAGGAGAAAATGTCTTTATAATGCTAAACCTAAAGAATTGCCTTCAAAACGGTCCTAAACTAATGGGTTAACAGTCATTGTAATGCCCTTTGAAACATTTCTTTCGGCTACTGGAGTATGCATCCTTCAGATTTATTTTATTTCATCCTCAAGGACCTTGGTGAAATACAGTACATTGGAGGAAAAATAAGATCAAGATGTGCAGTCATTCAGGCTGTAATTAAATTTAATAGGCAGTTTATCCAGTTCATAGAAAGATGGCATAGCGTAGAGCTACACAAAGCAGAGCCTAAAGCAGGAAATCATTTTACAATAGGGTATCCATCTGGAAAAAAAGACGTTGCATGAAACCAGCAAGTGTGAACGAAATCTTCATCAGTATCATATGAGGTTACTTTATCATGCTACACTACTGGCAACGGGAAGTTTGACATGTCTTCTATTAAGAGTAATGCACAGCCGTCTTAACAAATGTAAATCTAACTCACCATTATGCAAACTGAAAAGAAGGGCCAGTTAATAAAATACAAAATAACCTGGTGTTTTATTATGCTGGTTGCCAGATCCTTGGCATCGGGTCTAATGTGGTTTACACATTATCTTTGAGATTCTACAAATGGGACGACTTTTAACATTTCATTTGGTAGTGGATGTAGTTGCAAGCATCATGGAGGATCGCTAGATTTTTAGCAGCATTTCTGAATATGTAAAACCAAAATTGACTCAATATCAATGTATAGGTTGAACAATAGAACACGGGGTTAATAAAATGCATGTTAGAAATAGAAACTTTCATTAAATTTGCCTGGGGATCTCCTCTAACCATGCTGTGAAAAACATGCAGACGCTATGACTTTTCCTGAATATTTTACCGAAGCAGTTTTTTGGGTGTCTTTTCCAGGAGCAGTCTTGCATGTTTTTCAGGCCTTTGCACCAGTGCACATATGGCTGAACAATACTGTAATACACCCTAGTGACATCTTTATCAGTGGTAAAGCCCAACCTTGCTATGAAATCCAATTAAACAGCCATTTTTGCCACATAAATTGATCCCATTTTTTCCATCATTTTTGTTTTCCATTGCAGGACCCTCTGTCTCCACATTAACAATACAGGACGAGGTACTCCCAGAAACATACACAGTAGCAGAATCCCTACTGTCTTTAAAATCCACTTTACAAATGAAACAAGGCTCACAGGGGCACTATCCCCTAATCAGGAACACTTGCTATGCCTCTTTAGTAAAAGCAGTGATGCACTGCAGCTTCACCAAGGACCACAGCACACTTTGCTCAATTCCAGCGTCGGGATATCTATTTCCTCTCCAATGGCACAGAACAAGAGGCGTGTAACTTCTACGCCAAGGACTTACAAAGAGTAAAATGCCACTGAGGGAGGAGACGTCTCCGCTTCCAGCCAGCAAAGAGCAACCTGGGAGAACCTGAAGCAAGGTCCACAGAGTAAAAATTATTTTCTGTTTTATCCTCCCTTTAACATGAGGCTGGATGTAACACAGCTGTAGACTTACAAATAATGCCAGTCTCAAGGGACAAGCAGTATAGTTACACTCAATTATACTATAAAGTATGACATCTCTAGAGAAATTACTAGGGCACTTTCTCTTACCTGGATGACAGTAATAAAACAGATCTATTTATGATGGACTTTTGAAATCCATTACGTTTAAACAGCTTGCTGATTCTCATCATCGACAGAACTATACTTGCCCCTGCCTACCAAATGCAACTGTTAAGTCAAATGACCCAGGGAATTTAATACAAGTGCTATTCCTCCATTATTTTAAGTAGACTTTTATTAACTATGCAAAGCACAGTAATTATTACAGATAGGGACACTTTTTCTTTTTAAAGAGCAGATGGATACAAAAAAGGTAATTGAAAATGCTTTTCTAAAACCTTTTTCTGAGCAGGTAAAAATACGCAAGGGGGAAAAAAATAACCACATAACCTTTCCTGCAGGAAATGCAGGTTGTGGTGGTCAAGAAGAGGGGTTGGATATGCAAGCTAAATGTCTGAACAGATTTTTTTTTATGGCTGTATCTCTGCAAGCTCTTTTTTATTCCACTCTCTTATACTTACAGTCTTTGCTCTTTTCAGCAACAAACAAAACCATGTTTTACATCAGTCCAAAAGATCTCATAACCAAAGACGTACAGGAATCGCACGTATGGAGCAGATTCTTCTGTCCATGGTTCCTATCACTACACAAGTGCAAAGCTCATGAAATTCAGGTGAATCCACATTGATAAAATGTGCTCCTTTCCTGCCTCTCACTTAAAAACAAAAAGCCCACCCTGTAAGGTTACAGGAGCAATCCATATGCTTCGCAGCACGAGAGCACCACGTTGAGTGCATGTTAGCCTGCAGGACCAGACAGAAAAGCACGACTGGCTATTTTCTACCTGTACTAGCTTGTTACTATCAAGAAGAGTAAAGCATCGCATGCTTCTAGCTCCCCTTGGGCTCAACATTTAGAAAAAGTGTCGTGTGCTATTTTTGACTTCTGATCTCTATTTCAAGTGTCTCAGAAGGAAAGACTATCACCTGAATCCTGCCATCTGATCAACAGCTCATGTTGTTGTGTCTGAGTACTGAAGCTGTGTCCCTCTCCATCAGCACAAACACCTTCTGCATCCTGCAAGTCATGGATCCTCTGTGCATGCAGGAAGGTTTCTCCCCTCGCTTGACAAACAGCTGAAGTCCCCTTACTCCAGCCACAGGGGTATTCAGGAATATTTTAATCCCCGAGGTTCTTTATTGGGTGCAAGCAACTGTGGGAGTGCTGCACTCTATCCCTTTCAAAGCCAGGCAAAGATAACACTCACGAAAATGAGCTGTTACACTGAATTCCCATCTAAAATGCTGGAGTGGTTGCCAGACCTTAGCTAGAAGAGAGATTTAAATACCCCGCATTTCACACAGAGATTATGGGAACGAAGCGAGAGGACAGTTAATATTTAGCACCGCCACTACTAGTTTTGATGCAGCTGTTGAAGGAAGCTGTATAGCTCTCAAGGTAAGCCAAAAATAACTCTTTCAGTATAATTTTGTTATTGCAACTTGTACAGTACCAAAACATGACCAAGTGGCAGGGACTTTAACCATGTGCAGCTAACCGCTATGGACTTCCAAAAGACCAGCAATAAAAACAAGAAGTCTCTTTCTCCAAGCTGTTCGATCTGACCTGAGACAGAAATAAGCAATATTCAGCCTCAGAGACACTGCGGGTTATTAATGAGCGGGTTATTAATGAGCGGGTTATTAACGAGCAATATTCAGCCTCAGAGACAGATCAGGGTTACCTGGGACTCCTTGACAGTTCAGATTCATACGTTATTGAAATCCAGGTGCTCTCAGTACAGGCTCTGAAATTTCTTCAGGGACATCAACTCACCGGGAGGGTCAACAGGAACTCAAGAATGAAGGCATCAGCAGTATGATATGCCTTCATTCATGACAAGGCCCTCTCCGGTTTCCACGTGTATCATTTCAAGAGCTAAAATATTAATGGACCTTAAGCATCCAATACATAATGCAAGCATATAGGTGCCCAGGTTTATCTTTCAACCATCCAGAGCTTGGACAATCACCAGTACTAAGTATCAACACGCCCACCGTAGCGCTCTTCCAGCTCAGGGGTAACACACGAGTACGTAACAACACATTCCCATTTGGAGGTACACGATACGTTATTCTGGGATAGCCAGGTCATTTGCAAGGCAGCCTGTGAGCAATAAACTCTGGCATGCATACCAGTCTGGCTACGTGTCCCAGCTGCGGACACCCGATCACCTCTTCTGCGAGGCATAAACTCACTGTCTTTGAACTGGGAAGATTTTTCACACTTGCTCAGAAGCACTCTTGCATTAGCAGAAGTGTGAGAGCCTGCTTGGAAGATTTTATTCCCTTCAGGATGAAGACACAACCACACGTACTGTGGGGAGGGGTGGAAGGCATTAAGTCAGGAATTTCCTTGAAAAGACACGCTATGAATCCCCCAGCCCCCAGACTTGCCTTTGGTTATGTCACCAGCTGGCTGTTTTCAAGCTTCCAGCCTCGCATGCTGCACTAGTCCCCGGGGGTCTGACTGTGCTTGCCTACTACGGTAGTATTTACCAGCACGCCTACATTGATTGTTTTGACTACATCTAACATGAGCAGAGAAAGCACCAGAGAAGCACGCAGAGGACAGAAGCCTTCCCCAGTGCCAACCATTTTATGCGGGTCTCAAAATTAAACGTGAAAAATGTTGTGAAAATAAACACATCACTTTCGGTGATGTGAAAAATATGCTCTTCTCTAATGTCACAACACGTATATATGCTTTTCTTGCACTTAAATTCAAAATCTTACACCTAGATCTGAGATTTTTGAACTGACCTTATTAAATAGACAAGAATGCCATCTAACAACAGCACCCTGCTTACTGAATATTCATGCCACGCATCTTGCCTAAAGTACTCTTTGAGAAATTTAGTTTGTTTCAGTAGCGGAGTATTTACTGAAAAATGCAGAGGAATTCAGTGACAGAGCTTTCACCCGGACTCTAAGTCTGGGTTCCCGGTGTCCATCAGGGGCAGAGGACCAGGACTGTGCAGGCAGATGGCTGCTTGGCCCAGCCGTGCCACTCCTCATCTCCCAGCATGACAACTGAGAGCAGGACATTCGGCACATCCCTCTGAAACAAGGCAGTACTGCTACAACTGACAGCAAGTCCTGACCAACAAAGTCACTCATCTACTGATAGGACTCTATTAATTTTTAGCATCTCTTTCCTTACTGCATTGGCAAACTTGACATTGTATTTTCTCTTGTATTTGTATAAAAAAGTGTATTTTCCTGAGTCATCCTCTGGAGAAATTCCTACTGTACTCAACTTCTTGACCTGGAGCTGATTTTTCATTTCTAAAAAGCAGCAAAAGTGTTGGCTGCTTTGGGGTATTTTGGTAGACTAGAAGAGGAATACAGCACAAATAAACATTTTGGAAACCGGTTTATTTAGACATTTCCCAATTTTCTTGACCAGCCCCAGCTTTGGGGCTGTCACCTGTAGCATTTACGAACTCTCTACACCAGCAAAGTAGCAATCTGCTGATGTGTAAGCACAGAACATGGTTTTGGAAGCCAACAAATTTCTGATCAATGCTGGTAAGTAATTCACTCATGGACTCCAAGCTTGTCTCCTTTCAGGATTAGTCTTTCCCTCCGTGGTCTTTCTTATAATACTGCTAACTAATGCTTACAGTTAAGTTCATGTATTTCCATTCAGATACACATTTTTTGCATGGCTAAGGAGATTCAAGGATTGCATGTACATCTGCATCCATTTCAAACATCAGAAGTCTCCAATCCAAAACTCATATCACCCACCTGAATCCAGACTATATTATCTACAAACCATACTTACTGTAGTGTATTTTCCCAGCTGGCAGAGCGAGGGGAAGGTTTCCTGGTGAGCTTTTCGGATCTTCTCAGTGAGATCATCCAACTCTGCTGTCATTTCATAGTTTTCTGTGGACTCCTGCTTTGAAGGTTCCTTCTTCTTTTTGTTCCTATCATTTCTGACAGCTGTAGAAGAAGAACAAGCACAGATCACATGTGGTTACTCACATCACCCCATGTTATGCTTGTTGATCTACTTCAAAACACTGCAACTTTTTTTTAACATGAATTATACAAGTGGAGATAAAAATGTTCTAGGCACAGAGAATACTTACACAAGCTTAATTACTTATCTGTATAAACTGAATTTAATGGGATAGTGCTGAAAGCAAACTTCCACAGGACGATCTTATTGACAGTCCTGTACTGTCTACCCTCCAAGAAAGTCTACCACAATTTCACATGCACTTTAAGTCTCTCATTAACTTTGTGAGGTGGGATTTTTTCATTGTATCACTACAACTGTGCATGGTGAATGGAGAAATTCTCTGCAGCGACGTCGTTGGTATTTTATTGGATGTGAACCACGCTAAAGAAAGTAACGGTCTCTCTTTTTAGATTTCACAATATGGAATGTAACAAACCCTGTACTTAATACAAACTCCACCCAGCAAAAATTATTTGAGGGGAAAGTTAAATTTGAAAACAGTCAGTGAAAGAAGATGAAACATTAAACTCAAGATCTGAAGATCAAAGGAGAAGCACAAGCACTTGAAAGAGCAAAAAATTGCAGTGAAGCTATCTAAAGTTGCTTGCCATCTGCTCCTGCACTCAGATCAGCCTTCTACCTTTGCCGAGTTGTGGGGGATTATTAGACATACGCACTGTGCTGCACTCATTCTATAATTGATTTCCCTCATATTTGTGTTCTGTAATAAAATATGACAGCTGCGCCATCACCATGCTACTCTCTGTTCTTTTAATGAAAATAGCTTCATTTTACAAGAGGTGCTCAGGAGATAAGTCTGTGTCCGCAGTAGTGCCAGTATTTGTGTATTTTACCAAGAGGCTTGTTGTTAGCTAGAGCTAACATTTTAAGCGTAACCAGATGCACAAGGAACCCAGGCTTTACAACAAAGCCAAACCAAATCAATCCCTCTCCCCAGAGACTCAGTATCAATATTAAAGACCCCAAAGACTAGACGCTGCTGGACAAACAGAAAATAACACCAACATTCACCAGTGTTCAAAACCTCGTGATATTTAGAACAGTGCCCTGAATTCTGAGAGGGTGACCGGTGCACCTGGCAGATGTGAGGATGACCAGCCTACATCTTCTGGGGTTGCTTGCTCTGTGTCTGTGAACCACAACAAGGCAAAGATGCAGACAAACACTGCATGTTTCAGGCAAAAGAGGAGGTTTTGATTCTCTGGGTATCATTTCTGAGGGAAAATTAAGAATGATATGGGAAAATAGGTGGGAATGCAGCAAAATCAGGGACATCTACAGAAATAAGGTCAGGCACACAAGAGAAAACAACAGGTAGGACAGTGAATGTTGTTGCTGCTCTGTGAGTTGATCGGGCACATACTCCATGCAATGAACACCTCTGGTTTTCTGACTAAAGGTTTGACTTTGCAACTGAGAGAACTCTGACCCTACTCCAGCAAATATTTTAAGGACGCACTTGACTTTAATTGTGTGAAAAGATCCACAGTGAAGTCAGTTATGCACTCTGATGGATCAAGGCTGGGATGCTGAGCACCTTGACGGTTTAAAGCCTAACCTCGAACGCCATTGGTTCTCATATCTGGAGTAACAGAGACTCAGGGGATGGCAAAGAAAGTGGACAGGAAAGGCAAAGAGGTGCCTTCTTGTGAAGGCTCAGTGCTAGTAGGGTAGTCAGGTCTGGGGGAGTTGGATGGATCCCCCCACCTTTTTACAAATACTCCCCTAAAACCAATGCCCTGCCTTGTTCACTGGATCCCAGGGCAGAGCACAAATGAGTCTCAGGCATTGAAAAAACGTCCAGGGCCAACACGTACAGCTCAAGTGCTCCCAACTGCCGCTGCACTCCAGAAGTAAATCCTAATCACTGCTGTACTTGGGAGATAAAAGAGCTCCTTAGAAAATTATGTAAACTCCTACACAACCGCAAAAAGCAATAAGCCTTTGTAATAAAGCCCCATTTACTTATAGCTCTACGATTGACAAATTTGCTAAACAGGCAGCCTCAGCAACTACTTATCTCAATAGCTTTGAACTCCTTGTGGAAGACAAACACGTTATTTAGGCCAGCCTTCGGAGCAGCTGCCAAGAGCTCCCAGATACAAGGAGATAACTCACGCAGGAATCCGGACACTGCTCCCGTGCTGCCAATGCACAGCTCTTTTTTCCGTTACACCTGAGGTCCTTTCCCCTCCAGAGGCCATCAGAGAGACAGCTGCTGGTCAGCCCCCATCACCAAATGGGCCCAGCTCTGTCCTCTTTCTTTTCATGAGCAAACCACTGAAGGGTAGGAAGAGTGGAAGGGGAGAATTAACACGTCCTGAAAACTAAGAACAGGTTTTGTTCTTTTGTTACCTTTTTTCTATGATTCCGACAGTCTTTGTAGTAACAGCAAAACCCAAATAACATTTATCTTCTTGCTTTACATGTACTTTTTATATTTCCTACATTTTTCTAAGGCTGCATCAGACTTAGCTGTGTTTCTGCATTCTCTGTAAGATAACACAATAAAGTGCTCCAAAAAATAAAGAATTTCTATAATGTTGAACTATTACGCAGATTCAACTGCATGTATAATTCAACCCAATAAAAGAGAGGAAAAGATTAAGACAACACTATGCTTAAAAGAGTTAAATAAAAACACAAGCACACACATTTACACAGTAAATTTCAAAGCCATCAGTGCTCGGGGAACAGGAACTGTCACGCTGCATGTGGGAATAGTTCTGGATTACAGCTTATGCTTATATCACATAAATCACACCTTTTTGTATCTTGGTCTTTACATGCATATGATCACATCAATCCCAGATGCAATTCCACTGCCTTTTAATGATGATATGAAAGTGATGAATCTGTGTCACAGTTAATGCTGCTGTGGAAAACTCAGGTTATGAATTTCATTACTTGGGCACTAAATTCTGACTCAACGGTTGCATTATTTAAGAGCTCCCAACAGGGGACAGTGTGGACGCTCCCTCGCCCTGTGAGAAATACTGGAAGTTACAAAATTCAAACAAAAATAAGGCGTGCGCGCGGTGCAGAGAATGAAGAAAGGCGTATCTTTGTATGTGGGTACGCCACGAGCGCTGCCTGGACAGCTGAGCGCCGCACGCCCAGGCCTGAGCACGCCTGCTCCCATCCATCTCCCCGTGACAGCTTCCGTGTCACCCCGACGGACGCGCAGGCTGGGACTTGTGCTCCCACACCCAGACACCTCCGGGGAGCCGCGGCGGGCCTTTGTGTTGTCCTGACGTTAAGGAGCAGCCCCTGCCCTCCGACGTTCACCCACCGCCCGATGGAAGAAGGGGCTGAACATCACCACTTGTCCCTTCCCTGCCCCGGTCGGTCTGCTCCCTTTGACCCAAGTCTCCTGCTGCCTTCCTCAGCCTTGGACACATTTTCTCCCTTTGGCTTGAAGCTGTAGCACGGATGGATGCCTTTCGTCAAGGAAAGCGGGGCCTGCTGTAGCTGAAGCTAAGGATAGGAAGGCATGAACAGCTTCTCTCGGAGGCCCCCAGCCCTCTCATTTAGCAACCACACAGCAGTTCTTGTGCTTGAGCAGGATTACATCAAGCATGTCGTGACACTGCGAACTGTCCAGTCTTAAATGCAATCCCCTCAGGCCCACCAAATTCAGTCACTACTTGGCTTTGGAAGAGTCTGGGATCCAGCCCAAGAGATTTACACAGTTTCTAGATCATCAGGTAAAATCAAGGCACACTGACTTCTCATACTCCCATTTGTTAGCGGCGGCAGAAACGTGTGCCGTGGAAAAGAACCTCCAACTCATGACACCATTTTTCCAATTACTTGCATGACCTTTGCTGCCCCAGACGCCCAGAAGATAGTTTGACAGCACCTTTCATGTATTATAATGATTAATCAGCTATAAATTCATGACTCGAAATGCTATCATTGCTGTTTTGCCTCCCAGAGATCCCCATGACCTTTGAATAGCTTTGTGTACTAGTTAACTGTTTTTGTTCCTGTTTTGACAACTCCCAGTGTATCCAGTCAGTTTGCATTCCTGCAAAACCACACTTCTCTTGTCCTTAAGTATTTCGAAGCTATTTGTTAAGCTAACAGCTCTCAGAAGCACCTCGGAGCACTCCTTGCACAAGGAAGCCCAGGGAGGAGGGCAGCGCACGGCAGGCAGGGCTCTCCGGCCCCTCGGAGCGATCCTTTGCTGAAGGCCAGCAGCATTCCCAGCTAGAAGAGCAGGACCAATGGTGCCATGCCTGCGTGGCCAGGCTGACGCTCAGCTTTGCACCCAAGGCTTCCAGGAAAGCAAATTGCTTGCAGGGGTGCAAACCTGTGTCCCTTTACACCCCGACACTCGAATTCCAGATGTAGCTGCTTAAAATCTCTAAGTCTAGCGAGTTAGCAGCTGTGGACAATTTCAGTCAAATATGCGAAGCACTTAACTAGTGCCTCTGCCAAGTCTGATCCATCAGGATAAATGCCTGACTTCCCCCCAGACACCGTGCACCTCCTTTCTCCCCATCAGCTTTCACTAAACTGTGCTCACCACAACTCACAGCAGTGCGCAGGAATGGCTTTCACAACAGTCCCCTTGGAAAACCCTGAATCACGTCAGACCTAGCACCCCAAAAGAGGACAAAGAGCCAGTGTCTCCGACCCCCCAGAGGAAGGCAGCGCCTTGCTACGCATCACTGAAGGCCCCCACACACCGGGGCTGATGGCAGCAGGCATGGAAACGGGGGACCTCACCAACAGTTTGTGCTCCAGGAGGTTATTTTTCTCCTTTTGTAGGGGATATAATAGCCTTCTGCTGCCACGGGGTGAGCAGCACAGGATGAGAGTTAATCACCACCCTACCCTATCTTTTGCATAAGCTCCAAGCCAACTCCACCGTAAGTAAAGAAACAACACAAAATCATCTTGAAAACAATGCAACCACGCTTGACAAACCAAGATGCCATCAATTCAGAAGGGTAAGAACCCTGTTCCTGTTTTCCTAGCAATACAACTGCAAGCCAAACACAGCATTACAAGATGCAGAACACCAGGTAGTTATAAATGGATTGGCTTTCCTGGGTCGTGATTTCCAGATGAAATAATGTTTTCTTTCAGGCAAAACCACTCGGTCTTTAAAAACAACAGGAAACTATCTTAAAACAAATTCTCATGCCAAAATTGAGCTTTGACATATGGAGAACGATCGGAGGCAATGCACATTTCTCATTAAAAACTCTTGCTTCTAATGGACAAAGCCAGTAACGAGTATGCAGCCTTGCACGGGGCCTCAAGTACAAAACCAAACTCCACTGAAAATTGCATATTGTGTAGCTAATTAGAGAAGCCAACAAGGTCGGCTGTCTGGCGCAGTCGCCACAAGAAAACATCTCGAGTTAGAGATAGTATCTCTCCGCAGACATGTCTCAAAATTAAGAGGGAGCGCAGAGAAACAATCATGAAGGAAACTTCATGAGAACCTGGCACGCTCTCATTTTTCCCCAGGTGCAGAGCGAGGACATATATTAAAGCATGCAAACCTGCCCCGGGTTTCCTGTTGAGAAATACTGCTCAGCTATGGCAAGTGTGCCCTGACCAGCGCTCCAGGAACCTCTGGCATTATGCCCCGGGTTCGGCTCAGCAGCAGGGGAAAGCACCGCAAACCCGAAGGACATCATCATCCTGCACGTTGCCTCTGCATACACTGGCTCTTCCAGTCATGGCTGGTGGTTTTTTTTTTTTTAGAGGAAGGTGAATCTGAACTCTGCCTCGCAGCTCTGTATTATTCATTACATAATTGCTATGTTTTATTAGAAATATGATCTATTATAACCTTGAATACAGTAACTTAAATGACATTGAAAATTAGATTATTCTGATTATTAGAGAAGTGAGAAAGGTACTAAACATTTGTAAGACTGATAATCAATCAGTGTATCCATCTGAGTGCAATAAAAATCAATCAGGAGCTAGTGCGTTTAAATCTAATTTTTTAAGCATGACATTTTCTTCTGAGTTTCTTTTTTAAATGTCACCCTCTTCTACAACAGTGATTGATTCTATCCCCAGGGACAGTTAACTCCGACTGTTTTATTCATAGCACAGAGATCTTGTATCCACATTATTTTCTAAATATCAAATTAATCACAACAATAATATTTTCATCAAAACGTGAAATTCAGAAGCACACATTCATGTATTCAAAGCAGTATGAAACACAACGGTACATTTAAATTGGTTCAAATAACAGGATGCTTTTAACTAGCAAACAATGTATTTTAACACAGAAAATGGTGGAATTTTGTGTCCCTTAAGTTCTCTTTCTTCCCCCCAAGAAAGGGAAGGCCAAGGATTTGCTTGTTTAAAACATAATTCATGTAGAAATGTTTCAGCAGTGAACAATGAACCACTAGCTATAGGGAGTCCATGAGTAATTACCTATGCCTCCAAAATAACCTTATTAGGCTATTGTAAGTATAGGGGAGACCTTTGATACCTATAGCCTAAGGCGCTCTATTTTTCCATTCATGCACAGGGGATTTATATGGTTATATCCTATTATAACCGACGAAAGCAACACATCTCCCATTTATGTATGAGGATAACTGCAGGGTTAATATATCAAGAACTGAGTTAAAAGAACAGGTTTCATTATATGAATGAATGATACAAATGGATGCTCTACAGCTTTATTCAACTGGCCTGAAACTTGATCTGTGGTTTCAAGGATTCCATCAGCCTGAAAATTTTATTTTTGACATGAAATTTGGCACCTGCTCGTGTCACATCCCTGAAATACTACTAGATGGAATGAGCAAAAAAGGAGTTTCTAGTCCCTTGAAGAAAAACAACACTGATCGAACTCAGACGTAGGATCAAAATAACCAAGCCAGTGCAGAACAATAAGCTAAATACCCATTGGAAACAGCTGAAAGGTATGGCTTCTGTATTCTTTTTCTTATTAATTTATTATCATTCTCAGGATAAATAAGGAAATGGCACAGAATCATATTTTGCTCGCTTGCTTCTTAAACAACCTCTTTTTTTAATTATTATTATTGTTATTCTATTTTTATTATTATTTTTTTTTCTTTTAAGAGATATGGAAACATAAACATCTGCCATGCTTTGGATATCTAAAACTGCCAATCCAAGACCTGAAATGGAAAGAAAACAACAACAAAGTGGTTCTAAATGCTGTTTTGGAAGTGAATGTGGGAAAAACTTAGAGAAAGCTCCTTAAAGTGTTTCAGCTACAAAAAAATTGGCTGGTTCCAGTTCTGCAGAACGTGCCCCACACAATGAGAATTGTTCAACGTACAAAAATCAGGACTCCAGAAATACAAATGGAAACAAACCCCACAAAACAGGTCCTAAACACAAATGATAAATTTCAAAGCTGAAAAGTTTAAAAGACAGAAAGCAAGCAAATGAGTGAAACAAACCCAGCAGAAACAGCATGCAGGTGTGGCAGGCAGATGAGGCAGTAAGTGGAGCAGCTTAGTCAGAGCCAGGATACACAGGGCATGGAACGTGTGCCATGGGCTGAACCGAAAGCAGACTCCTCCATCTCCCTTACCGTCTCTCCCTGCATGTTGCAATCAAACTAGACGGAGAGGCATGATTATACATTAATGATAAACTGTTTAAATAGCATTTGGCCTGAGATTTCCATTCTCTGAGTGCTTTAATATCCCCAACTAATTACCACCGTGAAATAGGATAATCCAGAAACTCTTAGAAACTGAAGCTTAACGAGCTTCCAAAGGCTACCGTTAACAATTTCAAGTAGAATAAATCACAAACATTTCCTGTGAAGGCCCACCAACATATCTGCAATGGAAATAACCAACCCATAAGCTGTTGACTAAGACACAACTCAGGCACTCATGTTTCTGTCTGTATTTCACATAAGCATCACCTCAAGTTACTTATTGCCAGAAATTGCCATGAGATGGAACTTCTCCATAGGCAAGTCCCAGTGTCCCCATTCACCTAGTGCTGTCGTTGAAATAATCTACAAAAGTAGATTAACCCCTCCCTGTTCATGCCCTGCCCCATCTCCCTCTCAATATCCTGCATGGAATCAGTTAATTCCTTATTTTGATGTAAAAAAAAAACCAAAACATTTTTTATTAAGATCGACCATGGCACCTGCAACTGGCTTTGCAGAGTAATAGCATCACCTGGTGGATATTGGCAGCCATCCCTTTCCCTGGTCAGTGATGAACTCCGAAGGAGCTTTGGGAATCAATCACTCCATCCCGGGAGGTTTCCCAGACTTGCAGGGCTGCGACTAACTTGCTGCACAGTGCTGACCTGGGGGAGAATCCCCCTGAAACTAAAATCCCCCGGGAACTGAAGTATCGTTGTGGTTGCCATCTACTTTTTCATCTGCCAAAATCCCAGTGGATTTACTAGTAACTTCTTCAGCTGTCTAGATAAAATTCTGCATACAGCTGGTTAAACTGAAATAGTCTGGGGAACTGGACAGCTTTTATGGAACAGCAGTGTCTAAACACATTAGCTAAAAATATACACAACCACAAACACGACGTGATTATTCTTTCTCTTCCTTACAGCTGAAGTGACTAAATGCATACACAGCAGCTGAAAAACACTTCTAAATAGTCAGCCTGACATTAAATTTCTATTAATCTACACTACAAAAAATAGCACAGTTGTTTTTCACAGGCTGGGTAAAGAAAAACTCCTAAATTTCAAACTCTGAACTTTCAGTCAGAAGTCACTAAGAGGCCATTAAATCTGTCTCATCTGATTTCAGCTCTTCAAGTGCCCTTTTGAGCTACCTTCTCAAAGCAACTGCCCTTTTGAGCTACAATCTTGAAGTCTGGTACACTAACTCTTTATGGATAACCGATTACAGGTAAAAATATCCTGAACCTGACCTTTCTCTCCAGGGTCACCAAAAGGTAAACCAGTCTACTCATCTACAAATATTACATTAATTTCTCTTATGAGACAGTCATGGTAGTAGGATGGCTCGCAACTAGGAGAACTTGGGGTTATCCAGTGTCATCAATTCAATTTGTTGGACATTATCCAGGATTGCTGATGGCAAGGAAAGTGCACTGCTGTAAACTAAAACCAGACACTGCACTCTGTTTCTGCCCGGTATCTGGCCTGACTGTAGTCCTTCGTACAATTCAAAATGCTACAGCTATTTTACCCCTCATCCTAATAGGCACAAACAAAAAGAACTTGATTTGCTTGTTGCTGAACTGGTAAGCTACCTATGACAAACTGCAACTTCTTTCCTGACAGCAACACGAACAAACTTTTTTTAACAAAACAACTTTCCAATAACAAGTGCGTTAATTCAGTATAATGAATGAGACTCAGCTACGGCACAAATCTGGGCTTTCTGATTATACATGACAAAACGGATTGTATGGACAGCAAATCAAAAGGCTTCAGTTCTGTTGGGGGAAAGAAAGGAGATGAGCCGGCACCCCTTCCCTTTGGTCACACATGGCCACTCAGCACCCAGGGCAACAGCTCCTGTGAAGGATGAGCAGGAACACCAAGATGGTGTGCCGTCTGCATTTTTCCCTTTCGTTAAGGCTGGTTTCATGCAGTGAATGCAATTTGGCTTTCCCCAAACAGGGTTCAGTCCTATGTTATTCACCAGCTTTAAAAATAACAGCCCCAACTTCCCACCACTACTGCTTAAGTTGTGCAGTGGTGCTACTCCACCGATCTCAGCAGAGTCCTATTAGTGTAAAACTACAGTAACGTAGTGGGAGATCAGATCTAATATCTCTATCTGCAGATGGGTAATACCGCATTCATAGCTAAGTTTCATTTCTTTGTTTTGCCCCCAAGGCTAAATTTCACATTTGTACCTCCTGGTGTCTTGTGCAATTGTGTAAAGGTGCATCTAGCAGGAGAGCTGCCAACTGACAACACATTTGAAGAGGCCTGTGTACACTGCGTATTTCATCAAGCACAAAGAATACATCGCCTCGTGCAACCGTAAATTGAGCTCATGAAGGTGGAGGAACAGTTGTTCCAGATGTGTTTTGAGAAAGGGAGCTGTAGTCTTGAACCACAGTGCTAGCCTGCATTACAGCCTAGGCAGCTTGCTGCCCTGGCCTCCCACTAAGCCAAGAATAATAAAATCAAGCAAACAGCTCAGCTACTATTTACCTATTCCTCTGAAGGTAATGTGGAAAACACGCCACTATGAACACACAGAATTTTTTTCCTAAGGATAAAAGCTTGTTGATACGTCTGGGAAAAAAAAAAAAAAGAGATCGGGAGGTTATTTCCAGTTCTCAATGCTTTCGGGAAGACAGCGTGGCTCTGCAGCAGGGGGAAGGCAGCGCTCAACCCCCCTGCCAGGGCTGCTGCTAGATGACCTGCTCTTCCAGGAGAGACAGCCTGGCAGCATGAGATGGGAAGGAAAGCACTGTATTTCTTAGCTAGGTGGACCCAAAAGCACTGAAAGAGCAGATAAAAAATACAGCGCTGAAGCCTCGCATCTATGTGTGGTCCCACACAGCTGCTGGGCACGTGGCAGCATCTGCCCCTGGACTTGCTCTGCAACTGGGTCCTATTTTTCATTAATAATGCTTGCCATTAAATTGGTTTTGCCGTAATATGGAAAGAATGGTTTAATCAAATGGTAAAATAATATGCTCAAACAATGCATTTTGTTTACTTCTGCTCCCTTTCCAAAAGCTGAGCAATTGGAATAAAAAAATCTGTAAATTTGTTGGTGGGGAGTTCTTACTTTTTTTTTAATTACGTTGTCCTTTTTTCACAAACCATAACCTAAGGAGAAACAAAAGACAGGTCAGGGGGCTGCTTTTTACTCCCAGCCACAGGACTGTCAGCTCTGTAGAAGGCTAAAACCGAGCCGCAACACGCTCCCTGGTCAATGGGAATAACACACGCCGGCCACGCTGGGCTGGGAGCACTTGGCTGGCCACGTCCCCAGCTTCCCGTAAATGCAGGGCTGAAGCTGGCGGCTGACACAGGTAAACAAATTCACTTTCAACCTTGGCATCCTGCTGCCCACTCTGAGGCGCTGCACAGGCAAGCTGAGGCTCTTCAAATGCTTCTGCCTCTCGCTCACAGCTCATGCCTGGGGTCTCTGAGCTTGGGAGAGCACCAGGTTTACTGCGACTCTTCAAAGAAGAAAGTACATAGTAGACAAAGACTGCTGCTTGTGTGTTTAATAAATACTGTTCTGTCCATAATTCACACAGGCAGAAATGCTGCTTTTCATGTATGAATGCAGATCCTCCAGACATCTGCACTCGTGCTTTATGTAGTGGCAGGAGCATTGTGGCAGTATGGGGTCTAATTCCCTCAACACACCTGCAGAAACCTCAGCTGCTTCAACGCTCCTGTTAGGACATGAATCACTCCACAAGCCTGCACCTAATTATCAGACTGTCTATTTTGATATATTCTATCTTTTATGTACAATGCCAAAGAAGTCCTTTAAAATATGTTCCAGCTACTCTTCCATTAAAAAAAAAGGAAAAAATAATAAAAAAAAAGCGCTTTCTTATCTGTGTCTTAAGTTCTGAAATAATAGGAGCAAGTGGACCTGATTATTTAAAAAAGAAGGCATGGTAGCTACTACAGGACTGGCTTAAAGAACGTAATTCTGCCAGACAGGGTCAAGTAGCATCAAATCCTGATTTCTCCATAAGATTTTTTTAAATATCCCCAGTAATGCCAGCACATAACCTTTCCACATTAAGTGCTTTCACAGTACACCAGACCAGTCTGATCTAGCGAACATACAAGGAGCAAAGCAGACAGACACTTGTTTCCAGGAAACAGCAAGATACTAAAAAAAGAAGCCTTTTTATTGTTGATTTGAAATCAAAGTGATTACTGAGACCATTGCAACTTCCAGCACAAGCCTTACTGCACACAAGGGAGTTCGTTTTGAGAAGGCAAACAGGCGGCGGGTCACCACAGAGTTAACTCAATAAAATAATAATTTCTACTTGGATAAACTGACCTAGTTTTCCCAGACTTCTCTATGAAAACAAAGGATGCAACTTGGACACTAGATGACGTCTGAAATGGAAGCCAAGAGCTGGGTAAGGAGCCTGGACTCAACGCACAGCCGGCCCTTCATTAAACGAGGGTGGTGGGCCCCGGTTGACAGAAGCTTGCGTTACAGACAACTACTGCACAGCATAGGATTAATTGGCATTACTGGCAATTTCTACTCACACCTTAACTCACTGAGACAAGGACAAAACTTCCATGGCCTTCGACAGCGTGGGACTGGGCCCTGAACTTATCACACACAGGTTCAGCACCTTCTTCCAGCAAGGATGGCCTTCTAAGACGACGACTTTTTAGGAGAGGTCCTCAGGATATTGCTGCTGGGGAACACCCCTGACGGGCAGCACGAGCTGGAAGCCGGGATTTCCAAAAGCGGAGCTTTGTTCAGTTTGTGAAAGAGCCCAGGAACAGCTGCGGGACTGCCCCGAGCCGCAGGCCGCGCGGCAGACATGTCGCAGGCGAGCCCGGCTGGGCCCAGGACACGCAGCTTGGAGGACAGGAACCGACAGGGATCCGTGCCGGCCCCCTCGTAACTCATCCCCAGCTTTTGCAAACCTGAACAAACCGCAGTGCCGACAACTATGCTTTCTGGGATTCGAGAGAGTGTTATTTTTCAGTGAAATGCTGTTGTGCTGGAACGCCTCCAACCAGCTGAAGTTAAACAATTTGCCCTGAGTAAATCTTCAGTGGAGGGAAAACCTAAATGTATGAAGAGAAAGAGGCCTGCCTCCCCCTCTTTTCTAATCCATCGCACAGCATTAGATTAAATACTCATTATAAATATACATAATAAAGTGTTAAGACTGGGATATTTAGTGATTCCCCTTAATTGCCTTACTCTTCCTACATTTCCTGGTTTCTAGGGAATATTTTAAAATGTCCCTCATCCATTATCGCTCGGCTCATTAACCACGTGGTTATCTTCCCACCTCATCCCCCAAACTAAGAAAAAAGACCCCAAAACTCATAAGGCTTAATTCTGCATACCCTGTGGAAGGCAGTTAACGTATCTGTATGATTTTATACATGTTCACGCCTTGCCATGCATAAATTATGCTACAAAAAATGTTCCTAATAAACTAGTAAAATAACTAATAACTGACTTAGAAAGCAGCAGGAAATGTTGCCAAGAAAAGGTTTTGACTGTCTCTTTAGTACAAGGAGGACTTAAGCCCTCAGCTGAACTAAAGGAGTAAAATATTTCTGCTTATTCTCTTCTCTCTGTGCAATTTTCACTTTATGGGAGTGGGTTGAGCATAATGGAGTTGCCTTACTTTATTAACAACTATCTTCCCGCCTTTATTTGTTCTCTCTCTCTTTTTATTATTTGCACTCCTTTTCCATTTAAAATTATACTCTGGATGTTCTGATTTAGTAGCAGCGTTCACCCAAAGAGGCATCCAAAGAGAAAAAATAAGTACTCATACATTGAGCTTCTCCTTCAAGCTACAGGCAAACTGAGTGCCCTCCTTGTAGAAGAAAACTGTCAAAAGGCTCTAACAAATTAACAGTTTTCCATGTCACTTGTTACAGGGATCTGGACTGCACGAATTTGGTCCCTGAGCTCTTGATGGCATAATCAGACAACGTGACAGTACAACATGGACTGCAAGACAATACGCATTGAGCTCTGGACTTCTGCACCCGAGTTTATGAGACATCTAATTTGAAACACGAGAGCCCAGGCTTACTCCCTGTGCAATGGAGACAGATCAGCATCGTCAGAGGACAATTTAAACTTCACTAAACTCTAATACTTCATCTTCCAGTATCAACAATTCTGTATCAAAAAAAAACCAACCTTCTAATAAAATCTCAGAAGTGACACTTCTTTCAGTAGCTCTTCTCCACTATCGCTCTCGTAGAAATAAAATAAACCATCTCACAGATGACCTCGAAGTAGTGTTATAGCAAGCAAAACAGGGTCAAGTTACTCCTTGCATGGAAAGAGCAGCTCACACGGCTACGGTACAGTTAGGGATGCTGCACATGCAAGGTGCATCAGCTTAGCATGGAGGATGCTCACAGATTTATCTTCCAGGGCCTCCTCTGTTGATGCATCTATGCTACAAAATGGGTAAAATCTGTGCAATGCCAGTTTCTGTCTTCTTGGTACGTACAGAAAACTCTCATGCATTAGCCAAAATAAACATACTATACTCAAAACAATGAAAAATAATTTTCAATCTTTACTGTGCCACTGGGACATCCTCTAAAAGTACACAGCATATGAAAACAAGTGAAAGTACTGTGCACTGTAAAAGCACAGGTAACTCATGGATTCTTATGAAACATTATGGTACTTCCATAAACCCCTGCAATTCTTGACAATTTCCATTTTTCCCACATCTCTTCCACTGTGTTACCATGTCAATACACACAAAATAGTGCACACTGTAATTGGCTAGCTGGAGTTAAAATGGAAACAAATAAACCAGAACTTTTTTCAGGACAGATGAGAAGTAGTAGAAGATTTGCAGCAGCACTCGGGTTTTGACCAACATTCGGAAACCTGCCAATGACTGACAGAGAAGGAGACGTAACAGGTGAAAACAGCATCTCCAGATCGGCCAGAGAGTTGAGGCATTATGGTCTCTCTCACTCTTTCAAATGCACTGTGATCTCTTCGCTAAAATTATCTGTGAAGTGAATGAAGCACTTCCCTTTGCCAGAGATAACAGAGGTGACATGGCACCTTGAGCCATTTGATGAATTACACATGTGCCCATTGCTAAAGAAGAGATGGAGTCACACCTGCAACATCTTTAAAAAGCTTTCCCTCATCTTCCAGTATCGCTCAATTTCTATTTGTAATGTTTTAATTTGTTCTCACTTCTAAATTTTCTCATTTGATTTAATGCTTTCTTTTCAGACTCTCAAGTTTTATGGGAAGAGTTTCCCAGATTTAAATTCACTGAGTTCTGACTCCAAGACTGAAGGTAGAATTATCAACCTACTTAACGTGGTAAAGAACAATCCCAAATGCAAAATGCGCGACACTATGCCAGCAATCCTTCTTCCCACAAGCTTAAAGACTAAAAATGTTTAAAAGTATAATGCTCTGAAAACGATACAAATGTAATACGCTTTGTTAGTCTGTCATTTTAAATGGTTTGTAAAGTCTTCCCTCAAAGGATTTGACTTAAATCATTCATTAACTTGAGGCTGATGGCTTTGTCCTGGAAAGGAGGAAGAACATGAATTTCTCAAATGTAACCCAATTTCCTAACAGAAACAAAAACAACCTGATAAAATTCAGTTACCAAAAGCATGTATCGTACTCCAAGCAGAAGCGTAAATAAATTAATTACAAAGAGGGCTCAGTCAGCAAAATCCAATTTTATGAGGAGTGTAAATTAACATTTCACTTGCTTAAAAGTTTAAAAAAAGAAAGCAAGAAAGAAAAGTAGGTCAGCATGTTTCCCCAGCATGTCTTTCTGACTCCATTAAAACTGTCTGTCAGATGACTAACCAAGCCTGTAATCCAACTAAAAGCATGTTTGCTTTCTGTTGCACTTTTTGCCAGGGGAAAGGAAGAATTCCACTCAGCTTTAACCCTGAAATTCAGGTAAACATCTTGAAAAGTCAGATAATTTCCTCACATTTACCTACCAAATCCATTTGTATCGACAACAAGCAACTGGTTATGGATTCACGACGCTGAGAAACAATCCCACAGATGATTAAATGCTTATAGGCCTTAGGCAGTGCCCACAGGGATATAAGGTACAATTTTTTTAAGTCATTTTCAGAACTGCTTCTCTGTGTGATTGACAGACTTTTCATAAGACTTCAAAATTTAGAGTTTTCATAAGACTGAAAAAATTAGAGTTTTCACATAAGCGTGCCAACATGCAAAGAAGTACTGGAATAAGGTGAGACGGGACAAAACTGTTGCTGTTAACTTTCATGGGGCCAAAGGAATTTGAAAATCCCAGCACCTTATGATCTCTTTCCTTTTGCTATTAACAGCAGAATGACATTTAAGTTAGGATAGGAAGGGTGTTATTTCTCCTGCCGTCTAACTTTAAAAAATCCTGCACACTTTCCATGTGAGCACTAAAGAACTGGAGATTAACTGTTCCAATGTATTTTAAATTGAGCATGTGATACCGAGTCAAACCGAAAACAAATCACAGCTATTTTTAGAGCACGGTCCTAGGGCGGCTAGCATCCCTGCAGGAGGAACTGCAATGTGTCAGCTGGCTTATCACTGGTGTGGCAATGGAAAACTCCCTCTGCTGCAACAATTCATGCAGTGGGTGAAAGCAAGCCATCTGAGCCTGACAGTGTCAGCAGAGGGAAATCCACGGCCTCATCTACTTAAGTAAAGATTTTCCTAGAGAGTCTTTGAGAGCTTACTGGTTTCTGAGTGGCTTCTTTTTATCTTCCATGCCATCAGCACGGGAGTCAGTCTCCACTGAGAGGCCCGCATGGTCTTTGTTCCTTTGCCTTCTGCAGAGAAACCCCCCCTATGCAAGACCATCTCCACTGAAGGGATCACGAGGAAAACGGAGGAGTAAGTTTGCAAATACAAAACGTCAGGAAGATGTGAGCATTCTCACATGTTTCTTCTGCAAGGAAGGACCAAGCACGTGTCTCTTCTGATACTGAGTCCTCCGGGCACTTTCGGGTTGCTGCTGCTCAGACTTCTCAGAACTCTTGGGAACAATTTATTGCACTTCTCATGAACCTTGGCTACTGCAGATAACATTTTCAGGTTGGCCTGACAACCAAATAAGCCATGTTTAGCTTCAAGGTCCAGGACACTGGCAATTTGCTCGTTCCCAGACTGATATTTATCTCATCAACATTTCTTCATCCCTCAGATTCAACATCCCAAAATAAGAAATGCGTTCAAAGGGTGAAAAAACGCGCAGCAATAGGCAGCAGAGAGACCGCAAGGTGCCAGTAGAAAGCACAACCAAACGGCACAATGGCAATTAGGTGAAAGAGATGAATCAAAGACGCCCCATGCCCCTGAACAAGAAAATGATCCGAATGAGGAATAGGAAGCAGTGAACTGAGTGCATAAAGAAAGAATGGAGGCTCTGAAACAAAGCTTTTGAGGTCATGGGATTGGGGTCTCAGCAGTTATGTCTGCATGACCAAGCAAGCGTGGCCTCAGCCCTGTGCTTTGGAGCGCGTGGGCTGGGCAGGGACAAGCTACTCCACATTTCCCATCTGCTCTTACAACAACATTGCCTGGCACAAGGCAGAGAGGATAACCCAGGGCTTTCCTGCCATGAAAACAGTGGGGATACTGAACTCAAGCAGAGGTAGAGACAATGCATACAGTCAGCATCTTTGTATGTACAATCGGGAATAATGCTACAACAACCCCGCACATCCCGCAAAATTGAAGTGGGGGACAAGAAATAACAGAAAAAGGCCGCAGAAATAATCACATCCATGTGAAGTGAAAAAACGCAAAGGTGTGATATGAAAAAAGTCTGAAGTTATGCCTGTTTCAGTGCCGCTACCCGTCCCCACGAGTCAGACCTCTGGAGGAGGTGGCATGTGGCTAGACTGCCACAGAAACCTGACCTGCTAACACCAAGGGAGACATAAGCCAACCTACGGGTCTGATTAGATGTGCTTCCTTTAAAATAAGGAAGGGTTCGATCGTGTCAGGGGACTTTGATAAAGCCACTGAATAGTAACACGTACTTCACTTGAGTGTGCTGCAGATTTAAGTCCTGTCTGCTTTGTAGAAATTAGACTGTATGTGCTTTATACTTTTCACTGGCTCTAGTTATCTCTGAGTTTCACCTATTTTGAAAGAAAAGTTATGCATACTCTTTGTCATCCAGCTGAATTTCTTCCACAGGAGAAGATCAAGAGGCATTCAGAAAGTCCAGAAGTTCGTAACATCTAATTGACACCTTTTCTTTTCTTAAAAGCCATCTGTTTCAGAGCATTACTGGGTACTGCAGTGAAAATGATTAGCATAATAACTTCAGAAGTGCCACAACTTTAATAAAACACCTTGTTAAGCAAAACGTAAGAAGGGCGCACATTCGCAGTCATTGAGGATTAGAATTTATGGACGCGGACAAAGGCTGCAGAAAGCATCTGAGCCCCGGTAACTTCTGCGAGGATCCGTGTTGTCATAGAGACAGCAGAGAGCAATGAAAAGTTCACCACGGTAGCTATACCTTAGTGAATAAGTCTTAATGTAACTTCCAGCTGAGGACATGTAATCAATCTCCGTATGAGCTTATTGAAGGAATTCCCTTTATGCTTACTCAGTCCTCAAGAGCCCAAAATGAGGGAAAAGGTTTTAAAATATATATATTTTATTACTTCTAAAGACAAGCCAAGGCCCAGTGCTTCCACTGGATTAAAGGGAGGGAACAAAAAGATAACTGTTTCCTTTGAACGAGAAATGATGTGAAACATGAAAAACTTGACAAAGACATTCAATAATATTTTTTTTTAAAAAAGGATGTAAAGAGTAATTCTAGGGCAGCCAGGCAAGACCAGCCATGTGCAATGGTGTCTTCTCTTTCCCCCAGAGACCTCCCCACCGAGGTGGCCCCAGCATCTCACTGCCGCTCTTCTCCCCGCAGTCAGGTCTGACCGTCTCATCCCCTCTTACACTACCAAACGCAGGAGTTTCCCTGCTCTTCCTTCTCTCTCCATGCCTTTCTCCTGGCATCTCCCCCCCTGGCTGTGCTAGACCCCTGGTTTATTTTCCTGGGGGCAGAAGCACTTTCTCTCCCTCCCTGGGTCCCTACTTGTGCCTCCAGGCTCAGTTCCACCACCTGGGAGGTTTGGGCCGCTGGAGCAGACAAAAAAGAGCAGAGAAACAGTGCCGCGGTTGTTTGTTGGCTAGGGTCTTCAGTTCTTAGCTTACACAATTACGGGTTTTGTATGTGAGGAAGAAATTGCAGTGCTAGCGTGTCATGATATAAAGCTGCAGCGATTTGCGTAATGCCTGAAAGGCAATGAGCAGAAGAAAAAGAGAACCTCAGAACTCTATTCATACTTCTCCCTAACATTTTAAGATATAAAGATCAGACTAATTACCAAACAGTCTTGACTTGAGCAGGGTTCACTAATCATGCTCTGCTTGAGGAATTAGGAGAGAATTTACTTAGCCACATCATGAAAGGTGCCAATAAATTGTTCAGCTGGAGAGTTAACATAATAAAAAAAATCATTTTTTATGTTATTTTCTTTAGCAGTTTATTAATTGCTGCCTGAAATACTTTTCTGAAACACAACGAGCTGCAAATGAATTCATGGGCTATTAATCTGCCGTACATGGCACTGGAGGGAAAGCTCATTAGGTGAGTTGATGCAATTACTGCTATTACATAACCATCTTCACAGAACATAGAGTAAATTATGAATAATAACATTCAACCTAAGTTGCTCCTTCAAACATTAAAGCTGGCAAGTGAAAGCCATGCAAAATCAGGGGGAAAGGCTAAAATACCAAAGAGGCAGACCCCTCTGAAAAGAAGAAAAGCCAAGCAGATCTGCTTCTTTTAAGACACCAAATCAGTGCAAAAAACAAAAGATGTTTATTTAACTATGGGAAACAGCATGCAACAAGTAGATTACAATAGAATTTTAATCGTATATAAAACATTTTCAGCCACCCAGCATAACAAAGTGTGCATTATCTCTGGCAGAGGACAGACTGCAAGGACTGTCCTGGTTTTTGTAGCAGGGAGATCCTTTATGTTGCTTTGCTCTGATCTTATAAAATCCCCCCATCGATGGGACTGAGCATTTGGCATTAATTTTTAAATTTTCCAGTTTCTCAGACTGAAAAAATAAATACAAGCATTCCTATCTGATCAGAAACTGAAAAACAAACATGCAACCTTAATGAACAATATGAAAAAAATGGGATCTGTATGGCTTGTTCACTGTTTTCCCACTATCTAGACACTCAAGTTCTTAATTTCTTCGGCATTTTCACAGTTTACCTTTTTCGCCTTCAAAGCACTTACAATACAAGGTCTCCGAGCTCCTGTAAAAAGGGTCATCATTTTCACCTATCAAGATAGGAAAACTAGTCTAATCAGCCTGTAACATTTGCAGAGAGGAATTAGTCCCAGAACAGAATTCAGGGTTTTGTGATTTCTACTTTGATATTTCAGTCATGCCTCTTGAGAAACCAGTGAGCATCAGCAGGCAAGGTAACTACTCTGGAATGTCTGAAAAAGCCCCCAGCCACTGTGTGGTATTTAGATACCTAGTTAAAAATCTAGCCCATAGCAAAGCAGAAGCAATTCTTAAATCCAGTACACTTACTGCTGGGGAAAAAAAAAAGGAAAAAAAAAAGAATTAAAAACACTTCAGTTCTGAGTAAAAGCATTTAAGTGAAGATTACATGCATTTTAATTAATTCAAGTTAAAATTATGTTAGTGCATCTGCATGAGCTTCCGAAACGTAACTACACAGACTAGCCCTCTACTCAACAACTCACTGGAGATGGAATTGCAGTTCAATAAGGGGCCTGGAAGAAAATGAAACAGGCACATAAAGTAAAAAATACAAACACCACAGCTCTTTAAGTTGATGCTTCCTGGTTGTTGATTTAAACCAGAATTAAAATAAGCAAATCAATTCATTCTATTGTTCAGTAGCAGAATGTAATCGCCATGTTCTGAGAAACATGAACATTTAGATATTATAAGACTTTGAAGTCTGCGACAAAAAGCAACAGACATTTCTGAGCAAGTTTTTAAAAAAACAACAAATACAGAACACAAAATCTGGATTCTCTCCACTTCATGGTAATTCCCCTGCATTCCCTCCCTTCCTCCAGGGAGTTTAATTGTAAGCAGATTTACAAATCTGAACATTGCTTCAGTGCACTGAAGCAATCTGGAACAATAATTCTGTGCCTTTATAAACATAATTTAGCTCTATTAGAGCTCACTGTGGATGAGGTTTGTGCCAGCACAGAGGGCTTTTCTGCACCACACCACGGTACGCGGGCTGGGTGTTTGTCTGAGAGGGACCCAACAGATCGACAAGCACAGTGGCGGTCCTTTCAGGCTGCAAATTTTCTAGAAGAGGGAGGATGGAAGTGGAAGAGCTGCTAGGCTAAGCTGAGCAGTTGTGGCAGAAAGAAGCTCCATTTCCCTTCCTCCATACCCTGGAATAAATCCAGTTTAGGTTTTCTTTAAGGGTAGGTTTCACCTTACAAAGCATACATTCCAGCATCCTCCTTGAAAGAGCCCACTATCATTTCAGACTTTTGCCCAGTTTCCCACACGCTCCCTTAATTGTGCAAGGCAGCACCGTCCGTGTGACCCCGCGCTAGCTCCCAAGCACTGAGGTCCATGCATCCCGACAACAGACTGCTTCTTGCTGACACCTGGGGTCAGGCCAAGGATGCTTCAACAGCAGCTTAGAGATCACGTAATCAAAGGGCAAAGGTTAGTTTCCTAAGGCTCTCCATCACATAATGAGCCACTGTCAGCCTCAGTAGCCTTCTCACTTCAGTGACAGCAAACAAACAAATCCTGTGTGATTACAATTTGTCTCTACATGTCAATTAAAAAAAAATTAACAGACTGGAAGGGTAAAAAGGACAGAAATGTTTTGGAGTTGGTATCAGAGCCTCAGCTGCACCTACACTCTCCTGAACGAGCTTCTGGAGCCCCACAAATGAGCCCCACAAGTGAACTTAGAATAAACCCGAAAGCTGAAACATCACCAGTGGAGGGGTTGGCTGAGGGCTGTTCTATTTAGAGGTGCAGCTCCGGATGCAGGGGGCACTAGCTCAGGAGTTTCTGAAGCAGGGGATCTGACAAAAGACAGCAAGGCTTTATTTCAAGCCGTGTTTCGCGCTGTTGTAGGATGATGATAAGACAGTCATCACTGAATCGCTTCCCCTCACACCCTTTGCCTTGTCTATTTGGAGCACAAACTTTGCAACAGCAACTACACAATGAAAGACAGTCCCTGCACTAGTGGGATCCAGTTTCAGCTGGGTCCTGCAGATATTATCATAATACAAATAGCTCCACTGCTGCCCTGGAGGCGGACTTGTTATTGACCTCTCTTGATCAGATCTGGGGACTAAAATGGGGTCGAAGATAACTTTTTTTCCCTATACGAACAAAACAACCTATAAAGAGATGCAAATTTGGTGCATTCCTTTGTCGTCTCACTTCATTCTCTAAAACAAGATAAAAGCATACAAGAAATGCTCAGTGTCTGTTCTCTTCCAACATGTTGTATCTCCATCTTTAAGTTCTTGCTTATTACACTGGCTAGGCAGCCAGTTCTATCTCTGATGTTTGTGTGTAATGCTCATTAAACTCAAAACGAGTTGCATATGTAAGTACTTTTGCATGCCCTTTAAACGCAGAACAAATGAAAACACGGCCATAACATTTAAGCACAGATTACTCTGAATACTGAAATTTTGCATTTACTCCTCCTCAGCTCCTGGGAACAGATGCTGTGGTTCCTATTTGTGGCTGCCCACTGTGATTACTTTCCCCATTTGGGACTGGTTTGAACATTGCAGGCTTGTTTCCCTATGAGACTTCTCTGATTCTTTTCTCTGTCCTTTGTTCGAGGCTTTCATATTACAAGGTAACAGAACTGTAAGAAGACAGAAAAGCAAAATGCCAGGAAGTTACTTGGGGAAAAGAAAAGCCTCCATCTCCTTAAAAAAAAATAATAAAAAAAAACACTGACAAATGTTCCTTTGTTTACATAAACTTATCAAGAAATAGAGTTGAAACCTGCAGACATATATGAAAGAAGGTCAGATAAGAAAATAGTTTATCAAATCTCTTAAGAGTTGAAAAGCTACTGTTTATGAAGGGATAACACAGAATCACTTCAGACTTTTAAACCAAGAAAGCAAGACACACGGCAAACTGATGACATTTAAAGTAACTTCTCTATTCATCTGCATACACTTCCTACAGAAACATCCCTCACTTCTCCCTAGTATCCTCAGCGGTCCCCCTCCAAGCTGGTATCCCCTCTTTCGGTGCCTGTCGTGGTTTGAGATAAAGGCAACTGCCAAAGGGCAATTTCACTCTGTTCACCCTAAGAAACAGGCAGACCAAAACGTTAATTCTTGCTTGTAAAGCTCCAGCTATCCTATGAGAGAAAACCAACTATCACCTTAAAGGCAGTAAGTCTTTATCCTAAGTAACTTTGGTTAACATGTTAGGAATATTGCTGATATTTCCAAAGCCTACTCTGATGTGACGTTACAGCACTTAATAAGATTACTATTTCACGTCAGCAATAAATTCCTTAGGAATTCAAGGCCAGCAAACCCTGAGGCGAGGAAAGTGTTTTTTCTTCTCTCTCAAACTGCATCATGCTGGTTTTATCCACAAAAAAAGCTTCATATGCACAGATAAATATGCAGTCACATACCTAGGAATAATACCCTCCTCACTTCATCTTGCATCTTCATCTGTATTCAGCCTACCTCCTCCTTTACTCTTGTCATGGTCTCCATTCTAGTAAATTATACATCGTGTTTGTTATTATTGACCACTCTTTTTGCTAAAAAAGTAAAGATTCCTGGGCAGAGCTATTGCCATTGCCACAGTCTGCCTTCTAGGAATATCCAGACATTTCATTTACTATAAACGATAGCCTTAAGATTACTACTATGACAATGTACAGTATTGTCATACTGTGTTTCTCACCCTAAAACATCTAACAGGCAGTTAGGAGCTGTGGTCACTGGAGCCCGTAGCGGGTTACATAGACCTGTCAACACAAGACATCCTTTGTATGATGTTCTCCCTCCCGGACCTTTAGTCGAATGAAGTTGCACTTCATGCACACAAGAAAACTAGAAGCCCTAACAACAAAGGCAGTAAAGTCATGGAAATCCTAAGACCTCCTAGCTCCTCCAGTTCTTGAGACTTGATGTGGGGCCGTTTTCAGCAACTGTAATTTCAGATTTCCATGAGGAGAAGTTAGAAAAACTGCAGAGTGATTGTAAAGATGTATCTGGTTTGTTCTCTGGCTCCTCAGCACTCTTCCTCTGAGAGGAGATGGTAGGAGAGAGAAAAAGGATGCAACCAGGACAGATCAGCTTGGCTTTGGGACCTATTCTGCTTCTGTCCAAGGACGCAAAAGTGAACTACTGGGAAGCGTAATGCAATTTATGAAGGAAAAATGGTGAAGATGAGAGTGGATTTAAGTCACAATTCAGTCATAAACATCTCATTAGCGTTAATTTTTTTCTCTAGTCTGTATGTCTCTCTAAGGAACTCCCGTGGGTGAAATAGAGTAAGGAAGTGGTATTGGGCAATTTTCTTCCTCTCTTATGCTCAAACTGCAAATTTCTGTAGTGTTTATTGTTGGAACTAACCTACTGAAATCAGGAACATCACTGATAGAAGTAAAAACCCTCAGCAACCAAATAAATCATTACACCAAAGATTTTTTTTTCTTACTGCCATCACTCCATTTAAAAATGAGAATCTTTCGAAAGCATTACACCCCTTAGAGACTTGAGAATGGCTTTTTTGGGGGTAGATTTCCATGCTTGACAGGGATATCAATAAACTGGAAAATGAGAAAAATCACATGCTTCTATCTGTATGTTTTAAAATGCTAATTTAAGGGGCAAAACCTAGATTTCTAGAAAAGAAGGCAGGGAAAGTTGTTTTTTCGTGTGTGTGCACTTGGCAGTACTTGCACGTAGTCAGGTTTACTGGCTTTGTGGGTTTAGAAGGGGATTAACCAGCTTGTTTCACCTTTCAGAGGAGCTCCAACAAGTAAAAACAGAAGACTCAAGGCCACTGTAACATTAACTCTGTAAAATGTCACAAACTCATGCTAACACCAGACGAAGGACCTCTTGCAAAAGCACCCACACTGGCACAAGCAGAAGGTGCAAGGCTGAAGAAGGCTGTTACGTGCTGCAAGAGGGCCATCAGGAGGCCCTTGGCAAATGACACCCTGGGCTGACAGGAGCAAAACTTGCCAAGCAGCAAAGCCACAAGCTGCTCTGCATGGCTGTGGGAGGACTGAAACAGATCTTAAGAAGCCAGTGCCATCTCGCTTATGCCCCTAGCCCCCCGAAGCTATTTCTAGAACACAGGGGAGATAATACAACCTTAAAGCAAGCATCTGTGATTTTGTTCCTTTAGAAAACCTGGTGAAATGACCCACGTAGAAGTTGTCGCATCCACACAGGTTGGCCACGTTGCACAGACAGCACATTGAACTATTTGGTCTTAAGTGACAGCATCTATGCCGCACAGTTAAGGACTCAGAAGTCAATAAAGTACATCTGAAGTTGTGTGCAAAGTTCAAACTCCTTTCTGTGCACATGAACACAGACACTGGCTTCAATTGCATAACTGTGTAATATTTTTCTTCCTTTGGGACTGTCATATATACTTAGGATATGACAAACAATAAATTGCTTCCGAAGACAACTTACATTCTTTGGACATTCCCACTTCAAAGCACTTCTGTAGTCTGCAGTACTGGCAGCGATTTCTGGTAACTTTATTGATAACACAATTTTTATCTCTATGACATGTGTAAACCATGTTCTTCTGGATACTTCTGCGGAAAAAGCCCTGAAATCAAGAAAAAAAGAAATTGAATAAACCTTTGAGCTTCCCATAAACCTTAGAGACAGACACTAACATTGCTTTAAAATAACAAAATAAAATCAAAGTTATGGTTGGAGTATGGCATCTTTAAAGACTCACTCTTTTATAATTAAATATTGTTGTTGTTTTTTTTCAACATAAAAACTCGTCTCTTAACTAAAAACTAATTAAATAATGCAACCAAAAGCCAAAATAAGCAAAACTACAACTAGTAACAGCACTCAGGAAATGAAGTCCTTACGCTTTACATGAAGACTCAGATAAAAATGTTTTCATTTTTGGTTATGGATTTAGCAATGAGCCGGGTAAACAACAGCTCTCTTAATTGATCCACTTGGAAGTCAAATACTCATCCAACAACCAAGAGTCTCAGCCTAAAGATCCCATCTTTTTCTGTTAGCACACAGGTTCTCTATAGCTCGAATGCTGCACGTAAAAAGTGAAGTAATTTGAAATCCAGGTCTTTTAGCTGTCTGAATTCCTACAACAATTAATTAGGCTTCTGCAGGTGGAAGAGTTCCAGCATCAGGTTATTGAGTTGTGAACTTGTAAAAGTCACCAATTACAGCATTTTTCTTATTGAGATACAGCTGTGAAAATAATCATGTAATTATAATGATCTTGAACAGAAATTAAAGAGAACTAGAGGTCTGGTTTATACTTAAGGAACAACATTTGCCTGGATTCCTCCTTTGGCAAGTCAAAGAGAAAAACAGTCATAAATAGCAAGGTTAGCTGGCACAGAAAAAAAGGCAAAACCAAGTTAATTTCTTTATCTGCACTAAAAACCAAGCTGTAGATAATATCATATAATAACGAAGAAGAAAAAAAAAGACAATTACTTTAAGCATTTGAGAAATCAACCCACAGATATTCAGTGAAAGTATTTCTGTAACAGGCATCTGGACACTTGACAGTACCATTTAACCTTCTCCATCAGATTTTGAAAATCATTTCAGTGAGTGCCAGGGTCAAATTTCAGTCAACACTGTAGCATTATGGAAGAATAGTTAGCAATTTAATATTTGTTGGAGGACTTGAGAGGTTAAAACTCTTCAAGCAGCCACATGTTTACACCCCACGGGGAAGTGGTAAACTCGATGCCACAGATGATAGCTCTGTACCAACAATGCATTTGTCTGAAGATGTAATCGTGGTGAGCTATAAAATTGGCTCTCCTAAATGCACTCACAGAGATATGCAGTAGTTCAAAAGCCCCAAACCCTATCGTTCAGAGTTAACTGAGAGAGTTTCTGGCCATACAATCAGGGAGTGGTAGGGCAGGCACAGTCAGTAAGGGCTGGTCATAAATTCCTTGCACACCCAACATGCTATAGATGCTAATGTTATGAAAATTCCTCAAATTCACTCAGAACTGAAAAATGTCTCCTTAATCACGTAACCCCTGGCAAGAGTTTTCTGTTCTTGCACAGGCAAGCCTCATCCTGACATTAGCTTCTCTGATTTAGAAGATACTTAATACAATCATCAAAGAGCTAACAAAAAATACTTCTTTCTCAAGCTACAGAACACAGCAGAATTATTCAAAGACAGTTGTTTAGACAATTAAAATGTTTAAAAATTATCAATAACACTGATATATTCCACACTTTGCTCACTAACATTGCTTTAATGTTTGCCAGGAAAATATGGTGTATACATTTGTTTACTTGCCGAGAAGAAAATTTATGGTAATATCCACTTACTATTTTCTTGCTTTGATATTTCTCTAATTGCAATGCCTGGCTTTGTGGTAATTGTTGACGATGTTAAGTAGAACTGTGAGAAGTCTATGACATCTTCTTGAGTTCAACAGACAGAAATTGTGAACTGTCCTGGTTCAAGGATCTCCATATGGCTTATTTAGTCACTGCTTTTTACGTGGCATGAGGTAGGGGAAGGCAAGACTGGTAGCTTCCCCTGCAGCCACTGTGGTTTAATCTACTGCTACATGTCACTGATGGGATAAGACTCCGAACATCAGCCTGACCCTGCAGGAAGCAGAATGGCCTGAACGAACAAATATGACTGTCGTGCAGCAACCGTCTCACCGTGCTGAACAACTGGAGTAATTTAATAAAAGCAGCTCCCAGAACCTCCTTGTTGTCTGCACGTTCCTTGGGGCACAGGCCGCCAGTCATCCATGCTTGAGCAACTTCAGATTTACTGAAAGAGGCACTACTTGAAACAAAATTCAAGAGTCAAAAGTGTATCCCAATACAGAGAAGAGAGGAACAAGCCTCCCTCAAATGTACCTGTAATTCACCCAAATATAGCCAGAGGTTAATGGCACCCACTGAGTGATCATTTGTTCGGTTATTTAGACACAGGTTCTGCATCCTTTTAACCTAGGGTCTCATTACAACCCATCAGGAAGGAAAGTAGAGAAGGTTACCTCAGTCCTTAGCACACACAGTTGACCACACAGCCAAACGGAAAAAGGTGATCTGACTTCTGCAGATGACAAGCATAAAGCATTCATGAACTCATTACTAATATAAAAGGCTTAAGAGAACAAACCTAGTAAAAGCAGATATCCAGGATGAAATTAAAGGTTTCTTCAACACCCTAAGCTCCTCAGAAATATCCTACGTAAAGTGAAATAAATAGAAGAGAGTATTGTGTAAGTTTAGAATGCTGTTTTACAACCAATTTTCTTACACACGTATTTGATCTTCCTGGACTTACTCACAAAACAGAAAAAAAAATTGAACTTGTTAATGTAAAAATATTCATATAAAAAAGGTATAATGTGGTCCTGCTTAAAACGAAGGACCTATTTCTCAGAGGAACTTTAGTGCCCGCCCCTAAGTACTTTTCTACCAGACAACAGTGGGATACTTTTTCTACTAAGATGTGTGGCAAGCTCATTTTAAAACCTTGACAATATGTCACTGAACAGATTTGATCTGTCTCTGGACAGGCACTAAGAAAAATGCCCAGATTATAAATATTATTTAGTTTCTTTGCATATGAAAGCCAAAACAAAACCATCACACGGGGGGTTATAGGCCATTCTTCAGGCACTAAATGGCAAGCAGCATTTGTTTAGCTCCGTGGTTCGGTTCTGGGAGCCGCCTCCACAAACCTCACGCTGCGCAGGCACAAGCGTGGGTAGGCACGCTGAGCAGGGTCATGCCCAGATTATTTCCCAAATCTGATGGGAGGCAAAGAAAAATATTTGCTCATGAGGAAAACCTCTATGCCAGATAACTGTTCAGAATGACGGGGGCTTTTCTCTCCATATGCTTTCTCTCCCTCCGCTCTGTCTCACCCCAAGTGTCAGGATTATAGCGCAGGCCATAAACGCAAATCAGACACTCTCCAGGCACCCGAAATAGCGAACACGCCTGGCTCGACGCCGTGTCACACGTGCAGCTAGCCCGAGGCCTCTGGGATGGGTGCAGAAGACGTGATTTGCACGCAGGCCCTGGCCGTGGCAGGAACGCAGGCTGCCATCGACTGCGGAAAATGGCCGCCTGCCTCCAGAACTGAAGGCCCGGCAGCCTGCACGCTTCCTCCTTTCTGGGCTTGCTCACGCTGCGCTACAGCAAAACCTAAATACAAACGCTGCTGAGCGTATCCCCCAGCAGGTATGTGGCAGGCTCGCACTTGAACGTGGCCCTTCCTCATCCCCCAAGTATTTGACTTGTTGCACCGCTGAGGATGTGACACACCGCCCGTGGCTGTGTGGCTTCCTGCTGATCCCGTCTCACAGACCGCAGCAAGAGCAGGAATGAGAAGAGGCAGGAGCCCGCCTCTGTCCCTGCACAGGTACCTGCACGTCACGTCACCTGCTTTGGCTACCGGCACCTCTGCAGCCAGAGAAAACACCCATACTGCTTATCTCTCTTTTTTTTTTTTTCTCTGTGTTCACTAAAAATAGCAAAGTTAGAAGCAGGCCTAAGTTTTCCTCCAGTGCTCCTTGTCAAGTGACTTGAACTCGAGCTCACAATCCGAACAGTTTCTTCAAAAAAACATGAAAGAAAATACGAATGCAACCTAACCTAAAGATGTCAGAAATTTTGGAGACGGCAAACCACCACTGTTTGTAAACTAATCGACTTCAAGCTCTTACAGGCTTTTGGAAAACAAAGTTACTACTTATGATAATACACTCACCTCAAAAGGAATCTGTTTTGCTCAATATTTAAATGAAGAATGTTTTATACAAATATTTTAGCATTCCTTCCAAATTAACTCCCTGTGATGGGAGATGAGACACTCCTGTGCCAAAAACAAGCACAGATGATTCTTTGTAATTTAAAACGCACTACGAATATAAAGACAAAGACATTCTGTGAGATATAAAACGTTACTGTGGTACAAAACTGTTTTTGATAGCACCTACAAAGTACTTGAATTTCAAGTAGAAAAACCTACTAAGACCTATCAGGAACAGTGATTTGCTCTAATATTCCTTTTACCTACAACTTCTGAAAGGAGCACAGATCTTGTATTTTCTTTTAGTGAGGACAAAGAAGCTTTACAGAAATCACACTTTTGAATTAATTCTGTCCTTCTGAGCTGCTGTTACTGGCAGCCTGTACACAAAGCATTTTGGACAGACATTTCAATTTTTAATCTCATCTTTTCTGCACACCACGCCATGCTCCTCCCAAGCCCACCAATCTTGTTATCTTAATGGATGACAGATAGAGTATCACTCTGACCATGCCACATTAGGCATCCTCATTTACCCAGCGCAAGGAAAAAATGCTGAGTATAAATTATTCAGAAATCTATTGTATCAGCGTGTGTTCTCTGAGCATTCACCACTGGCAGAGCAGACAGATTATTTTTCACTTTTAATTGTGTTGATATCTTATCTGCTGCACTGAAAGCAGGGAGTGATACGTGAAACCATATGTACCAAGCAGAAAATAAACCCAGTTTACTAGGTCTATTGCTTAAAATTAAATAACTGATTTAGTCAATGTAACTTCAACGTGGTGCCAAACAAACCACTCCATCCCACTCACCACGTATTTTTGTAGTTACCTGTCAATGAATCAAAACTTAAAGATCTCAATTCAGAGGATATTAACTATTTCAGTGAGATCTGGAGTGCCATTATGCCACTGGTTATCTGAATACAAAGGAAGGAGTTAAGGCTAAGCCCTTAAAATGATGTTAAGTTTTCAAGCTGATAAAGTCTTACAGAATTGTTAGCATGAACTGCTACCCTTACCTATATGAGAGGGAACCTATACAGTTCCCTGTCCTTCCCTGTCCAGTTGATTTTGGCAAGTCACATAATTTAACGCTGAAGTTATACACATTACATGAAGAGATGGATCATTTGATCTCAACAGCTTTTTAAAAATATTTTGCCAGCAGAGGGTATGCCAAATCTTTTTTCATAGATGTAGCAGGCTTAGAAGTTGAAAAATTGCATTGCAAGCCAGTGATAGAGTAATCAGCAGAGAAGGGCTATTGCTAGCTCAATCTGTTTAAACAGCCTGCTCAGTTCATCTGGTTCAGCTTTGATTACCCCCAAATACAACCAGCCAGCTATGACTCCTGCAGATTTAGAGGCTATTCTTTGGTAAATTTGCAAAATAAGCTTCTGAGTGAAGTGAATTGCTACTTTATCGTAAAAGAAACAAAGGAGTAGTAAAGACTTTCTGTGGTATGGTTTATCAGTCATTTATAAACTCTGACTGACTGAGCTTTGAAGGGAAAAATACAAAACAGAAACAGAAAAGAAACCCAGCTCATGACATACCTGAAACTTCTGCTATTAGCTTTACTGTGACATTGAGGACATGTTAGTATGCACCTTTCTATAGAGCAAACTTTTTTTGTGATACATAACCTCTTTTCAATCTATTTATTTTAGTCATTCAAGTAACCCTCTATCCTCGCTAGCCCTGTAAAGCTTGCATAGGTAAGGTAAGAACCCAGTCCCTGCTGTCTCTGGAGCATCAGCAAAGACATTTAAGCTCCCAGTGATGAGATCTGCACAAAACTATTTTGCTCTGTGTTCAGGGGATTGCATAGGTGCATTCAGGAACTGAATGAGATTTGCAATATTTATATTACAAGCGGCCACAGCCAAGGAACAAACCCCACCTTTCTCACAAAGTCCTGGTAGGATCAGAGGTCAGGTTAGGGCAGGCAGAACACACCTTTTACTTGTTAACCAGGAATAATCGGGCTGATAACATGCAGTCTCACCACTGGAGTTACATAGAAAGGCTTATAAAAGACCTAAAAGACATGGCTTATGATGTTAAGTGATTTTGTACAGTACAAAAGACTGTAAAATGGCTGCAGCCAGAACACGAGACCCCATTAGTAATGAAAGCTGCAAAAGCAGCTACCTAAAAGGAAGCTAAAATAAACATATTCTTAGCTGCAAAGCACTTTTCCAGGATGTCTGCACTGTCTATCACACTTTGGAAGTCATGGCTCTTAGAATAAACAAATTAATTGTCTGACATTGTGGCTGGAAACCACCGCCTGCACAAAATGGAAGCCGCTACAATAAGTAGAGGAAGGCTTGCTGCCAGGAAGCCCAGAAATTGTGCTGATCATGTATGTCAGAGCAGGACAGCCAGACCTTTGCAAAAACAAATGAATAAACACTGGTCCATGTCCATAGCTTGTAGAGAACACCTAGAGGATGTAGCTGCCTGGCGGAAGAGGTGCTGGACACAGCCTCTGTGCCAGCCCGCAGTGAGAGCACGCTGCACGTTCTTGTTGCTGCTGTTATTCTGAGCAGGAATTCACGTTTCACCTCAGCTAGCCATTTATTCTGCAGATGAGGAGCAGCCATAACCTTCCATGGCCAAAGGAAGAAAACAAAATTTGCTATTTAGAGAAGGGCTCTTTTTAACCAACAGAACTTGAAATACTTCATATAAACAAGCAGGTGTTATCCCAAATCTTGCATACAGGAATAAAGACCTGTGAGCAAACAACAAAGGGGAAAAAAGAGCTATGCTCTTCGTCATTACCTTTACATAAATAGAAAAGTTTGTAAGCTTTCCTCCTTTCTTAAAAAGAAAAGGCCCCAGAGGACAGGGACAGGCAGATGAGGGATGTGTCACCCTCCCTGAGCTACCGAAGTGGGAATGCTCCTGCAAAGACAAGGAGGCCACACTTGATAGAAACTAATAGTTTCTAAGGTGCAAAAAAAATCTTGGGGGCCACAGGGAGCAAGGAAAAAAAACACAAACAAACACAGTTTGAACAACAAAGTTTAAAGGAAGATATCTGAGCTATTAGTGCCCATTAGCTCTTACCCTGGTAAGGCTGGAAATGAAACCCATTTTTCATGGTGCCCTATATGCCAACACATTTTCTGATTCCAGGAAGCTTGGCCCACTGTCGAAACGATGCCCCTAGCAGTCAAAACATTCGTTTTGTTCAGTGAGTTTGAAGCACTTCTGCTAGCAGAAAGGCAGCTACTGACAGCATGACCTCCAAACACTGAGAAGGAGGGAGAGCAAGTGCGATCTGCCATGAAGTGTGCGAGGTTCATTCATTCGGCTGCAATCCGCAGCAGCCTGTGCCAGCAAGGGTACAACGGTATCCACAAGCCTACCCACGGATTTCTCCACAACTTCGATTTTCACTGAACTCCTGACCTTTTTAGCAAACATGTCAAAGTCTCCAGACGGAACAGTCATCACCTTGAAGCAATATGTAAGGGGAAAGAACCACTTAGATTTTCTCCACTTCAGCAATTGAAACAGAGAGGAAGGAGCTGGTATGCACTTCCATCTGCTTTCTTCAAATTAAAAAGAAAAAAAAAAAAGGAAAAAAAAGGAGATGAAATGTATACAATTAAAAAGTTACAGTTAACTTCCTTTCAGTAACGTCTGTAGGATGATTTTTGGCCTGCTAGGAAACTCCAGATGGGAAAAGTAATGAATATAATTTAATATGAATAAGAGGAGATCAAAGAAACATTTTCTGAGTGGCAGAACACTGACTTACTTCACACGGTTCAATGCAGAACTCAGGAATTAATTATCACATTTTGCTATTTTCTTATTTTTTGTTTATGCAAATCAATTCCCCTTAACCTAATTTGTGGAGGACCAGACCCACAACCCAATAAAACCATAAAATGTCACTCGGATGGTCGTACAACCGGCTAGCACTTATCCAAAAGGCTATATATGTTGTTAACTGCTCATCGTTTTTCCTCCTCTCTTCCCCTCCAGTGCCTCAGGATTTATACCACCAATTAAGACAATAATGAGTGCCCCAGGTTGACCTCCCAGGAGCAAGAATTAATTAAGCGCAGTATTTCTTAGTGAAGAATGACACTTTTCCAAACCGTTTATGTGGCTCCCTTGCATGGAAGCACAGCATCAGGAAAGACTTTCCAAATAGTTATCCCCCACATATATGATGGATTTTGGTTTATGCTCTTAATTCAGGTCTCAGTTTTTATCTGTTGTATATGTCTGTATGGTTTTTGGGTGGTGGGAGCCCCCAAAGGGGTCCCCCCCCCCAGACATCTTGCAAGGACAAGCTCATGTTTTTACTAGATGTACATGGGATTTTTTTGAACCGAGCTACAAAGGAAAGAAACTAAGCAACAGGTACTCTAACAAAGTAGCAAGACCCAGTACCAAAAATAAAGATCCCTGCCAAGCTATACCCATGCAGTGGCATGCGAAGTCCTGCAGCACGCCGGACGAGGAAAAGACTCATGTCAGCTATGCAATTACTACGCTACAATTACTTCTAGGAGTCTCTCAAATTAGCCTCTCCATTTAGCTGCTGGCAGAGCTGGAAACACGTGAAGAGGAGAGGGCAAGCTCAAACAAAAACCTAGACGGGAGAAAGGAGGTATGTGCACGTTCCAAGGAAATTCCCCGTGTGGGTGGGCTCTGCCTCCTCCTCCTCCCTTCCAGCCTTACCCCCGGAGGCTCGCAGCGTTCCCGCACATACTTGGCACTGCAGTTATTTATCGAGCGAGACACCGGGACTTTCACTAATCGGCAGGCAGGAAAAAAAAAAAAAAAACCTGCCCTTCTGCACCATCTGAAATCTACGGATTCACCAGTTTCTAACCCGCTATCGGCAACTGAATGTTTACAGCTCAACTGAAAAAATAACACAAACTATGCCACGAATATTTGCAGATGCCTGCAAGCTGTCTGAACGGCAATTCCCCTTGCTCTCGCAGGCAGACTCACACGGTCTGCGTGCAGCCAGCTGCCTCCTACCTTCTCAAAAACCAAAGCCTTGGCCTGAATTTGGTCCCCATGCCCACCTGGGCTCCTGGCTGCATGGGGTGAGCCCCGATGAGCTGCACCTCCTGCGGGCTCCCCACCTGCGAGGAGCTGAATCCAGCCGCGTGGCTCACCCTGATCTTTCAAATCTGGCATATTTCTGTTGTTTTTGTCCAACCCAAGAGAAGTTTTAACAAGTTTCCAAGGAGGGATGCAGTGACGTATGAAAACAATGCAGAAAACAAACAAAAAAGAAATTAAAAAAAATGACACAGACATAAATATGCCAAAATAAAGCAGATGTCTTGAGCATTATGCTTCCTGGTGAGTTTTACAGGCGTGCATCTGAATGGCTCATCAGCACATGTTCATTCTCTCTCCACCATTTCTTTTGCTACTAGTTTTGACAATTGATCTCTAAACAAATACACTGTACGAAATCCCTTGAAATCTGGCAAGTAGTGTCTGGTACTTGCTACTTCATGCTATATTCTGCTTCACCCGCGTTCAGTGACAAAGAAACTCTGCTAATGCAGAACGACCCCTCTAGAACCTTGTAAAATGCAGAGTTTAGCAAAACTCAGCTGCCTGGAGACTACAAAATAGAGTTCAAGTAAACACCCAGAAGTATTTAAGTCTGGCTCTCCCGTACTGGCAGTAGCGAAGGAAAATTACCTTTCCACACTGCAGCTGAAACTCATTACTGAAGGCGACAGCAGAGAGATGAGTTGGAGCTGGAACAGCTTGGCAAAACCACCAGGTTAAGAGTGACACGGGGGGCCGTACCCCTCTGCCGGGCTCCCCACGCACTCGAAGCACGTGTGCACCCCACAGCACGGCTTTCTGTAGCTTCTTTATGACACTGTGCAGAAAATGGAGTTAGCAGGGCGCCGTGGCCAGAACCAGCCCTGCCCTATGCAGCTGGTGTCCTGACAAAAGGGAAAGACGGGCTGAGAAAGGTGGATGAACGCAGGCTGTGCAAGCGCAGGGGAAACAGAGGGAAAGGAAAAAATTCAGTGGTGATGAGGATTCATAGGGTAACACCAACCAGAGGTAGGAACCTTATTGCAAAAGTTAAAGACAGAAGTTGTGCTGAGATGCTGACCAAGAAGGGCAGCTCGCAGGACAAGTGGGGCACTGCCTCTGCCGTGCCCGGTGTCGGGGCCTGCCTGGAACAGGGCAGCTTGGACCGCTCTGACGACAAGAAAACATGACCTTTCGGAGATGACTGAATGGACTGGGGCTGATTAATCTGGCACAGGAAAATCTTAGCAAGATGTTTTCCTGTTTTCTCCCTCCCCTGCCAGACTCAGACAGAGAGCTCCTATGATCACAAGACGATCATTCTTTCAACTTATGAAAATCACATGGGACAGAGCAAGATAAAAAGTCTTTTCAGTGGGCTCATCCATGGGTGCTGTGCTTACATCTCTCCTGTTTACCTAACACCCTCTCTCCTCTTCTTTCAGAAAAACACTCCACAGTTTTCACTTTTGTTTCTGTACATGTAGCAGTTGCCATGTGTCTCTGAGGGTAAATGTTAAGACCATTTGCAGCAGCATCTGAGCAATGCCTTGTTCTCCTAGGAAGGAGGGAAGGAGGGAAGGAGGGAAGGAGGGAAGGAGGGAAGGAGGGAAGGAGGGGAGGAGGGGAGGAGGGGAGGGAGGGAGGAGGGGAGGGAGGGAGGGAGGGAGGGAGGGAGGGAGGAAGGAAGGAAGGAAGGAAGGAAGGAAGGAAGGAAGGAAGGAAGGAAGGAAGGAAGGAAGGAAGGAAGGAAGGAAGGAAGGAAGGAAGGAAGGAAGGAAGGAAGGAAGGAAGGAAGGAAGGAAGGAAGGAATCTCCTTTTTCCCTGGTAAAGGCCCGGGAGGCAGCCTGGCTGGGGGCTCCTGCCTCTCCCCTCGGTGCCAGGAGGGCCCCCAGCAGGCTCACGGGTCTGCTAAAGCTGCAGGCAAAACACTGGCTGCGTTTACAGCCAACCAAAGGGACATTTTTTGGCACTGTTTCAGCCTGCCATCTCACCTTGTAATTTATGTATCCGTTATTCCAGACGGGGGATCCAGAGTCAATATACCTTTTCCCCTTTAAATGTAGGTATTATGATATGGTTTTATTGCATCCCTCTAAAACATATTAAATGAGAAATATTAAGCATGGCCTCGTGAAATCATAAGGGACTTATACACAAAAACCTGTTCCTACTTCTCAGCTGTCTCCTGACTTGAGCTGTCAAAATTGCAGCAACTCCTGTGCATTATCAAAGGGAAGAACAGCTTATGAGTAAGGGACCCTGAATATTTGGCAGGCCAGCTGCAGTTATATACCAATTAAACATCTACTACATCAATATACCCAAGCTACCAATTACAGGTTTGGACATGTGAATTCTTTAACACTACAAGAATTTTCTTCTGAGCTCCATCTCAGATGTCACACCTACAGGCATCTCCTGTAGGAACGGAAAACTTATGGAAAGTTCATATGAAATGAGCAGAATGATATAAAATATGAAGAAGGACATAACACCTATGTATTTCACAGTGAACTCAAGAAATAAAGTATCCATACTTAGAGACTATGGCAACGTTCAGATATAGAGGAGGGAAAGATAGCCACATGGGTATAATCTTGAACTTTGGCAGCTTCAGATTTTTGAATGGTTACTCAAAATGTGAACAGTTTTTCTTACTAAGGGATTCATTTTGCTTTACTGGAGGGTAAAAAAGTAGAATGTATAGACCAAACAACTTGAAAAAAGAATGTGTAAAGCTGACTTTATTGTAAACAGCAAATCTTGGTGGCTCCTATTGGCTTTCCTGGTATAGTACAAGACTGGGATTTCATGAAGAATAGCTCTGCAAAGCTGATCAGCTCTGGGATCCATGCTGCAAATTCAATTGCACTCCATTCCCAGTGGAAGCTAAAGAAAATGCCCCTTTAGGAAATTTCCTCAAAGGAACACTTCATTCAGGATTAGAAAGACCCTCTGTTTCCATGAGCAGGTCAGTCAGAAAGCACAGAGAGCAAGGGAAGGTCACTTTCTGAGGCCAATCAGAGCATTTCTGCCAGTTGGGAAGCTGACCACTTACAGACTGGGTGACAATGCTTTACAATAACCAGAAAATACAGATAGGTTTATCTTTCAAAATAAATCCAGTAAGAAACAAACAAAGAGCATCTGAATGTATATTTAGCATGCAAGTAAACAGACTTAGTGGATAATCCCAGTTTGTACACTCCCCAAACCCTCTTATTTTGGATTTAATTCTTTCTAAGATGTGCCAATCGGAAAATCTTTAAGTGTACTTGTTAAGAAAAATGCAAACAACAGTTTAAAAAGATGCCTAAGGCAAGCAGAACGGTGACCCCAACCATCTCACTGCACTGAAGTCAACATTCAGCCAGAACCAAGCTCAGCAACCTATTCCAATCTCCCCACTTATTCCCTAGAAAAGTCTGGAAAGCAGCGCAGTTCTTTGTGGGACCCAGCAAGCTACCAAACCTAAATTCAACAATTGCTGGTATGTCCTCTGATGTCTCATTATGCAGTTTCTTTTTTAAAAAGTTCCTGAATTAAAAACTGAAATCTAACTCACTGTAATTTTACAAGTCTGTACCTGCTGTTCAGTAAGCATAAATAAATTATTTGGCATACTGCAAAAAACGGTAGGCTGTTACTGTTAATAGAAAACCTCAAACTATTTCATTTCTGAGATGTTTGCTTGGATACCCATATTGCCTTATCTGCTGCTTTACCTCTGCAAACAATACTTCTAAAGATCATAGTATAAAATGTTGTATTAAATATGGTGAAAAACTGCATTTTTTTCCACACTGTGACAAATTTCTGGGTGTGCACAGGACAGCCTGTACTCCACATCTATAATTAAAGGCCACATGTTGTCCATGAGTTATGAAATAGATTAAGATGGTGAGAACAAAAGCATTTTTTCACCCTCTTTAGTAAAGAAAAATGCAAAAGTAAAATCCTTTAGAACCTACTTACAGGGAAATAAAACCACGCTCTACTTCAGTGGCATAAATAACGTGGGACTTCTCAGAAAGAAATCATACGAAAGTGAATCACAGCCCACCTGTTCCTGACACCTCTTGTCGATATGTCACGATGTGATTTGCGCAGACAGCGCTTTTACACCTAGATGTAATTTACTTAATTCTGTTGAAGTTGTTGCAAACCATGTGTACGTTACCAGTGTGGTGTGAACCTCAGCTCTCAGCCATCCCCTAATAAGCCAAAACAGCTACTGGCAGTGAAACGTGACAAACACACACATAGAGTATTTAGTACCTACCTTAGTGCAAGAAGCTATGATTCAACTTCAGTAATGAAATGTATGTATGCATGTAAATTTTAAGTTTCTTCTTTTTATGGAATGTATTCTTAGGCACAGAAAGGAACAGACACTGACAGAAGAAAAAGGCTTGACAATTTAATTCGATAATTCCTAAGAACAAACGATGGCTGTTACAGTTACTTGACTGAGAGTAACTCCTGAGAAAAGATGTGCCAAGGTCAGTAGACGTTAAGGCTACATCTGTTATTAGGAGACATCCTTGGGGACTGTCAGAGACATACAACATGGAAGCCCACCTCCATGTCAGCCAACCATTTGGGCTTCTAAAACCATCCAGACCTGCTGCTGGAGGTAGCCACTGGCCAGCTCACAGCGCCGAGCCATGCCTGGGAGGAGTGCTGGTTGGTGCTGCCAAACACCTTCAAGGGACACAGCACTGCAAAGCAATGCCCCAAGGTGTGCCTCGTCGCTATTTAATTTACCATGGTTTAAGTCAGATGCTGTTCTCCTCTTATTGAGAAAGCCTTCATTGACAGGGGCAAGAACTTTGCACAAAAAGGGAGTGCAAGATTTAATCCAAACAACTGCATGTCACTACTTGACGGTTCGTGCAAAACAAGAAAGTAGTTTCCAGTTCCTGTTTCCACAGGACACTAGCCTTCGTGCTTGCAAATAACTGGAACAGCTTGGTTAGCATAGTTATAGACTTATACGGGATGATCTCTGCGCTTTTATAGTACCAGCACCACTGCTGAAACGAATTAAAATAATTAGTAAAAACAACTGTTCTCACAGCTTAAGATGAACCCCTCTTGTATGACTGAGGGTAACTGGCACCCAGTGGAAAGTGGAGGAGGTATAATCCATGACTTGGGCCCAAGGAGCTGGAAATCAAGTATGACATTCAAATACTCAGCATGATCTTCATTTTTCCTCAACTGTCATGGTTGGCAATTTATTTTTTTCTTCATTTTATTACATTCAAAAAAAACAGAAAAAGATTTTAAAATGTATGGTAACATAAAATATTTGTTCCTGATCCTGTCCATTTCATCATGTCTATTCTCAGTAGACTTCCCATAAATATGTGCTTCCCCATACTTCAAAAATCATGAAATAAATTCAGTATTTGGTGAATATTTTATCTTCCAAACAACGAGAAAAAATAACTCAGAATATACTGAAATGAAACAGGTATCAGCTTTTCAAAGGACATTTGGTGATTTTTTTTTTAAATTTTAAAATCTCAAATCTCAAATAGACCATTAAAATGATGAGGTCTCCTCTGATCCTATGAAATACAGAAAAACTCCAGGTTTTCAGTACTGCATTTAGATCACTTTCAACTCATTTAGCATCTTTCTGCATATGGCCTTGCTTCCTGCAAACAAATGGCTCTGAACATTGCTACACTGCAAAGTGCTTAAAGATCAGCTGATATTAACAGTATGCAGAAATGTATCTCAAAATACATTTTTCATCTTCTGAAAAATGGCTGTTGATATAGCTAAAACTAGGAGCAATTTTCTGTGATTTGAGGAATTTTTCATAGCTGTGCATGAACGACAGCATGCATCTCCACTGCTTGCACTGTCACTTACTAATATAGCTTAAATGGAGACGAATACAGCTTGATCATTCAAGCTGATCTATATTTTTCTTTGAACTGATAGAAGCTTTTACAATTGCGTTGTTGCAACTAATATTACTTCTTTCCCTAATACAAATCACATGTCATCTGTAATCCAATACTTTAAGCTCAGAAAATAAGCATTTTCAAATTTAGACATGTCTTTTACTTTTTGTTTCAGTTGTAGATGATTACAACATGCCAGAAAACAAAGCCAAACAAATACACAGAGCACTGGTGAGATGTTTTTATGAGGTCTGTTTTATTTTTAGTGCGAGGTAACTTTGAGAAAATTCTATGTCTGGATCCTTAATTTCCAGTAAAAGGGCATAAATATAGACTTAAATGTGATTACATTATAGCTGGAAGTTTACACATGCAAGAGTGTGGTTTCCAAAAACAAGTGCTGCTTAAGGTCCCTCCACAGTACCAGAACTGCCTAAGAAAATGCAAATCTCTTCTCACATGATATAAGAGGCATTATTAAAAGAAAGAGGCATCTGTCCTGAAGGATACTGTTCCATAAAGAGAACACTGATACAACAATCCCTAAAATATTTTAGGCCACTCATCAACATTTCTTGCAGACCAAAGCATGTCCTTGTCATCCAGCTCCAAATAAATCAAATCAAAACCTTTTCCACTTTTAGGCAGTAGCATTTTGTAAATCAGTTATTGCCTCCTGATGACCATGGATTCATGGACCACAGCAGGAGAACCCCAACACTCTGAGTGTCCAGAGGGACATAACCATGAAGGACATCATTGAGATCATTAACACAGATTATTATTTGGGTGCCTAACCAAAGAGCTCATGGGATAGCTTTTCTTCTATTATGTGCATACATACATATTTTTTTTGAGTCAGTCCTACAGAATTATTGACCTAAATTTCGAGGTTTATTCTATCAATGGCTATTCTCCAAGCTGCTTAAAGTCTTCTCAATCAAAAAAATAAGTATTTGAGTTAGGAACAAGTCAAACAGGTAGGCATATTATTTTTATAACTGAAGACCTCTGAAAAGGTATTAAATGTGGCTACCTTTTATCTTAGTGATCCCACAGTAGGTGTGGATTTATATGAAGATTCTGATGGAAGGAAAGCTATTCTTTTATGATAAAAGCCAATCTGGGATCACTCTGTAGTGAATTAGATTTTTCTACATTTTTGTCCATTAGCATCAACAATGGGCAGAGAGGCACCTTGATCATTCAGACAAAACTGCTGGACCGTAAAACTACTCTCTTGTGCCGTCTTCTCTTCTGAAACTGCTCTGGGCATCTTTGTTGCCCACCGAATTCAAGCCAGGAATCCAGGCAGGGTTGCCAGCAGAGGAATGCCATCTTTTAAACGCCCAGAACAAGGGACAAGGCTTGAAGAGGCAGCTGAATCTGCCAGAACACCAGCTTCTCCTCATCGCCCGCACAATGATGGCATTGTTTGGGAAACCAGCCCACTACACTCAATCTCCCTTTCTGCAAACCCAGCTACAATGACGAGAAAAGCCAGGCCCAAAGAGCTAAGCTTTCAGTGACAGCCCTGTAACCACTTGTACCAGCTGGATAAATCCAAGCTTCTCATTTCGTATGGAATTTGTTTGCGTGCTATCTAGCAACACCCAGAAACTGGGAAGGAAATAATAAAAAAAAAAAAAAAAGGCAAAGGAAGATTTTAGAAGTCTTTAACTGAGGTCATGAAACACACAAGTAAATTCCGAAACCCGCCTTTGAAATGCCACACAGTTTACAAAATGGAAAAGTTGTAAATAAGTTGAACATTGTAAGTGTGTTGTATTTTACACATAAAAAGATAGGCTGCCTCTGGAATTTTTCTTATGGAATACAAGTGATACCATGAAGATCAATTTGGTTTTTAGATTCTAATATATACAAAGCCATTGACAGGCTACAATGTACATCAGCCTTTTGCAGCATAACACCCAGAAATGAAAAAAGCCAAGATTTTTTGTTTCTAAAACTGTTTAAAATAAATAAAATTAAATTTAAAAATAATAACAATAAAAAAACTTACTGCTGATTTTGACTGACCAGATTGAGAAAAAACTCTTGGATTTCAACCTTTTACATGTGTCAAACTTTCAAATTCAGAAGGCAAGAAGTCAGGCACCCTAACTCTATTATCACATATGAGATTTTCAGCATGTACATACTACAGTTAGAAAGAAGAGATAGCTTAATGTTATTCAGACAGCTCCTGAACTTCCACTGTGGCTCATAGGCACATACCAAGAAATACTCCAGCCCCCAAAAAAATGAAAAGATTAGTTTATCAAAACAAGCCACAGAACAGTCTTTCTAGTGGGAGACAGTACTTAAGACTGGTCATGAGTAAAACAGAAGGATCGCTTTAAAAAGTAGGGTTTAACAAACTTAAAAAGAGAAAACATTTGGCAAAGGAGGTTAGGAGGCTACTCCCAGGTTCCTAAAACAATAAGGTCCAAGGATGACTGTGAGAAGAAGAAGGTCAAGAAAGAAGTGGAGAAGAGACCAAGCTGAAATCTAATCATCACATGAGAAGACCACACCAAGAGTCTGTCAATGAAGGCAAGAAGGTACATCCTGGGGCAAAAAGGTCAACATGTCATGTGAATTACAGTGCTGAAGACCAGAAATGATGTCTGAAAAACAGGAAGCCGTGAGATTACCAAAGCTTGGTGCTGTTGCAGAGAGAGAGATGGAAAGTTCTGTCTTCCCAAAATCTGAGTCCAAGATAGCGGTCAGACAAGCAAGAGGGCACACCAGGGAGAGATGGCAGTGGGAGAAGTCAGAGCTGGAAGTAACTCTGGAAATCATTCACTGGCAGGTGACAATTGAGGGAACTTAAAAATTTCCAGTGCAGTGGTTCCCCAATGGAGCATCACAAAATCATAATCGCCAATTACAGCTCTCCAAGGGGTCATGGCTGGAAGGGTCACCATTAAGAGCATACCCTTTATTAGCAGAATATTGCTTTTGGCTGACAGACCATTGGTCTACTACAAAATAGTTCAGCAGTTGATGCTTTTGAGACAGAAAACCGAAGAACTGATCGTCATGGAACAGCATCAGCAAATAGATAAAAGAGACACTTAAGGGGACATTAAATGAACAGTAAACAAAGTGGGAGGAGAATGTAAAGAGCCCTGAAAGACAAGAGAAGGAAAACCTGCTGAATCAAAGGCAGTAATCAACCCTAAACCTCAGAACATAAAGCTGTCCCTTTGCACCAGAAGGATACTGCTAATGACCACTGTGACGGCAGTTTCACTGAAGCTCAAAGCAGAAAGGTAAAGGAGAAGGAGACAGAGAACTAGAAGAAAACCAAGGGAGAGGCAGCACAGAAAAACCAAATGAATAGGGCCCTAATTAAGAGAGACAAATATGAGATGAGGAGAGTTTTCTGTTTGTGTTTCCCATGAGAAACAAGACTGGCATGAATTAGAAGGAATTGGTAAACAAGTCAAAAAAGAAAAAAGGAGAAGACTTGAGAAAAGAATATCAGAACAGAGGTAGGTCCAGTGCAGGAGGAAAAATGAATGAATTTCAGGTCTATCATCACAGAACAGATAGCAAATCAGGCGCAGAGAGAAATGGGGAAATAAGAGTCAAGAAAGAGAAAATGGAAACAAGATCAGAGGAAAAGGCAGGGGTGGGGTGGGGTGGGGAAGAGAATTAATACTTGATTAGGATGATATTTTAGTCTAGTTTCTTAAGAAATGAACTTTTGGTAACCCAATGATAATAAGCAAGGTTGCCTCTCCCCATCCCAACATATTTTAGCCAACTGCAGTGAAATAGCAAATATAGCAATCTCCAAGAAGATTAAGTTCTTTGAAATTGGTTGGAAACGTGTGTTCAAGTAAAAGAGAAATAAGAGAGTGTTTGTTCGAGTAAAAGAGAAATAAATATATGCGGTTCTTAATGAGAAGAAAGGCTGCGACATGAATTCTTATTATTGTTCCCTATTCACCAGAGAACCAGCATGAAACTACAACACCGTACCAAGAAGCCTTCAGTGAAACTCATACTTCCTAATAAAGCAGGGTTAACCAACTGAAAGGCAGAGATCCACAGAAAATGAGACTTCCCCAGCGGCTATGCTCAATGCTCAGTGCTTATTTAAACTCACAAAGCAACTGACTAAATTTTGTATGAAGAGAAAGAGAAGCATGAAGAAAGAATTAATAGTGGGAACAGACGGTGAAAGTAGCCTTGAGTAGAGGCAGGAGCCTAGATGATTAGGAAGAGAGTAAAAGGTGGCAGCTTTCTTATGGTACAGGAGCAAGGGTAGAGCAAAGATAAAGGACCAGAAAAACAAACTGTCAGTGAAGAGGTTTCTGAGGCTATTTCTGGTGTTGTGGTCACATACTGCTGTCTGCTGTCATCCAGCACATCATTTCTGTTGACCTGAAAGCTTGGACAACTCTCAACAGCAAACATAGTACCTGACCGTCCACTCAAGGTACCACTGGTTGACTCATGTTCTTTGCCAGCTTCTTGCACTCACTAAGGAAGATGATTCAATCAGTGGAATAAATTAATTAAATCCTAGTTGAACCTGTTGAAGAGCTGGTGTCAACTAACCCAAATATTGCCAGTCTCAAGTAGTCACATTATAGATTCGGAATCCTGTTGTTTCTCATAGAGCGACAGGTTTTATATGCAATTCACCTCTCTCTCTCTTTATTTTTTTAACAGCAGCTACTGCTAAGTGCTGAATTGCCCCATCTTGCAAATTAGCAAATAAGTGAACACAATTTCTTTTTGTTGTTGAATAGCAGCTACCACATTACAAGATGGATTTCTTCAGGTATTTTAACAAGTGCAGTCTTGTTTTAATTATTTACAAAAATGCTTTGCAGTATGCCAATAAAAGCCCTACAGTATATTTTAGCATATTTTTCAAAAATAATGAAGTCTTAGGAACATGTGACCTTGCTGCCACGGTCCGCAATTATGTCTGTGCATAGAGTGAGTGTGTGGGCGAGCAAATGACACCACCATTTGCGTGTTAGTATCCAAGTAAAGAATGAGATAAGATTTCCTATTTAATGAAATCAGCTCTAGCATATTCTTATCATAGATTTTGCTAACAGACACTTACATTTCAACAGCTCTGTGGCATCTAAAAGAAAAAAAATATAGACATGATGATATCCAAGCAAAACTTCGCTTCCAAAATGAGATTCTAAAACAGAGGTGAGTTTCAATAGTTACTTCCACTACCTCAGTATCTTGAGTTTATGAAATAGAGGGGAAACCAGATTCTAATCCTATAGCTTTTTGCCTAATGACACAAAGCCAGGACCATGATATTTAATGTCACTACAAAAGGCCAGTGGCATGGAAGATGTTGCAGGAAGAAAAGATAAAGTAAAAATGCCTAACAGTATCTGAAAGATATTAAATTTTATACAACTAAACCAGAAAAATACTTTTTATTAATTTTATACTTTATTACTTTTTATTAATTCTAGTAACTTTACTTTATTTACACAAATGTAGCACCTGTCACTTTTTCATCACGTATTAGGATCTTCACTGTACTAAGCATTAGGCAACTATTTTAATTTGAAGGATTAAAATCATAGATATTTTGTCTAGTTGTTAGAAAAGAACATTGTATCAGGCTACCATAACTAATAAAGATAACCATGAGACCATCTGCCCTATTACATATTTTCTTTAGCATTTTTAGCACTGCCTTCTTCCTTGCACACATGCTGTTCACTGTGTATGCACCCTTAATTATTGCTATATACACATGGTTTAGTTGACATCGCTTCTCTGATGTGTATCTCATCTTTAGATACATTCTCTTACTTTAGAACTGCATATCGTATTACTGCATCCTACGGATAGTCCATTCATACTCTGACAATCATAGCACTAGAAAGTAGCTAGCAGATGTGCCAGCACTGTAGCCTGCCAGATTAAATTTCATGAATACCATCCTGCTAATCCTCAAACTCCCAATTTGATTTGAAATTAGTTAGAGACTACGCCAAAAATTTCCAGATAATCAGGTCCTTCTCCCACAGAAAAAGCAAGGCTCAGAGCAGACAATGACCACGTGAGTTCTCAGGGTATACCTAAAAATGGACAGTGAAGAGTCTCAAAGCATTTTCACATTTTATTTGATTATCTCTGCACATACTACCACATCCTGATTTTGGTCAATACCTATGGAATTCCCTGAAAGATATACTTTGGCAGAAGTTATGAAGGACAATAATTCCAGGCACTATTGTCATTTACTTAGCTTTACTCACGTATCAGAATTCATTCACACAAGAAAAGTACAGCTGTCTTTGTAGACAATCAAGTCACACCAAACTCCACTGCCTAGCCGCTCTCATAAATGAAATGTGTTACTATAAAAAGATGATGGCACTCACCTTACATCCCTCACAAGCACTGACACCATAGTGATATCCAGATGATTTGTCTTGACAGACAAAACAGGGCTTGTAAACACGAGGGGGTGGAAGTGGTGAAGGAGGACTTGGAACAAGTTCCTCAGAACTGGTGCTCTGAGTTTCAACTGCTACAAAAGAAAAAAGAAATATAAATGAACGATTCATGAATGAATTTCAAATAACCAATCATTTACTGTATTAAAACTATCAAACAAACCCATATCTATCTTTGTAGAATACATGTTCACTTGTCCTTCCCAGCAAAATTTGAGGGGAACTAAAGAAAGGCAAATAGTGAAAGGAATACATGGTATAGTCTCAGAAGCATATTTTAAACTAGCTGTGATGTAAAATATCATGATCCAGCTACCAAACACCACAAAAGCTTCACCTGGGCTCATATTCTGGTTTTAGCCAGCATTACAGAGTATTTCTGGAATTCCATGGGATCCACATGTGCACACTGGACGTAACCTTTAATGGGAAAGCGTTAGCGGTATGCATGTTTCCCATCTATCCCTAGACTTGGAAGAGCTCTTACATCTTTTGCCTTCATCTACAATAGGTAACACTTTCAATGAGCAATTCTGCCACAAAAAGGTGGGGAAATGCATCAGGACATATGTAAAGAGACAAAAGAATATGAACTGAAGTGAAAATTACACGAACAAGCCTTCTCTTTTTTCCATCAGTAAAAGTAGCACAACTCAGCAACACCTCCTTATCAACCCTCGGATTTGTAACATCAGGAAACCTCTCTGAGAAAAAGCTATTAGATATTATGACCCCATGTCCTTTATTGCCTTAATATTTCTGGATGGTCATTTGTTTTGAACCTGCTGAAGAGCCAGTCATCCCTTTCAGTGAGAGGACATGAAAGCTCTACGATGCGAGATAAGACGTGAACTAGATCTTTTCAAAACATCTGCATTAGTTTTCGGTGATATGCTGTCATCATTCCTCACGTTTATTGTAGATGTGCAATACATTTTCATGTTTCACCTAGCTGTTCTGCTGCTTCTCAGATAAATCCCTCTAACTTTTCAACAGATATACAGAAATGACAGAATCTGTGAACTCAGATCTATCCAGAAATATTAGGCACTATCAGCAGAGCTAAATCTCCAGAGTACTAACAGCAGGCCCTAAAGAATATTACTCAATGGAAAATCTTAGACAAGATTTACTGTACATGATATTTTTCAGATTACTGAGATGATACATTTGTATTAAAGCCATGATTCATTGTCAGCTCGTGTACTACAGAATTCACAGAGGGGATCACGGAGCACGATACAACTCCTGATTACTTGGTAGAGAAGGGCCAATTTCTGCCATTTTCGCTTGGGTTAAGCTACTATCAACTTCAAGGACACATTTTTTAGAAGAAAATAAATTCTGAAGTGAAACGTTAAAGGCACTGATTCTAAGCAAAGAAATATCTTTTCAACAGGAACAACTTACTTATATATCTAACAATAATGAGGTTTGCGTGAAAGAACAGAAAAGCAAAATAATGTATGGCTCAATAAATTGCGATTTTAAAACAACGTCCAGAACTATACTTAACTGTTTCAGCATTAAATATGCTGAACCTTGACAAACCAAATATCTACAGCTTCCTACTGAACCAAGCAAACTTTAATGAAGTTTTTTCTTAATGAAGAAAGAAGAGAGAATGATCATTTCTTCTCAGTAGTAATTTTTGGTATTTAAGAGAGACACAGAGTGCTCCGTTATTGATTTCTGCACAGTCATCCTGCTTAAATCAATAATCTATTAGTACTTCTAAATTAAAGTTAGATTCATCAAATGCCCTTGAGAGGCCTCAAACAGCCTGCGCATTATTTCATGCTAGCACAAGTATTACAGGGGCTTCCAATCAGTCTATGGAATGATAAAATTTTAGCTTTAAAACTCTAATATCAGCAGACAATGTGTTTCATATTAGCTCATTCAACTCTCCAGTCAGTCTGAAAGGCAGTTTTTAGGCTTCCCATGGGAAAACAAGGTTGTGTCATTCAATAAAACAACTGCACTCCTGCAATCCTTCCCTGATTTTGGTTTGGGAAAAGCAGTCTTTGAGGAATAATGCCGATACACTTCAGTATTTTTGTGGATTTCATTCTACACAAGCACCAGCATCCAACAGCAGTGTTCACACCGCGAGCCATATGTACAACACAGGTCTGTCAAGCACTGGCCAAGCACCAGCAACTTGGGATGCTCAAAAGAGGTTAAGCAAACAGCTCAGTTAATAAAGAAAGAAAGAAAGAGTAGGCAGCAACTGAAGATTTGAAGGTGCTGCTACGGATTTGATTTTTTTCTGGACAATTCGAAAAGATATGCGCGAGTAAAAAAGCCAGTACAAACCAGAACACCTTCCCCAAAACACTCAGATGTATATGCTACTGGAAAAGCTCAATCTGTTCTATGTAATAGTTGTGTCAGATGAACAACTGTCCAGAGGTTGAGTTTTTGTAGGAAAACCACGTTTGGGAACTTGCGTTCACAGGCAAAGTGTATGGAGAGCTTTCTGGAGCAGGATCCAACTCAGGTTAGACAAGCCCTACACTCCTAGCCCGGCTTCTGACTCACTAGTCTTCCTTGGATTTAGCCTTTTAAGCTCCTTATTTGAAAATGTATGTACTGCAATTCAAGCTTACTGAGTTTAAAGCCCTGTTTTTGTATCACACAGGTGAAGAACAACAGCAGAACCTGTTCTCATCTATGCAGGCCTGTGTAATGAAGCTAAAAAAAAAACAGGGCGGGCGGGCACAGCTGACATTTCCAAGAAGGAATTTTTAAAGTAACCTTAAAATTTCAGGAACAATTCAGTCAAAGCAACTCCTTTCAACATCCTGCTGTCTCGTCTTGCGGGATGTGACACGATTCACCTGAGAAAACAGAGCCTCCGTGCAGTCACAGGACACCTGAATGCTGCTTAAGCACACAGGGACCCTCAAACAATAGGTCATTTCACAATTCCTAAGATGTCTGAAATATTTCGAAAGGTTAGATAAAGTAGCAGATAAGATCTTGAAAAGCACAGCGTGCTTTGTGAGAGCTAATTTACTGCCAGCTAAACCATGTTGACAGATAGAGGTATTTCACTTGGTGACCAGCTAGGAGCAGGCATTATGAAATGCCTTTCGTTTCACTAGGAACCTAGATTATTAAGCTTGTATGTTAATGCACACTTTGGACAGTGGAGTCTTAAAAGAATAAGAAGTTGTAAAGCAAATGGCATTTCCTGGATCGCCTCAAGGGAATTGTGAATACTGAGCTCAGGGTCCCTGGTGGGAAGCAGCAATTTCAGCTAATTAGGGTGAATAGCAAAGTGTTGCATTTGGTCAAAACATTCTGTTAACCCTCATTTTTGTTGGCACCAACAAGAGTCTGGATTTTTTGCCTTTTTTTTTTTTTTTTTTTTATGAATTCACTGCAGGAGTGCAAGGCACACAGCTCACATACATTAGGCAGAAAGTCAAAGGAAACGCCAAAGTTCAACTAAAGTACAAGTAATTAGAACCAGATTCTCTGCTGCTTGTATGTGTGCATTTGATTGTAGAAGTTATTTATAAGCCTCCAAACATTTGAAAAAATAACTATATACTGTAGATCATTTAATTTTTATGTCTAGTCTGGAAAAAAAAGTCTGCTTTTAATCATCTTCCAGGAAAGAGCCAGGAACTGGGAAAGTGGGTCTCAATTGTTTCAATACAAATTTCTCTCTTTCATGTGCCACATAAAACTATACTATAAAATTAAATCCAAAATATCATTGACTCAACCCCCGCCCCGTTTTTTCTTTTTTTTTTTTTTAATAAAAAACCTCTTTGAATTTGTCATGCTTAAATAGTTTGCATTGTTACAAGTTTTTTTTTTTTTTTTAAACTGTTGTTTGGAAGACAGACAAGGGGGAAAAAAAGTGCGAGAGAAAGAAAACATTATGGTGGAGCCTTGCCAGCCTTGACTTAGTAACCTGGCCATGACCCTCCAGCGAGTGTGTGTTTGACCCGGTCACACATGGCTCTGGCTGCGGACTGTTGCTGGGTTATACGGCCCAGATATTTTTACCATATACACAACAGGTGCGGATCAGAGACAACAAAAAGGCGAAAAACAAAGTCTTCGCTTTGCGTGAAGACCCTGATTTTCTCCCTTTCAAAGATAACGACAAAAGCAAAGAAGTCGGGATACTATTTCAGTTATTGACATCTCCATGCTCGATCGCTGCTCTGCGCCAGGATTTACGACGGATTTGCTGCACGGAGGTTGAGTGGGCTGAGGGCAGGAAGAAAGAGGAAAAGGCTCAGGGGAAACAACACGCCAAATGTTAATCAACTTGCATTGAATTACCGAACTGTAACATCCGAACCGCTATCAAAAACCTTTCCTCACAGGGCTGGGTATGTACTGAGGTGGAGGAAGGAATGTTTTTTGTTAGCACGAGCACAGCATACCTGGAATAAAACGCAGGCTGCCGTGATAGCTCCAGATTGAGTATTGCTATCGGGATTTTCAGAAGTACTAATGAAAATATGTCCTCCATTTTAGTGTTACCTTTTTAACACTCCTGTCCCGCTAGCTGCACACATCTGTCTTAAGACCATGGTTTTACGTAAGTTATTGTATTTAATTCCTCATTACAATTTTTCCAGCTTTAATTTTAATCAAGCTATAGTTCAACTCTACAAGACTGTCTAGGTCTTAAAAGAAAAAAAAGCATGATTTGGCCTTAAAAACAAAAACAAACAAAAAAAAACAAACACAAACCCAAAATCAACCCTCTATGTCTTCAGGTTTGCTTTTACTATGAAAAAGGGACTTTTTCAACAAGAACAAGAAAAGACTACGCTTTATGATCTGGCTTATACTTTGGGGGTGCCCAATCCCAAGTGATCTCTTTCTGTTATTTGAAAAGCTTAAAGAGTGTCCCACAGACTTTTACTGCGCACAGTTTGGGATTCCTACAGTACGATTTCAAAAACAAGAAAACTTACACGAAGTAGAGGTTAAGGAGATCAGAAGTCCAAGCTGCAAGCCCTTACTAATGGACAAACTGCACACAAGGTCGCCTCGAAGGTGCCTCGGCCGAGGTCATTTTCAGAGCCATGCCTATGGCACAGGCTCCTGCTGCCAAAAGCTATCTCAGACAAGGTGCAAGCCCTGATACTTGGCAGAAGTCTCTAAAGCTGAAGTGCTTTTGCTGTTAGGACTTTTGTCAGTAAAAAAAAAAAAAAAGCAATATGGACAGCTGGCTTCTGTCCAGCCACAGCTGGGAGAAGAGTGGGCCTGCTGAACTCTGTCCTCTGCCTCGCGAGCACAAGAAGTAGTTAAGCACACACTTTGCTCTGATATTCTTACCCTAATGAAGCTCTAACTACAAATTTGGCCGTGCTCCACTGAAGACACGCATACAACCAAGAAAGTATTTTCTTCCCCCTACCCTTCTTTCTGCATCTTGTGCGTTTAGAGCAGGCTGTTTTGGGCCAGGCCATCACTTGGTCACTGCTCCACTGATGATGCATGTAGGGTCAGGATTTCCTTTCTCCAGCCATTTCGCATCTTGTGTGTTTAGACTGTAGGCTATTTTGGGCAGGGTCTCAGAATAAGCTGTATGGTAACCAGCGCTGCAGGACCTTCAAGCGCTACTCCAATGCAAATAATAGGAATGATGGTGATCTTGCCAAGTCAAAAGATGTTTGAAAGAATGAACCTTGAAAAGCATCCATAACCTTGAGGGGAGTCATTACTTGCAAAGCAGGTCCTCGGTACACTTTCATTTGAACTATTTTAGCATTTCAGTGCTAAAATGCAGAGTAACTTCCAAGGAGGAGTCTGAAAAAGCAGTTTCTTTCGATTCAGCAAATGCATTTACTGCATGTATGCAAAGTCATATTTACAAACTTGAGTGCCAGAAGAAGTGTTCACGCCCCTCTACTGCATCTCCTCCAGTTCAGAGCTGGGAGCGAGGTGCATCATATTCCTTCATGCCTTTCATCAACAAAATTGCCGGGTTTCAGTTGCAAATGTGTAATGTTAACCAGCAGAGTCATGTAACAAAAGTAAGAGGAGTCAGCGGATACTGGCCTCAGCCATATGACAACAGTATAGCCCGCTGATGCCTTTGTTCCTATCAGGTGATAAAAGCCAGAACATGAATATTCAACATCTTACTACCAGCACAGATAGCAGAGCTATCCAGATTTGTTTGCTGTAAATCAGAAGCCACCAGCATCTATCATTTGTTTATCCTTTTGCTCTAGTCTAGCACTACTTCTGTTCCTCAGCAGCTTACTAACTTTTTCACTCACAGCACAGATTCATTATTCCCACAAATATCCTCTCTTAGTTGCCCAGTGGGTGGTGTTTTTTTTTTGCAATATCCTTTTCTGTTATACCACAAACAGTCTGGCCTCTTAATTAATCCATTTGTTAAGCATGCAAATTGTGTTACCTGACTTTACAGTGCCGTTCATTAACACGCTGAAGGGGGCCCCCCTGCCAGCACGTCTTCCCAAGCGACATTCCTGCCCAGATCACAGGTTCCTGCCCCTCTGAACGACTCTCCTCGGGCCCCTCTGCCCCTGCCGTGCACTCACAGGCACGCAGCACAGTCCGCAGTGCTCTGACCCTGCCATATTTAGCGGCATGAAAGACCCTGCTCTGTTCTACCTATCTGATCTGCGAGCACGGTCTCTGCTACTCCAGTACTTGAATATCCCATGAGCACTCGTATTTTTATCTTCATAACACCCAAGCGAGATAAGGGAAGGGCTATTCTTCTTTGGAGATGGGAAGCAGAAGCACTGACAGCCTAAGAGCTTGATTAGCCTAGGTCTTAAATTCCTAGAAAATGCAGGCAGGACCCAACTGGGATTGTCAACAGCAAACAAGAACCTAACTAACTCTAGCTCTAGCACTGTCTTCAAAACACAGCCTTACGTCTCGCCCCAAGTTACACATGGGGTACATGACAGAGCAGGGAACTTGATTAAATCTGTGCTCAGTACTTCTAACGTGGATGTTCTGAAGCATCCCCCACTTAGCAGGTCTAGGCACGCATCCCACTCAGCAGCCAGCTGCAAAACGGGCCAAGGTTAGGTGCCTCTTGTCCTCAAGAGCCATCACTGCTGATGGCAGGAGACTCGGAAGGACTGCTGGAAGGCTCATCTACTTTTTCTGATTTCTACAGCCAGCTAATAACTGACTTTCTACAAAACCACCCCACCATACAATCGATTAGACAGGAATGTCCCAACAGACGATCAGCCTGTCCTCAGAGAATCAGCATGGCTGAGGTAGGAAGGGGCCTCTGAAGCCATCTGGGCCACCCTCCTGCTCAAGCAGCACCACCTCGAGCAGGTTGCCCAGGACCATGTCCAGATGGCTTTGGAGTATCTCCAAAGAGGGAGACATCGCAACCTCTCTGGACAACCTGCTCCATTGCTCAGTCACCCTCTTAGTTTCTTGGTGTTCAGATGGCACCTCCTGTGTTTGTCTGTGCCCTTAGCCTGATTCCTCTCCTGAAGGTGACTCAGCAACACCCATGCTCATGGGTGCTGCGTCCCACACGAGCACAAGCAAGGCTAGAAACCGCCACAAAAATCTCTACACATGGCTGTACTGCCCAAGCCACTGGAGACTCACATACCACCCAGATGGAAGCCTGAATCCACCAGGACAGCAGTTAAGAAAGCTGTCTTACATATTGAGAACATCTGATCTGGAAATCACCAAAACCAAGTCTGAGTCAAATACTCAAAGGAGTAACATCTACTCCAGAGCTCCCTGGTTTGCAATACCTGGCTCTTAAGCCCCAGCTCCACTAAAAAAACCTGGAGAAGTGTGTATGACCAATGCAGGAGATTTACGTACGCCTGACCTTTTCAAAGAAAACGATACTGTTTGGGGGGCTGGGTTTGTTAGCATTTGTATCAGCACAGCGGCTCTACATTTGGGTTTATGCATATGAGTAGCTAGAGAGACACGTTTACACTTGAGCAAATGTGGAAGGTGGAAACTTGCCGTGATTAATTGTGTTAGAGACGAGAACTGCGTCTGGTTATACTGGTGTTACTCTCAGGACAGACTTAATGATGCGCTAGAAACTGAGAGCAGGAGCGTCTTTCGCTAGATAAATGGTCAGGCAGACACCGCGAGGTGTTTCTGAGGGAGCTGGGGTGAAAGTAAGTGTACAGACAGGATGGCCGGAGGGTTTGGCAGGCACGGCAGAGTTTGCAGGGCAGCGGCTCATCACTTTGTATTAGGAGCCTACCTTCAAAGTGAAAAGGAAAACATGTTACGTGAAAAAAATAAATCGTATGGAAAACTGAAGAAAAACATCCGAAAGATGCTAGCTCCGTGTTTTTTTCAGGTCGGTGATTTTCCGGCTGGCCACTACCATGCAGAACTCCATCCATCTTGAGTGAAATTTTCATATGACTGCAAAACTGAAAAATAGGATCTTCTTTATCAAAGAAAATCATGCTACCATTTGCGTGAATGTAGATTTTCCTTTGAAAAAGAAGTTTTCTTACAATTCAAGCCCTGTTTGTTTTACCAGTGAATTTCCAAGGTCAGATCCTCATCCGGAGCAAAGTGGCACAGGCAAAGCAGCCACACCAGTTTACAGAGGATGAGGACTCCAGCCTCTTTATTCTTTATTTATGAAAACTGAGCCTATTTCTGTGGCCTACTGATACTACTGTGGTGTCACAAATTCAGCACGCTTTCCCCATGGGATCGCTAATAAGAAAAAAGTCACGTGATGGACAAAACATTTAAAAATGAAAGAGGTGCAATTCTATTTTCAGATCTGTTTTACAGTGTCATGACTCCACCAATTCCAAAAAAGACCCTTGATTTGTAAACATATAAATGGGAGAAAACTCAGATTGAGTCTCTTCAGTAATAAATAAAAATTGCAAGGGTAACGACACTGTTACTGTAATCGCTATACACATTCAGATATTTCACTAAGTCATAAAGCCTCCATTTATATTTATTAAATGTTTTACTGTACTTTGAGCGCTTTTCTTTTATCTTCAAATCTTTTCAAGCATCCAAACAGAATAATCCCGAGTATTATACTAAAGGAATGAAGGAATTATTTTATTCTTCAAAACTAGTCTCCTACTCAAGTTGGTAGTAGTTTTCAGTACTACTATGTCTGCCAATTTTTTAGTTTTTTTATTTCCTATGTATTCAGCATGTTCTTATGACACTATTTATCATAACTTTTTGCTGTGGCTTGCATCCAGCAAGAAAATGAGTGTTTTCATATCTTTAATCATGTACTACTATTATACAGTTGTTCAGTACCACATGGACAAAATGAAACTGTTGTGCTCTATTTGGAAACGCACTAAAACTGCCTGGCTATGCGGTGGTTTACATATAATTTTATTTCTCAAACTTTAGGACCATTAATTCAGGACATTTTCATCTTTAGGTATTTTTAGATCTTAAAATTAATACAGTGGCTCAACAACAGCCAATTCAGCAATCAAAACTACTTCAAGAAGTACAGGAGCAGTTAAAATGCCTATCATGCCAATTAATTTGTATTACAGCCACACTGCTGGATAGCACTAATTGATTTATATACCCTCCTTTCTATTCCCATTTACAAGGGCAATTATGAACTCCATCACATATGTTTAAATGGGTTACATTAGAATAATATCTAGAAGCTGGACCGCTGAGCTTAAAGTCTTTAAGAACAGGTAAATTCTTCTTTAATGGGTATGTTATCAATCCACTGCAAACAGCCTGTAACCTTTAAGGCAGGACACAGTACTAATATTTCAATTTTCATGGGCAGTTTGGGGTTGACTCCAATGATGAGCTCAAACGCTATTTTTAATTGTTTTAAAAACTGCGTATTATAGGCAGCAATAAACACTTACAAATTAGTATTATACCAGCCACTGCTCTCTCCAAAGCATGGTTTCTATAAACAAGTTGAAACGCATACATCTGTAAATAATAAGTATAAGTATGCTGAATTTAATGAATAAGGGCACTAAAAGAAATTGAACAGTAGGGGTTCAGCAATTAGAGTAACTGCCCATTTTATTAAAAATGTATTGTTTCCAGCTTTCACTTTAGAAGGCTTTTATGGCTCTGCTAATTCTGAGTTTTGATTTCCTTAGAAAAGGAGGGCTCCTCTTTATTTTCCTTGACAGCCCCCTGTCACACAGTCACTTGCCTTTTTTTACAAGGCAACAGACAATTGTTAAGCTTATCTCATTGCTCGGGATCTCACTCCAGGGCCCTCGCTGCAGACTTTTTTGGCGTCATGCCGCTCAGAGGTATGTTTTTCGTTGAGTAATGAAATCTGCTGAACCAGCAACCCCCAGACAGCCTCCCCCAGCCCCTTTCTAGGGCTGGAGCTCACCAACCCTCCCACAGAGCAGAGGGAAGAGCATGTGTCCGGCTTCCCAGTGATGCCTCTGCGAAAACAGGGCCATTTGCTGAGGCTGGCAAGGCTCGGGGCTGCGAAATGGAGCCGTGCATTTCCTCCTGCCGTGGAGCAGCAGCCTCCCGCAGAGGAGAAGGCAGCAAACCAGGAGGCAAAACCTCCTACCTTCTTGGAAAGGCAGCTTCCTACACCTAGCCCGTGTCCCAGGGAACGTCGCCCGTGCCCCCAGTACTATTGCAGGGAATCTCTGGGGCTCCTGTGCTTGTACAGATGTATTACGTTCGTGTAGCTCACCTCCCTAGTAAGTGTTAAGAATGCATAAGACTATTTTTAACACTAGCCTAATTGCACCCACATTGCTACATTGCTACAGCTGTGGGGGTTTAATTAAAACAATACATTATTTCCATTTAGACATGACATAATAACAGTGAAAAAACGGCTTTCATCACTCGGGCTTATCTGCAACAAGAAGGGCAGGCAGCCCAAATCTTAACCTTTCTGACATCCTCCAGCGCACTTACACACACGGCATCTGAGACCAAAACAGGGCCAAACTCTCTTCTCCTTTGTCCCTTCAACGTGCCAGATGAGGTCGGAGCACTCCTAGGAGCAGCACACCTCAACATTTCCCATGCTGACGTTAAGAAATCTGAGTTCACATGGGATATTTAAAAACTGAGAACCACCAGTATCTTTTGAGGGATGTGCAAATAAAATACACAGGTTATCGAGCTGCAATGCTTGCCTGAACGGAATTGCAGTATTTCTGAACTGAATACCTGCTAGACAAAAGATGGTAGCATAGTAAGGAAGATACCATGAAAACCTAAGCACCAGATTTCTTCTTGTAAATCGACATCCTTGTCACTGTGCCTACATAATATTTTATATCTATCTCTTTAGATGTTTATGGGTGCAATTCACTTTCCCTTGGTGCACTTAACCTGGCAAGTATCACTACGCCCTTTTCTCAGTGGGTGCAGAAGGAACAGAAAGCTGGGAAGGAGCTCGGTGTCCTAGAGCAAAGCGGTAGCAACGCTGCAGCTGTGGCTAAGAGCAGATCTCTGCCCCCTGCCTAGAGGACCAAAGATCAGTACAAGGAGGCATTCACAAGAGACTAGAGACAAGATGAGCACCGTGACTGAAGCTCGTGACTGGAGCATTTTCCAACACTGTTCTCTGACTCTCTACCTGCAGTGGATTTTCCTGTTAATCCCTCGGAGTGATGAATGCTCATAATTTTATCTCTATGTCACCTGTCAGTGCGATTCTCACTTGGAAGAGAAAAAAATGTGCACACACTGTACTGCAGACAAACAGATACGTGCTAGCAGTATTTCCTAGTCACCTGGTGTTTCTTATTCAACAACTACTTTGTTTTGTTTTTTTTTTTTTACCCAGCTACCCTGCTCATGTTTTACAGCATTATTCCAGCCGTACAAACAAGGAAGATGTCAACTGCACTTTACACAGAATATGACATAAAGGAAATATTTCAAAAGAGGAAATACTCCAAAGAGCTGGACAAGCAGCATTCAGTCCTGATCTAGTAACAAATCCAACACCTGAAGTCCAAGAAACTTAAGACAAAGTTTATGTTTCGAAAAAGGGAAATTATTTTTTTCAAGTGAGATTCAGTTCTAGAAGATCTTTGATGACTGTGGTTTAATCATTTTGCAATAATATGATTATCCGATATAATACATATGCATATAAGCATGTTTCACAAAATATGCATTCTTTATGGAAAAAACTTTTCTTGCCATATTTGAGAGATTCGGGCCACCATTTTCTGTAGAAATTAAGCTTATTTGTACAAACGCTTTTCAGTTGTCACAGTCGGAAAGACACGTTACTAAGTGTAAATTCTTTCAGTGCCATCTTCCCGAATTTGCTGAAGGACAGCTTTAGGTCTCAGCTGACACTGAAACATTTCTGAAGCCACAGCAAAACATAATTGACAATACACCAAGGCTACTCAAAAAATTGAGGACAGCGGTGAAACTGTCTGTAAGACTATCTATTTCGCTTTAAGGTCCAGAAAACCTCTGACCTACGGCACTAGTAATTCATGGAGTAACTGCGACAAGGCAGAGCAGCCATTTTAAGGGATTAGTACACTGTTAGTACAGCACAGGGTTGTTAGTTAGAAATCATTCACAGTGTAAGTTTAGTGTGCTTTTTCTTCACTTCCTTTTCTCCGCCCGGATCTCGTATAGTCTCTCATTACACACATATCTCTTGGAAATTCAGGGAAATTACTGGTGCTTTTTCCATACATTAACCTACCAGATATGTCATCCAAGGAGCTTACTACTACTACTACTACAAAGAGTAAACTGTGAAACCAAGAGAGGCTCTTTGGAAAACTTCTCTCTGGCCAATTTACCCTGGGACCAAGCACTACGGGCAGCCACAGCGTATGGGCAGCCCCAGCGAGGAGAGGGGCACGTTGCGGAAAACTCCCCCATCGCCCAGGCAGAGGGGACACCCCGCTGTTTCATGGCATCCCCGGCATTTGCAAACCAGTTTGTCTGATCACTAAGTTGTATTGTTTCCTCAGATAAGCAGGGCCCCAGTGAACAATTAAAGCTTTCAATAAATAATCTGTAAGCACATTCATTTGATTTACTGTTATTTGATACAGCAGTTAGTTTCAATGGGGCAGTTACTATTGATCACATAAAGTACTACAGACAAACATGAAACACTTGCAGAACTCCATGGATTATTACTCTTTATCTGCCACTCATCTGGCTTACTTGGAATGGTTGCAAAATTTAAAATCAATAACAACAATTAGTGTTCAGTATACTCTCAGGAATGAATCATGTGAAATATGTTTTGTTACAAAAATGAAATGTTGGAGAGCATACAAACATGAGAGACTCTTGCAAGCAGCAAAACTCTAAAAATCGTTTTTCCTGGTATTATAAAGTGTTGGACACAGGGGGTAAAGAAAAGAAAGAATATGGGTATTGTAAATGCACCTGCAAGCATACACGCAATTATAAAGAGGCACTGGCAAGATTTTCAAAATAAATTGAAGCAATTTAAGAATACAACTTTCAACTAAGTGATGAGACAGAGGCACCATTTTTTTCCGTAGAAAATTCCATGATAAGGCCTGCAATGTCACAATCACTTGACCTCTAAAGGAGTTTGGGTTGCTAATGATGGCAGGGCTTGATCCTGCATAGGGAACTGAAAATATATCAAAGTCTGATTCATCTTCCCACTAGCTTTTACTGAAGAGACTAACAGAGACACAAAAAGCTATCAAAATGTAAGAAATGAAAGCAAAATGAAATTAATAAAGCTGGAAATTGATTGTAAGTGATTTACATAGGAAAACACCTTTTAGCTTCAGATTCATATAAATTAGTCGTGAATCTAATGAAATGCATGGAAAAAACAGTATTTTGAGATCTCTGCTAGAGTAATAATTCTAGATAATTAAAATGCAAAGCAATAAGAGAAATGTTTTATCATTAAACTGTAACCAGAGCTCTGTGTGAAATCATCCATTCAGAAGACTTGTTTTTCATCAATTATTTGTTATTTATCTGATGTAAATATAAGAAGGTCTAATTAAAATGTATGACTCCTTATGCAGCTTCTTGTCATTAAGACCAATGAAAGCATTCTGAAGACCATAATGAAATAATTATGTTTGCCTTTAAGAATCCTCTTCAACAACACATGGCAGTACTACACTAAATTAAAACATCAGAAACTAAATTTCTCTTGCATCTATTTCCATTTTCACTAATTATACCCCCAAGCTTTCCAATAGACCAGGCCCTAAAATTCTTTTGAAGCTGGAACAGCCTAAGGAACAGCAGCCTTCTCATAGTAATGGACTTTGATGAACAAACAAAGGTAATGCAGCCCTGCAAGCATTAATATTTCAAATAGAGTTATCATGTGAAAATATGTGTTTCTTTGAAAAATGGGGTAAAAGACGGCTGGTGAGGAGCCAAATAAGTATGTGTTCCAGGGCAACTGATACTCTGATTTAATCTTATTTAATTGCGTCACTCCTTCCTCACCTCTTTTCGTCAGAGTGTTTTCTTGCTCTGCACAGGAATTAAGGATAGCAGAAGCATAACAAACACGGTATTACTGGGCAGTATCAGTGTAACATGCTGTAATTAAGCTCTGCTTTCACATTTTAGCGAAGGTGAAAAAAGCTACTTGGAGCAGTTGCAGCGTTCACACTGGGCTCCATTTCACAGGCAGGGGAAAAGCTATTTTCTCAAACTGCATCCAGACATACAGTTCTTCCCGACACGTAGCTCGTGCTTCATCCACAAACTGTTGCAATATCTATCCACAACACAGGGAAAGGAAAGGATTTGGATAAGGAAAAAAACAGAGAAGGATGTGAGTCAGCTCAGACTTCTTGCAATCAGCTGACAGCTTCGCTGCAAAACTTAAGAAAGATAATGCCCTGGTCTCAGAGAAGCGAATGCAGCGACACACGCGAAACGCAGAAAGATGAGCAGCTCACATACCTCACCCTCATAGCCTGTGACCGTGTGTGCAGCCAGAAAAGCACAACTGGAATGTGCTCTCGAGATGCAGAAAGGAAGGCTGAGCTTCACCAGGAGATGAGGATTTGAGGAAAGTCTATTCTTCCATTCACCCCCCTCACCAAAGATACTTTGCACAAACATCTGAAAGACATAGGGTTTGTCGTTGCCAAGATTTGTTCTGCGTTTTGTATCTTGGTGTTCGAAGTGTGGGGTGAAAACTGAGCTATCTTTAACAAAGACAGGTCTCCAAGGCTTCCCAGCCAGCCACTAAGGAGGATCTGACACACAACAACCCAGTAATTAATAAAATTTCTTCCAGAAATGAATGAAAGAAGCAAACCCAAACAACAAAGCAATGCAAAGGACTACTCTGAAAGATGGGGTGGAAAAAAAAGTCTCCTCAAGTTGGAGGTGGAGAGACAGAAGTATGAATAACTCTTTAAAAGCAAACAAACAAAACCCCCTAAGGACCTGATCTTAACAATAAAAAAGCTAACACGTGCATGACGTTTTTAGCCAGTCCTTCGACTCGTGCCCCAAGCCAAAAATGCAGATTGATGGATTAGTGCTCTCTGCTAGGAAGGGAAGGTTTGTAGAGAAGATAGCATCTTCGATTAGGTTAACAGGGGGAGCTGTGCAAAAAACAAAGAGACAAGCTGTGGGGCACGCAGGCGTTCCTCCCTGTCCGGGCTGGAGGCCTAGGGAAAGCATCCGTCTTCGATCAAACGCCGCGCTCGGGAACGGAAAGGTTTGGGCAGGTATCACCAGATGGCACTGTTACACAGTTTTCCAAGTCCTCTTCCTTCCTGTGCGAGTGAATGTTCAGTCTTGGCAAGACAGGCAACGTTGGTCTTCCCTGTGGCTCTTCTGGTACAAGGCGAGGACTACATGAGCGGGGCTGGGGAGGAGGAGAGGGCCCAGGGCAGCGGGGCCCGGCAGGACGGGCACCGTGCCTGAGGCGCCAGAGAGGCCTCGTAGGGCTGCGGGTGCCCAAACACCTCTCTCTGACATTGGTTTTTGTGAACAAATGAAATGTCCCAAACAACTCAGCCCCCAATATATCCACTTATCATGCAGGGACCTGCAAATGCTCTTCACATCGGTCACCGGCTGGCAGAGGAGAGATTTTGGGACAAGACTGGAAGAGGACAAGAAAGGCCAATGCTGCCTTGCAGGCAAAGAGAGCTCCCTCTGGGATGGGCCGTGTGCCGCCAGCCAGGTGGCTGAGAAATAACAAAATGCCCTGCTCCGGAGGATCACTGGAATGGCCATCTCAGGATTACGTGTTTCACCACAAACTGCATTCAGATTAAAAAAAATGACATGATTTAACAGATTTTTTGTTTAATTTCACTGACTTTTTTTTTTTTTTCTTCGCCTGAATGAACCATTCCTTCCACTCTTTGTGTATTATGGACACAAATGGCTCTCCAGCACTGAAGCACCCACTGAAGGCAATCTGTGTTGGATCCCACTGCAGCAGTTGTCTCTGGTTGGTGCAACACCAGGCAACTCGGTCAGTCGCTCCACATCGCTGCTGTATGGTTTGAAAGGACAATAATCCTTATTTTTTCTCAAAGACAAAAAGCGATGTTGGCTGTTCCTTGTGCTGAACAATCACAGCAAAACAGCAACAGCTTTTACTAGTATTTCATTGAAGTAGTGGTACATAAATATGTTAAAGGCTTAGTCATACAAGCACTCTTGTGTCTGAAACTCCTATTAAAACCAAGGGTGGAGGGCTGAGTGCATTCAAGTGCTTCAATAGATAAGGCTCTACAAGACAAAGATACACTTAATTTGTCTTTTTATTGTTCAAAGATCCTTGCTAAAAATACAATGTGAGCCTAGAGAAAAGTATTATGGTTCAGTGGAAAGAGATCCTCCAAATCATCAAATGAAACTCAGCGGTGCTAAAGAAAGGTCTTTGTTGTGAGACTTTTCTCTGCTCTTTATCTTAGGGGATGCACTTACAGGGTAAAATGTAAGTCACCGAAAGTGCACGAAACGGAAATCCCTCCAAACTATGGATGGACTTTAACACCATGTCCTTAGCGGTGAAGATCCAGAGCACTTTGAGAATTTATAAATACTCACTCAAGCTTTAACCTATTAAACCCGTACATGTGTCGCCTGCGTGTATATATTTAGCTTACATAGTTTTATAATATTCAGTTTATATATGGTATAAGCAGGGGAAAGAAAAATCACCTTGTCCAAGGGGAACAGAAGGTATATTATATACTCTGTGTCCAGGATTCTTTACACAGACTTGCTGGATTATATTTCCATCTCTCAACAAAAGTATTTGAAGAAGCTGTAAAACTCAAACTGAATGCTAAAAGCAAGTGGGGTCAGTTGCATAAGGGCTGGCATTGGTTTGTTGAGTTTTCTCCTGCCTACTCCCAAATAAAGGGACAAAGAAGTTAACATTGCGGGAATGTGTTCCGAAACCACATGATATCCTTATCAGATTGTCATGTACAACAGAAGTTCTCACACAGGGACCCCATGCTGGTGATCTGCCGTGAGCTGCCCCGTCACATGATGGAGGCTCGCCGCTCCTATTCAGATCGCTGAAATGAACTGAAGGAAGCGAGAGTCACCCCCCCCCCCCCCCCCAAAATAAGCAAAATGTGCAGCGAGCACAGCCACGTTAACTCACTGCCACTGGGAAAGCAATCCAGAGCCGCTGCAAATGACGAGCGTGAGTTCGAAGAAGACAAGCTAGCTATTAAAACCTACACCAGGAGGACAAGTTTGAAATTGTCTGAGAAAAAGTCCGCTCACATGCAAGGAAGCAAACAGAGCAGAGAAATAACAGATCAGACAAAACACATGGAAAAAAAATAGGCTTGTGGTTTATATCTTGAATTCTGCAAACTCAAATTATAAAAACTTGTAAATTCATAGAAAAAGAGTGATATGCAGTTAAAAATAAGTCCTGCTTTGTCATGCAAGTGTCTCCATTTCCACTCAGTGCTGTGAACTGTCATCTAATTGCTTTTCCGTGTAGTTAAGGTGAAATGGGAAAATCCTTTAAAATTTTTAATATTAAATGAAAGTTCTAAACAATATCTGGCCTTTTCAATATGTGGCTTGTTTTTAAAAGTGCTGAGGGAGCTCTCAGATGCTCAGCATTTTTGGAAACGAAGCCATGAAATGTAGATTTAGGATGCTAACTTCAGGCTACTGTTTCTGACATTCTTAACTTTTGAAACACATTTGCTCATGCAACGTCGGATTAATAAAATCCCAAACATGAGATTACTTTCAAAAAAGCACTTTAAAATCCAGATTTTTTTTTTTGCTGGAAGTTGTTTACCCATTACAATTGAAAGGAACAGCTAAGATTACGGTGACTGAAAGGCTACACAGAAGAGCCATTCCCACATTGTATCAGTTTGTTTATTTTGTACCTAGAATATGGTTCTCATAAAAAGGCAGCAGCAGACGAAAGACATTACTCGCGGTTTGCCTGCTACAAAATCCAGTTCTGCTGCCCTCCTGCCTACCCTTTTTCTTGCAGTACGGAGGAGATGATTATTCTGTTATTTTAGACTAGTTTGGAGCATTTCATGCCTTCTATTTTCGTGGTTCCATTTGGTTTGAAAGGGCTTGGATTTCAGCACGAAGTGGCATGGGTCACACTGCATGGGGACAGACTTCATGCACATGAGCAAAGGTCAAAATCAATCATAGCTTTGTATTTCCAGCCCTATTACTTTTGGCAGTTTCCCCTGCCAGAAGGGGCTAAAATATTTGCTTCCCAAAAGGAGTAAACATCAATAGGGGGCAGGAGGATAATCAGCTTCTCAACCACGCAGCGGTGAGAAATGAGGGAACGGGATCCCTTCCTCGCGACAGCCATTTAGCTATCTAAACATTGCAAGTAACGTTTCCAGCGAAAAGTTTAAGGATTTCACAGCGCAGCAACTTGAAAAGGACAATAGGCCTATTTAGGCAATTATATTATGCAGGCTTTGTTATTAGGCAGCCCTGCTCAGTCCCAGAAAGTCTGGATAATCAAAAGTGTCCAAGTACAGGAAGGGGAAAAGTACAACCCCACCCTCCTTCGCAGCCGCTGCCAGGATCTGTGGATCCTGAAGGGTAAAGTCTATTTACTGAAGTTCCTTGGCCATTTCAGACATCAACTGATATCCTTCCTCGCGAGGCTGGAAATGGCCCGGCCCCGGGCAGCCACGGGCAGGGGGCGAGGGACGGTCCCCCCGCTTGCACTCAGGCCAGCACCGACCCATTACAGCCAGACAGACCTGCGAAGGTTTTTGAGGTGCAGCAGCAGCAGCAGCCCTTGCCAGCACCACGTCCCCCTTCACAAGCCCCGGGGCTGGCTGCGTGACCCCCAGGCCGAGCCCCCCGGCGCGGGGCTGTGGTGCGGGGGTGATACGGGCACGCCATGAGCACGGCCCTGGGAAGCGCGCTCAGCTCTAAGTGGGGATTTAGCTGGACGCGAGGATGAGTAACTTGGCCGTCTGAAACATTATCTCTTCCCTTTCAACTCCTTAACTTCAGCGTAACCCTCTCCGAGGCAGCGCTGCACCAGGCTAGCTTTGTTCTGACAAGTTACACCTTCACTGCACAGACGCATTAGGCAGGCGGGGAGTCACCCAAAGATACATTGCTTTTCCTCCGAGCTTATCCCACCCTGACTTCACCAGCGAATGCCTCTCATCATTTTTGTCTGCGGGAGTTTTTGACAGTGGTGCACGTCCATTAAGAGTTTTCCTGCGCCAGCAGCTGAATCGGGCGTCCTAGACTGGAGGCTACACGGGGAATCAGTCGCTCTCGTTTCAATTAATTTGGAAGAAAAATACCCCCCTGCAAGGTCTTGACTGAGAAAATCTGGGTATTGAAGAAGATCAGAAACAAACATTTCTCATCGCATACTTCAGGGCATTAAGCCACGAGTACAAAAATTTAAATAGAGACTACGTTCCTAAGCAAATCAGTCCTGGCGATTTAGCTGTAAAGTTTATAAATGAACTTTAAAGTAAATAACCTGGTTCAAACAGATCTTGCCTTCTGGGCACTAGCAAACACACCTGCAGCAATGTGATACTTGGGAATGCAGATTACAAGTCCTTCACTTCAAAATGTTTGTTTTTAAATTCAGAAAGATGAAAGAAAATAAAGTACCGAGCTTTTTTTTTTTTTTCTTTTTTTTTTTCTGTTGAGCACAGATGTTTCTAGTATTTCCAGTGCTCCCAGGGAACAAGAACCTGACCCAAACACCGTAACAGTCTGGAATTCAGAAGTAAAACGTATGCCTTCTGGATTTTTATCTTCACGAACTTTCTGAAAGTTAATACCTTCTAGATCCCCTCCAGCCGAGCACTTCCCACCGAACCCAAGCAACAACTGCATGCCACAGGAGTGCCCACACCACGCCACGCTCTGTTGCCACATCCATAACTTCTGCCATCATCAAATTTCTTATCTTCTAAATGTAACAAAACACAGTGGGTAGTAGGCTTTTATGTTACATTATTAGCTAAAACACTACACCCTACCAAGCAAACTTACTCTGGTTTTGCGCCTTCTCATTTTTTACCTGTTTAATTAATGAAGACCGACGAAGACTTTTATTAACTGACTTTTTTTCCAAGGCCAAAGGAAAATGGCCATTCCTCGCAGCTCATTCCCTCTTAGGGCTTGTCCCGTTCCCACTTCCGCACTACTTAGTTAGCTCGCGTTTCACCAAAAGTTACTCGTTTTCTCTTGGTAATCGTCGTTGCTACACTACGAGGGTACAGAAAATTCCAGCTGACTTAAAAGTATAAATTAATCATTCTTGAGATCTTAACTGTAGTCATTTTTGTCCTCTTAAGAACTATTCTCCTCTAATTTGATTATATCGACCTGATTTTTATCTTACAAGGAAAGGAGCGAGAATTACTCGTGATTAAAAGCACAGTTGGTTCTAGTCTCAATTTTTAGTCCACGCTTTTCTTTGTAAATAAATAACTTCTTTTCAAACCTGTAACAATGTAACTAATACCAGATAAAAATATAAACATGTATGAACACAATAATATATATATTTTGTATGTGTTTGTAAAACATCTTGCAATACGCAGTGGCTAACGTTTGGGTTGCAGACCCATAGCAGGTTTTTCCTCCCCACAGGGGGAGGAAAAAAAAAAATACCACACAAGTTAAGGTCATGTTTGGGTTGCATCTTACCCTCTGTTTTACTTTGCAGACCCTGGTGGACTAGAAAATTCGTGATGTGGCAGGATTGCGTTGGCTTAGTGAACTGTAACAGGATTAACATACTGAGGATGTGCTGAAGTTGGAGACCTACAGCACTCTGCCCTAACCTCTGCGATGGCCAATTCTGCCAGCATTTCAGCTGAAACCTTGATGCTGCCTGGGACTGTTGCTGGGCTGTTCTGAGTCTGCACTATTCAGGTATTATTCCCTTAACAACCATTTACCTTTTACTCTACAATCACATCTCTATCAAAGCAATATTTCTCAGGCCTAGAGCAATGGCTGCAGGTGTACTGCTTTTATGGCAGAGTCAAAAATAAAACAATAAACTAGATTAAAAAAAAATCTATTACACATCTAATAATTTCAAAATTTGGCTATGATTACATTTCATTTAATCACGGAGTTCTTCATAAAAAGGGAGAAACACTTGAGTTTAAATTAAACATTGTTATCTTTGTATTTGTAAACACCGGAGCAACCTTTAAACCATCAATAGCTTTCTGTACCACGAAAATTCTGTTTTTTGACATATTTGCAGGCGATACAACATAAAATCTTACATTTTTTCAGAATTTGAGTATTTTATAATCTGTGTACATACATTTATCCACACTCATAAAGTGCTTACACTTTCTCCAAAATTAAAAACATAACTTGCTCTACATATCAGACAAAATTCTTCATTTAGACTTTAACTAAATTGCTTTTCCATATTTATATACCACTAAATTTCACAGCTTAAATTACAGCCACCGTATTATAATTCAGGTTTTGGCCTGATTTTAAATTCCCATGCAGTGAAGACTAATCCCATTGCTTACAAAGTTATGGGACCAGATTCCTGAACGCATTTTCCTTGTATTTTTTTTTATTTACTTTTGTTAATATGAGTTTCTTTGACTAGCTAAACTTTGCTGTTATCAACACTTGTCTCTTATCACAGGCCCTAAACAAATGACATATTTACCACTCATTCCATTCTGATAAGGGTAATCCTGTGTTTAACTTGTCCAAGAACAAACACCATATATTTTGTTTTTAAGAATCACGCTTCTAGTTATTAACAAAATAGAAGTGAATGAACAGAACATTTTTAAACCAGAAGTTATTTAAAGACTATTTTGCAAATGACAGCTTTTTATCATAGCTTATTCCTCCTACTTCAGGAAAGTTTATTTAATTCTAAGTTTCCATGATATCCCCGCCAAAGTTATACGAAAGTTTAAACCATAGGAGGAAAGCACATTTTTAGTGAAACATCTGTTTGTTCCCCCTCCCACTGAAGCTCTCCCATAGCTAGTAACATTATTTGGAAGAAAGAGCTTTGTTTCCTATCTCGTTTGAAGCATTTTGAGAACGGCGTGGAGAAAATAAACATCCCATGCTGAACCTCACAGTCTAATTTTAATTGTAAAGACATCAAAATATTTGCAGCATTGTAGGCTGGTAGTCATTGATTTTTACGACTCTGTTTTCCTTGCTCAGCCCACACAAATGTCATAGGCTGACTGAAAACTTCTGAGAAGAGAGAAAAACACACTACTTCACCAACCATTTTTTAAATTTATTTTTCACTCCCACTCACTTTCTCGAGATAAACTACATCGAAGGGAGAACTATTCTAATTACTAAGCAACTTTTTAACACAGTGCATAACAAAAATTTCAAACAATTATACAGTTAATGGTGTACTGAAGTGCCCGAGAGCATACTAAAAACATTTTGATAGATAGCCAAGTCATTTATCTAAATCACCGTCAGAGCAGTGAAGCATCCTGCAAGCTTTTATGCAGAGTAAAAGGTGATGCTTTCTGGCACTTCTTGTCGTTTCTCAAAGTTGGAATTGTGGTGTTAAAATTCTGCCATTGTTTGCCACCTATGCATTTCAGCACAAAATCAAGACCCTCTAACATAATAATACGTTTTCAGAAGTGTCCTACCACTAACTCTTCTTCCTTGGTTACTAGTGTAACCCTGCCTGAATCTCAAGGTATAGAAATAATTGATGGTTAAACTCAAAGGGTGTTCACAGTAAGTAGTTTTCTAGCAAAACAGCAACTACTTAGAGCAACAAAGTGAAGAAGAAAGGTGGCAGGAAGGTCAGTACAAAGAAATATTGCCTTTTCTTAGGAAACTTAAAACTCCTGTTTGATTTTTGGACTGGCACCTACCCACTGCAATTCAATGTCTTTGTAAGAACTGCACAGAGCAGCATTTTAATTGCTTGGCTGCTCTGCTAAAATGCACTTCAAGACAACAAGCATCCAGATTATCAAACATGGTGCAAAATTAGATTACGGAGGCAAAGAAAAAAAAAAAAAAAGACGACTACAGAGATGTTACGTAAATTCGTCCTTCACTGGTTGGAGTTTTACAAGTGCTGTATTATATTATAATTTTGTGTGTTCCTGCTTGGCTTCACAACTAGTTCTAAGGATCAATATGCGACATATGAAGGGATAAACAGAAAGCTCGGTGCTTCTTTCCTTTTTCCTTCCTTGCCAGAGGAGAAAAAACGCTTGCAAACCACATTCTGCACAAAAGTCCCCCCACCCCTCCTCACCCCTGCAGTTAATTACAAGTATTTTTTTTTAAATACATGCAAATAATCATAATTGCTTTAAAGTGGAAAAATAACAGTTGGGACCTACATTGAGCACTGTGCCGGTGTTGCCACTCTGTTTGTGCCAATCCACTGAAGCATGCTTTGAGAGCCTTCTCCTGGAGCATGCAGGAAGACGGACTCGCAGTGTAGAAATCCAGCATCTGAGCAGGGCTCACTGCTAGAACATCCATACAGTCAAACATGATTCCCCCTGCACAGAATGCCTGCAAAAGTGCTTTCCTCTAGGTGTGGAGGAAAATGGCACATAAAAGTACACCCAACTCCATCAAACTCTGCCCCTTTTTTGGCACGTAGGCTGTTGGTCTTTTTCCCAGACCAGAATCATGAATTATGACAGACAACACAGCTAAAAGCCTGTAATTGATCCAAATGATCATTTACCATTTTCCAGGCTGCCCAGCCAATCCAGCAAGATGGGGGGAAGCGAGCCGCATTCCAAGTTTTAGCTCCGATCAATCTCCCCCAAAATTTCTTTAGAACCAGTCCCGCTCCTCAGGCGCTCGCCGGCTGCGTGCCGCTCCTCGTGCCGCGCGGACGGCCCGAGTCCCGGGGACGAAACCGCTCCGGTAGGACCTCTGGATCCCCCTCAGCCATGAATAGATCCTTCTGCCTCTGAACAGCTCACTTCCTACTACTTGTGTCACACAGAATGAAAGATTGAATTGCCTAATATATGCGAGTGAACTTTCTGTGAACCCTTCCCAGGCTGCTAACCTTCAAATGACCCAGGCGTCTGACATCACCAGCTCCCAGGATTCTCACACGGCTTAAAAACTCCCGGCAGCCCGGCAGCCAGCAGGCAGCGGGCGGCCGGGGCGAGCTGCGGCCCTCCCCGGGTCGCCCCGCTCCGCCGGGGTACGGCGGCGAGCGGGGAGGCGAGCGCGCGCGCGGATGAAAAATAAAATTTAAATAATTTGAAAAAAAAAGAATAAAATTAAAATCAGGAGGGAAGCACGCCGGGAATAGAAAACGGGCCCCGCGCCGGCCGGGAAGCTGTTTTGCGCAGCGCTGTTTTAGGTGGTTGCAGGGAACGGAGGGTTTGCAGATTTCAGCTCCGTTTGCTCAAACTTCTGGGCCCCCCTCCCCGCTTCCCTTCTCCCCCCGCCACATTCCTCTACTCCCCGGGGGAGGCCGCGAGCAAGGCGCGGGCGGCCGCAGCCGCACCGCAGTCACGGACACGGGCTTCGCCCCGGCTGCTGGGGCCGCGGGAGCAGCCTCACCCCGCAGGGCACCGCCACCCACAGCAGTGGTGGCTGGCACCGGCCCTGCTCCTGGCAGCCACCGTGCGGGCCCATCCCTGCTGTGCGGCCGGGTCCCCATCTCTCCTCACCACCCCTGTTCTCACTCGGATGGGTTATTACGGCTGTGGAGGAGCCAGGCAACGCTGCCCAGAGCTCCCAGGTTTCCCTGCTGAGCCGGGTCCCTGCCCCGTGCCCACGGAGGCCCGAGGGCACCAAGACCGGAGCCTGGCCTAGGGCAGGAGGCAGCCCCGCAACCCCCTCCTCACCCTGCCCCGGCTGCTGCTCCCAGGGCCGGTCCCGCCTGTCTCTGATTAGCAAAAAGGGGCAGGGCTGGCTCCAGGGGCTGTATCAGCTTTCGTGGGGCTAATGAGCCCCAGCTCCCCGTGGGGTGAGAGCTGGCAGCTTTGTGGGGGCTGGACACAATCAGAGCTCATCCCGTGCCCCAAAAGCGTGGCTGCCCCCAGGCAGGGGACCCGGCTGCCCCTTGTGCCCAGGAGGCCACCACCACCTCCTCCCTCACCGCCATTTTGAAAGCATTTTGGGCTGCTCCCACCTCCTCCTCAAGGCTGGCAGCCCACCCCAAAGCCCACCCAGCAGCGCTGCTGGCAGCCCTCCCGTGTGGCCCCATGAGGGAATGGGATGCGAGGCCTTGCTGGGTGCCTGGCCAGAGCGCCCAGCGCCCCTGGTGCCAGGGGAGCCAACGTGGTGTGCTCGCCTCGCTGCTGGCCTACGCTTTGTGTCTGGCCTACCCTTTGTGTCAAGCCTGAGCAAAGCTCTGGCTTTTTTTTCTGTAAATAGCAACCTCCTGCAAAGTCTTGCTTGCAGAGAGACTCCACCGAGTCCTTATCGCTACATGCACTTTAAAAATGAAAAATAACATTGATGAGCCTGGAAACACTCCCTCTGCCCCACTGGAAAGAACATGAGCTAAATGACCACATGCATGCTTTTACTTTAAGCAAACGAGCCAAGCCTCTGGCAGAGCAAGCACTCACAGCTCCGTCAAGCCCAGAGTGAGGTTTCCAGAGGCACAAAGGAGCCCGGCCTCCAGGAGAGGCGAGCGCTTCCCTCCTTTCTCTGCCTTGCAGCCGTCCCTCCCTTTTCCCCTCCAGTCACTTGTGTGGCTTCTCAGCATTTCTGAAAATCGAAAACTAGCTCGGGTTAGGAAACTGAAAAATGAAACACTCCATTACTGCACCTTTTCTAAAACCCCAAGATCAGAGTCTGGCTGAGCAGGGGACACTGAGCAAGCAAAAGGCACACAATTGAGGACTGTAAAGAAATACTGGAGAGAGATTCACTCTTGGACCTGTGCAACCAGTTTAATGGATGTGATGTCCTCTCTCTACAAAAAGTCCTTTGATGATCTGAGAGCTCTTCGACAATGCCTGTAAATTGCGTTAACAAAACTTTTCACAAAGGTTCAAGAATATTAAAAAGAAAAAAGAAAACCCATGCACACTTGCTCCCTTGAAACTGATACATCCATACTGCAGACAAGGAGCCAGCAAAAAGACCTGCTGTAATCTGAAAGCAAATCTGCCTGAAGAGATAAAAACAAAAGCTTTTCTTAATGCTTTTTTCCCCCCTCAGACACGAGCACTCTAGCTGTCCCTGCAGCAGGCAGTGTCTTTTTCCATATTCCCTCTACGTAGAAGACGGACAAAGCTGAAGTTTAACACTTTTTAAGGACTTTCTAAGTTCGTCAGGGTGTCCTCCCCCATGCTGGAAGTCCTCAAGCTAATGAAGTCCCTGACACTCTGTAATCTGAAAATTATGCGCAGCACATGTTTATCCAAAAAGTCACCCTTTAGGGAAGGCTTGTTTAAACATTTTCAGCCCAGCAAGCAGAATTCTCCACAGCATAAAGGAAAGTGGAAAAGTGGTTAATTTTTTTGTTAAAATCTCGGCTGCCTATGTTGCTGCAATTTGGTTTGTTTTGAGTAACAAAGCTAAATTAGAAAGCAGCGTTTTCTAACCAGATGATACAGCATGCACGAGAAGTTCGGAATATGCAATGCGTCATCATAAAAATAATTGGAAGGGATCATACAAAACACAGTATGTTTTGTCAGTCTCCGACTTAGGGAGAAAATAGCGTTTTGTGCAGACCAGGGCTCTTGGAACAGCCTAAGCTTATGCCAAGAAAAACATATTGCCCATGTGAGTTAAAATAAATAAAATCATACAAACAGAAATGCAGTTCTGTTTATTCCATTACCAGTCCTATAAAACCATATTTAAAAATAAAAGCTGCCCGTTGTGCCTCAAAACGGAGACTGGCAACTTCTGAAAGTAAATGTCAGGAAGTCATGCTTAACTGCATACGAATTGAAAAAGATTGCTTTTTCACACTGTATCTAAATGAGCCAGGTAGCTCATCATGTTTTATTACGAATAATAGTTGTGCTAATGCTTATATTTATTACTAAAACCACATGTAATTAACGAATTCTTCAAATAGTCTAATGGTTTGCTCACATACTATTTCTACAATACAGTCATTTATGTATCTCATAATTCACTTTGAAATAGCATGATACTTGTTTTTCTTGAACAGAGTATCAGGAAAAGCTACACTCATAAAACAGTGGATATTTTCTAATTTAGATCAGGACTAACCATAACTATTGTGATAACTAATAGCCCCCTAATTCAAATGTAATGAAACTTTAAGTCATGCCACATATTTTAAATGTCTACCCAGCTCATATAGAGGTGCAAGTAGGAAACAACCCTCCAATATCTTCCCCTTTATCCATGCAAAGAAATTTTGATTTTACATCACCACTTTGATCTGTTTTCTCTCAGACTGCAATGGCAGAAACTTTACAATAAACATATTCTTAGCCACAAGTGAAATAAAAAAGCAAAAGTTCAAGTCAGAAATCTATTTCCTTTGGTGTTACTGTATATTTGTCAGTGTGACATAGCACATTTGAAACCCATAATCATAAAACAAAAATTTACAGCCGAGGTTTAGGGTCTACATCTGTTTCTCTGGTTTTTGTACTGCAATTACCCACTGGACAATTCCGAGAGAAGCACTATGAATCATGTACTGCACACGTTTGTGCTGGTCACTTTTTCGTTAGTACAGGAGTGTGAGGAGTCAGTAATGTGCTTCACCAAGAGAGAGCGTTAACTAGAATTAGGATTAGTGCACTAGGCTCTCTAAATAAAAATGACTTTACTGCAAGCAACGCCGTACTCCTGGAATATTACAGGCATATTTATAGCATGGAAAAATTAAGAAGTACATGCAAAAATTCTCTAAAACGAAATACCTCAGGGGAGGCATACTTTTTTTTTGCATGCATGCATTTTACTATTAATCAAACGTAGCACTCTCTTGAAACAGTTTTGACAGCAGAGTAAATGGTTACTAGTGAATGATGTGTGTGTTTAAGCAGTGAAAGCAGAGACAAAGTGATGTTTTCTTCTACTCCCTAGGCAAGAGCTGACACTAAGCTTGCTGCCTCAGCTTTGATACTCACAGATTCCTTTGTGTCAGTTGCTGGGAGAATCACTGGCAGTTCACTAACCCTGCCTCACACACAGGGGCTTTGATTTTTACCTCTTCATTGAGAATAGATGTTAATATGAAACAGTGCTTGTCTGCCTTGGCGCTTTTTTTTTTTCCCCTCCAACTGGTGATACGGGGTTTCAAATCCAAGAATCTGAATCACCCTAACACTACATGTATTTTTTTAGTGTCGTAGGATGTTTTCCTCATGTCTCAAGCACAAGAATGATGTTAAAAAATTGTGGGGAAGAAAATCACTGGGACACAGTGATGGCTGCATATTTAAAACTCTAAGGTAGTTCTGATGAAATGGAGATCAATCCTGAGCAAGAACGGCCCCCAAGAAAATAAAAACAGTAAAATTACTGGCACAAAATGACACAAATGGCATGGATGACCATGAAGTACAGTGAAATTAAGTCAAGGGTTTTCTTGTGACTGATGTATGCTACTATACGCAACTCACAATGACTGAAACAGGAATTTGCACGTAACAGGAAGAATTACTTCAGGCCTGAAATGTAACAGCAACTGGCAAAAAAGTATTCAGCACAGAACAATATTTGATTTTAGATGGGAAAAGCAGAGTTAGTCAGCTCCAGATCCAGAACCTGGGCATGCAACAAGCCTGCAAGTCACCTAACCGATAAAGGCTTTTTGTCTGTTGTATTCGGTGGGTATGTGTTTGTAAAGATGCCTTTATAGCTGATTGCTTAACTTAAAGGCAATGAAAAGAATCCATCTCCACAATCTGAAGCATGCTACCATGTTTCTTAGAATCCACTCTGCGTTTTACATTCCCTTGGCCCTAAGCCAGGGAAAGAGAACTGCCCTAGCTGATAAAACTGGAAGGGTATCTGGTTCAGCAGCCCATTTCTAAGACTGACTGCTACTAGATCTTCCTAAGGAGAACGCAGGAATCCCCAGTGACTGGCAAAGTGAAACTCACCCACAGGTTCCCAAATAGCCTCCCCTCTAACAGTGAGTCACTTCAGCATTAGAGCATGAGATTTAATATTCTTTCCAAATTTGGTTTTTGGACTAATCCTGACATTGTAGATATTCATGTATACCCAATGTCTCTTTGGATCGTGATAAATTTGTAGCTCCATGTCACAAAAGGAGATAGAAAGTTATTCAGCCTGAGAGAAAGAAGGATGAATACTTTAAAAAACAAAACAACATACAAAAAACACAACCCCATAAAACTTATCTATGTTGTGGGTAGAGGAAAACATAGTCAAAGCTGCACCTCTGAGGCCCAAAAGGCTGACTGCTGCCCATTCCAGAAAGGCTGGCAAACAAGCAATGACATCATCAGCCTAAAGCCTGAATGACATGTATGTTTGAAGGATTAAAAAAAAAAAAGAAAAAAAAAGTATTATTACATTTAAAATTGGCTGCATGCTGAATAGCCTTCGCTTGCTGTTTGGGAGATCCTGCAAACACTATGCTAAATGGCTGCCAGTAAAAGAAGGGAAAAAAAAAAAAGTTCTGTTTCATTTTGCTTTCTTTTTAAATGACCAGAAACTGTTGTTTCAAGGCTTAGCCAAGAAAGAGATTTTTACTGCTAGCTTATAAATCCCTCAGAACAGAGAGTTATAATGGAAATGCTGAGGTAACTACGGTGCCATGCATGGCACTGACACATTGCATTATATAATCCGGGGAGAATGAGGGCTGGGAGATCTATAAACTGTAAGTAGAAGCAAGAGGTAAGAAAGAGCAGAAGAGCAAGTAGAAATATTGAATGTTAAACTGCAGAGAATACTTCTTCTAACAATAAAGTTTCCTGTATGCTGCATATGTTCGTAGCTGGCTGAAGGCAAAAGAGCACAGAGCTCTTTTAAAAATAATAACAGAGATTCCAAAAGGCTATTTAACTGCTTTGTTTCTGCCCTTTTCAAGAGGAAAAAAAATCAAAAGTTACCTAACAGAAGGGTAATATCTCCCGTTGTTCTGATATCCTGAAAGGCACCTCACAGTGTGCACATAAATGAAGTCAGAAAACACCGAATAAACGGAGCTCCAAACACAGACATCTTACAACCCCAGCTGGGACCAGGAGCAGAACAGAAACTGGGACAACAGCATTTCTAGAATTTCACTGATGGCATCTTAAACTCTTAGGGAAAAATTAGCCCTAGTGACTTTCTTCTAAGAAAAGGCCAAAGTTACTGAGAAAAAAATAGAACCACAGTTCAGTGCAGGCCTATATCCTGACAAAGACTAAAGCCTTATGTAAGCCCTATTACGAAAATCTAAGGCAGACTCAAGCAGCATTTAGGGCTCATGCACTGCTGCAGACAACCTATACAAGATGATCCCAGAAGCCCACAAATAGCAGCAATGCACCTGCACAGAGCTCTGGTCACAAAAAAACTGATGGAGAATCGATGGATTGGATTGTGCCACTAGTGTAAACCAGAACAGACCGGCAGCTTGGCAGCCTGGTGCACGTATTCGTGACAATTCCACTCCTGCTTAGCTAGTTGGCCCATCAAGCCTACATCAAACACTGAAAGAACAATCCAACGTCCTACCTGTGGGTATCTCAAACAGCAAAATGAAGAAGTGAAGGAAAACGTGCTGGCATATCTACATAGCTAGCAGAGGTAAGGACAGTGATGGAAATGTGGTGGTACAGCCTGAAAGCCCCTGGTAATTATGGTCATTATGTGACCCTGCTTGTTGCTCTAACGTACTTTAAAATTGTACCTTAGTTTTATTGTGGAGATGTACATCCTATGTGGGCACAGGCTGGAGAACAGCACACATGCATTTTTGCTGCAAGTGATGTAGAGTTACCCAGAAACAAAAAAACAATTTGCCAATTTGTCACTGCTATTTTCTTTTGCGGAATACGTGCCAGCAATACTGCATGAATTAACTGAGGGCACGCATCCTCTTAGGAACGCTGCTATCACTTTAACTATATCGATGTAGCCTGAAAAGTAAACTTTGCTAGCAGGGTCAGTTTTAAAAGCACACAGGTTATCACAGGGGAACTATTGCTGAGTAGGTAAGGGATTCTGTATATCCCTTTTATGCTACAATAACAGTATCCGTGACTAGGCTGTTGCAGGTACAACTCTTTCAGAAAAGGAAAGATCACTGCCTTACCCTCAGTTGTTATGCTGATGTAACATTCAGACATAGACAGGATCTCAACAGACTGGAAAAATCAGGCTGGGCTTGACTCCAGCATTCAGTACAAGCAATGGCAGCACAAACGATGCCTGGTCTAAAACGTTGGAAAGATGTTTTCTGGTTTTCAAACTATATTAGCATACACCAATCAAGTTGCTCTTGGGTGCATTCCTCAAATTCTACTTGATCTCTGCAATTTCAATCCACAAAGCAGAATCTGCATGGTCTCAACCTGCTTGATTAAGATAGTCCCATGCTGGTTAAAGAGAATCCTCAAATTCCCATTCCGTTGGTCTGCAAGATACCCACAGCGAGGCACAGAAGAGACTGGATGTCCACTTATATTATGGCCCTGCTCACTCAGGGAATCATGACTGGCAACTTTTTTTTTTTTGGAGGGGGACACTGGGGGCAGGGGGGAATAAACAAAGCTAAAGTGGAACTGGAGACCGCAGTGGTCAACAGCATATTGCCCCAACCATTGTGCAGTATCATGAGTTTTTTTCCCTTTTGGGACCACGTGTAGGGGAGGATGTGCAAGGTGGTCTTAAAGAACATAATGCAGCACATAAGGCTTGACAGATCTACAAAGCTATCAAATCTGTTTTGTGTAAGACAGACCAAAACCCTTCATTTTGATATCTTGAGCCTTCTTCTGGCTGAACAATTCTCCATAGACCTTGCCGTCACACTAAAAGCAAAAAATTTCCTTTTAATCCCTCTACAGTTTTGGGCAAACCTCCTAAGAAACAGGCTTTGCATTCATGGTACATTAATCTTCCATGCATTCTTATCAGCTGTAGGCTATCAGAAGAACAAACTTCAACTGCCTTGATATGGAGACCTACAAAGAAGAATGTGTAGAAGGAACCTCTTTCCCTCCCACAGATGAGTCCAAGATTTAGCCCTTGCTGCATCCATCCTTTCTGTCTTCAGCATGGAGTATCCTAAACAATACACCAGAAGACAGAGTTGTGGCTCAACTTCTTCAAGAAACTATCAAGATGAATAGATGGGGAAATAAGCCTCAACCCCCAGGAGGTTTAATAACACGAATGAGGCATATGCGTGCTCCCAATTCCAACAAACGATAGAATTCTCCTTAAAATTGCAACATCATGTTATCTTTGACAAGATCCTAAGCGCCAAGTTAGTGAATATGTGCCATTTAAAGACTTTAGGAAGTTAAAGTTCCACCTACTGGATACCTAAATTTGTCTGAAACTTGTTAATTTATTTTTTCTAGAACAGACTCGCTAAGAGTACAAATGCAGACCATTGATACTTGAGCCTATTCTGCTAGCTGAACAATGCTGGAACATTATGTCACTCGGAGGCAGGTCTGCCTAAGCATGTAAGAAAGGCTAAGAGCTTTGCCAACACAAATTATCAGGCAGAACCTCGCTGGAAAAAATGAGGCACAAAGATCCAAGCGAAGTGTAAAACATATTGAGAATTCAGTGACATGTTGACAAATACCACTCCACTCCTTTGCTTCCTATCAGAACCCAACAGTTGAAGCAGATTCCTAAGTAGTGTTTTTACAGGCCAGGCTTAGTCTCCCCCTCATCTTATCAGCAGCCTTCAAAGGGACTTTAGGTGGATCTCCTCCAGGAAAAAAGGAAAAACAACAAAAAACTCAGAAGTGCCACCTCTTCCATACAAATGTATTGGTGCAATCACTGAGGCTTTCCTTAAGCCGGGAGACTTTGAGAAAACACACCTGGCTCTTCTAAGGGAGAAAATAAAGAATTCATGCTTCAGCCCTCAAGCCTTGAGTGGACTTAAGAAGAGGAATAGCTAAATAGAGAGTCTAGTCAGGACACAGTGAAAATCAATACCGGCTTCTTGAAATATCTTAGGCAGGAAGGAAGCTTAAGGTTCAGATGTTTAGCCACTCTTTCTGCACAAGAACATGCTCTGAAGGCTGCGAACACAGGTGAGGACAAAAAGGTAGGAGAAGGTTTTCCTGAGGATCGAAAGCAAAGTTCTTCTGGAAACACCATCTTTTAAAAGTTTTCCACTTTTGGTGCAAGACAGATCTTTCCACACACTGCTCAAAGTTGTCAAAAAGTAACATTTTCAGGGATAAATGTATGCCATTGCACTGTTATTTTCTGACTTTGGTGTGGAATACAATTATTTAAGACTCTGCAGGAGAGTATGAAAGGAGCTGGAGTGTAATTCTAGTTCAGAAAACCTCCAATAACTGACAACACGTACGAAACACAAGATAGATGCTTTGTATTGTCGGTCCGAGCCTCATTGGCTGGAAACCCTGACTCTCCCAGCAGGACTCAGTTACATAGCAACTCCTGAGGGCAGATTAACCCTTTCCCAGTAAATGTATTTGACATGATTCAAAACACCTTTTCCTCCCCCCGCCGCAAAATAATTTTGTAGGCCTGCAAAAAATATTTGGAAAAAATGAGTCGAATGCTACTAGGGTAAAAGCAAAACTCACCGTCGGATACTGATGGCACAGTATACAGACAGCGCAGGGAGCTTAGATCCATCCGAATTATATTCAGTATTACCAGATGTTGTGACGTGTAGGAAACACAGAATGTATTTTTCATAAAATAGATCATGCTTAGTCTGTGGGGATCCGATATGGACTGCATTTATCAAGCACCAATGGTTTCTTTCACCCAAATTCTGCCCACTCATCAACTTCTGTATGGATAATTGCTGAAGCATTAAAAAATCCTGAGCTGATGCAGGCAGTACTTAAGCAATCTATAAGAGAATTTTACACCATCCCAGAATGTGTTACTTTCATTCAGAACTATACAAGCTGACTACTGTAAACTCTTAAAAAACTCTTCCAAATCTCATGATACCTTTTTTTTTTTCTTAAATAGTTCTTTCTAATTACTGGCATCAAATAATTACATGATAATCTCAATTTATTTCATTACAGCAATTTCCTTATTTTGTTTTTAGAACTGCATTACATTTATGTGTGCATGCATTAAATATAAGCGTAAGTATGATATAAAAATTAGCATGCTGATATTCCCCCTCTCCTAGTTATTAGGGATAACAAAGTTTGATCCTAAAAATGTCAAAAGCCAGGACAATGAAGATTCCTAAAGCTCTCCCTTTTTAAAATCTTACAGTTCGGCCCCGCTGTTTCCCCCCTCTCCCTGCTTTGGGAAGGAGAGATGAAACAGAAGGGACTGGAAGGGCACACGTCCTCACTCAGGGCATACATTGTGCGATTACACTTCACTGCTGTGAGCCACAGCTGTATACCATTAGGAAAAGGAGCTACTGGGTTTCCAGTGGGGAAGTTAAAGAGATCAGACTGATGTGATATAAACTTCTTTCTGACCATCTTCTGATCACGACAGGTGAGAGCTTTGTATCTCATTTCTTCTTTTCACACCCCAAAACCAGACGCACGGACCAAGAGGCACTAACCAAGCCTAGGAAGGGTAGGCACCATTGGCATGGCCCCATTTCAGAGAAGCAAGGTTAAGACTATAGCTTTCCTTTTCCCTGGAAGACCCAGGGACAATCTCAGCTGAAGGAGAAGCCTTGGACCAAGCCTTCTTGCATTCCTCTTTCCTTACCCACCGTTCTTGCACCCGGATGCATTAGAGCAGCAGATCCCGTAACGCACACCTCCTGCCAGCATCTCCTCTTCAGGAGGGTATTCACTGCTCAGCAGAGGCTCCTGGCCCCCATTTAAGCCAAGAGTAGTCAGAAGAAACGAAAAATCAAATTGGTCAAGTAATACAGAGAGAAACTTATTAAAGCTTCTTTTTTTCTTCTTTCTTAATTGCTTCAAAAATAGCATGTAACCTTTGTATACTAGCAAAAGAACGTACACATATGCTTCAGACATGCCTTCCTTTTCTAAATGTTTCACACACCGAAAGTTCATCTGTATTTTCTCTCTACGGTTCATACAGACTGCTTGTAAATCCAGCAGGATAGATTTTTTTTTTAATCTTAAACTATATTTATTATTAAATTTGTTTTCATGCATGGTATCTTGACAGCTCTTCTTAAACAGCTTAGTTGCTCTCTTCATAAAACTCTGAGTATCAATACAGTGTACGGGAGATTAGTCCAAAAAGAAATACTTTGAAAAATATTTTGCTGTGTAAAAATGCATTAGCAAGAATCAATTCCATTCCTTTTTGTGGGTTAAGAAAATAATTTATATTTGGCTATCATTATTCAGCTAAAATTATGATGGACGCTCTTGGGAACTTGGCCTCTGAAAGGGTAAAATCTGAAAGACTAGGTTCAATGTGCTTATATTCTGCTAAAAATACCTTCTCCTGCAAATGGTACCAGATACCCATCAAATATTTGTCCCCTTCATTAAACTAATGCTTTCCTGCATAATGAACAAGACAGTACAAAATATAGGTGTATTCCAATGTCTTGCTGCTAAGGTAGGAGACACGAAAATAAATTTGCAACCGTATCATTATATCAATCTCCAGCATTACTGCATCAGTACTATAACCCATAATTAACTAGCTGCAGGTCAAATTTCTAATAAATCTTTAGAAATTAAATGTATAATTTGTCAAAACCATATGCCTTCATAAATTGATTATTCAGAATTTAGAAGCTTTTTAATTAGGAAGAAATTTATGCAATACCACGTGTAATAATTACGAATCAGCTCTTCTGTGATATTTTTGTACATCAGCAAAAATTAAAACATTGGAAAACATTACCAGGTCATTGCAGTATTTCAATGTCAAAAGAAACACGGAGTTTAAATCTAGAGGTTAAAGATATTTTCCCATATCTTTTACATCTTACATAGAGCTTTATGATCTCAGGGCTGGAATCATTAACCAAATCCAAAATCAATGAGAAAAAGATCTAATCTGACCATTTTCAAGTGCAGAGTCACTAAAAATGATTTATGCCACTGTAAAACTTTTTTTTTACCATGCTTCTGTAGTTTCACTAAACAGCACCTACACTCTAAGTCAAACTTCCATGTCATGTTACACTAAACAGGATTTTGCTCCCCTCGTCTCTTCCAGCTAAGACTCCGACAGCAATTTACACTTTAAAACCATAGCCCTTCATAACGAGCATCGGGACGAGGGCTGTGACCCCTGATTTCCAAATGGAAAACTAAAGAAAGGGAATGTTAAGCGATATTCATTAACAGCACGCAAAAAAGCTAAAATCGTAGCCGGGCTCTCCTGCTTTCCCCTCCTGTGCGTTAACCATGGGGCTATTCAGATCCCGCCCCCCCCCCCCCCCCCCCCCCAAGGGCTCTGGGTACTTCTATCAACATTTCATAGGAGAAGATTTTTTTTGACAGAGAACACAAAAGCTGCTTTGTTGGAAGTCTGGACACTTTTTTTCTACCTAATAAAAACATGAATAGAAGTGGGACCTCAGCAAGCATATGGCAGAAAGTCTGGACTAACTGAAAAAAGGGGCCTCGAAGAGTTTGCTCTCTGTCATTGCCCAACGTGTTTACTGCGGGATGTATATGGTGTAAATAAGGAGTATGCAGAACAGGCCATAATGGAACATTGTTTATGTGCACATCCTGGCAAATGCATATACAGCACGGAGACTATTTCCAAGCAGAACATAAACACAAAGGGGGAGTGATGACAAACAAGTATTCCGAGGCAAGAAAAATGTTATTCCATATACAAACCAAATAAACTAAAGTGGTTTCTCCCCTGCTAAGATCCAACTGGCAGCTCTCAGCTGCACACACTCTGTAGCTGTTAAAGAAATGAGAGACATCCCAGACTTACTGGTTGGCTTTCTTTTTCTTCAGCAACCTTATTATGCTCCCGATATTAAAAAGAAAAACACAGTTAAGATTTTATTTTACTCTTTGCAAAAACAAAACAAAACAACCTTTTGTGTGGGCCTGAATAGGAGCTGGGGAGATAGAGCTGATGCCAAGTAAAGACCGTAAGGATTTAAGGCACGGCTTTCCTCGTCAGAGCTCCCACTGAAAGATACACAGACGTTTCTCTCTTCTGAAGGTCTCTCTCACAAACCTATTACACGGCTTTAGTAAGTGACACCAGCGTGACAATAACTTAGAGGTTTTGTGCTCCTGGCAGATTTTTTTTTTTTTTTTTCCTTTTAATCACTATTCAGAAAAAGGAGGGGGGTTTACAAAACCCAGGTCCCTGCAATTTGAAGATAGCAAACCAGGGGATGAACTTTTTTTTTTTTTTTTGCTTACATTTGGAGAATAGAATATCATGCTTTGACAGCTGCTATGTAAATAAATGGGTGTAATTTTATTCCCTTAAAACTAACTTCAAACACATACCCAACTAGAAGAGGAAGAAAAGATGACAAGTAGGAAAACAGCCACTGGAGTGACAATGAGAACCACAGACAGTCAACCGACAAAGGAGAGCTTTTTACATAATTAATAGACCTCTTTAGGATGTTATAGACACTGAAAGCCAGAGGTGTTACTCAAGAGATCATATGATGATATGATATGGTTACAGAACCAAAATATTCTGTGATGTCTTTCACAGAAAGGCTGAGCCTGACTGTGATTTTAAATTATTTTAAGATACTCAGAGCATGCCCGAATTTCTCCAGAGTTCTAGGTCCAGACCCAACAAAGCATGAAACAGACGTTCAGCGCTGGTACCCAAACCCGCCTGTAAGCTCCCTGCTAATTTGTCAAAACCTGGGTCTACATGCCCAATGCTTCAGACTTTGTGAAGCCTTGTGGCTTGGGTGCTTTACTCATTGAGAAGAGAGAAAACCCGTATTTGGGAGTATTTGCAGCAACTTTACAATACATCCACAATCCTGTAATGGAACCAAATAGCTTTGCTCTTGGATTTTTCTCTTTTCAAGATAAAAAGAAGGTTGTTATACAAGACTGAAACAACCCTTCCAAAGCCTCTCATTGGCCATTGGTTTAACATTAATACTTCTGAGTCACTACCTCACTTTAAAATCCAAATGAAACTTCTTTCACTTTATTTATTCAAATTGCCTTTGAATGCACAAACACCCACCTCGTTCCAACATGACCTTACAGATGCCTGCCGCTTGGGTTTATGTTCAGCCATTTGCAGAGCTGTAGAATCAGTACTGTTCTTTAGGAAACCAGACAATCCTAATAATCACTCCTGGCTAAGCGATATCTAAATGACTACAAGAACTGTGCACTCATGGTATCAAATGCTGTCGGATGCACAGTACCTAAGCCCACCAGTTGTTAATGGTGCTGGTCCTTAGGCAGCAAAAACCCATTCTCAGAAGGAGAAAGAGCATGGACAACTTACAGCATGGTGATAACAAGGGTGCAGAGAAATGCCAGTACAAGTTGATGCAAGCTTTCCTTATTATAGAAGCTATTTTTCATAGCCCTTTGTCTATTAGCATTGCTGACCATATCAAGAGAAGTTTTTTTAAAGTGTGCTAAACTGGGCAGGACTGCACCTCTGTCATGACAAAGTCTTCAGCTTCACAGGAGCTCCTGCCACAGGACACTGAATGGCAAAGAAGAGGATATGTGATTGCAAAGCCCAGTCACAGTGGATGTTGTAATGATTTTAAATAAAAAGGTGGCTTTTTTTTTTTGGTTAAAACTCTCTCTCTTATTTCCCCATACTACCTTAAAGAAACACGTTAAAGTATCAGAAGAATATCAAATAGTTTCAACAAATCTCTGAACTTCATGTTAAGATTTAAACCCCCTTTTTCTTGTCTTTACTTAGGTTTCCGCAGTCAAGTTAGGACCTCGGTTTTCATTTAAGAAGTTGTTTTCACATTTCAGGATTCAGAAGAATGGCCTATAAACATGCCCAGACTGGCATGTCAAAAGGCTGGGAAACTAAAAGATAAAGAAGAAATACTCTAAATTGGTACCATTAAGCATGTCAAGTTTTCTGCCAGTATTATGATTTATTTTGCATTTGGGGAAGGTAACACTAAGTAAGTCAGTAACACTGAATTCAGAACTTGCAAAACAGGCATCGCAGATGTACTGAAAACGCTCTGAGACAAGGAGCTCTGCGTGCCTTACTAATTATCGTCCATGCTGTGCTATCCTGCACATTGTGGTTTACGAGATAACTATATGAAAATAGTATTCTTTATACACTCACCCCATCTCCCTTTAAATTAAAATTGAATTGTTATTTTAACCCCACTCAAGTATGTAATACAGTGATGATTGTAAATCTTGATGATCACAAAATCCCTTTGATTTATCCCTCAGTTTACTATCCTTAACAAACATAATCCTAAAAACAGCACAGGGGAAGATCTTAAAGGCCTGCAAATGAAGGAGGGGAAACAGGGAATGGCTATATACGTAAAGCTACGGCTTCAGGGCTCATGACTTTCCTGTTGGGAGGCTTTCTGAATGCTGCTAATAAGGTCCCGTCAATGGAACCAAAAGCATTTCTTCATAAAAAAAGGCCCTCAGTGTGGGAAGAAAAATTTTCCAGAAAAAAAATTAATAGAAAGCTTATGGATGTGGGATCTGAATCTAACAATAGATGTAAGTATCTCCAAATATGTAGGAAAACATGAACATTATTAAAGGTGGCATATTCATCTTCCCCTTAAGATCTCAAGTTGTGATCATGACAGCATGCTCAATGCTTATGTGAACACTCTAGACCTAGCTCTAAACTGAGTGATCATATGGCAACAGCCACTTTCGAAAATGCAAAGACGACTTTTTTTTTTTTTCCAGCTAAGCATTCCACACTGCCATAGCCACACTTCACAAGAAAATACATGGATATCTGTGTGGGCATTTTACCAAAGTCAGCCAATCTGTCGGCCTTGGCATTGGCTAAGATGCAGCCACAACCCTGCAACACAGCTGACCTTCAGATCATTTTGAGAACTTGTGATGCATTGGCTCTTTTGATGATGTTCTTACAGAGTCAAAAACTTGGAAAAAATCCTTTTAGCACATCAAGAGGACAATTTATCGCATGGGAATTCTGGCTACCTATTTGGAGTTTAACTGCAACCACAATATCCCCGCTGGCACACTGAACTGGAGCTAAGCTTACTAGTCACACTTTACCAAGTTCATTAAAAAGGGTACAATAATATATTGAGTACAGTGAAACTTTTGGTGTTTTCTCATCAAGGAGAAGAAAGCCATCCTGGTTAGTAAAAAATACTAGATTTTCCCTTAAAGTTTGATGTTGACACAACCCAGATGCCCATGCTTATCACACCAATAACAAATTCTTTTCTGGGAGGGTCCTACCCCATCTTCTCTCATCAGATGGGTCTCAATTCTGCCTAATCATTAGTTATTACAGTCAGCATTAACCTAGATCCTATCTAGCAAATGGAAGAACTTCAGCCAAAAAAAGCAATTTTTTTTTTCCACGTGCCCAGTACATACTCCTTACTCCGCCTTGGATGTCCTCTGTCAAGATGGAAAGGAGCTCTTTGAGGACAAGGATGTTGATCACCTAGCCAAGACACACACATCTGCTCTCAGGTACTTCTGGAACAATACCTTTAGTCACGCCTCATCCTGAAGGCCCTCTTCATCCTGGCAATGCCAGAAGGGAAGGGGTATCCTACCAAGAGGGTGGCATGAAGGCCCACCTCCCAGCGCAGGCAGAGAGCCAAGGCCAGCTGGTCCTCGGACTTACCATTTATCCCTCAGGGACAACATGGAATGTAACATAGCGTGAAGGACTGGAGTAGAGCTGAGAGCTACAGACAAGAGAAATAAAATCATTTTAATGGCTTCACCTTAGAATAGCAACCTTTGAGAAGTCAACTTCGCCATGTAGCTGATATTCAAAGAGGGAAAAGCTGATGTACTCACAACTGTGTAGCTTTTGGTGTAGCAGTAAAATCTCTACACCTAAGCCTGTCACAGGCACCATGCTATTGTAGCTTCCTTCTCCCTCACAGGATTTGCTCACATTCAGCACTTTCACATGAAACCAATTAGTGAACAGGACTGATGGCTAATACTTCATCACTAAATACAAGCATTCAAATTAAGGCAGCTCTGGAGGTTGACTATCTGGACTCGAACACCCTCCTGAAATAACCATGCTGCTCCTAAGCAAGAACTATGAAAGAAATATGAAACTTAAGTAAAAAAAGTAATAATTTGCAGAGAAATACAATGGAGGCTTTTAACAGATCTCTTTCTGAAGTAAGTTTGTTTAAACCTTTTTGTGAACTTGATTCTGATCTCCAAATATATAATCTGTCAGGTCTACATGACCTTTCCACTGCTGGTAATATTATGTTCAAATATGTGAGAGAGAGGATGGCCTGCTTGTTTAAAGTCCTAATTGTCCATTTCAGTGGGTGGTTAGTACAAAAATTTCCCCTGCATTACTGAAAAAAAAGCATAGGCCAAATTTTATGTGCAGAATTTCTTCATCTTTTTTTAAAGCTTTTTTCATTGCTATTTATGTTTTAAATTCTTATGCTTTTCAAGCTATGTTTATTCTACAGGAGCAGAAGATTTAAGAGCTGTGTTTTTGTTGTTGTTTTACAAGTTAGGAATACTGGAAGTGCTCAGTCTACAGGGAAGTCAGCACAGTTTGAAAACTGGATGGATAAACATCTTTATTGCCACAGCAAATGCAACTTGATACTGATTTTTCTTATCCATATTGCAGATGTCATATCAAGTTACACAGATGTAAAACCACTGAAAATAATAGTGACTCTGAATTACTGCTAGTCAAATATAGTGGAATTTGGCCTGACACAAAAGCAGGAAAATTCCCATGCAACTGCATATATGAATTAAAATAGTAACATTATATATATTTTACTTAAGAAGCCTACAAAAAATTTGCTGCTTAACTGCTTGGGTCACAAGCATTCTGTGAGTAGGTTTTTAGATGGTATGACGTAGTATTAGTATGAATTTAGGCCAACAACTTCAAACCAGGCATTTTAAACTAAAATAAGTACCTTTATAGGTGGCATGTATCCATAATTCATATATACATTGATAACCACCAAGGTGGAAGGGAGAGATGAAACACTAGTAGTGAATTTTAGGGTTGTAATTCGTGCCTGTGTCAAATTAGATGACTATGTTTGCTGGTTCACAATCACAAGGAACAATCAGGAAACTGTGGGGCTCTGGAGATACTCAACTTCGTAAGTATGGAGAGAGAGTAACAAATCTTGATTAATTTGGGCCAGAGTGATCTACAACATATCATGGGTACCACTTTCTAATGGGACCAAAATAGAAAAAAAAAAAGTCATCTCAACTTACAAAATAAATGGCCTAAAAATTAAGAGAAAGAAGCACAGCAATTACACTTGTGCCAATGGAGAGTAAGTACCATAAGAAGTAATGGGTTTTTGTTGTAGTTTTTCTTTTCAGACAGCTTTATTTATACACAGGATAGAAAAACACTGCAGCAGGCTTGAGCACAATGCTGTTTTTTAAGGTGATCTCTATCTACTACAAAAGTAATTTACCTTTCCATTATCAGCCTTTAATCTTTCAGGAAAGTTTTTAGGACCAAGTAAGTTTCTAATCTTGGATGCCGTCTGTGTGACGCATTGAAAAAGAAACCCTGAGAGCTCAGGCTCCTTAAATCAATTGCATTCAGTGCAGCGCTGGATTTCCTGTTTGTTTGCTTTTGGCCTCGCTGCATATTGGTTCAAGATTCGGGGTCGAACTCAGCTGCAGAGATAATGCAAAAACAGAGCGCTTCTTTTCCTCTGGCTGCCGAGGAAATCCCTGCTTTAGATTAGAAAATAACTGATGATTGTGTGTCCCTGTATGCTTTGGAGTAGGGCCCCTTATTTTATCTACATGGCAGCTACCTGTCAACGTGTGGTGCTTGGAGTAGCGCACTGGGAGTTCATACACACCAAGACTATCTAAACAGACCATTAAGTGCTAGTAAAGTAACACATGTGAACGACAGGTCAATAAATTTTAAACAACTTATGTTCGCTGCAAAGACCTGGCTGTATCAGAACGAGCTGTGTTTACATAAAATCAATTTTTACAAGCATCTAAATAATTAGGGAATATACTGCAATAATAATTGTATTCTGAGGTCAATATAATAGTTCCAAAGGACTTCAGTGAATCCCCCTGCTTTCTTTACTCATTTCTGTCTCTTCTCAACTTCTTAAATAACACTGAATCCTAACAGAAAATGCTCAAATTCCAACTTGTGTCCAAATAAGAAGGAATTGTTAACTTTTTATGCTGATGTGCCCTAATGCTCATGACTCTGCATACACGTCTACAAAACGACCGAGAGGTCAGCAATTCATACTTCTAACAGAGGCTGTTATTTTTAGCTCTTCTAACAGTACTTGTGAAAGTCACCCTTTTGAAATCAATCAATTTCCCCAGCTCAGCCTATGCATACACAGCAAGTTGGAATTACATGCATTCAATTTTGGATCAAAAAATCAAAAGGTTTGGGTTAAACGATGGTTGAGACCTCGACTTTCTGATCTTTACACAATGTCAGCCTATTAATTTAAATGCTGCATATGTGTACTCAAATAAACGCACACATGCTGCATGCACTCTCACCCAATTGCAAGTAGATGGCAAATAAAAGTACACAAATTTCACAATAAAGACTAAACTAAATGTTATCATAGCTACAATGGCAAAGGCACTGGCAAACTGATTTACAGGGCTGAGTTTCCACTTCATTTTTGTTGCTTTTCAGCTACAGGCAAAAGACTTTAGCATGTTGTGAGTACTATAAATTCACATTTGCCACAAGAACCCATGATGCCATCTGTTCCCTAGAGCGTTTACATAAAGTATGCCAATGCAAACCATCTGCAAACTGTTCTTGCATGCGAATTCTTGTGATAATGCAATGTGGTACATTTGCAATTTCAAACGGAGACCACTTGAGCTTCTTTGTAATTGCCATGCCTAAATCAGATGTTCTATAGAAACCTCTTTAGAGCAGGATTGTGGGGTATTTTGTTGGTGGTTTTGCTGATGTCCTTGATGTTAACTATTTACCATTGTTTTCTGGTTTCATCACTGCGAGATAATGGTGTGCCTTAAGATAAGGGTGAGAAGAGGGAACACAGAAGCAGGTCATCTTCCATCCCCCTGAGCTAAGAGCTTTGAAAAAGAGCCTGAGCATTTTGGAAACAAAAAGGGAACAAGACTTTGGCTACTTAAGAATTGGATTGTATGAACTGTAGCAGACAACCGTAGGGTTGCAAAGCACCCTGACTCTTTCTCTCCACTGTAGACTTACACCTCAGCTTTACCTTTCATCTTCATAATTAAAAATGCTTTATTCTCATTATTTTAAAAAGTCGATGTGAAACAAATGAGTAGGAACTACATGCTGATATGCACTTATATTCTGATTGGCAGTGGAAAGACCCAGAAATAATAATGGTGTATATGTTTGTAAAAACAGACAAATCCCCTGCTGAGTCCCCGTTTAACTCTTTGCTAATCAGATAAATTATTGAGCCTGTAGACCATTTTCTAGGTTTCTCTAGTTGGTATCTACATTCAGTAACGAACTCCCTCCCCACACAGTGATTGAAATGCAGAATTTCCTAACTTTGGTCAAGGCAGCTAGTGTGAGCACTCTGTGTGCGGGGGTTCTGGCTCCTTTACTGACTCACTACACAAAAGAGCGGCCAAAATCAACCTCCAGTCATATTTCTTTACATAGCATAATTTCACGATTCTGCCACTACTTCACTCTTCCCCACTACTCAACCGTGCCGTTGCCTTTTGGGGAAACCAGTGGGGAGAACAAAGGTCTCAGAGCGGGCTTGCGTGACGCCCTCGCAGAGGCAGGGCGACACATGGCAGCGCTCGGTGCTGCACGCCAGGGCCGCCTGCTCTCTCCAGCGCCGAGCCCAGCTGACGCCCCTGCATTAACTGGTGCTTGAAGAGCGTATTATAGACTGACTGCAGAAACGATTAGCAATTCTTAAAAGATTCAATCAGCTTGTAATTTGGTTCAGTCTGCCCTCGTGCTTTGCGAAAATGACTGTCGGGCTGGATCTCCCCCACAACGCCAGCGTTGCTGCTGGGAAATACTCTCATCAGCAATCCCCGTGCACCAGCCTCCTAACTAAATCCTAATAAAACTAGCTCTGAGATTTTAATTTCCATCACTCACCTACTGCAGACAATGTTAAACATTGTGAAGGGTGACACGCTTGATATAATTAACTATGACTGATAGTTTTCATTTGTTTAAGTGCAGAGGCCTTATTTTCCATCATCTCCTTTTTAGCAGAAAAGAAGGCAAGCACATACATACACGGTGCACTTCACACACCTCCTGCTATTTCTACAGCTAGCAAATCCTAATTTTCAGTGCTAACTCTGCCTCTTTCTTTAGCAAACCTTCTTCCTAGCTCCCTTTTGAGCCTCAGGGACTGGTGCTTACCCCTAGGCTGTTTTCCGGAGCGGGTTACGCTGTGCTTTGTCGGAGGTTTCAGCATGCTCACAATTTACGCAAAAGAAAAAAAAAAAAAAAAAAAAGATGATCAAAGTTGCTGGAATACCTGAGCTTCTATCACTGCTGATAGCTCACTTTCACTGAGCAAGCCCCAACAGCATCTGTCATTAACACAATGTATTGCTCTGCTCAGACATCTGTGGGTCACATTATTTCATGACAAGGCTGCAGCAAGAGGGGAAAGTAAAACTGAGGCAGGTTATTAATCACTTACTCACCGTTTCCTGTACAACATAGAGGAAATAATCAAGCAGTATAGTGGGTTATAAAGGGAGATTCCTGAGAAACAAAATATGCAGTTCATTTAATGCATTGCAGGAGGCCGTGCGATACAGGCAGATTCAGTTTGTGGAAATTTGGTTTTCTTTTATTTATAAGATTAAGTAACTGACAACAGCTGCCACATCAAAATGAGGGTACGATGGCATTCTCCCAGCCCCGAGAAGAGCAGCCCTTCTGATGTACAAGTCATCTTCATTCACATCCAAAAAGCACATGGTTTGATCCAGAGCGGGTGGAATGTGCCCAAAACTACACTCAGTGATATTACACTACCAGGAACCTATATCTGGAGGGAATTTGCCACGTATAAATTAATGCCAGCCTTAACTGGAATAACTTTGATTCATCGATATATGCAGCTGTGGCCTCACTGGGGAGTTTCCTGGCTACATATGATTTTACACATCTGTCAGCTTTAAATCAGAGAACCAAATATAGGCTGAAGCACGCCAGAATGCTGTGGCAATTTGCCCCTTTCCCCTGGGCCCATAAAGCACTAAATGGGCAGAGGCTCATCAGTGATGGGTCAAGTCCTGATCTCACCTGCACCCCGTGGTCCTGTACCTCAACGTGCAGAACGAGAGTCAACGAAAACAAAGCTGCATCCCATTTTTTAAACCTTTTTTTTTTTTCCCCTCTTCCAGCCTGCAGCAGACTCAGCTTTTCTCCATTATTTTCTGCCATGCAAATTGAAAACCGTACACAATTTCCTGCCAGCTAGCAATGTGGGAAGTCAAAGGGTACACAGCATCAGTGACAGTGAATATTGAACTGAACGAGGCAGTGCTCTGAATCCCTATTTCGGAGATAAAGAAGGGAGATAAAATCCCCCTCAAAGAATTTTCTACCGCTGCTTTTAAGCCCTCACCCAAAGCACAACAGAGGTTGCTTACACTGAAAGAAGGACACGGGAGCAGCATTTTGTGGTTTTGTGTGTTCTTTGCTACACTAGGAGAACAAGGCTAAGGACTGCTATAAATTACCAATACATTTGTTGATTTATAGAAGGCGTTTCTAACTCTGGCCATCTCCTCTATTAGGTTTGCAGGACAGCAAAGGCCTGTCTCTGTTTCTGCTAAGCTCCCGTGAATTTCCAAGAGAAAAAGACAGAAACACACAGGAGTGGCATGCCAGTACATGTACTGTTTGATGCTCTGCACTTCAATACTGAGTTAGTTACTATAGATACACATGTATATATGGCCAATCTAAGCACTATCAACCTACATACAATAGTGATCATCGCAGGGGAAAAAAAAGAAAGCCTCCCATCTCACTAATATTAGTGCTATTAGTATTGATGGACCAAACTTGTAGATGCTGAAACCTCTAGCATGAAACACTGCCACGCACTATGTGTGTGTGTGTGTACATATATATGTATATATTTAATTCCTGAGCTTTATGTTTCAATCCTCAGAAACAGCCCAGTCATCAAGCCGTGTGACCTCTGGGAGGGCACTAATTGAGGGATGGATAGAGTTTCCGAGAGACTAAGAGCCCAGGGTAGCGAGGCTGCGCTGCCCTGCTACGGCGCCGCTGCAAGGAATACATACATGACAAGACCTTTGGTCCGTAACTGTGATGGATACCAAGTTGCTACAGCAAATATTGCCCTGGATGGCTGCCAAGGATTAATCTTTCGACAATTAGGAACTTGTTTCATTTTCCAGTATAAGCGAGAGTACGCCTGGGCTAACCTAATCTCAGCATGAAAGACGTCAAGCACATTCTTCGGGACAAAATTAAAAGATAGGCTGGTTTGTCTTCAAAAGAAGTGACTGCAACAGAAAATCACACAAATCTATCCTTGGGTACAGGATTAAACAGACACTGCCTGTGTTTTACTGATATGTACAGCTTTCAATACCCTCCTAAAATCACAGTTCTAATAAATAAAGAAATCTAAAGAAATCAAATGACAGGATCTGGTAGAAATTGCATTACTTTGTAGTGATCAAATTCTGTCCTCAGATGCACACACATGGGGCTCTGTGTGGCTGTAAGCCTGCATACCCTGAAAGTCTTCATGGAGCACAGAGTCTGACCCACAGATGCAGCCAAACATACATGTTTGATGTAGCAGATTTCTTTGCCTTCAGAAGAGCAGCATCTGGCCCTGAAAGTATTTTAACACACTGAGACTGATGCCTTTGACATATTGTAGTCTTGCTGGGTTCCTTCCTTTATTTGGAGATGATGAACTTGATAGCAGTCAGCATTACCAAGTGATTAATCAGGCACTTCTGCAAAGGTTATCTGTTAAAAATACATCTGATTAATTTGGTCCAATGACAGGAGAGGAGCTATAGATCCCTTACGGCTGACCCAGAGGCCACTACTGTGTAACAATAGACAGGTTTCATTTATAACGCGGTGAACACACCTGGAAATCTGCTTGTAATTAGAAAGTGATAATGAATCCATCTATCAAAAGGAGGCCCGTTTGTCAGCACTTCTGGATGCAAAACCAGATATTTACTGTAAATCCCCCTGGCTTTCTCTGGAAGCTGTAATTGTAAATACAAGGCTTTGGACCTTCAAACGCGGGCCTTTCTAGGCTCTGCTTTTAAGGAAGAGATTTTTCTTTTTGGTGAATTAATGGTCTTGCTCTAACAAGGAATAAAAGTGGAAAGCGATGAGTTACATACATGAATCTTTTTCTTCAAACATCGTTCTGTCTGTTTCAGCAGAGGAGAAGGATGCTGAGAAGACCTGATGATCTGAAAGATAAATGAGACCTACACAAACCGAAAATGCTCAAATGAAGCAGAAATAAGGGAGCCTGCAGGTAATGAATGATGATTCAAGAGAGCTGTATACCTAGAATAAGTTCCTGCTAAAAGGTATAGGTCATTCAATGCCTATAAAGATTATCGGGGTGATACCAAGGCTGTTTCACAAATAATCTGATTAACATGAGCTTCCAAAGAAGGCTCAGACTCAAGGAGGACTTTGAGATTATGAGCTTTGGGAACTGGAAAAACAGAATTACCATCAAAGGAAACTGTCAGGGAAGATGAAAGGGAACTGAAGGAGTTTGAAAGAGCCCTGACAAAACATTATTATTATTATTATTATTATTATTATTATTATTAGAATTGCCATTTGGTTGGAGATTTCTGCAGCTACCAAAACTCCAGTTCAAAAAAGCAGCCTTATCAGGACCAGGGCCATTACTCAAGGCACCTGAATGCTTCCATCACCTTGTGCAGCTGACACTGACGATCAAATATAAATAATGTCCCTGAAGGAAAGCTGCAGCAAGAGGGTTCAATACATTTCTGAATATTGATTCCTTACAGAAACAAGAGCAATCCAGATAGGACCAAAAGAAAACTGGACATCAGTCTTTAGTGTTAAATCAGTTACAATCCAATTAAGAGCCGAGCAGAAAGCCAACATAAACTCACATGTGACAACAGAAGAGAAAACAAAACCACGTAAGATCTGCTCTCCGAAATCTAATGGCGAAAGATGAGCAGACCTGGCCTGTTTCACAGCCACAGACAGATGATGAAAGAATAAAACACAGATGTCAGAATAAAACTGTTAAATAAATCATTTTACAAGTAGGAATTTTAAAGTTTATTTCCACCGTCTTCTTGGCAACTAGCTAATTACCTGCTTATATCTTCTTAAGATGAGGAGGAAGCTGAAAAGAGACCGCTAATAAATCAGATGTTCCCCAGCAGGCCCGAGCCTTTAAACACAGTGGACAGCAGTTTTTACTATGGGAGAGGATAGCCAAGCTCATAACAACATTACTCAAAAAGTCCAAACAGTCCTTCAACTGCCCGTCTTCTCAAGTGTTTGTGGGGAAACGGTCCATTAAGGAAACTCTAGAATATATACACAGGGAAGAGAGTGAAAAAATGAAGCACGGCGCAGCACAGACGTTCATCTGGGGCAACCAGAGCAAGGGTGCGGGGCTACCTCAGAGACCTGCACGTCGGCGCAGCAGGACGAGCTGGGACAGCTTATGATGGCATGGAGGAGAAAGTCAGATAAACAAACACAAACAACCCCTTACCACAATTTCTGAGGAATAGCAATACATAAGGAACGAACAGCAGGCTGTAGTAACACCAAATTCAGCAAGAATGAAGACCATCTATTACTTCATCAGCCACAGGCAAATGCACTCATTCGGAAAATATGCTGAGTTTTTCCGCAGTTGATAAATGCTCAGGGGAGCCTTTGTAGGAAAGGACGATCAGGGAAGTGGAGTTGGCAGAAGACACAGAGAAGCACAACCAGCTCCAGCTAATGGAGAGGAAAATCACCACCGTGCCCCCTTCAGCATCCCAGAGTAACCACACAGCGTGACTGAGGTTGGAAGGGCTGCAAAGCGTCCTCAGAGATCAACAGTCGTCTCGTGATGGGACTGACATGCCCACAGCCCTTGGGATAACTCCTGGCAAGGTTTCTGAAGGGGGGTTTTTTGAGAGAGGCAACCATTCAGAGCAGAAGCTCTCGCTGGTGTCCGAGTAGCCCCTAACAGCACCGCGAAGAAGAACTGAAGCATCACAAGAGAGCGCTTGTCCTCGGTAACTCCAGCTCCTGCTACAGAAATAGAGGTGCTTTTTCTGGCACTGGCCATGTGCAGCCAGGAGCTGCTGCAAAGGCAACCGTGCTGAGGACATAAGGTAGAGAGACCAAACCACCAGTGCCGGCAGAGGTCCTGGAAAAAGAGAATAAAGTAAAGGCACTGCCAGAGGAAAGACAGAGCAAAGAAAGCCTTGAACGGGTGAGGGAACAGGGAGCAGAGAAGCACAGGGAAACAGGGGGAAGCAGTGGAAAGCATGTAGATGAGGAGGATGATGGGGAAAGGGGTGGTAGGTCACCAAAAAAGGTCCAGAACCCAATGCCTGCCATGGTTCTCGCAGCAAATGCTGCATGACTGCCAACGCTGACCCCTCCTCGCATCCCCTCTGCGCTCTGTCCAGCAACCTGCAGAAGGCAGCCTCCATGTTAGCGTTTCGGTGCCAGAGAGATGAGTGCAACACAGTTGTTTGGCAAGCGCCGAGGCTTCAAATTCCACATGGTTGGACGTGTTCCCCTAATAAGATATATTTATTAACACAGTGCTATTTTTAAATGTGATTTTTAGAAACTGTGTCATCCAAGAGGTTCGTTGTGGGGTGGAAGGGTGGAGAGGCAGAGGATGGGAATGGAGGTCCTCTGAGTATTGCTTGCAGAGAAGAACCCAGCGAGAAATCAGTGCTGTGAGAGCAACAGACAGAGAGCAGACACCAAAATCGTGGATGATGATGTTGAGGGTGCTGGTTATGAAGACTCGTGCAGCAGGGCTACAGCTCTATCAGATACCAACCGGTCCCAAAACACATCTGGACCAAGCCCTAGTTACGTGCCAAGTGAAGGCAAAAGCCAACACTAAAATTACTGCAAAAGTCCTCACAGTCAGTGAGTTAATGTTTGAGAAGTGCCACAGAAGCTCGACATTTTTCAGTCACCTAGTGATATTGTGGCACAAAAAGAAAGTTAAACAAAGAGCTGCATTCACTTCGGCTCCATTAAAAACACAGAGAACAAAATCAGTTCCAGACATGTGGGAAAGAATCAAACATCACTAACAAGAACAGTAATGCCAGTTTTACTTTTCCAAGAGAAAGAAAAAAAACAACCATGAAGTAAAAACCAAAAAAAAAAAAATCACATGAACTATAAAAGATGTTTTCAACAATCTGAGTACTATTTTAAAACCTAGAACAGATTTATTTAAAAAAAACAAAACAATCTGGTTTACTGAACTTAAGGTTTACATCTTAAAGGTTGAAACTGTTTCAAAGATATTCTTGTCCTGTAAATGGTCAGTAATAACAGCCTACATAATGTGTACGGTATAATTAAGAAATATAGATAGCAGTAACTTAACGAGCACATCCCATTTTCCCTTAAGGAAAAGCATTAAGGCTAACAGATCCATCTGTGCTCTTCACACCTAGAATCTCATCCTGGTGATGCACCCTTCATGTGCCTCCCCCCATCCTATTGCACAGGAATAAATACTTTAGACCACAGGACTTGCATTTAGAAAACTGCTCTACTGGGAGATGACGGGGTCCGTCTGTCAGAGGAAGGGAAGAGCATGTTCGGTCATATTTAGGCTTGCCAAGCTGGTGAAGAGGGCTTGGGGGAGGGGAACCTCGATCCCTTCCATTTCCATCAGTTTTAGTTTTTAAACTAAAATAGGGTACATTTAGATTAGATATTTGGAAAAAAAACTCTTTACTGTGAGGGTGGTGAGGCACTGGCACAGGCTGCCCAGAGAAGCTGTGGATGCCCCATCCCTGGAGGTGTTCAGGGCCAGGCTGGATGGGGCTTTGGGCAACCTGGTGTGGTGGGAGGTGTCCCTGCCCATGGGAGGGGGTTGGAACTGGATGATCTTTAAGGTCCCTTCCAACCCAAACCATTCTGTGGTTCTGTGATGATGATTCTGTGAAGAATCATTGGCCAATGCAAGAAAACATCTTCACACTTTTATGTCATTTTACAAATACAAAAATAGCAGTTCATTAACATCTGATCTAGTAAAAAGAGATTCATACCTAGCTATCATATCCAATTATTTTATCTTTCTCTGACAGAGCTAGCTGAGAATCTGTTATCTGCTATAGGGTGGTCTTAGTGCCCTGTTGAAATGCTCAATCCCCTATTCTCTCCCACACTCTGGAAAAGAGTCTTTTGCTCATACTTACAAAAAGTAGCAATAATCAATCATACACCCAGAGCAGCTCTGTAATTCCTCATTTTCTTTTACCTTCCCAGTGACTACTCGCTTTCCTTCTCAGTGAAACGCGTCTCTCATTCCTCTACGAAAAATGGCATCCTAAACTTCAAACACAACTACCAATGCTTTTCTGGTACTCCCTAACGCTACCAGGACTTTCGAGGGCAGAGTACTTCCCAAGACAGCCTCTTGCCCAGATATTCCTAATACTTGTTCCTCTCAAACATATCATACAAGTACTGTTCTGGCAGTATTTTTATGAGTAGTGCAGGAACAGATCTGGAAACAAACAAATCTTATCCTCGAGACCAGAGACAAGGGTATTACGGAAACAACATTCTGGTGCATATTCTCACCTGCATCGATTAAGATACCTCAGCAACAGTATTTGCAAAAAACGTACAGTAATGCCTTTATCAAAATGTGGTAACATAAACATACCCTGATTTATAAGGAGGAAATGAATGATTAGTGTACAAATACAGTCTTTAGGGTCATCTGCAAAACAAGAGGATATGTGCTGGAGACACTTTTGTTGGTAGGTGAAAAATTGTTAGTCACAAGAGGGGGGAAAAAAAGCATCACTGGATTTCCTCCCCATTGTTCTCTGTCCCTTTCTATTTAGCATTTCTCTGATAAACTTTGCTATTTTATTTCTTCTAAAATCAAATTCCGGACACTTTTTCTATGAATCGCTTGGGTTTGCGTAAGCTCTCTTATAGCAGCTGCAACCTTAATCTGGCTTCTCCCAGCTTGTCCTCTGAATTGCTTCAAACCAGCTCCACCCAGACTGCCTACAAAGGCTCTCGAATAAGCACATTTGAAGCATGGATTTTCATGATAAAAGCACATTCTTTTCTCTAGATATCTCTCTGCCACGGTGAGGTTTTGCCCGTGATTCTCCCCGGCTCAAAGCCAGAGTAAGGACAGTATGACCTGCCCATTCTCTCTAGCAGAAATACATCTTGTCAGCCTGCTTTTTCCTACTGAAAAAGCAAAAAACAAGTTATACCATTTTTTTAAAGGGGATTTTGAAGTTTGCTGCTTCTACCTTTCCAAGCTCCCAGACCAACCAGCCCCTGAGACTTCTACTCCTGGCCTTTATTCTTCATTACTGGAGACTAAGCCAGAAATGCTGTCCTCTTCAACTGCAAAACCAGGGGACCAGAATATGACTAGGAATTTCTAGATGAGGACACTGCTCCAAACGGCATGTGCCCCCAGCAAGCAAAGACAGACACTGCATTACAGACTACATCCAGGGAACAGTACGAAAAGCTCTGGTTTTGAAGGGAGGGAGGATGCTGCTGGAAAGCATTTCGTATTTCCTTCTCATATAAGAGAGGTCCCATGCATTAGTAAACCTCTTGAAATACGGAGGAATATCTTCAGAAAGAAGAAACTCTGAGAAGCAGCACTTTCTCCTTCATGTTTCTGAAACAAGTACCATCCAGCTTCTCCACTGACAACAGTTAATGAGAGAAATAAGTTGCACAAAGAAAAATAGACCACGGAGAGACTAATGGGGCGGGGGGAAGAGTCACTGGGACATCAGACTTGGAGACCCTGTTGGAGTAATCAGGCCCCTGGTTAAAACGTCAGGTGCCCTAACGAAGCGTGAACAGCACCTTGTTATTTTTCTGTCAGTGACAAGCCTCAACCTTAACCCGTGTCGCTGGGCTCCAGCCTCCACAACCTGCTGATGGGGATTTCTCCTGGGAAAAGCAGGCTACCAGCTCTGTGACAAGGTGCCAGCTTTTCCCCTTGCCTTCCCTGGACTGAGCTGGCAGAACTGCGACCTCCCAGTCCCACCCAGCTGCTCTATGACTTGCTCCTTCAAGACCAGGAAGCTCGCACCAGCCTGCCCTGTGCCCATGCTGCGATAACCTCCATCAATACACAGAGCATGCAGCCCTCCTTCCAAAAACTGCTTTATCAGTTCACTTGGATCTTGGGGCTGCATTTCTCCTCTTTGTCCCAAGCCTCCAAAAGGTGCTCCCTTTAGCCCCTAGGTACTTTCCTACTCCTCTTCCATGAAGCTGGCACTCCTTATTAATCTTAGACAGCAGGGGAACACTCAGATCTCTTAGATTGATCCCTCCAATATTTCTGCCTTCTTCCTGCCTTTTTGCCACCTAACCTTACCCTTAAAAGTGGCCTAGAAGAAAGCTGGAGAGGGACTCTATCAGGGAGTGTAGCCGTGGAACCAGGAATAATAGCTTTGAACAAATGGAGGGGAGATTTAGATCAGACGTGACGTGAGGAAGAAATTCTTCACTTGGAGCACAAAACGCACGTGGGAATTAGGGCTGAAGATGCACCTTACTTCTGTTCTTTTCGGTAAAGAACAGAATGAAATTACCTAAAAACCAGTGTTAAAAATAAACCCAGGGCACAGGATGGGAGGTGCAGGGCAGTCCCTGTGGCCGAGGGGCAGCCTTTCTCTCTGGCAAGCCAAATGGCCTGGGGGAGCCAGCCCCAGAAAAGGGGCCCTCAGCCCCCCAGCCCTCCTCCTTGTCCACGTGAGGGCATCTTCCAGGCCGCTCCCAACACAGCCGCCTTTGGCCACGCGTGGGCCGCTCCATCACAGAGGCTTGCTGAGGTCACAGTGGCCACCACTGCCCGTGGGCCCTATAAAACAGGGCCCCTGCAGCTGGCCCACCACTCGCTGAGCATCTCGGCCCTCTGACTGCCAGCTTGTGCGGCAGGAAGGAGACTAGAAGAGCAAGGCGAGCGGCAGGCCTCCTTGGTGTGCGAGGACAGCAATGCCGTCCGGTGAAGCACCAAGAAGGAATGCACCTGAGCAGAAGGAGAGGTGTCGTGGGCGGAGGGATGGCGCCGGGGGCACAAGAGACACCAGTGCCCGAGGGACCTCTGGCGCCCAGCCCACAGACACATACAGGCGGTACCATTGGCACCGCAACGATGCGGGGAACAGGCCGGCCCCTCACACACCCAGCGACAGGGGGCCTGGGCCTTGCCATAGGAGCAACAGTGACGTGGGGCGAAGGTGGGAACATCAGGCAGACGGCCGCGGGGAGCAGAGGCGTGCCCATAGTCTGGGACACAGTGCAGGACCCAGTAATGGCCATAAGCCAGATGGCACCGTCGGACCCATGCATGAAGATCAAGCCGACAGTGGCATGGGACCGAGGCGTGGGACTGGACGACCCCCTGGTTCGGCACCCTGGCCTGAGAACATTCCGGACAGAAGGCATCCCGTTTGGGCAGTCCTGGGCAAGGACTGGCTTACCCTTCTGCCTAACACCGTGGAGCCCATGGAGCTGGATCCACCAGATGTGGAGGAACAGATGGAAGTGGATCCACCTCTGCCAGAAGAGAACCGGCACTACTGCGGCATGTCTTTGTGCTCTGCCATCCGACAGCACCAACAGCGTCGCAGGAGTGCCCGGTGAGCCCCCTACTCGTTGCTCAGGCTCCATTGCAAGCATTAGCTTGGAGCCACCAAACACCACGGACATCCTGCAGGCTTACCTGCAAGATGTCCCGGCAATAAACAGCTCTTGCCGATTCTCAGGGGTTGTGTGAGTGCTTCTTTTTTGGGGGGGAAGGGGGGGGAGAGAATGGGCTAAAGTTGTGCCAGGGGAGGTTTAGGTTGGATATCAGGAAGAACTTCTTTACTGAAAGGGCACTGGAATGGGCTGCCCAGGGAAGCGGTTGAGTCACCATCCCTGGAGGTCTTGAAAAGACATTTAGATGTAGAGCTTAGCGATATGGTTTAGTGGAGGACTTGTTAGTGTTAGGTCAGAGGTTGGACTCGGTGATCTTGGAGGTCTCTTCCAACCTAGGTGATTCTGTGAACTGCCAAAGTCTCCACTGAAAGAAATCTGACGGGCTGAGGAAAAGGGCTGGATATCACGTAAATATATGGGTTGTCCGTGATGATAGTTCACGGCACTCATTTCTGTGATGTCAAGGTAAACCCCATTCCACAGGAGAAAGTAAGGAAATCTGCAGTAGTTACTCCCTGCAGAATCAAAGTCTCACAGTGTTTGCACGGCACAGAAGGAGATGGTACAACTGTTTCAAGTCATTCACTGGTAGTTCTCATACAAAAAAATACTTCTTAGCTCAAAGACAATCAAAAGAAATCTTTAGGACCATTTCCTTTGTACAAAGGATTTCTATACTTTTTGATTTTCTGCTTTCAGTTGTCTAAGTGAAGAACTGGGTGGAACTTTGTTCTGATAGACGCTACTTTCCTGCAGCATATGAAAGTGAATCTCCATCCCTGTAAGTAAAACCACGGGGGCATCCACTAAGGATGAGTGTCTCCTAACTTGCCCAGTCGAACTGACCCATCTTGGCACTGGAGACGGCACCATGTGGGAGCTCATGGCTATCTTGGTTGCATCATTCACACGTCTCAGAGAGAACGGCTGCCATGAGACAGTGGGAAAAAGGTGAGGTTTGGAGAAGACAAAGGAAAGCAGATGTCTCCCAGCAACGGGTTTAAAGCAGTGAGGCTGGACTACTGTTGGGAAGCACCTGATTCTGTCCAGGTCTCAGCAGACACCAGAGCATCTACTGGGTGTATGGGATTTCCTGAGGCAGAAGAGACTCCTGTTACCATCTAGAGCAATTACTACACAGTGAGATGGGTGAGGCTTAAAGACCGAGTATTTTGAGCTCCTGTCTCATGAGGGCACTTTGCCAGTCCCTCCAGCAGTTTGTTACTTGACCAGTTAACAGCATTCAGAGTAGAAGAACAGAAGATTATAAATGAATTCAAGGATCGTACAGTTCTTGGGAGATTTCAGAGGAGTTTAGCCCAAGCTTAAAGCAAGCAAGTTGAAAACCAGTTGGGTATCTTACTGCCACAGTCAGTAAGAAGAAACCAAAGTTTCAGCCTACCTCCTGCCTTAAGTAAACAAGGTGCATGTGCCCTGTCAGAGACAAGTCAAGAGAAAGTCTCAACCAAAAGGACACTAACTTGAAAGAGAAGTGTTTTTTTTGGGGGGGTGACCTTGCAAAACAATCCATTTATTTCACAAAAAGGGAAAAGGAAAACCAATTCTGACATGAGCTTGCAGGACTTCTTTAGTACTTGAGCTTTCTAAACGTAGAAAAGGGTTTGCATAAGAAAGAAAAACATGCTGAGGATTTGATCTATATTCCAAAAGGTCTTTGCAGTCATATAAAATGACCCAGACTTATTACAGCTTCAAAAGACACACATAGTTAATACAGATTTTATCACATACCATAATAATACACAGGCTAGCATGGCTTTTGCAAGTATTGGCCTAATGAATAACATGTCAAGCCATGTAAGCCTTTACATTCTTGGTTTCTCATCTAGACAGCTTTTAAACAGGGTCAAAAGCAAAGCTTTATGCTCGTTTTATCTTATTTTTTACTTTTAAACCTTTAGCAGAAATAAGATTTGTTATTTTTTGAGCATTCATGGATCCTCCTTCATTTTAAGAAAGGAGAAACAGTCCCATCATATTACATATGACATAATGGATTTTTGGAAGAATCTTTTGCTGATTAACCATGCAGTGAAATGAAATGCTTAATAGAAAACACTTGGCACAAGCTCCCTGATCAAAATGTCACCTTGAAAATGGCTCTAAGTCATTTGTCACTGTAAAGTTTACCCACGCTGCATAATACTGGCATCCCATACTAACCAGCTGCAACTGCAACTAGGCAGCTGGGGCTGATAGGGAAATTACAGGTATTATCTTTCTGGCTATCCACACATAATTAGCAACTCCCATAGTTTGCCGTGGTCTACAAAATACCATGTCAAAGGCAATCCTTGGGCAAGTACTGCCTCTGACAGTCCCTTACTATCTTTTGCCAAGGTTAAATGTGGGTCACTGTGCATGTAAATGTATGGAATCGTGCACGTGACGCCAAACAAGCATCATTCAGAGTTTGACCTTTACAGGGTACGTTTTTGCTGTAGGATCTGGAAATTACTTGTAAAAAATGACATCTGAAGTGTGATTACAATTGAGAGGTTATAAACAGAACTAGGTATTTTTACTTGTTTTGCTGCTATAAAGATGTCTGGGCCCTGATATTTTAGAGAGATCAAGTTTCAACCAATAAATGACATCAACATTAGCTGGCACAGTGCCCCCTCTGATTCCAGGCAAAATGAAGATCCTCAGACAGGCGACACAATGCCCTCATAAAGGGTAAAAGTCAAATTCTGCCCTTTTGAAGAAAAATGTTGGTAGCGCTCTGCCTGCTTTGAAAATTGTCATACACTCTCCACTGATATGGCCGAGAACAAATACAGTTAGTGTTTTACCCCTGCATGTCTTCGCTTATTATTTTTGTGTTATTCAGATTACCTCTGTGTTACCACGCGTTTAGAAATCTATTTGTTACCTCTGCCTTTTAGGAAACGATACAAATACCTGGAACACGGGAAACAGATTTTGCTAGAAATGCCACAGCCTGAATTTTTTATCCAGTATTTATGGCATATGTAACAGAAATCAATACATCATAACCTCCTCTAATTCCTGTGTGCTCATCATGCACGCTGTAATCCCAGCCCCTCCAGTAAAACAGCAAGTGCAGTGGTACCTGGCATGCTGCATCTCTTCTGCGTTCACTCTGCAGGACTTCACACATCCTTCTTTTCTGCCTTCGTTCTCTGTAGTCCATCTCTAGATGCCCACCCTACCTCTGAAAGTAGCAGCTCCAGCTCCCTCTAAAAACTCAAATGTTACTCACCTGGTCAAGGGAACGGAGACACTGGCAGCAAAGCCAAATGCCCTGCAGCACTTTCTGCTGGCAAGAATGTACCAGAAGTTGGATTTACTAGATAGACTGAACATTACACCACAACAAAGAACACAGAAATATCCTCAGTGTCTTCTTCAGTAAAAACAAAGGCTGTGTTTCTATATGCATGAGCGGCCCGGTTCCATAACCAATATTACTTAGAATACTTCTTATTTTTAAGAGAGAGATTTTTATATCTGAAAACTGAGGACCTCCGGTGCTACGACATCTATCAAAATGCTTCTTCCATTCTTCACGCGTCACTGCATTTGTGGTTCGAGTTGGACCATTCAGACGGTACTTTATGGCGCTTTCTCCTACCTACCACCCCGGGAAGACCACGATACACGGGGGAGCTCTCAGTGACACATGCTGATACGCAGTCCATGATTGATTTAATAAGGCCTGAGTGGTCTTTCTCTCTCTCCCTGAACAGCTTGTGGTATATAGGGGAAAAAACAACAAATACTTCCATCATTACCGTACTAGCATTAACCTTTAGGTAATTGGCACCATAATTCAGGCCGTTCAGCTCAGAACAGACACATGGAAACAAGAGGAGGAGGATGTTAACGCATATCCCTGGATTCACCCACACATCACTGTGAAACACAGGCGTGTGCCACGGACCAGTCACGCCTTTGTCAACAGCCTCTGGTGCCCACGCCGCGCCACACGAATGGTTAGGAGCATCCTCCACTCTTAGCAGCTCTGCTCATGCTTCTGCACCGCGTGCATGCCACTAGAGAACAAAGCAGCCCAAAGCTGTGGAGGGGCACAATCTCTCAGCAAAAATGTCCTTCATCTACACGCAAATGCGCACACAGCATACACACACCCTCACCTATGCCACTTGGTTATTGGCAATGAACAGGGGGCATCTCCCCCTTCCATCTGCACTTCCTCCTCTCAAAAGCTGAAGCTTAGCACACTCCTCAAAAATAAAAAATAAATAAATAGCACACACCAAGGGCTTGCTCCTTTCCCTGAACCTCAAGTCTTAAGAGAAGATAACGTGCACTTTTGTGCGTGCTGTCACCCAATGCATGTGCAAAGCACTCGTGGATTTGCAGGACCGCAGAAGAGATGCCAGATAATAGGCTCCAATCAGCATCTTTGCAAAAAAACCACGTTATGAATGCCTGTCCACACAACACAAGAAGCTCCACCTTATGCCCCCGCAGCTGACTCTGGGAGGCTGCACTGGAACCTCATTCCTCTGCTAGCCAGGAAATCCCTCCTTTCATTTACAGGCTCTATGTATTTTCTGACCTGCGCGTACCCAGTTGCTCTTGTGCAAACACTGTCCTCTGGGTTTAACTAATTCCTTTCGCCTCCAGCAGCCTTCCCCTCTGGTGTACTTAGTGCGCGCTGTATTGCCGCTCAGCCTTCATTTTGCTAGACTAAACAAGCCAGGCTCCTTCAGTCTCTCCTTCTCGATGTCTGCTCCTAGCTGACACTCCTTCTCCTGTTGCACAATACACTTGCAAGCCTGTACCGCATAAAATTCAGATTGCTCTGTTTTTAACATGTGGAAAGTGCTGAGCACTCATAAGCTCCCATTTTTGTTTTGAAAAAACAAATAAATGAAATCACTACCTCTAGATCATGCATTTGTAAAAGTCTGCTACCAAGTTACGTGTTTAAAATAACCTAACCCAGTGAAGATACACTATATCAAAAAATAAAATAAAATTGCTTCTATGGACCATTTGCTTTTACAGTAAAATGTAAAGCATTTGCTAGGCTGGAATAGGAGCTAATATTCAACACAAGCTTTTTGATTAAGGTTTCTGATTAAGACAATATGTTTTGCTGCATAATACAGCAAAATCAAATGTTCATACTGCGTTGCCTCTGCACACCAAAACTCATCTAAAAAATCCTGTGCAATTCATTGTTTTTATTTTGCATATCTAGATTGTCCATGGCACTGCCTGAATGTACAAAACTTAAAAAAAAAAAAAAAAAGAACAGATACAGAGTGTAGCTTACAACTTCATGTTTTCTGCTGTTGCCTCAAAATGCACATTAAGTTTAATGTGGAAAAGATGATCATACAGAACATAACTCACTTTCTCTGTCAGTTTTAGCAGCATACTGACAGCAGACCAAGCCCTTAGGTGCAGCACAGGAATGAAATACATCTGATACCAACACATGCTCCACAAGTCAGAGTCCCTAAAGAAAAAGCTCCTGCATTCCCTTGTAAGTCTATTTGAGCTTGTTTCCTTCAAAGAGATCACTCCTTCTGAGAGAAGGGTAAGGCAGCTCTCCTACACTTCTCCCGAGCAGAAAAGGAAATGAAATTGCCTGCACGAGCTCGGAACTGGTTCTGTGGCCTGCAGCTGCCATCATTTTTGCCATCGACGGCATGTACCACAGCGTGCCATTTCTGACATGGATTCAGAGCGGTCCCTGGCTCTCACATAGTGCTACCATTTCTTCCTCCCGTCCTCTCCTCCTGTCTGTCTGGGAAGGCAGTCTGAAAGGAGAGAGGCCTCCTATGTGCGATTTGAGCCATCTGACCTGCAGCAGGCACAAACGCGCTTCCAGCCTCTCTCACCAAGGGACCTGAGGTCTCCATCAGTGACCACCCGCTTCTCTGCGATCAGCGGCACGCATCGGGTTAACACCACCTCTGAGCACGTGTGGACCCAAGCAATGCCTCCATGTGACTGGCTTCATACATGAGCTATTCACAAGGGAGAATTGGTTCCCCACTATCAGCTGCTCTTTGGCAAACACCTGAGAGTTCCCAGCAGTACAGATGAGGTTGATGACCCCTCTGGATGTAGTTACTTCAAAAGGTGTTGCAAGACATGGTCCATACAAACCTGTTTGTGTACACAAGCCAGGAGCTGTAGGCGAATGCTGCCCGTGGACACACACACAAACCTCCCTCCAGGACCAATGAACCCATCTGACGGCAAAAGTCAATCCTCCCAGTGTAGCTCAAATGCAAAGGTAATAGAAATCCCCTCTACGTGCAATTCACTCCATGTGCAGCTGATGTTGCACAACATAACAGTACAATTTCATAGAACCACAGAATGGTTTGGGTTGGAAACGACCTTAAAGATCACCCAGTCCCACCCCCCCGCCATGGGCAGGGACACCTCCCACCAGACCAGGTTGCCCAAAGCCCCATCCAGCCTGGCCCTGAACACCTCCAGGGATGGGGCATCCACAGCTTCTCTGGGCAGCCTGTGCCAGTGCCTCACCACTCTGAGTGATGAATTTCTTCCTCATATCCAATCTAGATCTACCCTCTTTCAGTTTAAAACGGTTGCCCCTTTTCCTGTCACTACAGATCCTGCTAAAAAGTCTCTTTCTTGTAAGCCCCCTTTAAGTACTGAAAGGCTGCCATAAGTTCTCCCCAGAGCCTTCTCTTCTCCGTGCTGAACGCCCCCAGCTCCCTCAGCCTGTCTCTGTAGGAGAGCTGCTCCAGCCCCCTCGTTGTTTCCACGGCTCTCCTCTGGGCCTGCTCTATCAGCTCCATGTCTTTCTTGTACTAGGGACCCCCGAACTGCTCAGCTTCCTTGGCCTCGCTGCCAGAAAAGCAACAAAACTCACATTTAGCTTTATATAGTGCTTTTTGTCCTATTTTTAACTCCCAAATAAATCTTGTTTGGAAAAGGCATTTCAGGGACCTCAGTGACACACAGCCTCTTCCCTGGCAAGCCCCAGTAACAGCAGCGTGTGGCTGCAGACACACCTCCTGGCAGATGGTCTCAACAGGCTCTGTCCCTTATACACACACACTTTCTGATCCCAAAAGCAACACCAGTGCAGGAAAAAATGATTCACCAAGGTAGGAGTTCCTCTGCCTCCCTTGCTAGCTGAAGCACACAAAGCAAAACCAAAAATACCACAAGATGTTTGTTACCATTCCTCCTCAATAGCCGAAGGACTTTTTAACCTAAATTTTCCCAGTCAAGCTTTAACAACACCACAGTTGGTTACTCCAGTAGATATTTTCACGGCATATCATTTCCTCTTTAAAAAACAAGCAAACAAAAAAACTGTCCAAGGAGTTCATCCTGAAAAAATAAACTTGTGTAATTCACACAGAGCAGACTGCGCTGTGAAAACATTCTTGTTCTGCTCAGGAATGCGGAGCTGTTTAACTCCATGCACGCACGGCGCTCCGCGTCCTGGAAAGGACCCAGGCAGGTCCTGGGCTTGTGCACAGAGGTGAGCGGCCAGCCAGCCTCCAACGAGGCCACACAGACGCAGGACAGAAAGAGCGAGCTCCCACCCGCACCGCCACGCTGCCATTTTCAGCTATGCACACTGCATGGCACTGGTTTTATTTCCCTCAGCTGAACGTGATGGGAAACGCACCGATGTGATCTGAAGCATCCCCGAATGCAAAGGCAGAAGGTGTGGCGATTGTGGAGTGTGACAATTTGGGAGATTTCTGTGTTTAACTTACGAAATCCTCTTGATACTGCGTCAGGAAGCACGGAGGTGTGGAAGAGCTGCTGCCTGACTTCGGCAAGCTCTGCCCAGGTCAGCAAGGCAGCTCCTCCCTGGCAGCCTGCCCCTCCTGGAGCAGGACAAGGGACCAGGATGGATGTCATCCTTTCCACAGGTGACCCTCAGAGGCACACGACTGGTGTTGGGGCAGGCGGAAGGACCAGGGCTGGCTCTGGCAGCAGAAGGTGTAGAGCAGCGACCTGCAGGAGGGGACCGACTTCACTGCAGCACCAGTTATGGCCAGAAACACAACCCGTGAGGTGTCTGAGGGCTGCTGCAATCCAGATGTTTACAGATCACCTTTCATAATCTCTTCAGTGGGATTTTGGAAGATGTTGGCATAAAGCAGGCAACATCGCGCCCCCGAACATCTCCACACCCTCTCAATGGCGCCACTCCATTTTGTAAAGAAAGATGGTTTCTGTGTGTTGAGAGGAACAAAAATACCCTGAGATTAAGAAAATAATCTTCGTATTTATGTATGATATGCACGTACAGGTAGCTGTACACATGTATGTATACACGGTTTAAATAGAAGTTTAACACAGTCACACATGCACACATGAAACAAGTAAGTTAAGAAAAACTGAACATTTGGCTGGAATATTCTGTATCCGTGCAGACAGGCAAAAGCTTGTTTTGCAACAAAGTTTCTGTAAAGCACCGTGGAAATCTGTGGAAAAATCTTGCTCAATTTCAGAAAGTCTGACTGTACACACAAGTGTTGCACAAGAATCCACCATCTCTTAAACAATCTTAAATTTAACGCAAGCAAAATTGACACTGCACTGATTTGTATTGTTTTATGCTGATTCTACACTGCATGGAAGTCTTTGTCTTGGCCTAGGTATTGTATCCAAGTTCAGATACAGGAGGATGTTCCTTGTCCTTTGAGGCATCTTGGGGCCCCAAAATTTCTCTTGTATCACGAAAGGTCTATTTTATTTCTTTATTTTGATAACACTTTTCCTCTATAGCCAACCAGAAGAGTAAACTTAGAACAAATTCAACTGAAATTATTAAAATAAAAACCAGGCTAACAGGGAACATTCTGTTAAAGAGATACAAAACCTTAATAAAGACAGATAGACCGACAGACAGAAAGACATACATGTAATATGTCACTGATCTCCATTAAGCAGGGGTATGACACAATTTTCGCAGGATTTTGTGAAGACTTTAAAATCATAAATACATGCAGAGGCTTACAGACACTTTAATTTATTCTTCATGCACTTACCAAGATGTGTAAGATACACACCAACAAGCACAAAGACAGCAAAAAGAAGAGAAGCTGAACGTAGTAACCTGAGCACCTAGAAGCTGGGTGTCTAGTCCTGAGCTACTCAGCCAAAGCTTTTACACATCAAGCAGGTTCTTGGTCTCTTGGTCTCATCCTGCCTAGACACGCACTAGAAGTAGATCAAGCCAAGCACCCTGGAAGTGCTCGTTTCTCTGCCTGTGAAGGAGGCTTTCATTAATAAGCTGGTGTTTACCTTTTAGAGCTCTACAACCAGGGGAGATAAATCCAAGCACCCATGTAAGCCTTTGCAGAGGTGCAGGAAAGACTCTTTTCCACCCACCAAGACATGCCTGAGGGTCACCCCGCCTTCCTGCAGCACAATGCCCACAGCTCCCAGGGAATCTCTTGGCCCATCTCCTGCTCCCGAAATGCCAGAGCCAAGGCCTGGATATGCATCAGATGTGCACCATTAGCAATGACGTTTCCTGCATTTACAGCGCATAAACTCGTTCCTAAAACAGCTCTCGCTATTCTCAGTCATTTGGCTCACACCCAGTGATGTGGCCCAGTGTGAAAGAAACCCCTTTTTCTCTGGCCTCAACAATGTGCCCATTTGTGAGCAAAGGACTGCTTTCCCCCACGGAGCCGGTTAGCAGTGATATTTTATTTAAAATTCTTGGGGATGCTTACGGGCTGAAGTAACTTGCGATGTGAAAACCAGATGTCCGAGGCAGAGGAAAGATTCAAAGAGCTTTCAGGAATGGAGTGAGTCATAATTCGGCTTCAGAGCCTCAGCTATTCCCACCCAACCTACCAGGCCTCTCCATGGCAGGTCCCGCTGATGGGCAAGGCTCCACAAGTTTGCATGTGTGGGCATGGGACAAAAATAGAGAATTAACAGTAATAGGTAAGAACAGCTACTTGAGGTAAGAGCAGCCACTTGAGGTTTATCGCTCAAACCATCCATCTTACCATCATTAAGAAGACAAGGAAACTTTGATGGCACGGTTAAGTAAAAAGTAACATCACTTTAACTCTGTTACCACCAACAGCACTAAGAATAATTAAAAGCTCAAAATACTAGAGGGAGCCAGGTCCTCCAAACCCTACTGCACCCAAGCAGCAAAACATCCCTGCAGCCACTGACACAATTTGTGCCTCCATCAGAATTGCAGCCACAGCTGGTTTGGGATTTTCTGTGTGTGCTGCTATGACTGATCTACTTATAAAACTGACTGAGGTATAAGAAATGAGAAAGTTGAAACGGCTCAGCTATAAAACAGCATCCAATTACATGTCAAAGCCAGCCTGAACATTTTGGGGTGCGTAAAAATTTTGAGTATGTGTTTCTGCAGCTATAGGTGTTTCAGTTTTTCCAAGGTAATTCTGAAGTGTTTTGAAAGTCTCCCTGCATGGCTGCCAATGGATGGGCTTACTCACAGAAAAAGCTAGTAATAAATGGCAAAGTAGCATCAAACTCCTTCCCACTGAAAATAACAGTGAAATCTTGTTTAAATGGAGAATTTGTCTGCAACTGCTGTAACAGAATTCTTGTATTTTGATCACATTTATTTTAATACTTGGAGCTGTAAATATATCAACTGGAGTTCCTCACTCACCTTTACCATGGGTACAATGAATGGTATATGTGCCTTTAGTTCCTTTCTTTCAGATTTATCCAAGCACTATTAAGAAAATGAATGCAGAGTTATTTCAGGATAACATCCCCAAAATGTACTGTTTTTTTTTTCTCTCTCTCCAATGCATAACAAAATGTGATTTTTACTACAAATTATTATAAGCAAACTGCCGGAAGCTAGTCTCTTATAATTTGCTGTCTTATTTTGACTGTAGGAAAATGTGTTGTCATCTCTGTGAAAATACTTGGATATACAACCACCTATGTTCCTTTAACAGTTTCCTTTGAATATGTTTGTAAAAACAGAGTATGTCTTCATTTTCTTTTGCTATTTTTAGTTTTGTTTCCTCATTTTTAGAGACGTGCTTTAATCAGATAAAATTTCAAGTATTCTGTCCATGTTACAACTCCCATTAATTTCCTCTCTTGACTAATAAAACCATCTTCCTTTTCAAGGTCAAAGAGTTGAAGAGTTGAGGGTAGACCCCAGGAAGTCAAGAGTTTAAGTCAGGACACTGCAGGCTGTGAGTGTCCAGAAGCGAGTGAGCAAGCAGGACACCCACTTACAGCAGTACTCCCAGCGGGATCATTCCTTATGACGTCCATCCATCTTCTTGACATTTAGTAGGAGATGACACTACCAAACCTGGATGTAAACAGTAGCAAGGTGCGTGCAAAGGTATAATTTATACCGGCCTTCAAACAGGATAAAAATGAAGAGCTGAAAAATTTATCTTACAGGTACATGCAGCTTATGGTAATAAGGACCAGCAAGGATGCACTTCAGTGTGAGCCTGCGCAAATCACAGCCCCCTGACATTCCTTCCCACCTTTAAAAGCGCTCTCTAAGCCCCTCCAAATTTATCTTCAAACACATGCGTACTTTTAAATTCAACCACACTAAATAAGGCTGCAACAAAACCAGAAACACTCCCCTCGGCAGCCTCCCACAGACATGGCAGTGCTATGTATTTCTCTGTAAGGAGGGCCCGTCTTTAATAAGAGCTTCATCCGATCACTGTCATTGTTCTAGATAATGGATTACCTACACATACATTTTCAAGTGTAATGACACTCTTGCTTATTAAAGACCTCTCAGCTGAAGGGGCAGAATATTATGAACTGGCCAATCCATTCATTTCCTTGAATATGTTATTCAGTATTTTATGCTAAACCAGCAATACACCATCCATTTTAGTACAATGATCCTTATGTTCAATAAAACTGAAGTGCTGGATCATAAATCATTATAGTCATTTATTTTACATTAGACACATTAGCCACTATATTCCATAATCTATTACAATAAGGTGGATTTAAATGTACCCCAAGGAACTGCAATAATAACTTGAGAACCAAATATAGCAATTATGGATAAAATATGCTTAACCTAAAACTGCACTAGCTGCATAGACTGCTGTGAACTTTAAATAAAATTTAGGGAGGATGATAACTGTCCTGGAATAAACAAGCAACAGAGGAAAATGAGAGGCTCCTCTCTGTACTGCAGATAGCTTAATGTGCCCTACTTAAGGGGGTGGGGGCGTTATGCTTATAAGCCAGTGGCTATTAAAATATTATTATTCCATTATTACTGGTTATATTATCTTCCTATCATGTGAAAATTTCCTATATTTTCCTGGTGCTTACACCCTACTTACATTTTTAAATAGTGCTCTCCATGGCTGGCTGCCTGGCTAGCCTGTTTGGATCCCTAAGTGTTCTTCAGAATCCCTCCAACTGTTGTTTTTTCCTTTTTTTTTTTTTTTTTCCTGTGAACTTTCCACAACGCATCCAGACCTTTCTGGTACCATTTCAGCTACCAGCTCACTGAAGACCAGAGGAAGAAGCTACCAGCTCACTGAAGACCAGGTCGTCTCCCTTTTTCAGACCCAATGTACCCGCAGAGCCCATTGCCACCTTCTTGGCCCCCAACCAAGAGTCAAATCTCAAACGTCAGCAAGCAGTTTAGCATTTTTCAGAATCGCTGCTCTCCAGGCATTAAAAATAGCAACGTGCTGAAGCATGTGGCTGTTTTTACCACGAGAACCCAGCACCACAGACCACCGGCACCCTGGGGAATGGGGCCAGTCATCGGCCCAGCACAGGAGAAGCAGTGAAGAAGGGGCCATCAGGCATCATCTGCATGAAACACTGCGGTATGTTATGCCCAAACTTCACAAGTGCTGCTTTGTATTTATAAAGTCATGTTGCTTACTTCATAAATTCCATTATCCCTGATGTATTTTCCTGGTTTTACTGCCTGTTTTTTTTCCCCCCAAGAACCAAAATTATACACTGAACTAGATGCTGCTGGAGTAGCTGCTCTTACCTATTACTATTAGTTCTCTGTAACTCAAATTCTCTGTGATGTTTCCAAAATAATTACTATTAACTTACATTTCTTAATTAATTTCCTAGGGGGCATATTAGCTGTCTCTGCAGTTATGTACACTGGATCTTCTATTTTCCAATTACTCTGTTACATGAGCTTTATCTACAGGTCTGTCTACATCATTTACCTTATTTCCTTAGTGTCCTATTTTCTTTTTCCATGGAGGCCAAATACCAGGACCGGGCACTGAGTTTAGCTCTTTGCACAGTTTCTGAAAGCCACCCTGCTGCTCCAGCTGGTGGCTGAAGGGCAAAGCCATGCTGCCCGCAGCACGCTGTGGCTGCCTGCCCTGCGGCTACGCAGGCTTCGGTCCCCAGCAGCCACGCCAACATCCTGTGCGAGACTTCACAGAAGCAGCAGAAAACATCCTGACAAATTCTATGGGAAATTTTGCTTCGCATCAAAAGCATGGAATACATTCAGGCAAGTAAGGTGCATTTAAAGCAAGCTAAGACAGAAGCTTGCTTTCCAGCAATGTCTCCATATTTTACAGCACAAGAGCCACAGCACTGAAGGGCATGCTGAATGCAAGAAACCTCACCTCTGGTTTAAATGTTCTTTCTAGTTCCTAGTAAGACCAGAGTTGCTCCACCTGGCCTATTTATTTTTATTTAGGAGCCTGACGAGAGCTGCGACGGTGCCACCAAGAAGAGAACAATGCACCAAGCTCAGTGTGTTTGGGAGAGAAAGTAAATATTTTGTGCAACATTCATTGTCGAACAAATCATTCTCTTTTTGATAAACACACACTGAAAATATGTGTATATTGAAAGAACTCAAATCCCTGCGATAACCTTGCAGCACAGGGGTCGTGCAGAGCTCAGTAACAAGAAGCTGAGAACACGGAGAAAGTCAGATGCTCTCCCTGCCTGCTTTTGCCTTGGTCCCTATGCCTCGTGTTCACCCACGTGTGATACAGGAGCAGAAAGGAGAAACGAGAGGTGTGCATCTAACCAAGTCACTGCCAATTTTTGTCTAAAGCAGGACAGGAGCCTCAGAGGCAAACTGTGGATGAACCTGAATTTCTTCCTCATCTCTGCCATGCTCTGCCCCCTGTCAGGGCTGCAGCTAGCGAGTCACGTCTGCGAACTGCCAGCGTGCAGAAAGCAGTCCGAGTGTGATGTGCTCCCCTCAAGTGTCAGGCTCACACTTACACTGCTGGTAGGTTCAGGAGCGGCAAGGGCTGGATCTTTTTTTATGATTCAATTGGAGACAGAAGTTGCCCTTTCTGCTGGAACAGAACACTTTTTCCTAGCTCTGGACCAGTCTGGAGGCAGTGAACCTTAACTCCGTATTCTACCTTGCAGAAAAGCTGTTCCGTGTAACTTCCAAACTGTCTGAATGTTGCTAATTACAACGTTTTTCTGGAGTCTAACAAATTGCAAAAATGCAGTTACTTAAGCAGAATACAATATCTAATTAAGTGTAACCTGTATCTGACAGCCTCAAAGTGGATTTTTTTGTTCTTTTTCCAGAGTATGGTATCACAACAGACAACGGTGCACAGTGAGGACCTCTGCTCACTCCTGAGACATGGCAGCCACTGCAAAGACCTGCCAAGAAAAACTGTGTTCCCTTCTGGGTACGTTCACAGAGTGCAAGCTGATCAAGAGGTGCTCTCCCTCTTTTTTATCCCTCCACAGGAGAACAAATGGAGGAGGGAGATGAAAGTAACAGCAACAAGGAACCGGTTGCACAACACGCTTTGATCAAAGCAGACAAAGTGCGCGTTGTCCTCGGCAGCCAGGCCCTGCTCAGCAGCCTGGTCGCCACCACGGCACGTGAGAGGAGAGCACGTCACCCCAGCTGGCTCTCAGGCACCCCTCCATCCCCGCCGAGCCTCGCACCCGGCCCCCTGTACCTCATGCCACGCAAATCCCTTCCCAGCCGCTGCTGCTGAGCACGTTGTTCACCTGGGGCCTGGAGAGCAGGCTGCCCACAGCCAGGTGGAGAGAGCAGTCCTGCGGCCTGTGGCGGTGTGACAGAGGTGGCACTCAGAAGTAGCTCCGCGATACTAACTGCGTGCAAAAATATCAAACTCTCTAGTGAGACAGAGAGCTTACTGGTGGGAAGCACCGATCTTAAGTACAAGGTATTGGGTATTTTAAAGCAGAGGTGGAAGCTCTTCAAGTAGGAAGTTCTCCCAAAAGTCATGGCTGGAAGCTGAGAAGCCTGAGCAGCCTTACCTACCTGGTACAGCTGCCAGGACACCCAAAATGCTCCCAATTCCCTACACTTGGGAGCAGGTTTCTGCTTTAAACTCTCCACGGTGAACAGGAACATTTGGGATCTACACAAGCTCCACACCAAAGCCTGAGCAATCTCAGGACCCCCAAAAGAAAATAAACACTGGGAGATTTTCCGTAAAGCATGTGGTGAAAAAAATATGTGCTGACTTTTTAGAGATAGATACGTCCTCCGACAGCTGTGTTCCCCTCTGCCAGCACCTCGGATGAGCCTTTTACCCCCCAGCAGTACCCAGGGGGAATTTTATCAGCAGGCAAGCTAGCGAAGAAGGGTGGGAAGGCAGAGAGGCGCTGATGACCAGCACCTCTCACAGGGCCCACAGCACCCAGGCCCTCTCCTGCCTTCCCAGCAAAGCACTTTATCGATTGAATTCAGAGCAACTTCCTGCGAGCCTGGTTGGCAAACAGACCTGTGGAAAAGTAAATCAGTTTATCACCCGGCTTTCCTCCGCCCCTTTTAAAATAAGGAAGCGCTCAATTGCTTTACTGAGTAAGATCCATGCTGCGCTGAAGTAACGATGACAAATACCCGATCCCGGGCTCATTTGAGTGACTACCACCGCACGGGGTGGAGGGGTGCAATGCTGAGGGGCGAGCTGCTCTGGGAACGAGCACCCCAGCTCAGCAGCGAGGATGGGGAACCACAGGGACCCCCATACAGACCGACCCGAGGGGCAGCGCAGGCCTCACGGGCCCTTCAGAGCTGACGAAGGCCTCAGCAGCTTGCCACCTACCCCTGCCCCTGCTGAGCACCCCTCCCCACACAAAGTTTCTCTTTAAAAAATCTGAAGTACAATTTAGCCACCTCAGAAGTAGGAAATAACCCAGGGCTTGAAACCACCTGAGCCAGGAATCTGGCCTTAAATTTCCCAACCCGACGCTAGCACAACATCAGTACCTTTAAAGTCTCTATTAGGAAGGGGTAAAAACAGCCGGGGAAAGTCAGGGTCATCTCTGGGAATTTATACTAGAAATGTTTGCTGTATTGCAGATCAAAATAGCATTTTGACTCATTGATCCCCTGAATGCCATAAAAACTGAAGCGAGATCCTTGTGCTTAGCGGTGGGAAAAATGAGTTTCTTTGATCGCCCATCGTCGCACAAAGACTGAATAAAATAAAGAAAAACAAAGAAAAAGAAAGGAAATATAAAGCTCGAGATGAAGATGAAGACAAGCAAGCAATTAAAAAAGATAAATGGACTTCAATTTACCAAAAAGAAAAAAAAATGTAAACCTCTGCCCTGGTAGCATGCTTAGCTCTTAATCAAGTATTATTACAACCGCATGCAAATGGCGGGATGGCAGAGCATTCCTTCAAACCGGGTTTTCATTAAAGATTCTGCTTTTTCCAGAATAATAGTAAATGACACGTGAACTTCATATGAACTATAGGTCATGAAAGGATTTAGTATTGGCATTTTTAATCTAAAAAGTCTGTGCCAGAAAATCAATATGTTTCAGTTGCAGCATTCGAATGCAATTTTCTTCACGTAACAGGGCTCTTTCTTTCACTCTTCCCCTCCCTCCCTCCCTCCCTCTCCCCCTCTTTTCTAAAATAATGAATAATCCCCGGTTTTTCCACGAAACAAGCCGGCGTATCAGCAGGTAACGGCATCAATAACGCGTCGCGTGTAAACAGAGAACGAACAAAAAAATCATTCACGGCCCTTTTCAAACCGGCGTGCTTTTCATCAGCGCTATTACAGGTCCCATTCGCATTATCGGATCGCGCCGCGCTGCATAACCAAGGTGCTGACAAGCCCTGATTACCCAATAACTCCCGCGCTCCTCTCGGGCAGGTTCACCGAGAGGACAGGAACGCGCGGCCTTCCTGCGGGGCAGGCCGCCCGCCAGCCTCCCTCCGGCCCCGCCAGCCCCTGCCTCCTGCTCCTGCGCACCCCGTGGTGGCCGCCCTGGCGCTTCCTGAGAGGGGAACGAGGGGTTTTCTTCTCGATTGTTTCGGGGAACCATTTGTTGTGCATCGGAGGAGGAGGGGGAACGGGACGACGGGACGGCAACGTAAACGGTTTAAACTCTTTCCATCGGGCTGCTAAGTCACCTCAGGAAATCTGCAGCCGGCTCTTTCCCATGCTGCAGGCCCGACAAAGCCGTCCCTCGCCCGGCCAGGCGCTGCAAGGAGGGAGGAGGACGCTCTCGCCAGCTTTCTCTGGGTGCTCGCTAGCCATCCGCCTTCTGCTTTCCCCTTTGCACGCTGCACCTCTTGCAAGATGGACGGCTTAAAAAAAAAAAAAATTACAAGAGGTTTCGGCAGTCCTAAGCGTTTCTTGTGTTTGGACCCGACCCCGCTGCAATCGGAGGCCGGGCAGAGGACGCGCTGGGCGCTCGCTCCTTCTAGCGACTGGGGCTGGAGCGCTAATGGGAAGCAGCCGCCCAAGTTGGAGGCCAGATGTGCAGCCAGAGCCGCACCGAAAGGGAGCTGGTGCCATTAGGACGGGGATCTAACGCAGGCTAATTCCCCCTCCATGTCACTCTCCTAATTCCTTGCAGACAACTCCTTCTCCGTACCCTAACGAGTACGCACATATCAAAGGCAATCAAGCAAAATAAACATTTGCAACAAATTTATTTTTGGTAGCAATTTATACTAAACTTACTGTGGTTTCTCCTTAACTAATCAGTTTTTAGCCTTCTTCTATGCGTCCCCCGAGTGAAACATCTGCTTTAGTACCACTCGGCATCCAGAGCTGGGGGTGCAATATTACCCACACTTCTCTAATTAACTTCTAATGACACAATTTATCTGCACATTTCTCTTATTATTTTTTTTATTATTTTCAAGCTGGAGCAGAATTTGACTTTTACCCGTGCCTGCCACGGCGGGGCTCCTAGGGCCACACACGAAGCTCCTGCCCAGCTTCAGAGCAACCCCAGACACCCCGCGGCCGCAGGACTGAGCGTGGGGGCACCCCAGCACCCCGCCATGGGCTTGGTTTTCTGACCAAGCCCTGTGGGATCAGAGGAGGGATGATGTGACTTCCTCCCCACCTCTGCCCAACGTACCAAGCTCATATCTTCTCCCAGCACGGGCTTTAGAGGGATGAGAAGGAAGAGGTGGCTTCTGCAAGTGCTGAGATACCAGAGTGATGGGAGAGGGGAGGGAGAGGTGTGGGATGGGGCTGGGTGGGCAAATTCCTGCCAAAGGTGCAAGCCACAGCCAGGTGAGCCAAGTGCTTAGCTTATGTTCTGCTGTAAAGCCTTAATATTCTGCTGTCCTGCTCACGGGTGTGTGGAGGCTACGGAGCCTTAGCTCAGCCTTCATGTCCAAACACCAGGTCTGTGAAGTGCTAAGTGCAGCTGCTACCTTGCTGCACAGAGCGCAGACAGAAACGCAAGCACAAGCCTGGCAATGCGCACTCTGATACGCTGGGAACCTTCCTGCTGTACATGCACATTACCTCCTTCTCAGCTTCGTTATTTTATTTATACTTTCTCCTCTCCCACACACGGCTGTTGCACGTTTACTCATCACTACAGACTATTTATTGTCACTCATCACTGCGAACTATTTATTGTCACAAGCCTTTTAAATGGCAAAATATTTTGGGCTATCTGCGGTTGTGCCAGTTCACTTTTCAATACAATAAACACAGGACTTTGTATTTGGTATCTCCTAAAACTGGAAGAGAAAGTGCTTTTCTACTCAAACTCAAAAACGAACGAGCAAAAGCTCGACCATGCTCCTTCCAAGCAGAGGAGTTACTCTTGTCCGAAGACACAAGCGTGACAAATTTCAGCTGAGAACGTGCTACTTTTGGGACTTTCTCCCACACTTGTGACAGTAAGATTGACTTCAAACTTTCCCATATCCACCACCATAAGAGCCATGAGAAGGCAAATGGTGGCACACACTTATGAATAATGAAGAACTGTGCAAACCTGACCTCTCCTTCTCCTTAGATGACCATGGCTCTGACAACGCCACCTCTAAAAATACTGATGTATTTGAAAAACAGTATTGCTGTAACTTAGATTACAGAAGTAATTCTTGATATTATAAATGCATTGAAAAAGTAGGAAGAACAAGATACATACACTACCTTCAAAAAAATCTTCAAGAATATATATTCTAAGATAGGTCATTTACAGAAAAAGTTTTTTATTTGAGCTGTAAATACAGTAATTTGTTGTATTAAAAAACAAAAGGTAATTGAACTACTAGAAAACAACAACAATGGCAATGGACTACTCTCGCTTGTTCAGTGTAGAATAGTGTGTATCGAAATGTGTGTTATGGATTTGTGGATATTTGGCTGAGTGAATAACCTATGGGAATCTTAGGGCTCCTCAGCAAAATGCACTAAGTACATAAGTCTTCACTTCATTGTTAATTTAGTCATGGATTTTTATTTTAGTTACTTCTGGGTTATCTGAAAAAATACATCAAAATGGTACCTGGCTGTATCTATCAGATACCGCACTCCTAGTTTAACAGTAATTGTTATTGAGCAAATGCTCCAAGGAAAATTTACTAAAGTTGACTCCAAATTGCAGGCCATCTCAGAACAGAATCACAGTAGCATATTGCAACTTTGCAAAATCTCAGCACGTGACAAGAACAGACCAAAAGTGACCTGCAGGATTTTTGCAGTGCAGTCTCACTCTCTCAGACCAGGACACGACACTCGTGTCTTCAGTGCACACGTGCTTTAAAACCTTCCCTTCAAAATTACCTGCACTCCTCAGTTCTCCAGCAGCTCCCGTTCCAAGGCCTACCATAATGGAGACTTTATATAACAATTTTCTTCAATCAATCTGAATGAAAAGACCTGTCGTCATCCCCCTCCATCCATCACTTTGTTTGTTGCGCATTACAGTGATGGCGGTGGCCTTACAATTACCGAACAGTACGTTTTTTTAATTTTCTGAGAAAGCTTCTTCCTTAATTGTGCTGAGCAAATCGTAATGACATTTTTTAATAGACACTTGGGGACAGTTCATAAAAACTCTATGCACCATTCAAATAAAGGTTTTAGAGAATTTAACCAGATAAAGGTGAAATTAATCTTTTTTCAAAAAGCTATTATCCTATACACTGAGAAATCCTTCCTGCAGTCTGACTAAACATTACTAATCTGTTATATCACCTCCTGGGCAGATAAGTGAAGGGAAAGGGGAAAAAAAAGCAGGCTGATGTGTGGAGCCAGACTTGCATCAGGCATAAACAACCATCAGCCCATATTCAAACTTCCAATTAAAGTCCATGAATGCCGCAGTCACAGAGGATGTTAGCAGGACTGGCTGCTGCACTGAATTTATTTTCTAATTTATGTATTATTTTTATTGCCACCATTTGATACTAAGTTTATACACCAGGAAAAGTCTTTATAATCAGAGGAATTGATTAAGGAGTATTGTTGTGCTGTTGCACCTTGTCTTCCAGGCAACGCAATGCCGTTGTCACTGGTATACAGCCGGGAGATGTAATGTCACCCAGACAACCTTCTGTCCTCTAAATAAATATTGGTATCAGACATCAGCGATACCAATCACAGTGCTCTCAGAGCCAAGATTACTTCCCTCTCTCAGCAAGAGAAGGTGACTAAACTTTACTGCAGCACGGCCCGACCACCTGGCAGCCGCGGGTGGCACAGCTCAGAACAGCCCCTGCACAATCTCTGCTTGCACACATCCCTGCAACCCCCTGCAACGCAGGAACCCTTCTGCAGCTAAGTTTCAGTGGTCACTTCAAAATCAACTTTTAAATGACTCCAGGGGGGTTGTTTCTCCTCCCCCAGATACACGCTGGAATGCAAGACGCAAAAGGATTTTCCTCTCCTTTCCAGAAAAAAAAAAAAAAAGACATTTGGAGGAACATGGTACAAAACATATTTCAAAGGAAGAAGTTCAAAAAAAACTCAGGACAGAAAGGGGAACTTGGGTCTGAGATGCTGAGGAGGCTCCACCTTAGCTTCGTGCAGAAGCACTGTGGAACACCAGGACAGGTGACACCCATTTAGATGGGTTCAGGTAGATTTTGTTGTGCTGACATTTCCAAATCTGCATCTCTTTCTCAGGTCTCACTGCAGGCCCATGTACAACAGGCACTATTTGTCTCCTGCGTCCCAGTGATGTGGAGTCACATCTCTAACTAGACGGACAGCCTTTCCTAAACTCTTGCCCAAACGCAAAGGACAGCCATCAAGGAGCTGGGAATTACCTTCTGAGGCAACAGCAACGCATAGGACACGCAGCTGTCCGCAGGATTGAAGAGTGCTGAAAAAGGCTTTTTTCATGAATTAGTCCCTTAGGAAAGTGTTTACCCCAAAGCAAACTGCTGGCAGCACGAGATGGATGAAAACTGTAATATTCAATGTGCAGCAACACAAGGAGGGCAGCAGCATGAGCCCAGTGTGCTGAAATCCCTTGTAATTGCACGGCAAAACTTTTCTTTTTAAACACAAGAATAAAAGATTTTGTAGACTGTGCGACAAACAAAATCAGGCAAGTGTTTACATAGGAAAACCAGTGCTCTTGTAGCTGCACAAATAAATAATATTCTTTTTTTCTTTGAAGAAAGAGCATATGCTCAACACTCCTTTGTCCTGTATCACAATAGAAAAACCCTTTGCACTGGAATATCTGAATCACTTCTTGGCAGGCTCTCAAGGTAAACAGAGTAAATTAAAAATGAATGTTTATCGTAGGCACACACATACACACACTAGCAAAGTGGAGTGCTGTATTTGCCTATCAAACATAAGAAGTGATTGAGTCCATCAGTCATTCAAACAAGCAACTGAAAAGTGGAAATAATGGGATGACAACATCAGAAAACAACCTCCCAGAAAGAGATGAGTTTCCTTGTAGCCATTTGTCTTGTCTAATTAATCCCACATGTGGGACTAGACGGGAACATTAAAAAAAAATTAGGTACAAAATATTACTTTCACTGGGAAGCTTCAGAAGTACAAAAGAACCAGAAATGCTTTATGGCTGTGCTTTGCTTTCAAACCCCGTTTTTCACGTCATCTTCTTAATTTGGGACTCTGCCCCTGCGTCTAGATGAGACTGTGATAACGTTAGCGGCGTAGACGAAGAAAACAGTTGGAAAAGCTGGGGAAAATTATGTCATTACCACTAATAAAACAAGATGTCAGTTCCTACGAGATTAAAAATCAGTGTATTAGGTTGCAGACAACTCCTGGGTACCCACAGAGCGGTCATGCCCACGAGCGTTTCCTTCTGCTCAAGACTGGTGAAAAGGGCATGACCTATTCCCTTCCATGCAAACATTGTCACAGTTTATCCACGTTTTTGTCAACTCAGAATTAGACTGCTGTAACACGCTCTCCACAGGGCAAAACAAAATGCAGAAACAAATGCAGAATGTGTCAACTGCTGATTTAATGGGGTTTCATAGCAGGAGCTTGTTGCCCTAAGGTGCGTGGCTCTGCATTATCCATCCTCCTAGGAGGCCACGTAGGTACAGCTAGGTGCTGAGGTTTAATATGTAAAATACAAAACCCAACAATTTCCGAAAGGGATTTCTGGTCCCTTAAAAGCAGTCACACTTGACCAGGTTCTTAAAATTGTGGCCAGTTCTGAAAAACGGGATTTTCTTTTGGAAAGCACACAGCAGACCACCCCCTCAGCCACGGCGTGCACCAGCTAGGCTACCAGAGCTGACATGAAAGCTCCCCCGATATGCCAGGAAATATCCTCCATATGCCTGTTACTCTTAAGCAGACCACAGATGTTACCATTTTACTTGTGCCACAATGCGAGTGGTGTTCCTCTCTTCACACAGCTTTTTCAGAGAAGAACGGGCTGCAGGTTGCAGCGTTGCACACGACAACAGCTGCTACGGTATTACTAAAGAAATTAATAATGTAGGGACATCCAGGGCACACATCGCATACCATTCTTTGGATATGATGAAGTGAACGTGTATCATCTTGTTGCACAGAAAAATTAACAAGAGGGACGAAAACTACTGCGGCACTTCTTGGCGTTGTGACGGGTACGTGCCTGTCTGCTTCAGTGCCATGTGAGCCCCCAAAAAACATCACGCACTAACTCCCGAAGGGGTGATTGTACCAAAATAGCACCAACAAGCTGAGAGCTTCACACATGCCGTTCCACACTTCAGCAAACTTCTCAGAAGAAAAGCAGACCGAGGAGTCCAGTTCTGTGCTGGGCCTCGACCTGAAGTAGGCCGCAGTAACTTTGCTGCGCTGTGTGTATGCGTACATATCTGTGGCAAAGAGTATTTAAATTTTAGGGGGTTTATTTTCATTTTTGATCTCCTCAGGAGAATCTGAAAGGGCACTGACAGGATGTAGCAGCTGAAAGCTTCCAGTTTGCTCTCACCAAGCACTTTAGCCCCCTCACTCCAGCTTGCTTTCAGAAGGCGGCACTGCCCGACCCCTCACACCTCGGCCAGAGCCCCGGTGCCTGAAGGGCCCCATCCCCCTCTCTGCCTCCACGCTCAGAGGATTCCCCCACACCACAGGGAACATAACGGAGCATCCCATCCCCAGACACTGCCCAACCGAGGTGCAACTTTGCAGGAACATCCCACGGCACTATTTCAGCTGCAGCAGTGCACGCCAAGCAGCACGCATTTAATCTCTCCTCACTGGCTTCTCCCATGCCTGCTGTCTTAGTTGAAAGGAAAAGGGTTAATTCCTGTTGCGATGTATCTGAACCAGATGTGTTTTTTTTTTTCTTTTTCTTTTTCACAGCCAGAATAGAAGGGGGAGTTGCAATGCTTTCCTTCTCCTGCGAAGGAAAATCTACCTTTGGGTTGTTGAGTCAACTCCAGCCCTACATAGAAACACCTCAGCATTTTATTTCTTCTCTGTTGTATAGTGTTTGCATGTTTTCCCATGGTATTTATAAGGGTCTGAAAGTGATCTCTCTCTTACAAATACTCCTAGCACACAACTGCCCTAAGGAGGAAGAAGCTGATGGGAATGCCCTGGTTAACTGACCAAAATGTTATGTCAGAAATGCTAGCAGTCACAGCGCCTGCCTTCAGCACCAGAAACCCTTCCAGGAATGGAGCTGGCTCACAGAACTGGCAGAGGAGCCCGAGGAATGTATCAATACACATCAAGATTTACGAAAAACAACAGCGCAGAGATCTGTTCTCCCACCACCACTAATAAATAAGGTATTAAATCGTTAAGATTTCAATTACAAGGGAAGAATGTGGCTAACCAAATAAAAGCGGGGGGAGTTGAAATAAGTAGTAGGTTAAAGATTAATATTCTGGGTTCGGAACAAAAGGATGCTCTTTTGTGGCACTGTGCTTATGCCTCTGAATGTAAACATTGTTCCGAGAACCATTTTTTCTTTGCCCAATCTTTAAAGGGTAATAAATTAGACCTTGGACAGCCATACAAGCTGCTACTAGATGTGAATGTGAATGTGTCTGTAGAAAAGGCTGACTTTCAATCAAAGTCTATTGAAAGAATAGTTGGATTTTCTAAAGAAGCATGTTGTGCCTATTAACCAACTTACAAAAGGGGCCATTTTCTTGATTTATGTTTGGTTGCTATAGAGATCCTGCAGTACAGACTGGCAGGTGAAGCTCCCATTTAACAATCTCACAGGTTTTTCTTAGCTGTACTCAGAGGACACAGAGCTACAGTAGGTAAAAACCGCCGCGCAAACATACCGCATCTGTCAAACTCCCAGGTCAGATTTAAGGCTCTCCAAGAATTTATGGCGAATACGGCAGAAATTATTACACAATCTTTGTCCACGAACATTTCACACCCTGAAAAAACCTTATCAGAGAGAGCTGCTTTGGCTCTGTTAGGCTTTGTCACTGATACACTTCCTATTCTGCAGGTAATTACTGGTTAGCAGGATTCCTGTACATCACAGCGCTGCATGGGCATCTTTTTTTTTTCCTCCCCAAAGCATACAACATATTCACAAGGAAGAACCTTTGTTCCTCAACAGCAACGCTGCGATGATAAAATGTGCAGGGAATTAATTAAAAAATATATATCCTTTTGCCACAAGAAACAAAATAACCTGGAAAATGTGCAAGTGAGGAAAAAAAAAAAAAGCACACATGCTGGATCAGAAGGAAAACTTTGTGTGTCAGTAGTCATCAGCAATTCAAGAGAGAAATGCTATTCTGTAAGACCAGATCTTCATGCTTAAACTCTATGAAAAGGTAGCTATATGGGAACTGGACTCCTGGAAGAGGAAAAGGCAACACAATCAGCAACCTGTGCAATGCTCCACAAACAGCAGCCTGGAGGGAGATCATCAAATCTACAAGGCAGCATGTCCCTCAAGTCAAAAAAACAGAAAAATATCTAGTGTGCTGGCCTTTCTTTGGTTCCTTGCATTTACATATGCAATATCAAATATTCAGAAGAGAAAAAGATAAGAAGATAATCAGAAACAAAAGCATGACTCTTACTGCATTACACATGGAAAAAAAAATCAATTATTCCCATGCAACTCCTTGATTTCAACAGGAAACTTTCATTGCTGTACCTTATCAGAAAGGAATCTGGATTTCATAAACCAGTGATTTAAGTAACAAATTTTGACAGAAGGCAGTGCCTTATAGCTGACAGAGCTATCACCATCTTCTGCACTACTTAAGTTTTACATAACAGACTGTGGGGGCTAGATAAAACAAATTAAAGCATTATGTCTCCCCCCTTTCACCGAAGAAGCAGGAGGGTGTGGGGCAAGGGTGGTTTGGGAAGGGACAGTCCCACACAGAGCCCTCCTGGAGCAGCACACCCTACACATCTGTCTCATCAGGACCTCCCCAGGCACAGCCCGAGCTTCTCTGCAACCAGCTTCTGGCAGAAGAGAGCAGCAAGGCTCTTCTGCACGGCACAAACCCATTGCTTTCTTCGTGCACGCCCAGCCAAAATTAAATAACATTTGACTCCAGTGAAAACATATTTTGAGCTACTATGCGAAGTTGTCACCAAGTAGGTCTGATGTCAACTCCTGAGATCTATTTATTTCCTGCAGAATGAGGAGGACGCTGGGGGGAGGTAAACACCTGGAGCTACCACAGGGAAGGCACTGACATGGCACGCAATCGCTATGTACGGAGCAACTTCCACATGCCAAGGGGGCCTAATCCAGCGCTTATCAACGTGCAGAGGTGGGAGTCACAGCAGCGAGAAGTACAAGGGAATCAAAGGTTATCTTCTGCTGAGGCCCAAGGAGATGTCTCTCAGGAGGCAGAAGGCTTGGGGGAAGAGGTTGGTCTGATCCTGCACAGCTGAGATTAATGAAAAGGAGCTTTGCCACTGAGTTCAAGGGGGCAGGACGGAGACGTGGGCAGGAGGAGGTCTGAAGTCAGGCATCCAGAGCCCTGCCTCTCCTGAAACGGCCTTCCCTTTTTCTCCCCTCTCTCAAAGGAGAAAGCTGCAAAAACTTGCTTACGCTTGAAAGGGGGAGGAGGAGAATAATTGCAGTAATCTTCAAAGGATTTGTTTTAATTTCTGCTGAAAGGACAGCAAGTCTTTCATTGTTTGAACATATGGCTCTTGGGGAGAGGGCTCCAAGTTCTTTCATTATGGGTCTTTCGGAATTTTGCTGATTATTAGGAACAAATACGGCCTTAACACCAGAGCTGCGATGAAGAGGGATGACTTCCTTGTAAAGCTCATGGTTGTTTGCATCCTAGTAATTATAGAGCAAATGGATTCCACCTGTTGTACATCACCCAGCACATACAGATGGGACTGAAATATATCCTGGATTTATATTTTATTTGGACTAACAAAGCCAGGATTTGAATTCAAGGGGCAGTGAAGGAACTAAGAATGTTCTGCATCAGAGACTTGGAAAAAGAAATACAGGACTTTGGCTGTGGCCCTTCTCCTCAGATTATCTCCAAATACTTTGTATGCAGCAACTCCTCCTAAGGAAAGCAGAAGCGATCAAATCCATTATGCTCTGCTGTTGAACTCTGGCTCAGCCTGCTCTTGACACATTTCTCTTACTTCCTGTTATTTATTTTTTACACTAAAATCACTGGCAATATTTTGACCATCTCCTTCCTTAACTCCAAATCATGATGACGGCAGATTTGACCATTAAAACAGTATTACACAATATGTCATCCAGATTGGACAGTAACTTATTAAACTCTGTTTTATTGAAAGTCTGTATGTCGGCATTTTGTTTTTATGCCTTGCATGTGTTTTTAGTGGTGAACTTGGCTTTTCCATGAATCTTATAAACATAAAAAGCACAAAGACTGAGATCCTGTCCCTGCTGCAGTAATAGCTTTTTTGTCACTGATGTCCATAGGGTAGGATTTCAACCCAGATTACTAACAGATTTAAAAAATAATAATTTCAATTTCTGTATCTCAAATGTATACCTGTTGCCTGGTGATGTCAGTGCGGAGGAAAAAAAAATCAGGCAGAAAGACTACTATTAAAATCTGGTTCTAGACAACATCCCTGAGCACATGCAAGCACACCCACATTTTCTGCACGAGCAGGTAAGAGTACATGGCACTGCACAAGGTCTGGCACCCCACTAAGTGAACACCATTATTAGATCTGCAGTCTCTAAGTGTCCAAGGATATGTCCAAAAGCTGGAAGAGACTAAACAGATCAGATAAATAACGCTTATGCAGACCCCTTAACTAAATAACAACATATGCTGTCTACCTTCTGCCATTCCGCAGGATGGAGCATCTCAGGTTTTGGTCTCTAATATACACGGCATGTACACAAACACAACAGGGTGGTAATATCCATCTGCAAAGCTGCTACATCATACAGGAAATGAGCTTACTGTACTCATCCCCTCACATTTGCCTGTTAACTTTGAGTCCTTTACATTTTCAGCGTAGTTAAGACCCTTTCCTATGCTTTTTTCCATAAAAAGCAATGAGGGTGGCCAAAGAGTATCTTCTCCCTGCTCTGTGCAGAACAGGTCAGCTTTGGAAACCTGCTTTCTTTATAACGACCGACTTCAATTCCACGAGCAAGTACCAGGATTTCAGTGCTCAACAGCAAGTTTGCTCACCAGTGCAAACTTGCAAGTTTTAACATCAACCCTTCAAAAAGAAAAAAAAAAAAGCTCTTAGGTCACTTCTAAAGGTGTTTTACTGTTTAATAAGCATACCTCCTCACTTTGCAGGGGGAAGACCATGAAAGAAAACCTACAGTAAAATTTAAAACCCTCCAAAATATTCTTAAATAGCTTTCCTATAACCCATATGGCATATAAATGAATATAGGATAGCGTTGTATAACAAGTTTATTGGCATACACTTGGTATGGCCAGATTACTCGTCCTTTTAGTGAGTAACCTTAGACTGTAGTCCATCTTAAATTCATGCTGATAAATCCTAACCATACCATTCCACAGTGCATTATTTGTTCTTAATACGTACACTTCTTTTAAAGTATGTAAGAAGATATTTGCATATAAAATTCTGATGGTACACAAAGGATTTGATTTATGCATTCCTTTGTAAATTTACCAAAAGCATTATATATTTCATCACTGATAAAACCTCTAGGCTTTTAAACCTAGAAATGAATTTTTACAATTGTTAAGCTGCTGTTATGGCCTGAGAAGGTTCCTGGTTTGGTAACAATGGAAACTGGAGTCTTATGTTTATCTTCAGGCCAGGACGGATGGAGGCAGCAATAGTATATGCTTTCCTAAACTGACCTGCTAATGACCTGAATGCTGCCCTGAGGGGTTAGTATCCCTTGGAGTAAGAGGATATTTAGCTCTGATGCCAGTTCAGCCTACTACTCATTTAGGAGAAATTGCTTCATCCAAGTTAAGGGGTTTAGATCCTGTTCTCCAGAATTAATCATTCATGCCATGTGTGTTTGTTCAGACGTATTTGCCTAGAAACATAGATGTTAGTTATGAAAAATATCAATATTAAAACCCGAGTTGTCTCATAGTTTAACAATTAGTACTGCTGGTGCCAAATGTCTAAGAAAACTTCAGTACCACAAAGATTTAAGAACCCATTTGATTGCTTCTTACTTTCAGGAGCCTAAGTTACTTCAGTACATATATTTTGTGCATCAAGCCAGACATATCTTGTGCTTCTGTAGAACCAAGGCCTTCCAGCAATACCAAGTTCTTTGCTGACTGGCTTTCTTCCTTAAAAGGCTTGTGGAAGAGCAAGCAGTTCAGATTTAAAAACGAGAGAGAGTGACTTCACCCACTCTTTGGACAAAACTGATCTATCCTGAGTTCATAATAAATTCAGTTACACTAAAAAATAATTTTGCTTTATCATAAGCATGTGCATTTTACATGTTGCTGACCAAGATCAGAGATGGAAAATGGCACAGAAAGGCTATTTTCCTGGTATCCTCTTGCACAGCTGGAGATTGATGACAGAGCGTTCCAAACGGGTTGTATAGTTTGGAAAACCCCCAGCCTTCTCAGTGCTTACTCACAAACCCGAGTGTGCAGCCTCGCCAAGCACCACCAAAATGCCACTCTGATTTTCTTCATTATGACTCCATTACCACTGGGTAATGATATGACCAGAATTCGTACTTCCTGGAGACCACGCACTCCTCTTTATCTCTGTATACATCTGCCACTCAGTGTTGTCCAAATTCTGAGCAGCAGCACTGGCTATTATTCTATTAGAGCTTTTTCTCACATGCTAATCCCTTGGGAATCTGGCATTCCCGTTCACATCAAACACTATTCATGCACACATGCAAAACAAGAACACAATTTACCATTTCACAGAAACATAAACAACATTAATTAAACCTATAAAAAAAAATTCCACTTGTATTTACTTGTCTCAGCACAATTCCTATCCAGATAAAACCAACATTTATACCCCAAAAGGACAAAAAAAAAAAGTCTGCAATAAACATTTGTTGAAATTTTGCTCGTAAGTTGCTTCAATGCTTTGGAAAACGTTCTGTTTCCATCTTCCAAAAAAATGGAACAAATTATGTTTGGCGTAAAGCTGATACGTTTTAAACATTTACTTTTAGCCAAATTCTGCCCTGAAACATATGAATGTCACTTTCTCAGGAGATTCCAGACCTCCAAAGGTAAAACCTGGCTTCTACAGTATGTGGCAAAAATAAGTTTTGAAAAAAATAAAAGTAAGTACCACACACACCAATGTGTAAAGCGGTCTGCCCCCATACTTATCACATGTGTTTCTAAATCGTATTCATTTCACAATTATTTCCTCGTCCCTCAAAAACTTTAAAAAATTACAGCCTTAAGTGCCTTTCAAACAAAGCTCAATGACTCCCTACAAAGTTAATTTCAAAAATGGTTTACAGTTATACATGAAAAGCATGTTACGTACCTGCTGTCTTATTCCAGTATGCAAGACAATCACTGATATATTGTAACATTCAATATATCTATGTTAATTCCTTAACAACTTGTTCACTTTCACACCCTATATGCAAGTAGGTTATCCTAAGAAGGGTGAAGAAAGACCAGAGCGTCCCAGTCTTGCCACATCAACATGGAACTAAGCGGTGCTCCTGCATTAGCTGAGGAAACATCTCATCTCACAACAGACAGATGTTGAATCAGAGAATCATTGGGGTTGAAAAAGACCTCCAAGATCACCTGGTCCAACCACCCCCCTACCACCAGTGTCACCACTAAACCATGTCCCTAAGCACCACGTCCAACCTTCCCTTGAACACCCCCAGGGACGGTGACTCCACCACCTCCCTGGGCAACCCGTCCCAGTGCCTGACTGCTCTTTCTGAGAAGAAATGTCTCCTCATTTCCATCCTGAACCTCCCCTGGTGCAACTTGAGGCCGTTCCCTCTAGGCCTATCACTGGTTATCTGTGAGAAGAGGCCGACCCCCAGCTCCCCACACCTTCCTTTCAGGCAGTTGCAGAGAGCAATGAGGTCTCCCCTGAGCCTCCTCTTCTCCGCACTGTTGGCTCCTACCAGCCACTACATCTGCTGCTGGTGAAGCAGGCATGGACACAGATCTCTGTGGCTCCTTCACCCTCTTGCTCCTGCCTGCTCAACCCACGCTGCCTACCACAGGCCACCAACGGCTTGACAGCCAAGGGGCACGGCAACCTCCAGAGGCCCTGCAGGCGACAGGGATACATAACCCTGTCATTCCTCAACGTGCCCTGGGCAGCAGGCCCTCCTCAGCTGGGTGCCTGCAGGCAGCACTTCCGAAAAATAGGTGGTAGGTGGCCCGTGGCTCTTGGTTCGTGCCTCCCGGAGAGCCCCGAGAAGACGGTGACCTTCCTGCCAGCAGCCCCAGCCTGTCGAGGCGGCAGGGCACAACCTGCACGAGTATGTACGTTTGTTTCCCAGGTGTACTGTCAGAACCATCTTTCCCACCAAGCCTACAGAATAATACGATTTATATTCTAATGAAGTAATTATTAAAATAGGTAATTATTGAAATAACCACATCAACTCCCAATCATTAAAATCCTCCTAAACAGAACGGCATGATGGCTTAGGCTATTAGAAAGCTTGGCAGCCACCCAACGCCTACAATAGCTTCTAATTAATTGATCTCACCTCTAATCTGCTATTGTTAGCCTAGTGCTGATCATTTGTTTGGCCTACAGATCCTATTGCCCCTTTCATTTGATTGTATTTGTTACTGTACCCTCTCTATCTCTTTCAATTAAGCACAGGTTAAGTGGTTCAACCACAAGAGAATAGGAGATAATGGCACCAATCAAAGTAATCTCTTTAATTTGCTAAATGGATTACAGGGAAACCCCAGCCAAAGTGAAGTCATAGCTGGTGGCCTTCACTTGAACTATACACAAAGAGTATCTAATTATTAACCCACCACATGCCAAACTTTACGGGTATCTAACAAAACAACACAGCAGTAGGATGCTAGCAGAGTTGCTCTCGTTACAGAGTCCTCTACTGTAAAATTATTTTTACTGTAAAATCTTTACATTGGTGTCTTTCAAGTCTTCCACAGACCGTACTTTCAAGTGCAACATATTCAGATATAACAATCAAAACACTGCGCTGCATTCAAGTCAAGAGAGTGGATTTATAATCTCTTTAAGGACATGTTCATGGTAGAGTTCATTTTTCATATTTGTACTATAAATGCAAATGCAGTTTTGCAGTCGGTATTGCTTTTGCTTTTGCTGACTGTAGAAGTTTTAATAGTAAACAAGCTTTGTCCTTAAACTGGCAAGTGGGTTTTTTTCCCCTCTCCTCTTTCTTCTGAAGTGTTTTTGAGCAAGCTGTCTGGCAAAAGAGCTACATGACCAGGACTTTGGCGGAGAGTGTCCTTGGCTAATCAGTCAGGCAGTGAATTCAAGAATGTGAGCTGCATGAGACAGAGGGTCATTTCCTTACAATGACAAGGAGAGCGGGGCATTAGAAAGAAAAGAGGTAGGAGGAGACAACAGAATTTCACACAGAAGGAAACTCAGCTTGGTCAAGAGGCAGAACCTCTTAGAAGTAATTGGATCTCTTTGCCTTTTCAGAATAAAATGTTTTTATTAGTGGCAAAAAAAATAAAAGATTACCAAGTATAAATCTATTGTTCCTGGCAGAATTCAACTCGCATCAGATTACAGAACAGGAATATGGCATCATTTTGCACTTCTATTTTGCCTTTGGTTAGTTGATTTAAAACACGATTTCACTCAAGCAGATCATCTAAGAAGTGAAATCTCCATTTTAAATTAAAGTGAAATATACAGAAGAAAAATAAGTTATATTTCAAGGCTGGATGACTTAAGATCCTACAGGAAGTCCATAAAAAATGCAACAGGAGTCCTACTTTCAGATCTGACGCTGAGCCCATGAGAGATCAGTTACTTCCAACATCAGCTTAAGTTATCTTTTAAGGTCAAGAGCTACAGCTCTGATTTCTGACTTAGCTTCTTCCATCCTCACTTGCTTGGGCACTAAACCTTGTGCACCAGGAGGCTGCTGCTTGTCAACTTTTCACAGTCACTCTCGCGGTGCTTGTGGTTCCAGGTAGTTTCCATGCTACATGGAAATACAGGCGTGAACACAGTGATTGCAAACACATCTCCAAACTTCCAGTAACGCTGCTAACGCGGGCTGCTTCTGTTCCAGCAAGATGTCAGCTTTGCATTTCATAACATGTTTTTGTTTGCTTAGTAACTCTCCAGTAACTTGGCATCCTTCTGTCGGTCTGCATTTCGGCGCTAGTTCAGCGCTAACCGCTCATAGCCCAGCACATTCTAATGGAATTAGCAACTACACATACACGCTATTACCATCAGCAAAGCGTCCAGCGACTGCTTGCAGAGCTGGTACGCTTCCACAGGAAAATCACGACCGAACCCAAGGCTGTCACCCACTGTCACGCAGTGGGTGACTGTACACACAACTGATTTTCCCATCAAACTCGTCGCACGAGGAAGTTGCAATGAACTGCAGCGGTCAGGCTGATACTGCTCATCATGCGTTCTGTAAAAGTGTACTTTATGGGCGTAGTTTGGGAAACAGGGCGAGACGCTTCTCTCATTTTCCACCCCTCAGCCCTTCACCTCACTGTAGCACTATACGAGGTCCTGCTTACCATGTCCTGGCCTGGATGTCTCCGTGGGCTGATTCCCCTCATCCAGCCCATGAAACCAAGGGCCATTCTCCACTGGATGAGCAGCCCCCTTACGGAGGGGCAGTTTCTGCCCACAGCAGTCCACTGTGCCTGCACATGTACACGTGACTTACAAATACATGCCTGACTGACACCTTCAAGTATGGAGGAAATCAAATGTCTAAATTCCCAAATGCCTTTGGCATTTGAGAGCACACACAAGGCTAGATTCTGTTTTCCAGCTGGGGTAGCTCTAACAACCTTAATGGATTTAACAGCACAAATAAAAATGGCATACTTAAATTCCACACTTTACCCTGGAAAAAAAAATAAATCAGCATTTTAAATTATTCTATTTCTCAGGTAATCCATAAAGACTAAACTGGGCAAAAGGGAAGGTGGGAGCTAGCCCGGTAGTATGGTCGGGCTGGAAGCTGTTCAGAAAGCGCAGGCTTTGGGGACCTGCGGTGCTGATTCAGCCCCTTCGTAGAGCCAAGGGTCAGCCCGCAGTTCTACTTCACTGCAAGGCAGAAATATTTATTCACATCTGGAAATGGCTCATCTGCACTGGAAACTTGTTTCAGATTTTCTCTTATGATACAAAAGCTACTAAGCAACCTTTTCTCGTTGTTGTTCAATTTATCCAGCGCTCTTCCCCTCCATTTATGTACCTGCTGTAAATGAGCAAGCCGTTCCTGTTACAAAGTAAATCAAAACACTTTGAAATCTGCCAGGGCCGGCACCAATAATACAAATTGGCCCATAAATATTGAGGCCCTAGAAACCCTCCCTCAACAAGTGAGCCAAATAAGAAACCAGGCGAAGCCCTTCCATTTTAATTCCGCTGAATTCCGCGATTAGCATGGAGGCACACCAGAGAGAACAAGGCCCTGGCTCGAGCGACAGTTTTCAACACCACCTTAATTAAACCTGCTCCAAGCAAATTTAATCAGCGTGGGGAACAACATGGCTTCTGAAAGCAGGGAGCGCTTTGCATTAGCGTTTCCGGCACCGCTGTCAACAGTGCAGCAAAAATATTTTGCTAAGCATCACTGGGAATTTCTGGTTAAAATAAATAAATAAATAAATAAAATAAAATCCTATTGTAACCGTTTGAGCAAATTACTTCAGGAAATGCTAAAGGGAGTGAATGCAGGGAAGATACCTGCCCTGTTCCCCATCCCTTTCAGGGACTGAGAGGATCTGAAATCCTCCTGCACGTTCAGTGACAACGGCAATTCTCCAGGGCTTAAATTCAGATCACAGACCAACCGATTCCTCTTTACCCTGTTCTTTCTTAGGTGTCTGCTTGTGGTCACTGCGGAAGACAAATGGCTGGGCCAGGCGGACCCTCAGTCTGAACCGGCACTGCCATTCTTACTCTACGATATTGCAATATGTTTCCCACACTGCCCTGTCACAGGCAATGCAGAAAGTATTTGCTCTTTCTTTCTTCTGGCTGTATGAAGTCTATTATTGAGGTAATTATGCTAGGAACTGTACCAAGTAAATGTTTTCCTCCTCTCTCTATTGATGGGAGACAAGGCTTAAGACTGACGATAATTCTATAGCCCTGGTATAAAAGTAACGTAAATCTCCTTGATGGATATTTTGCATGATCTCGGATTCAAAACAGCCCTGAAAAAGATGACTCTCTCTAAGCCCTTTCTTCCCTAAACCTCAGCTGCTGAAGTCAATGAAAAGCAACTCTTTTGTTGAGCAAAAGAGGACCAAGATTATGTTGTTAAGCAAGGCTAGACAGAGTCTATCAGGCTCCATACCCAGCAGCATAGGCAGGTTTGCTCCAGGGGACCACACCAACAGTGAGAAGAGCTGGTGCTGGTAGCAAGGACAGAGGAAGAAGAGCAGGACACATTAGGCAGTGGTACCAGCTCTGATCTTGTACTCCTAGGGACCAGTGACACTCCTTTCATGCACGGTATCATTGGAGCCAGTCTGCGTTTCCATTGCATTGCTGTAGACCTCAACTCTACGCACCCTATTAAAATGGATGTTCTTAGGGATGACTGCCCTGCTGCCTTTCCTCAGTAGGGACGTGCCTGCTGAGTCAGCACAGGTTTTTTGAATGGGAACCATTAGCATCAAAAGGCATAGTAACGTCTGGATATGAAAGTTATTAACTCAAACTGCGTACCTCACCTACGAAGGTGAACACACATGAAGGTTATGGTAGGAAAGTCCCTCTGCAAGGACTACTTTTAGCAGCCAGGTATAAAACAGAACACTTGTAATACATAAATAGTCTTTTAATTTCTGTGGATAAGCCAAAATATCCCATCTCTGTGTCAGGCAGCACACATTTCTTAGACCCTACGCTAATTCCTACATTATTTTGGCCAATGAGCATTTAAAACTTTAATACAATTTCAATAGGAGTTAGACATAAATGAAAAAACCTTACGCCTAGAGCAGTCTGCCAGAAAACATCTGCTAAAATCTCCTATTATTCTTGGGTCTATGACATGCCAGGTTACCACTGCAATCACAAAGTAATGGAGAATGCACGAGAAAATAGCAAGCTTTGGCACATTTCCTATGAACCCTCCAAACCTGTGAAAAACACCTCCTCCTCAAGAGGCGAAGCCTTCCCTCCTAATGTTCAGTATTAATCTTCAGAGGAAAATAATTCTGCTAGCTCAGAAAACACAAGCTCTTTTTCTTTTCCTAAGTGAAAGAATTTTATAAATAAGACCCAGATTACCAAGTATCACAGAATCACGGAACTGTCTAGGTTGGAAGAGACCTCCAATATCACCTAGTCCAACCTCTGACCTAATGCTAACAAGTCCTCCACTAAACCATATCACTAAGCTCAACATCTAAACATCTCTTAAAGACCTCCAGGGATGGTGACTCAACCACTTCCCTGGGCAGCCCATTCCAATGTCTAACAACCCTTTCAGTAAAGAAGTTCTTCCTAATAGCCAACCTAAACCTCCCCTGGCACGACTTTAGCCCATTCCCCCTCGTCCTGTCACCAGGCACGTGGGAGAATAGACCAACCCCCACCTCGCTACAGCCTCCTTTAAGGTACCTGTAGAGAGCGATAAGGTCACCCCTGAGCCTCCTCTTGTCCAGGCTGAACAATCCCGGCTCCCTCAGCCGCTCCTCATAAGACTTGTTCTCCAGACCCCTCACCAGCTTCATCGCCCTTCTCTGGACTCTCTCGAGCACCTCCATGTCCTTCTTGTAGCGAGGGGCCCAAAACTGAACACAGTACTCGAGGTGTGGCCTCACCAGAGCCGAGTACAGGGGCACAATCACTTCCCTAGACCTGCTGGCCACACTGCTTCTTATACAAGCCAGGCTGCTGTTGGCCTTCTTGGCCACCTGAGCACACTGCTGGCTCATATTCAGCCGACTATCAACCAGTACTCCCAGGTCCTTCTCTGCCAGGCAGCTTTCCAACCACTCATCTCCCAGCCTGTAGCTCTGCTTGGGGTTGTTGCGCCCCAGGTGCAGGACCCGGCACTTGGCCTTGTTGAACTTCATACAGTTGACCTCAGCCCATCGCTCCAGCCTATCCAGATCCTCCTGCAGAGCCTTCCTACCCTCAAGCAGATCGACACATGCACCTAACTTGGCGTCATCTGCAAACTTACTGAGGGTGCACTCAATCCCCTCATCCAGATCATCGATAAAGATATTAAAGAGGACTGGCCCCAGCACTGAGCCCTGGGGGACACCACTAGTGACCGGCCTCCAACTGGATTTGACTCCATTCACCACAACTCTCTGGGCCCGGCTATCCAACCAGCTTTTAACCCAACGAAGCGTACGCCAGTCCAAGCCCCGAGCAGCCAGTTTCTTGAGGAGAATGTTGTGGGAAACGATATCAAAAGCCTTACTGAAGTCAAGGTAGACCACATCCACAGCCTTTCCCTCATCCACTAAGCGTGTCACTTTGTCATAGAAGGAGATCAGGTTCATCAAGCAGGACCTGCCTTTCATAAACCCATGCTGACTGGGCCTGATCACCTGGTTGCCCTGTAAGTGCCGTGTGATGACACTCAAGATAATCTGCTCCATGAGCTTCCCTGGCACTGAGGTCAAACTAACAGGCCTATAGTTCCCCGGGTCTGCCCTGCGGCCCTTCTTGTAGATGGGCGTCACGTTTGCTAGCCGCCAGTCGACTGGGACCTCCCCTGAAAGTAGTAACTTCCTTGTTTTTGTGCTTCAGCTGAAACTGAATTTTTCAGCAAATCAGTCCTACGCAATTTGCTACCATCTTAATGCTACTATGCTGTCTGAAGGACAGTTTTTCACATATGAAAATATATGGCTGGACAAAAGAGTAGCAGATACAGTAAAACCCGGTCAGAATTTCTTGAGTCAGGCTTTACAGAAAAGCAATCCAGTTGCATGGTCACCCCAGGCTTTCTGGACTGGCCAGTCTGGCTGGAAGCAAAGCAGCTCCTAGTGCTAGCAGAGAACATACTATCTATCAGGATGCAGAAACAGCCACGGAAAAGAGATAGCAACACAGCCATCCTACAACTGTACCACAGAGAATTGCCTCCCTTCGAAGCTGTAAAAGAAAAATCAGAATTGTTCAATAACATTTTTTACTACTAACGAGAGACAAAAACAAATAAACACTAAATCCTTTACAACTTCAGGAGAGTGAGTAATATAACTAAAAAAATCCAACCCCTGAACAATTTCAATCCTCAGGCTTTAAACACACTATTCACATGATTTCCCCCACAAAATTTAAATCCAGCTGCATTTCAACAGTTCTCTAAATTAATAAGATATACTGTTCTTGCAAAGTCTGCTCAAACAATAGAATAACAGAAAGCAAGTGGAGTCAATTAGACACTAACCAAACGTACGGATGAGTATTAAAACCTAAAAAGTATCTACAAGTTAAGACTTAAGAAAAATATTCATATAAAATACCTATGAGTGCAATCTTTGAGGAAAAATAATGTGTTAAGCCAAGTACATATGGAAGCATCTAAAATTACAAGCTCTTATTCCAACTCCTGGTTATTCAGTAGCTAATCTGCACTGGAAGAAGGTAACCAAATACAAATGAATTGTTAAGAAAAACACCCAGTATTTGCTTGAATATTTAACAGCTGGAACAGCTGGACTGGATTACTGAACAATGAAATTCAGTGTGCAGTCAGGTAGCACGGAGAGAAAGCTCCCTGAACAAAGCCATAACATAAGGAAATATAATAAAAAGTATTTATAACAATATTTTTCTTCTTCTTCTTCTTAACTGGCTATTAAATCTCACACTGAAAGTGCCATTACACAAACACAAATTAATCAAATCCATGCTCCTAGAAGCCAGTTTCTTTGAGCCTGCTTTTTAAAGGTAAATGGCTTTATTTCGTTTTATAGCGACAAGATAAAATAGGGTTTCTTTGATTTTTTTAAATTGTAATTGAATATGTTGAATTCTCAGTGCTGGAATGAACATAAAGTTTCTATACGCCTGTGTTTATTTATTTAAAAGTATATAGAATCTCAGCAACTTTTTCAATCACCCTTTATCTATATTGCCTGCTGTCACTGTAAGCAAGAGGCTTATCTTGGATATTGACCCGCTGAGTTCTGCAGCACGCTTTTATTGAAACGGTGCGAACCTGCTCTGATGCCCTCTGAAATATATGAAAGTGCTCTATGAGAACAGAGGCCCAGGCCAACTCCCCAGGGATGCCTGAGCGCAATATGCAAAGGTGTCTCTAGATGAGGAGTTGTTGGCTCGCTGGTGGGAAACACGTATCATTTTTCATCTATATCTGGTCCCCACAAGCTCATGGATCATCTCCCCATCGGATAACAGCAAGTGAGATCCAATCCACCTAATTTAGATGGACTCTTTTGCACGGGAATATTACACACAACTATTATCCTTTAACTCCAGCTTAAACGCTAGCTGCCCAATGGCAATTCCACTTGCAAACTCTCAAAAGCACCTTTTTCTTTCCGGCACACAGAACTCGAGTGCTTCTTTTACAAGGGCTGCACCGCTGGTGCCTAAAACACAAGTAAAAGTTAGGTGGCCTCAGTCCCATCCATTCCTTCCTGCTCTGCAGTGATAATCTTCTTTTCACCGCCTGCTCCCGACAGTCAACCTGGTGGCTGGTCTACACTGGACTTCTGCCTCTGGATGTTAAACTTCTCTGATATGTTTGCTGTGTCAAGTGGTTCTTCTGGTACTGCTACCACTGTGATAGCCAGGTGCTCCAACACCAGGGTGGCGAGTACAGGATAAATAAAATACCCAGAGAGCCTGACCACCAATCAATGAATCTGAACGACCATGTATAACCCCTACAAAAATTTCTTAAAAAGAGCCAGTGTTTCATCAGGATGACTGAAACCATGGAAAACAGAGTAATATGGAAGGCACTGTCGAGTTCAGACAGCCGAAGCAGTGCCAAAACACCCATCAGAGCTGCTCCAGCCTCTCAAGGTGGAATTCCTTTATGTTCAGGCACTGACTTGCCTTGCCAAATATTTCTAATGCGATTTACATACCTCAGAAATGATCCCAAACTTTGCAAGTTAAGCCAAACCACAATCCCGGCCAAAGCCTCCACCTGTGCAAAATGTTTATTTTTAGCAGCTGCAGACTTCAGGGAGCCCAGCAACAAATTTGACCTGCAGCTGCTCATCATGCCAATGCTGTGTCAACAAATGGCAGGCTGGCAGCGAAAACACCAACCAGAACATTATCTGGTTTATTCAATGTGCTGCTAATCGGAAGGGAAACAAACGCTGGCACATGCAGGAGACCCAGGTTTGGAGAAGACTCCCTCCGTTCACCCTTTGGAGAAAGGGCTGGCTCGCACGGCCTCAGCTGCTGCGCTGACTTTGTTGGCAGGCTCTATCAGACCTGCCCATTCTGCAATTAAGTTGCTTGTTGACTGTTTTTCAAAGGAAGCAGGTGCTTAATAACAGCTCTCTCATGAGAAGTTTTTCCTCTGGAGTTCACAGGAGGCAAGGGAACACGCAGCAGAACGGCAAGCCTGGGTGCACCCCATCACCTGCCAGCCTGTGCTGGCATCCACCAACCATCCCCACACACACAGGTCTTGGGTCGTGTTCAGCTTGCATGCAGATCCTACACTAACCCAACCCAAACCCAGCTAATGCTGACCTCATCCAGATCCCGGTAAGGTCTGGAAGGTCGCCCATGACCTCCAGGGCTCTGACTCGGCCTCTGCAGCCCTCTCAGCAGCTCTTGAGGTGCTCGGGGACCGTCACCTCCCACTCCTGGAGCAAGAGCGTGATGGAGAGGTGAAATAGTTGATCTCAGGTAAAGAAGAGGTTGTCAGCCGCCTTTCTTCCTTCCCCAATATCCTCACCTGATTACTCACAGCTAAATTGAAGCAGCCAAGGGTTTCACTGGTGAAACAAACACGACGCCACGCTGCGTGCCTTGTTACCTTCACTGCATTGGCAGGGTGAGGTTTTCTTGTCTTTTAATTCCACCGTGCTGCCTGACAGCCACTTGAAACCCCGGCAGTGCGTGCACCTGACGGGGAGGCACAGCCGGCAGGGCTCGCGGTGGACGCATGCTTGCCCCCGTGCCAGGAGGCCACAAGGTCCGAGGGTTAAATGCCAGCTTTTCCTTGCGGTGAGCTTCCACCCGGCTGAGGAAAGCCTCGCCGCACCGAGAGGAAGGATGACAGGCAACCTCTGTATAACCCAGACCCTCTGGGCACATACCTCAACAGACGGCTAAAAAAAATAAAAAAATAAAAAATTTAAAAGCTCTTTATCTGATAGACAAGTTATTATATACCGAATGAAGGGAAACATCAGAGGCAAAATCCTGAATAGTGCTGACTACCCACAAATCCCATTAAAAAAAGAAAAGCCAAGTGAACAATGGAACTCTTCACCCTTAATCCTGGATTTATACATGTGTTGTAATTAAAGATAAATTGAATTTCAAAGCCATTTGGAATAAAAGGGCAGCTCAAGAAGCAGAGCTATATAGAGATCTATGTATAAAAAACAGAGCTATATATAAACATCAGCTATTTTAGTATCTCGTCTGCTTAATGCCAGCATAACATAACCACCAACAGATGAATAGCACGCTATAGAAAACTGACATTTTAAAAAAATTGGTAAAGAAGTGGTACCACAGATGAAACATAAGAAAACAATGGCCTGGCAGGAAAAAAATGGCATCCATCCTCCAACTGGTAACTCTAAGAGGGAATTTGGAAGATCTTCCCTGGCAGATCAAGAGAGCTCTCTCAGATCTGGGGTTATGTTTTTCTTTCCAAATACCTGGTGAAGGGCACGTCTGGTTCTGGCCAGCACTGTTAGCCAGGGAAATATCACCTACATTTTATCAAACTTTCCTTGCAGGATTAGAGAAAAGAGGGGGTGCAACAAGAGAGGCTCTGGCTCAGCGCAGGGCAGGACTTTTCCACGTGAGGCCAGTTGGGCAGGGAGGCCAAGCAAGCCTCCGTCCTCCCGCCCCAGCGCACAGCTCGGGACGTCTGGGCTTGGTTTCCAGCTCTGCCACCCCTTCCCCACATTACTCTGGGCACGGAAACTCGATCTCCAAGCTTCCCTTCTCCATTACCTCCACTCTTCCTGTTTGCCCGTCTCCTCTGATTAAAGTTTGGGCTCTAAAAACACGGGCTATGTGTTCACATGGTATTTAAAGCAGCGTGGCTTGATAGGAGTTGGCACATTCATGTGCAGTGAAATAAATCAATCGATAGTCAGAAGAGTTACGTTACAGCACACCGTGGACAGATAAGTCTATTACAGAGTCTGCCCTTAGCTTCTTGCTTTGTTTCAAAGAACCTTAAGGATAATTTTGCTGAAGTATATAATGAAAGATTAGGGCTAAATCTGTAATAAACACGAAAATGAAGTTATGCGTATAAACCTATTCTGCACAATGAATAGCAGTTATTGTCCCCCTCACAGTAACAGTATTACACACAAAAGTCTTCTTGAGGCACGGGCAGCTATTAAAATCCCTCAGCACCTAATTCTGATTTCACTGCTGTACAAAGCAGAGGGCTTGGGAATCCCTCTGCAAGACCACAAAAATAAACGTCAGTTGTTTACCGAAGAAAAGAAATGGGAAACAGATGAATTTATTTATGCTCCCATTTCTTTCAGTGGAATTGGAGTCCAGCAAGGATGAATCGTGCCTGCTGCCCTGCCATGCATTCAGCAGCTCAGCGATGCCATGGTGTGCCTCGCTTGACTGTCTGCTGCTGAACCCTACCCCTGGGTTCTCTTAAATAACCATGGGCATCATTTCAGCAGAAACCCTGAGGTGCCCAGTCACCAGGGGACACCGGGGTGGCAGGAAACTTGCTGGAAACTACAGTGAAAAATGCTCCAGCACCTCACAGCAAAGTCATAGACTCTCTTAAACTAGCTGTTAAAGTGTCTATATTTTAATTTTAATGGCAAATCTTATGGGACAGACATGTTGGAAGAGCAATAAATAATAAGTTATTGTACCTGATCTTTCATTTCTGAATGGTTAAGGAGATTAATGTACTCATCTGCATTACTACTCAGAGCTATTCCGAAATGAAACCTCATGCAGAGTAGCTTTTCCTCTATTGTTGACTTATCAAAGCGTGGGCATGCTTTGCCACATGCCTCCACAATACGTGCCACAGCTCCGTGTTTGGATTTTCTTCTCTAAATAAAAGGTAGATCAATAAATTAATTTAATTAGCACATTAGAATAGTCATTATTGGGTCTTAACACATAATGGAAGAAATCTAGCAACTTCAAAGGAGATTTGGTTAATTAACACACGCCTTTATAACAGAGCTAGAATACAACCATATCGCAGATCTAAATAGCCTAGACTGCTATTTTTCTCCAGACCATATTGGCACGCTCCTGACAGCAATACTATCGTTAGAGGGATCTGTCTGGATGTCCATGATATGCCTAACCCCCTGTTTTGAATAGTTAGGAACAACAGCGACTGGCAAGCCGTCTGCCACTCTGCCTTACTTCAAAGATAATTTGAGTAACGAGGATGGAGTGGCTTTATCGCGGCAGTGCTCTGGAGTTCCTGTTCTTGCTCAAACTTCTCAGCATCTTCGCTGGGGAAATGTCAGGAGGCCGGGCTTTGTCATGGAGTTATTCATAGCTGCAGGCCCTGAAATGCGATTCACGAGCACAGAGAAAACGGAGCACCGGGTTACGTGCTTCCTCGCCGTGCCTACTGCTGAACCAGCAGCCCCAAACGGCCATATGGTACCTGTACGTCCAGCATGCAGAACAGCTCTCAAAACAAGGAAATTCAGTACAAAACTAGATTAATCCTTTCAATGTACTTTTTTTTTTTCCTTTTAAACTCTCTAACAGAATATTTCACAAGACAAAACTCAACACAGTTGTTCTTCAGAGTATTTACCTCTGTTGGTTCTTGAACCAAATCCCAGGAAAAAAAAAATCAACAAAACCACAAACCAGAGTCTTACTTCAGGCAAAAAACACTGAGATTTTCCTTAAAAGTCAAGCAAAATTATCTACATGTGACCAAGATGCTGCAAGCCTTTCTCATTAGGGTACTTGTTGAAAAACAGACAATAAGAAGTTCTCCCATCTTTGATTTGTCTTGTCGTTGTTTAGAAAGAAAGCCTTCCTGGCAAAAAAAAAAGGGGGGGGGGATGGAGGGAGGGGATTTTCCCAGACTTGGCAAAGTAGGATTTTGAAATTGTCAAAAAAAAAAAAAAAAAAAAAAAGGTTTACTGGGGTTTTCAACACCCATGATCTCATTCACAAGCAAAGGCAGAAGTCTGCAAAGACAGCAACTCTGTGCAACACGCTGGGTCTTCTTTTAATACACAAATCAAACGCCTCATGCCAGCACTCACTAGGGGTTGCGTTCAGCAAAAAACAGACAGCTCTACTAGCTGTTACTTTTCAACATACATGGGTATCTACGAAAAAAAACCCGTCACTGCAGCAGGAAAAACAACACGTGTCTTTCATCTCAACTTACTGTTAATTAAGCCACTCGTATCATTTGTGTCTTGGTAATTTTACAAAGAAGCTAAACAACTGTGAACTCAGCTCAAACGTGGGGGAAAAAGCCTTTCTTTGAAGGTTTCGGTGAAATTCTACAGCACATGCCCAGAAAAAATAACCTTGTCAGTACAAAATGCCTTCAAGGAATCTCCCATCAAAACCACAGAGAGGATGTAGACTGTTGACTGAAAAGGAGAGATCAGTGGAATCTCTAGAGACGCTATCAAAGACGGAGACTCTAAGCAACAGCAGATTTAGCAGATCTCTCACTTCCATCTCTTCGCTCCAGGATGCCGGCCACCCCAAGAGACCAGCTCACATCAAACACAGGGAACCATCAGCGATAGACTCGAAATTAAGCTTACATGATTTCACAAAAGACTGGGGTGTTTCTGAGAGATAAATACACAGCTGAGTTTTGAACAAGGAGCATGCTGAATACTGCTGGCATCCTGCTAGTCTCAATCAGCAGCTTTAACGAGAAGGACAGACAAGCTCCACACGTGCAACGCCAGGGATGCTCACCAACACCTTCACCTCCTTCCTTGGGTAAACAGGGCAAACCAACAGGGTCTTGATATAGAGAACGAAGAAAATGTAATTCCAAATTATCAGACACTGCTGAGCAAGACGTGGATGTCTGGACAGAAAATGCTACAGACTTTGGGACAGCGAAGGAAGAGACGCCAAGGGATGACAAGGTCCCTAAAATAGGGAGCTGCACATTCCTCTGAACGCGGACCATGCCACAGTAGCAATTCTGGCCTCACGCAGGAAGCGAGTTCTTGATAATGCTGAAGAATAGCTCCCACTTCTAAGAGACAGTCTGCATGCCATCATTTGGCAGACATTAAATTTCAAACTTCAAAGTTACACACTAGCGGCTTTAAACAGTTAACAGTACTCAAAATACAGCTTGTTTCAAAGCAAAACCTGCTCTCACACATTGTAGAGGCGCTGTGCTCCAGCAATCAAAAATTAATATTTTTTTTCCCTGTAGTGCTAGTAGCATTGTCCTAGCTCTAGGTCACAACCAGTAATACATATTTTCTAAGATAAAAATGCTAGCTTTCCTCTTCCATGATTGCATGATGCACACTGATTAAACATTTGTTCTCTAAAACTGGAAATGTTATTTTGCATCAGGAAATCATAGAGGTTGTGATTTGTTTTGGCTTTCGTTTGCAGCTTGCCTCTATGAAAAATGATACAGGAAGAACCAAAACGTACCGTACTTATGCTGTACATGAAGATAAGGTCTATCAAAAATCTCTTCACTTGTGATGGATAACCTTACACAGCAGGAACAAATACATAAATAGCAATACTTTGAAACTGCCTCCTATTCACATATTCAAATCCCTGAAACTTAGACAAGCTCACGCTGTCTGGAACAGTACATGATGAAAATATTTCAGGCAACAGATCACAACACATCTCTACTGGGAAATTCTGGGCCAACTGCTGGAGAACCACCTCCTGTCGCTGGGAGGTGCTTGGCAATGGCTTCCACCATGGAGGGAGTGCTTCCTTACTGACTGTGGCAGGAGGTGCAGGAGAAGAAAAGGAAAAGAAAAGAAAAAAAAAAAAAAAACAGCAAGTCCATTCTTTCGCAAGACTGGAAATCTCTGAGCACTGTTGGTAGAGCCCTTGCGAATCTCCCAACTTCTCTCCCAATGTGAAACTCTGCATGAGTCTGAATTCCACCCAAACACAGCATTAATGACTATTTTTTTTAAATGTCTCTCTCTGTCAGTTCCCAAGCCGTAACAATGGGACAGCTGTACTCCTCCTCACACTGAAGTGCTCTGAAAACACAAACATACATATTTGAGGCTCTCAGACAAGATGTGCTAGCTATTGATTGTCCCACAAAAGTCTTAGGAAATTAGTATCATCAAAGAGAAAGTATTCAATGCTGCACAATAAATACATCAACGACACTGTAAATTAACACCTAATTATTCACTGTGCTCAAAAATGAATTTTTATCACTCCTTTGCTTCCTGTTTTTTCAAATACGCCTCTTTTCCCAATTGTTTCCTCCAGGCAAAAATACTCCCCAGGTAAAGTAAAAACATGACATCAAATAGAAACCCCAATCACAGGGAACACTGCTATGTTAAGTAGTTACTGTGTTAGTAGTAATAGCCTGATAAAAGAGCTGCATGGAAGTCCTGTGATAATATAAATATAAAACCCTAACACAGCCGAAGACATACGCCAAGCCACGACACAAACGAATGCCTACTACTGAGCTACATCAAGGCTGAATTTTTCCCCTGGAGTCCATGATTGATTAATTCCTGTAACTTTGGTACCTGAAAGACAGGAGATTTTTCTTGGTAGTAAAGAGCCTTATAAGATATACTTAAATGGATTATGTTGATACCTTTCATGATGTAACCCTAATGATAATTTAATTGAAAAAGTGCTTTAAGCCATAATAGTAGAGACGATAGCATTTTCCTTTTTTCACTTTGACAATTATGGGCCAGTTCAGAATAGCTCGCAAAATAAGGCAGAGGACAAATTTCCAATCAACTTAAAAGAATGTGTCAAATTCTGCAGAAGTTTTCCTCCAGCCAAATACAGAAATGTATTGGCATCAAAGCCCATGCACTTTCTAGTCTCTGCTCCTAGATTTTTCCTCTTCCATCACAGAAATCACTCTCTACTTTCATCCACATAGAAGTGTGCTCATTACTATATCAACTTACACAAGTCAGCTGGGGCAAGGCTGTGCGACTTCCAGACTGCTGTTCTCTACCCTTTCTCCAATCCTGTATGCTTTAGTGCTTTGCATTCCTTTTTTGAGATGTTATTAGGTTGATAAGATTGAAAGCATTGTGATGCCAATGAACGTATGGGTCATTCTCACAAAGTGTATTCCTTTACTAGCGCTTTACAGACAAACTGCTACTAAGGACCAAGTGAAACGGTTTTCTGTTTATGATCATTCTCCCTCCCATAGCTGTACAGCTGATTTCTGTATTTCTCACAGCTGGTCTGGAAGGTGTGCATGAACCACAACACGTCCTTACGAGGTGGCTTTGTCAGCTGCAAGTCACTGCATTAACTCCACATGCGCTCCACACAACGGGGGGCAGAGACCCCACGCTCCTCACCCGCTGAAAGCATCTCCGTGGGGAAGGTCTCACCAAGGGGACAGTGCTCTCGGAGGGTGCAGCAGGACACGATGCCAGTTTGTCTGTGATCCCATCCTCTTTCGCAGTCTTGTGGGGGAAAGTTCCAGGGAGCCGAAAAAAGCTGATTTTCTGCCAATATTTTGAGGGTAAGCAGGATGAGCTAGGTATTTATAGAGCAGCTAGCTTGGTATTGATTTCAGGCAAAAATAATAGAAAAGCTGTTACAAATGCAATCAAGTAAAGAATTAAGGGCGGGTAGCATAACTAATGGAAATCAACACAGTATTACGGAAAAGAAGTCTTATCACATAAACTTGATATCATTACAAGTATGTCTGGCCAAACTATTGGGGAAATAATACACTTGAACTAATGTACATTAGTTTTATATGACACTCCAATTAAAAATTATCAGTGGACATAATCAATGGATAAAAAAAGATTAAAAGTTGGCTGACCTGTCTCAAAAAGCAATTGTAAATGGGGAACTATCAGTAATTACAGACATTTCCAAGGCATTGTCTTAATCCGCTGCTGCCCAAATTCTATCAGTAACTGGAGGAGAAAGTTAGTAACACTAATAATGTCACTGATAAAGGTTTCTGAAAGAACAGTACTAGGTAAGCAAACACGAGGCCAGACCAGTTGCAGGGAGTTAACCACGATACCAGATAAAGTAAGCTCTACTTGAAATAAGCAGCATCCCAGAATCATCTAATTTCCAGCTCACACATCTAAAGATAAAAAAACAAAACAAAACAAAACAAAAAAAACCCATAGGTCACTCACAAAGGACACGGGATGGCCTTGGAAAGCTGTGACTCAAAGGAGTTTATGGTCATCGTGGCTGACCAGTTCAACATACACCCACCATGCAGGCCAGTCACAGAGAATACCATCTTTCATGTACGGAAACTGCAGTTGAAAGTAAGGTACTAGTGACTGTGAACAGCTTTAGTGAAGAATTTACTGAATACTGAAGTTTCTGATACACACTTTTTAAAAAGAAACTTGACCAGTTGGAAACGACACAGAAGACAGCAAAAACAATGACCTTTGCTCTGGGTATCCTGTCATATTTTGAAAGAGTAGCAAATGCCTGTCTAACTTTGTTGAAGAGAAGGAGAGATTGGAAACACCTTCCATCACCTGGAGGAAGAATCTCAGCCAAGCACAGTGATGTGGAAGAACACACCAATGAAGGAAAATGAAACGCAATTACACTTCTCACCCCATCTCCTCTAATACCAGCCCTTTTATCTAACCACTTTTCATGGTCTGGATTCTGAAGAACAGAAGGAATGAACAGGAGGAGAAGGCACTGGGAAGGACAATGCAACGCGTACTAAGATGATGCAGCTAATCAGACATAAGTGCTGATACTACAAACAGCAGGGCATTGATGGTGCCCCTCAGATAAGCAGGAAAGCTTTCTTACCCAGCTATTTGACAATCCTTTGCCTAAGGCATCAACATACTCTTCAGCCACAGAATTCAATCCCTATCCATAATGAAGACAAAAAACTATGCACGTGCATGCACTGACTGGTGAGGAAGCTCAGAGCAGTTTGTACCCTCAACTTTCTTTTTCCAGAAAATTTATTTGTACTGTTGAGCAATTCTTTTGATGAAAACCCTGTAATTTATTTTGCCTTCCAAGGAAGAAACGTCAGCACCCCCTAGGCAGACAGGGTCCAGAGATTCAGAGGAGTTGTTACCTAGCCACAGCCACGTGGTCTGGTTTTGGTCACGCAGCAAAGTGGGCTCTTCACAACCAATTCAACCATGAGGACCTTGATTTTAGCCATCTTTTATTACATTCTCCACGTGGATGACTGATCATCTACTACGCTCAACCACCACAGCAGTAACTCTTCTACCTTTGTTTCAAACACATTCTGTGAATCAAAATATAGCAACACAAAGTATTATGCAGTTCCTTAATAACCATATAGATCCAATTTTGACATAAGAAGTTTCATATATACTTTCCAGCCTATTACCTAAACATTTCACGGGCGCCACTGCTCAGATAATTATTCCGTCTTTCCTTGCAGTCCCTTGCAGGTGACTCCACATCTGGTTTCATCAGAGAGGGAAGGAAAGGATGAGTTAAGCCCAAGAGAATCACAACTGCCACTACAAAGTCAAAACCAGAAATGGGCCAGCCCCTATTTCATCTTTTCAAACAGTCCTGCACTCCTAAAAACATCCTATAGACATGAATACTATATACATTCTCTGTTCCACTGCAGGCACACAGAATGGCTTCCCATAGCATGACTTTAATCAGCAAATACTTATATTCTCAGGCCTTTCCAGTCACTGGCCTTTCATGCACTTCTGCATTTTCTCATTTTCTTTGCTGCACACCCCCTTTGTGGATATGCAGCATTCTTCCAAAGATAGGGAAAAACAAGTCACCTCTTCTCTAAAATACTGATCTGTTTAACCACCCATGCTTTTGACAGCGAAGTCATGGAGGCACAGAAAGTCAACATGAAGAGCACCGTATTAGGGGATGAAAGTAAAACGTTTAGAAAAACTTCTACAAGTACAGGGGACAGAAAAATACAAGGTTATACCCAGACATGTGAGCAGAACAAATATACCCACGGGGCATCCAATGATGCAAGCAGGAGGTAGACGTAGCAGCTGGAGAATGCAGCAAATGAGTCTATTTAAAATAAGTCTATTAAAAAAAGTCTACAAATAACCACAACACTTAACTTTGCTGCTAGCATGTCCCACCACTCCAGCCTGGAATTAAGCTTGCAGACCTACTGACCGTGTGTGACTGAACAAAACATCCCGCTTTTCTCTTCCCTGACCTTGTGGCTGCAAAATCCCATCCCTCCGCGCCAGGTTTGGTGTTCATCTGACCACTCGGCAAGGCAGCCCGGGGATCTAAACCGTCAGAAAGCTTTTCACTTTTAATTTTCCTTATTTTTGGTAGTCCAGCTTTCCCACCAGTTTGGTTCCCTGAACTGTCTTCTCCCCAGGGGACGAGAGGGGCACCGGAGGAAGGGAAGCAGCAGCAGCAGCACCAGCTCTCACTGCAGCTGCTGGCCCAACCACTAGCACAGCCACAAGGCGAAAGCTCGCCCTTGCTTCACCCGAGACGCTGTGGCAGCCCCCGTTTCCTAACAGTATCACATTCATTGCCTCACAGAGCATCTTCTGAATGAGGATACGCTACGTTTTTGAGTGATCGGTCAAACCTAAACAATCAATTACATCTTTTGTCAAAACTGTTTACTCTTTCACACTGTGCTGAAGTCATTAAGGACGAGCACCAAGCAGGACTGGTTATTTATCCTCCTCCTCTTGCCCCGAAAGGGAATTAATCTTAAACTTTCCATTTAATGATCTCAATAAAGACTCACTGTAAATGACAGCAGGCTGCACTGACAAATATTTAAAAACAGAAGGGCCTTTGAATGACAGATTTTAGCAACACAAAACTGTTCCTCAACACGTGCATCAAACGACACCAAATGTCGGCGGAAGGCGAGGTTAAAAAATGTGCTGCCTGCCATTCAAGCGCTACAGAAAGCACGTTGCAATTAGCGAGCTCTGCAGCCTTATTCAGCCGAGGAAGAATGATGAAGTGAAAGGAACGGATTCAAAAGCAATTCTTAAAAACGCCAGCCGACGAACCTTAGGTTCTCGGAGTGTCTACAAAGAAAACTCAACCCTTCCGTCCGAGGTAATTAATAAGCTCGCCGTGAGGCCGCCCCTCGGGAAGCACGCCAGCGCTGCTGCATCCCCACGCCGCACGCTGAGGTCTGCGGCCGCTTCGTGGCCATGCACGGCTACATCTGGCACGGAGGGCATGTCAGACAAACCCAGGGCAACCACGTAAAAACACTCTCAGGGCACTGAATGAAGCTTCAGCTGAGGGGACGGCGATTCGTCAAAGCACAGCACCCAGGGCAGACAAGCACAGCCCTTGCTCTGGCCCAGCCCCAGCTCTCAGCGAGCTCCTGTGCCTCACCGCCCTGTGCCACGCTGCCCTCTCCCTGCACACCAAACCAAGCTGGGCTTTCACACACGCTTTGCCAGAGCAGAAGCCAGCATGTTTTAAGCTCTGTTCAGGTGGTTTCTACTGAAACTCAAGAGGGAAGATGGGGTTTCGATGTTCAAACCCTCTGCTGTGGGCATGGAGACCCTCTTCCAGTTTAGCAGACCTCAATCAGCGCCATTTGTGTATGTGGGATGTTTCATCCCTCCCCTTCCCTCCAGAGGCAAAAAGGAGAGCCTGTTTTCATGTACTTCCAGAACTCTTAAAACCATTCTGTTTGAAAACCAGTGGAATTCTTATCTTTATTTTCCCTTCATTTCCACCGCTCCATTCCCTGGATCTCTTTACACCAGAGCAAAGCTGACAGCTCCCCACAGCAAGGAGCCACGCTGACGGCCATCATCTCATTCATATGCACACTCAGAGCACTATAAATCTGCTCAAATATCATCCCTCCCCCGGGGCAATGTTTTTTTCCCCAGAATATCTCCGTCGCTAGCTGCAGAAATTTCTCCTCCTAATTAATTCGCAGGTTCCAAATACCACCAGCTGGAACCACAGAGCACAGCTCAAGAGCTGAAGGCGCTGAAAGTGGTTTGGAGGAGGAGGGTAGTACCTATTGTTTCTTTGCTTTTTTGCCCTTTTTTTTTTTTTTTTACCCTTCACTTAACAGCCAGCACGTTGAAAACTACCGGGCCCTTTATCAACACCCGACTGGGCAGCGAATAATCCATGAACTGAGCGAGCTGAAACTCTCCGCACAACTCTTAGCTGGTATTGCTGCTGGACGTGTCACATCGCATTGCTTCTGGCGTGTCGGGCTGGTGTCTGAGTCACTGCGCGACCTGCTGAAGGAACAGAGCGCAACCCAGGCAACAGGGCACGCCGGTACGGTGAAACGCCACCCGCAGCGCTGGTGACCGACTGCCCACCGGTGATGCGGATGCAGCTAATTCCTTCCCAAACACGAGAACAAAGTTCACAGAAGGTCAAAGTGCATATGCAGAGTTTAATAATCTATTAACATAATAACCTGTCGTACATGACTGTGCAATAAGCTGACGGGATTTGCCAGAAACACTTCGCTTTGCAAACAGTATTTAGAGCAGTGCCTGATTCATTGCGCTGTCTGTATACAGGGAGAAGGGCGGCGTGTCTAACAAGAAGAATCCAAAGCATGAGCTGAGCAGCTCTAAGGTGAAAAATAAAGCAAGCAGCCAAATCAGAAGATTAAGGTAACCAACTTTGTAAGTTTTGTTGCTGGAAAATATTTGTCAGGGCTGAATTCAGGCATGCTGGGAAAGAGATCCTGGTTTCAGAGCAGCTTCAAACTGCAGCGTGGAAATGAAGTGGCAATTTTAATCTTAAAACTGTGAACATTGCACAGATCAACTCGTTAGAGTGATCTCTGCCTTCAAACTCTCGTCTTTTTGATGAACAGCCTTTGTTTTTACTGCATTTTGTTTATCTAATGCACATGACAAGGCTGATCTTCATTTTAATTTACAACCAAAGGCAATCATCACACGGCCATCTTGCTGGCACCCAGGAGAGAGTGACCGACTTCCCTCTTCTGCTGATGTTCAGGCAAATCTTCCTCCTCCAGCTGGATGTGCCCTACCACAGAGGAGCCGTGCCGCGACAGCGACCGTGCTGGCCTCCTGGAGGGCGAGCTGGGACCTCTGGGAGCCTCCCCGAGCCTCAAGGAGGAGGAACTTTAGAAAGAGCAGGTCTGTGTTACTCACAGCACTAACAGGGACTCCAACATGAAAGACGGGGTGATTTGTGATGATGATCTTAACCTAACACCACTTCAAGAAATAAATTAGTTACTGTCTTTTAGGGCCATTCATACTTTGCCCAAATAAGGCTTCAAGAAAGTTACAACTGGAATTCTTTTGGCTTGGGGTACTGCTTTTGCTGCCTAAATAAGCCGATAGAGCACTTAACCAGTAAAAGAATAATGACGCCAGCAAAGTGCTCCTAGTGTTATACCAACATGAGCATGCTTTGGATCAGTACAGTAAAAACATCATGAATGAATGAAACAAGCTATAGCAGTAAAAATCTCCATTTTGCCGCAGAGGCTCACTAGGTGCTCCTGTAAATACAGTTCTGTTGTCATACTTCTTTACCTCATTGACATAGGTATGCAGGCAGAAGCGTTTGGTAAAGACCTTAGAGGAGATTTACAGGAAGAAAAAAAAAAGAGGAGGGCGATGGCCAAATCCTGAGAGGGCTGCAATCATGCTGCTCAGTCCAGTTCTATAAAAATTAATACAAGAGAACAAGAAGCAAAGCAAAGGGAGGCCAAATTTTGCTTGACCTACTCAAGAAATGTCCCTTGCTTTTGCTGAGGTTTTTCTGTGACTGGGAAGTTGGTTGGTTGGTTGGTTGGTTGGTTTTTTAAACAATGTGTGCAGCTTTTCAGCATCAGAAACACGGTTCCTAAAGGGATCCGCTTATCCAGCAATGCTGACGTGAAAGCACAATGAAGTTCAGACTCCCGCTAAGCTCCCTTGCCTTGCACGCACCTGTAAACTGAACGCACCTAAAATCGCTCTAGGAAACACTGGCCCCATACAAAGCCCCATTTCAACAATCTCTATTTCATAGCTCATATTCTGTCCAGTCCTACTGCAGTCTCACTGGGTGTCCTGAGGAGCAGTGCGGTCCTCGTGTTATGTTCCTCGGACCTTACAGCTGCGTGTCCCCATGTGGCAGTCCCTGCACCTGACGTAACCCACGTTGAGGATCTCGCAGCGTCACCACCGTGATTCAAAAGCGTGAGTGAAGTCATCCGATTCCCTTGCACATCAAAGTAAATCTTGCACTTGAGACAACTCCTGTGGGAAGGGTTGTTTGCTATAGGATCTTGCAGACCAAAGAAAATCAATGGGCTGATACAGGAAATGAGGGTGGGTGGGGTGGTGTGTGCATTTTTTAAGAGAGATCGCTTTTTAAACATATCTTTCTTGGTGCACGTGACTGAAACCTGAAGGTACATCAGGATGACAGTGGAAAAATCCTTAAAACTGCAAATTTTGGCACCAAGTTTTCGTACCCCCCCCCCGCCCCCGAATTACGTTACAGGCACTCGTGCAGAGAGATTTACGACTTTCTCTTCAAGCCCCCCAGCCATCCATCTAAAGAATCAATTCCTGCTACTTCCAAGCAGAAATGCAACCAAAGACAGACCAAATACACCTCTTTGAAAATACAATCACAAAGCCGGAGCGTACAGAAGGTACCCTCCATTAACATAGTTATGAAACTGGGAAGCCACATCCATCTTTACCAACATGTTTTGCCTTCGCTGATGCTGCTTTGAAACAACGCAAGGACTGAGAGATGATTTTCTTACCGAGTAGCACCATACTTGGAGTAATACATTACTGGTGGGACTCCCCTGATGATGTATTACACTAATGCATCATTAGGATGATGTTTTGCACTGATGATGTATTACAGTGCAACATAATGAGAGCAATAGCTCACTGGGTGCATAATCCTGCCAGGAGCTGTGCGCCTGCAGCTCTCCGACTTCATTTGCAGTTCAGGGAGTCCAAGGCTGAGATGGATTAGATCCTCAGCTCCGCACGGCGTAAGGGATGGCACACCCAGGGAGATGCCAACGTACAGGTGGATGCCGTTAATTACAGGACGCAACGTACAGTATGCTAATAGCGAGATGCACGTCGGCATCACGGCTTTACACCTGTGCAAAACACCTTCCGACTACAAGAAGTTGCTGTAGGCAGGGCTGCCGAGGTTGCTTATCCTTATGCTTGCCTGCAGCAGCCATGCTGGGAGACCGTTTGGTAGCATGCAGCTTTGAGAAAAATATCTGGCCTAAGATTTTCATGCCAAACGGCTGTTCCACAGAGGGGGAAAGTGGAGGGAAGGGGGAGGCTGTTTGTTTTTAATCAATAACTTCAGTGAAATCGGTTCTGTTCAGCTGTTTCTATGAACCAGACTCAGAAAAAACAGGTAGTTTTGCCAACAATGAACGATTCTGGTGACCTTTTTTCTGACCTGTTTTTAAAAGCAGAGCTATTTGATCTGCATGAAATTTTAAAAGACCTTTGCACTATGATCAGTGTCACTGACAAGAAGGCAACATTTTAAGATTCGTGAACTATTCACAGTGAGGCCATATACAATGTTCAAAGGGAGGGCAAACCAATACATAAACAAGGAACGAACAAGCCAGTTTGGATAATACACGAACTTCTCCTCCAGTCTCTCACAAAAACATTAACATTTACAACTAAACCACAGCTTCATTACTTATTTAGTTTTCATTTCAATACCTTTGGGGTTCTTGACCAAGTCTCAAGGTGCACACATGCATGCAAAAATATACCAAATATCCTGCCTGTGATTTCCAAACTCATGGATTTATTCAGTTCTGAAAAGCAACAGTATTTTATACAACTACCTAAGGTGCTCTGCAGGGTTGGCTCCCAAGTTCTCCTAAATAACTATCATCCACACTGGACAGACCAGACTCTACAGGGAACATTAGCTTCTCTGGTCGCAAATTCAGAAAAAAATAAAAATAAAACTGGCTTTCACAACTTCCTCCTGACAAGTGTAATTGAGAAACAACAGGGTATTTAATGAATCAGAGCAAGTACAGCCACCTCAACTAGACAAATGATGAGTTAATATCTGATTTTGTTCTTCACACGTAGCCTTTCAGACTGCATGAGCGAAAGGGCTCTACCTCGTACATGCTGTCTCCAGCCAGCCTAACAAACAGGTTGAGAACACAGAGGGAAGACTTGCATCTTCACCCATTTTCCAGTGAAAATAAATTAATTTCCACACGATTATGCCAGATGAGCATCATACGACTGGGAGAGTAGCGTGAATCAGGGCAGAAGGGCTGTTCCCTCCCCATCGTGCAAGCAGAGAAGGCAGCACACACTTTAAGGCCAATGCTGAAAGAAGGGGCTAGCACAACCCCACCTTCCAGCTGGAGGCATAGACAACGCAAACAGCTCTGCTGTCCCGAAGCCTGGGGATGGCAATGAAAACTCAGCCCTTAAGCAAGTTGGGAGAATAAAAAAAAAAAAAAAAAAAAAAAAAAAGAAAAAAGAGCAGAATGGATTCATGCATTTCCTCCACAATGCGCCCATGTAGGGGCCAACCACATTCTGGTCATAAATTCTCTGGCACAGGAGCATTATACCAAGTGAAAGGAATGCCTTTCCATCTGTGTATTTCCCCTAAGGCGCTCACTTGATAATGAAACCAGTTAAGGTCTTTGGGTTCACAATGTTATTATAGTCGGATAATATTTTGTTTGCAGCAGAGCCTGAAGAACTCCTAAGTAGCATATTACAGGCACTATACACCTGTTAAGTCATGGTGTTTCTTCTGTAAGTGGACAAATCTGTTTTAGCCATCTCCAGAGATTTTCCGCTCACAGTTAATTATGAAGCGCTGACTGTACTCATTTCCTGATCTTAAAGGGAATCTATAACAAATTTATGCCACAGGTGAAGCCTGGTCCCTCTGTCCCTCAGAAATACTAGCAATACTTCTAATGGCCCTGGCTGCCCTCCTTCCCCCAGCTCTCCCGGTGGCTGTGCTCCAACGCAAACCACGCACAGACAATAACAAGCGATCAGGAAGAAAGCACACGCTTCTCATGGGCTGACCGAGCCTAGCATTTTAGAAAATTAGTTATTACGAACACATCTGAACACACACAAAAAGTGGCACGGGTGGCCAGTCAAAGGGCCTTCTGACGAGGCCTGTGGTGAACATCGAGATGGACGGGCCTGGTTCACCACTGCCCCAGCTGCTCCCCAGCCAACGATGCCCACGTGCAGAACCACCGGGCACCGCAGGAGGATTTTGCTCACCCTCTGTGCAGGCACCCGCTGTTACACAGGTGACTACATGCCTCCGAGCAACGTCAGGAATCGCTTTGTGTACAAAGAGAGACTCATGGGGTCAGGAAGAAGTTTGTCCCTTGTCTAATTCTCAACTCGTGGGAGCCCCTTTCACCCTTTGATACGTATCCCAGCACACAATTTTGATCAAAACCAAAACCGTGTCTTGTACAGTACAAGATAATCTGAAATCACGTCAGATAAGATAAGCATTCTGGGGGAAAAGATAAGGAAAAGCAGTCCATCCTAAGAAAAAGGGCTACTTTGTTCTGATAAACTGTTCTTCACGCTTCTTCTAACAGGCTCATGTCTGATCCCAGGCACAAGTCCTTGGAAATAAGTCTCCCTGACCTTAGGGACATATGTTAGGTCAATGGTTCCCAACTTTCCGGACCAATAGACAACGATCAACATTTTTCTCAAATCGTCAGACACGCTTACCGTCAACCTTCTGATCGGAAGCCTGGTGAAGGTGACATGACCCAGCAGAGTGGCTCTAACTTCTTCTCTGTTACTTCTGGAGACGACCTGCGCTCTGCAGACCACAGACGAAGACCTCCAACCTCAGCTGGTTCATCTCAGAGAAACTTTGAAGCAGAGTTCTTTCACCAGCTCCCACATTTACAAGCTCTTTTATACCAAATACCCAGGCGACACCTACCTCCTGTGTCACCATCCAGGTTCAACCTCCCTTCCCAGACTGACCATCTCCCCTTCTCCTGGCTACCAAGAACGAGCCTAGCCTTCCTAGAAAACACTTCCGCATCCCTCTCACTGCAAAGACAGCGCCTTACCGAAGGTGCGACCTTTCTACGTGGAGGATAAACGCAAGGCAATGTCTCTAGTAAGAAAAGAGGGAGCAGAAATGTTTTCTGTTATTTTACACATACATTTGTTTGCTTTTGTATGGGAGGAAAGCACAGAACCACCGCAGGTATCACTTTAAAGAGAGACACAACCAGACAACTTGCGGTAAGATTTAAAGAAAAAGACTAACTGAAGAGCTCTTGGGTAAAGGCAGCTGGAGTGGGACAGGCGGACTTAGACCTGAAACTACAAGCGAAAAACGGACTTTGGATGCTGAATTCCTTGTGTGATTGTACATCATTGTATAGCTCTTTGGCCACCCCAAACAAGAGACCTGACCCCAACAGTACATTTTTCTTCCAGAAAAAAAAAAAAAAAAAAAAAAAGCTATACCCCAAAATTTGTTCAGTGAATCCAGCCAGAAAGAAGAGACATGCATAGCAGGGAGTCACTGCTGAACTTCAGTAGAGCAGTTTTAACAACTTTGTTCAGACCTTCTGAAACATTGTTTTCCAAAAGAAATTTACCTAATAGGGACACACATTTCTTATCATTTCATTGCTTTCATGTCGGGACTATAACTGCGGAGATTTCTAGGCAGTATAAGATGTTTCACGGTCCAGACGTGACTAAAAAATGGACTATCAAGCAACATCTAGGGAGAAAAAAATGCACATATCTCACTCTGTATTTTAGTGATAACGCTCTTCCTGTGTACAGTTCATGATGTTTGCAAATTCTGGGTTATCCAGTGTATATTTTCAGCACTGTTAGAAAGGCAACAACACATACATTAAGAATGCTTCACAATTTTGACAGAAGTTTGGCAGAAACCCATATTAAACTGCCCTTAGTAGTGACTTTTCCTATACATGCACACTGTTGATGGACTGCCTCATTTAGGCTTTTACCTTTGTTATGGAACACTTTAGCTATGTCTTGGCCGACAAGTAAAAATTCTTTGGTTATTGGAAAAAAAAAAAAGTGAAACGGGGAGTATTTCCCATATAATACTTCGGTACTTGTGGATTTGAACAAAATTGAACATTTTCTGTGACTTGTGCTATTGCTGTATGTTTTAATTTACTTTCCCAAATACCTTATAGCAACAGTTCACAATTTTTACTGCAAGTAAATACAATTACCTATTCTTAAAATCAAAGATATTGCAATATGTTTTCACCAAGTTCGTCCAAGTAACTACATATTAAAATGGCAAACATCCCTTCAAATAACATCCTGGCAGAGCTTGCTTCTTCTGCAAGTAATAAAAGCGGATGAGAGCAAATCGTGCTCCAAGATGTTTGGCTGCAGTGGTATGAGACAGTTGATGTGTTCCAAATGTCTGTCAGATTACTTAGCAAAACCAACCACTGTTAACCAATAGTGAAATCTTTTTCTTTGTGGTTTAGCTACATTTCTGTTTTTGTTAAACAGAAGAAAATTGCCAATTAGGTGGACTCTGCTGGACCATGCAGCTCAGGGAAACAGACTGTCAAACTGACTGGCTTAGTTAAGAGTTAAGAGGACGCAGTTCAATTGAAGTTCAATTACGATACTTAATCGATCACTGACTGCACATGCAGGTTTGGTGAACTAAGTTGCAGCATCTTACCCTTGTTCTTCACAATAATCACGTCAGCCTCCACAGTCTGCCCCATTTTTAAGCATTCAGACTTTTTTTTTTTTTTTTAAAGCACCACGACAAGATTTGCATTCGAGGATGTCAGCATTTCTTCACCTCTAACGTTTGGCTCAGAAGTCACGTCCCTTTTCTCGTACTCTTCATACGTCTGTCTTTTTTTTTGATTCTAAACTACTTGGAACAGAGATTGCATCTCCCTCTTTGTTTGGAAATTCTCTAGCAGTTTGTGCATTGCAGCAGTGTAATAAATAAAAAGTAATAAAAATGTTAGGAAAGTCCTTAGAAAAGTCCATGTTATTTTTACAATTACTCATACTGTCGCTATTTTGGAAACAATGCCAGGAAGATCTAGAAGGGGACTTATAACAGTTTCTGTAAGAATATGCAATCGAAATGATGATGTTACCAAAAGCAAAATGTTTTGCAAGGTGTACAGCTTCTCATGCTGCTTTTTCAAGTGCTTCTAACAGATGTTCAATTTCAAGTGGTCTGCAGATACCAATAGGCTTATAGTTCTGCATGAATCGGAGCAGCAGATGTGCCCTGCATTATGTTTTGCTATTCCCTTTATGAATTGATATGTCACCCCGTGGGTTTATAGCTAGTTAATTTCGCAATGACATCACTATTTCTATATTTTTAATGATTCTCACAGGATTTAATTTCTCAAATAACAGAACTCTTGATCCTGGAATTGCAATGTGAAAGCAATATATAATAAACAGATTTGTTTACATGATACAGTCCTATTTCCCACCAAATGCCTTCACTGATAGCTTTTAGGTAATGCTGGTATGCAGGTGAATTCTTCCAAAGACTGCAGATTTACAACATGGCCTCGTTTCAGGACTCCAGACTTAATGACCATGCATCTCTCTACAGGATCGTTACACGCAAACAAGTACCGCTCAGTGCTTGGAAGGAAGGAGGATAAGAAGGGAATAAGAATAGAAATAATGGGGATTTCCACTGGTTCTGCTGTAGCCCCTAGTCATTGCCCTTGCCAGAAATCTCGCTCCATGGTGGGGCGAGTTTACTAAGTACACGGTACCCAAATAAAATCACAATGGGAACTGCACTGCATTTTCCACTGACTGTGACAGGGCAGCACTCTGTCTTTTGGCTTGGACACTCTCAGTCTTTAAAGGAAGCCAAGTCTTTTCTCCCTCGAATTCAGATGCAGAGGTTCATAAAGCAGGGCCAGCCTTTGTGGGGAACCTCTGATAACTCCTGCAGGCTGTGCAGACCGGGCGGCAGGACATCACCTTCCTCCCCTGGAGTATTCAGTAGCGTTGAAGGACATCCTTCTTTCTGTTTCTAAATACAGGGTGGAAAATGTGATGCTACTACAGCTATTTTTAAAGGATCTCTAGCATTTCCTTCATAAAATATATTTTTTAGGGATTTGAAAATTGACTGGAAAAAAAACATTATGAGTTGGAAAAGGTCCTAGTGAGGTACTTTATGTCAGGAAGCCTTGGAACATACCTGGACTCTTAACTTTGAGAGGTGAAAACTGCATAGGCATATTCTTTTTCTCCCCATGATACCTCAAATTATATTCCCAGATTACTGCAAATATAAAAATACATCTTCACTAAAAGCCAGCTTTCCCAAAGCATTTCAGACTTAAATTTACAGAACAAACATTATGTGCTCGAATGTGCCCCTACTGATCTAGCTGAAAGATCAAGCCTTTCATTCCTGAGGAGCAACGAGGTAATTTTTGCACGGGTAAGGAAGACGGTGATCTCCAGCTGTGACCTCAGGCGGTCCCTGCAGCCCTCACAGGAGCTGCGCACCCACGCTGGGCTCTGAATCCATCCCTGGGAAGGGAAGAAATGAGGGAAGTATTTTTGTGAGTTTTGCACAGCATTTCTCCTCTTTTCAAAAAAATGTTCTGCGTCTTTATTGCTTGCAGTTCAGATTTCTTTGAAAGAGTAAGTATGAATGTTAGTGCGAGCCTCAGGCCAAATTTAAACATACCAAGCTCCGGAAAGCTCGTGCTGAGGTCAAATCTAAATTTGACTGGCCTTCAGCACTGAGAAATGTCAAAGAACAAGCTCTGCTTGGAGGTCCACACCTATCGTTTGCATACATTAATAGCGCTCCATCTAAATCTAAGCTGTAAGCAAACATGTTGTGTAGCAGGCCACACAGAGTCCATAAACATCTCAAACTACTTCCGAGCTCTGAAGCATATTTCTCAAAGCTGTGGCATCCCACAAGTGTTCAAGAGGCACCTTCCCTCCCTCCACTGCACCAAACCAAACCCTTCCTCCCTTCAAGTCCTAATTCCGTCGCCTGAACTGAGCTTTTCTCCCCCAAAAGCTCCCAGCCTGGACCTTCGTCTCTCTCTCCCAAGTGCCTCAAACTACGGGATGAACATCACACTCAACATCTTCGCTCCTCCAGCGTACCTGCACTACTTAGGCTGGTGGGGCTCACTTGTGCAGGCAGTTGGGACTTCCTGGGGGGCTCTCCCGAGAAGCAAGGGTCACCGCAAACCTGCCAGAGTAAGCCGAGGGTGCACTTCTTGGGCCCAGCCGTCTCCAGCACGGAGGCATGGAAAGACAGATGCTGACAGAACAAGAATGCCAGGACCACAGCGCTTCCCTCCTTCACCACCTGAGCTCCTGGCCTAAACACACAACCTGCTGACCATGGGGAGCCTGTAAAAGACCAAGCACACACCTGTGGCGGGTGTGAGACACGTTGCTCGGGGCACCATGCCCAGGTCTCCGACACGGCAAGGGCAAGCTCGGCAGACTAAGCTGGAGGAGATTCGGCAAGACTGAGACCAGCCACCGAAAATATCTGGCCCATTATATTCAAGGTACGTCCACTTTCTAAAAATGCATTACCTAGACAAAACAGTTGAGTATCTTAGGGATGCAGGTTTGGGTTTTCTGACTATTTCTGATATTTACTCTGACATTTCCTCTGAACGTACGTGGTGTTTTGAAAGGAAAGGAGATTTCTGATACTTAAGGCCTGTCCTTCCTGTTTGTTGGTTTACCCCAACCATAAGTTTGCACGTGAATAAAACTGTTGCCTTACGTCTGATTTCAAACATGTGGTAAAGGAGAATCTAACAATTTTATAAGATATAGTTACTTTTGTAGAGGGTGAGTTTGCCTTCGGGAATTTGCTCTGACTAGATTTATCACAAGTTTTTTGAACCAGATAATTTTGTTTGATAGCACATCTGGCAGCATCATAAAATCTTGACGTCCCAAGCTATTACACAGGAATTACTTTTGTAAATCATTTATGAATATTACTGATGTAGGCCTATTCTGAGCAGTAAGAAAGGAAACGGAGTGCTGAAGGACAAAGGAAGGGAAAAAGGATTCCCTACCCTTTCAAGATTCAGCAGATAGGGTGGGTATTTATCATTTTAAATGGGAAACATGCTGTCATTGACACAGCTGAAAAGCCCACATAATACAAGTTATTCCCTAGACAAGCAAAAGGGAAAGAAACTCTAGACGAAGAAAACAGTAAGTCTGTCTCTCATGATGGAAAACTGCCCTATCCGAATCTTAAATAAATCTTCCCAATTAAATGCCACATACTGCTAAAAGCATAATAAACACAAAATAGCAACCCAAAAATGAGTAAAGGAGAAACATCTGTACCAAGGCCAGCACTGGGGGGGGCCAGGAGAAGGGGGAGATTTACAAAACCTCCCCAACGACACGTCTTTTGGGCACTGCAATGTGACTGAATGGAAACTCTCCATGTAATTAGAATAACATGATTAGGTTTTCTTAAACTGTCGTTGCTGAACGTATACCTCCAAATGGAAACTTGGCAAAATGTGAGCTAATAGTTCATGATGTTAACAGTGAACATCGCCCGATTAACAATTTCGGAGGACTGCACCTATTGATGTGGACTGGAAACACAACACACGCTCTGCAAACTTGCAGCACTGTTACCCTGCCAAACTTCATGTCTGGCCTTATATTCCTTCTGAGAGGTCGACTGCGTATTTCATATGCGATGTATGAATCCACACTGGACACACGGTCATGGGGTGGAGGGTGTAAATCTCATGAAAAAAAGGATGGGGGCTGTAAAGCCCGCAGGCAACAGGTCCCCCAGTACAAGCCAGTGTGGGGACTGGAACCAGCCCTCCAGTGCTCCTCGCCAGTGCTGGGAGTGCCTGCACGTTATTTGTGTTGGGCCACAGAAGAGGAAAAAGGTCGTTAGCAATACTACGCTGAAACATATTTCCAGCCTTAGGTAAGACGGCATTTTGTTGGGGAATTTCCTTGCTCCGGGGCCCATAATGAGGGAAGGAGCAATTCTCTGACAGGCCTTATTCAACTTCCAAGCGCTAGGCTCTTCCAGACCATAGCAAATCTAGGAGAGAGGCACAGAGCAATTACGGCGCACATGCCAGAATGACACGATCCACTCCCCGTGCGAGCCCAGGGAGGTAGGCAATCTCCACGTTCGGCTTCCTCCCAGGAAGCAAATTCCTGCCTTTACACACCCAGAACTGATTTCTTTCAGATGAGCAAGCTGCCTGCTCCAGCCCAAAGAGCGGTGCATCCACACGATGCCGAGGACTCACCTACAGGACGAGCAACCTGCTGCGTTCAGCGCAGAGGTGCTCCCATTTACTTCAGAAAGTGACAGGGCTGAAATAAGTTCTAACACACCTGAACGATACGTTTAAATTGTTGACAGCTTCAGATTAATTGCAATCAGAAAATGATAATGTGATAAAACTTCATTAATCAAAGAAGTATGGATGCTTTCAAGCTACAGAAAGAAGCCAACCAGGAGAAAATGAATGTAAAATAATAACAAGGAAAATAATAAAAAGCAAACAGAAGAACTGAAAAGCAACAGTGGTTTCTAAGGTCATGAATGATAACTGCAGGGGATCATCTGGACATTTCTCCTTAGACTTGCCAGCATGAGGCAACGCTGGCTGTAGCCGAGAAACCTGATATTCATATTGTGTTTATCCCCCTCTCTCTGAATGCAAACACATGTTCTCTGTTCTCAATAAAGATGTGCAACACATGCACTGGACAGGTAAAGAAACCTTAAAAGCTAACCTGCTGATTGCAGATGTGTAAGTGACTATGGAGCACACCTTCCTAAGACAACAGGACTGGAAGAAAGGGAGGACTCGGGACAAATTAAAAAAACTTAGAAGGCAAGAAACAGCTCACTGCAATCAAGCAAGGGAAGTTTTTTTTACAAGGGTAATTCATGTACGTTTTTTCTAATTCAACTATTATTATTTTAGACTTTTCCAGAGTTTCAAAGAGTGATGAGGGTAGGTTCTTTGTTTTTTTTTTGTTTTGTTTTGTTTTTTAACTCCAATACAGACAGCATTTGCCTCCGTAACTATGCCAACTGAAGAAAATCCATCATGTATTAACCATACTCCAACCTCCAACAGAAATATTCCCCATCTTGTGAAGTAAAGTGAGATGTGGGAGTCCTTGACCTTCTAAGTAATTAAGGGAAACAGAGACATTCTTGTTTTTATTAGAGAGACACTAAACTATTTGAAAATAATTTGAATAGCTGGAGAATTAGTGTATTTGCCTGTTCATGAGTAGTGCAGATAGTTTAGAGTTCTCTTGGGGGCAACACATCGTAATGAATATCTGCTATTCATATTTAATGTAATCTGCCAAAGAGTGCTTTTGGGAGGACTTTCTGTGTCAATATAATGATTAACAACAGAACTGGAAAAGCAAATGAATTCCTGCAACGGGTGGGGCTGGCAAAAATATCTTGCAGTACTACACCAGGAACACTGGATTTGACTGTACTTTTAATGATATCAGTGGAAAATCCATTTCCCAAGGAAAAAAAAAAGCAAGCAATCTTTAAGTTGGAGTTCAAGTGGTAAATAACCAGCAGTAACGGAGGGCAAAAACAATTCCAGCAGAAAACAATGCTTAAAACCACAATCTGCCTAGCCTGAGTATGTCTGAAAAGCCTCAGATGCAAAACTGGCTATTAAATATAAAAATTAGTATTTACGTAGCACCACAGCACTATCCAAAAAGTAATGTCATAGCAAGTTCTTTGTCTACCTTTTCCAGATTCTCAGGTGATCCTATTTTCCATATGTTTTCTCTAACCTAAAAGACTTACATAAAAAAAAAAAAGCACAGAAAGTCCTTTATTCTTTCTTTACAATGCACTTTTAAAACACCCCAGACTGAAAAGTATGGAAAAGCTTGGCCAAAATACAAGTGACTTTAGTACTGACTTTTCTCCTTGATATCCCAACAGCCCTCTAAATAACACATTCAGATTTTTTTACTGTGTTTATTTTTTAATACTATCCGGATGAAGCAATCTTACTAAGTTTATGCAAGTTCTAGGACATCCCTGTACCGTGCTCACCGCCGTCCCCTGTCCCCTTACCAAACTACTCCTGCTCCTTGCCCCTCGCAAGCAATGAAGGCAGAACACGAGGACCCAAAGGCTCACGGGGGCAGCCTACAGACCAGAAGGTGTCGGGGACCAGAGGCAGAACACAGGCTTGCTCCCGCTGAATGCCACGGGCTATGTGCATCACCCAACGCAAGCAGGAGGCTCAACTCAAGCAGAAGGAGAACAACGGCCAAAGTGTTTTATTATTTAGTGGCTCCCACAGTGTCTGCTGCCCAGGACTTGCTTTAATTTCATCCTGGGCACACTTGGGGATTATGCAAATCACAGCATTAGCTCAGATTAATGTTTTTTCCTCTCCATGCCAAGGTCTCCCAGCTCACACCAACCGTCTTTTAAATAGGTTGAGTGCAGGCTGGTGGTGTTCAAGCTCGCACTGAGACAGATAGGCATCTGAGTGACAGCAACTCATTTCCTCCCAAATCCAGTCCTCCCTGTAGCTCCAGGACTGCTCTGGCCTGTGGTTGTCTTCAACTGTGTTAAACTAGTACAAGCTGACCATTTTGGCAAAGAAATATTACAGAAATGAATTTTACAAGATGCTTTACCAATGGAGCAAGTGGATCCATCTGTGCTGAGGTTCGCCTGTAAAACTGCAACGCTGCCGCTTGCTTTGTGGCTCCATCAGCTGTGCTATAAAGACAGCGTCTTCCTCGCTGGCTTTCAAATGAGCAGATATACCCCAATGATCTGCATGGCTTTTACATACCTTTCTCAAATTTCAGGTGGTTCTTCACTTGCTTAGGATCTTTTTTCAGCTGTTTTTTGTTGTTTTTGCTGATCTTGTTTTATGTTTTTTTGTTTGTTTGTTTTAACTGATCTTTATAGTCTTTCTCTAGAGATTAAATGCATTAGTTACAACCATAATGGACATTTTATAAAGAGGGTAGCTCTTCCTAAGCTGGTATTCTCATATTTTAAACAGTCTCCTTACTGGTCTCTGGCAACATCAGTATCAATGCCAGGTCTCGTGCTGGCAGGATGAGATGCTTCTTCCAGGAATGACAGAGAGAATTGCCCGTGTTAACATGATCTCCACTCACCTGAATTTCACTTAAGCAGCTTTTACTTTAACAAGATATTGTGTTACAATCTTTACCAAAATTTATTTACTCCCCCTCCTCCAGGCATTTCACTAACATTTTGTGATCTTCCTATTGCAGACGTACAAGGCCCAAGGCTTGCAGGACCTGTTAAGTGTGCTGTTCCCAAAGTCCTGCAGTGAGATCTGTTGGTCTGAGCTAGGCTGTGGCATCACCCAAAAAGTGTAGGAAGGCCTCGCCTTCAGCTTCCCTCCCTGCCAGACTTCAACCCAACTCCAGAGAGAGTTTTCTAGAAAATACGTGGAGGTTTCTAAAGGATTCAGGTGCGAGAATTACACAGTCCAAGCACTGAAGCAGAAAATACCATTTCTAGATGAGCTAAGCCGTAATCTCCAGAGACAATCTTTGCTAATTTTTTTAATATAGAAGTGATTCCTCATTATCAATACAACCACAGAAGCCTGCATGACATCTGATCTCAACAGTGGCAACACAAGCTTTGTGCTGTATTGGACAAGTACAGTGCCAAGTAAATCAATCGGAGTTACAGAAATAATGATCTTCTTGACCATAGTCTCTTCTACTTATTCAGTGCTAATGCATAGGTCACATATGCATAAAAGTAATATTTTTTTCATCTTCTGACCTCTTTAGCACTGTGACCAACCCTCTAATTATGAAGTATTTTGCACTATGTATCTCAGTATAAAAACAGAAGTCAAGTCACAGGGCATGGAGGTAACACCATTATTAACATCAATGAAACTAAATCACTCTGCATCAAACTCCTGCTCTAAGTTCTCTGTGCTCACATAATTAATACATCTAATATGCTGTTGTCTGTTGAATAGAACTGGAGATACCTACTTCAACTGTAGATTAACATAACCTCGTATCATGTTGCATTATGCTATCTGGCATAATGGAAAGCTGACAATGAAGACAGTAAAATACAACAGAACAATAACGTGAAAGCTTAAATGATTGTAACTTTGGGAAAAAGCTGTTGAACTGCATTGTTTTAAAAAAATATTAGAAAGATTTTTATAGCACTCCTATAATGTAAAATCATTTCTGTTGGATTTAGCATGAATGGAAAGAATGTGAAAGATAAAAATGCAATAGCCTAAAGAATATATGGTGCACATGTTTGGCCAAATTTTGATTTCTCCAGGTCTTTGCAAGCGAGATCTATATTTTTCAACTATCCATATAAGTTCTGATGTTAGCAGAGGCCAGTCATACTGACCTCTGCCCACTGGGCGGATTTATCGTAAAAGGACAAAAAAAAAAAATCCTCATAATGCCCACAACAAAAAAGAAAGACATAATCCAAAGCTCAACCTGCTTGCTTCCCAGAACTGGTCTCTATAATTCTAGTGATATTAACCCTAAACTTAAGAATCAGAAGTCTACAGAATTGGAAACAAAAGAGATTGTCGTTACCAAAGGTAAGCAAACAGAGTAACAAAGACCAGAAGAGTAATCCTGCAGGGGACTGTGTCTGAGAAAAAGCTCTCATTCCAGTCACCCTCCTCAGTATCTCATAATTTTAGCTCGTATTTTCAAACACTATTGCCTTGAGTTATGCACAACAGCTGCCAGACTGCCGTGCTCAGTCAGCAGATGCAGACCCAAGAATTCAGTATTAGCTTCTTATTTTGCGTATCTACAGAAATTCACACTTAGTACTACTTCCCCTCTCCTCCCCCCCCCCCAAGTCTGAACGTTAACTGATTTATTTATCATTAGTAACTCGTCTGCCACTCAGTCTTAATTCCACATGAACAACTCATAGATAAGAAAAAACCCACATACTAACCATTTATGTTTGGCATTTATCAATGTACATTTCAAAAAGAAAGTTCCCATTAACTGATAATACTATTTCTGCAAAAGATGAGTGTTCTTGCAGTATCAGGGGATAAATTCAGTATGGTATTCTGAAGAGTATCTAAGAATTTCTGAAAGGATTGGAAAGCCAAAGTTATTTGTAGACCTAGCTTAAGACATTTTGTTTTTCCATCTCCAATAAAAATAAAACAGGCCAAACACAGGCCTGACCTGATATACCTATTCTCACATGTGAATGCATGAAAATTGCCTGCATTAGCTGGAGAAAGCAAAAACAAAACACACGCATGCACAAACACACCTTCAAGACTGCCCAGTCTTCAACTATATATATGTGAGACACAAAGCCAGAATTAGTATTTAGGCAGCACAAAAACCACGACTTTACTCTTGACAAGCTTTTTCTTCACTGGGGTTCCCCATTCACATTTGCAGCTCTAACTTCACATGCCTTCTATTGACTGCTGCTTTAACAAGTCTCCTTCACCTTCAGTAAGGAGCACAGTTCTGCAAGGTCGCTGTTCAGCCAAGACTTCTCATACTGAACAATCACAGTAATGCATTTAGACAAACAACTTCACAACTGACCTGCAAAGCTGTATACACTCTGGTTTTCCTCACGCGAGTCATACATTTCTGGAGATATTCGCGGTGGATGTCGTCTATGAGTCTATGACTACTTACAGAGTTTATATACTTGGTATGACTTTGGAGCCAATTAAGCATATATAAAACTAAGTCCATGCAAGAAATGAGTGTTCAAAGTGATGAAAACCAACATGCCCAGCTGATACACTCAGTAGTGCTGAAAATGTGAGATGGCTGCATGTGAAATGCAACCACAAACTCAAGTTCTGCAGCCATGGGCAGCTGCTAGCTGTCCACTGGGCTGCCACAGAACTGAGCTCTTCAGCAGCTACCCAGGAAGAAAGCAGTTACTAACTAAACAAAACAAAAGCAGTAGTAATTATAGTGCAACTTAAGGGAATTCTGTACTGAGGAATCATTACTGTTAATAAAAAACACAATGGCTAATTTTGTGAAGTTTCTTTAAACACAGCGTGAGCTTCTGCAGATAACACAGCAATGCAGGATATGGCAAAATCCACAGCAGGTTTTATCACCCTTGGTTTCCACAGCTTTGGTATGTCATACAGTTGCATGTTTATTTTCACAAAAACAGGATTAAGTGAAAATGGTATTTTCAAAACAAATGCACGCTCTTTGCCCAAGTAAAATAAATCACAGATGGGCAACTGCAATTACTCTTAGACCAATTTCAGAACGAACAAGATCAGCCTTCGCTAAAGGAAAACAAAGGTTAATAAAAGCTATTAATAGCAAGCACTTACTTGCAGGTGATGGGGTGCTGCATCCGCTAGTTGGTGGGTGGCTCTGGAGTCCATGAAGGGAAGGCAGCGACAGTCCACCGATGACCGGAGGGAAAAGTAAGGGGTATGGCGCTGCTGGGTAGTGAGTCATATGTCCATTCACTGCTGGTACCGGACATGTGCGGCTGCTGGTTGTCATGTTAGTACCTCACAGCGCGTAAATATTATGTTGCATCACTCCAGGCCAGCAAACAGATACTTGAACTTGTGAACGGAGAGGGCTGCCAAGCCTGCAGGTATGGCTTGAGCCGGACGGCGTGACGATGAAAAGGTAACTCACTAGATCAGGCCCGTCCTGAATTTCATTGCTGCTTCCTACTGCTCTTACTGCCAGGACATCCTTGCTCTGAAGACTGTGCACAGGAAGTCTTCTTACGCTGAGTCCACAGTTTGGTTGCTAATGCAAATGTTTTTCTGGGTACACAGTTGCTCTCTACAGATGCATACTGATACAGCCTGTGAGAAAAGAAAACAATCTATTGATTATAATCTGTATTTTATTTGATTTTATATGTTTACATATACATTCACAGAAAACTCTTCTACCCCCCTCCCCTGCTTCTTTTGTTAAGTGATTACCTATTTACTAATGTCCTACAAGATCATCTTGATGGTTACTGGGGGGTAAAATTCTCATTATACTGAAGCTAATAGCAGAACACCCATCCTTGCCCAATGTTTTACATCAGAAGCAATTTCTGGTCAGATGCAATCTTGTTTTGGAAACTGTCAGTTTTAAAGCTTATGCATCAATAAATACCTGAAATATTGATATTGGAGGAGAAAAAAACAACTTCTAAAAAAATTTCCCAGGTATGTGAAAGCTTTCAGCTTTCCTGTAAAAGTTACAAAGCTGATTACACCGAGGAAGCTCTGTGCTCTGCTTCAATGTCATGTCTCAGTTGTGACATTAGGAACTGCTTCTGAAGGTGATTTGGTATTAGGTTGTTAAAATACTAATTGGTTTACCAATGATTGATCTTGCAAAGGTTAGTTAGTTTATCTTATTATCACTTCAGAGATCTCACTGGTCATTCACTCTGTTTAGCGGTGGATAGACTGCCTCTATCACCAAATAAATAAATAAAATTGATTCTCCAGCCATGTCCCCTTTTCTCTTCTTAATGCTTTTCACGGCCCCTCCGTCGCCTCACTTCCCCATCCCTCCTGTCAAAGGTTCTGTCCTCTACTTCTGCCAAAGACTGAATCAAGTGTTCAAAAGCCACATCACCTAACCAGTGGTGGTGGGCCATGAAGCTGTTTATACCATGCTCCCATTTACTTCAGTGCTTTACTTCTAAAAGTTATGTTTACAAGGCAAAATTAATAACCCTGTGTTTCACACTCCTCTTTTCCCACAAATTAGGGTACTAGGGAAAACACACAATTTCAGGAAGTTGGTTAACTGCCTCTCACTCAAGATAACCATGCAAAAAACTGCCAGAACATCTACCGGTGCAAGTTCTAGCTGCTGGCTTTTTTTTTTTTTTTTTTTCATTTCTGTTCTTCCAGATTGTGCTCTGGAAGAAAAGGAAAAAACATGTGTTATCTCATAAACAGAGTGAGCGAGTGACCTGCCAGCAATACACCGCTCCCGTGCATTGCTCCTCTTGCGCTCATGAGCACCATCTTCAAAGTCATCCTGAACTACAATACCTTCCTGGGGCTTCATCCGAATGGCTGGACCCTACTGAGGGGTCCTCAATTTCTCCGTCACTCGAGTGAGAGCCTCAAGCTGAGAACAGGGCACTCGAGCTATTTCAAACAGCAAAATTTGCTCCACCACAGCTGTTTAGTTTTTCACACAGCAAATAGCTGGTCTTTTCAGAAACAATCAGTCCTGATGGTGGCCTGAGAGCTACTGGAAACTCTGCAACCACTCTGTATTGCAACCACTGCTCCTTGACTTCTTTGTGCAATGCTCCAGTCGAAAGTCAGCAAGTGTTGCTTTTGGCTCGTGAGCATTACCCTACGTCATGGCAGGAGTCACCAGGTTCTCCCAACACGCACTGCTGGGGGAATACATCAGAAGCCACACAGCGAAGCTTTACTACCGAAAACCGAGGCAGTCTGGAGCTGCCGAAAGGCTGCTTTCTGAGAGAACGTGTTACATCCTTACATCTGCTACGGTGAGTGAACAGGAGCAAAATCCAACTCTTAAATGGTATTTTATTCATGGTTCTTAGAAGTTATAGGCTAAAACAAACGGCAAGATGACTTTGGAGTGTGAAAGTAAAGGCACAAAAGTGAAATGACTCGTCAAGGTCACAAAGCAAAGGCAATTCCAGAGGAGGGGAACTGCGGCAACAGCGCTTACTATCCCTGCTGCTACTCAGCCTACCAGTTGTCAGTACGAATTCAAATGAGCAAGTTTAAAAAAAAAAAAAAGAAGAAAAAACATGGATGCATATGTTTGCCTGTCACAGAAGAGCGGAGTGTTTCTGCTCTGTGAGGAATACCAGCAAAGGTTACCAGCTGTGCATGTTTTCAGACAGCAATTTGTGCTGAGTACAGCCTGCTTGGGGATAACAGCAATGTAGCTGTAAGTATTTGATAACTGCGTAAATTATGCACAAAATACCTTTAATGTTAACGGAGAGAGACGTACGCAGAGATGAGACGTGATGGTGTACACCGAGTCACCGCACAGCTCCCAGGGAGGAGCGAGAGGCTGCGTGCCACCCCGGTCTCAAGGAGCAACGCGCCTGGAGGTGGCTGAAATCAGACCTGCTGGGGAAGCCTCCACAGCCAAAACACAGCGACCTCCTAATAACACAAACGGGGCAGGTCACCACAGGTAGCTTTCTGTTTCACCTAGCTAAAGCTCTATGGAACTTCAGAGACAGGGAAAGCAAAGTATCAAAGTAACATGCAAAGAACGGATGTTTTCTAACAGCTGGCAAAAATATGACACTTCCACATATTTGCAAAAACACGGAGGGGGGAAGGATGCAGATCAAAGCCAGCCCCAAAGTCTAGGCGCTAAATTAATCACAGATCAATGTCACCTATTTTTAAATTATGTAGGCCTTCAGAACTAAAATTCGTTCTACAAAACTATCTACTACTCCCAATTATGTCTCCATTAGCCACAAGAATGCAGAGCTCAGCATAAATTACCCAAACGCATCCGACGCTGCGGTTCGGGGAATTCTGATGTTTAAGTACTCAGCATGCGCAACAGAAGCAGCTCCTCCAGGACAGGGAGGAACAAGGGCACTCAGGAAACTATCCTGTCACTTCCTCACAGCTGGAGGAACATATTCTGGGATGTACCTGGTGATCAAAAAATGCAGCAGTATTATAGCTCCTATACGCAAGTCCATATGAATATGTAATGGCATCAAACTAGAATATAATCACATAGCTCTGCAGATAGGCGTGCAGGACACAAACCCTCAGACCTTGTTCCTTTGCTTTCCTCTCACAATAAAGACAGAAAGTGAATACAATGTAAAAGGTATAATACAATACATATATAATATATATACAATATATTAATATATAATAATATATATTAATATATTATTATTATTATATATAATACAATATAAAAGGTATACGCTCAAAACAGCGTATCGTTCGACTCTGAATAGTGCTCCTCAGAGGCAGCAGGATGTTACAAACGTTCATGTGGCCAAACACCTACAAGATGGCCAAAGTGGAAACCACAGACAGACAGACAGAAGCCTATGTTCTAGTAATGCACCTCATCCAAAGGAGCAGATGGGATTTGAAGTCACTGGCTCTGCTAACAGAGGTGACAGACCGATCATCTCCAGCGCTGCACAGCAGAGGACACCGGAAACTAGAAATTGCTAAAACACAGGAAACCCACAGAGCAGCTGCACCCACCTGTGCCAGTTCCGTGACACAGAAGAAAACTCTGACGAACCTAAGGCAAGGCTTTGTTCGTGTCCCTGGATTCATACGCTCGCTCCTCTTGGCTTGCTGGTGAAGATCCTAGCATTTGACACCAGCCATCCTCACGGACTGCAGACAGTTTCAGGGTGAAAACATCTCTTTTCCTCAGCTAAACCTGTGCCACAGCGCAGAACACTGTAAGACACCGGATGAGTGGCAGCTTTAATACCTGCCCTTGCTGTCCCTTGCCATGGTCCCTTGAACACCCCACAGCTGAAGGAACGTGTCCTCTCTGGACCGTGTGACGCTTGCCCAGAAGCAATCCTGTTCTTCCCATGCCACACAGACCTTGAATGTGATCTTTCCTGGCTTACACCTGGATTCCCTTGAGGAGGCAGCAAACAAGCTTGCTCTCAACAGGACAGTAGGAGCCGGCTACTATTGTTGATGAGACACCCTCAATTTAAATAAGGAACAAGACAAACTGACAGCAAGGTCACCTCGGCGGCAGCCGAACACCCATTCCCACAAGGTAACAGCATGGATTTCTGCCCCATGCATACCCGGCAAGATTTTTAGAAAATGGCTGTCGCCGCAGGGTCTGGAAGATCTACCCAGTACATCCTCTACCTCAGAGGATTTACCCAGTACATAAAAAAAAAATCCTCTTCCACCAAGCCTTGTGCTAAGTGACTGCTCGTGAGTACAAGCGTTACACACTCAGGCCCCCTGCATGAACAGCACGTGGAAAAGGATCACACGGAAAAGTTTCTCTGAAGGCAAACCAAAAGATGATCGCGTTGTACACCATGCCGCACTGAACAGCCGCCAATGACTCTTCTTTGACAGAACATATGCCTCCTTTTGGGTTTTTACAGGCCTTTTATTGACTTGACTTCAGTGATAAAGCAGATGGCCACAGGGGAAGGAGGCTACAGTAGCTCCAGTGCAGAACAGACAGCAGATTTATCAGCTACAGTTAATGCAGCAGGTGTACCTGTCTCTTCCACATTTCTTCTCGGTGTTTGTGAAGCTGAGCGGTTTAAAACCACAAATTTTCATATATAAGCTCCAAATTCTACTGGAGATACAGTGGCCCAACTTTTATTTTCCTCTTAATTTCACATGCACTTTGCACAAGCTTTACTAGAGCAAAGAGTTCTGCTTTCTACACATCTGTCAGTTCTCCTAAAATATATCAAATGAATCAATCCCCATTCATTATATCGTCATCTAGCTTCCATTTGGTAACAATATTCGGTGTTGTTATTCTAACATACTTCATTGTTCCAAACTTTGCACTTACAAGAGACTTTAATTCATGAAGTCCTTTCCCTGTTACAGGTGACGTTGATGCTATCAGCAGCTGGACAGACAAGAGGCCAAGCCAGGGGGCTTGGTGACGGCCACGTGCCACTCGGAAGGTCACACTCTGTCCTTCATCTGCCAACACCAGCCCATCTCCATGTCCGTCTTCCACCAGCCTCATTGCCCACAGCAGGGAATTAAGCTGTATTACAAGTGAAGCGGGATTTTTGCATTTTTTCCCCCTTTCCTTCCGAATGGGGTCAGTTGAATTCTGCCCTACCTGCAGCAACATTGAAAATCTGCAGTCATTTTGAGCACCCAGCAGCCCTTAAGCTAAATCCACCACCCCGACACCCTCCTAACAGAGGGAACCAGCACTGCTCCTCCCTTACAGCTGCGGGACGAAGGCACAAATACAGGGGGACACATCCTGGACACTCGGATGTGCTATGCACGGAGCCTGCGTGCTGCAGGCAGCCCAGCCAGCCGCAGCATGGAGCTCAGCACCGGGCAATTTGCTGCTCTACGCCCGGCCGTCTGTGGCATAGATGTCCCTGAAGTTTCCAGGGTCACGGAGGAAGTCTGTAAGGTCACTTCCCATTTTCTTGCCAACGCCAAAATCCACCCCCCTCTTAAATCTTCGGCGAAGTCCTAAAACAGGAACCACGGGCTGTGAGGGCAGGCTGGCCAGTACGCAGGGAGAGGCGAGCTGCTCCTCTCCCAGCAGCAAAAACAACTCCAGAGGAACTTCGCCTGAAAAAACCCTCAGTGATATTTCGCATCTTTTCCCAAGAGGCAGAGTTGACCAAGTCCTTATTTATTCCGCAGTTTTGAGACGTATCCTAGCGGTGTTTTCAAAACAAGTCAGGAACTAACAGCTCCAAGAGCCCTTACTGTATTTAAGGCACGGTTTGTAGTTTGTACTGAAATCCCCGATTGTGCACATGCTTCCTATTATGCTAGCCGATGGCGTTGCAGCAAGTAGTGAATAATTCAGCAGATTTAGCAAGAGCCGAGTGTAAATCAGTCAGATACAGTAAGACGACCAACTATTAAAAAACGTGTGGAAACTTCCCTCGGCAAAGCAGCGCGGTGTTTGCCACAGGTCGCCGCCAGCCGCGCGATGCTGCGTTTTGCCTTCTTGGCTCTCCAAAGAGATTTAATTAAACAATAAACTAGTTCCAGTGGCAGAAGTAAGAAAGCCTTTGGAGTGTTATGTTTCCTTTATTAGCATAGTGATGTGAAACTAAACAGAAAAAGCAATCTAATAACAAACATTCCTTTGAGAACTGCTCCGGGAGCAAAAGGACATCCACTTATTGTTCAGCCCGTCCCATTGGTCCATATACGGCCATAAAGGTACAATAGGAGGAAACAGGAAACAGACTGGCACATCTGCATTATCTTATTAGGGGCTAATGGATATCTGAGAGGAACATGCATCTGATTCTGAATAGTCTGTACCAATCTCCGAAGCAATTACTCTTAATTAGTGGATTCTGTTTATAGATGGAACTTAGTGTACCCTTCTGTATCAAAGAGATGCAGGCATCTGGAGAGAGATATGGTTTTCTTAAAGGGAAAGCACTGCGGCACGGCGCGAGGGGGGCTCGGGGGGTTGTTTTGTTTGGGTTTTGGCAAATAAAAGCGCTCTGAGGCATAACATATTCTACTGTATTATTAATCAAAAGAGCATGCCAGTTTAAAAAAAAAAAAAAAGACCATACTGTTAATCTCAAACTCTGAAAGTAAACACAGAAAGCTAATACTTGCTTATGAATTATACGACAAAAACCACTTTGATGATAAGCAAATAAACAACCGAGCCCTAAAATTTTCGACCGATGGCCAAAAAGTTTAAAATAGCAGCTTAAGTCAGAAGAACAACATCTGCATTTTGTATCTGCCAAGTCTGCAGCCAAAAAAAGTAAACCACTCTATATGACCAGATGCATGAATAAAAAAGAAAACGCATGAAACACAACTTCAAAGTCAGTGCACTGAGCAGCAGAGCTGCGGCTCCTACAGCCCCAGTTGTCAGATATTTCCAGCTATAGGTGCAAGACCTATGGGGGAGGGAAGATAAATTTTAGCAAAAGGAGAACGCTATTATTAGGACACTTTTCCTGCATCTTGGTATGTAAGAGAGCTGTCTGCTGGGCAACTGCGAATTCCTTTTTGTCATAAAACTGACACTTGCAAAATGGGTTTCTGCTTTATTTGTTTTTTCCTGACTGCGATTGTAAGGAGACAAATAACATAATTAATGCAATTGTTGTTTATTTGAAAATCCTATGGGGGAAGTATAAGAAGGGGAAAAAAAAAAAAAGCTGCTTTTTCCCTAAGCAGCTCTGCTTCGTATTGCCTGCACTGCAGACACACACTGATGTAAACCCTGAAAAAAGGGAATCTAAATCTGAAAGGGGGGAAAAAAGTAAGAGACACAATGACACCCATTTATTTACACACTGCACAACAGTACCCTGCTGTGCCAGCTATTGATTTTAGTGGAACTGAGAGTCCATGTTGGAGAGCAGCAGCTGTGAGTGCATAGCCTGAATCCTCATATGGGAACAATACTCTATAAGCAGGATAACCTATTTCAGCCAACCTTCATGTATAACACACAGCAGTAAAAACACACACAGCTTACATTTTGAAATCTGGAAGGCGCTGTGGTTATTTTTTCACAAAGGTCCGGGGGAATTATTAATTTATTTGTGCTAGCACAATGCTAGCATAATGAAGAGATGTGAAGGATTGAAAATCCAGGCTTCTCATGTCTGGTATTCTACAGAGATGTTAATTCTCTTCTATACTAACCATATTTAAGACCCACCCACTGCATCATGCAATTTCTCATTTTCTCCTGTTGTTTGCTGTTTTAAAGGGTTGTTTGTATCCGAGGGTGGTGGTTTTTTTCCAGAGCTATCTGCATTCCATGTTTCTTTCATTACTCAGCAGTTGCCAAAACTATACTGAGAAGTAAAGATAAATGGTTAGGTCAGGTGGTGGGGTTAACAATTTACTGTGTGTACTGCCCTGAGAGCCAGATATAGTAGAATTGGCTCATGTTTATGTACAGGATGAGAAGTTGATTTCCTGTGCAGTGACTTTCAATCACCTCTATAAGGGACTCTCTTGCAGTGTTCCTCTGAGAATTCAAGGAGCTTTGAATACATTTTGTGCTGGCATATAGGATACTCTGCTTTGTAACTAAATGCTTTCCTTACTTATTCTGCCACGTTCAAAAATCCCAATGGATTGTCAAGAGGAGTTCTCTTTTATTCATGGAAACCAAAAGGAGGGTAACCGAGCTTCCTGCTCCCTTAATTAAAGTGAGCTTCTATACTGATTTCCCTCCTCAACGTTAAAAGTTATTTCTCAGCATTTAGAAATGCTCATTCAGTGCAATCAAAACTTCTGGTTTTGCACTGTCATCTCTGTTAGTCCTGATTATGGTTTTTAAGGACGTAAAATGGTAATTTCATATTGAGAATATGCTAAGTAGGAGTCTACCCATGGGCTACAGTGGTTTAGGAGGCTGAAGACTTTCCAGACCAAACCTTTTTTTTGTTTTTTTTGTTTTTTTTTCCTCCAGGCTGAACCACACTGACCTGTTTCTGTTCATTCCCGAACCTGAAGGGAAAACAAAACAAAGCAAAAACAAAACAAAACAAAAATACAAACACATCACTTCTTTCAAACTCATATTCAGATGTTCCACAGTTTAAGCAGCACAGCTTAAGCTGGTCATTCATGTCACATGTAACTGGGAAGTCCAATATGAAACATTTACCCACCAAGGTGCTGTGCCTACTGCTTTAGCCTTGTTCTTTGAACACACTTCTCCAGCAGGTTTCCTCTGTTTCTGCACAGTTTCTCCCTAAAGTTCCAAAAAACCTAGACTGGACTTTCTGACCAAAATCATCCTTTACTATCCCATCTGGCCAACCAGGTTGTTCGGTTGTTTTGATCCTACTTGGTTCTACGCAAGGTGACAATCAATGAAGAAGAAAATTATCATTAGTGGGACCTACTACACCCTTGGACTTTCCTTTATCAGTCAGTCAAGGCAAAGAAAAAGAACCACTGGTGAGAAAGGTGAGCTGCAACCAGTGCCAGACTGCTAAGATACAGGGGGAATCTATATGCCAGCTTAAACCAACAGCACACTTGACTACCTATAGAAGAAAGGTCTCTCAGCTCCGAATAGGACACATTTCCTCTCCATAAACAGGGTCTTCCACTGAAGGTCTTCCCCTTAACACGCATCTCTGGCTACAAGGCACCTCAAGATGGCAACACATTGATTCCCAGTCCAAGCAAGGTTTTGTAAGAAGGGCTCTCGGAAAGAGATGGGAGACGAGGGGAAGACAGACCGAGTAAGCAACAAATGAGGAATACTGAATAAACAAGGAAAAAACCATCCTGATAACTATGTTCAGTAATGTCATCCAATATTATGGGACACAGATGTTTACAAGTATGTCAGTCTCCTCCCAGATGGTGTCAGAGCCAGGAGGATGCGGGGAACGTCTCTGGAGACTCCCAATCACGCTTTCACAATGCCCATCCTGAACTTACAAGCTGATGGGAAACATGTCACAACGACCACTGGCAGAAACAGCACTTACCATCACTGCAACTGCTAAAAAGGCCTTACACTGACTGTTTACAACCTTTAAGAGGCCTCTGAGATCAGTAAGAGGGGTCAAGTGATGTTATTGTTTTGGTGACAGAATGAAGATCCCTCGTAAATGATGGTGGCCTGGGAATCATTAGAAGAATGGAGTACTTCATCTGCTTAGAAGCTAAAGAGGAAAGCAACTTTGGCGGGCAGCTCCTTGACAGAGAAGTACATCTCTTTGGAAGGCCAATGCTCTGTGGTCATGATGACCACTGCAGGTGAACCACTGAAACAGGACAGCCAGATACTTCACTACAGAAGGGCGCAAAGGCAGGCGAGGCTGTGGGTGACATACTGGTGACAGTAAGTGGGGGCTGCTCTGCGAGTGGCAGATGCTAAAAACAGCGGTGTTGATGGTATTATGCTGTGCTTTATCCACACATTACGTAAGTGATGTAAAGTCACTGTAGGTTAATATTGGTAAGGATCAGGGCAATTTAGGTTTCTGACATCTGCTGTTAGTTGTTGTTGGGTAAGTCTTCGCTAGAGAAGTCTGACCCAGCACAGAAACAAAGTCTATTCTGTCTGTTCACCCTGAGAAAAATATCTTCCCAAGTCCTGAGATGTCCTGGTCTTAGCACCATCACGAGAAAGCAGAACTGCACACCATCTCTCTTCCTGACATCAGCTGAGTAGTCGTCTTCTGCATGGACCCGTACAGGGTATCTTTAGTGGCACAGAGAATGGAAGCCAGTGGCCAAATGTAGCCAGTCTGCATGTCTAGCCACAACTGAAATTTGTGCTATTAGACTTCCTAATAGCCAGTTTAAGGAAGCAGCTCTGGAACTTTGCTCGGCTTTGATCAATAGCTGGGCAACTAGTAAATACAACACTCTTTGAGCACGTGGCCCTCACTACGGCACATATACTGCCTGGGGATGCACCGACGAAGGGTTCGTGCAGTAGGTGATCTTCCCGCATGGCAGAAAGAAAGACTTCAGCATAGCCACCAAGATAAAGAAGGGAGTAAAACACTAATTTGGCAAATGTACTGCAGCAGAGGGCTCTGTTTCCATTCAGCACACTTCACGTTATATGCCGTGTAAGGAAGGATCCTGCAAGGGTCCCCCATATGCACAGCACAAAATTTTGCTACCTCGAGCAATTTAATCTATTGTTACAAAAAGTATGTGGATTTACTCTGAGAAACCTGAAGGAAGATTATATTAGGAATTTGCCCAAATTAGGAGCTAGGCCTCTCAATCCCCCCAGCAGAGTTAGGAGGCAAAACACTATATTCAGGAGGAAGGTTCAATCTGTTGGCAGATGATTTTTTTTTGCACTAGAAAGCTGGAATTTCTACCTCCTCAGAGCCAGAGGAGTTCAGATCCTTGCTACACCCCTTTGTCAAGTGAGGATGGTAATCCAAATGGAACAAGGGAAAAACAGGGGATTACTGGTTCAAGCACTGGTTGCGAACTTCATCTGTTGGACTAGAAGTGCATCTATCATCTTAGTATCACACGGTGCGGACACCGTGCTAACACAAAACAACCTCACACACATAATTTATCGTCTTTTGTTATATATGGCAAGCCTAACAATATATGCCTGCTGAAAGGTCCTGTAATTCCTCTGAGTTATTAGAGTCTTCAGTCCTGCTTTACCCAGAAAACGACATTTCTGCTGTCTGCTTCAAGCTCCTGAACCCTCACTTACTACATATGGCAAATTCCAATATAGTCCCAGTAAGACTCCCCCAGGGTCAGCAGAATATGCCAGAGGGCTGGTGGAGATTATGAACATTTATTTTAAAGCCTCTGTTCTCTGTAGCTCCCTGTCACAGGAACAATAGGGTAGCAAAGTTAGGAACAAGCACAGCCATTAACTAGGAGGGGACCAAGCCACAGACTGGATTGCAGGGCAAAAATAGCATTTTTATTGTCAATATTTTGCTTAACGGGGAGCCAATAAGGCAATTGCAAAATGCTAATAATACACCGAGATAACACGACGTGTAAACACCTTTGGAGTTGTAATCTGAATCACTTGAAAATGCTGCAAAACCTTATCAGTCAGGTCATAAAGACAGGGGTGCAATAATCAATCACAGTAGCCACAAAACCAGCACATCTCTTCCACACCCTAACACGTTCAGAAGACCTGTGTCCTACAGCTGTTCTGAGGGGTGCTGGACATTATCCGGATAACATTACCAGGAAGACCTAAGTGAACTATGACCGTACATTTCACTTTCACAAGGAACCTGACGGGAGCCTAAGCACCAACAAAACTCAGGCAGACTTAGGTCATGCATGCCTCTGCCGGCCTGCAAAGCAGGACTTCGGATACAATACCAAGGTTTTCTCGCAGAATAAGCAAGCGTGTGAATTAATACACAGTAATTGCTCCCATTGAGCCCCCTTCTGAAAGCATCTTTCCACTGATAAATGCAAGACAGCTTTCCCCACTTCCACAAGTAAACTAGCCCAAATTTTGTCACATTTACTGCAGAGGAAAAAGCCACATGCACACTCTTAGGAAAGGAGAAAGGCAACGTGCCACCACATGAAATTTGGATCTGCCCAAACCTACTGTCATTTTAAAGCCATTTAGCCATAACCAGTTTAACCTCAACCCGGATCAAACTCTCAACAGGGCAGCATTTGCCCGCTGAACACACTTTGATCATTATTTAGCCAGTGAAGCCGCAAGATTAATGCATTAAAATGATTAATTTTGAAAGCATTCAAGAAAGTAAGCGAGCAACTTCTTAATTACGCCATGAGATATCACAGCTGAAACAAGGCATAGGCCCAAATTTCACTACATTTCTTAACCACCAAAAGATAACTTGGATTTTAGGTCTGAAGGACAGAAGCGGACCTGACCCTGCCAGTCCCCACTCCCAGCTTGCTTCCCTAGGGGCCAGCAGGCGGCCAGGTTTCTCACCTCAGGTTTAAGGGAACATAAATTCTGGCCCTTACTCTCTCCCTGAACAGAGTTGCTGGTCCTCACCAGTAGGTCTAGGCAGGAGGAAATATATCTCCCAGAACAACCGAACATGAAATGGGGGCTATTTCTCCTATGAGCCAGTTGAGTGGTGCCCCACTGTATGAGCTCCAAGGATTCTTACAGCCATGTCACCGTGGGACCCAGCTACAGTCCAAAAGGCCCCACCACAGCAGGCACTGTGCAGAACATAACTACTGCTGTCAAGGAATGGCAATGGAAACGTCAATGTGGATGGAATCTCTCTGCTGCTGAGACGGACCACAGCTCTAGCAGTTCGCCTGGGAATTATAAAGCATCTGCGCCTCAGCTCAGTAAAATGGGGAAATGGCTGGGCTGTCTTCCCCACTTCTGCTGTGTTCAGGTTGGAAAACCAGGTGATCCTCCTGAAAAGGAGGTAGAGAACATCCTCCCTCCAGCTGGGATGAATGAAGGCAGCTGTGTGAAGGTAAGCAGTGGCACCCAGAGAACTGGGAAGCAGTTAGCAAATAAGAGCAGTTTTATACTGCTAGTCAGTGAGATAGTCCCCATGGAGATCCAGCTTCTGCTGAAAGCACCAAGCGAGCCTGACAAGTTTAAATCATTCAGTCCTTTGCATTCTACGTTAAGGGATTTGCTCCATAAATTCATTGGGAATAAAATGGCGTGGAGTCGCACACCTTGAATTGCTGTCAGAGTTAAACTCTATCGCTGATAGCATCACCTCTGCTGCAGCAGCCCATCCCTCCCCTATACGCTTACCCCGCTGTGAGGTCTGAGCCTGCCTCTGTTGTACAATGCTGACTTTTACCCCCGTGCAGACCTCAGGCTGCTCTCCCCACCCAGAGCCAGCCACCAGGACAGGCACGCTTTCCATACCACCTTTGCAACCTGCCTGGTCTTCATCCTCCTCCACTGCAGCAGCTTTCTGCCAGAACGACCTTACCAAGGCTCTCCTGGGAAGACTTTCAGGACAGCAGCACTTCACAAGTCCGGATCTAGCAGCCCAATGCGCTGCAAAGGACACAGAAGAGTCTGAGGAGCTGGACGCCAGGAAGCCTAGCTGGGTGCCCAAGGCTGATAAGGCAATCAGATAACCACGCAAATACCAGTGGCCAGGCAGAGCCTATCTTTGCACTGGGAAGGTCAAAGCAGACACATCCCAACGGGGAGCACTCTCCTAACAGCACCTGAGGTTTCTACAACAGCCGCATACACTGAGTAAGCAAATAAATTACTCCATAACCACAGCAAAAAAGTCTTTGCAAGTAAGACAAAGCCCTTCAAAATCCTCTTGCGGCTTTTGTGATTGTAACAAATCACTAAGCACTGTTGTCCAGCCAGAAATGATGGCTGAAGGTAGATGTTGGTACAAGCACACCCCTCAGTACGTCCACTACTACGCTGACTGCATCCTCTTCCCAGCTAGCATCGTCTGTGCCACCTGCGTCTCAGTTGTCCATTATATCTGGTCTCGCAGAATACCATTTGTAAAAGTAAATCAGAAGCAAGCAGAAAAAAAAAAATTAAGTGTCCTCAAAATGATGCATAAGCAATGGAATGCAATAAAGAGGCCAACTAATGGAAATAATCTCTCCAGGTAAGTGAGGTCTGTAAGGGCTGCCCATTCCCTTTATATAACCTGTGGTTCTTGAAGATATTTTGCCCATACGGATCCAACCATGAAGTTTTCTGTTTTCCAACTTGGAGTCCATGACTGTGGGCATTGCTAACCAGCAAAAACAAGGGTTGCTCTGCACAACGTACCCAAGTTTATGAGGGAGAAGGGAAGGGAGCAGAAGTGCGAGGAAGAACGAGAAGTACTGGATACAGTCCCTGTTGTTTAATTTGATGACCGATACGAAGACTCTCCCTTCATCAATGTGCTATCATGAACGTGCTCATGTGCTATCAAAGATTCACAGTGACAACAGTCTAGTTAAAATAATTACTTAAAATGAAAAGCAACTGAATTGTCTGGAATACTAAGAAATTCAAGGAGGTATTACAAGCAACATACCTGACTGAATGACACATGAAAGGAACGTTCCAAGAAAAATGATGTAGAGCTCTAATATAGCAAGAGATAGAAGAGAGACTGAGAAGTTTGAGAAACAGCACCCTCTAAATCATTCCTTTGTAGGAATTTCCACATTTATGAAGTGGGCTAGGTCTCACATTCACGTAACCACCCTGACCCTTTTTTTGCCAAAGACATGTGCTTTAACTTTTAACATATATTAACCAAAAGAAGAGAGATGTTCCTAAAATAATAATTGGAGGCTATGTGCTAAAGAAAACCGTAGGATCTCCTCCTTTTAACACATTTTATGGCTACAGCAATATGGCTACGATACCATGTGTGAGCTAAGCCAATTTCTTTTTCTGCATGTGTTTGCACAGTAATAATGGGCCTTAAAAGTACTGTCTTTATTACCAGAGCATAAGGGTTTTGCAACAAAGAAATATTTATTTTCTGTACAAAGAGGAAGTAAAAAATACAGCCTCTTAATGTCAGATCTAAGCATCAAAGACCAAATGGCCTAAAAGTAGAATAACAAGAAAATTTGAGAAACGCTACAGTGAGAGCTTAAATTCCAGTCTAGCATTTGATTTAGTGATAATCCTCCAAAAACAGTTCTGCATCTGATAAACACAGGTTCAGGATTCAGTTGTTGACACATGGTAAGGAAATGAAACACATTCTCCCTATATGAAGTTCACATTTTTCTGGGTGAAACAAAGAACACTTGTAATCCTGTGTCTCTAATGTACCTCTTAAAGCAGTAAAGAGAACTGAAAGTTATCTACATGAAGCAAGATTGTCTGACGTGCTAAAAAAGATCTGAATTAAAGAGCTTGACTGCCTCATCCACTGCTAAGCCTTAGAAAAATAAGGAAATCCAATTTAGGATTTACACAGCAACTCCAAGCACACAATTCCTTGACATTACAACTCCACTTGACATACCTCACTGCAAAGGTAGGCTACCTGCCGAACCTCTTCGGGTCAAGCAAAACAGAAAACCCTCTATTAGAAATGCATGAAGGTAGAAAGTTGGGTTCACTCAAACACAGCCAACACCAAACAACAGCAACATACCTCCCTTTAAGAAATTCTCTCCACTTTTAAAGAAACAACAGAACTGCTGGAAGGTCTGGCAAGTGGTGAAGAAGGTGCCCAGTGAGCACCCGTGTGAAGAGAACTCTTCATCATTCAGTCTTGCACCACCCCACCAAGACTATTAGAATGACATGCTTTGAACAATCGAGGGACAAAGTAATTACGTTACTCAGTGGTCCTGAATATTACTGAATAGCAAAACCCTTAAACAGGAAACTAAATTTTATAATTTAAAACATGCATGAGCATAAAAGGGGAAAAAATAATCAAGGATAGCCTTTTTCAAAACAACATGCAAAATTACATAGCAACAGCATAAAAGCTTCTGGACAACTTCCTTTCCTTAGCCTCCAATGGAGGGTTTATTCCAGAGAGACAACCCTCAGCAGACAAAGCCCACTTGTAAACATAGGAACACAGGAATTGCTGTACTAGGTCAGATTAATAGTCCATTTAGTTCAGTAACCTCTCATTTGACAGCAGCCAGCATCAGATACTTCGGGGAAAGGATGAAGAAATCTCTAGGAGAGCAATTACAGAAAAACTTTCCCATAAAACTTCCTTCCAACTCCCATCATCTACTGGATGGCTTATGCCCTGTAAAAAGAGATTTTTTCCCTGGGCTTTTTGTTTGTTTTTGCTAGACCGAATAATATAAATAACACTCAAGCATTGTGGATATCTTCTGTATCTACATTCCATATGTTTTTAATCTTTAAAATTGTTAGCCCTAGCAGAATTCAGAGGCGCTGAGTTTCAACATCACCAACGCACTGCTTAAGATAATATTCCTACTGTGTTTTTAAATAATTCCCATTTCCCCTGGATGATTCTTTGTATCTACAGTATCTAGGGTAGCACAGTAAAAGAGAAGTTTAAGGTATATAGTTCATTTTCTTCAGTTGTCTCTGGTTCTTGGTTTTTCCTCAATGCAGTATGCTGCAGTCACTCTTCAGAAGCAAGAGAGAAGCTTTGAGAAGGCAGAAGTGCCTCCAAATTCCCTCTTCCCTCCCTCTCCCCCAAATGTGTTAGGTTTCCTTCAGGACAAATATTAGTTTCTTCGCCAAATTTACTTGTCTATTTTAACTGCTAGTATACACTTCTTCAAATGTTACCCATCTATTTAACAACTTCCTTAGATTTCAGGGTAAATACTTTTCAGGACAGGAAAAAAAAAAATCAATTCTTGAATAACAAGTCAAGAGTAGCAAGTCATTTCTCTAATTAAGGCATTGACTTTCTTCTGCGATTGCAGTAGAATTATCTGTATGGTCACTTCCATGCTAAAACCCTAGGTAAATATTAGCGAAGCAACAATCGCATCAATTAATAACAGCAACTGACAAGATAAACACTATGAAGAGAATTCCATTAGCTCCCCAGACAAACACGGTGCCAGTTTACAAATGAAGGCACAAGAGGAATAGCACAGACCTAATCTGCCCCAAAACTATCCACATCTGCATGCAAACACTTGTGCTCTGTAAACACCAAGCCATTACCAGCCTGCTGGCCATCCCCTCCTGGTCCACAGGAAGCCGCTAATGGGGCAGCTCCGGGTGGGCAGGCAGCCCGCCCCGTTGTCTGACCCCTGCTTGGCTTCCTGTTCCCTCGTGATTCACCCACGTTGGCTGAAGCCTGTGGGCTGCCTCCATGATTTTGGAGAAAGCTGAGCATTTGCAATTTTTGTTAATTTATTCGCGCATTTTATGTCCATATGTCTTGATTTGCAAGTCAACTCAAGCATGGAAATGAGAAGAGCATGGGCAAGGATTAGGCTAAATTATCTCAGCTTTTGGTAAACTGCCTTTTTTCAAAGCAAAGCATTTGAAAGTCAAAATAGAAATTCCAAATTTCAAAACTTTTCTGAGAACTGTATCAATTCATGTATTTGGATGGTGGCAGTCCTCCAAACATTATTCCTGCAAATAAGACTAGTGTGAGCAAATCATTTTGAAATCAGTTGTGACAGAACATTCGAGGAATTTGAAGAGGATGGTGTGAATATCAGACCTCAAGTTTCCCCAATCTCATTTAATGTTACATTCTTCCATTTGGTTTCATTTATAGAGAGTCAAAATGTATAGCAGAAACTGTAAGAATCTGATCATTGCTTGAGATTTGAGTTGAAGGAGGAATTACATGAACAGAAATAATTGATAAAGAACCTGGAAGCCTTAGAAGTATTCCCCTCTTCTACTGCAATTCCTTCCAAATGAATTCAGCGCAAAGATTACATTGCACAGGCAGACAAGAACTGGAATCAGGTCTATATCCAAGGACCAGCTCTCATTCATATGTGATCTGCCCCGCACCGGTATCAAAGTGGTAACCACAGAGCTGACAGCATCTGACAAAACACTGTGTAAGGAACCCTCAGCCCAGGTCTCCTGGTGCTTCCAGGACTGATGGCTCAGATAAGCATTGGTGACTCTCACCTCTCAGACAGAATGGTGAGGAAAGATCTCAAAGCCCTTGTTAGGCAGGCAGTGTGATCTTGTCTTACGTACTAGGCAAGAAGGAGCAAACTGGATGTGTTCAGGTTTTTACAAGTGTCACCATAATCCTTTTCTTTATTATTCACAGGATTTAGGGGATGTTTATGCCACCTTCAATAGAGTCAAAGCCTCGAAATAGCAGTATAGCTTTCTATTGGCAAAGGAAACGTGAAACAGAAAGTATAAATCAATGCACTACACTGACTCAAAAAGGGACAACCTGTAAGAAGCAAGTTCGAAAATGCCAGAAACACCTTCCACTTCAGAGTAACAGCAAGCCAACTGAAATCTTAAGAGTATGAAAAAATGAAAAGTGTTGTGACAAGTAATCTAAACAAATGTTAAAAGTGAAGCTCGACAAAGATAAAATATCTGCCAAACATCCAAATCTTAAATGAAACTGCCATTTGGCAATGGCCAAGTAAAACAAGATGCAGTCAGGCAGTTTCTGACAGAACAGTAAGCACATTGTTGAGATTTCTTATAGACCTCCTTTCTTCATGAGAGGAAAAAAAAAGGCACATCAGTATGTAGAAAAGTGCCTCTCAATTTCAGTACACACCTCAGACTTTCAGTATTGACCTGCGAGAGAAGGGAAACAGGGTTTTTTTCCTCCTTGGTTTGTGCTGAGCAGAGCGGCGCTGCCCAGGCTGGATTGTTCTGAGGACCAGAGCACCAGGAGATGGGACGAGGTGACAGGGAAAGTGAAATGGGAAGTCGTCAAATGGGCTTTGGGGAAGTTGTAAACTCATCCGAAACTTTGGGAAGATTTCTGTTTTGATTAAAGCCTACTCCATTTCAAAGGCTAATTAGCATTTTAAACAGAGGGCCTCTAAATTAAACATTAACCACCTCATCCTTCTAGCAACTGTGCTGAAATCAGAGCTTACAATGTGAGCAGACATGAGGTCTTCCAATGAACAATAAAGTAACTTTTCCCATAAGTTTTCTTATATTGGAGCAAAATACTTTGTACTTTAAGTACAAAGCCAAAAGCAAAATTAAAGAAAAATACAAAACCAAAACCAACAGCAACAAACAAAACCATGCAGGTTTTCTGAACAGTAACTTTCCAGCAGCTAACAGTAAAAGCAGCATATTCCCCACTACAAGCTTCATTTTAGGATCAAAAGGATAGAGAAATATATACATTAAATTAGCAGAGGGAATACAAAAGCTCATTAATGGAAACCAATACCAAAAACTACACTTTAAATGTTACAGAGCGACAGCGATGTGCGCTTCTATGTTCATGGCAACAGTTCAGGAAGAGTAACTTCTGAAAGTTGTGTATTTACTTTCAACACAGCTTTTAAAGATACTCACCCTTCCATGACTGTTTAACGTGATCTCCTCTATTAATAGCAACTCTTTTACAACAATTAGCATAGAGATATTAAAACAAACAGGCAGTCGCAGAATCACAGCAGCGGCTGACAACCAAACGTAGCTGTGACTGAATAACAACTTCGGCACATCCCTCTGCTCGTAATTTAGGCAGCTCCCAGATTTCCCTTGGCAGAATTAGGTTAATACGGAGTAGGGAAGCCTGGCAGAAACGCTGCAATCGATGGCTGTGGCTGAGCAGGGGTGTGAGCCCCAGCACGATCCATGCTCAGAACAGTGGCCCATGGTCACGGAGAGCAGCCATGTCGGGCCTAGCCCAGCAGGGCGGCGAGGGCCGCTCCTGGGGGTGACCCCAGCCCAGCCTTCAGGCATCAGGCTCCTGCTGACAAAAGGCTCCCGGGATACATTTCCCTCCTCTCCCCACACCCTCAGTTCGCTAAAGAGCCTGACTGGCTTGGAGGAACTTCAAGAAGCGCATCTGTCATTGCTACCACCCTGACACGTGGTAGGACCCACAAGTAATTTGCCGCTGGCGTACGCCTACAGCACATGGTGACACACAGCGCCTGCCCACAGGGCTCAGTGGCCCCGAAGAGCTGGGGACTGCTCTCCCCCAGCAGCAGAGACACGGGCAGACCTCTGAAAACCCACCTGCAGCCATACCATAGGTCCCACGGTAGGCACAGCCAAAAATCTGTCCGGGATAAGGCTCAGCAGATGCGCAACGATCTCATCCAGCTCTACATTACTTCACTGATGCCTGCATCAAGCCCCTCAGGTACATGGAAATACCGCCTGTGAAACCCACCTTCAGGGGGAACATCTCCTGTGGCGGGCTGGCCGCTTGCCTACAGAGAGCACCCCAGGTCCCAGGACTCTGGCAGGGGAGCTAACCAACTCGTCAGTCCCACCTCACCTGCGTGACAGCGCAGAGCTAGCCCACACCACCTGGCTGCAATAAGCACTGCTGTTCGCAGCTGAGAAATAGCACCCAATCCTCCAAGATATATTTGAATGAACTTACATACATCCTCAAAAGACACGCTGTTTTGCAAGAGAGAGTTCACTTCCTCGGATATGAAGAATCCATCATTTCAGCCTCGGCTTAAATCACAGCTATTTGCTCACAAGTGTCCCAAGTGTTCCTTTACAGACTAGTCACAGTTGCATTGCATTTTAATTAATTGTACACATGAGAACTGAATTTTATACAGATCCACTTAAGCAGTTTTCAGCCAGGAACAGCCTTTAGTCAGACTTTAGAAGAAGCCTGGCGTTCTTCTATTATAAATACAGGTCACAACAACTCGAAGAAAGTCTGAATGTTTTATGATTTGTTTACAGGATGGAAATACTTTACATTTCGCTGTGACAAACATGGCTACGGGTTTTAAAAAAAGTATTTATTTTAAAATGTAATTGTTGATTTAATATTTATTTTAAACCTACCAACCAACAAAACTTTATTTGAATCCATTAATTACGCAATTAACATTTAGAGCCCTAATACAGCAACCATCAATGGTTTTATTGCTTTTAAAAGGTGAGTGTGTCTGGAATGCTGTGCTGTGGGGCTGGGGGCAGGAGGGGGGGACGAGGAAGGGATGGCCAGTGCTGACCCACCCGCTCCTGCTGAAACCTCCCTTCTGGTACCAAGCAGCTGGTATGAGCCGGGGCTGTAAACACCAAGTGAAGTAATCCCTACAACTGCAGCCTCCATTATGAGAGTTCATGAAAGGAATCCTAAGAAAAACTGAAATAAAAATTATATACACAATTCTCTACCATAAATTTTCCACACTTAGAGACCAGTTCTTACTGGATGGCTATGCTCCACTTGTACCTAATAGCTTCCAGGATTCGGGGCAGAAAAATCCCAGCTATTGACTATACAATCCTTCAGGCAGCTCCTTTCTTACCCTTGTAAAATGTCATCTAATAGAGGCATGCATACTGCTGGCAACTCTAAATTGGAAGTAAGCCTCACCAAGCAGTACAGCACAGGAAAGAATTGGAGACACCAAGCACAATGAGAACATAACTCACAGGGTTATACAGCAGGAAAAACTGTTTGACTTACAGAGACAGAAATAGGAGGGTCACAAACTACGGGTTCTCTAAATAGGAACGACAACACATTTCAGAATGACCAGCGAAAAGCTCTGAGTTTTTTAGGTGTTAGTGAGGAAGATGGTGACTACGCCTACCACGCAAGGGGAGCCTAAGCCTGCATCTCACCTCAATGGACTTGAAAAGAAACACTGGCAAGCTAATAAACTTCAAGGCTTATTATTCCCACTGAAATGTAAGGACAACATGAGGGAGGTGTTTCCAGCTGGGGTTAGGCAGACACATGGCTCATAACATCCTAAAGTTGCGCCTGATTTCCTTCCATCTCAGAAAAACAGAAGAAGCTCAAAGGTCGAGAAAAGAAAGTGCAAATATACTTTTCTGTTCTGCAATTTCAGCTTATTGCTTATAAATAACTACATGGGAAAAATAAATCCAGAGACCATATCGCCTGTTTTGTATTTTAATTAAGTAAGTGCCTAGAAATAAGTAATAGGTTTTTTCCACTGCCTTCTCTTGCTAGCTGCCCAAACAACAGCCTTTCTATACTTATGTCATGAATAACATATTCATTAAAAACAAACAAAAACCTCACTGGAACATAAACTAATTAAAAATGTCTCTACCAATTTCACCTTTGCTCATCTTCTTAGAAATGAGTACTTCCTCATTCAACACAAAACCCAGCACTCTGTAATCCTGATCTCTGCCCAACCACCCATAGTTCTTTTGCCATTACAGTACATGGTATTTCGGAGAGACCTGAACATTGCCATTTTCTTATTCAACTCCCAGAGACTCCTATAGTGTATTCCAGTCATTGCTGGCAATTTGTTAACGTCCAATTTATCCAGTGCTCTCTGCATCATTTCAGTATTATGAATGGCTCTTGTTAGCCTGCTGTTCTTATCTCCTTACAACAATTTTTTTAAATACTCTAACAAAGTAAAATACTTTTTCAACTCCTCTAGAGCTGCAAACCCACTTTCAGTTGCTGTACTAAAAGCAGCATGGGGGACACTTGTGGTTATGGTGTTTGTCTTCCAAGCAACTGCCGCATGTGCCAAGGCCCTGCTTTCCAGAAAGCACCTGTGTACCTGCCTGCTCATGGGGAGCAGTGAATGAATTTTTCTTTTTGCTTGGCTAGCATGGACAGCACTTGCTTTCCCTGTTGACCTATTATTATTTCAATCCATGAGACTTCTTGCCTTCCTCCCCTTTTTTCCCTGTCTCACAGGAGAGGGGAGTGAGCGAGCAGCTGGGTGGGCGTTTGGCTGTTTGACCAGGCTAACCCACCACAGCTGCATTTCAGTTTTCCTTCTTGGTGCATCGTTGTTCACAAAATCTTCCTTCTCCAGCTAGTAAGACTGCAAAAATGTTGTTGCTGTTGTTAGGACTGCCAAAATTTTCTTCTTGACCTTTCCTCAACTCTAATTATCTTCTGTTTAATTAATCTAATTAATCTGTATTTATTTATCAGATCAAAAAGCCTACCTCATAATACTCACTCCGTTAGCGTCACTGCATGCCCAGAATCACAACAGATTTATGTCAGGTCACTGGCTGAAGCTGGATGTCCTGCCTAGGCTAGCCTCGCTCTGTCCAACCCACAGCATAAATGTCATGTTGTAGCTTGCAAGAATGGAATCCTTAGGAGAACAGAAGACAATGATGGTGCAGATGTGACCCCACCTTATATGCTTAATATGTACCCGACCTGGTTCTTAGCCATTTCTGCCCATGATGACAGAAATGACATCAGAACCACAAGACCCCCGATGGATCAGGGTGGCAGTACCACAATCGAGGTTTTCAATGACGCAGAAAGTTGTAAAGCTGTTTGCCTCTTAGTGAAATGAGCTTAAAAGCATTAACAAACGAAAATGACTTACTTACACAGTGCAGAGGTGTACATAGCCACATAGGGCACGGGGAGAGGGCTGCTGGACACTATCTTCACATCTGACAGTGATTTGCTGGTGACTTCGGGAAAGTCATTTGAACTCCATATGACTCAATTTTTCCATTTGTGAAATGGAGATCAACGTGCACTTCCATTTGAAGATAAGTGAAAAACTGAAGGCTGGCAACATCATTAACTAATATCTATTAGTATTTGGTCTACGCGATTGCCCCTTTAAGCAGTTTTCCTGGGGGTATTGGGAAACATGACTTACAGTTTAGTACAGATAACAACTTCATTTCAATAGCCATTCAGAAAAGGGCAATGTACATGCTCCTAAATGAATTCCACACCCCAAATCAATTCAGTGCCTAAGAAAAAAAAAAATCCACTGAAAAATAAGGCAACATATTCCGAGAGGGCTGTTTTATCTATCTGATATGTTTCCTGCATCTCACGGTGATTTACAGTAATAGGTAATAACTAGTGTACATTATATCTAGTTTTTAATAACCACACTTCCATTATATTTCATTTCCCAAAGGGACTATTTGTGTTTTTTCCTATCTTTAACTGTAAAACTGTAAAGTGCTATAATCAAGCATTGCTTTCTCTTGTATTCTGGACATCCTCAGTTGATTATAATCGCTGCCCGCTGAACTTATCTTCAAAATGTTAATCATGAAATGAAATAAAAATTGATATTATTACATTACCTACTGCTCCATTCATTCACTCTTCTCTCCTTAACCCAGGAGATCCAGAATACAAAGAATTGTAAAAGAAAAAAAAAAAAAAGGTAAAAATAAAAGACAATTGCCAGAGTAGCCAAAATTGTCTTTGAAGGTAACAGAGTTGGAGAAGACAGCTGAAAAATGTCAAAGCATGGGCAGTTCTCCCTGCGGTCTGGGAAAGTATGGCTCTGGATGTATGCTTTGAGATAATTGCACAACATTCACTGTAATGTTGGATAAAATAAATCATATTCAAATTTAGCATAACTGGTGAGTGTGTACATGCTACCTTGCTTTCTTGGGAACTAGGGACGTGCTCCCACAGTCACTTACCAGCAGAAGAACTACGTGAGGGGAATACATTTTAGTACGTGCCAATAAAAATGAGCACAGGAATGTGCAAATCAAGCTGCACAGTCAGCTGACTTCTCAAACTCAGAGCACATTTAGGGGAACTAGCAGGTTAAAGAGGATGCCACCACTGAAGAGTAACTCAAAGGTTCACTGGAGGAGGTGTTCTACCTGATGAAACCTAAAATAGCATTTTCAGCAGCCTCTTATGCAGTATTTCAGAAATTCCAAGTTTCCAGGAACAAAATAATGCCATCTAGGGAAGACCTAAAATCCTTGGTGTAGTTTACAACCATCGCACAGGACACTCATATGCATGCACATGAGGTGTTAGTTTTCTCTGGTTTAATATGGAAAGCTAATACTAAACAAACAAAAAAAATATGAAAAGCTAATAAAAACAAAACAAAAGAAAGAAACAAAAACCCTGCATCCGAAAGAGCAAGACACAACCACAGACTGCTTAAGAATGAAGATCTCCTTAGGAAATAGAAAGAGTTCTAATGGAATAGATAGAACTTAACCCTCAAAAATCTCTCCGTCCTCTAATGGGCCGCTGTCATGAGAGGTAATTAAAATTTCTTAGCTGCCTCTCAGAAAAAGAAAGAAACAACTGAGTATCCACCAGTAAGACTTAGGAAAACTGCACAAAGTTGGCCGGCTCAAATTCAGCCAGATGGAAAATAAAATCAATGAACTAAAAGCATTATTAATTGAGACGACTGAATATGGACAGAGGCAAAACTACTGGCAGAGCAAAGGAGATAAAGCAGACAAAACATTATCGCTAGTAGTAAATAACACTGAATCAAACAGATATGATCAAACACAAAGTAGCATGTACGTAAGTACCAGTGATATTACTTTTGAATTTGATTTATTTTATCTTAAGTTACAGTGTATATCATTTAAGCAAGCCAATTCCTTCCAGGTATCTTGCTAATATCCCTTTAACAAGAACAGGACTGGAAGCCCAGACAGTAACAGATTAATGAAAAGGCAAGAAAACCCTAACTAGATAGAAGGGCACTAAACACGGGATAGCCAACATTTCCTATACACAGTAGAGCAAAAGGCCGCTACAATCACGTAGTTTGGCGTACCATAAAAATGGGCACGTGTTTTTTCCCAGAAATAGATTAATTCAATGCTTTACATGCATAAAGACTTCATATGACTGCAAGCTCCTCACTTCTCCCATTAAACTCTGTTCCCTTTCCTCTCCTGCGTTTGGTTACCCTCTGCCTACCTAAGGAGCAGCTGTAAGACCCTATGCCCCTGAGCAGAGCCTGCCTGTACAGCAGTGCTGCTGTTCTCCTGGTCCGATGTATCTGATGCAGCTGGTTTAGATCCATGCTTCAGAAAAATAGGTCTGTGAGGAGATTTTACCAATGGAAACAGTGGTATCAATGATGCAGTACGTCACACTCTACATAAATACTGATCTAAAGAGGTATCAGGCAGGACAGCGGTCCTGACTTTGGGATACCATGGGCTCCTAACAACTTGTGAGGACTAATACTCAATACTATTTATTATCTGAAAACAAGTATCATCCCGAGGGCTTTAACCAAATTTCCCTTCTGGCAGACACAGCCTCTGAATTCCCCTTGCAGTTGCAGCTGCACGTCCTACTTACATCTGCTTCCACATCCCAGTCTGCTCTCTCCTTAGATAACTGTCTCCTGCCCTAAAGGACAGGCTGTGGGTGAAGAAATCCCGAACTCCAGCTGAAGTGATTATTATCAGGCTTACTGCTCTGTGCCTTGAGATCCTCAGACAGTAACTACGTAAAGTATATACAAACCTGACGAGGAGAATATACATTACAAGAAAAAAACACACAGAGCAAATATTCTTCTGAGCATGAGACAGAAAACGTACGAAAACATACCGACTGGCCATTTAATTGCAACTGACCTAATCACAGCTGAGTCTACCTCAGCCTTCATGGACTGCACCCACAGCTATTCAGTGCTCAGTAGTTGTCATGGAAAAAAAATAACACATCTCAAGAAAGCGCAATATATTCTGAGCTGGTCTGCATCAGTTAGTATCTAATACTCCCAGAGAGTGCGCTTGCCTAATACCCCTAGGTTATCACCGAATTACAAAGTCAGCTCTGGCACTTCTACTGCACTGAACTAAAAACATTCATTGTTTCACGAATGTAACACATTTAAGTAAGAGCACTGAAAGAAGCTCCTTCACTGCCATCTTAATTGTTTCGTATAATCTATGTGACAAGTGGCGCTGTGCTTCCCACCTGGGAGGCGTACGCAGCCTACCGTAATGTAAGAGTTTGCCTTTCATTTCTCCGATTATGGTTGTTAAAACCCTAAATGCAAAAGAGGAGGGAAAATTCCCAATGGAATATCCTATTAGAAGCGAAAGCACTTATAAAGCATTCGCTGTATTTATCTCTTTTTAATTTTACTACTCAATAATGTTTTCACGGAAATTATAATGGATACTCGTTCCTGTCATACATACCTGGAATAATTCATAAAATATACAGTAGACCACTAACATTTCTGCAAGTCTGAGACTACAACTGGCGAAATCGGTCCTGGTTTTGTGGCTTTCCTAACCAAAAGAAGACCATTAAAAAATGAGTGCTGTGAACTTCATAACTATGCTGTGTTTCTTGTCATGCTGGGATTAGTAATAGCACTGCTATCAAATATTACTGTGCAATAAAACCTGTGGTTTGCATTTAGATTACATTTGATTTCTTCATGTGGAAAATGCATGCTCTAATTTTCTTCTTACAGTAAAATTGATAACACATAGAATACAACATCACAGCAGATGACACAGTCTACAAGGTAGGCATGACTTGTTTTATAGTCATAAAGCTTGTACTTCTGGCTGTGATTTTATGAGCCAGGCATACAAAAAGAGTACAAAAAAAGATATTTATAAATAAAGGCATACAACAGTAAATAGGAAAGGAGACCGAGTTACAGAACAGATTGAACTGGATATAATCAGAACCAAAAACCTCTCACAAAAAGTGCACACTTAGCACTTGGGTACCTCACCAGTCACTAACGCAGGTACATCGGCCTTCTTTAACAAAAGAAAGCAATTTCAGGCAGGAAGAAGAATGTAAATAGGACAGATGGCATCCTCACCAGGCAAAAAACATATATATCTTTGAATATATGCTGCTAAACCTCACAATACCATAAATATCCCTCATCCCTTCCCCTTCTTCCATGAACTAAAAATCACCTATCACTATTTTTTTACGCTAGGTAATCAAAGTATTCATTCCAGTGGTATCTTTTACAGTACATCTCAGAGAAGCTTCTATAAACACCTAGGATCTTATTAGGGAAAAAAAAAAAAAAAAAAAGGAAGGGGAGGTGCACACAGCACACGGTCTCCATGGGGACCTTCCACATGGTAGAAGCTGTGAACTGAGCACTTCCATCAAAGAAAGGCAATAGGGAAGAATTATACAATAAGGAACTGAGTGGAGAGCTCATTACCATGTAAAAACCATAGCCTATACATACTGTTATATTTCTGTACGTCGTCACATTAACAAATTGCTGTTTATTAACCGTGATTTACTGGATCAAGCGCAGCAGAACTGGGCATGAGCTGAAGCAAAGCAGCTGGGTGTAAAGCTAATGCGAGCCGCTAAGAGGGAAGCGATGTCTTAACTGCGCCTCTGCATGGCCCGAGCCACCAGCCAACAGATGAACTGATTACACACAACGACAAAAATTTCACCTTTTGTTACACCGCAGTAATTCCTGAATGAATACAAAACATGGTCAAGCTTGACAAACTGATTTACAAAGAGTTGCAAACTGATCCCTCGCTTCCACTGAGGCCAGCGCTGCCAGCGACAGAAGAAAGGACCGCCTCACACTGCAGCAGCGTTCTACATTCGGGCCAGCCACGAAAAATCACAAAGTGCAAATGTATTCATTTTTAACTGTTTGCATCTGCTTCCAAGTACTCATTTTTCGTACTACTACCACAGTGCTGTCACCACACTATCTTACTCATCTGAGCTCACATTTCTTTCTGCTGCAGTCGCGCAGTGGACGCATGCCTACGTCCAGAGAAACAAAATCTGGGCTCCACAAAGCCAATGATAACACCCTGCTGGAAGTCCAGAATTGCAGCAGAAGTGTAAATTCCCAGCAGAGGCCGTTACAATTTAGTATCCCCATAATGCTGAAGCTCAAACTTGTGCCCATTTGCTTGCATGGGCTTTGTGTCTGGCTTAAGAAGAGCACTGATACCAGGAGAAAGGCACTTCAACTATGTATCATCAACAGCATGCATTAATGGCTTCAACACTTCTTGGCTTTTTCCTTTTCATAATAACGGTGTATTGCTCAGGAAGAAAAAAAAAAAAAAGAAAAAAAAAAGATTCAAAGCCTTGGGCTTCATTTTTTTCTTGGAAGAGCAAAAAAGAACCAAGCAAAAATTGTGCAAAATGCAGCATTTCCCATACCCAGTGGCAGATGCAGATCCTTTGTTTTAGTGTAGCCCCAATGCACTAAATTGGAAGTTCACATTAACCAAAATTAAAATGCTCTTTCGATCACCAAGTTTCATGTGTTTTCTCATAGGCCTTATGCAAAATTTACTTTGGCACAATACAGAAGTGCATTATTAATCAGCATAGGTTTGTTTGAAAAGCAGGCTCTATTTATTCAGAGGTAGAAACTACTCCAGCTCCGAGCTTTCTTTTCCACATGGAACACAAGCGTATCAGATTTGGTATTTGATTTTTCAGCTCAGCTGTGAGGCATGAAATGAACTTTGGAAAAAAACAGAGGCAGAGTCTATATGGCAAGTGAAAAGAAACCATGATTTTTTTTTTCTGGTTTCAGGTATCAAAGTGGAAATGTCCCATCTCTCTAACCACACCCCTCACAGCAAAATCTCCGACCAGCTAAAGACAATGAAGCTTTGCTATTGGCATCAAACAAATCCACTCTCACCCATTGATGACCAAAAAGACAGCTTCATTTCAAAATCACCATCGCTTTTCTCCAGACTTTGTAAGTATTTTCAATTCATATTTAAGGATCTGCTAATGCACTCTATTGCTGTTACTCCTCACATCTGAAAAGATATTGCAATGAAGTCTATGACAATAATGCAAAGAGATGCTCTTGGGAGACAGTGAAAACTCAAACCCAAGTCTCAGTTTTAAGGATTTCATCACAAATAAAACCGCTGAAGTCTCCACAGCTACACTAATAAACATGTAAAGTCAGAACCTAGTTGTCCAGTGCTGCTGGAAAACGATGATGGAAACACATGAAGATTTTTACAGCGTAAGTCTTCTCTATAAACGTGTGCATGTAACACAAAGATGTACACGCTCTTCTGAAATTCCATATGAGAAATCACAATGAATTCATGTGAGACAAGTGATAACCTTTCAGTGGTCACAGTAGGTACCGTGGTTAAAAAACTAGAAGGAAAGAAAAGGCATTCACGCTTGAGTGATTCTGTAGGGAAACTTGCCCACACCTAACACAATGGAAAAACTACTCAAGAAGAGCTAATCTGTGTGAAACTATGACCCCACTAATGCTGCTAGAAGCAGTGAAAACTGTGAAAATCTACTGAATTAAGTGTTGACTGAGTAAGTTAAAACTTCAGGTAGGCATCTCTCAACCCATCCATCCACCCACATACCTTGGGGTGGTATCCATGTGATAAATTGCATTTAACACACACCTGCACTCTGCCTACTAATCTGTCCTCACCTTGGCTACTTCTAACATTACAAATCTCCGAGGCACTTCAAACAACTACCTTCTGTGAGGAAGAATTTCTCCTCGAGAGCGCACTGGCAAGAAGCCAGGCACGATTTAAGATGAAGTAAATTACAGTTCAACCTGGTTAGAAATAGGATCTTCCAATTCTTAGAAAACTAGGTTTCTAAGGATTTCCAGGATTGCTATTACATCCAGGAGACAGAAATTCAGGTTTTCTAACAGTAAACGCCACGTTAAGTCACCGAGTGGTAAGCAGCTCGTAGACGCGTACACATGCCTAGAGCTGAGGATGGGGTGAAGCGGTGAAGCCCTACAGATACCGATGAAGACACGACACGCACAGCTACTCCTGGGTCACCTGCAGGCAGGACTGTCGCTTCCCCCAGCAGAACTGACCCGTCAGGGGACTGCCCCCCTGAAAGCCGAGGGTATGTGGAAGGCAGCTTGCCAGCAGCCAGCTGGATGGAAAATTGAGGCCTCGGCACGGGGAACAGACCCCTCGGTTGCTGAGTATCGAGCAAACCCAGAGTGAGCAGTACTGCCATCACTGCAGCAAGGAGCACCACGCCGTCTGTTCATTTTTCACTGCTCCTTGGTATGCACGTACAATTCCTACCTCTCCACTGTAATAATAAAATAATAAATAATAATAATTTATAATAATAAAACTCCATTTTATTACAAATTTGAAGAAAGCAAGCCATACAACCAATGTGAATTCCTACTGAAATTAAAGGTGCAAGAACTTTACAGCGGAAATGCTGAATTTTCCTCAAAATACTCTACTTTGTAACACAAGTCAGAGAGAAGTGGATGCTTAGTTCTCGCCTCCCAGCTACCCGCCGGGTGGCAGCGTGCAAAGCGCCGTGAGCAGCACCAGGGGTGTGCAGTGACCTCCCTCCATGCCCAGAATGCTCATGGCCAAGCTCCTCCGGCAGGCAGGAACGTTTTTTTTTTTTTACTTCCAGATGAGAGAAACAGAGGGATTTTGTGCAAAGGCCAGCTTATTATTATTTGAACTCCAACAGGGCACCCGGACTGGACCCTGAATAAATTATGCCAGGATATATGCTCAAAGTTAGCTTCCCTAGCAGCTCTGCACAAACAGAAATCAGCAGGAGTCCAGCATGTAGAGCAGCTTCCGAATCGGGTCATTAATCTGTACAAGCAGAAAAACCTACCCAACAAACACATTAGCAGTCATCACACTCCAGGTTACAAGGCTGAACTATCATGTAAATTGATACGCATCTCATGCCTCCTCCAGCCTCGGAGGAAGGCACAAGCAACCTACAGGGGAGCACAGAAAGCGCCGAGGGATGTGCACGCTTGGGAAGGAACAATGAACAGGACAGATTTATTTAGCCATTGTGACGACAACTCGGTGTTATTTCTTCTGTGACCGCAGGCAACGTCTTGAGAGATGGTCAAAGCCTAAAACGACTTGGCTCTAAAAACATGGTTGTTGCCACAAAAATCTTTTCCAGCTTGAAACGATGGCCACAAAACCGTAAGGGCAAAAGATGACACCTGAAGTACGCAAACACACAGGGGTTAGCCACAAACCTTTGCTTTCCGTACAGTTTTTTGATGATTTATCAACAAACGAAGCAACCTCTGCCTGCTGTCTATTCACTAGCTGATTAGCTGGATGCTTCCCTCCAGGTCTCTGGGAGGACAGAGTCTTGACACTTGATTTCAAGGACAGAGCGACAGCTTTGTCCAGAGTTGTACTGGGTGTGTTTGTTTGCACTTTGGGCTCAAACCAGAAACAATCGGATGGGTTCTTTCTAACTACTGCACCAGCAGTTGTCCGCCTTCCATAACTACAGGATGGCAATACTGCGGAAATGGAAGGATTTCATTTTTGTAGACCCTACGTAAAACCTAATGCCCTCTTTAGAGGGATCATAAACGGGACAGACCTAAGTGGGACAGAAATGCATTTCCCAGACAATGCTTGTATCACGAAAATGCCCAGTATTTACAGCAACGCATAGCACAAAGAGAACCACATGTGAAGTACGTTATGAAAGCCAGAACAGCTCTACATTACTCATCTAAATGCATGACTATACAGCCAACAAGCATGATCTGAGTTAATGCTGCCTGTCAGTTCCTCAGGATGATGCAGAAAATAATGGGGAGCAAGAAGAGCCGAGGTGAGGGAAGAAGGGCTGGCTGAGCGATGCACCTCCTCACTTGCTTCCCTTTGCCACGCTGCCTGGAGAAATTTATACAGGAACACCTCTAAGCACACACTTAAGCCTATGCTCTTCTACACTGACATGACTCTAGAGAGCTTCTGGTGGATGTAAAATAAAACACAACTGGTTAGAAGCATTTTTGTACTGCCGGCTGGTATAAAAGGGCCCTTGTACAGGAACCTGACTTTCTAACTCTAGCTTTTGGAGTTACTCAGCTGTGGGTTTTGTTTTCCCTATGTATGACTAAAACAAAATCAAAAGGTTTGGTGGAGAGTGGAAGTAAAAACAAACAACCAAAAAAAAAAACCTACCCCGCTGCTATATATATGCATATCAAAATATACAAATTATGTATAATAAAAACACAAATACATTATATATATACATTTATATATATTATATATATATATATAACTTCTTTAGAACACAAATTATCAAGCATGTGTACTTGGGCGAGTCTTATTCTCTCCAGAACCCTGGAAACAATTCTCTAAATAATGGCAGCATTTACGTTTTGCTTCTCACTGGAGAACAGCAAGTGAACAAAAGTTTGAATCGTTTCAAGCGAGCCCGAGAGATGCTTATTCACCAGAGTTTGCGTCTGTTGCAAACGGCTCATTTAATCCAACCTCAGAGGCATTTGCTCTCCACTTTTCAACCTCAGAAAACGATAACCTAGCTAAGGAGGTTACAGACAGCATCATCGGTTCCGATCAAAAAGATGCCAATGAACAGCTGAGACTTAAATTTACACCTAGCATGCTTACACAGACATGAAAACGAATACCAGGTGTAATCAATTTCAGTTACATTATACATTTTTTGCTTGTTTTTAAAGAATTTCTGGAAGACAAATATTAAGCAAAAGCCTGAAATTAAAATCAAGCAGGGAAAAATTAATCTAACTGCCAAGAAGAATAGATTCAGGTTCCATGACAAACACAGATACATGTTCAATATTAACTTTAAAAATGCTTCTAAATTCAACCAATATGCTATAAAATGACAAATGTATATATTATACGCACCAATTATAAAACATTGCAGCAAGGATTAACTACATGCGCAGATCTTACGAGCACCCTGGGAGCAGGATTGTGAACTAAATAAAGTAAAGCAATTTTGAAATCCACAGACATTACATTTTCCCTGCATTAAAAGTGGTTGGGGGGTGATGTTCAGGGCTTTTTGGATTTTTTTTTTCTGAATGAGGGAGGAAACAAAAAACAAAAACCAAGACAGCTTCCTGGATTATCAGTGGGTTTAGTCTAGATGCAGTATATTTACCGGAAAATTAAACCTACCTAAGTCCTGCAACATCTGTTTTTATCAGAGACTCACCTACTTCCAGAAAGACGGTAACCACTCATAAATCCATTCTCAAAAGAAAATTGTAAAAAATCCTTTGGATGTGCAATGCTCAGCATTCAATATTTGCCACCAGCAGACACTGTTCTTAAATAAAACGGGAGTCAGCCTTAGAAAACATCCAGATAGAAAAGAGAATCTTAGCCTCCCTGTAAATCCTGCAAAAATACATCTCGTTCACTTGTGTGGATCTCTTTATTGCAGTTGACATGGGCTTGCCCAGGGGACTAACTTGTTGTTCCATAAAGATCCTTAAATAGGCACTACTGATGAAACATTTAATCCAAGCCCTTGTATCAAATGGCTGCTATTGCCAGTGACAGTGATAGAAAAATCTATTTGCCAATTAAATAACTGCATGCAAAGCTATGACTGTTTATTATGCCTTTTAACATAGTTCAGCTGCTCTGGATCATATCCAGTAAGCTTCATATTTTACAAAAACTGCATTCCATATAATTTATAAGTAACATGCTTTAAGCCTTCGTTTTTTAAATACACCTTTTCACTCATGTTGTTATGAAGTGTTTGCTTGGGCAAGGGAATACGTTTTACACACAAATGCCATTCTCATCATTCAACTATACATATATATTGCTTTGGACCTCTCTCTGTTGATAATGAAATTATGATTTATATGTAGAATATAAGACTGTGTTTTTAGTTGTTGAAAAAACACTTTAAAATCTCACTATGTTTACTTTAAAAGTGAAGGACGTACAAAGGCTATTCATTTTTGTAAAACTAAGGGAATACATTTTGATCCCATGAGTCTAATAAAGCTGCATAAACATAACAATAAGGAAAGCTAAGATGAATAGTTAAGATGAGCACTTAAGCATGCCTGGACTTCATTTACACTTGGACTTCCACCATGGCAGGAAACAAGAAAACAAGTGAAGGGGCAGTAATTAAAAGGAATTTAAGATTAGAGGCGGCATTATATCCACGTATGGAGCACCATTAAAACAGCAAACAGTATTTGGTTTGACAAGGCTGTAACTTACCAAGGTACTTAGGGGTCTATGTTGCAGCTCAGAGAAGCCATCACTGCTGAGAGCAACTTAAGCATATGCTTAACTTGAAGAAATCGGATCTTAACATGTGCTTTATGTCAAGCATGAGTATATGTCTTTGGGACATACACCATATTTTGATTTCATTTTAGTATGTGAAGAAAATGAAGTCATACTAATACATTTAGCAGTACTGAATAAACACGGCATAAAAATACTGGAAATTGTAGAACATACAGATGAAATTAATCCCTTTCCATCAAAAAAGGGAAAAAACAAAGACTTTTTTTTCTTTTAATCACAGGGAAGGTTATTTTTTCTCTTACTCTTAAAAACAAAAAACACACAAACAAATGTAAGTTAGCCTCTTATCTCTTACTCTCCGTTTCCAAAAATTTAGCCTAAGTTGAAGCAAACTTGTACTCAATGTTTCAGAATGAACCCTGATTCTTCTGTCTGTATTAGTATTTTGTGTTATGATTTGAGTTACTGTTTGCAATGCTATTCTCAACTCTTTAACTACCTTGTCAGTACAAGTTGTAGTTTTTACTGTACTGGTTTCTGAAGAAAATATTTCCATATTCATTTATCAGGTTCTCAAAACAGCAGATGCTACTTTACAGAAAGTACTATTGCCATTTGCATATCTAAGCATGGAGATTATTTACAAATGTTAGTAGCCCTTTTAAAGTGCATAGGCTGGAGTTGTTAGGTAGAAAGTGTCACTTAATTTTGGTGAGGTAAAACAACTGATTTAAGTATGCTGCTGTACCCCGGGTTCATGAGAAAACAAGCTGTAGCATTACTTTTGCCTGCATAAAATTTAGCCTCTAAAGTTTAAAAAGAAAACAAAACAAAAAAACTGTTTGTCTAGTAAATAAAGTTAATGTTGCTATGTCATACTACACTATCTCTATTTCCTATACTTCATGGTTATTTATATGGGAAAAGGTCCAGAATGTCAGTGCTTAAAAACTGCATTTGAGTGCCTCTTTACTTCCTTTATTTCTCCCTGCTGGTCTGAAATTTCTAATCACAAAAATACCTCTTGTAAGTCCATCTTGAATCCAACCTAGTTATACTCGAACCCTAGCCCAATCACTTTATTGTAAAAATATCTTTTGAGCAGTCACAACTGGAACCCATTATGATTTGCCGCCGAGAAGTAGAGCTTTGCGAGAGTACAAGAACAGAACCTGCAGAAACACTGGGACCCCGATCCTGGAGGCACGTTTGTGGGGTTCACACCAAGTACCCACGTGGGCTCCACAATAAGCATATGCTTCCTGCCACAAACGGGGTCCCAGGCAGAACGCGAGGTGCCACAGAGCTGCAGGGGAATTCTATTTGCTAACTTTCTTAAGGATTTGTTGTTGTTTTTTGAGTTGTGAATGAGACATTTTTGTCATAAATATTCATCAAAATCTCATAGCACAACTTAGAACTTTTAGAACATTTCTTTCACTGGCTTGGCTCTGACACGTGTTAAAGAAATGCTTTTGGCATTTCTTATCTGTTGCTTTTAAAAGTCTGTCTTTCAAATCAACAGCAGTGATCAAATCTTTCATTTCTTCCTCCTAGGATTCTGATTTCTAACATCAACAATTCTATTGGTCTATTAGTGTATAAAATATCTTCAAAAGTGCCAAATCTATCAGAATAAATATGCTTCAAGTAATTAACAATGCATATTCTTTTTTTTTTTTTTTTGATGTATCACAATGAATACATTGGCTTTCACATCTATTCTCTTGATAAGTCATTTTGAGGTGGTCCACTTTTGTTTTCCTTACTTTCACAAACATGCTTGCAGCCAGTAAGAGACTCTTCACTATGATTAATGGCCTCCCATTGGGTATACAGAAAATTTCCCAGCCTGGTTCCCTTGAGAATGCTCCACCACATGGATTTCTACGCAAAGCTAGATTAAAAGAGGAGGAGCAATAGCTATAGTCCACCTACCCCACAGCCATCAATTATATACAGTTATAAATCAAAGTTTTCAGCCAGAACAAAGACCAGTGTGGCAAACAAACAAGGGCGTTCACAGCAAATTGTTTTGAGGCAGAATAAAACTCTTGATAGAAACAATGGGGCTAGCAAAGCCACTGTCAATATCACTATAAAGTTCTGTTGATTTATTAGGAATTAGACACAGTGTATCCAATTACTGCTGAATTAACTTAAACAGAAAGCAGCAAGTGGAAAAATAAGCAAGGAGATAGATTTCTCGTTTTAAGGAAAAAATCGGGCAATTCTATATCAAAGTTAATTGAATGCAGTAATGTGAATCATAAAGTATCTGTACTTTAACTCTCTATATTTGTGTTTCTTGGCTTTTGGTTTTAAGCTCTCTCTTTCATGAAACGCTGGTTATGTCTACCTCATCCATATTTCATCTCCGGTCTGTTTGTTTTCCTGGCTATTTCTGCCTCTATGCCATAGATGATTTTGATCATTTTAGATATTTTAAAATACCCTTCACACACAATCTGCTTTCAAACAAGAAAGCAGAAGAAACACTAGGGGACACAGAAGCAAAAGAACGTTAGCACCTCTCTTCGTGCCTCCCTTTCTGGACAACGTGAATCACCAGAAAGAGGTTGTGTCCCCTTTTTTCAGTGTTTTAGATCTCCACTTTTGACATACATCAATTCTTGGAAAGCCAAATAATATAGTATCAGTCAAAATGCAAGTAAGCTTCATCCAAAAAATTTAACTGACATTTGCTACTGCACCCAGTCCGGACTGAAGAATGTATTTCACATAGACCCTGTTTTTCGCAGAAGAAACATGCTTCAACACAGTGGACAGTAATTTTCAGTAAGACTTTAGACTTCTTGAATGTTTGTTAAACATTAAAATCTGACAACTCTGACTAATGCTGCACAGCCACAGGTGAGCATCTTCAGGACTACTCAAACCTCCTGTGAGACAAACCTTGTCCTAGACTATATTTTCATGGGTCCTTACTTCTGCTGCTGTTCCCCAGCTTGCAACTCGTGTGAGCACCCAGAGTTTGGAGGAAGATGCGATTTCTACGGCAGATGCTGCACCTCTGACCACAGATGGTCTCACACGAAAATACACAGATGAACCTTCTTGTGGGCCAGGCCTGTGGTATGCCACGTGGTTAATAAACAACTCTCTTAAAAGGACTAAGAGCACGATGGCCAAACAGATACCATCACATCACTACTACACATGGCTTTATTATCCCTCCAATGGTAGGAGCACTAAGAGGATCATCTACAGAGGCTGCCTTCCTACCTGGTCAGAAGGAGTCACGGGGTCTTCTGGAATTGAGCTGGAGAAAGATAGAATTGCAACACACTGGAAGCTATGGGAGAGTGTTGGGGAAGCACTGCTATATACTTGCTCTATTTTTGTACTCTTTCCCAGGAATTCATTTCTGGACACTGTTGGAGACAGGATATTGGGCTAGACAGACCTCTGGCCTGATAGAACATGGCTGTTCTTTCCAGAGATAGCTTGAGGAAGAGACCTCATCTAAGAAATATGTCCAGACCTACATTAATACATGCTCAAGCTCCTGATTTCTCTGCAAATCTCTCTTGAAATGGGCCTGCTGTATTCAGAGTGGTGTAAAGGCACCGTCCACTATGGTTTTAAGGACTCCTAGGGGCCGTGCACAGACAAGGACCCCCAGGCCACTTAGCCCCACCTCCGTCAGACAGCGAGCCATGCCAGAGCCTGTCAGCCAAGCCACTCCTTCTTCAGAGGGAAAAAAGCTTTCCAAGAAATTATTCCTGAAAATCCGGAAAAGCACAGTAGTGGAATCCTTACTCTACATGTCCTCTTAGGAGAGGGCCAAGCCCGATGACTCATGTGAGGCAGTTGTTGTACAATACTAACGTAACACACAACGTGTCGGGGAACGCAGCACACAACATGGCGCCGGGGGTGAGACTGGGCTGCAAGAGGCTATCTTGTCCCAGTCCTGATAGACATTTGTCTAATGTGTTCTTAAATATTTCTAGTGATGGGAAGTTCATAACATCCTACAGAAGTCTTCTCTGGTGCTTTATTTCCTGTATAGTCAAAAAGGTTTTCTAACCTTTGTGCAATTATTCTTTCTTCTCTCTTTCTCAGATAGGTTCAAATTATTCCCATCTTTGCAGTACTACCATATAGAATATGTAACACCGGTATCTTTCTTAGAAGAAACCCAAACGTTTCTGATGCACAGAAGAGTCATTATAATATAGCATGCAAATATCCTGCCTCTAAGGAAAGCTCTGGTGAAAAACATGGACAACCACCTCAAGAGGGGCTGAGTGACTCCCAGTAAAAAGTGCTGAACTACTTATGCATGTTTAGTGTCTGGCAGGTTTGTAACAAACGTATTAATGGTACTGCATACAGAACAGCCTTTTTTCTCCTTTTTATTCTCTACAGTGATAAATGGCAAATAAAGAAAAGTGACAATGTTGTCTTGAGTTATAACCCCAACTCTGCTGCTGGCTCTACACCACCCAATTCAAAACACTTAACACTGAATGTCTACATCCTTCTGCAACCAAGTAAAACTGCAGATAATCTGTTTCTCAAAAAATGGCATCAATCAGTATATACTTGAATTTTCTTTTGCATCTCCTGGGTGTGTTTATTCAGGATAAAACACAAGTTTTCTTAACTGAAGGTGATTTTTCTATCAACTTCACAGAGGCCTTGCAGGTATGCATTGCTTAATATTTGTTAATTTCTTAGTTTCTGGTATTAAAATTAAATAACATTTTCTCAAACAATAACTTAGGTTTAGTACTTCTAATACATAATACTCTCTCACACCAAATTGCACTGCAATTTCAACTTCCTTGTGGCCTTGTACAATAAACAGCGCATCCAGTGTGTCACTGTTTCCATTTTCCACTTGGTGCAGCTCTTTGGGAATGATGCATGTCTTAAATGGTCCTCAGAATAATGGCATTCATTATTACATAGCCGTACATGTGCAGAACCGTAAGCCCCACCATGCTACCTCACATGGAGAGGGAACTCTACAGCTACTGTCCTCTTTGTGAAATTTGGTTGGAAAAAAATGTTCACAGCATACGAAAATTCTGCAGTTTTGACTGGATTACACTGATAATGCTGAGCTTGAAGTTTCATCTACAATACACTGCTGGCTTTTTCTGTGGCTCATTCGTAAGTGTCCCCTAAATATCAAATAACAACTCCTCTATAACCCTCAAATGCTCTTCCCCTGAATCTACTAAAGCATCCCATGCCACTAGGCAGCACCTGAAGTTGCTCTTGCATTGGACTCACCTTGACAAGCGCCACACCTGCACCACGGGGCTGAGGTTCTCCAGGAGGGACAGCCCTGGCAGGGGCCCTGACATGGTGTTCCTTCCTCTGAGTCCATAATTTGGGTTCCCCGCTCCCGCTGTGCCCCTGAGCTCCCTGGGTTGTGCAGATGGGTCTCTGTTGCCTGATGGCTCCTATGACGGGCCAGGGCAGGGCATTATTTGGGCTCCCCCTCTTGTCCTTGTTTCCCTGCGCTCTCTTGTGGATGTGCAGGTCAGCTTCTTATCACATCAGCTAACATTTGGTATCCAGATGCATTCTTACCCTCTCCAAGAACATACTCCCAGGAACACTGCCCAGGGTAATTCATGTTATTCTGTTGCCCCTCTGAGCTCATCCTGCAGCTCCTCTGACAGGAGGACATCCTTTAACCTCTTAGTGCATCTAGTTAGAAGTTTAGCACAGAAGCTCCAGGAAGAAGCCTGAGATCTAAAGCAACACTGCAACAGACTTTGGACATAATTTGGCCTAGAAAATAGACTTAGAAGATCTCAGACGGAAAACAACAGTAACAATACTTTCCATGGTGCGGCAGGCAGAGTTCCCTGTTTCACACAAGTTTTACTTTCTTAACTCAGACTTTCTAGCACTGAGTTAACATCAGCCTGGCCATTGGTTTAAACACTGTGTTTTTCTTGTTTCCTGTCCTCTTGTGTGAATGCCATACCACACACAGTTCAACCTCAGAAACTTTGCTGCCAGGTTTTAATGGTGGGACAACTCTGTCCCTGGAAAAACAGGGAACTCAAGGCCGCCTCCTGCATGGCTACCTCTGCTCTCCTGCAGATACAGGCGATACAGAGAGCTCATGCCACCAAGCCGTACATCCCTTTCATCAGATAGATACAACAGGATTTGACTTATAAGGACAGAACATGGACAGACACGCTTAACTGTCCACTGGAAATTATATTGGTATTTTGCTTATTTTATTTATAAATGATTTTGGAAAAGAAGCAAAAGCACATACCTACTTTCAACAAGAAGCCAAGGTCATGCAGAAGATTATAATCATCTTCACAAAAAATGAGGCAATATTAAATACATAGTTCTTTGTATGAACTTAGTGAACGGACAAATACATCTAAAAAGAGCAGATGGAAAGAAACCTTCTTTTCACTCACTATATGAAGTTATGCCCGAGTCACATAATTTTAAGATAAACATTTTCTGTAGTTGCAAAATGACTTTTTGAAGGGGCCACAAATTCAAACACAACACCTCATCAAAACAGCAACGAAACAGCCTAGCCTAAAAGCTTTCCAGGTTTTTTTGTTACTCATTTTTAATGTTTATTTCATACACATTTAGCACAGTTCATTTCAGCCGAACAGAACCCCCGTGTTTGTGATTTTTGCCTACAAGAATATTAAATTTCTGTGCATCTGTCTTCTCTCTGGGGGTTTCCCTAGGGAATATAATAGTCTATTTGTTTTTCTATTGATCTTGTATCTAAATACTGTTTTCTCCCTTTCAGAAAAAGAGAGCTGCCAAAGAATCAGCAGTGTCACTGTAAAAATGTTTTTCTTAGCTGGATGAAATGATGGCGGAGCAAGATTGGGAAAAATATTTTTCAAATCTGTTTTAATAAGCGTACTTCCAGATAGGGATATGCTGGATATTGGTCTAGGCATGCCCCAGGCCTATGATCCATCTTTCATCCTTTTTTACCAATTTCAGACTGACAGCTAAATTAGCTCAAGGAAAAGGCTCCCGTAGGCAGTAACCAATAACCTGCCAACCAAGGTAAGTTGCAACAGCAAGAGGCACAGGAAAAAAAATTGAGATAGAAATCTGCATTTACATCAGCTGGTAAGGAAAAATTTGGAGATATAAAAAAGAAATTAATAAAAAAAACACTTTGTAAAAAGAAATACATTTGTGATTTAATGTTATGTTAAGCAATAGGCATAAATTGAAATTTTAAAACACGATTAGCCAGTCTTGGGGGTTCTGTATTCAGTAAATCCAGTAAATTTACAAATATATAACTGCAAATGGACTACCTTCCTTTACCTTATTTAGACTCAGTATCACCTAGGTACAGAGATATGTTCATCTCAGGAAGACAACAGTTAGTCACAAAAGGCAGAGCTATCAACAACCTTTTGAATCACAATGCTCATTTTCTTCTCAGGAAAAATAAAATCCTCAGCATGGGAGTGTTCACATTAGATTGCTAATAGTGCACATGTACTGAATTATTTGAAAAATAATAAAAATATGAATGATATATTCACTAGCTCACTGGCAAAACAGTTTTTTGCACTATACCTATCTGACCAAGTAACTTGAGGCTACTGAAGCCAGTACTTAACATACATCTCTCCATGAAACTAACTGCTTCAAACATTTACAATAACCTATTTCTGGAACGGGTTTAACTATACCTGAACTCGCATTTTACTTGCATTTTCTTTCATTTTTCCATCACACACTATAATAGGTAAATTGCACTTTAAAACCAATGACTTTGATAGGGCATTAGTGACTTTTTTCATGGTAGCCATTTGCTCTAGTGTTATTTGTTGTACCATGTAACATTAGCAAAGGTGTTTATGTTTCAAAATATCATGGAGTATTCTGTTAAGTACCACTATCAAATTTTCTTCTGTTTTATAGACCCATATAACATTAGAATTCCAACAGATAATACAACAAACCCAAAATATTGACATGGAAATTCATTAAAAAATACACAACAAAAAAACACACACTCCTTTTTTGCTTAGCAGGATGCCATAAAACATAACAAACCCACCTACCCATGTGCTGGTGAGATGGGTATTTTGTTGCTTACTGCAGCTGGGTATCTGCATTTGAAAAACATGCTTAAATTAAAGATGCAAAGAAATGCCTGGGGTTTCATTGCATTGCAAATGTAAAGAAAGACTGATTTTCTTCAAAGGAGGTTGATAATAACCTACAAACAGCAGGTATTTTCTGCTACCAGCATGGAGCTGGCATGTCATGGCTAGCACATCTTTAATCATAATAATGAGTTCTGTGGTAATCATGATAAAATATGTTTTAACTGACAATGTTTTTACCTGCCATTGCTACCCTCTACTGAGAATTAGCTGACTCTTTTTCTTTCTGAGCTCCTCTAGCCTTAGCAGCGCATCTCATTGAGGCAGCTGTATCACTAGCTGGTTTGCTACTTTAAAAGCTTTGGTTGTAGTCGGTCTTTAAGTCTTAAATATTGATTTAGTACTTTGAAATTCAGCTGACTTTGTCACAAGGAACACATTTACAAATAACTGAATAGCTTAGAAAAGCAAAGGAAATATCTTCCCCAACTGCTATCTCTTTTCCTGTAACAGGCAAACAGTTCTCTGACTTCTTTCCCCAACAAATTCTTTTCTTTTTCTGCCACAGTTATTTCTTTCCTAAGTTCCTGTTTTCTTTTATCTGCATTTTCTCTAAGAGTTTCCCATGTAAAACTATCACGTTTCTCCTCTGATGGAAAAAATCAGTCCTCCGGCAGGGCTCTCTCGTCCTTAAGCGTTAACACTGCAAAAGGGCCAGTTACCTTGCCCTCCGCAGCTCCCAGGGAGCACACCTTTCCTCTTTATCCAAGCTGCCAGAACTCAACTTTCTCCATTCATAACCATGAGGTTACCATGAGATGACACCAGTTTCTAACTTCCTCTAGCAAAAGTAATTCTCCTTGCAGTGCTTGACAGGTCATCTTCTTCATCTTTTCTCTTAAGAAAAAAAATCAACACACTGAAGAAACATTTTTTTCTAATTTTTAATAGCCTTATCAGAGAACCATTTTTGAAATTGCACAAAAAAAAAGATAAAAAAGATAGAGGAAGCTGAAGAGTAGTAATTAAAGGATTTTTAAAACCCCAAAAAAACTGCCCAGCAGAGTTCTGAACTGTGGTATACGCGGCATCAAAAGCTATAAGCAAAACCAATCCTGACATCTAACAAACTTCCCGCAGCTCCATGGCAAACAAACAGGCAGTTAGCAATAAATACAATACAACTTCCACAATACTCTCAGAAGATTACTTTGAAGGGAAATTGGTACAGCTCTCCTGTGCAAATGAAAAATAAATTTGAGAGCTGGGGAAGACAGTAATATGGAGACTGAACCTTGAGCTCCACAAAAAAAAGCTTATCTACTAGAGCTGCACCTTGGCCACTTCCATCCCAGGGCTTTCGATGGCTGGGAACCTCACCGAGCAGCAAAGCAGCAGGATGAGGTTGGGGGGACAGTCTGGGGCTACGGCTTAGGCTTGATGCCTACTCCATCGCCAGCACTCCTCTGAGCAGTTACACACCTCTGTGTGCTGCCAAACGTTACCAACGCTTTCACCCCACCGTGCTGTTATGAGCAGAACCAGAGATAACGCCGCTCGGCAGTTCGGATTCAGCGGCAGCACAGTTTTAGTAAATACTTCAGATTATTTTGTAAAATAAAATATATAATACATATATAAATGAATGCTATCAGGTAAAGAGCTCTACAGGAAAGAGTGTTTAAAGAATAAAATATGAAGAAACAGGGATTCTGAACTTCTTTCTGAGAACCTATTTCAAAAGCATTTTTCTTTTCCTACTTCTTGAGGTTTGCAGAAACATGCTGAAAGGATGTTTCTCTGTTACAACCTTTAACTCCGAGTTCTTAACCATACCATAGATCATAATATTGTCATTCTTCACTGTCACCACTGCGTCAGCAGCTGTTTTTGGTCTCACAAAAAAGGATTTGACCTTTGGGATGGACAGGAAGCTGAAGGAGCAACTTTCTGAAAAAATAGCCTCCTGTTTACATTTGCCTTGTTTAGCGAACAATTATCTTGGGAGACATAAGTAATAAGCAAGTAAGTTTACATAAGCAGAAGTGTCATTTTGATAGTACTAAATATGAGTGCATGTCAAGCTGTTGCTGAGTAACTTATACAATAAAATGCTGATCTGTATTTTACCAGTAAAAAAAAAAAAACAAAACCAAAAATGCTACTGACCAGATCAGCACCATAATCCACCGTAATCAGATTCCTATCCATCACAATGAAGCTCATCCGTAATAGCAGAGAAAACAGGAGCTGCCATTACTTTTCTGCAGCCCAGCTTTTATTGGCATTTGTTTACAATGGTATCTACAATGCTGGTAAATCTAGGACATCACTTTTGCTTTCTATTCTGTATTCGCTGATCTCCTGCAAGAGCAACAGCAGGCCAGAAACCATTCCCCACACATGTCCTAAACCTTCTCAAATACTTTCATTCTTAGTCAGCACTAAGTTCTCCCTCTATGTTTGTATGCTGACAATAGATTATTTCACATTATTTCACATTGATCAGAGAAAAAGAAGGGTGAATTATATGCAAGTGTAGCATCTCATAAGGGCTAGCTGTATTTCCAGATAACTGACAATGGCAGAGACAAAGCAACGCAGTCTTCTTTTAAAATAATGTATCCTACTAAGCTAAAATGCTATTTAAACATATTGCAAGCATTTATACCTAATGTGTAGATAATCTGACTTCATTTTAATGAAGCATCACCTCATTTTCTGAGGATGGAAAATATGCAAAAATCAAATATGGAGTATAATCATTTTTCCAGCTTCATATTATAAACTACCTTCATGGTAAAAATTAATCTAAATATTTTTAAAGGAATGGTGCTGTTAAGGTCCAGTAGACAGTATCTTATCAGAAAGTTAACTTCAAGAGCACCCCTGAGAATTTACTTTAATAGTACAACAGAATTTATTTGCTTGGGAAAACAAACAAACAAACAAAAATCAGTACTGTTTGAGTCCATATATTCCCAGCTTCATACAAGATCTTGAGGAAAAACTACACAAATTATGGAACAAATTTACTCCTATATAGACACATACCTCTACTAATTTTATATTTGCATGTACTTAATATTCAGCAGATTTGGTAGATCACTACTACATTGATATTTGGTTCACTACAGGATAGTAATTGTACTGACAACAAACTCTTCCCATGAGCGTACCAAGGCAAATTCTTCTCTTAGTCACAGTAACAGTCCATTGAAAAAATCCCATCCTGACTCAAAGGAAAATGTAGATCTTCATTTACTTAAATTTCTGAAAAACAACTGGAACAAAGTCCTCCACAGATGACCATTAGCCTATTTCACAGGAAAATGTGACTGTACAGATTCTGAAGAAAACTGAAAACAGAGGCCGCCTCACGCTGCAGTACCACATGGCCACGATGCCAAATACTACTGCCTTTTCCTGGGCAGCATGTTCTCTTCTACTGCTTCACTAACATTACCTAACGTAAATGGAAGAAAACATCCAAAAACCTCATTGGACAATTTCATGACACTGAAATGCAGGAAGAATAATTTTTGGCTTGCCATCTAAGCTAGTGAGAAAACCTTTTCAATTTTTTCCCCAATGCACTCAAAGCACCCAGGGAACATCATCATATTTACCATTTGGGATACGTGATATGACAAGAAAAGAAGGTGCATCTATAAACTTTTTAACAGCTGCTGGGAGTCTGGTGACTCCAATTACAAAAAAAGCTATGTCTGAAGAAAGTCATTCAAGCCATCTACCCACAGCTCAACAATCCTGGTTACATGCTCTGTGGTCAGCATTTTTTTGGATCCATTTACATGAAATGGATTACGAAATATTGTTCCTACATTTAAAAGTCCACTGGGATAACTGTGATAATGCTACCTCTTTTACTGCCTAATGCAGACCATTGGTCTCCTCTGCTTGGGCTTCTTCTTGCAGTACGGATGCCAGGAATATTTCTATTGAACATTTGGCAAGCTTTTTTCACTTAAGAAAATTAAAAGCCTCCACAGAGTTAACCAATGTAAGCTTCTTCACATATAGGACTCAACTTCAACTTTCCCATCTACCTGAAGTTCATCACCAACCTGTGTGCTGAGGCAGCAAAAGACTATGGATTAACCATCAGTCTGAAGAAAGCTGAGATAATGTGCCATCCTACACTTGGGAGAGGATAAAGATCTAGCATGACAATCAATGCAGATGTACTCTAATAATGGATTTCACTTACAGGGATTAGTTTTGTTTAAGCATTAGCCTTAGTGATCAGTAAATCATTATTTAAATGTAAAAAGTTGTACCTTGCATTCAGCAAAGTATCCCCCTGAATCTGAAACCAGGAAAGTATGAAATAAAACAGTGATTCTCCACTCTACTTCTATTCAATATAACTTCACCTCTGCTTTCTCTCTTCCTTCCTTCCTTCCTTCCTTCCTTCCCCCCTGCCCACTGCTGTTTCCTCCCCAACATTGCCCCCAGGCTCTCCCTACCAGACCACCTCAGAGCTCCAGCTCACCCCAAGCCCGTGTCCCCTTCCCTCTCTTCACCCTGGTGGTCACCACTGTCACTCAGGCCATGCCCTCTGCCTTCCTCACCACCTCTCTCTCCCTCTGCTCCTGCCCTCTGTCCTCTCCAAACTTCTCAGCATGTGGCCCCTGGATTTCCTCCTTGTGTCAAGAAGCCACACCTTCACAGTTGCTTCTCTGAGTTTCATTTACTCTTTTTTTTTGCTCTTTTTTTTTGCTCTTTCCTGAGCAAACTTGAGTCCTCTTGTCACATAATTGACTCCTTCCATCACAAAAGAGACAAAAAAAAAAAAAAAAGGGCAAAAAATAGCCCTGGCCCTAGCAAGGCACTTGCTAAACATCAGATGTTTATTCGATCTGAGCTCCTTCTCCCAAGGCATGCCTTGCCTACTGATGCCAGAAACTCTGAGCACAAAGACTACTTGCTCTGGTGTGTTTGCACATTGCCTCGCACAAAAAGGCTGTCCTGTAATAGAATAATTTCTGAACTAAAAAGAGTCAGTGTCAGGGCATTACTATTTTTAATGCAGCTCATCCCAGGGAAACCGACATCCTCTCTTTTTTTAGGCTTTCTAAACAAGATAACAAGTTGCTGTAACTGTTTGCAAGCAAAAAAGTAACAACCAAGTGGGCTGATGTAAGGAGTATTTATTAGCGCATCAACAGACATGTCAAGTACAGGCATCTTGCACCATTCCCGACATCATTCTCAAGTGGAATGGAAAGCCAACTTGTGCCTTCAGCCTTAGGTAACAGACATCCAAGACGTTTAACTGCCTATCACAGGTTCATTTATGTGGTGATATGAAAATGCGAGCCCAGGTCACCCCAGATGGGTGCACACATGGGCATCCACATCTACACTTGCAAATGGTCAGCTTCTGCACCAACCCACTCTGCCTGCCAGGCAAGGCACAGAGCCTGCCCTTAATGGGTTTTTGATTCATTTTTGTGCACCTCTCCACCCACTGTTAAAAACTGCAACCTAATTTTCACTCATGCACGCTGTTGTGTTTCGTAGCTTCTGGTAAATGAAAACTCCTGCATTGTTTTCAAGCAAGCTCACATTCATTGATAGTCATTTTCTTCATCCAGATGAAGTCACATAGCAAAGTAACCTTGTGTTTGACAAGAAGTGAGATCATCTAGGATAGGAATTTGTCCTCTTATATAAGGAAATGCCTGTACTATTCACAAAGTATATAATAAGAAAACAAAAATGATAATACAGATCCATAAAGCAGTGTGAAAGCAGAATTTTGTAAGAGTGGTGGTCATTTGTCTGCCCAACAGAAAAATGTATAAAGTGAAGGCTTTCAAAATAAAAAAAAAATAAAAATAAAGCTTGAATGGCAAAGGGAGACAGATGGAAAAAAGAAAAACATCCTTGCCACTATGACATTGGCCTCAACATCTGCAGTTGGTGAAGAACAGAATTTGTTAAGGTAAAGCGACTCTTCAGGGTGAAAACAAGTTCAAAACATACTTCAACCTAAAGCAAACAGGATGCTTCTCAAACAAGGAAAGCAGTTTACACTTCAGTTACGAAAAACAAGTGTATTCATTTGTCTTAGGTGCCAAGTGCCGTAAATTGAAACCCTCAAACTTTAATCATCAGTTAATAATATTTGTGGGAAAAATATTTTTCTCTCTACTTAATTGTCACCTATAGCCCTTTCTGTCCCCCTCCTTATGAACCTGAAAGAAGCACTAATCTGTTCCTGTTTGTTTAACAGACAGAAGGAGAAACGCATACTCAGAAGGTAAATCTCTTCCTACCCTCTCAGCCTTATCATTCAGACCCACCAGAAAAGAATTCTCTTCTATGCCTTAACCCTTGACTTGAAAGCCATTACACGTTGAATTGCACCTTTCCAAAATATATTTATTACAGCTAGCTAGCTAGAAAAAAAAAAAAAAAGATAAAATTCTTAATACATACATACACTTGAGAACTGGATGACTACGGTGACAGATTTGGACCGAAAACAGAGCCAAATTTAGGGTTGGGAGAAGAACACTTCCAGCATCACTATTAAGCTCAAAGGATTATAGTAAATGGACTTACATCAGACTGGTGGACAGTCACTAGTGGGGTTCCCCAGGGCTCCATTTTAGGGCCAGTGCTCTTCAATGTTTCCATAAATGATTTGAATGTAGGACTTGATGGTATAATAAGTAAGCAAGCTAGTTTGCAGATGACTCTAAACTGGGAGGAACTGTTAATTCCGTCAAGGGTAGAGCGGCCTCAGAGAGAGATCTTGACAAATTAGAGAGCTGTGCAAACACCAGCAGCATGAAGTTTAACAGGATCAAGTGCCAGATCCTGCACCTGGGAAGGGGCAACCCTGGATATAAAGACAGACATGGGGATGAGGGGCTGGAGAGCAACCCTGTGGAAAAGGAACTGGGGTTTTTGGTCAATGGCAAGTTGAGTATGAGCCAGCAGTATGCGCTGGCAGCCAAAAGGGCCAACCATACGTACCCTGGGGTGCATCAGGCACAGCACTGCCAGCTGGTGGAGGGAAGGGATAGTTCCGCTCTGCTCTGGTGCGGCCTCACCTCAAGTACTGTGTGCAGTTTTTAGCATCACAGTATGAAAAGAACATAAAACTGTTAGAGAGCCTCCGAAGGAGGGCTATGAAGATGGTGAAGGGTCTAAATGATAAAACGTATGAGGAGTGGCTGAGGGCCCTTGGTGTGTTCAGCCCAGAGCAGAGCAGGCTGAGGGGAGGCCTCATGGCGGCCTGCAGCTCCCTCACGAGGGGAGTGGAGGGGCAGGCGCTGAGCTCTGCTCTCTGGGGACAGCGACAGGACCCGAGGGGACGGCATGGGGCTGGGACAGGGGAGGGTCAGGATGGGGGTTAGGGAAAGGTTTTGCACCAGGAGGGTGGCTGGGCACTGGGACAGCCTCCTCAGGGCAGCGGTCACGGCCCTGAGCCTGCTGGAGTTCAAGAAGCCTTTGGACAATGATCTCAGACATCGGGTCTGATTTTTGGTCGGTTCTGTAGAGCCAGGGGTTGGACTTGATCCTTGTAGCTCAAGATATCCCTTTCAGCTAGGGATATTCTATTATTTTATGATCACTGTGAAGTCATTTCATACATGGTTATAAAACTGAGGGGGGATGACACTGCTCCAGAATGCCCAAGAAGCACCAACAACACTTATTTTTCTACATGCCCCACTCTGTAATGCTCTTTTTCCCAGACTAACTTCACTGTAGCTATTTTTCACCATGGTGCCAAATTGCTGCAACACACCTGTATGGAAGCAGTGATCTGAAGAGCAGACGGTTGCTGCTTAGAGAATCGGTGTCTCATGAAACACCAAATGCATTGATGCTGAGGCCACACTGGCCACCAGGGAACTTCCAAACCAAATGTCATGCTCTTGGCATACTGCTGAACAATTGCAGTTGTTTTTCTCTTTTCCCTTCTCTTTCCCTCTCCTCTACCTGCTTATCACCCCCAGTGCCCTCCCATGCAATCGGTCTAGAGTCCCAAGCCAGAAACCTCTTGCTGTGGATCAGATGGAGCCTGCTGGCAGGGGGTTCTTCCTTTGAGTCTCAACTTTGTGATTCATCAGATGCTTTGGCTACCGAACTCTTGATTTGTGAATGCTTGGAGCGTGCTGCAAGGCCAATCTCACTTTCTACACTGAAGACTAGTAACATTTCATGCTAATCACACTGCTACTGAACATTTGTTATGGTGAGATGAGCAGTCCTTTATATTCTGTTGCTATCTGTACTATGTATTAATTACAGGAAGGGCATCCAGAACATAGCTTAAGTCTCTTTAATGGCTTTTAGAAATCTAAACACATGAAAACAAACATCGGGTTTTGTTCTGTGCATAATCCTTACCAGCTGTGACTGAGCTTTATATAAACTGGGTTATTTGATCAACTTCCTTAATGAGAATTGACTTGTCGTGTAAATCATCTGAGGAGGTAGGACAAAAAGCAAATTTTACTTAGCTTTATTCTGTAGTGTCATCACTCAGAAAAGGAATCAACAGAGTAATTAATTAGTTTTACACACAAACACACACACTCCCATCTGAGGTACTCAACATGACCCGGTACCGGACAGGTAACTGTTAAGAGTCTGGTAATTCACAGATGTGCAGCATACTTATGAAATTAATCCAAAGACATTTAGCTTGCTAGGGGCAGGAGGGGGAAGAACGCCAAAATATTTTTGTCTTCCCTCTGAAGATTTGCTGTTTGCCAACCAGACCACATGCCAATGCAGGATTTCTTTAATAAAAACAGAACCTTAATTCTGGAAGATTACAAGAATTGATACAGAAAGCATCAGCTACAAAAGTTGCAGCTATGCACGTTAACAGCAAACCATAAATCAAGGAGCAAAACACAGTGATGCCAGGAAACCAGCTATCTATGGGAGATGTCCAAAGAGTGAAATGCAGATTCTCTCCCAGTAATATCAAAGCACTGTCTACTGCATCCTGATGAAGTGTCAAAACCAAACCAAACTCTAGCCATGCACAGGGGTTTCATTCTGCAGTCATTAAGAACAGATCGTAACACTCACATCCCTTCCCTGCCACAGTTAGGATCACAGCCTCTTTACCTAGTGGGTAGAGAGAGGTGGGTGCTTTCAGAAAGCCATCTTGAGCACTCCAGGTAAAAAGCCCATCCATCTCCTACCTAAGTTTCAGGTGTTCTGAGCTGCCTCTTAAAGGCTCTGCTGTTTAAGGAAGGGGACTGAAACCCCATCAATTTGGGAGCCAATGTTAACAACTCTACATTAGGTGGTTTATTTCTCTCCCAGAGCATACCAGCATCATGCCACAGCCCTGTGCTTTACATTTTATGTTAGTTTTTCCTGTGGGAACAGTGTCTTTCCCCATCAGAAGTAAATGAACGGTTCTTTCTGGAACAGATGCTGGCTAGTCACAGAGCTTCCCCATTATTCCCTGTACTGGTTCTTCAGCTGCTTTCCTATGGAGTTCGGCTGGTGGGCTGTGATCTCGCAATACAAATGATCGTGCTTACTCCAATATGAGTTCAAGCCCAGTGTCTGATCTGTTTTTCTGGGAGAACTCTTAGAGTTCTGTCTCAAATTAGCATCAAAACCAAGTTAAAGTGGCCATGCACAATTTACATTTACTGTAACGCTACCTACTCCTTGAACGAGGAGCGTGGCTCTACATTCAGCCTTGTCAGGACTGATACTGTTGGGGTCTTGTGAGACCGAACAAGCCCTGAGACGGGACAGACCTGCCACCAATGGCAGCATGATGGCAGCATATTGAGATAAATAAGTGTTTATGAAAGGAATAGTGCCTGAATAAGGGACAGCATCGCCAGCAAGTGGGGTCAGCTGGCCATTCAGGAGGTATGAAGCAGCTACCTTTTCATAACTCTGTCTAGCTGGGGAAAAAGACAACAACAAAACTTTTGTACACCCTGCAGTCATAAAAAGTCAGGTGAAAAAGAGCTGGTGAAAAGGAAGCAAGATCAGTTTCTAGAAAATTTCAATATGTTCAGGTGAAAAAAAAAAAGCCTCCAATAATCCTGATTAGTGAAAGTGAGTAATGGATACCTTGGAGGGCTATTTGTCTCTCTCATACTTCGTAAAGAAACAGGTGTTTTTAATGTTATGTTTTACGTGAAGATATTTAAAATACACATCCAAAATCCTAAAGCTAAAAGAAACTGTTTTACATAGCAGTGGCACCATGCAACTCCTTCCTCCAGTACAAATGCCAACTACAACATGGAGGGCAGAAATGGCCAAGCAGTGAAGAATAGCTTCTTTTTACAACCTCCTTCCAGCTTTTTTGCATTTTCTTGTAGCACAAAGACTTGAATACACAAGACTCATTCTCAAAGTCCTTCTCAGACATGCTATGGAGGAAAAGAGGTTTTCCAGTAGGTTATTTAATCCACAGTCCACCTATAATTACTTGTGCACAGGAAAAGAAACTTCTCATTTCAGGCTTCTGAAAGCAGATTAATGAAAGTGCTTTTGTTTATGGGGAAAGAGGGAACAGGGTAACTTGCTTAAAACGATACATTTTTGCCATATGTAGGTAGAAAATAAACCCATCCATCAAGGATATATTAATAATGGATGAAAACTGGCTCCAGACACAAGATTACTTGGTGAAAATGCCAGAATAATGGATACAGAATTTTTATTCGATCAACTGCAAAGAATGGAGGAGATTAGTTTATGCAAACTCTCCAGAACAAGGCTTTATTTCAGAAAGTAATCCTTCCATTTAGCCAAGGTTTTGTTTGCTCGGAGATACCACAGAACAAAATAAAAAATGTATCTGGAATACAAAGAGACAAGCCTATGTACTGCACTTAAAAACAATTAAATAAGCAGTTTGCATCAGAGTAAAGCTTTTAACTATTGGAATAGGCAGAGCCAAATCTCATATTTTGTGCATACAGTTAAAACTGCCAAAGAGGGTTTATGTACCGATTAGAGGAGATTATGTAGAGTGGTACTGCCATTTTTTAAAAATACAATATTATTACAAAGAACCCCTAGAGGTTCATATGAAGATGGTCTCTATTTCATAGACAGTAAAATCACTGAGGCACATCATCACAGCAATGACTTACTACTCATGCAGGAGCCAGGGGAGTTGAGCTAAGGACTGCTAATGCAGGGAACAGCCCTCCTCTGCAACGGAGTACGTGAAAGCCAGTTTACAACTTGTATCAGGTTTTTCCTGGACTCTGAATGAAGCATTAGCACATCTGCATCATTTGTCGGCTTCTCCGGCCTTTCTAAGAAATTAGGACAAATTAAGAACACCTAAAATATCTAGTATTTGAGAAGTTTCTACTTCCTGTCAACTCTAATAACTCCAGCGGTGGCTTTAAATCTTCGTCAGGCTTTTGGGAAAAGTCACTTTCACAATCCCACCACGTGCACGGGAGAATATTAAATACTGAATCATGCCATTCAGATGTTTGAGCTGGGATATCTCAGGCCTTGCTAAAATGTAAAGTCAGTGTTTTAATCAGCATAAGGCTATTTATCTTCATTACAAACACAAATTCTAACATTACTTAGCAGATCTAGAAATAGTTTTTTAGATAATTTTCTTTTGGGGGAAACATGTTTAACATGATTAATGGTCACCAGCAGCACAAGAGCAGGATAATATAAACATCACTTCACTGGATTTTAGCAGTTTTTAATTGTATCCTAAAAGCAGGTAACGCAACTTGCTTGGGAGACAACTGATTTATTTTTCAGTAACAACCTTCGTCTACAGTATGACTGAAATAGAGGAAATCAAGGTATTTAGAGTGGACACCAGCAGAAATACAAGCATTATCCATTATTTAGCCAGACGCTCGTATACTTGGATGCCACCCAAACCAGGTCCCACCTCACACAGAACAGGCAGTACATTGCTATGTGTACCCTAAGCGTCCTACCGTCTGGGTGCTATACGGGCACAGCTACTTGCACTATACAAGCACACGCTGTGCACACTGTATACTCATCAACACCATATTTTCTGCCACCCCTCCACGCACCCCCAGTACAGCCTCCCTACCACAACACCGCCCTGCTCTCCTGCTTGTCACACCATCTTGCAAACATCCACAAACTGCCCAGGCAAACCTGCAGCAGAGGCAATACCAAGCTGTATTTTACGAAAATAAATATCGGTTTCCCATCACCATTTCTTATCTCCCTTTGGGTGCAAACTCTGCAGGTTCCCAGGTGATCCTGCTCACACACACACACACAACAGAGCGACTCAGCTCAGTGCATGCAGAATCAGGCCCCTGGTGTGCAAATCCTTGGTGCAGAAGATGAAAGTAAGGCTTTCAGTCAGCACAACGGCTTGGCCACACCGATCAGGGTTAAGCTATGTTTACACAGGTCCAAAACCTGCCTGTGCCTATATGCTCTACCTCAAAGCTGAGGAGAAAAAAAGGGAAGTTTACTATCAAGGAATGTCCGTGTGATTTATGCAGCTGATGGTACACTGCACACCAGGATCTTCACACACCTTATTGAGGCAAGCATCCACTTTCCAAATCTGACCAGGAGTTTGTGTGGCTTGCAAATTAAAAACACAACTGGAGTGCTACCATTTCCCCTTGCTATCACCAAAACAAGAGAGAAAGAAAAGATTTGGTTGGGAGGGACACAACACGTCCACAACAGGAGTCTAGACCTTGGGGTCAGGAGACCAGTGAGGGACTGGAGAGACTTCTGTAGTTGACCACGGAGTGATGAGAAAGACTCCTGGAGCAGACCAGCCCTGGGAAAAAATGCATCCCCAAGCAAAGAGGCGACAGGCAGGAATGAGACATGCAACAAACCAACAAAGTAGTAGAAAAAAACATGTTTGCCACTTACTACCTTTTCTAACCTTTTTTTTTTTTTTTGGGCTGGCTGAGAAGGGTGGTGGCTCAAGCCAACCACGCTGCCCTGAAGAGACCTGCTTCCCTGCCTATGTAATGAAAGTCATAACAAATTTTTCCAGTAACTCCGTTTCTTTGGTGCATCCAAGGCAGGGATAACAGCAAAATGTTCTTTTTGTTTTGTCCTTTCTTCTTCACTGAAACGGCAATAGCCACGTGTACATCTTAGCAGTTCTGCACCCTGAAGATGATGGCTGCTCCTGCCCTGCGGAAATGCTGGAGGAGAAAGGAAGAGGGATAGAGCTGGGACAGAGCCCTTCTGCTTTGGGCTTGTTGCTCTGGGGCCCTCTGGCAGCACGGCAAGTGTCTGCTGCCACGCAGGGAGCTACGTTTCCTCCGGGCAGACCCACTGCCTCGCAGACCCACACCCGATGCCCTCACTGGCGAGAGCAGCACCTGCCAGCCTCACTTCCCCCACTGCCAGGCAAGGGGGGCAATGGGACCACCGGGGGGTTTCTGCTCGAGCAGTCTGCCTGCTCCAGGCAGGTGCCTGCTTCCAAGATAAATCTCAGCAAGTGGGCTTGGGATTTCTGCTCACGTCCTTTTGCAGATCCAGGTTCGCTTTTCCAAAGGCGTTCAGAGTCCTCGACACATGGAGAAGAGGTGCCTTGTGACAGATATTCCTTGCTACACAGCTACCTTTTTGAGACCGACTCTTAGGAATTTAAGTACCATTAGTATTATTCTAAGGAAAAATATCTTAAGTCACTATCAAAGAGAAAAATTCAATTATCTCCATCATTCTAGTGCTAGGAAAATATTGTGCTGAAAAAATAAAACACTGTAAAATTGCACTGCAGATAAGCCCACGTTTAAGCTTTGCCGTCCCAGAGCAGACAAGCAGGAGCCCTGGAGAGCTGCTGTCGCCCTCCCTCTCCCAGGAAGCAGCAGCACCTGGGGCCACCCCAGAAAGCCAGCCCACCTCTAGGCACAAAAGCTCAAGACGTGGAGAGACTTGCAATCGAGATTCTAACTCACAATTTTAGAAAAATAATACCCAAATCTGAAGCAACTCTCCCTTTTAAGCACACCTTTAGTTCTATCCTGTTCCTGTAATAATGAGTTTAGCGAGAATTGAAGCGCAAGCAACATAACAGAAGGGACGCTGGAGTACTTCAGACAGTGGAAAATGAAGAAAAATAGACATCACATAACAGAAACTACTGGGTTCTCTGTTGTTCTATAGCATAAGGCGATGAAAAGAAACACTGTCAAACTACAAGGGAAAAGCACATCAGGCAGGTAATACTTCAATTTATAAAAAAATTCCATTTATAGTGATGCTAGCATGAAGGGGAAAAAGAGCCTAAAACAAACAGTCCATTATTGGTCTGATGAAAAGCACGCTCAAGTCAATGTCAGTCTTTAAATTGACTCTAAAAGACTTTGTGTCAGGCCCTATTTAAGACTCCACTGTACGAGGGACAAGGAGAGAGGGACGTATCCTGACTCGCCTGAAATCAGCCAGAATTTTCTCTCTGGTTATAGCAGCACCAAGCTTTGTCCAGTCCTTGCATATGGTACATAGGTAGAATGATCCCAAACTAAAGTTAAATGAAAAACTAAAATATGCACTATACAGCCCAGAAAACTTACAGGAAAGATACTTGGGTAATACAACAGATGAATAACAAATTTCCATATAAATGGCTAAAATAAAGAGTAACAGGAGATGGCTCAGTTTTGAATTTCCAGGAGCTATTTACGTTTGTTTAAAAAAAAGTCTAGAAAATAAAATGAAAATATTATTGTACGTATTATTAGAGAATTCTTAGAAGATTTAATTTAAATCCCTTGTAAGCAAAAGTGAAGCAATTTATTGTCATTAAAAGGAAAGTAAGATAGAAAGGGCAGTTATGACAGGCATTACAACTCCTTAGTGTCTTATCCTGTGAAATTTCTGAAATATTACTTACCATCATGTCACCGACCTACGGAAATACCAGAAGGAAGAAAAAAACTGCAGTGTGTTATACTGTAATTCTGAATGTGGATGATGAAATTCCAAACAAGTGAGATACCTTTTAAAAGTAAATTATATAGACTTATAACTATTTCACTAGCATCTCTGTAAGAACTTTAGAACAGTTCATCTCCTACTGATTTTCTTCTTAGAGGCAGAAACAAACTTCTCCTTTACAGTCAGATTTCCAGTTATGACATCTGCTTCTCACATCAAGGTCAGTATTTCAGTGAAGAATTTTCCTTACACACTTGCTATGCTTAAAACAGCGGTGGGACAATTCCAGATTTGCTTCTAAGCAAAATTGTTTAACAGGAATGTTACCCTGAAGCCATGACAAATTACAGTGAAAAGTCTATAGAAAAGCGTGTATTAACACTCACACGAATATGAAATGAGATCAGCATTGTGAAAGAGACCACAGTAAATACCAGGGGAATCAACGAATTCTAAGCAATTACTGCCGAGCGCTTCAGCACCGGACTGTTTCTAAGCCCACTGAAGTTGCTAGAAAGATACCAGTGTAGCAGGTCCTGGGTTCATTGCTGCCAACAGGCAGCGTCAATACTCAGAATCACGGAATGGTTTGGGTTGGAAGGGACCTTAAAGACGACCTCATTCCACCCCCCTGCCATGGGCAGCGACACCTCCCACCAGACCAGGCTGCCCAAAGCCCCATCCAGCCTGGCCTTGAACACCTCCAGGGATGGGGCGTCCACAGCTTCTCTGGGCAACCTGTGCCAGTGCCTCACCACCCTCTGCGTGAAGAGTTTCTTTCTTATATCTTATCTAAACCTACCCTCTTGTTAGTGTAAAGCCATGACCCCTTGTCCTGTCACTACACCCCCTGACAAAGAGTCCCTCCCCAGCTTTTCCTGCAGGCCCCCTTTAGGCACTGGCAGGCCACTGTAAGGTCTCCCCAGAGCCTTCTCTTCTCCAGGCTGAACAACCCCAACTCCCTCAGCCTGTCTTCGCAGGAGAGGCGTTCTTGCCCTCTGATCATCTTTGTTGCCCTCCTCTGGACTCGTTCTTACTGAAGTGAAGAATGCTTCCTAGTAACGTCAACATGAAAAGGCAAATAAACAACAGTCACAAAAACGCTTAGGGTAACAAAGGCACAGCCACCACTGTGGCACTGTAGATGGAGCCATCCAGACAGCAGAAGAGATGTGAAGCTGAACTCCTCAGAAAAACGAACCTGAGGACAATTTACTACCAAGCTTATATACACAATATACGGCCTTCTATATACAGCCCAAAGACAGGCAGACACTTGTCTGGACAACACACAGGTAGCAAAACATATGAGGCATCATCACCACCACCTCTCTGGATGTCAGTAATTTAACAGCAGATCTCCCTCCTGCCACTCGTAGGGGTACTGTGCTCTCCTCTTCTTTTGTTATGGTTAAAATGGGTTTCCTTTACTGCAGAAGATCCCCCTTGCCACTTAAATGACTGACCACATTCAGCCATGCAAAGAAAGAAGGGTGTTTTTTTGTTTTGGTTTGGTTGGTTATTTTTTCGGAGACTGGGATCCCCCTAAAATTCCACCACAGAGCAGCTTCATGCCATGCCACAGCATGAGTGGCATGCACTGATAAGCTCATTCTGCTGACACTACTGCTGAAATAGGACAACTGGGCGATACAAGACACAGAGAGCTACAAAATACTTAATACTCTGCTGCAAATGGTGGAAAAAAAAAAAAAAGAGGGGGTTGGCGAAAAACAGATGAAAATCAACACTGTGAGCTGTTGGCTTGAAAAACAACATTTCCATCAGCCCCCAGCAGCATACTCACAAGTCACCTAGATCTCACTAAGGCTGAAGATTTGTTCCTCGCAGTGCTATGACCGATCCTCCCATAGTTCACTGAGGAACCAAGTAGCTGGGTCATGCAATAGCAGATGCACACGGGATAGAAAACCTCTTGCTGAGACTGCTGCTCCGGCTCCCGGACTCCCCTCTGTGACCAATGAAGCAACCAACTCCTCTGCCCCCAGCTTTGGCAGATGGGGACATGGGGACAGGGTTAAACCTGGATTCATAACCTTGTTCTGATGGATACCTGACACATTGAGAAAGTCGGGGTGGAAAAACTTCTTTCTTCAAATAAAAACATTTTAAATATTAAACATACACGCACATGACACAGAGACAAAGTCGAGAAAAAGAATCACATTCCTTTTCATTTCAAAATAAGAGAGTCTTCTAGCTTGTTTTCTTAAAACCGTGCTCTAATTTGATAGATGTGGAAACTGACTTCCACTGTCCCGTAAAAAACGGGAAAGACAAAGAAGAAAAAGAAATTAATACTAATAATCCAGAGGATTAGGGATCAGAGGTTAGTGCACAACCTTTTAATGAGCAAGGTATTTAAAGACTGATGACACAGTATATTTTTATTCTTCGGTAATTTAGTACAGAAGTTCACATTGATTGCTTAAAAGGCCATTCGATTTTATTTCCCATATTTAATTGTTCTTAGTGCCCAATAAATGGTTGACGGGAGAGAGTAAAAGATTATTTTATTCTTTTCTTGTCGTTAAAAATACTGTCGGCCCAATTCACTCATTCACACGCCCTCTACGTGCCCTTCATGTTTTCACAAAACTGGGCAGATTATCTGTTTTTCATTACCACAAAACCTGAAACCCCCGCAGTGCTCAGGCTGCCTAACCTGAACTAAACCTCTCACAGGTGCACGAACAAAAAGGAGGTATTTTACCATTCCCAAGGAGAACTTTATAAATACAACAAAGAAAAAACATGGACTTGCACAGGAAAATTTTGTTTTACCTTACAATTTACTTCTTCTATGAAAAAGGGTTGCCTGCTAAGTCCTTATGCCTTCTCATGGCTTGAATCTCTTTAGATCCTGCTCACTGAACAAGGGCTGCAGGCCCACCGATCAGGTAAACATGCAATTAAACACACGGCTTAGTCATATGCTTAAAGTTCAGCATGTGCTTAAACAACTCACATTTGTTCTGTATGCTGAGAGGTAAGAAGAACAGATGATGAAAAACACACAAAAGGTGCTGTCACCTAGCAAGTATTTACTGTATCACACTAAATATTTGAATTATGTCCTTCAGTGAACATCGTGACAATTTCCCAGGTAGAAAGTTACGTCTTTATTTTCCAAGAATGATCTAGTTATCTGGATGACGTACGATTTCTAGGTTGTTATTTGTACAACACCCAGATAACGAGACAGCAGGTATTTGTTGAATCCACCTACATGCTTGCATGATTTTGAACTGACTAGAACCTGGAAGAAAAAAAATCAGCTTTTAATTTGTATTTCTTTTCAGACTTTCTATGATGTAAGAAATTAACATCACCATTTTACATCCAAGAAGCTGAAGAAATATGGTTTGGATTTGCAAAAGGTTCTAAGGAAGTTTAATGCCCTGATTGCCTTAATTCCTAACATGTTACCCTTACTTTCAACAAAACTCCTAAGGTGAAATTGCTACTGCCATTGAACTCACCAGGATATTTTACAATGATTTCAACAGTATCACGATTTCATCTTCTAACGTCAGTAGGATTTTTATCTAAATAAAATCTGGGACTTCTCCTTCATAACAATTCACAGTATTTTATCACATACCACTGAATTACTGAAAAAATAACTTGTTCCACTTCTACTTTTAAAGTGAATCTCATTCAGAAGAAAATACAGATTCTTAACAAAAAATAAATAGGTACTAGACAAGAAGTTTAATACACATGTATGAAAGGCAATTTTAAAAATTAATTTTCCTGTAACATTTGATATTGATGATCTCAAAGATCATCACTGTAGAAAGGAATAGAGATATGTTAACAAAAAGAGGAAATAGCATAAAATTTCTTGTGAAAGATAACAACACAGAGTTTTTGAAATGCAATCACACAGTTGAACCAGTAAAATAATCTTAGATCTGTAATCTACTTAAGTATTTATTGATTGACACCCATGACAAAATAACTGTTGCCCTAATAGGATTCACATCTAACATTTAAGTTTCACAAATAGTTCACATGGTACACTTACATATAAATCAATTAATATTGACTGATTGATCAATATATGCACAATATGAAAAACAGTTTTGGCGGCTTTATGTTCTCCGCAGAGCAGCTTTACCTACTGATGATTAATTTTAATTTACTTTAAAGGATTCCATTGCACTGAAACTTTAATTAAAAACGAAATGAGAAAGTCTATAAAGTCTGCATAGCATCAATTACCTAGACTTGATATTCTGCACTTCGCCTACCCTCTGTACATATGGTTTCTGTTAAAATAATTGGAAAGCACTTCTGAACAATGTCACCCACACATCCATTCTAAGAGCGAGAGGATATATTACCATTAAATGTCACTAATATTAATAAAGAAACAATTAATTCTTCATTACCTATTTCTAAAATACACCATCAAGCTCCTTCAGTTCAAACACAAATAAAACATTACACATGCCTGTCAGTGAAATGGGTAATCATCATCATTGTTGTAATTTATACCACTTTCTGTTATAAGTCTAATGCCTCATCTATTTATAAAGCTTTTTGGCTGACATTATGAACAGCCTCTTTGAAATATTAAAAAAAAAATCTAGCTGTTATAAAGCAAATTCCCATACCCCTTGTCAACTATTTCCTTATAAAATGTTGCTTCTAATTTGCATTACACTTTCTTTTGGTTCACGGACAAAATTTACATTTATAAATGTTACTGTTTCAGTTAAACACACTAAATAATACTTTCTGTTGACTTACACATGCATAAAAACATGTATTCAGCAGACTAATTTGAATCCCAAAGAAAATTACTGTGAAGAACATGCAGACAGAAAATCGTTCAGACACTGCTGGTGAGTTTACACAAGGAGTAAGTTGGCTCAGCAGCCGTAAAGTGTCTGATTTAAAGATCAGAGTCGGTGACAAAACTCCTACTCATTACCAACACCGGTTTGGATGAGGTACAAGAGCAGTTCAACGTTTTAATTACTGAAAAAGCCTGGAATTGTCACAGTCCCCGTCCACTCCAAGCAGGCTCAGGTTACAAGCCTCTGAGGTGTCTCTGGCACGCTGCCTGGGCTATTTATCGCTATTTGTAAATTAGACACTTGTGTAAGAATGTCAATTTTAAATATCTTTGTTTAAATGAGACTGATAAGAGATGACCAGATATACATTTTATGAGACTGCTAAATAATTACATTACACAAAGACAGCTTGTGAATGTTACCGGACAGTTGATAATGTCACAGCATACTCGCAAGGAAGCTTGTGAATTCACCCTTAAAAAATAAAGCTATCAGGAACAATAAAAATTATATGCTCCAAACCTTTAGAAACAAGAACACCAAGAAAGTCAGCTACAACCCATACTAAGAACAATCTCTGAGCTCTCTACATATGAGAGTAATGGAGTCTAAGGTGCCTCTATCAATCCTGCTAATACAGCTCCAGCAATTATTTTCTGTATTCTACATCAGTAAGTTAAAATATGTTTCCAAGACCTAACGCAGCAGTCATTAAAGTTTCCCCTGCTTCAATCAGCATAACTAATGATGCCATATAATAACAGAATGCAATCTCTAATGAAAAGACTAACAAAGTCTCACCGCAACAATGCTGCTCGTGATTTAGTATTCTGAACTTGTCCATCCTCCATATTTTATTCTGTGGATATTATCACCACTCAGAAAATTACATTTCAATGAACTTGTCAGGAAATAAGTAATAAATTAATCAGGCAGCATAAACCAATTACAGTCATTTTCTGTGTGTTTTCTTTTAGGGCCGGGGCATGAATCTTGTACTTGCTGCATGGTTTATTCCTGCAGGCTGTTTGAAAGTGCTGCGGGTGGAAGCAGTAACACTGCTTGGAGGAGGGGGGAAAAAAACATCTCTGCTCCACTGAATCCTTCACAAGTGCTATCTTTCATGCTTCCAGGGTCCCACCAAAACAATTAGGAGGCCAGGGCCCTTAATTTCTGAACGTAGTTTCCAGATGACACAATGATGAAGGTACATACACTTTGTGCCAATCACACCTCCTCAGGTGTGAAACATGCCCGGCTGTGGGGAGCTGGGGTTGGCCTCTTCTCACTGGTAACTGGCGTCAGGACTAGAGAATGGCCTCAAGTTGAGCCAGGGGAGGTTCAGGTTGGAAATGAGGAGACATTTCTTCTCAGAAAGAGCAGTCAGGCACTGGGACGGGTTGCCCAGGGAGGTGGTGGAGTCACCGTCCCTGGGGGTGTTTAGGGAAAGGTTAGACGTGGTGCTTAGGGACATGGTTCAGTGGGTGACATTGGTGGTAGGGGGATGGTTGGATCAGGTGATCTTGGAGGTCTTTTCCAACCTGAATGATTCTGTGATTCTTATGAATTAACACACATTTTTCCTGTACGCACTTTCTGCCTTTGACCAAAATGGCTAGATCTCTCCCAGAGGGGAGGAAGACAAAAAGTATTTCTTTACTGCTACAACCACAGCACCAGTACAACCCATTACCGTGAGATGACAGGACTCTGCTTCCTCTCTGTCCAACAAGTGCTGGTACATGCCAGCCTACCTTCCCTCTACAGCACAACTGCGAAGTACAAACCTGAATAGTCATCGCTCACATGTACCTGATGAAAACCTCTAATACTGGTGATGTTCCTACTACATACATGCAACGAGAAGCAGCACCACCTGAATTACCAGTCAAGAGCTTCCACATGAACAGGGACAGAGCAGTTCAAATTGGATGCCTCCTGCTCCAGGCTGTGTGAAAAGCCGGGAAGAGCAGCTCACTGGTTTAGCACCTCTGGCTTCAAGCACTGTGCTTGTCTTTACAAGTAAGTGAGCCAGAAAGACTTTTTTTAAAAAAAAAAAAAAAAAGCACAAAGTTCAGATTCTGAAGCGCAAAGCACACTGTCACAGCACAGACCTTCACAGCGAATTATTCAGATGCAAAACCTCAAACCATACAGGCTTCTGCTTCTATACACAAAAGTGAGCCAGGGTAATGCACAAAATGGTACAGAAACTCCTTCCTTAAAAACAAAAGCAGAAAGGAAATAAAGTCCACCTGCTTAGTTGTCTTCAAAAGCAGACAGATTCTTGCATTTCAAAATAAAAACTTTTCTACGCACTGTTTTTCTCAATACATAACAAAAATGCAAACACACGCGCTTTATATACATGCAATATACCAATGAACTCTTAAGCTCAGTCGCGCAAGGATAATTATGCCAGTATCGCACACCTGCCAGACTACAGACCCTCCTGCAGCACCGGAATCCTTTTCATTAATTTTGTCTGTGTCCTGTCTTGGCTGGGAAGTAATCCAAGTGGGTTAAGCTCCAGGAGCTCATTTTCATTGCCACATTTTGAAGGCTGAATATTGTTTAACCTTTACCCCGTAGTCTGCATAAAATTCCTAGAGGGCAGGTTCAAGCCTCATATGGTCTAATTAAAAGTGGGATTTATTAAGACTAGAATAAAATAAAGTAAAATGAAATAAAATTTGTCATAATACATATAGCACTGTATTTGGCATGAGGTAGGCCAGAAGTGCAGTAAAAAATTAAGTTACGGCATTTAAAAAAAAATTATCTACCAAGCACTTTTGTCACTGAGTGGGCTGCCAAGGCAATATCCCACCTTCGCGGCTTTTACCACAGTTCTCTTCTCTTGATTTATCCTCATGCCAGACAGCTCCTACCAAGAAGTCATGTGGTCTCACACTCTTCTCCTATACCCTTTTAAAACTGTATTTAATCTACTCAGTGGCTTCAGATGCTATTTTCTCTCTTCCCCTTTTAATCATCCTACATACTTCTTTGAAGGTAGAATCAAAGCAGCTGCTCATCCTTGATCAGTGGTACAAAAATATATCAGGGATTGATTGATTCAGACAGGGTACTGTCTCCTTCACATCCAAGAGCAAGGAAATAAGGTCTGAAGAGCTGTTAACTATGCAGTATCTGTAAGGCAACCAAAGGGAAGACATGCCTCCAGGACAAGTTTAGCTGAGCCAGCTCAGGTACTCATAGCAATGTCAGTGGAGCTCAATGGGCCTCAGTTTGCCTGCAGGTAGGTGATCCTATGCTGAAGTCTATGCCACTACACTTTCACAGCATCTCAGGTTAAAATACACAAGCTAAAGTTCATACTTCGTACACTTGTGTGGAAACCACACCTCTGTCTGCAGTACAGGTATATTTTTAGACAACACATCTGACATTAGTACTGCACTGCCAAACAAAACAAACAAACAAAAAAAACCACACACACACTACACACACAACAAAAACACCAAGTAAAGAAATGGAACAGTTGGTCCTATTGTGTTAATAAAAATTAAAATGGATCAACAGCATCCACACATTCACCACAGCAGAAGGGAGATCTCCTCTAAAGAACAAAGGCATAGGGAGCTGATTTCACCAGCTGAACCCAATACTCCATGGTGGCAGTGATCAGCATCACAGTTTTCAGCTTTTGCTCCTGCTCAGTAGGCTTTTGCCAGTAACACATCCTAACAACAGCCAGCCCTCCAACAGCAGTGTTTTTAGACCCCGTGCAGCTTGAACCCGCTTCACCACGATCACAACCAGGAAAGCTTTGGCGAGCAAGCAGGTCTATTGCAGAGACAGAAATATAGTTAACAAATCGGTACACCTTGTAGCACAAGTTCACTTAGTATCCCGAGTTTCTATATAGTTTTATACACTTCATAAACAGCTAGCTGGTTATTGTGCCCCATCATTTCAGTCACCGTGAGCAGATATTTAAGTTCTTTCAGATTTGTTCTCCTAAGTCAGTACTTCCAGCGCCTCAGGTTTGTTTAGCTCACTGGCATTCAGTGTGCAAGCTTCCTGGTGTCAAATGCCTAATCTTACCTTCCAAAGGAGAACACAGTTCCAGTAACACTCACTTCAGTGTTTTTCTATTCTGGGAAACAAAACAAAAACAAACAAATGCGCCATTTTCCCCAGTTGCCCTTAATTTGACTTCACTATGGTCTACATTAAGAGAAACAGCAGCTAAACTGTCTTTGAAACTTTATTCACCATAGCCAGAAAAAAAAAAGTGAAAAAAGGAAGAAAAAAAGACTGGTGAAATGCCTTTAAAACATGCTTTAATCTAGCTGGAATGTCATAAATTGCTTCCAGATGTGCTCCATACAAAAGTCAATCATAGCTATTTATACTGACACTCTGCAGTCCAAACAATCTGAATCCAAATGCCATGTCTCTGCTACAATAAAGCTATAAATGTCAGTTTTGTTGAATTTGGAGAGGTGTTGAAGAGTTCATGCTAGTTTGCTTTCTGGGCTATTTGTTAGCCAGCAATTATTTAAGAAAGAAAAAAGAAGAAACTTTTAAAATAGGTCCTTTCCTTGCCGAGCTATTCTTAAAGCACACCTGACACCTTCCAATCATGACCTTGAAAGTGCCACAGGTTACAAGTTGAAATTCATTTCATAAGTTAGAAAAATGTAGTGCTTAGGCTATGAGCCAAGAATAACTGAAGGGCTTGGCAAGGCTCCCATGCCCTCCCTTAGACTGAACACACACGTAGTACACCTGGGACTAAATGAACTGAAGTACAGTAAAATGACACACTGAGTGCAATAATACCTCTATTCAATAATCTTCCAGGGCACTGGGAAAAAAATATTCTCACTATAGGAAGAAAAATAAAAAGAAATTTGGAAACTGTATCTTAATCAATTGTTTGGCCGGCGACACATGGCCATCAGAATCAAAGCGTTCTTCACTTGGGAACGCTGAATAACCAGCATTTAGATGAAGAGATGACCTACGTAGCTATCTTGCACTATTTCAGGAAAATGTATCATTTTTGTGTAGTCTCCACAGAATTTTCTGGTTGATTTTTATAGGCTTCATTAAGATTTTTTTATTTATTTATTTTTTTTACCCTGCGAAAATGCACCTGCAGTTCAATTTACGTATAAATGTTCATAGTTATAATTCTGGCTTTTTGTCAGTAGAAGACAAGGGAATTCTCTTATCGCTGCTTGCAGTTTTGGGAATTAAAATGTTTCAGAAAATCGTAATATGTAATGAATGTTTTCTCCAACTTTCCTGGCTTTTTATTTCCCTTGATGTTTCCTTCCTACTCCAAAGACTTCCCCTGCCTTCCCTCAGTTCTTTGCCTTCTCCAAAGTTCAGAAAAGCATCCTACAAACATTCCTTCCTCTCAGGCTAAGCCGTAACACTGAATGTCATCTGTCACCACACAGTTGAGAAAAAATGGCCACAAAATGTACATTTTCAAGTTCTTTTCTATATTTTCAGGGAAAGGATACAAACTGCACAAAACATGGTAGTTTAAAATTCAAATTGTATATACAAGCAGAAGAAATGAGAGACTTTACAAACAAGATTTGTACTCTCACTTCAACTTACTGGAAACTTATTTTTTCATAAATCTCTGCAGTCAGAGATTACATGAAGCAGCAAACATAATGCCTGTATTTAAGAACTGGGGGGAGGAACCTATCCAGTGAACTACCGAGCCACCAGTCTGGCCCAAATATTATGCAAGGTTTTATAACCTATTTTGAAGGAATGTAATTTCTGTGTAATTGCAGGGGGTTAGAGGAGAGATAAGCAACACAGAAGCAGAGAAGCTATTCAAGTTAAAAGACAATTTTGGCACAAGAACAAATGATTAAGAATTGGCTACGAATACATTTGGACTGGAATTTACAGGCACATTTCTAACCCTCAGAAGGGTGAGGGCTACAGCAGCTGTCCTGTGGGACTAGGAGGGAGGAAAATCATTTCACAGTGGGGGCCAAGAAATTTATACGATTTCAGTGCCCTGAAACAGTAGGGATGCAAGTTGGTGATGCACAAACTGCTTTCCAATCTATGTTCGTGCGTCTCTATTTCAAGCTCCTGTCAACCAGCAAGATTTTTTCACTACTAATGTATTTCTTTGACCCAGGTGATGACAGTAAACTTCATAAACCTTCTTCCCCCGTGAATCTGACTACACCTCGATCCACGTTATCTCACATCCTCAGACTACCAGAACACACGCGGAAGGTCCCTGCCACATCCAACGTAGTGGCAAAGACCTGCTATGCTGCCGGCGTTTAATGTTTTAGGATGTGTGTGTACTAGCTAATTACTTTAGGTAAATAACTGCTCTATGCTCTGTACATAATCCTTGCTATCTTCTCTTTCTCTGGCATCATGTTCTCCCCTCACCTGCGCATCGAGCTTAGCGCTTAGCTCACAAACTTCCCAAGTCCAGGACTTGCAGTCTTCTGAGGAGGCACCAGCCATGCTCTGGGACACAGCAAAACCCAAATAATTTTGGCAACAACAATAACTAACACTAACCACTATCACTGGCCTCAAACGCTATGAATCTGTTCTGCGTTTGCAGCTGGGCTGTGATTCTTCTGAAGCACCAAAGGCGCTGCCAGCAGCCTACATATTAGATTATTACTTCAACCCGTCCTCCTCATCCAACAAAAAGTACCGTATCTCCAGATCTGCATAGCTTCTGCATTTGTGATGGCTGACCCCCAAAAAGAGATAGAAGGAGAACAAAAGTCAGTAAAGTTACCAAAATATACAAGTCCCTTACAGCTACTGTTTCAAGCAAACAGGTTTGGAGCCAATATAATAATTTTTACCAATACCACACAATGTTTTATTTGCTTTAGATTTGTCATCATTTATTGGAAACAATAATCCTTAAAAAAAAAAAGAAAAGAAAAAAACAATCCCATATGTTTAAAATTATTTACTACAGCTTTAAAAGTAACAAATGAAGCACTTGAGTCTCAGATGTGTAACCAGTAGGGAGTTGGCTCGATGCATCAGTTTTTACACCTCTTGCAGTTAAATCAGAGATCCAAATGCAAAATCTAGCACTCAGTGGTGAACTTATAACACTCCCTGGAGGAGTGTGTCCATAAACCATTCAGTGGATTACACTCATCCATACAATACTTTATTTTATATATCCCGTCCCCAGAAAAAAAAAAAAGAAAAAAGCTTAACTAAGGTGAAATTAAGGTTGCGTAAACTATATATCATTTTTGTCATCATATTTTTAAGTCCTTGCTTTCCTTTTTGAGACTTCATTAGAACAATTTTCCATTCTCTTTATCTCAAATGGATTTGTTTTTCCAAATTTGATTCTCAGCCAGAAAAGGACTCCAAAAACACCCAGTGACATATGTGGCATAGCCGTGCATGGCTCAGGAGCATTCTCAGGCCTTTGTGAGCACGCTCAGCATAGCTGAGCATAGCTTTCAAAAATTGCTGCATTGGCTTTTCTGCACAATATCCTTAATGGCAGTATTTGGGGAGTCTCATGTTACTTCTCATGTACTTAAAAGTCTTGCAGACACCGAGTCTTTCTCAATATGTTTCTATTTACATATATACACATGAGTGTGTGCATGTGCTCACACCCACGTACACATGCAGACACACAGATAGATAGATGTGTATGCACACAGTTTAGGGCCAAATCTGCAATGGGTAAATTTCACTGAATTCAGTGGAAGCTACATCAGATAACAAAACCTAAGGACAGAGAACCTGCTTTATGGCGTAGTGACTCTTTCGAAGTTCACAGAACATAATAAATGTGAATATTTCTAAGGTCCTTCAGATATTTTTTTAGAAAGTAAAAAGCACATGACCTCATAACAAGAACAGTGCTTTTTTTGTCCCAGTGAAGAGTACTCTCCAATCCAGGGAAAAAGCACTCTTGTGATGCAAACCTCCTGGAAAAATCAAGACACTGTAGTGCCAATGCCAAGTTCTTCCTAGGCCAACTCGCCTCTGACTTCATTTGGATGCGGTCTGTCCTCCTGACTTTGGGAGCCAAACTCCGGCATTTTCCAACCAAGGACATTCCACATCATTCACAGCTAGGTGGAGGCACTCACCCAAGAGAACCTGCATCAGCAAAACCTCCCTGCTAATCATACCAGATACTCCTGGGATGAGAAGCTGTAAGCCTCATTTTTGAGCTGTATGAAGCTCAGGAACCACAAGCCACCTGCCTTACCTTGAGTGCACTGCAATTCGTGCTAAAAGGTGCCAAATAAAAGATAAAGCTTACATCCAAGACAAGAGCTGGGCAAGGTCCCGAACATTAAAGAACTAGTGGAAATACACCCTGTGGTAGGAAAAGCAGGATCTCAGAAACTAAACAAGAGATCCAAAATTTCTGCATCTGACATTGTCCATCAGTTACATCCCCTCTTTTGCTACCAGACTGTATCAGTGCCTAAACAAAACCGCAGGGTTTCATCTCCCTCTTTCCTTGGCTTTTCTTTTCAAAGAGGAAATTTATTTTAAAATTTCTTTTTAAAAGGCTGTTTACTCAAAAGGAAAGGTATTATCAGTCAGAGGAGGAAAAAATATAAAATTCACAATTGATTTAAACTTCACAGTCATTTGTGGCATGTTTTCCAGCCACACAGGACATTTATCTAGCTAACCTAGCATTTGTTGTTCTTCTCCACGTTTTTTGTTTTTGTTTTCCAAAGAGAAACTTTTAATGACTGTATAGAAAATTTTGCCTTCAGAAAAGTGGCATTAAATGCCAAAAGCATAAGAAAAAGTGGAAAATTTAAGTCTGAAGAAATTTTCTATTTATCATATAACAATAATTACCAGCTTTACTATGGGGCCAAACTCTTTCCCTTCCCACCTTGCCCCCAAAGCCCCTGCTAGGCAAGCCAAAAAGGCTCTTTGCTCGTGGAGAGGGTGATGATGATGCTTCCTATGACAGACAACTGAACCAACTATGCAGCACATGGCTCTCACTATGAGCTTACTTCTACACCTCCTGGTTATTAAAATTTTGGAGTAAGTTGCTCCTGGACAGTAGCGTTTGATTAGGCAGGTGCCACTGACTGTAATCTATTAATCTTTTGGAGCATACCAGTTATCCAGATTTCTACATTTATAATCATTTCTCAATCATGCCTGCATCAATTTATTAAGTCCCAGAGAAACTTCCACCGATTCTCTATTGGTTCCCTATGACAGTACCATTTAGGAAACCACTGTTCTTATAATGTGCTTTAATTCCTAAAGATTTTTTTTTTTGTAGTTGACATCTGAAGCGATATTACTGAAAACCTATTTCTTGCCATAATACCACTCTATGCCCCCCACACAACAACAAAACCAAAACAAGTCTTATTCATTGTAAAATGGACGTTCTCTTTCTGGGGATTAAGGATTAAGTTCATGGCAACATAGTAATAAATAAAACAAACAAACAAAAAAAAACACATCTAAGCAAGCAAGCAAACAAATCACATTCCACTGTGTTCACAAAACTTGGATCAACACCGAGATTGCTTCTCATACTATTATCTGAGCACACAGTTTTACCTTGCTTGCAGCCTTAAGGATACATACTTAAAATATGCTGGCTTTACCACTGAGAATTTCTAGCTACAGGAAATCTCCAGCCATCATAAATCAGTTTCATGCTCCATAGGCGCTACTGGAATGGAAACAGCAGCAATGGCAACTCATCTGCAGTTTCTCCTTCTCCTCAAACTACGACGAACTGCAAGCTGAACGGGTCAGGCTAACAGTAATACCAGTGACACATCGATCCATTGTATGACCCCATGCTAAGGAAAAACGCACACGGAGAATATGCAAAAGTGGCTATCAACTCAATTAGTCAGTTGAAGTAAATATGCCCTCAAGTGTTAGGAAACTGAAAGGCCATTTTGGCTATAAAATATACAAGGAACCTTAATGTTATGGTCACAGTAAGACAACAGCACACACATCACTCATGGCACAATTTATCTAGTCTTTGAATGCAGCTCTCAGAGCTCCTGATGTAAGATTTTCATTAGGCATTATGTGGCCAAATGTGAAAGCCAAGCCAGAGAACCAAACACACTCAAACGCACAGACAAATTAAGAACTTGACATGGGCTATAAAAGACGACAGTGGGCCTCTCGTATGAGTCACAAAATAGTAAGTTTTGAAACACACTGGCCAATAAAGAATAACCTCCCCCTCCTCAAAAAATTAAGAGGAATTTGGTGAGCAATAATAGGTAATGGTTTGTTCATCTATCTACCAGCCCAGCTCCAGAGACTAATCTCCTCCAATTACATAGTTCTCTCTCGTCATGCCATACTTCAGTGACCACATCTCTATGTCAATGTTTTTTAATTCTTCTATCTCCCCTGATCTTCTGCTTTAAAATGCTGTCCTAACTCTTTGCTTATATTGCTCTGCTGAATTTCCATTATCTTGAAAAAATATCCACTGCTGTTCATTTTTTTCCATGTATTTTGTGTTGTTTTGTTTTTTTTTTTTTTAATCAGCTAATAAAATCGCATCAGAATGCTTCTTAGTGCAGCCCAAGCAAATACTGCAATCAAAGTACAAGGAGATAGAGTACAATATGCAAGAGATCTCAGAGACTGAAATGAGAATACAATTTCCCATGAGAGAGTTCTGTGTTCAAGCCATTTAACTTTAAAACTAGTTCAATATTTGAACAAGACACCATTTTATTCCCATTCAAAGTTTAAACACAGATCACTTCGAAATCAATCATAAATTCAAACCTCTTTACTTTAGAAACTGTTTCAATATTTAAATGCTTTTTTTCTTTAACGTAACAGCAGCTGAAGGCTGCAGAAGCAGAACTGACTTTAAGATCTTTAAAAGCAATGCTATTTTCTTGCCAATACATACAAAAGGCAGTTCTAGGAAAAAGAAAAAAAACACAAAGGCAAGGCTGTGCTTTGCTTCTGAGCTTAAGAACAAAGTTTGGACAAAGAACACACAGCCCAGTCTTCAGTCCAAACTAAAGTAAACGAATCTGGTACGGGTGCTTTTCAGAGCTCAAGACCATAACTCCACATTATTCCATCGCTTTTGTCCTCACCTGGGTGCAAGGGAAAAACCAGACGGCCAGTGGGATCTACACAGACAAAGAACAACCCTCCTGTAGGGACAGCATTCCTAGCAGAGTAACAGATCTGTAATTCAGAGTCCATTTGCCAACCACCCCAATTCAGTCCCTTTCCTCACCCACTGTTGCTGTAGCACCTCACAAGCCTCACGCACTGGCTAGCGTTGCAGAAACTCACGACACTAGTTCTGTCACACAGAGAAAGTAATTTCTCTTGGTGAAGGAACAACATTTCACACCTGCATTTCATTTTCATATAAAGATCTCGAAGTTGAGCGCGTGATTTTTCAGTTTGTTTTCAATCCAAAGTTGTCCTTAAAAGTCATTTTCGAGATGGGCAACTTACCACAGTGAGTCAGTGATGATTCCTCAAATGCACCAGCATCCTGCTCTTTGGCACACACCACTCTAACTACTTTCAAACACAATTGGTTTCTAAAAATTACCTTTTGTGCTTTTGAACTCTGTAAAATATTCAAAAGCACAGAAGGCATTGACAAAAGGCATTGACAAAGGCCCGACATACAACTAAGGGCAAGTACTACACTGCAAAACTGTGTGTACCGAGTAGAAAAGACAACCCAACTCAAGATTATTAACCTCAGTGCTGCCCTATTCTAGTTTCTGGTCAACTTCTGTCTGTTAACAGACGCCTTTAAATGGATTAAGTGTCTGTATTACCAGGAGGTGACAGCAAAACCACAAGAATTAGGCTTTGTCTTTGCAATAACAAGGCATTTACCTACCTACAGCTTTGCATGAACACGAGAAATATTTGGCTGTACATGGCAGGCTTTAAAAACAACACAATAAACCCATCTCCATGGGTAGAAGTTGTGCTGTTCACCCAGGAGATACACTAAGCAGCTCACATCTGAGACTGCCACCTCCTCAGGAAAGGGCAGCTGCCATTCATAACCCTCTTCCCTTAATCAAACAATGACAGGACCATATTTCCAAAATGCAATGGGCCACTAGCATCATGCAATAGGCCACTAGCATCATGCAATAAAGGAACTCTATTTCCTCCCCTCCCCTTTTTACATACCCCCAAACAAAATATTCAGTTGTAATTGACACAGTATTAACATGTCCTCTAATATTTCACATATAACGTCATTGAAAGCTCAGTATTGAGCAGGAAGGTATTTGATGAATCAAGTAGATGAAGCCAAGATGTAGTTATTAGATGCATTACATCTTTAGCACATCATCTGTAAAAACGTCCAGAGTAAACTAATGCTCCAGGGGAAACCTGACCTTTAAGAGGCTCCCTAATACTACATCTAAATTAATGTCAGTGACAGGCACTTCAATCTGAAATAGCAGGGTTCTTTCGTTCCATCTACGCTACCTATTCATCCGTTTACTTGAGCGTAAATGTGCGTGTGCATAAATGAATTTGTGTCACTCTGGCACTAGGGGAGCTAGTGGGAAACAAAAGGAGCTCCTAGGTTTTTGGATTACTATTTCGTACCACTGCTATGCACACTATTTTGGACTACTCATTCACAATCTTGCAAGAGTAAGGAAAAATCAGGAAAAATATTTTTTATAGTAACTAAACATATTTCTCCAAAGTATCAACTTTACACTGAAAAATAAACATGCTTGAACTAGAGCAGGATGAAACTCTTACAGCAATCAATATAGCAAGCTATGCTGAATTTGTTTTAAAGAGTTGGGCTGGGCTCTGACATGACTGGTGGCCAAGATAAAAATCATAAGTGAGAGCAGTTCTGCCATTTCAAAACAAAACGTTGCAAATAAATTTGCAATGCAGTAGAAGACATTTCTGCCTTGGGGAAAAAGAAACAAATAAACAATCCACTGCAAAAGTCTGATAATGGAATAAAGTCATGGCAGCTACTCAAATTGGCACTAACTATGGTGCCCAAACCTTCACTTATTTCTCTTATTTTCCGTTCTATTTCAGAGGTTTGATGGTCAAGTGGGCGAGCAACTGCAGAGCATTTGCTCTGCTGTCCTTCTTCCAGGCTCCTTAGGGTGCTCCTCCTCCCTTGCCCACACCCCAGGCATGGCCAAGCCTAGGAAAACCTGCACTCCTTCTGCAGGGGGAATGCCATGCCCCTCTGTGCCAAACAAACACGCACTTCTATTTCCAAAAGGTATGTCTTCATGAAATAGAAACTGAAGGTTGTACCTTGATGCAAAGGATTTATGCCTTGCTCTGAAATGAGGACTGCCAAACCCTAGCGAACTAAAATTGCTAAGTCCTTTCACATTTTGTTGATCAAGAACCTTCTTATTAGAAACGTTTTTTTCTTTTTTCAGACCCCAGGTGGGCCATAAACTATGCTGGAATTGGTGTCTATGCAGCAAAGAGCTGCCTTGCATTTTAGCTTTTTTATGCATAGCTTTTTCTTATAAAGACACAACTGATCAGGAATTATCATAATCCCATACTGAGATGCAGTCCTAGAAACAGAGCGCATAAAACATTAACGTCACTAATACAGACATGACAAGTTTCAACTCTCAGCTAAACAATCCACCTCCTTCATACTAACGTCATCCTTCGGCCCATGGGCTATATAAACATTGTCAAACCTGGTTTCAATATAGAGAGCACATTAACGTTCCCACTAACACGCATTTCCCAGTAACCACCCTGTTAGATTGCTTAGTTCAAGCTCTCTGACATATCCCACAACCTAGCAGATAGTTCAGATTCATAAGCTCAGAAGATACAGACATTGTCAGCTTCCTATGTAGGTATTAAAAACAAAAAACACTTTTGTGTACACTCAATAGCCCTGCTAGTACAAAAACTCCTATGAGGCTCCTAAGAAAATATTCTTGTGTAAAAAAAACAGCCCTTCTCTTTTTAAGTGATGGTCTTTAACTTATTTCTTCACACAGCCTAAATTAATGGGAAGAAAAAATAAGAGATGCTATTCAGAGGGCATAATCCTTTCCGTGACCTCAGAGAGCGTACCTAAGACCAATGGATCCAGGGATGACTCTTAACGTTTCCCAAAAGCACGCCAGTGAGTGGCTACTAAGTTTAATGTACAAGATGTAGAAATTCCCCGACTTTGTCCACTACAGACCCTCCATAATAAAGTGAGATCCTACTCCAGACACATGAACTTTGCCTTTTGCCTGGTACTTGGCGACAGTGCAGCTGTATCAGTATCTAGGATAAATGGATGCAGCTGCACGTGCTAAAACACGGCACCGCAAGTTAATCTCATGTGAGCCTCTTTAGCGAGTCTGTGGTCCCACAAAGTACAGCACAGATACCGTACAAGCACTGTGCTACAGGCATTACTGTGCTCCCCCTTGTCTGCCTGGATTATAGGGTGGTTTACTATGGGTTGGGGACCTATATACGAGGAGCTCACACTTTCAATTTTCAAGTTCAGCAGCTGGAAAGGCAAATATCCTCAGACAAAGTTCATTAGCCTGGAGATTCATGGCCAAGCTTCTGCAATATTGCAGGAAGATGCAATTTTACATTTGGGTTATGATATTTTGAAGTACTTGATGGAGCTGGAAGCCAACAAATCTCAACTAACCTTACCACTGTGCCTGACGGTGTGTTGTGCAAAATACAGATGTTTTGAAACAAAATGATTTTGAAACAATTTACGTTTAACACAGTGAAATTAAACACACAGAGCCAGACATGCTAACTTCCACGTTATTGAGTAACACTTAATACCTTAAAGAAGTGAGAAACAGGAAAGAGATTTAGGGATTTAGAGGTCAGCAGGGAATTACTATAAAGCCATCTGATTTCTTAGAAGAAAAAAAAATAAGAGTTGAAAGCAAAATTGAATTAATCCCAGAAATATGTAATGAATGCCCCCTACTAATCAGACTATGGGCAGCACTCAACATAGATAAAGGTCCAATCAACCTTTAAAAGAAACAATGCCCTCTCTGAAGTCTTTTGACTCTTCCAAGTTCACTAAATTTGACCCAGAATACATACGTCTGGAGAGTCACTGATCTCATAGATCCTCAGAACGTGTAATCAGAGCAACTCTACTGACTTCAGGAAGTCTGCTCATGTTCACCTCTTGCCAGCTGAGCCTCTGGCTCCAGATTTCTGTGTGCAGTCGTGAAATCCCAATTTCAGTATATTTTAAGACAGCTATAAGAGTAGCCCAGGCTAAAGAAACTGTTGCAGTTGTTAAGTAAAAAAAAAATAAAAAAAGATAAGATCTTAATTATAACTAATAGCTGAAAATATCCTATATATTCTGGTTAGCACTTGAGACTTATCCCGTACATTTAGGTTCAAAGTAATTTTGCTTTGGGCTACAAAGCTCACTTTTAACTTCAGCCAGCTTCTACTATCAACTTTCCAGGATAAAGTTTAATAAGGTTTACTCATAAGACTTAAGTTGTTAATGTATACTGCACACTTTCATGTACAGCATGCCTACTGAAATGCAAGTCTTCAAAGGCAACGATCTGAATATCGTCTTATATCAGCCAGAAGAAGGTCTGCCCAAACATCCCAGTCAGAGCTATTTCAACCATTCAGCAGTCCAATTACTTATACTGCATTAGACCTTCCAACTCTATGAATGTAAACTGTTTACACTCAGGCAGCCAGGATTGTACTGATAGGGTTGTACATCATGAACAATTTTGTCAAAATACGGTGTTTCAAATATAATTGCCAGAAGAGATGTAACATGTAGGCTTGCAGCCTCAAGTGCAATTGTCTAGCACACATAATGCATGCAGCTTAAACTAGTATGTGTAATTCCATTTAAAAGCAATGTAATAAAATAATTTGGACTGAGTATTATCCCCATCACACACAGGACTCTCTAAAATTGGAAGTAATCTGGAATAAATTAACACAGACTAAATTCACTTGTTTCACTTAGCATACAAATGATTTCTGAAGATGCTACTATTAGCTAGTCTTTATAACTTAATTTGGAAGATGACAACAGCTACTTTTTCTTTCACTCCCAGATCAGATAAACAAGTTATGTCCTGCAAGGAGGGGTGGTTCTAAAAGACCTTCCAAATACGCCTTGAAAATATTTATTCTATCAGATCCTCAGAAACAATATTCCTAGATCCTTACTGTGGCTCTGCTATTTCTGGAGAGTTTGGGGAAGAGGACACCGGTCTGAAGAACAAGGATAAGCAAGTGTCCTGCCTCCAAATTCTTCTGTCTCAACACAAGCGACATTGCGGTTGCTTTCTGCCTTCTAGCTCTATCAGTGAAGAATGAGTTCAACCTTGCCATCAAAAACTATCTTTATGAAATGTTGGTTCAATTCAACTCGCATCATCCCCTCCTGTTCCTCTGAGAATTTCAGCAGCATCCTGTGATAAAAATTTGAGAATTATAGGCACAACACCTAACAACAGAACAACACAGCTTGACTCTGATGGATCACACCGAGCTCTCCCATAATCACCTCTGAAGTTCTGGTTCTACCGCTAACTGCCTGCACAGCAAGCTGGAGAGGCCTCACATCAGTATGAGCTTTGATGAGAAGCAGCAGCAAAGTGCTGGATGCACTGTTTTTGTTTGACAAAGTCAGAAAATCAGCCTTACACCATCATCTTTTTCTCCTGCGTATCTTGACACCTTTCTGGGTGGGATACAGAGATGGAAAGCTGGGGAGAAAGGGAGGTCTTGCTCAAAACACACTGTCCCCCCCAACAATGATCTGATTCTTTCAGGATTCTCCAGAAACTGGAACATTTAAGTATATGCAAATATGAGGAACCATAAGCCCTGCTACCAAGTTGGGACCCACTAATAACTATTGCCTTATTTCTTATTACTGTACTGGACACCATTCCCTTGAAAAGCAATTCATCAGCTCAGCATAACAGCCACTTCTAAAAGACGCTTACTGTGATCATCTTTTTTCCCTGTATTCGGCCATTTGAGTGCAGCAATGGGGTTTCCCTCCCACACTTAGTACACACACGCTGTGCTAAGAAGCATCACACAATCTCCTGCTACACCGCTTGGAGACCCAGAGGACCCACAGGCAGGAGCAATCTCCGTTACCTAATTTATAGTGCAATTGATTCCATTTGGGTGGCTGGCAGAAGGCTCGCTTTCAATTTACATCACGATTTTGCTTCATGCGTTTTCTTTCCTGCCAAAACGCCACTCCTCGGGTGCCACCAGCGATGCCTGTTGAGTCACAGAGACCACCGTGCTCGGGGCAGGCAGCAAACAGAGCGCTCCCCGTGCTGTGCAGGCATGCCTGTTGGCATAGATCATGGACTTGGAGAGGCAAAACTAACTGTAAGCTGCTGAGCCACTTCCCTGTGAATCATTTTTATTTCTGTGGCTTGACTCCTAAGTTTTCCTTTCCCTCTCCTCTCAAATTGATGCCGTAATATGGTCACACTGCAGAAATCTGTATCACGGTAGGTACAATATCCCATAGAGCCGTATCGCCCTCTGATATTGAGGAGATTGCTCCTGATTCATCAAGGCTTCCTTGATGACTTACAATGGCTTGGTCAGGTCACAGGGTGCAGGCTGCAATTTCCTTTGCCTTTTTATTTGTATTAATCAGGAGTTGGGGACTGTATATCTTCCTGTTTCCTTACAGGCTTCAGGCATCACTGCATTATAGCGGCACCTGGTGGGATGGGTCAGGGCTGAAAAACACCAAGGAGCAAACGAGACCGCCTGAGCCGCGTGGGTCGTCCTTTCAGGGAACGCCAACACGTTCTGAACGAAACAAAGTGAGCATCGTTTTGTTCCTGCATGTCTTTGTAACACCTGTTGATGTGAAAAGTTCAAAATTAGTACTATTGGACCCCACCCTAGCATTCACTGAAGACATGCAAAATGCTGTAAGGAGAACGGAGAACATCAAGCCACATCTTGGAAACAGACTGCAACCTGAGGGATCTCGGAGATGCGCCACAGAACACCACAAAGAAAAAAAATATCTGATAAATAACATCTCAAAGGCCTCTCAACTTTTGATTCATTAGCTATCATTAGAAATTTATGAAAGTGTATTAGAAACAAAGCTCGGTTCAACCAGCCACGTGTATTCTAGCAAGAGGCTTACACACTGAGCCCTTTTCTTTTGATTACTGACTTCAATCTCATCATTTTTATTTTATGGGACACAAAGCATCAAATTCAGCTTCAGAAATACAATGTTCAAAATATAGTGGCCAATAAATGTTTCATCTTTTTCACAAACTAGACCTTAAAGAGCTTCGGTTATTTATTTTTATAGCAGCAGCATACATATGTGTATGACACAGTAAAGGATACTGATCTCTGAAGACCTCAGATTATCTTAAACTCTAGAAAATCAATATCAAATCCTGTGTTTATGGTTGTTTTCATTATTTATTTTAGAGTCTAAGACAGTGGACAGTGGAGGCTGCCAGTTTTGTAGGAAAAGAACCCAGCAAAGTTGCAGTTAGATTTATAGGTCTAATTTTACATTACAAAATAGACCATCTACTCCCAACAGATGAGTTCATTGTGGTTCATCAAAAAATAAACATTTTTGTTAAAATTCTGCATACAGCTGCCTACTCGTTCAATTGCTTTAGGCCTTACACTACAGCTGATGCTGAATGTGTACAATGAATTCAAGGGCTCCAACCAGGTGGGACTGCATTCAAGGGGCACTACTATCAACTGCCACACTGAAGCCATATGAGAAGGTGTTGCTGCTATCTCCAGATGAGGAATGGCATTTCAGCACACATGCAAATGAATACCAAGAATACCAGCTCTTGATTAATTTTAAAAAATGCAAGTTCATAACATATTAAAAGAGGCATAAAAGAAAAGTTTAGAGTGTAATATACACTAAAAAACTTTGGATGGAGGTAACATCAAAAGACCGAAGTACAGATTCGTGTCTCTTACTAAAGCACACCTTTTGAATTAACAGTGCCGAGCTAACTGAAGAAGCGAACTACTGAGTTAGGTTTACTTTAAGCATAGTTTTCAATTCCATATGAACTTAACTGAGTTGACTAAGACAAGGAAGAAATAATGCCTTAAGTTATGAAGTGCACCAATTAAACAACAGAAATACTAGCTTAAAAGGAAAATAGGCCATTAAAATGAAAGGAACTCTCGCTAATGCTGTGTAGGCTTTGACATACATTTAGGAACCAATCCCTCACTGCAGTAATGATTCTAGCACCATTTTCAGGCATCTGCAATCAAACATTAAAAAAAATAATTGACTGTAAACATCTCTCTTCCCCCGAATTCCTCATATCAACATTGAAGTGTTACAGAAAAAGTACTGCTACTATATAAAATGACTGCATACCCTTTGTATGAAATATTGTGATCTGTTCTTGTGACATAAGCAAGGTATAGACATGAAGAATTGCTAGAAACATTACGGGCACAGGAAGAATCCTGCAGGGTAGAAACTGGAAAGACCGATGGGAATCCTTTTAGTTTAAAGACGAGACATCTACTAGAAGGCATCTTTGAGGTTTGCAAAACAAGACAAGATACATTAGATATTCCTATTTATAACATATAATTAATTTGTGGAATTCACTGCTACCACACCGCACTGACATCAAAAGCACAGCAGGATTCAGATAAGGTTTAGACAGATAACATGAAAATCAAGTGTTACATCAGAGGGGATTTAAAAAACACAAGGGATTTAAGCCCTTTTGCTACACAGCACAAACAAAAGTCTAGTCGACAGAATTAAGAAGATACCATCATGTGAGAGACAGTAAGTTTACCGTAGGGTTTTCTACACTTTTGTCTAAGTATTCACCTCCAGCTTGTCTCAAGAGAAAGGACAGTGACTTAGATGGACCACTGGTTTGGTCTGGTATGGCAACTCCTATATTCTTATGTTCCTATCAGATAATCCCTGGCAACTAGAGTGAAAATGGATGGGCACCCATTCTAGGAGACAAAAAATTGTATCATTCTACTTCTCAGTGCACTGAACTGAATTATGTTAGGTTAAGTGTTGTCACACTGAATAATCTCAGGCTATATCACATCTCTAAAGACACAACTCAGTATAACGTGTAGGACACTGCACTAAAGTTTGCTACAGATCCAAACTGAGAGTGAGAAAAAAAAAGATAAACCTGAAGCCTAGTGAAACCTATGGCACCCACAATAATAGTAAAATCTATGTTAGAATATTTTAATTTAAAATGCTGTCTTATTCCAGAAATAGAAATTGCTCAAAGATACAAAACACCTGCCTCTTCTCTTGCTGTCTCTCCTCGCCCTATCTAACCTCATATAATCACAAACTGTATTAAATGTCAAAGAAATTCAAGAGCATCTCTCATTAAAGCAGCTGTGAGGGTATCAAAAAGGCAAAGACCCCTTCCGTTCTTAGAAAAAATAATCATGAATGGTAACTGTTAAAAATTTCTGACACTGAATTAAAGCACATCAAGATTTTTGTCCACAAGATGTGAGAAGAAGCTTAGGGTCAGTTTGCCTTACTTGGCTCTCTTTATTAGAGAAAAGGCTCAGTCTGCCTCTGCATTTGAAAAAAAAACTGTAAAGGCTGTTTTGCAAAACAAGCACAGTCACATTTGCACCTTTGGCTTATAGGTTAATTTTAACTATGACAACAACTACGGCAAAAATAAAAAAGTGAGGAAGAAGAGATGGGGGTAACAGAGCATTGACTAAAAGACAAAAGTCACAGCAACAAGATAATACAAGATCTCAAAACAGAGGTAAGCATACACATTTCTGCAACTAACTAAAGTATTTTTTAAACAATTTTAATTCGTATCATATACTAAACAAAAGGAGTGGTACGTAAATGGAAAGAAGACAGTGAGCCAGAAGAGAGCTGTTATAATTATCATGGCTATAGTGACCTTGCACAACAATGTTCTGCACCCATCCCAAAAAGTCACGACTTCCAGGTACTAGTTCCTTACTATCAACTCTTTCATAGGTACCTGCACCTTCCACTTACATACAACTAAACAAAACGTAAGCAGGGAGCGTGCCCAAAGTTACAAGCACAACTCTGTTAGCTGGGACATACAGGAGAAGGCTGAAGCACCTCAGTAGAGAAAGGCAGCCTTTCCCCAAGCCACATCCTCATGTAGGAACTCAACAGCAGCTCCACACTGCTTCCAGGTCCTCTCACTCCTCCAGGCAGGCTGTCAGGCCAAGCAAATCCGAGTATTTAGCTATTTCTGCACAACGTGGCAGTATTACGACATCCCTGATTCACCTACGGTACTGTGCAGCATAACTCCTGTGTCCAAAGAGCAGGCTTATCAATGAAAAAGAAATTCTGCAATCCCGAAAAAAAAATTAATTAAAATGGAAAAAAAAATTTAAGCTCCCAGTTCAATAGGGTAATAGGAACATGCCAAAAAAAAAGTGTGAACTTTTGGGGCTACTAATACTTAAGTTCCCTGGGTCTAATGATGTGTGTACACAGCTACTCACATGTCTAGGAGTTTGCAAAATTGAAACCTATGTATTTTTTATTTTGTTTTTAATTATGAAAATTAAAGCAAATTGGGGGACTTCATAAAATAAAATGCCTTTTTTTTTGGCCAGCCCCCACAGCTCCACAGCTATCAAGACCCAGAAATCAACTTCTAACATGGCCTTTCATCCATTTATATAGAGATTCTTTGAAAGTATCTGGAGATTTGGTGACTGACAGCTCCACATGCTTCAAGAATTCCTACATCATGCACAGTAGGGTTTGATTTAAAATAATAGTTCCATATTATTGTACAATTCTGAACAATTTATTATAGAACTCACAATGTTTATACAGCTCGTTCATTACCTTCTAAGACAAGCAGGTTAATACTAATTTATTCCTGGCACTTGCTGTATTATTTTTTAAGACGTAACGTGGCAGACTCTGCTCTGACGAAGCCACGACTCTTTCCATTTTCTTCCACGGCGATGCTGCCATTTTGAAGAGCCACACACTGCCTTTGCTCTGCAGTGCTGCAAGTGGTTCACAGCAAACAACAAAATGTTGCTGGCAGCATCTGCCACTTGGAAACCTGCCAGTCAGCCTCAAAACCACAGAGAAGCTTGTGTTGGGATTTACTCCATTTCCATCCTTTTGGAGGTTCAGCTTTTACTGCTGTCCTCAGTAGCCCTCCTAGCAGCTGTACAGTAGAGCTTTGATCCTTTTACAGAAGGAAAAAAAAACCCACACCCCTCCAATTACTAACAATTACCATCATATTTATAGAGATCGTCTCACCTGCACATCTGCATCACTGGGTCTGCAACAAACCAAAGTCATAGAAGAGCATTTTGCCCTCAGTAGTTATAGTTAACGTGAACCTTGGTGAAAGCAAGTACCACATTAAAAAAAAAAAAGTATTTTGCCAGTTGCTGAAAAACATTGAGTTTGAGAAGAGCACATCAGATCTGAAACACTCAGCAACTTTCATCAGCATTTCAGAGAGGAGGAAGAGGCTATGCAAGTTTCTTAATGGACATACAGGAAACCTGCGAGGATGATGTCTCCAAATTTGGTCCAGACATTAGAGATGATAAAATTCCTTATGAAAATATTAAAGGATCTTTCTGACTACATATCAGACATCTCAATATTGGGTTTAAAAAAAAAAAGGGAGGGAGGCAGGCATTGTAAGGCTACAAGCAAAGAAAGTCTTCCATAAATCCTACGCCGAGATTGCTAACATCTGTCTGCAGTGCTGTTTATTGATTTATCATAATCAGTAATAACTGTTTTATGGTATCATGAATACGCATTTCACATCTTTTACACTTACTTGCAATTAATGCACTCAAAGTATCATCTTATATTTTTTATCGTCTTATATTTTTTATCATATAAGTATCGTCTTATATTTTTTATACCATAGCTTATTTTTTGTGTTTGTTTTATTACACTTGGTTTCACATTGCTAACGCTGCTGTGAGGCTCTGTTTGCTGTAGCTCTTGGCTGCCTATGCACAATGGCAGCAGGCACTGGCTTCAGTGCTGTGACATATCTACTTAATTAACACAGCTGTTGTATCTACAGTGTGAAGTACCTAGCAATGGTGCCATTCTGGAAAGCAGGACTTGAAAAAAAAAAAAGACAAAAAATTACAGTACGACTTTGAACTGCTTTAAAAAAAAATAGAGAAACACATCCCTGTATGTCAACAGGTCTCCTCTATTTAATTATGTACCATAGAATACTGTAGAACACTCTAGAAAGTACAGTTTCATATTTTTAAATTCACCTCCTTTGTCTTCAATGAAATTGGCACTTCATCTGCATATGAACAAAACCGGAGCATCTATCTGAAACAAAAATCAAAAAACACAACTGCAATTGCTCTCCTGTGGTAGTGTGCTTTTACCTCTCTTTCTACAGCGTCCATTCTTAAAAGTGATTCCGCTCATCTTGACGTAAGACATAACACAGCAACATCTCCCAACACAAGCAGATATTGCCTTTTTCCTGAAAGCTCATAATACACCTCCCCTCGCCCCCCCCCCCCCCCCCAAACAAAACAAAACAAAAACAAAAAACAAATCACTGGTGTTTTTCAAGGTTTTATTTTGTGGCATTCAGGAAGTAAAAAAAAAAAAAGATTCACTCAAGATGAAGATTACGTACTCATTACACATGAACACTACACTTAAATATAATTTTTAAAATGTCTTCTGCAGATCGTATGAGCTGGGCCACAAAATGAGTCAGTTGTACCATTGAAAAGAACATAAAAAACCACAAACAGCAACATACCCAGTTTCCTTGAGATCTGCTGTCCATGCAGATGCCATGGTTGGCAAATACGGGTGAAAATTAGTAAATTACTTTGGAAGAGCACCATCCACTGGGACTTTATCCAGATTCAAGGAGCCCTCATGATCACCACAGATGGGACAAATACGACATAGCAGCTTCAACAGCCTCTCCGCTTCTTCACCAACACGCTGAACCCTCTGCTTATACCCCAGGTACAAATTAACTCAGTTACATAAAGTAAGCAATCTCTCTTCCTAAGTGTCTGTTAGATTCCACTTACACTTTGCACGGAGAACTCAGAGGGTTTTCAGCAGTTCCTGGACTGAGGACATTCGAGCTACTGGTGTCCAGGTACTCAGTGCACGCCACCCAGGGTTTTCCCCACATCATCAGTGAGGAATGGCGAGTCCTGCTGTAACGATGTGCCTACCTTATGAAGCTTCGACCAAGACCATTCTCGGCGAGAATGGGCAAGATCATTCTCTCATGGTCATGGGGTATCCGACCACTAGAAGAGAACTCTTCTCTTCTGACTGTGAAGCAGACCCATCTTTGCTCATCATACAGTTACTCCAGGACTACTGGTGCGTAGCTGAATCACTGAAGCCTGTGCTTACCACAGTAAGGAACTACAAAAACAAGGGAGATTCCTCCAGTTGTTTGCATAAAACTGGCAAACACCAGCTGTAACACTTCTGAAGAAGGCAGCTGTGGTATACCTCACCTTGCAGATCAGAGCACACACTGAAAAGCATTTCCACACCAACTGCTCATGAACGCTTTATTTTCCTAGGCATAAATGCACTAAGTGTGCACCACTGTGCCACTGAATGAAACCTGGAAATTTCATTTCAAAAGCTCATCTAGCCACTGTGCCAGGGTGAGCCTAGTACAAAAATAAAAAAATTAAAAAAACACCTCCCCAAATGCTCTAGAATATAGTTAGTACAAAAATCTACGTGTACAGTAATAAAGTCTGAATACAATTTATAAAAGCATTACTAAATATTATGTAATATAAATATATATTCCCTCTAGCTTCATATACACTCTCACATAAATTCATAGCTAGATAGACAAACAGATGTAAGGTAACTTGCCTACAAAGTCAAAGTGGGACCGGAATGGAAAATTGCTACCTACCACACAATCTTGTTTCATCTGTTACAGTCAAGATCCAGGTGAAGAAATCCTACACTAGTATTTTATTCTCAGAAATCTGAAGTTTCTTGCAGTACTTCACCCAGGGTATGCATCCAGAACTCTGTAAATCAAAGAGAGACGATCCTGTATCTATTTCTGGTGTAAGATGGAACACTAACCTGGAAGCCAATTAAGTGCAAAGAAAAACATTTTGATTGAAACCGATTTTCAAGGCACTCAAGAGACTGCATCCCCTGCAAGTAAGAGCAGAGGGAATGACACAAACAGAAAAAAAAATCTCTATTTCAAGACCATTCCTACAAATACAGACCTAGAAATGCACTGACCTTTCCTGCGACCCTTTTAGAAGAGTGAAGTTTGTGGAGCCTTTGGTTTTGTAAGCACGAGATTGTAGTGCCTTTCCCAAAACCGTAAGATGTTTTGTAGCTCTTCCCCGAAACAAACCAATCTAGACAAATATTTGAAGACTTTTCTTCATTCTCGTAGTTTGAATTCGCTACAGTACACCTTTATCAGAAGATACTGAAAGGAAACTTCTGATGTCTCAATCAGCTTTTTCAGGCTTCCTGCTATGTAGCACAGAAGCCCATCAAAATCTCCAGCTGAGGACATTTACAACCCTTATTTTAACCAAACGGATTGACTAGGGTTCCGTAAAAAAGGGGTAAACTCTCACTCAGCTATTCAAATTGGCACATTTACCAACAACAGATCTCCCAACTGTTAAATCCCCAAGCTACACTTCCAATTTAATCCAATGGGGAAAATATTTCCCACTAGGATCATGTTCAACAATAGCGCTAACTGGTCTCATTATTCTTACTAGTTTGTAGGAGGATACGACAATGACTGTAAAAAGAGAAGCACGAAAGTACCAGCTCCTCCAAGATTTTTCCTTTGTCTCCATGGACTCATTGACTATTGTTCTCCATTCTTTGCCACTCGAGGACTTTCTCTTCTCTCTGGCTAAAATACTACCTCACCAAGGAAACCAACTTAGCTGCAAGTGACTAGTCAGCATCAAGGAACTGGAATGCTTGATTTATCTCAGCACCCAAAATCTGAAAAAATTTTCAGTCAAACTAACCCTGTGATTTGTGTCTGCAGTATTTGGTTGTCAGTACTGGGCTGGGAAAATTAAAAAAATAAGAAAAAAAAGAAACCATCTAGAAGTAAGATGGTTATAGATTTTATAGAGGACAGAGTTATACATAGTTCAGCATGAATCATGAAGAGCAAAGATGAACACAAAAATGGAAGCCAAGTTAATGAAATATTCATAATTTTGATCACAGTTACTGAAACATTTTAACCACTACTTGCTTCTTCTAAATCAGTTCACCCACTTTAGTTGAAACTGGTAGAAATAAAGAAAAAAATAATGATGTAAATGCCAGTAAAAATGGATAAAGAAAACATTTAAAATGAAATATGTAAGAAAAGGAATAATGAAGATTCTTGCATACATTCAGAAATGTCTAAGGAGAAAAAAAAACAAACGTTAAACTGCTCTATCCTGAATTAAGTATCCTTATCAGGATGGCAACTGGTGGTTAGATCGAGACAAGAAACAACACAAATGCTGAGTTAATTCCACCTTAATTTAAGACTTTCATCTTACTGTTTTATTGCTTCGATATTGCCAACATTTCCTTTCTGCAGAACTGCAAAGAGGTGTCCTTTCCCATTCTCATTATTGGCGTATTTGTCCTAATTAGCTGCAAACTAAGCATTTTAGGCTCAACCCTAGAACAAACTCATGTTACTGTCAAATGCCTGGCCCAACACAAGCTGCTTCTACAGAAGTATCCTTAATTTTCCTGCTGATGTAAGGTTCTGCCAGTGAAGAGCCAGGCACTGCAATGTCTCATCCTCTCCTCGTCCCCTCCATATTTCACTACATTGGCAGAATCAATACCGAAATGGGGAAATTACCAGAGGAATATCCTCTCGTATACTCTTTTCCAGTATTTCTTAAAATAGCACATGGATAATCTAGCCTATCACTCACAGTAATTCCTAAGTAGGTCACTGCATTTTAGAAGCCAGCATGGCTCTGCAAAACAAAACGCCTTTGCATTCATTACTGGTAGGGAAATGGCACCTTCCTAAATCCGAGGACGGTCTGACTGGTTCATCCTGTTATTGCTGTATTGTCATTCAATAACCTGTCTCCGTTTTACTAGGGCCTTATAAATCAGGCCCCACATTCACGGAGGCTGTAAAACTGTCAACTGCGGACAGCCTGCGTCAAGCTAAGATCTAGCGAGAAGGATCTGAAAACGAACAGCAGGAAACTTTACCACTATCATCTGCTACAGATGAGGAGCACGCAGCATTTCGAATATAAAAGGCTGACATCTACTGCACACATCCGAGGAAGCACAGGTGTAACCTTTCCACTTCAAAGGCCTCTCGATGTTCACTTTTATCAGCCCCGGTGCAATATTTTCAAAACCTCCCTCTGGGTGATGTCCTTCAAGCCTTTTCTAGGTACCCAGTCCCAAATTCGATTTTCCTCCTTTTATTCTCTTGATTCCTCAAAGATCATTCCAGAAACTTGATTTGATTAGAAGTCTCTTTTAACGTAAGCAATTCATCCTCACACGCGCGGAGCTGTTGATTCACCTTTTCTTTAATTTCATTTAGCCTGGCTTTCATTTGAGCTATCTCAATTTTAACCTCTGTAAAAGCTCCATCTACCTTGTTTACTGTTTCTTTGATTTGAAAGATCTCCTCCATTAAGTCCTTAAGCGACAACTCTGTGGTCATTTTTGGCTCCAGCTGTTTGTCAGGAGAGGTCAGCCACTGCCTCAGTCTTTTATTTGTCTGGAGCAACATTCAAATTGTTTTCAGAGCAATTGTTTTGTTCCTATTTCCTGCCATCGCTGCTCGAAAATAATAACAAATCGCCTCATTTCTAGGGAGGGTTTTGTCTCTTTACTTCATTATCAAGGCCAGGGAGCATGACAGTTTCAGAGGTGGGTGCCCCGCACAGATTTCCTCGAGTCTTGCTTGAGGATTAATAGTGCAGTAACAGTTAAAAGTTATTGTCTACACGCGTACAGCATCCTACATGAGAGCATCTGAAGCCGGCAGGAAAATTAATTCACTTAAGATCCTGCTAGACAGGTAAGTATTGATCTTATGAACAAGAAAACTAGTAACAAAAATACTGCATTACAAACTTACACGTGAAAACAACTTTTTTTCTTTTTTAATTTACTTTTTAAAAAAAAAAGACAGATCAGGTCAGCAGGATCAGTTCCTCGGTCGTACAGGAAGCCTGTGGCAGAGCTGGAAATAGAAGGAAGGTTTCCTGCCTTGATATGCAAGTCTATCTTTTCTCCTCCAAATGCACATGGCATGCTCAAAGGAAACCAGCTAACTTAAAGAACCGATGAAAGAGTAGTTTTAAGATCAGGAAAGGGCCATTCTCAAAGAAACCTTTACACTTTGGTCTATTATTTCATGTATCAGTCAGTTGATAAGGAAGATAGACTTAAGACTCAGCTGTACAAAACCCACATGAAGACTGGCATATTGTAGAAATATTTCATTTTAAAAAATCTAGATTTTTAAAAATTATAAACACACTGTTCCTATCAAGATCAGCTGTGATTTACGCACTGCCATACACCAAAAAACAAAAAAGCAGAACACTGGCTATTGAGGCTCTTACCACTTGGCATGGGAATCATCCATGTCAATACCAACTAACTACAAATTAGTCAAGAAATTTAGGCTCCCATCCCAGCCAGTACAGCCAGCCTGCCTTCCAACAGGAAGCGTATCCCACCTTCCACAGTCACTTTTCTTGAGATGAGATGATTTCTCTGAGGGCCCCGTTCCCTTCAATATCTGAACTCTAGAAGACTGGGCAACCAGCTTGTGTGCAACGTCTAATGTTTAGACAGCTAATTTGAAGTGAAATAAATCCAACTCTTACACGCTTTTTCCAAGTGGATTCATTTATAGCTTTAACATTTAATGTCTGTTACCTCAAGAGGTAAAGTTTTGGGTTTTTTTTTGAAGCCGTTTTTCTAACACTATAAATCTTTACCACATTGAAAAATTGTTTCAGTATTACCTACACGTTACTTTAACTAAAAATATACTAATAAAGTTACACTTCCAACCTGTGACTCTAGAAGAACAGAAATCCAAAGTTAGATTGCTAACCAACTAAAGGACACCCAACTATATAGTTTTAAAAATACTTACTTAAAAAAATAGTGTTTTTTTTTTTTTTAAACAAAAAAAGCTCCACGTAAAAAGACTTACAAAGCTCCACAGAAGTACCCTGACAGTCATTTTAGATTTTTCACCTTTGACTGACTGGAGAAAAATATCTGCAGCGAGAAGCTGGGTTATCAGGTTGTGTTGTACATAAATTCATGCCAGCTTCTTTGTAAGAATGCTAAAGAAAACCTATCTTTTATTTTTTCCCCATCATAAATTAGTATTTTAACAATGAAACTTCCCACCAGAAAGAAGATCATGATGTAAAGTCCTAACATATATCCTTAATCTCCCAACCATAAATACTTCCAATAGTATCTCTAAATCTCTAAACTGGGGAGTAAAAAAAAGGAACAAATATATGTAAAAAGGCTCACTTTTTAAAAAGAGATTTAATGTATAAATAGAGAAATAATCAATTCAGTTATAATACATTCTTCTTACATTGAAAAAATCCATCCTGGTGCAATCTATTTGGTAAGTCATAAAAAATAAGACAAGACAGCTGGGTCTTGAGTCTCATTCTCGCTGAGGCCCCATTTCGTTGCCAGAACAGTGTAAAGCAGCCTCTGTGTAAAAGAAACGAAGCCCAGATGAATGTGCAGCAGAGCACAGCGATCCTATACTCATAGCTATTAGGAGAAATCCAGAACAGGATGTAGGAAAATCATACAAGCTGTATCTAAAGAGACAGAGGCCACATCTGGATATAAGATTAAATGTAAGTGTGCTATGCATGTACAGGACAGAAAAATAAAATTACTTGGACCTAAACTGAGACATATCACAGTGATGACACAAAGAATAAACAGTGGTACTGTGAGCTATGTTTGCTTACCAAGCAAGAAATGAAGCATTTTGAAAAATTATTTTAAAACACTCATAATACTAGAATGCAAAAACAGTGCTTTTAGTGACTGATATTTCTAATCTTTACTTACTCTCTGCAGTAGTGACTGTATAAAATAAAACAGTAAAAATTCCTAGCCAAGCAAAATGCCTGATAATATAACTTCCTGGCTTGGCTTCCAAAGACTCATGCAAAGTTTAGTAGCTGCATGGCCAAATAAATCTTTTTACTACAGCTTTTTTTTGTGTGTGCGTGTGTGTGAAAATGGTCAATACAGTATTTTCTGTATTATATACCAGGACTGCAGTCACAACCCAAGAATGCAGATCTTTCACCCGTTCATTATGGAAAATATTGCTTGAGGGAAACTGCTTTAAACTGATTTATGTGGTAGACACAGAAAGACAACCCAGTCAAATTGGACGATGTGGCAGATGGTAATGGATTTATGCATATTTATGTAGCATGTATTTACTTGTCGACTTTGTTATCCATCTTTTGCCCCTTCCAAAAGTAGATGGCAATTTATAACAACTATGATGCTGTGGCTGGCTGACACTCCCTTCACAGCCCTTTCCTTTGGACAGGCTAAAAAGCAGCATGCTTTGTGCAGCTATTTTAATTGTTTTACAGTTTTATTACAAAACATCCTGTCTGTTACACTTGCTTCCTGAGGCTATCATAACAATGTTAGTTGCTCCTGCTTAAATCTGCCTCAGGGTATCTGCTTTTACAGTTACAATTAAAGCCAGTAAGTAGTTCGCCAACATGTTAACATTAATTTGTCTTTTAATTTATTTGACCTTTTAAACTAAGCAAGTAACTCACTGAGGTAAGGGACGCACAGAGAACAAAGTTCAACCATTATCAAACATTTTTACAGTAACGTGCTTTCTGGTTATTTTCCACCGTAACACTGTACTGTTCAGCTGCAAGTGCTTTTATTTATTCTGAATTATTTCCAAAGAGGCATAATGCGTTCATATTGCATTTAACATGTGCAGGCTTTACGTGTCACTAATGCAGATACCACCAGGACAATCTGTAAGATTCGTAGCAGACTCACTGAAGAATCTGAAAACAGTTTCTAAAAAAAAAATTCATGAAGATCCAAGCAAACTGCTTCGGTTTTGACACCATTTTCTTACGCAGACCTAGTAAATGTGAAGAGGGTGAAACTTCACAAGTCAGAGGGTGAAAGTCAGAAACTTCTGACACCCTTGGTGCCCATTTAAAACCACAGTCCTGTACCTGCTGTATGCTTTGCAATAACCAATAGGAACTACTGCAAAACTACCTAGACGTGCTTATTTCAATATTTAGGATACCGCGTAGATACGGGTTTGTACTGATTACTTGTCAATGTAAAGTGTATTCAAATAGCCATGTAAATAAGCCTCCCAAACCGCAGTAAGACTCCCCAGACTGGGTTTTAGCACTGCTTCAACCAACTTGCTGCTAGGCGGACTCCGCGCTCAGCTAGCTCTGTTCATTCCAGCTCCCCTGTTTTTCCCATACGCCCACCCTTTGTCTACGACTGTACGACAGCCACCACAAGAGCAAGCTGACAAATCCACCCAAAACCCCACCGAGATGAGAGGGCTGCCACCCACCTCCAGCGCTCCCCGCTAAATTAGACAAGGGGGGGTGGCAGGGAACCACTCATCAAATGGTCCTTTACTGTTAGGGCCGTCCAGCCTCACGTGAGACGCAATGGAGAGGAGGGAGAGAGGGAGGGAAGCATGGGGGAAAAATGCTGGGAAGTGGAAAAGATGAAATGAAAACAGGGAAACGGCCACTACCGCCTAATAAAAAATAAATCCTCGTAAAAAGTGTTCATTCACTCCCTCCTGGGTGATTAGAACATTTGACTCCTTCTTGCAAACCTCCCCTACGGTGAATGAAGCTTTAAACTATTACTGCCATCTTCCTTGCAAGTTCCCCAACCTCTCTCGGCAATAAAAGCCCTTACTCAGCTGTGCTCCCAAGACTCTAACCTCCAGCCTTAATCCTTCTGCAGCAGTCACCAACAGTTAATGCTACACCGAAAAGACAATTTTGCAGGGAGGAAAAAAAAAAAAAAAACCACACATCCAAAACTTATTTCTGGATAAAGTGGAAAAAAAAAAAGAGAAAATATTTGTGATTTTCAACAAATTTAGTATCAGTGTTGGAAATAAAACTAAGTTTACAACTATTCTGTTCAATTGTGACATCTGGTAATGCACACTATCCCTTTTGATACACAATGCAATTAAAGACCAAAAACAAGCACCCGAAACAGTTGCATATCTTTCTGTTTACCCGGCGCTGCCAGCAGCCTGTCCGCGCTGCCAGGGGATTTAGTGCAGCGAGCTGTGGAAATAAGAAATCAGACGGCGCCTCACCTTCGCACTGAGGCCACACAATATGAAGAAAAATGCTGCGGCTGGAAGTGGTCGTCGGTCAATTACTCACCCTTTAAAATCCTATTATCTTCCAATTCTGCCGAGGGAAAAAAAAAGGCACCGCTGAACACAGGGAGGCAGAACAAACGCTATCTTTTTAACCAAATGTGTCCAAAAGAGGTTGTCTCTCCATATGCTGCCAGTCACCCAGCTGAAAGGCTCGGTTCTGACTGGGTGGCTCGCAGCACCGAGTCAAGTTAATGGCATTTTTAGAGGTGTATGTGGCAATATTTGACTTAAGGCTGTTTAGCGCATCACGGCTACGGAATAAGCAACAAAGAGTTCTAGATAAAGCAGATAAAAGGAATGCAAAACCCAGCCAAGAGAAAGACTAATGCCTGCCAGGTAAAATGCAAAACTACGTGTCAAGAAGCATATTCTGTAATGAGGCAGCAAGATGGATTCAAAATACATTTCTAGCAGCGCATAAGATCAGTCCTCTTGTCATTAAAGAAATCTGCTTGAGCGCACCCATGTTCATAAACACCTTCCACAGGGCTAAGGACACAAATTATAGCAGAGCGAGGATTTATCAGATGCCACAGCAGGAGGAAAAGAAAAAAGCTTTGCTCTGGTGTAAGATCAGACAGACCTCTTGGTAAGTCGGCCCCCAACACTGTATTTATCCTATAAGGCAGACTCCAAAGGTCTTAGAAATATCCCTCCCTTCCGCCTCGCCCCCACATTTAAATCTCTGCAAATAAAAAATAAAAGCATTTTAACATCATTACAAGTGGAACCCTGCCGACTGACTGCATTTTCCCCTACCCTAAAGGGGTCACGCTGCATCACATACAACCTATGTAAGACGAACACGGGCGACTACGAGCTCCTGCACCGCTCCAGAGAACTGGACAGTCTGCAGGACCACAAGAGACGGAAAACCAGTGAAGAAGTGTGCTCGGTTAAAGCTCTCTGCTCTCGCACTAAGGGATTATTTCCCAGGGACAGAAGCCCTCTGCTGGTCAAGACTTTCCAGAAAATGATTTACAGCAACTACATACATACAGGTTTTAATTTATCAGTGGTCATATATCAAAATAAAGTCACGAATGAGATATGCAAGAACACATTTCATATGAGGAAAGGCAAGCTCAATAGATTAGGGTAAATTCATCTTTTTTATTCTGAGAAGCTGGGTAACCTCTGCTTTGTTATTTCAAAAAGTGCTGTCCACCCCACAGTTAAATACGTAATGGCTTTTAAAAAATGTCTGACTTAAACAGTCCTGACCTTACATATACACTTGACACCTCTTTCACTGCTCATACAAGAACGACAAGAACCATTCAAATAAATCATTTTACTGTGATAAGCAGCCAACACTGCAAGTCTGTTCCCCAGCACAGGTATTTAATATTCAAATGTATTAATTCTTCCAATTTGCTTCATATTTAATACTGCTATCAGACACTGTAATTCCAATCAGGATTGGAAACTAAAGTTCAGGCATAAAATAATGCAACACCTCCGCTTCCCAAGAAACTAGAATATTTGGCCTTTAAAGGAAGCCAAACTAAATCTGGTTTAGGCTGAGAACGTAAGCAGGCTTGGAAGCTGTGGTATTGAGATCAGTTCATTAGTTTTTGGAGTGCTCAAAAAACAAACAGTTTTTTTTTGCTACCCGTTCATAAGTGGAATTATTTTCCTTCAAGATGTGCAAATAACCATCGTTTTATACTCACGCCTTAAGTTCAAGAGAAAGGGCTGAATTAATTTTGGATTTCTGCAAGAAATGAAAGTCTCGTTCTAGCTCCCTTCCCCCCAAAAAAGAGACTCAGCGGACAAGTCAGTCTTTGGATACACAGATTTTATCATGCACACATACACAAACACATGTGTTCCCATCTCCAAGCCCTCCTACAGCTGTTATTATTTATTTATTGTTGTTACTGAGATGCTGGGGGACTTCAGTCAAGAATCTGACTTTACAGTCCAGTGCTTCACCATTTTCACTGCAAATTCAGCATCTAGGTTATAACAAACCCTTGGAAAAAAATCACCGTCTTCACACACCACTTAGTCCAGAGCTTTGCAGCTCTGTGCATTTATGCTTGGCATCTTTAAATCTACTCAGAATAAAGAAAATCAATGAAAATATATAAATAAAAGATATCCAATCAGGTACAGTTCTACATATGGGAATTCTGCTGTGTGGTAGAAGTAGCATATTTCTAAATCTATACCAACAACTGAGCAGTAAATCAATGGAATACAGCAGGACTACAAAAAAAATCCTGCCATTAAGATATTCCTAAAAAATATTTTAAAACCCGGTAAGGCAGAATCCTTAAAAATTAAAGCTGATGTCATTATAAATTGATTACAGACAACAAAAAATGTGGCAGGTATAGCAGAGTACACCACTTCTTAACTCCAAGCAGCTGGTGAATACCACAGAAGCCACTGCTTGGCCATCTACGTGTGCTTTATGTGCCAAGTCTAGAAACCACATTTATCAGGCACCCATCATCACGACAGAATGTCCATCAATCCAGCTCCTAATTTCAGCCTCACAGGTACCAGACTTTGCTAGGATATCCGAGTGCTGCCAGCCTTTCCCATTGATCAAATACTTCAGTGTAAACAAGATACGGTTCTACTTGAGAAGCTGAAGTGAACAAAATACACTGAATATTCTGAGTAAACTACGATGAAACTCCCAGTCCTTTGGTCATTTAAACAGCTTATTACACCTATTACAGCTACAACCAATAATCCTGCTCACTTGCACCGAATTCATATTGCTAATACCTTAAATCTGTTATTTTCTTATTTCTTAGCATTTGGCTTTATAGTCTCAGGCAACAGTGCCCTTCTGATGTTGTAGTTTCTGCACGATTTTCTAGTTAATTTCTTTTAATGACAAACAGCTTTTCTATTAAATTATGTCACACTTAACTACCTGAGTCAATAGCTGTGCTGACTCTTTAGTTTTAATGCAGAGCTTCCTAATAAGTGATCGTGGTGGTAGTGACCCCACTGTCATCCTCTGGACCACATCCAGGTGAGGAGATGCTTCCCAAGGAGGCCGTGCACACAAACTCCTCCCAGACAGAGGTAACATTTACGGGTTCTCAGGGAGGAACTGGCTCCAGCGGGCACAAACTCTTCCTGCTCGCTCTGTCCTGGGCTCCCACTCCTCCTCTCCTCTGCCTAGGTGCTGTTGTTTCCTGTGTTCCACAGAAGGAAACGGGAGTAAATGGCATCACACCCACGCAACAGGACTAGGCTCCCTGCGGTTTTACAGGAAAGGGCAGTCTTAACCAGTCTGTAAGAAGGCATCATTTTAAAGCACCCATCTGAAGAGAAAAAGCATGCGACAAATCACATCCTGTGGAAACAGCCTTGCCCTGTACTACGTTGTCTCAAGAACACATAGTTAACAAAGGAGCTTAAACTGTAATTGCAATTACTACAACATGTTAATACTCAAAAGTCATACTTTCAGCATGGCTCATCACTTGACATTTCTGGCAAAGCACTTTCTGGATGAATTACAAATGACTTGTACTGGCTTTTAAAAGCAAAGCACCATCTCAACGATTCAAGATCTGCGAAAACCCGCAGTTAAAATTAATGCTTAGTCTTGGAGACCTAAGACAAGACTGATGTTCCAACTCACACGAGACACACATTAAGGACGACCCTAAGGAGAACAAAAATGTAGGTCTTGAAGCCTGCAGCACACTTAGCGGCAGTGAGTCAAGAGCTCTGCAGGACAGGTACCGAGGGTGGAAGTTATTTTTAAGTAAACTGCAACAACTCTTAGTCCCAGATGTACTGCGATGCAAACACCCAGCATTTAGCTCACCCTACACAGACAGCAAGCTTTCTGGGAAACTGACAGCACGTGCACAAAGGCACCTATCTTTGGACATGCTGTGTTTTATACCCGAAAGCCCCGCAGAGAACTGAGGAGCAGGGCTCACCCCGTGGCAGAAGTGGGAAGCCCAGCAGAAGGAGACCAGCAGGTGCCCAGGACAGGGCACGGCTTCAGCCAGGCCCCCGCATGGGGTGGCACATCTGACCCGACCCAAGGCAGCGCACCTCCAATCTGAACAAACGCCATCCTTGCATCCAGCAAGAGAAGCAGAGAGAAGAAAAGGAACTGGGACGGAGCAGAGCAGGTCAGACCTTGCTCAGGGCTGCCCACAAAACGGCGCCTGACCCAAGTCTGCGCGCTGGCTGGGATCCCACCCACCCGAGGGCCTCAGCTGCATGCTTCCACGGTTCAAGTTACAATTGCACCTATTTAAAAGCTCATTTATGCTGCCAAGGAATATAAAGAATCTTTACATTAAACAGGAATCAAAGCCACAAATATTTATAAGGCTAGCAGGACTTCCAGCACTGAAGCAACACAGATTTCATATCATTCCGGCAGTCATTAAGGAGTGGGAATTTTTGATCACTTTAAGGCTCCCTTGTATCTGATAGAGCATTACACAGGGTGAGAGTATCTTGAAACATGTAGTAAGGCATCTGAAAGTAACTGGAGGTCGTGTGGATAAAAAAAAAACAGAAACTGGGATTTTAGAATTAACAAACGAGACATTAAAAATCTTGCTCATATCTCAAACACAACACCGGGAAAGTGTGTTTTTATTTGTACCAAACCTAACGACAAACAAACATACAAATACTTAAGATCCTTTGTTGTACCTTATTCTGAGCCATTGTTTGGCAGCGTTCTGCACAGTATTTATTCCTCTGGAGTCTGGCTCCAGTGCCTAAACATTTTGTTTAGCTCAGGTGACAAAGGCTGATGCTTCCACGTGCTAATGTTTCAAAACCTGACACCCATTCAGCAGGCATGGTGAAAAGGTATAAAAACAGTGCAGTAAGAATGGTGTGCGGCAACCCAATTATGGGGCTATCAGGCATTAGGTTTCTCTAGGCATACCCTTTTTTCCCATCCAGGTATTTCATGCAGGTACAAAAAGGAGTGCTCTGTTGAGACTCTGATGATGCTTTTACCTAGCGTAAAGTCGAAAGATGGTAATGAAATAACTGAACACATGTGAGTATCTCCTTGGTAACCTAAGTAAATGTACATAAGGCAGTCAACATAAAGATGTTAAGACACCTCCGAGCTGCAGTGCTCAGCCCTTTCATGATCTCATTCTAGTAAACTGTTTTTCTGGTATAGGTGATGGGATAGGAGAGGAGGAAAAAAGACAGGGAAAGAAAAGATAAGCAGACTAGCGTTAACAGAGCAGTATGTCTGGGTTCATGACTTGCCAGTTTGCAACTCATTTTGTTCTGTAATCTGACAGTTCTCCCTTTCTTTTTCCTTCCATCTTTTTGAAGATCATGTGAAATGTTTCCTCCCCTTTCTCAACTTCTTTGCCTGAATTTCCACCAACATCTCTATTACTTTCCATCTTGGATTACTCCCCCATTCCCTCCTCTGTAAATCTTAAAAAGCAAGACACTAATTTATAATTGCCAGTCCAAGTTTACAAAATCCTCATTTCATGACTGCTCTCTCTCCCCCAAAAAGCAGAACACATTTAATAAATGGCTGTACTAAAACCAGTATTTCCCTCCTGCAAAAATAAGCTTTGGGGGGCACTAGCAGTCTTGCTAGAAAAAGGATGGCAGCATTAGATCACAGCTAATTAAGTACCTTTTCCTCCAAATTCCATATGGACTCAGTTTTCATCATGCTTCTTAAATAAGACTCATCACTGCAGTTATCTTCTGGACTATGAACAATATCAAAGTATAGAACATAATATTTATATAAAAGCACGTTACAAATTGATCCTGAGGGCGGGAGCAGTAATTTTGCTGTCTACACAAACTATCTTTAAGTGCAGTTAAGAAATCATTTCACAGGCTCAAAGTATATAATAAAATAAAGGTAATAAGCATGACTGAGACACAGAGGGAACAGATTATCTTCTGGCAATATACCCTACAATTGTGACTGGAAAAAAAACTGGTAGTCTGCAGCTGAGCAGAAAATGTATAATCTGAAGGGATTTCTTCATTTAAAATGAAAACAATCTGCTACCCTTTGATAAAACAGTAAGAACTTACAGTATTACACAAATTACAGAAAACAGCACAAGAGAACATAAGTCTAATGGGGAAAAAAAAGTCTTTTGGTATCTCCAGAATTGAAAAGTTGCTTTAGTTGACTAGATAATATAAACTAACAGAACAGCAGGTATCAGGAAGCTCGATTCCACGTCTGTTCACTCCTATCTTTATGCTGATACACAAATCCAAAGCTTTTTCTCTATTGCTCCCTCTTGTCTTACTGGTACTAACGATCAAAGCTGTTAAATTGAACTCAAGTAAAACCAGAAACAGATTTCCTATGCAAGTTTCTCAAACTCCACTTACAAGCTCCGTGTGCTTTTCCATCTGAACTTAAATGATACTCATCTTTCACAGACAAAGCATCTCAGAATTAACTATGCAGAGTAATTTTTCAGCAAGATTATTACTAATCGCTTCTTCTGATTCCATTTTCAAAACATGTTCTGACAAGAAAGAAACAAACTGGTCTAGGTCAGGTCTTAGAAGTGGAAGCCAAAAGTACAATTATAATTAATTATGAAACAATTCGATACATTAAGGAAATGCCTTCCTATGCTTGTTTAAGTAGATAAGAAATATAAAAAACTACTGTATTGAAGACTATGCCTGTACGCAAGAGAAAAATGCAGTATGATCCTGTTTCCAGCATAGAAAAGAAACTGCAGCCACAGCCACTGAAACTATAAATTCACCCATTTAGAGTCCCACAAAGAATCCCTGCACAGAAACACCCCTCCAAAGCAGAGTGGATTTTTTGGTCTTCCCCCAGACTAAATTGACCTGCTGCTTGAAGCCGTGGACACCACACTTCAGAGGCAAAGCACAAGCATCAAGCTGGGCTGCTGCAGAATTCAGGCACTGACTTCAGTGGAAGACAGCCACATCTTGCTGTGGGGAAAACAGGCCAGGAAATTAAATATACATCAGCATTAAAACTAGATGTACAGAAATAGCTTACACCAGACATAATTTCTGGCTTACCAGCCCTGCATGCATAGCCTGCATACATATTTCATTTTTAACTATGAAGGCAGAACTTTTGAGCAATCCACTTTCTGTGACACTATGTTTACCGTCTTATGCATCATAGTTTGGGAGAAAAAAAATAATATAACAGCATTAGCATGTACTAGATTTTTATATTTTGAACAAGATTCTAGTTAAAAAGAAAAATTAACTTCACGGATAATACCCAGCACACTGTCCCATTACTGTTAATGAAAACCACCTTATAAAATCCTTTCCTTAGTGCTTAAGCTTTCAGTTTATAGCTCTCACCTTCCAACCGTTTCTTTCCCCCGCTACCTTTTTCTTTCATGGTTAATTCCTTTATTAACTGACAAAAAATAAATTGTATATGAGACACCCCACCTCAGAGCAACATCTACAGCGCACAGAAAGTGCAGAAACACTCAGCTACAGCCCCACGTTTAATGTTTACTTGTAACAGCACCACGAGGCTACCAGCATTCAATATTTCATACAGTTAACATAAGATGAATCTCTGGCATATCCATAGGTGCAAAAAGGAAATGATTTTTTCCTGCACTATGGCAGTTTAAAGAAGCTTGACAAAACCTGCAAAGTGTCAGCAACTTCTTACAGACAAAGACAACGGATACCCATACCAAGCTACTAACATCCATCCACTCAAAGCCTGCTGTTCTTTTCTTCTTCCAGCACTTACCCAAGCTAGCATTCATTTCTGTAATTCTTTAAAGTACTGAACATTTAAGCATGTCACCGTTCTATGATGTCTCATTTATATAATTAGCACTAACATATGGCCCACAATCAGTGTGGGAAATCTAAAATATTCTTTGGAAAGCTGTCAAACCTAAAGGGATATGATTTTCAATAAGTGAAAAGAATTAAGTATGCAAATCTTGCTTACAGTAAGGATAGCAAGGAAATGGAGATGTAGCCTAGAAGGTGTGCCTTGCTTGCTTACTATCCCAAAAGCAGGGTTATTCTGTTCTGTATCTGTCAGTGCCAGCACAAACCAGAATAGTTCTCATACAACAACATGCAGAGAAGTCCTGTGGCTACCACTGTGGCTGAGTTTTAACAGTGCGGTGAAAGTCTATACAGTGGATAAAACCAAAACCCTCTGCCAACATGCCAGCTATAGCTAACACAGGTCTGAACGCAGCTTCATGGCAGATTGCATTAATTCATGTTCTTTTTAAAGCTTTAGCTGTCCCCTGGACAGGGACACCTCTGCAACATCTCCAGCAAGCAACACACCCTGTGCTACCAGGGAATGCTTTGAAGCAAGCTCACTCTAATTCCTTTTTCAGGGGTGAAAGCCCACCATCCCTAAAAATCTATGGACTAAGTTTTCAGCCTCCTTCACCAGCTCCTGGCTAGGAAATCTGTATCTGATTCAAGCATGGCACCACCCTCCAGGCTGGCAGCGGGCACCCCACCATCACCACCCACGGGGAATGGCTAACACCAGCAGGTAGCAGAGGGAAACCAGGAGAGCACCAGAGCCCCTGCCTACATGTCCGCAATAGGTTATCTCACTCCTGGAAATAAGCCTTCACGATCAACAGTTGTGCCTGTTACTTATTAATGAATCGATAATTAATCAGTCATACAGATGTAGGTGAAACGCTATAGGAAACGTCCGGCAGATCCTCCAGCGATAATGATGAGCTGAACACCAGCACAGCTTCCGTGGCATCGCAAGAGCTCACAGCTTCCCCAGGAAGCCTGGCTGGCTTTCACGCCGATCAGAGAAACTTGCGCAGGCTGGCACGTGTGTAGCAGCAAAAACTGTTTGCAAAGTATATAGCCTCTATATACAGCCAACAACTTTACTCTTCCCTACAGCATTATTTAGGGAGGAAAAAGAAAAATCTGAAGCCCCTGACGAGCATACGCTAAGGAAATATGCTCCAAAGCGATGTGATCACCATTAGGTTTCAGAATAACCACTGAAAAATGGAACCAGCTATACATTTCTCAGAGCAGCTTTTAGTAGTTGTTAGTTGTTCCAGAAAAACCCTTTCTTACATGCAACTTCACCAACATAAAAGCTCACTAATTTATTTTTTCCTAAACAAACTCCGGCACCCTGTGGTTAAGAATCTAAGCAAGTCAAATAAACGAAACAAACCAAACTGGCATTCGACATATCACTTTTAAGAGTGAGCTGTGACAACTCACTAATGATTTCAGCCAAAGAAACGAACAGTGTAACATAAAAGGTATAAAAGCAAGAAATCCAGAGATACAGATGAAACACTGAGCTGGGATAAACAGGTAAAACCATCTTCAGTGAACACCATTGCTCAGATCAGCTCTAAACCCATCCCTTACGATGTTCTGCACCTTTTATTGTTAGGTGTATCCATCCTTAAAAAACTGTAAGCTGTTCTAAACGTGTGAACAACAGTATGTTGACAGAAAATTTAGTTTGAATCTTAGGCCGAGCCCCAAACGTGCAACATTTGCCTACAGTGAAAGCTTCATAAAGCTGGAAAACTGACAGTTGTGAAAGGAATCAAATGTGTTAACAGGTATTGAAGAGAAACTTAACCATTGCATTCCACATACATTAAAAAAAAAAAAAGGCAAGCCAAGGCCACGAGCATGTGGCAAGGAAGAGTAGAGAGAGGATCTGCTGGACTGAGCTGGCAGCTGCAGAGGAACTACAAGTTTGCAGTGCCATCGTCAATGAGTTTCATAGTAGGCATGTAAGAAAGGGCATCAAGGCCACCGTGGAAAAAAAAAAAGAGAAACAAAACAGCTAGAGATGAGGAAAAAAAAATCTGCAGTTTTCCTTACAACAACAAAGTATATGGGCTTTCCTTACTCTTTTAGCTATATTCAAGTTACTCATTTATTTTATTCAAATCCTCCTTGCAGCTTGTTGGCTGCTGAAACCTCCGTCTGATCTGTCTCTCACAAGTTTCAAAGGTGGAAGACGGAATGTGTTAAGATGATGTCTTAACTTGTCCAGGCAACTCGAATTTTTCTAAAATGACTATCACTGTTCTAGTCAAGGGCTGTACAGCAGCTGAATATGAAAGCTGGTTTGCTGTGACAAGAAATGGAACAGGCCCAAGATGTTCAACTCATACTTAGTAATTACTCATTACTGACTAAATGAGAGCAATTGTGTGGTAAGGTGATATAACCTGACAGTACTTTCAATCCTGCATCTTGGCGTATGCAAAGGTTTGTTCTTCCTCCTCTCCTCAGCCCTTCCCTATTTTCAGGTCTTGACTTTCACCTCTTAGGCTGCATGGTATTAAAATTATTAAAAGGAATGATAGAACAGGAGACAAACATACAATTTACCATAATTCTGAAACCTCTCTCAGTTCTATCTAATTCTTCGTAGTATCTATACAGCAAAAACTGCCTCTGCTCAAAGATGAGAGTTAATGGACAATTGGGAAGGCATGCTGAACTGAGGTCACAGAATTAAATATTATTTAAGAGCACAATATGCAGTGACACAAATGACATTTTTGCTGAGAAACAGCAACATTAGCCTCAGAGTAAATGAATGATGTGCATCCTTCCTACAGCTAAACTGTTCTTTAATAGAGACAAATCATGAAAAAGGATGCAAAGACTTTCAAGCACAAAGGAAATTACAACCTAAAACCTTACGCCAAATTTCCACTTTTACTAATAAGGTTATTTTACATCACTTAAGTAGAAGAAAGGAATTGTTAAGACTTTTACACTGTCAAGATGTCAAGAGTAGAATGAAACACCTTTAATACAACTGAGAGAATCAGATGTAAGCAAGGTGTCTAATCTAGGGGAAAATACTATATATATAATGTATTATTATATTATCTATTACTATTTAATATCTTACAATGTTATATATATTTCATTCATCCATATATATAAAGACATTTATTCACCCATATATATTTGTGTGTGTGTGTTATGTTTTATATACAGATGAGTAACAGAGCAGTGCACTCAGGGTGCAGATAGCCAATAACTGTCTTAGCTCCTCTCCTAAAACATGAAGAAGTAACATTTGTTCAGATTTCACTCTGAAATCTGAAGAGGACCAGAATTACCAGTAACCATGAATGTCGATGCTTTAAGTAATTTAAGATAAACACATGAAATTGTATTCTTATGTTTTCTAACACAGCACTGAAGATAAAGGAGCTTGTTTAGCTCAGTTTACTTCCTTCTTCCAAAAATAACAGCCTTTTAATTAATCATTTCCCATTATTAAAGAGCTTTCATATATTTGACATGCAAATCGCTAGGCATTTTGGCATGGCCCAGTCCACATGACAATCATTATTTAATTAGCTGTGTTACTGCTTATTTCAGAATACACAAGGTCACTCCTCTGATCATATATATAAATCATTATGCAAATTCATTCAATTTAGGTAACCACAAACCACCTCACAACATCTTAAATATTTAACTAAAAAACATCGAAAATTTTTAAAAAACAAGTAGTCAGATTATGATAATTCAAAAGATGCCTGTCAGTGTAATGGGAAAGTAATTTTAATATTCACAACAGCACCAACAAAAGGGATTTTTCAACAAACATTAATGTTGAAATTCTCAGGAAATTCAGGGCACTCTTTGGTGCTGAAAATAATCTTGAATGCTCATTTACAGAAATTAACTTCACCCCTACTGTGCCACAGAACTCCACAAACTTGATTTTGCACCAGTGACTTCAGGCATCAGGACAAGTAGGTATCAGGACAACGTGAAGTTTGGTATCAGTTACCTACCTGACAGTAGGTATCAGGCCAAACTGAACACGTGCATAGAATCATAGAATATCCCGAGTTGGAAGGGACCCATAAGGATCATCGAGTCCAACTCCCGGCACCGCACAGGTCTACCCAAAATTCAGACCATGTGACTAAGTGCACAGTCCAAACGCTTCTTAAAGTGACTACTTCACTGGGGAGCCTGTTCCAGTGTGCGACCACCCTCTCAGTGAAGAACCTCTTCCTGATGTCCAGCCTAAACCTCCCCTGCCTCAGCTTGACACCATTCCCGCGGGTCCTATCGCTGGTCACTAAAGAGAACAGATCAGCGCCTGCCCCTCCGCTCCCCCTTGCAAGGAAGCTGTAGGCCACGATGAGGTCCCCCCTCAGCCTCCTCTTCTCCAGGCTGAACAGGCCCAGTGACCTCAGCCGCTCCTCATATGTCTTCCCCTCTAGGCCCTTCACCATCTTCGTCAACCTTCTCTGGGCACTCTCCAACAGTTTTAAATCCTTTTTGTACTGTGGTGCCCAGAACTGCACGCAGTACTCAAGGTGAGGCATGAAAATAACTGAATGGTTTTCCAGGCCAAAAAATCAAACGACTTTTTGCTAATGTTTTCCATTTTCAGTAATGGAAGTTTTATTAATAACAAGCAAGAAGCAGCTATGTGCACTTTACGCAACCCAAAGTTTCCAGTGAGCAGAAGCACATCTCAGAAATATCGGCAGTAAAACAACATGCAACAAAATAATCCATGGGCTCCTCAAATGTCAGCAGCAGCCTGAACATTTCAAACCACCTTGCGTCATCTCCTTACCTACCCTGACAGCACATGCAAAAAGTAAGGACAGCACAAACAGTGCTTCACAGATATAATGCAACATATGAAATGAAGTGAGGTGGGACAGGACACACAAGCACAATCTTTCAGAGCATCCTCACGTTAGGGTTTGCTTCAAAAAGCAGTTCAGCCCCTTTCCAGAGCTCACAAACACCATCTGAAAGCACACAGACTATATTAAGATCATCTGGCATAGAACTGTGTTTTACAATCACAAATGGCACCGCATTTCCTAAAGGAATTTAGGCAGAAGTGAGCTGATAGATCTGTAGAGGAAACAAAAGCTCCTTGGGAAACACCAGCTTCTTTATTTCCCTTCCTGCCTTACCCTCTTGCTGAGTCTGGTGTCTCACCTACCTCACCCGTGAATTTCTAAAGCTTTCCCAAGCAAGACTCACACCCTAAGAAGGTTCTGCTACTTCTCAGCCTGTTAAGAAATAAAAAATAAAATAAAATAAGAAATTGCATTTGTCTCAGCTCTCTCCCTCCCCATGCTGGAAGCCACGGACTGAAAAACACCACTTTACGACGGCACGGTTGCAGTACCACAACACACGAGCTGAGACACGCTCCCGAGCTGGTACTGAGGGCCTCACCTGAGGCACTCAGCGCTTCACGCCCAGGTAAGGCCTCTCCTCACGCTCTGTCCCCACACGCTGCACTATTTAAAGACATTACACTGAGGTGACGGGCTGGACTCTTTAGGCTTGCAGTACTCTGTCATGAAAAGTCACTTTGGTGCAACAGGGGAGCACTCAGATGCCTGCTTAGCTAGGTCTTTCGTTAGTTCGGATAAAACCAAAGTTACTTTCATGTGTAACTGCTCTGGAACAGGATTGATATTCCTACTCTAACATCACCCCTACAACTTCATTTATTTCCAGTTCATCAGGCAGTTCTCATTTCTGGCATAATACACATGATTTTTTCAGCAAATAGCCTAAGTATTTGCAACGTTTTTCACTGAAATAAACTCAAACTGCCTCCCCAATATTTTTATTAAGAAAAATTTAAGTTGTTGGAGGGGAAATTCTTTGTGATATCCCTGGGTTTCTTTAACATACTGTTGCATGCCATTAAAAAAGTTACGCAAATGTATTTGTCTATTCATGAAGAACAGTGTTTTGAAAAAGCATTAAATAACTTGTTTTGGTTTTGTTTTTATTTTTAGTGTTGCAATGTTGTACTAAAAGGCTTATTACCATTCAAAGACAAAATAGGATCTCACAGATATGCTACAGCGCCTTCAGTCAACACGGAGTAAGCAAAAGCAATGTTATGCCGTAAATACACCCTGTAAGATGAGACGGGAATTACTGCACTTACCAGGAAGATCTGTCAGATATGTATTTCCCAGGGCATTTCCACTCCCTCTGAAGCACAGCCCTCACTACTCTTCCTGCTCCTCAGCCGGAGGGGCTGGTCAGCAGTGACGTGCAGTGGAAAACTATCCAACTAAACCATCCGAGGTCTGAGCCAGCAGAAAACCAGCACAGCACGCTGCCTTTTGCAATGCTACTGGCCCACCTCATCAAGCACAGCTGAATTTCGCAAGTCTCAATAAATGCAACAGCATAAACGATATCCCCTGGTAATACAATGACTACAGAAGTAACATCATTTACCATTGTGCTTTGCAAAGGGAACTTCTTTGGAGCAGCAGGAGGCTTTTTTCCTATACATATATATTTTAAAAGTCTTCCTTGATTGGCTCTTTGATCCTAATGAAAGGCTCTATTCTATCCTCAGTGTGAGAACAGCTTCCCTTAACACCAAAAGAAGTTACACATGCACAGGGGAGAACATTCACCATAATCTCTTGCAGTAGCATCCTTCCATTTTTACAGCTTTCCACCTACGATCACCTTCTGAGGAGAAAATCACCCTACCTGTTTAAAAGTGAAAGGAAGACCGTGTACCTAAAGGATGTCACTTCACAAAGCATGCTGCTACGCTGGATCAACCCCAGGGTCCAGGTCTAGCCACATCATCTCAGCAGCAAGTCACATTCGGTAAGTATTTATGAACACATGGACGGGAAACAGAAGCTTACAACTACAGTCAGACCTGGCTTTCATACCCAAGATGAAAACCCAGCTCTCACGCTGAATAAGCAGAAAAATTGTGCATCACCTAACTTCCCCTTATTTTCAAGATGGAAATGGTGTGTGCGTTTAAGGCAGTTCCATCCTGTGTGAATGTAAAATCCTCCAACACACAAACAGCTACAACCCCAAAACACTGATGAAAAGCTATGAAGGAATATTGGGGAACTCTTTGTTAAGGAAGGACACACCTCTACTTCCACCCTCAACAAATTTCCATATAGCTTTGGTGCAATCACTTGTTTGTGACTCCACTGGTTTTTCCTCATGAAAAGAAAATCTCATTCTTCTGTACGAGCATTGCATTTTCCAAATAAAGGGAGTTGCAGCTGAAATGCTGATTACCCAGAAGAAACCATAACAAAAGCAAATGCAATAAACTATAACTACACGCTACACAATATATGCAGTTTCACTGCAAACGCAGCCCGAGCCACGAGAACAGGAATGTCTTTTGAGTCCGATTACATATAGGAAGAATAAGGATATTTATGAATGGGCAGCAGCTGCTTGTGCTCACTGCCCTGGGAGAAGCATATATATTCATAACAGCTACTGGACTTGAATAAGTTCCACACACCTACTTGGTTTTAGAATACACAAGCTGCAACAGTCTGGGATTTAAGACTGATCCAAATCAGTGTCATTTTTTTGTGGGAAGAAACAAAATCCAAACTCAGCTAACACGTGCATACATTTGAGTACAGACTCTGTTCCACAATATACTTTTGACAACTGTGCAGTGAATACTTGATTGACTTTGCTACTCCATATGACTAAGTCTCCTTTCCTTGAGGACATTTCCATGCATACTCTCTCATTTAGATAAATGCATATCAGCAGATATTTATCAGAGACATCCTTTATTCAGAATATTTTTTTTGAGTACTTATTCACAGGAGAGGAATTGCCTTTTTTTTTTTTGGCCATTTCTTCTCTTAAATTACTAGAACCTTGAGACTTCAGTATTCATAAAAGAATTGCATACTTTCTTGCACTGGAGATGCATAAAAATGTAAGAGTCCTGGAAAAACCAACAACAATCAAAATGGACAGTCAGACTAATACCACACAGGAGAAAGATTTATTGTAATACACAAGTACACAACGACCTGCCCATTGTAAACTTAAGTTTTTTGTTTTTTGTTTTTTGTTTTTTTTTTTCTATATACGCCATGAATGGGGGGATATATAAGGTATTAGCACAACTTATGTTAATATTTAAGTTCTAATCACAAATTTGTGTCTTTCCTTTTTAATTTATGCATTTAGACTAAGATACCTATTTTGCCACAAATTCCTGAGTTATGTATTGTATATATTAAAAAAACAAACCAAAAAAAAAATTATTTTAGTCAGTTATCTCCATTTATTGCCTTTCAATGTAGTTCTTTGTTCTTGCTGTAAGTTAAAACACATGACTTATTTACACACAAACCTCCCACTAACTGCTCATCCTCTAGCCTATGCTAGCTCTCATCCTTTCGGTACCTTGTTATGGAAAATTCCTTCAGATGCCGCCAATCATTTCTGTTCATCCTGCAGTCCTCAGTTTTTTTTACTGAATTTTCTTAAGTGTTGCAGAACAAGTGCAGCATTCCTGTTATACAGAATCATGACATGAACCTGTGGTAACTACTATCCAGGAATCACATCTCTTTTAATCTTTTATAAAAATAATTTTAAAAAGACAGAAATTATCATTTTGTAAGAGCCACACAAAAGCCTAACTTTTTTTTTTCCTGCAGCAAATGTAGTTAATTTAATATTCAGCAACATGCAACTAGATCAAATTATGTACTTGGAAGATTTCACTTGCGTTTGTCAGCTGCAAAATTTCACCTGCCATTACAGTATCTATTCCCCAAGCTTTACTAGACACTCCTGGAGTTCCTCAGCCTTCCTCCAACTTACTTTGCATTACGCATAAGTTCTATCATCTCCTTAGCCACTTCTAGCACAAAATAATAGTCTGGTTTAACTATTCCATCCAATCTAGCTGTATCACAGAATTGAGGAGTTGGAAGGGGCCTCAAGAGATCATCGGGTCCAACCCCCCTGCCAAAGCAGGTTCCCTAGAGCAGGCTGCCCAGGTGGGCGTCCAGACGGGGACAGTATACTCATAGCAAGAGAAAATCTACTACAGTCTATCACTTTGTGTACCTTTCTTTGCCTCTTCTTCTGAGGAAGGTGCCTCTTCTTCCACAGCCAGCCTATGATCCAACAAAACCTTTCTATTGCAAGAGATTTTATACAAAACAGAGTGGAATATTACAAGAGCCAGCAATATAACCCAGAAACAAAAGGAGAAATCATGCTTGATGTAAATCATCAAATTCTCAAATACTTCCCTAAGCCTGTCTGGCTGCTGTTACCACCAACAACTGATGCATCTGCTTTCTTCTCAGTCCTTAGTGGGGCAATAACCCAGCTTGAAATACTACATACTAGTGAAACTCACTCCCGCTGAAAGAAATGTTTGCCCCAAAAGGCAGTCATATAAACTCAAAATCCTGCAAACAACAATGCTTCTAAGAGCTCACAAGTGCCCCCCACAAAATCCATATCCATCTAAATGTCAGCTCACAAATGTACCTAAGATGTATAAGGAAAGCACTTCCATTTCTGTGATTTTAAGAGTTCTTTGGTACGCTAGGTTGCAGTCAGCCTTCAGTAAGAAATTGCTCCAATGGGTCAGACACAATTTTATAGCAGATAGCACTAAATTTAGATTCCTTTCTCAATTTTTTTTAAACTTCTTCCACATTTTTAACAGCTTGTCCTTGCTTACTTCAGCTATTGTGCCTCCATCTAAAATCATCCGAATCAGTGATTCAGAAATACTCCTATGGGAATATTTTCTTTCTAAAAGCACAGTATCAGATAGTCATTTCTAACTTAAGAAATAGCTTTCCAAAGCAAAAATAGCATTGATCTCTTTTGTTATAAACACAACATCTGAATACATCCAAGTAGGGAATACATTCCACCTCTCTAATACTTATATCACTGAAGTATCAGGGCAGTAACAAGCAAAAAACCACAAATGTTACTGGAACTAGCTAAGCAAAGCAGCCCAGTAACTTAAAATGTAGTCCCCACCATCATAGAATATTTAAGAGAAGCAATTTTGAATTGAGTATCTTAAGGAAGGAATAATAAGTTACTTGTTTTCTAGAGTGGATCAATATGATAAAATGCTAGATATAAAAGCGAGATGGAGAGCAAGAATGTAGCTTCCTTTCTTCACTGGATTACCACCTCACAATCGTAACTTATTCCTTCAGGCTTCATGTAACAAATTGCCAATTCCGTGCCATTTTCATAGTCCGCAGTTTTTGCTGTACTACTATCACTACTTACCCATCTCAACTTTAATTTTTAAATGAAAGTTTCTCAGCCACATGACTGAGATGTAAAAAAACATGAAAATGCATGAACCTTATCAACTCAAAAAAAAACAAGAACACAAAAAGTCTTTTCATTTCAATTTTTTTTTTTTTGGTAACCAAGAGAACTTTAAAAATAAAGTGAAAAGATGAAGAGTAGATAACTAGGAACATGGTTGTCTTTGTGCATTTAACCCCTGAACATCATTGCTAAATCCTTCTGTAGAAAAATGATGGCTCCTTTTTCCTCTTATCTACCAAATACAATATGTGAATTATCTAAGTACACATGAATCTTGTGAAAGACAGACCTTAACCAAAAGCTTCCATAAGTCTGCTTAGTAACAGTAGGCAATAAATTGCTTAGCCAGCTTTGGATCAGGCTTTCTGGCTGCCCTCCCAGCAAGCCGTCCTGATATGGGTCCGAAGAGGTTCGGGACAAAGGTACTTGCTCTTTACAGCTTCTGTTTTGTGAAGACCTGATATGACATGTTTCCAATCAGATGCAAATGAGCAAACAATCCACTTTTCTTCATTACTAACACAGGTTAAAAAAATATCCTCAAGTCCTCTGAAGAGTTTGCAATCTGGTATTGAACAGACCATTTTGTTCTTCATTACTCAAAGGCATTTCGATATGAATTCATTCCTATTCACGGTAAACCTTAAATAAATGTGCATTCAATCCCACTGTCATCAGCCTTGGTCTTTTGGTCATCAAGCACCCCCCAAAGAATATGAACTTTCCGAACGGGCTTCAGTCACTTCGCATGCAGGAGACGCAGAGCACTTGCTGAAAACAGAATACGTGGGGCTATATGAACAATGAGATAATGAAGATGCCGAAGCTTCACAGAGATACCACAAGCACAGTTTATGTCCCAAAGCAGAAACAACTGTCAGTGTACTAGTGCAGGTTCTCCTACGTGCAGTCAGGGACACAGGCTTTTGGGCAACCTCCAGGTAAAAACCACTTTCTGTATCACCAAACTCTTTGGTAAAAGTCTCACTCCCGTGCAACCATAGGAAAAAAAGAACTGGCAATAAATTGGATGGATTAAATTGATTGAATTTTCAACCATCCTGGCCACAACTCCCCAGATAACAAAACCAGCAATCTAATAGCATGGGTTTTCTTTTTCATATTTAAAAACTAAAACACTCCCCCACCCTCCCTTCTTGCCTCCCTCCCCAACAGACACCCCAATTATCTGTTTTCAGCTGAACCCTAACAGTACACATGAACTTCCTACCGTAAGGAAAGATCCTGCCAGCATACTTCAGGTTCTTTTAACAAAATAAAGAAAGAAGTGACAACAACAACAAAAAAAGGGATGTTTCCAAACAACTTTTACACTAAAAAAAAAAAAAAAAGGAAAGACTGATTCTGCCTGCATGTAACTAATCAACTACATTAATGCTAAGTAAACAAACCACTACAACACAACAAAATCCATAGTCCTGCAGATCAGGTTAAGGAAGGAAGGCAAAGTGAAAGAGAAATGAGGAATGTGTTTATAACAAATACAATGTGGAGCATCCTTTCATCAAAAGTGAAAGACAATAAAAAGAAGAGGGAGTATTTCTTACATTTGCATTTTTTTTATTATTATTCCAAAGTAATAAGCAATTTTTAAAACACCTAATGTGATTGAAAACTTGAGTTTTGTCTTTAACATAAGCTTTATAAAATGAACCCTACTTTTACTTGTCTCTCATTTCCAGACCTGAGCAACAGTACATGACCAGAACAGGTCTGCTGTTCAAGGCGATTTTCACACTTTAGGACACTTGACTTTGGCCCAATCAAAAGGGGGAACACTGCTTTCAGACATGATGAATTATCTTTATGACATAACAGACAGGGCTTTTGCTTCGCTCTGAGCTCAATCTTTATTTCATGGTCATTTCTATCAAATCAGTGCTGGTGGTGATACATCAAATGCTTAGAATTTCAATTAAATTGTCACTACAAAGATTTTCAAACTTGTACAGGTTTTCTGCATTTGACTTATTTTGCTTGTGTTTTTTAGTCTCAATGTCTTTCCATAAGGTTTTGCCAACACCCCTGGGTGGCTTCCAGCACAGCTCAGTCTTCTTGGCAGTTCTATGACTAGGGCAAGTTTGGGGCAAGAAAAGGCCTGTCCAACATTTCCTGCTCTTCAGATTTCGTGGATGTTAACAGAGTGAACTCTATGCTTGTATGCTGATCCTGGGTGCAATCCAGGTTGTTCTGTGTATGTGAGTATGGCCCAACGGGAGGCTTTGCTTTTTGCAGCGAGTTGAAAACGTCAACAGGCAGTTGGCACCTATGGGTTAATAATAAAACTAAATACACGTGTATATATGCAGTTTCTATATATAGTTTATAGATTATATATAAACTGTATATTTACATAAAAATGCAAAAATACATACACAGAACTTATGACACAATAATTAACAGTATTCACTTATTACATTTAATCACATCAATAGCCAAAAGACACTAATAAAAGAATCACATTTTAGGTATTTATTCAATCCTATAAAAACTGCATTTTTAAATTATGGTAGCTCCACTCATTCTCTACATAACTATATATTTTTCTTCTTAAAGAACCCATCTTCTCTTTCACATAATATTACAGTGTATTCAATTTCAATATCTGGCAACAGAGCACTGCCTTTGTAGGAGTACCTTCCTGATAGCTCATCTCTTGCACATACGTACTCTTCTGTAAAGAAATAAAGCCAGATGATGTAAACCTGTTTTCTAAAGCTAGCATTTCAGAAAAAACATGATCAACTAAGAAAAATATGGCTGCATAATTTTTAACAAAACAATATGGTATCTGATGTGATGCATTAACGGTCCATAATGTTATTGAACAAGACTACAAGAGAGACACTTTACTTGCACTTCCTTGTCAGACAATTACTCTTTGCTACTGTAATACTTCATGTGCATACTTCCAAGGAAGACTCATGAACGCACAGGTTCATTAAGGGAATGAGAGAATCGATTGTAAAATGGAAAAGGCCGAGTGAGGTCATATTTCAAAGAGATGAATATGGTACACTCCATTATGTTGTAATCAGCCTCCCTCTTTCATCCTAAGAACTGTAATAGTCTATCCTAATTTTCAAAAAAAAAAAATTCACTGCCTGCATCCTACCTTCATCCCAAATACAGTGAGGAATTCAAATGTGCTGCAGGCAGTTTCCATTTACCATGGTCTTTGGAGCAGACGGTATTGATGTTGCTGACCATTTTTCTCCTTAATAAGAAAAACATTCAAATGCTACTAATATTGCTGCCTTGGCAAACCACATTTAATAGATGGGACTTGCCCTGTACATGACACACAGAACATCAATCAAGGCTGAATTTTATTTCAATTTATTATGGTTGCTGTCTAAATGAAAAAATGCTTATATCGTTAAAATGTCTTACAATATAAATGTGCAAATGATGCAATCACCCATTTTGTGAGAAATTTCTGATTTTGATTAAAAATATCTACAGTTGAACTTCTAAATATTTAATAAATGTAAAAACAAAAAACACAAGCACATTAAGAAACCACAGTAATTGGTATCCAATGCAATATCATGGTTTTGTGCTTGATAGCTTTTATCTTTAGGAGATGAGTTTATTACGCATTCTTCTTTTAAAATAATAAAAGCTGCCTTTTTGTTAAAGTCATCTAGAAAAAATTACTTTAATCTTGACTTCATTCAGTACTCACATGTTTGCTGTGGGGTTTTTTTTGTTGGCTTTCTTTTGGTTTTGTTTTGAAGTTATCATTTATCACAGGTCTTTGCTCGCTGCATCCTGCTGTCTTGACTCTGCACCAACTGGCCTGCAAAAGCCCTCCAAGCTTAAGGAACTCCAGACACCACACCATTACCAAAGAAATACCAAGAAATGTAGAAAACAACACCTTATAAGAAAATAGACGATATTCAGTTTTGTAATTGAGTAGGGCGGCCAAACCTGCCCTAGCACGGGGGGCAGAATTTAAGACCTTTAGCCTTGCCACAGTTGTGCTGGTGCACGCAGCAAGGGATTTCACCAGCTCTTCACTGCCATGACTGCTCTCCTAACTGCTCCACCCTGAATTGCACAAAACTACACATGCGAGGTAACGAACGGTCTTGCTGTAGCAGAGCACTACAGACTGCCATAAAAGCCAGCTAAACCCAAAGGTATTTAAACCTCATTAAACTGTCATATACTGTCTCTACATATTTCCTTCCACATTACTGCTTATTATCATGCAACTATTATATAAATACAAACCTCCCCCATGATAAACAGATGGCTCTTTCTGCTGTATTCATTTGGAAATGCTCAAGTGTCTAGAGCCTAAATGCAGTTATACAGAGAAGGCCAAACGTTATGAAATGTCATAAGCATGTAGCAGGCCAAAAAAAAAAATTAGTTAGTTTTACTAGAAAATTAGAGTTTAGCATGGGTATGCAGGCAACTTTCTAATATTTTCTTACTTGGGCAGAAGTATCCGGAATGGACTTTGGACACTACAAGAGAAAGACTGAACTGCAAAAATGGTCTCTCAAACCATACAGCAAACCATGACAAGATGTGATGTACTTGAATAGAAGGACATTGTGGTTACACAGGGCATCATGTAGTTCTGCAGTTTGTAAGGTAACCACCACTCATGCTGAAGCCCAAAAATCTTTGATAAGAGCGAAGAAGGCACACCAAATTTTTGCCTTGCATTGCTTTTTATCACAGCCAAGAACTGAAGAGCACTTTGAGCTTGTCCTTTTAAAAAACAATAGATAAATAACTAGAAATGAAGGAAGTGTGGGAAAGCTACATGACAGATAAATGGGACTTTTACAACATTGCATATCATAAAGGTTGCCAGAATGTGTTGAATGAAGAAGAGCCAGTTAAATCACATCCTGCTGCAGCTGTCCAACTTTATAGCTAAAATGTTCATATTAATTTCGTTAAACAATTAAAGAAGGAAATCCAAAATATTATTACAAGTACGTTGGCTTGACACTCTCTTTTGCAGATTTAACAACAGATACAGTACTCTCTACTTCAAAGTGTGACAAATGTATACAAATTGTGGGAATTGACAACCTCAGGGCCATAAAGTCATTGTCATATGGAAACTCTACAAATTCGACACTACGCTATACCTTTCTGACAGATACTTTAGAAGAGAAAGGAAGGACATTCCAGTAGTTATGGAGCTGGCTTGACATTTAGGGGATCTCAATTTAATTTCCTTGTCCGACAGATAGTCCTTTCTAATCCCGGACAAAGTAAAAATATTTTTCTTACCTTAGTTTCCCCATCTTTAAAATGGAGACCATTTAAGTACCTGAACTGAGTAAGTATTAAACAGAAAAAAAAATTATGCCTTTCTTCTATATTTTTCTCAGATGGGAAGATAGCTGAAAGCTCCATCTTCCAAAGGCTTTGACTATATAAATACCTTGAAATCAACCAAATACACTATTTGTAAGTAACATGCCGTGCATGTTGCAGGTCTTAATGTCACTGGATAGCCTTCCATTTCAAAACTAGTGCTCTGTGATAGAAGAGATATAGAAGAATGAACACTGGTGAAGTTAATAAACAAAATGCATTCATGGCCCATTACTTCAAATAACTTTACTATATAAGTAGTCCACTCATAAAATAATGGCCTCAATTAACATTTAATTCTCACACAATGCATTCATAATCTATTGGAAGGATTAAAAGTTCTGCATGAATATCACCAGTCTAGAAGCGCCACAACTTACAGAAGACGTACTGACATAATTTCCACTTGATTAAAAGTAGTTCCCAGTCTTTATTTTCCCCCTGTTAGGCCTCCTTGCCCTGTAACAATTACAAGAAAAGATACTCCCCTACGCATTAGAGCTCCCAGTCTCCCAGGTGATTCTCAGCTTTGCTCTGGAAATTGATAAGCACTCTAGCACAGCACTACTGCAGAGGAGAAGGTTAAGAAGTCCCACCACTCTGTGGTCCTGCAATTTTGTTCATGAAGAAAATGATGAGAATTTCCTGGGTAAGTGCATGCTTCAATCCTTTTTACAAGGTAGAATGCAGCGAATTTTCTGAGACCCGCGTCAGCTAAAAAAAAAAGTGCCAGGACTGCCACTGCTGGGAACATACAATTGAGGGCAAGACCGAGGCAAGACTGGAAGAGTCTTTCTGACATTATCTGGACATTTTAATAGCAGCATGCGATACCAGGGCAGCTGCAATGCTTGTAACTTGATAGATCTAAATGCCATGTGAAAGACCTCCCCTCACTCAGCAGTCCTTGGGTTTTCCAAGCTAAACTGACCGCCTAATGAATTCTCTTTTAGCACAGAAAATTAAGAAGTTAACTGGGAAAGAGAGTATCTTTGTAATATGCGGTTGCTTTTATCCTGCAACACAATGCCTGAGCATTGATGAGATGATAACTCAGTCAATTAATCAAACACCAACAAAACACATTCTAACAATGACTGCTGCTTTCATGGTGTCATTTTAAGAACTGACTCCAGTACACACAGATATTTTTTGTCCCATGGGTTTGACCTGAATCCTAATGAAACTGACTACTACAAGAAACCGAGGCAGTCCAAGCTACCAGCATTCAGGACATGCTGCAAAACACACTCAAAAAGCCATCAGATGCTTCTCTGTAAACTTGAAAGGAGGATGACCAGAAAGCCCCTGGAAATTTAAAACAAACCTCACTCTGTCAACCTACCTTATCTGAAAAGCGTTTTGACGGTCAAGTGATGGATCGAAAAAAATATAAAGAGCCAGACAGATCTAAATTTAAAATCCAGCCAATGCCTATTATCTTAAAACATGTTTAGGGCTGTGCTAGGACTTCTGACCATGAGTTAGTCTAAGGTATGAAACTGAAAAAAACACAACACAAAAAAACTGACTCAAGGAAAATGAAACATATAAAAAATACACCTGCTTTCCTTCTATTATTCTCCTTTCAAGTATTGTCTTATTTTAAATTTATTGTTAATATAGCATGTTAGTAGTTGTCCCTAATAAGCTCTGTATACACCCAAGAAAACTGCATACACTGACAAAGATGCTTCTAGTTTTGCACAACACATGGCTTTTTTATATGATATGTTCTCTCTTGAAAACTACTCCCTCACAAAATGAAAATTCAGCAGAATCCTAATAGCTTTCATATTTCAGCCTAATAGGTAGCACGGCATTGCACTGCCACCCACCTTTGCTACAATATTGCACAGCACATTTAACAGACATTTGCTTCCTTCACACAGTCCTTACACGCAGCTTCTGCAGGACCTCAGTATTAACATTTAACAGAGTCTATGAGCATAAAGCACATTTATGAACACCTGCTAGAACATTTTATTTGCCTTAAGAGTTTTATTATAACCGCTAAATTTTCTTGCTATGCTTTATGGGCCAAATCCTGGTCCAGTTTTAGCCTAAACTCCCATTGACTTCAACAGGAAGTTGATTGGATTGTATGTGGTTTTCCATACAAATTCAGTACAGCTTTAACAAAACTTGATCAGTGGTAAGCACAGAAAAAAGCCAGTACCCAGCAGCACCAAACAAAACCACTGAACCCAGTCTTCTGATAGAGTTAAGAAATAAACCCAATACCCAAAAATATGTAACATTCACATTGCATTGCAAAAACTCACTGATGCTGAGGCTGAAAGTCACACAGGCATCCCATGAACAAGCACCTACAGCCTCCCGTGCCTTGGTGGGATGTTCTACCATCAAGTTACACTCTCACAGATTTTGCAGAGGAAGCCATGCCAGGAGTCTGACTGTTACGAAGGTGTTCTCTACAACGGTTTCTCTTTGACAGAGTTTTACCATCATTACCGGAGATATCAAAAAAAACCCCTCTGAACCTGCACGTGGCTACGGACAAGCGAGCAGCACAACTCCTCACTACTTAGAAATAGATAATAATGGAGGATTTCACAAAGTCTGCTTGGAACCCCCCTAAAAAAAAAAAAAAGATTGAACCTCATTTGATAATACATAAACATTACTTTGACCATCACTACAGAAAGACCTAAAGCAATAATGACAGCCAGCGAGTAAACAGCAGACAATACAGCAAAGCCACTTCTGTTTCACATGAGCTTGACAGTAAGTGCTTGATTCAATGCATACTATTAAGCCAAAAAAAAAATCAAAACAATTATAAAATGAAATTATAGGCACAATGATGAATGGCGACAGATGAAATGTTAACAGATCTAGCACCATACACAAAAATCATTGATTTTCTCTGATTACTACTTAGGTGATCAGAGTGTATTAGGTACTAGTTGCCTGCTTGCTCTAGATTTTATTAATGCTCCAATATCAGGCACCCAATTTGGAAATCAATGCTTACTTCATCATTTTTCTCTGAAGGATTCTATTATTCACAATTGATTTAACAGAAATGAAAGGCTTACCATTAACAAGAGCCAGCTGCTGACACTTCTTAGATGAATTATTGAACTTCCAAAAGTGAATTAACTTAACCATCACCAAGACTTATTGTCTGATGTTTCTCATACCAAAGTCAGTGTATTTATAATTGCAGAACCAAGTAGTAGAAAGCAGCTTCTCTGCCGCCTCCATAAACACCCACCATATACACGAAGTAAAAATTAAGGAGATTTGCAATGATACAAATAGGATTTACGCTCCAAATACAGACAGTGGGAGCTTAGTGTCTAGATGTCTTTTTATGACCTTAATCTACATCATCTTTCTAAAACTGTAAAGGTAGGGTCCTTTTAGGCTTCAGAAAGAGGAAATACAGTTTATGGAAAATTGTATCTTTTGCCTACTGTCAAGTTTCCTAGAGCAGACCATGCCCTCCCAAAAGCCTACGGAAGACTATTAACTCCTTTTAAGTACAAGGTGAAGATCCATCTTATGAATTGAGACAAAAGGAGCAAACAGGCAATTGCAAGTAGAAGTAGTACTACAACTCCAACCCCAAAAGCAGTGTAAATGTAAAAAGCAGGAGGCCTATCCATAAAACTTACCACCCAAGCTAACAGGCCTTCTGCTCAGCACATAAATTCACTATTCCCTTTTTCCAGTTGAGAAGAACTAAGCATAGCCCCAGGTGAACTCAGTTCCTCACGTAAGAGCTTTTGTTCTGCAGATTACAGTGCTGGCTACAGGGCTGTAGCCCCCGGTCAACAGCCAGATACAGGTTCAGAAGGGCAGTCCATGAGACCAGTGTCTATGCAGCAATCCTATGAATTAACAACTTCATCCTCAAATACTATGCGCTACCTAGCAGGCGCGCTGCTAATAACGCTATTCATGAATCATCGCTGGGAAGTACTGATAAAAACCTACACATCAGGAGTGTAAGAGCACCCAGCTGTACTTACCTACAACAACTTACTGTCAAACACACGAGGAACTGTGCTAAGTAACATGCTATGCATAAGCCATGGGTTACCAAGTCCCCAGCTGCCTGGTGCCATAGCAAGCTATCAAAACAAGGAAGTATTTCAGGGCTCGCTAGACTTTTTGTTACTCTACGGCTGAATATGCTTCTAAAATGCCATAACAGCAGCTGCTGTCTCCTGTACATACGATGAATGAATGCTAAAAACTCGGCTTGATTATAGTTATCCCTGCCACTGCTCTGAAGAGTTCAGCCTGAGGCCAAGTTGAGGCTCTAGGTGAGATCCACTCAGGAAGTCTTCTGGATTAATAATGCAAACCCCTGCCTTCCACTTACGGTGCCATGATGAGACAGCATACCTGTTCTATCCTTGTCACAAACTGCAAGTCAGCTACTGCCTGAAGTCACTAGGGCCTCTTCTCAAAGTCCTCACCGGATCCAACTGCTTGCACACTGCTGGTGGCAAAGCATCAGGACCTTACTTACGAGGGTTAGTATCTGAAGAAGATACTCTTACAGCAAACCTATCTTTTCCTGAGTACTGTATTTCCCATTCCCACACCCCTTATCTATTTTTATCTCCTTGGTTACTGCAACTAACTTTCGAAAATTCTGCTTGCTTACATTAGACGAAAAGCTTAATCATCAGTGAAAATGGGAAGGGAAGAACCCTGACAGACAGATCCTCCATGCTCATAAGACTTATTCTCTTAAGAAAACAGGCCAAAGTTCTTAAATAAAATTATGATTATGTTAAGAATATTTAGACACCCAAATTTTTCTATCTATTCTCCATAGAATAAAACTTTAAATGCAGGCTGGCTGGCTCTAACTGACGTCTCATTAAATCTGATATCCGCATAAAACACATCTCAGCAAGTAGTTTATAATAACTCATTTTAAAGGACATAGACGTTGGCAGATTTCTTTCCTTTCTTACACTCATTTTTTCCAGTATTTCCCACATTTCGAACCTCATAATGCTATAAAGAGGGAGCAGATTGGACAAGTGGTCCTACTGGTTCCTTCCAATGGGAATAACATGGTCAGAATCTGGCATTCGGCAAAGTTTCCATTTCTACATAGGTTTCATTTATTTTTCAGTTTAAAAATAAAACCATATTACTTTGGCACGTAACTAGAGCTGCTCCTACAATGCAGAAGAAATAACACTGCTGGCAAGCCCCAAAGCTGTTCCAAGACAAAACTGTATTGGCAGAACTCTTAAAGAACTTCTACTTGACTAGAGGCAGAATTCAGCACTAGCACAAATGGCAAAAACTTTACTGCAATCAATCACGTTACACACGCTCACTTATTGCACATCTGAATCTCCATTAGGTTTACATAATGCAAATATATTCAGCTGAAGTGGAACCTGAGTTCTGTTGAACCAAGTCTATTTATCTCCTACATAAATATTACTTTAACATTGACTATGATCAGTCTTCTATGAACACTGTTTTTCCTCAGAAATGAATACCAACGTGCTATTTGCTACATACCACGACCATATCACTTTTTTTTTTTTTTAATAGTTGTCCCATTCAGGTGCCCAATGGTTAGGATACGGTGAAATTACAATTGCAAAATCTACCTTCCTTCATCAACAACAGGCACTGAAGAAAAAAAGATAAATCTGATATTTTGCAGCTTCTGAAGGTTTGACTTTGCAACCTACTTTTTAAAATACCTTTTTTGCATGTCATACCCCAGGTTTTTTTAGAGCATGAATCACCTAAACAGTGTGCAATAGTGTTCTTTCAACACAGGAATCAAACCTTGCTGTGATCCAACTTCACTACCGCACAGACAACCATGAAAGTATTCAGCCACCTGAACACTGGTACTTATGCCCTTGAATATCCAAGACATAGTGGGCTGATGTGTGCGACACAGATCTTACAAAGAGACCTGTACCCTTCTGGAGCATCTGTTGAAAGCAGCTGAACTGCGTCCTTTTTGCCAGAGAGAGAGAAAGCTATGTGATAGCTTAGGCTATATGGTATGAGGCTGCTGAGCTAAGCTCATGGATTTGAGGAAGGGGTCACAAGTAAGGCCCTCTTTCTTATCTCATTCCCCTACTCCTGCCTGGAAAACGTAATTGTTCTTACTTACTGTGACAGCAGAGTGGGCAACAGGAGCGTTAAATTAGCCCCTGAAGGCAGGCTTCAACAGAGATGAAGAAGCACAGTGCCCACAAAACTAGCGTTTTCCAAAGGGTACTGTTCCTCCCCTTTTTTAGCAGCTGTGTGATTCCAACTTTGGGAAAGCCAGTAATTTGAGCAAGGTAACAATTTCTTTTTCTAGGGAACTTCAATTAGAGGAGAGAAAATGATTTTCAAAATTCTGTATTTCATCAGATCTCAACAAAAGTTCATTGGTTTAGTGAAGAGAAAGGCAATTAAATTGTCTGAGAAGTACCATCTTGCCAAATATCGAGATCTGCTGCAAACAAAGCAGGTGTATGATTGTATCAAAAAAAAATAAAATAAGGCAATATGGAACTTAAATACGTATTTTTAAGTATTTCTAAAATATTGATATTTCTAAATCCAAGCTCTAAGCATAAGTTACTTACCCTAGGGTTGACTTGACCTTAAATGCAGTTGTTGGGGTAATAAACTGAAAAGCTTCAGTGTTGGTGAGGTTTCTTTTTGTTTGTTTGGTAGATTTTGTTTATTTGTTTTGTTTTTTTAACACCCATTATGCTGTTGCTAGAGATAAAAATGACAAAGGAATGTAGACTGCACGTATTCACCTTTGGATTCTTAAGAACTTGTATCCGATGTACCACAACTCATGAACTGCTTCAAATAATTCAGCCAAGCACATTTGCAACACTTGATTGTAAAAGTCAGGCTGCCCACATATAATCAGGTATCTCTCAAATAAAACGTAACATTTATTTTAGATGTTTATTGACATAAAGCAATTCAACAAATACAAAGACATATACGAGGTGATGATTATGTTCAGAACCCTACTTTTCACTTAATACTTTGACCATATATGTAGAGTAAGAGCTTCAAATAAAATTAATATGCAGCCTCTGCAGAAGTGAAACTCCACCCACTGCTCCCACTGAAAATATATTGCACTCCCCCCCAGCACAGTATGCCTAAGAATTGGTGTCACAAAAATCATAGCAATAAAAGTACAGCAAGACATGATAATCACCTTTTTATTTCCACTGTGGAAATGACGTACTAGAGGTGTTTCAGAAGGACTTTGATTTTTGAAAACAAGCAGTCTCTTTCCATATGTTACCAACTCTAACAGAGGCGCATTTTTATTTAGGCTAAACCATGCCTTATGGGACACACTGATGGGGAAGAAAGGAGGATATGCAACTGGCATTTGAGACATACTGCCAATGCAAAGCTGCCAAAAGCACACAGCAGGGAGCATGTTTTGGCTATCACGAGCAGAATAAGCATGCACTCCTTAACCACTGCCAGCTGGCGTTTGTTTCCAAATACAGAATACTCACTAGGCAGCTCGGAGACTGGACATACTCCTACCCTTAAACTATGCTCCCATAAAAATGTGCTGCTGAGATACCTCATTAACCATGGCTGTCTCATAGCTTACCGCCAAATAAGAAAGACTGAATGACAGAAAAATCATGCATTTCCCCCCTGCACAAAAAGGTACTTAAGGTATATCTTAATGTACTCTAGTACTTATGGCAAGAGGAAAAAATGTAAAGGGTTGGAAGAAGCTTCTGCCCACATCTTGAGAAGCAGAAACACTGTCACTACTCCAGTACGCATGGATAGACAAAGAGAAATCCGGAGACCCAGAGCACCAAGAAAACACAGCAATGAACAGCAAGGCTGGCTGGCACTGTGATTATAAGATATACTATCATGTTTAACACAACTGCTAGCAATCCTCATAACAGAGATGCTCCCTGCTTTGTGTGTTGGGGCAGGTTTGCGGGTAGAAGATTAATGTTTCCCTCCATCTGCTAATGACCATATAGGTCCCCCGGGATTTGCACCAAGGGTACTTTGCCCTTAAGATGAAACAGGAAATGGGAATTTTTCTTCATTGCTACATGGTCCTACTACTTCCAGCAACACTCCCAATTGCTAAGTGTGTATTATTGCAACTTTATCTACCAAAACCATATTTTATCACTGTAGTTCAACTGTGATTCCAATTAGCTTTTTCAAAGAGAACAGTTAAAAGAAGAACAAACCAACAGGGGGGCACTTTTCACTTTTCAAGTGCTTACCTGATACAGTCCGCACTGGTATTTTCCCTGTAAGTGCTCCATTCATTAACTTTTTACTACATTTTCAAAGTGACTCCCCTCCTTTAGATTTCCCATTCTCTATCACTGATAGCCTGCTGTCATGGACCACGCAACTCTGAAGGAAGAAATGTACCAGAGAGTGCCACGCAAAGGAAAGGGCACTAACTAAAATCTTCATTTCTTTCAGTGCATGGATTTTTAACTTACCCGCTTAACTCTACCTTTGCTCCTCAGGACTGGAAGCAAGTCAGAGAGAGCTTGACACCAGGGTAGTTTTCAAGGACCTAAGCCAGCTTGACATCCTGAAAGAAAATGGCAAAAAGCAATCAAAAAGTATAGTTTTGAAAGAAAAAGGCAGACACACTCATCAGTAACAATGACTGATACTCAAGGCAAAATTAGGGAAGACCTAATGCTATCGCCAGTACGGATAAACACGAAATCAAAAACCAGTGCTGCTTCATCGAAGTCTTTGGAAACAGAACTCGGGTTACTGCTCCCACTGAATATCCCTACCAATTCCAACACAGACCTTGTCCTCAGTTCCAGCTCACGGAAGAAGGCGACATTCATGACAATTCCCTGTAAGCCTCCAAGGGAGCTTCAGAGCTGCTCAGAAGTGCACTAACACTGAGTACATGCAATATGCAATTAACTTCCCCCAGTATACTCAACTAAACTTCAGAGAAATAATGAAAAAAATAGCTGAAATACTTTGCAGCTGAACCATCAGCACAACAAAACCCTTTCCCTTTTTTAACAATGGAAATGTAATTTCAATAATGTTGCCTCTACCCATACTTCAGATCCAGGAAGGCACCACTCCTGTTGACCTGCTCCTGCCCAACAAGAAAAGCAGGACAAGAGAAAAGTCAAGAGGGGGAAGGAAAAAAAAAATCTTCAGCAAAGAATGGTAAAGTCTGAGACCAGGCAAAAATGCAGAAAGCATAGCCACAAAAGACAATTCAATACTTCTCTTACACAGCAGCAGCAATGTAAAACAATGAGTGTTGAACTAACAAAGTGCTTTCCCTGTCTAGCCCCTAGATCTCATAACATTACTTTGAAAATACTTCTCTACTGGCCTCCTCAATCAGAAAATACTCTAAATCAAAAGATACATATTCTATAATATTGACCAGTTACCTGGCTCATAAAATCCAAACCAAAAGAACAGTCTAATTTTTTATTAAAAATAACTGCTCTATCAGCAAGTCAATTTCCATATCACAACCTTATTAGAAACAACAACGCTGCTCCCATATTTCTATCTAGGTTCAGTGATTTTCAGTCTTTTTCTTAGGCTTCCATCAACAACTCTTGTATTTTAGCCTTTATTTCAAAACAGAGGAAAATGCCTTTCCCTTTTAAACGCGTACAATGCTGGAAAACACATCCCAAGTACAATCCAAATACACAGAGCAACGAAAGGGGAATTAAAACTGCTTATTACTTCCCAATTACTAAGCCGCTCTCTTGCAGTTGAAAAACTTGAACTTCCATGCTAGAAAATATGTGTCGTTAAGGATTTTGAAGAGAAAAGCAGGTCTCTAGATAATGGCCAGAACAGAAAGCTGCTGCTCCCTTCCTTCTTGAGAGTACAAGATTGCATTTCTCCTCCCCAAATTCCACACTCCGGCCCCCTGAGCAAGAGCCTGCCCTCCTCTCCGTGCCATTCCCACCCACAGGTAAGCAAGCCCACGGAGGGAGAAGCTTCTGAAGCCCCTGTGTCCTGCAGAGTGCTGATGGTGATCATGACAGCTCTTACACAAGTCCCCTGTACCACTGCAGAAAGGCCACGGTCAGTCTGGCCCACAGGGAAAACACAGCAGCCGAGATGGATGGCGACTACTTATGCTGCTGCAGATTATTCACTCTGTCTCCAGGAGCCTTTCTGAAAAGCCAAACCAGAGCCTTAACTTCTAAGCCTGAGTTAAATATGCTAGCTGTGATTCAAATACCAGAAAACACATTTAATGTCCTCAATGAAAAAAAAAAAAAAAGAAAACACAACAAACAAACAAAGGAAAGAAGTTGGTTTGGGAGGACTGGAATTGTTTTGGACCGTGGACATGCTCCTTCTTCCTTCTGCCACCTGTAAGCATGTCTGTACAGGGACTCGGGGTAACAAATTAACTTGCTCTCCACTCCTGAATTTTCTCATTTGAACGCATAAGCACCGGTATATACAGTTCATGTTATTTCACATTCGTTGACTGAGATGATGGTTGAAAGACTAATGCTGAACGAATTACAATTCACGTAACATGGGTTATTTGGTCATCAGTAACTCAAGGAAAAAAGGCCGTCTTGAGGCCAAACCTTTGGGCATTTCCAGTGAGGTCAGTATGACCTCGGAGGAAACGACACTTCCAGGAAAACAGCCAATCTTATACTCAAGCAGAGATATTACCTAATACAAGCAGTCAAAAGCAATACCACAATTAACAAGGGTGAGCCACTCCACCAGAAGAGTGAGAGTACTCCCATCACATCAGGCCTGAATCAGATCAGTTGCTCAGAAAAGCACTTTCTTATTACGCCAGACCAGAACACTCCGAATTTAGCACGTGTGTCTCACACCTCCCCGGACTTGCGAAGAACTCAGCTGCACAAGCCACAGCCAAGGCCAGCAGAGATGAGTGCCCAAAGCACCTCACGTCTATTTGCTCCGAGCCACCCTGACGGCAGCGCGGCTGCGACTACTCGCCGTGCAGAGGCACTCACCTGCCCTACAGCAACACGGCTGAACCTGTTCCCTTCGCATGTGGTCTTCACTAAACTGTTTTCATTCTAAACTATGTTGGATGCAACTGCTACACAAAAGGCTCCTACAACCCCACAAATAGACGGCTCTTTCTAAGAACACACTCAGAAAGGATATTTAGCATAAAGATTTGTTACTTATTTTCTCCGAGGGAATTCCTGAGTTACTTAGGCTGGAAAGGGAGGCCATCTACTCCAACTCCCAACCAAGGCAGCGCCAATTTCAAAGTGAGATCAAGTTGTTCGTAGCCTTGCCCAGCCAACTTCTTGTATCTCCAAGGAAAGATCCTGCAGCCTCCCCACAGGCCTGGTCCAGAGCTTAACCATTCTCATCGTTATTTTTCCCCTTCTGCCCAGACAGAGCTTCCGCCCTTTCAATCTGGATGGTCTGCACACCTCAGAGGACGGCTTCTTTCTCTTCTCCGTAATACCCGTTAGGACATGGAAGGCTGCGATCTGCCTTCCCCTTCTGTTCCCCAGGCTGGGTGACCTAGGCCCTCAGCTTCTCCTGTGCCAATTGCTCCAGCCCCCAACCAGCTGGGCAGCCCTTCTCTGGGCTCTCCCCAGTTTGTCCCTACCTCTCTCGTACTGGGGCCCAGGCCTGGATGCAGAGGCATTCCAGGAAAAGCCACATCACAAGGAATGGTTGCTCCCTTCAGCTGGGTGACCACGCTCCTGCTGGTGCAGCTCGCCACGCCACTGGGCTCCCTCGCAAGAGCACACTGATGACTCCCGCTCAACACCGCATTTTATCGCAATATTCTCTTATTCCTGTGCTTCCTTTCCCCAAAAATAAGGGGTTACAAAATAAAGTAGTGATGTGGAAAACACCAAACAGCCCTCAGGCACCACTGTAACACAGAAACATAAACAAGAAGCTAATGCTGTAGCTGATATTTTTTGTGAACAATTACAAAGAAAACAAGTGGGGCATGATCTTATAGCCACTGACGTCAACTAAGACTTTGCACGAGATAGAATGGCAAGACCCCATATTAAGAAGTAATAAACCTGCAAATTATTACAATAAACATGAAAATTAATCCATTTCTTTCTCCAACAATTTTTAAAAGGGAAATATTCTAGCTAAAATATTAACATTACTGACAGCTGACAGTGGCTGCTCCAAGACTCTTCATTTATGAAAATGCAACAAAGCGTTTCGCATACTTCACCTTGATCAGGCAGCATTGCTCTACAGGTCACACAGAGCAGCATCAGCTACCTTACCGCCTCATCTCAAAGCGTGTTCCTCTGAGATCCACCTCAAAGGAGCAACACAAAGCAGTCAACAGGAGAAAGCACTGCCTCAGGAGCGGCATCTCAGATCACCTAATCACAAATCACTCTGGAATAGCTTTTTTTTTTTTTTTAAACAGTGACCGAACAAAGAAATATCTGCACTTAAAGAAAATTGAATGTGGTTTAGAATGTATACAACTTCCTGCAGTTGACCCCAGAAAAAATAAAAGACATATGATCTGTAACTTCCTTTGACTTTTCTTTGAACTCTAGATGGAAAGCTTTAAAAAGCAGCATTTTCTTATTAGTTACTTCCAAGATTTTTGTTAAATTAAATTTCTCAATAGTATGTAATGCTAAAATACTTATGTGTACCAATACCGTGGGCCAAGCCACCCCCTCTAACACAGAAAGAATTTTTTTAATCATTACTGTGAGATGGGATGTACTGAATTACTTTGATGAAACGAGCAGTACACACCACCTACTTGACAGCACTGATTCCAAAGCATGTGCAGAGAGGCTAGACATAGGTCAAAGCGGATTCAAGAGCAAGGAGATGTGAGAAAAGGAAGATGATGTTACCTGTCCTGGGCTACCGAGAGCCATTTTTCATGCCTGGCATCGCAAAGCACACCCTCACAGGGGGCGAATCAGGTTTTATTCAGAGACCCAAGGAAGGCAGCTTTCTGTACAGCTTCAGAGGATGCTCCCCATATGCAAGAATGGGTTTAATAAAGATTCAATTTATCATTTATTTAAAGCTTGTCTTCTATTACTTTGGTACATATTGCTGCCGCAGGGAGCAGCTTTTTCATATCTGCCTAGATAAGAGCTAAAACCTCCAGAATCATGACCGCCAAGCATTCAAGCCTCAGACCTCCAGATTACATTGTGCAAGTTCAAAACCTGCCTCCTCAGCAGCTGCACAAGTTCCATCCAATAGCACAAAAAATATTTTAACACAGAGAAATATATATACGGAAATATTTATACACACACATAAGCGCCTATATTCACCTGTGTATATTGCACAGGAATTCTGCATGCCACAGGCACAGCCACAGTAAATAAGCTTTCAGCAACTTAAAACAATAACAGGCATCGGTGCCTGTAACATTTGGCATCCCTAAGGGCCACGGCGAACCCACCAGAGCTGGCAGACGGCGGTAGCATGGCACCTCTCCTACCAGCCTGCTGGAAACACATGTGCTCCCAGCCCCTTGCTGCAGCTTATCAGCTCCCCTCGCCAGGCTCCTAACCCAGAGGCAAGCTGCAGCTCTGCACTGGAAGCCAGAGAGAAACCAGAGCCTCCAGCCAGAGGGGCACCAGAAGCCCTGCCCCAAAGCACACCTCAGTACTGCATCCAACCCAGGGCAGACATTTCGCACGCCACCTGGGAAGGTGTTGTCATCGCTTGTGCCATGAGAAGGACAAAACCCACTCTGTGTGCAAAGCTTATGCACACCTCTAAGACTGGCACTTTTACTTCTCTGGGTTCTTTCCCCCCCCCCCCCCCCCCCTTCCATCCTACCCTCTCCATTCAGCTTACAGAGACCACCTTCAGAGTGCCATGCTAATTAGCAACAGCTTGCACTCTACATTAAAAACAAAAAGGGAAGAGGGAAACTGAGTGAGCTCATATGCTCGCATGCATTTCATCAGTAACTTCATTAATATTGGCATATTTTTAATTGTATCTGATTTATTTTAATTCTGATCTGAGAAGGTCAGTAGACTTGCCGTAACTGCTAAAAAATAAAGTCATAAATTAGAGATGTGATACGGTAGGACCTAGTGCCCTATACATTTGCTATGAAGCTCTACAACAATCTGTACGGCTAATCAAAGACGACAACAGAGCGCTCACTATTTCAGGATACAAGAAAGATGCGAACATTAGAGAAAATTTAGTCTGGCGTAGAAGATAAATCCAAATTCTCTAAAGTATTATTTTAACATACTAAATAAATATTTCATAAAAATGAAGTTCTTTCTGCCTTCACTTCATAAGTAACCTGCCTTTACTACACAAGCAACTCCTCAAAAAACTACTCCTTACAGGTGAACGTCTGTTCTACAAATTCTTTACACTTTCCTGTGTTTCATGTTCCTTTCACTTTTTCCCCCATGGGCCTCATTCTGGTTTTCTATGTCTGCAATGCCTTCATGTCCAGCACTTTCCCCACATAACTACCTTGAATAAGAAGGCAACTAAAGATTACAGAGAATAAAAAGTTACATGAGTTAAACTCTTCAAGATTTCCCATACTGTAGCAAATGGCATACTGCACTTTACTTTGAAGGAGGGAAATGTGATTTAACTGACATTTCACCAGTATCTTGGGACACCAAGACTAGCTCCTATAGTAATGAATATTTAATTAGAACACAACCTACAAAGAAGGGAAACTTGACACAGTTTTTTTTCCAAAGTTTTGCCCAAGCTTTAACACTAGTTTGTACTCACAACATGCATTGTAATAAATTCCATTATTATAATTAAGATCAGCTAAGCTATATTGGGGTATTTCAGTAACTACTGTCTCCTAACATGCAAGCAAGGAGAATATTAATGATATTGAAAGACAACAGGGTTAATGAAGACAACTTACAGAATTCAACACTACAAGATACTAGTGAATCAACAGGTTATTAAACAGGCACAAACACACTAACATTTCGTGCAAGTAACTGCGAGCTGAGAAGGGTTAGAAGAAACTTCCACCTCGACAAAAGTACCTCGTAACTGCTCACGAGAGTTGGGTGAGCCAGCGCTGGCCTGACTCTGTAGCACATCCCACCAAGAAGCAGAAGCTTTTTAAACACTGTTGGTAATGTGCTTTAGGGGAATCACGTCCCGGGGTGCAAAGTAGTGGAAAATCATATCTTTGTCTCAAAAATACTGGTATTGCACACAAGAAATACAAGTTCTAGCACAAATCTTATTGAATCGACTTGCAACTCTGGTTTTACACGTGTAAGTCCATCAAAGACAGTGGGGAACTCTCCCACCATATCCATGTAGATTGAAGCGTGAAAATGGATGATCCCCTTCAGGCACACCTTGCTCAAACTCCTACTGCACACACCTAACTGGGAACTTGCTAGAGTTTTCTATTTCATTCCACAAAAACGTGGAGATGCGAGATGTCGAGTCCTCCACGCCTCAGCCACACTACGGACCCACTACCCTCAAACAGGCTAGCGCTCTTGCAACCGTAAAACCCTTGTACTACAGATACAGACAAAGCCACCTCAGCAGAAAGCTGAAAAGGCGTCACGGTAAAGCAGCCCTTGGTGTCACTCCTTCTACCGCTAGAGAAGCATATCCTCAGATGTGAGGGAGATGCTTTCACATGCTGCCGGCGGGGTGAATTAGCCGAAAAGCAGAGCGCAGGACGCCTCAGCTCTGCAAGAAGGCGCAGAAGAGAATCAGACGAGACACAAGGTACCCCAAAACGCAGCCAGCTGCTTTGGAGCTGGCTTCTGCGCTCTTCACAAGCATGCCCAGGTACTGAATAATGACAGCCAGCGTCGAGGCAGATCCTGTACCGGATGATTGCTCTTATTTGCTAACATTACAACACCATTATACACGCACCTACCCTGCAAGCTTTCATCTAGCAAAATCTGTTTCTCCGGTAGCTTACCTACACAAAAAGCAGACTACCAGCCCTCTCTGATCGTTAAACCAGATGCAGACTGACGCTGACACACCAAGCTCTTCCCCAGGGCTTTATTCATAAAGGAAAGATTTAAATAACGCTTTAAATCAAAACCAGCTTCCTCGCGACGGAATAAAAGCCCTTGAAAGCAACTTCTCCTTTTTCCTTCCAACTTTTCCCCAACCAAAACCATCGGCGAGCGGTGCCCACGCAGAAACTTCCACCACCGTGCCACCGCTGGCGGCGAGGCGCGCCAAGTTTTGGGGTGCTGTGCCTCGGGGGAGCCCGAGAGTCCTGCTGCGAGTCCCGGGGCTCGGGGGACGGCTCCTGGGACGGCTGCTGGGGTCCCTCCTGCCCTCAGAGGGGTCCCGTTTGCCCTCCAAGCGCCGAGAGACAGCGGCTGCAGCACCGCCGCCCGCCCCTCGCCTCGCCCCTCGGGCGCCGTTAGGCGCTCCTCGACCCCAAGCCGCGGAGAGAAGCCGAGATCCCAGCGCTGCGCACGGCGGCACAACTCCGCCGCGGCGCCCCGGGAGCCTTCCCGCAGAGGAGGCGCACTTTTCGTCCTTCCTTGGCGTGAACGCCGGCATTTCGCACGGCCGCGGCCCCCGCCCCATACACACATAGATATATACATACACACCCCCGCACCTGCGGAGCACGGACCTCCCGTAGCAGCCCCGGCAGAGTCCCGGGCGCGGCGCCCGGCCGCCCTTTTGTCTGCGGGGAGCAGCCCCGCCGCACCGGGGACGCAGCCCAGTAGCTCCCGCAGCCAACTTGTGCCGGGGCACGGCGGGCACCGTGCGCGGAGCTCGGCGGGGCGCAGCCCGCAGCCCTCAGCCCGCAGCCCCCCCCCTCAGCGCCGCCGTCCCCGCTTTACCTCCGCTGCCGCCCGCTCCCGCTGCCGCCGCCCCGCCAGTGCAGCCGGCAGCAGCGGCGGCGGCGGCGGCAGCCCCGGCCCCCCCGGCCCGCCCCGCCCCGGCCCGGCCCGGCCCGCCCCCTGGCGGGGCCGCCGGGGGCCGCCGCGCCGCCTCGGAGCTCGGCGAGGGGACGGGAGCGGGGCGCTGAGGGGCGCTGAGGGACCCCGCGCCCCCGCCGCCATTTTGCGCCCTCCTCAGGCCGGCGGCGGCGGGCGGGTGCGGGGGGCGCTCCCCTCGGCAAACTCCCGGCCCGGCCAGGGGTTCCCGGCCAGGGGTTCCCTGCTCGGGGAGAAATCCTTAAATCGGGACAAAAGCTGCGGGCGTGCTGGGGTCGCGGTGGGCTGGCTACCTGCTGCCCGCCTCGGACCTCCTGCCCCGCTCGTCTTTGCTGACTGCAAAGCGCTCCAGAGATAAACACAATCCCGCGCGCAGTATTCAGATTTTTGGCAGCCGTAATGAGCTCGAGGAAGAATTATGTAAACATTATTAAGTGTAATAAACACATGACAGCGTTAGGCAGCCTTGTGTAGAAATGTTGGTAAGAGCCGTGGTGAACGTTTTATTCATAATGCCTTTTTAACTTTATGTAGCTGGTGTAATAGGCCTTGTGCTTTGCTGTTGCCTCGACGGAAAATCATTACCCGGTAATGGATGAGCCGGTTCGGAAGGAGAGCCACTGGGATACTGCCCGCCTTCATTCATAGATGCTACGGATCGGAGGAAGTAGCAGGAGGCCTGCCAACTTTCCCAATTTAATTATTGAGCTGTCAGTTCCTGACTTCTTGTTTCAACTTCCTGAGGCAACATCTGGCTGTAATAACAATAAATAAATAAATAAAATAAAATTTGATCATTCACTCGGCAGCGTTCTATTTGCGACGTCCTTTTTACTGCAACTATTTTGAAAAACTTGGTACAGGGGACGTGGACCCAGCATCTCTCCCAACTACCCAAAAGTAAAGATGAGAATAGTTTCAGCTATGATCCTTGAGGCAAAGCTGTGCGAAAGTGTATATCATACTTGAGCCTTTTTCAACAAGTCCAGTGGTGTGCATTTTAATCTTTCTAATCCTTCTTTTATTCAGAAGAACATTATTTTTTTTTTCACTGCATGAAGCTGAATGATATGACTTTGGGAGATAAAAAAAATAAATCTTTTTCTAGCCAAGAATTTCTGTATTTTCATCAAACACTGCTTCAAAAGGGTAATGGTGGTTTTAGAAGAAAAAAAAAAAAAAAAAACAGCCATAAAGGATACCATATTTAAATGCTACCAAATGTGAGCGAAACACTGAAGAGAAGTTTTAAAATATCTATGACTGTGTCTTCATGTGTTCTCTGGGTCTGTTTCATATGATGTGACAGCTTCAGCTCACAAGTCGTTACTGCAGTGGCTTTTGGAACAGTATGCCTTTTTTTTTTTTTTTTGCATATCCTCACTCAATACACGCACATGCTCACAAAAATATACATCTATATATATATATATATATATGTGCATATGCACAGGCAGAGACAAATACAGAGTGACTCAGCTCTGTGTTCTACTTGCTTAATCAGTTTTCAAAGCTCCAGTACTGTTCTCTTATTTAAAATGCCTAAAGCCATCTTTCCCACGTTTCTTTTTTCTCTGCAAGGGTGCCAAGCCTTTGACAAAGCTAGGCAAGCTAAGCTGCCTGGGATGGGCTCCTCCTCCTTGGATCACGCTCTCCTGAATGTCTTTCTGAAGGTCAGGAGGTCAGCTCATCCATTAATCACAAGGCAGCTTGGACTTCAACACTGACCCTGCACACCAGTCTTAGGGAATCCTGGAAGACCTTCCTGATGGTCACTTAGAGCTAAGGAAGGAGACTGAGCTCGGGAGGCCGAGGTCCTGTGAGCCCAGACAGCCATCAGGTGGTGTCAGGAATGCTGTGGGGTGACAACCATCACCCGTGAGCAGCACTCAGCGCAGCCTGGCTGCTTTCACTTTGGTCTCTCACAGGCTACAGACTGATACTACGTGTTGCAACTCTGGTGGTAGATACGAGTTGGGCATGTATGGCAGTAACGCCTAGCTCAGCACCTCCGAGTTTGACTCTCTCGCTTAGCGTTCCCAAGGAAAGCACTCATTTTGGTTTCCCCTTTCCATTGTCTCTCCCTCCCATTAAGAAGTTAGGTGTAGAGATCAAAGGAGACTAAGTAAATGCTGTCTTTCGGGCTCATGGCAGAGGTTTGCTCTCTGGTTCTTTTTTTTTTTTTTTTTTTTTTTTTCAGAAGTTTCCTTTCCCTCAAAGCTTAGAGAAACTTCTGGAACATTTTATTGATTTCTTCGCAGCTCACCACTGGAACTCCTCGTAATTCCTGGTCTCCTAAGGCTCACCAGGTACTTTTTCTTTCTTCTTTCTCTCTGTCCTCCAGTTCAAGTGGCAGAAAGGCTAGCTACCCTGTTAAGCAGGGCAGACTTTCTTAAATCACCAAAAGAACTCTGGATAATCCTTTCGTACCTGCCTCCCATCTTCAAGTGAAATGACTATGCCTGTTAAGTCCTCATAGGAGAGGATTGAATACTTCATATAAATTCCATTCAAGATTCTCCTGTTTTCCCTACAGTTCGTGAAAGATCAGTCAGACTCTTCCTTTAAAGAAGAAAGAAAATAGGGCGAGGTGAGTGTCGAAAGCGGATTTTCTGGTCAAATCCTATTTATCAGTTTTTCTACCATTAGCCAATTTCCAAGCATACAGCTCAGATTTATTTTTAGAAAAGTCACCTGGGACTAAAATAAAAAAAAAATAAAAATAGTCAAAACAAGGCATTTCAAAATGTTCTGGACCAAAGAAATGTTTCTGACACAGCAGCAAGGACTGTGCTGAGTCCTGTGATCAGATGCAGCTTTGAAAACATTTATGTAGTCTTTTGCTATAGGAAGGAGTACATTCTTGTACACATTCTTGTACACATTAAGGAGGCTATCTTCAACTTCCCTATTTTTTTGCTCAGGACGTTCTCTGACAACTTGTGCAACAAATATGAATCTGGCAATAAAGAGGTAACTATGCAAACAATGAGCAAATCCTTTATGAAAAAAACACTTGATGAGCAATTTAATACAGAGAATTTTGCAATCTGCTGGCAAAGGTCAGTAACATGACAGATTAAGTCTACAATGGATTTATTTATGTATTTACAATTGTGAAAGCAGAAATTGGGGTCTTTTAAAAGTGGCAGCTGTTAATTGCCAGCCTCACATATAGACGTACGCTTGGAGAGACTGCTAATGAACTGAATAAAACCTAAATGAGTTTCAGGTCCAAGTTATTTGCCGTAGCCCTAAGAGTTCAGGTGAGAGGCACTGATTTCCATGAGGATCCCAAGCTGGATAACATTTATTGGCTATATGAAGGCAACAATTTCTATCTGAAACAGAATTGCCTATGCAGAAGGAAGCTGTACCAGGGAAAATAGGATGTGCTGATCCACTCGGGCCAGCATCAACAGCTATTTAAAAAAAAACAAACCTGACATAAAGAGCCTCCTGGTTATCTATTATTGTATGGTTTGGAGACATCAGCTCATATAAAACTGCAAAATGTTTGAGACTCAGAATCAGAAATGACTTTCCGTAATGAAAAGCATCATGTGCTAAAGAAAAAAAATAATAAAAAAAAAATGTCCTGCAGGATTTGAAACATCAGACAGCAGACAAGAGAAATCCAGAATCCTACTGTGCTTGGAGGGATTTCTGCACACCTAAATGAACATTTGTTGCAACAGCCAGCCCTCACCTAGGGACATTGTACAAATCCCAAGGTATTAATAATACAAACTCAATCCCTAGCAATATTCATATGTTGGCTTTTTTTTCTTTTTTCTTTTTTTTTTTTTCTGCAAGATACTGGTAAGAGAGAATGTGGAGTCTGTGGACTGACTTTACAGCAGGAATTTTGTGTCTGCCATGCTTACTAGGTAACAGATGATATTTCACTTTGGAGATGAGAAATAAAGCTGTGGTGCAATCAGGCCATCATGCAATAATAAGTGATGGTGGCAGCTGAGATTATAGGAGTGTCTGCAGCTACAAATACTCAGCTGGGACTCCTTCAGGTTTCTGCATGTCAGCTGGTCTTCTACTATCTGTCTGGGAATTGAACTAAGCAACATATGGGTGCCATGACTTCTGAACGCATGCTAAAGGAAGTAAAAAATAAAGCTAATGAAAAATCCAACCAGTATAATTGGTATTTTAAAACCTCCTCTACTGCACTGGGTAATGGCTTATCAAGGGCATGCATAAAAGACAAAGAAGGAAGGAGTTAGAACAACTAGTCCATTTGTTACCTGAGAGTTTCCTTCAATGATAATGAGAAGATTGGGAGAGATAATTAGGCACATTGTGTGTAAAGAACCGCTCCACCAGGTAGTCCCCATGATGGATTGGCAGGGAGTATCAGGTAGCAAGTGTAATGATAAGACAATATGAAGAACACAGGAGGGGAGGACCATTTAGTGGGAGTAGAAAAGGTTGTAAAGGTCTTTAAGGTACTAGGATGTGAAACAGTAGAAAGCAATGCCGATTTGTAAGGAATCACATCACCTTGACATATAATCAGTGATAAAGAACTGGAAACTTAATGTAAAGGGCAGAAAAGTTCTTACAAAGGTGGAAGTAAATAAATAAAGAGATCTGGCTGAAGTACTACAGACTTAGCTAATACCAAGATATTTGATTTGGATGGAGAACAAACAAAATGTAAGGTAGGCCTAAATCAAGCTGTATTTACATTTCTGGATTTGTCCCGCACATCTCTTGAAGGAGTTGATGCACCTACTAGGCATAGGTCAGTGTTATTTGGGGTCACAAACTGAACAGTGGGGAACCCAAGTAATGGACTATAAAAGTGGAATATTTCACTCTTGTAGAGGTCCTTAATGCTGGTCGTGGAAGGTCTGGAATTCACAGAGTACGTGGATTACAGCACCCACTGCTTCAGAAAGGCCCACCAAAGAGATGTTACCAGAAATGAGCAGAAGTAAGTTTTGCTGGTGGTATGCAACAGCATAGTTGCACGTACGGTGATGAAACATTGCAGTTTGGCCCCACAAGCTGCGTGTTCTGGCAGAGGAATCTGGATGGCTTGTTATAAGTCAAAGCTTTAGACATCTGCAGACAAGTATGAACTAGTGTCTATCCGGCAAGTAGTGGAAGGGATGTACTGCGTAAATCACATCAGTGATCCATGCTTAGAGTTCTGATCAGAGAAGAACAACAAATCTGTGTTATAAAGGTGCGTGTGTCATCTTTTTATATAATACCATTCAGCCCTCAACAGTCTAATACTGTTCCGATAAAATTATTTTTGGATTCATGCCTCCTGAGAAACTTTCATATTTATCAGAAACTGGCAAGGACTTTTACACCTGCACGGTGCCAGGTGCAAAAGACTTTTATGTCAGTGACCTAGGACAATATTTCAGAACATGGACCAATATACAAGTCAGATCACAGCATGCCAAACGCAGGATCCTTGGGGGAAAAAAAAAAAAAAAAAAAAAAAGAGAGGGAGAGAGAATGATATGTTCAGCTAAGAAAAAGAAAAAAAAAAAAAAAGAAAAAAAAAAAGAAGGAAGGTGCAACTATGCAACTGTAAATAATGAATGACTTATTTTAGAAGTTTTCAGTACAGTTTGCACCCAACTAATGGGCCTGGCCTCTAAGTTATGGACTCCATATTCCTCTGTAATTTTGGAGCATTTAAAAGCAGAGACCTTTGAATGACTACAGTGTTCAAAATCTTTGTAGATGACGGATTCCCTGGTTTTCTAGAAGTTCTTACAATACTGAAATTCATGTCACTGGTTAGAATTCTTGTAAAACTAAACAGAGAAAAAGCCATAATGATCAGTGCAAGCATCCATAGGGATATATGTCTTTATGAACACGTCTTATTTCTGAATATATACCTATTTCAAATATATATGTATAATACAGAAAAGTTAAGTCTTACCAGCATGTGCAGAAGTTCTAAACTGCAGAGTTTCAGCATGCTTCTCCGTGGTTCGTCTGCCTGTAGGGCAGATAGATATTCAGTCCTGCAATCACATTTTAAATGACATTCCTATAAGCTAACTCCTTAACTGAGGCATGGAGTACAATATGGAAGGGTATTTTAGGAGACGCATGTTAACAGATACTTGTTACAGTCTTTTACCAGTTGCTTGCTGCATGGATGCATGTAGTGCACCTACCTTACCCTGGACCTTACGGATCAGCAACAAGTATGTCTTGTAATACAGAATCAAGAGTGCCTCTGTTCTCCTGTTCTCCAGCACATCCTCGGATAAGCTGTATGTGGGTGGCATTGGTTGGAGAAAAGATTAGGTAGATGCTTGGCTGATAAACACGCCATAAGCTCCACTGCTGCTGCAAATTATTGTTTCACCAGAGGACTGGCTCCATGTTTGTAAGCAGCCCTACAGACGCTGCTGAATGAAGGGCATGATTCACGGGCTGAACACACAGGTTTCTGGCCCCTGGAGCGGTATTTGGTGATTTGGCAAGAGACCCCAGGGCAGCTCATGCGGCACTCAACGCCTATGTCGCGGCCGCTGATTCAAGCCTTTAATGTCTCTAACTTGGAGTCAAACCTACCTAAATACATTCTGAGCATCTTTTCAGAGGATCGTGCTGAATGTTGACTATGTAATTCTTTTATGCTTGTTTGGAAATAATTATCTCCCGAGCAGTACAAACAAGTAATCCAACAAAGAAGAAGACCACCAAGGTTTCTGTAATTGAGTCCCTAGGCATGGTTGTTTGTCTGTGGAGGATAAAACACAGCCATTTATCTGTGTTAACCTCTGCCTACTTTCTTAGTCACGTGGAACAACTTATTAAAAAAAAGAAAGGGTGATGTGGAGGGATAACAGTTACTTGGATGAAGTTTGCAAAATAAGGCTGTCACTGTTTCTTTCAATCAAAGGGGTCGTTTAGAGTCTTGTAATTAAAGTCAGTGTTTTATATCAAGCACTCTTGATTGTCATAAATACAGCTGATATGTGTTATTATTTATGCTGTACTTTTCCGAGTGTGTTGGGGGGTTGTGGAAATACGGGAAGAAACAGACTTGCAGCTATGGGGATAAAATGTGCCTCCCTACCTCAAGAAACTATCCTGACAGCCAGACCTGGCAAGCATGACAGAGTCTCATCCACTGCTCCTGTCTGACTGCAGAGTGCTGCGGAGCGTCGTGCCATTGCTTTCTGTCCGGAATAATACGAAAATTGCATTGAATCAGGAGCGAAGGAGGAGGGCGTGCGCAGCCCCCCCAGCTGCAGCCCCAGCCCCAGCCCCAGCTCAGCTCTCCCCGCGGGCCGGGGCTGCAGTGAGAGCTCCCTCTCCTGTTCCACACAGCCTGCATCAGCCTCCTGCTCGCCTTTAACCCCAACATCTGCTTCCCTGCGAGATTTTGTCGGTGCCCCGTTTAACGCGCATTTCCATTTTAGACGAGCGGTGTTCAGCTGTTTTCTTTTACTGCTTGTTATTGTTTTGTGCAGTGGCTTTCCATTGATTAAGATAAAAATCAATACCTCTTCTGCAGAAAAAAAAAATCTGAATAAGCTGAATGCAAATAACACAATCATCAAGGCACCACTTAAATTAAAAGGAGGAAAAAAACAAAAAGGGATGCACAACATACTAAGGCCAACCTTCTCTCTTTATGGCCAGTTGCAACGCCAAATCATTGGCATTTATGATCCGAGTGAATTTTTGTTTAAATTGTCATCAGTTTTTGTAAGCGTGGAACATATTTCTTGGAATGATTCAAACACACGAGATTATTTTAAATTAATTAGTTAATTTACTTCTTGCATTTCGATATGCTCACAACGTGAGCCTGAAATGTGGTTCTCTGACAAGGTGCAAGCACAAGCATGAACTTGCAGCACTTGGCTTTCAGTACACTAAAGAATACTTTTGATAAGAAATATTTGTGTTGGGAGTTGTGTTACTATTTCTCATTAATCTGCCTCCTTTTGTGGCACTATGTCCTTCTCCTTTTCCCCAAACCGACTGGTTCATCTACTTAAATCCTCCTCTTTTGGGAAAGAACAGTCATCTGCTAAATGCTTTTACAGCCCGTAGTGCAGAAAGACCTGACTGGTCTTTGGCCTTAGAATATTTTCTAGGAATTTATTATTTACTATTCTTGGGCATAATATATCATGGACAATTTCCATTGCTCTCATGTTTTACCGAAGGTTATTTTTTATCCCACTTAAACATGACTTAGTTGCCCTCAGAGTATCAAGTTTACAGTACAGCAGCTTCTGCAATACAGTCACGACATAGATTATATAGAATAATGGTCGTGTTACAGTAAGACATGAAGAAATACTGTAACGTCTTGAAGACTTGCAGTGGCAGCACCAGTGACACACCACGATGACATTTTCCCCGTGTTTGGACACTGCTGGGTAGCAAACATCTGAAACAAAAATCCCGTTTACCCACAGACAGTTTCAGTGCTATCGGCAGCGCACGCTTCTCTGAGCCTGCCTTCGTTCAACCCTGGCCAAGGCTGAGTGAGCACCATCCTAAATATGAAGGCACCTCAATTTTCACGCTTATTCAATCCTGGGCCTCTGCTGAGACTATGCTAGTAAAAGTGCCATGTATAAAAATGGCTTTATGATATGCATTTGTCCTCAAAAGTCCAACTGCAACAGTAACCGATGTGTCTGCATAAAGCATATTTGTGTGTGTGAGAGAGAGACAGAGAGTATCTATTTGCCAGGAGATTCAAACACAATACTGAGTACAGACAAGTTATTTGAATATTTATCCCCTTATGTTTGAAAGTTCTGGGCTGTGCGACTGGCAATTTATCTGCCTTCCCACAGTGTTTTAGTTTTAACAGCCACAAAACGCTCTGAACGCTTAGCCTCCCAAATCTTCAGGACTGTGGGGGCTCAAGGCAACCTTACTGTCATACATTTTTACGTCTACAAATTAATGGAAAGTACTATCTTTTTCATTTAGTGCTATTGTCTTCTCCATTTTGATTTATTCTATTATTCTACACCAGAGAAAATGCCTTTAGAATTTCTTATCAGTGATGCTCTGAGAAAAAAAAAAAGAAAAAGAAAAAAAAAAGGTGAGATTTCAGAAGTTTATGCCCTACATTGCCAGGCAGGAAGGCAGGCAATATAGCAGTCATGAATCTTCTGGGGAACAGATCTTGACCACACTGGATATTTAAGCTTTCACTTAAAATAAATAAATAAATATATAAATATATAAATAAATAAAAAGGACTCCTCCTCCTTTTCATATCTTAATACACAACCATCAAAGTCACTTTTAGTTCAGGTTTCTCCACATACGAACATGCCGTCCTTTCGCCAGCCCTCTTTCTATGTTAGTTTTTGAATCCACTGGCTGCCTTCAATGAAATTTCTCAGAAGTCCCAAAGATGCAGGTTGTTACAAGGTTTGGGAGCTTCATGCCTAGGCTGAGGATGGAGGCCTTCCTGATACTGCTGGGGTTAGGAAAGCCAGCCCGTGCGAGAGCTGCTGCTCAGTGGCACACGTGTCCGCTGCCTGGCCAAGCAGCCAGCCAGCCCCTTGCAGGCTTTTGTTCACCTGGCAGCATAAACAAAACGTAGATGGGGGGCACAAGAGGGAGCCGATGCTCTCTGGTCGATACATCAGGGGGGCTTTGCAGGGGATGAGCTAAAGACAGGAAAAGAATAAGAGGATGCTGTGGTTGAAGGCGATAAGTTCAGGGAGAGGCAACTGCAGGGACGGCAACAGAAGGGTTTGTGTAAGAGGAAGCCTAGCCAGAGGGGTGATTTTGGAGAAGATGTAGGACACAAGTTTATAGGAAGCAAGGCTGCCTAAGTAAAGTTGTTACAACCTGCTTACTGTAAATGTAATTGCTTGTAGACAATAGAAGACAATAATTGTAAATTACGAAACGTAATGCATAAACTGTAGCTCATGTATAACACGAGACAATATCCTCCCTGTTAACAGGCTTGAAGTTTAATGTCTTACTAGATTATCATGCCAATAATGAAGTTTCATTATTTAAAGGAGATACATTATGGGAAAAACAATCATAGCAGCAGTATTCAAGTAGTTATCCACTCTGCAGTTTTCCCATATTTCCAAGCTGTTTGTAGCTTTAAAAGAAGCTATAATTACATTCAGTACTTCCCAGTGTTCAAAAATTGGAATTGCTTGGCTTTACACTAGGTTATTATCCTGCAGTAAACACGGGTAAGGTGGTCAGCGCAATCACAAATAAAAACCAAAATGGTCTGGCCAACACTATCTCATTAAAATGATGACCACACAGCCGAAAAGACTGAAAAACATTTCACTTTTTTATTAACTATTGAAAAACATTAATTTACCCATAACTCGACACTAAAGGTGTGAATTTAGGCAGTGTACCCAGTCTGTCTTTTCTGTAGCTCACGGTAAATGCTTAGTCTCCTATGAAGTAGCTCATTTTACTAATGAGACTAGATCCTTACACCATTAAAATACTGGCAACAATAAGGAAGAAGGCACTATATTGAGACCCTGTATAGATACAGCATTTTCACAGAAGAATAGCTGACTCTCCATTTCCTACACTTCATCTTGCTTGTTGGTTTGCTTCTCTAGGATAAATCATATTTGCCAAAGGAAACCAAAGGAAGAAAACAACCTCAGAGACAGGAAAACTATGGGAAATACAAGATGCGGAAATCAAGAAAAATAAAATAAAATAAATAATTTCCATCTCTAGTGTAATTTCCTAGGGAATGTGCTCTAGTCAGCGCGATTTACCAGAATGTCAGGAAGAAAAGTTAGATGCTGTTGTGAGTGAGCACCTGACAAAGCCTAGGTATATGACAGAAAGTTTCCCCCATCAACAGGGATCCAAGAAGTTTGAACAAAACAGTCAATCACTTTCTTAGAAGACAGCGCTGAATATTCTGGGATACTCTCTCTGGATGCCAGCCCACGGACTCCTTCTGGAAACCAGCTGCTGTAAGGAAATGAGGGTATTCATAAAAATAGCTAAGGAGGGAGCAAGAAGATCAGAGCAGACAATTTCGACAGCAGACAGAAAGAGAAACAAATGTCATGGAGGAATACAAAAGATCATCTTCCTCTTCTTGCAATGGTGCTAGTAAGAGAAAAGGAAGTGCACAAATAATATATGTATGGCACGGGTAAAGGCAAATGTTTATGGGAGAAAAAGCCACTACTTTAAACCCCGTGCTCATTTTTTCTTCTATAGCCTTGAGTGCAATAAAAATTATGTTGCATATACAGTGCATGCTATATTTTCCTAGAATATATTTTTGCACAATTTGTGTTCGTAGGTGTGTGACTGATCACAAAACTTTATTTTGGCTGTGTTAAGTAAAGGCTGTTATAAATTAGGGAACTTGCTGAAACCTCAGTAAATATACATTATGGATTGAGAGAACATACCATCTTGTAGAGGGACATCTCAAACTGTACATACCACTTAGGCTCTCAGAATACAGCCCTGCACTGGGCATTTATGCTAAGGAATAAATTCAAAACTTTTTCTCATCAACCAGATACAGGTATATTAAATTTGGAGGTACGAATTCATGCATTGTGGTGTAAGTCTGCAGAGCCAAAGTGAGGGAGGCTTAGAGCAATATTCAGTAAAGCTCATGTTAAAAATACCTTTTTATCTGTGACCTTTCCTTTAGAATTTCTGTGATAACACTTGGGGATTTTACATTAAGTTTCTTAGTATAAAATCAAGCACTGAACAGACTTTTAGAAAGATTATGGTGCTAGAGGGATATTTAATGGTGAAATCACTTACTGTAGTACTCATTTCTGAGAGCAAAGGTCTGAAGTGAAATGAATTTGGTGATCTTAGATTAGTCCTTGGTGGGCAGAGGTCCATGTCTGAAGTCAGCTACATGTATAATTAGGTATAATTTCTACATCTGTTCAATAGAGGTTAATTGAACTATCACAATAATTGAATTCCTGGACTTCTGAGTTTTCTGTTCAACGTGTTCCTGTGAGATGCGAGCCAAGTATTCATCATCTAACACATTTATAGGAAATTCCTGTTGCATTTGGTATTTGGTTTGTGGATTAATACAGGGTATTGGCATTTTTCAAATGTCTGAGCACAAATACAAATCCAATCTTCCAAAATAAATAAGCAAAAGAAAGAGCCACAAGCAGATAGATTCTATACTAAGAGCCCCTCATATTTTAAAGGAACAGTCAAAAGCAGATAGATTACCAACTGGCAAAGCAGAAAAGCTCTAATAATCTTACCCATGTATTCTGCAAGAATTTCACTCTTCTTGTGATGGTATTTAAGATTAAGAATGCATTGTGAGTATTCAGTAAATAAAATCTTTGCATTAATTTTGAGCCTGGAATAATACGGCATTATTTTCTTTCTACAATCACAGGTGTGCAAACATATGACAAAAGCATATGCATGAATGCGGTGTGTACTTACTATTCTGTGTATGAAAGCCGTTACACACATTTTACAAGGCTACTGCTCACTCATTCAGAAAACTAACAGGTTTTCTTTTACCGCTTCTGTATGAGAAAAAAGTAGACACGCACCATGATGAACTGCATCCATTTATGCATTCACCTGGGATCTAGCATTATTGGATTATTCTTGGCTGACTACACTTGTCAGACCCACTTTTTAATTTTTTAAGGAAACAACATTTGCTTTTCATTTATTGAGTTTAGCATTTAGAAGGAATACAGACTTTCGATATTGAAGTCCTCTGTGCATTGAAACAGACAAGCTAGCAAATAATTTTTTTTCCACAGAATAGCTAGAAAAGATATTCTCCGTTACCATATAGCCATAGGCTTCCCAGCTAGGGCTGCCAACAGCTTGTCAGAGATGGTCAGGAGGTGGAATTTCACCAGAACTCCTTTAAAAATGTAGATATCTCATTAAAAATAATCAACAAATTTTTTTTTTGACTGAAAAAAATAATGGAAAATCTGCCATACTGTCTCAAGGGCTTTATGAGCATTAAGCTTGAGTAACCCCAAGTCAGCGAGGTGGGACTACTTCTCTCGTGGCACATCAGTTGATATTAGTAGTGTCTTGCCTTGACGTAGTATGGGAATTATGGGAGTTAACATCTCTCTGAGGAGTCCAGATCATAGTATACAGTAGAGACAAGGCATAAATATATCAAAATTTCTAAATTATTAATTTTTTATTTTATTAATCCTCTCTAACTATTACACTTTTTGCTTACAGAGGATCTTTTTTAAACTAAAAGTGTAAGCTTCTGAAAAAAGTTTGGTTATATTTGATTATATTTTTAGCTACAATTTTCTGAAGAAATTCTCATTACCAACCTATTAGAAACATGACTGGTGTTACTACCTGATTTAACACAAGTCCGTAACTAGTCATCTCATAAACTTTTCAACTTCATCAGGCTGGTGGAAGTGCATCCGTTGGTGGTCCTATTTGGACAGGCCTAGTCAAAAGCAGTGCAAAGTTTCAAGTGCAGAGAATGCAGGACTGATCCCTATGAACACACTTCACATTTTTCGCAACTCAATCCCATAAACCAATTTTAGTGATGCAATGAAGTTCGCTGTCTGCTAAGTCATTGTGAATCATAAAGTTCCCATTTGTGTGGTATAAATCAACATAACTATTCAACAATTAAATCTACAATGAATATATTTTTTAAATTACCAAGCATTATGTTTCATTTTACAAGCTTGCACATGCATTCTTTATAGCTTACTGTCATGTAATGCTTTATAAATGATACTTGATAAACAACAGCTGTATAATCTTAGAAATATTCATCAAGAGGCACATGTATCCATGGTAAATCACTTTTGACTTGTACAATGCTGGTGGCTGGCATATAATCTTCTAACTGCTTGCATGTGGAACATAATAGGACATGGCACTATGCTTCTGCGAGACCAAAATACATTCAGAAAACATACTTAGGTATCAATTGCAAGCAAGAATGAAAAACATTTGTCAAGTGTACAGTTCCAAAGTGTAAATCTCATAGTAGATGCTATATTTATGGTATACCACTATGCATATTTTGCATACTGTTTATTTTTAAATTGAACTTCATTGCACTCATTTTCACAGTTTATTGGTACTGAAACCTAAAGCTTAGTGAAGATGTGGTATTAGGGATTGTTTTTGCTTTCCCATAAGCTAAAATGAGCGGCAACTCCTGTACATCTCTCAGCTGTTAGATTTCTGCTAATTCCCTAGGTTATGTCATAGTTTATTTCCTATCTGCTAAATGCGTTTCAGCTTTCAGAAAAGTTCCCGTGAGGCAGAATATGGAATAAGAGGGATCAGCTATTCTTTCAGATGCTGATGTACAACTTCTGCAGAGCCACCTACAATAGTCCTTTTGTCACAGGGAGTTTTGGGGACGAAGAGATAAGGAATTCCACCATGCACACGCTGAGGGCAACATAGCGGTGTTGCTGTTACATAGCTGTTGGACTAAAGAATTAAAGTGCTCTGTGATTGCTACCTTTGGGCTCTTCACTGAATTGAACTGCTTGTTACTGCAGCCTCATCTCTGTTTTACTGAGACCATGCAGTTGGTGTTCAACATTTACGCTATACGGTTACAACTACTCCTTGTGAAGCACCACTATTTATGCTTTACTTAGGATCATCTGAGAAAGCCAAGGTCTAAGGTACACACTGTATCTACTCTACTCACAGTAATTTCCATGACACAGGTTATGCTTTTATTTTATTATTATTTTTTAAATTGGAGTCAGGATTCACCTCACCTAATCATCTAAAAGTGAGACACCTAAAGCAACCCCCTTATCTAGGCTTCCCATAACACCCAGTGGAGAGAAACAGACCAGTTAATTAAAAGTCCAATTAATGCCATCCTAAATAGTATCTAAGAAAAGTGGATGAACCTCCCTGTGGAGGGCTCTGTCCCTCTCTGTAGACTCTAGAGACGGCCTAAAAGGCTTTCTTCAAGTAGAAACACAATTTTTTCAAGGTAATATGAAGTGAGATGAGTGCTGCCAGCTGTGTCCCTCTTAGTCGCTGTGCAGTACCTGCCACAGCTGCCCTGAACTACACAGCACATTGTTTTTTTACAGAGCACATGGCAGAATTTACCCCAACTTTGCAAATCAGACATAGCACAGGGAGGCAGCCGAGTTTACCTGGTCTGTTGTGTCAGCCTCTAAAATTAAGAAATTAATCCATGACTTGGTAAATAGCTTTCATTTGATGTACATGAAGTGGCAGCAAATTTTTACTTTCAGGGTAGCCCTACAAGATCTGGAGCTTTCTCAGGAAGATGCTGTGTGAAAAGGCTTTCTACTAGTTGTTCACATCCCTGATATTCATTCAATAGAATTTGCAGTCTCCGCAATTCTGCATTTGTCCGAGTTATGCCAAAACATCTCAGGTTTTTGACAGAAGTTAAGGGATTCTCTTTATATCCTCTTATCCGCACCCTGAATAGAGGAAAAGCTGGAGCATGTATTTTATTCTTGTACAGAGGAAGAACTTAAGTAGGGGCTCTGAACAAAGGAGAAGCTGCAGAGAAAAATTCCTGGCAGCCAGTTTAAGAGAGGAGCTTTGGGCTGAGGGGGAAACTCCATACCTCTGAGATGAACTGTTGTAAATTAAGAACTTTTTCTCACTTAATGAATCTGAATTTGGGAATATGAGTCAACTAAGACAACAAATTTGGTAGCTTTGATTCTTGCTCATTAGAATTAATCATGACAAAGTACAGAAGATAGTTTCTTAGCCATTTTTTTTCAGTCCTGAGGAATTTCAGAAAATTCATTGGAACCCCCTTCTCTTGTGTTGGCATCTCTGTTTGTGTATTGTGTCAACATTTGTTGCGAACACATACAGCTCCTGCCTGACTTATCCCTGTAACCTGTTTTGGGCTTTTGTGTATCCATGCAACGCACTCTTCAACTATTTCACTTATTTTAACCATTTCTATGGCCTGTGGAAATAAGGACCATATGTGCAAAACACAATCGAAGAGTTGCTGAACCCGTTTGATCCCAGAAGATATGCAGAAGGGCTCTTATCATTCAACACCTTTACAGAAATGAGAGCAAGTAATAAAAGTAAAAACACAAAGTTAAAATGTTTCTTCAGTTAGAAACGTACTAAACTTGTATATTGAAAGCAGCAGAAAAAAAAGACAAGTGTTCATGACTACAAGTCATGCCTCTGTTCACTATTATTGTCACACTGCTAGTAATGCAGGACAAAAAAGCTCTACAGTGTATATTACCACCAATTAATTATTACGTATACAAGGCCAAGATTATTGCCATCTTTGCCTCTAGTTCTTCTGAAATGTTTTTGAAACAGGGTCACCAGAGCTGCTCGCGGTGTTCAAGCTACTACACATCAGTTTTATTAAGATGTTTTCTGTTTTCTTCTTGGTTCCTTTTCTAAGAAGTCCTAACACTCCAGCTGACATCTGTGACTCTCTGGTTGGTGGTCCTGCAGAAGGAACCACAGTAAGCTCAGCTCTCTGTCTGGAATGGAGACAGTTCATTCAGAATCCATCCTTTTTATAATCAGGACTGATTTAATCCAAATGAATTACCCTGCACTTAGTGATACTGAGTTTCCCTTGCTATTTTATTCCACTGTCCTTTCCAGTAAGCTCTAGAAGTTCTTGCATCTGACATGCCAAGAAGCTCCTCTGCCAAGTAGTACAGGAGAAGGATGCATAGTGTAAATCCCACTATTGGTGCTTAGGGGACCTGTTGGTTGAGAAAGTTGACCATTTAGGGCTATTCGTCGTCATCTGTCTTTAAGTCATTACTAATCCATGACAACAGCTTCCCATTAATTCCATGGTAATTTATTTTGTAGAAGCCTTTAATGAGGGAATGTGTCAAAAGCCTTTTAAAAATCCAAATACCTTATAGCATTAGGATCACTATAATCCACATGCTTGTAGACAGGTTTAAAAAAACTGGAATACATTTCTAAGGAACATCTTCACCCAGTAGAAGCTGTGTGTTATGCAATATATTGTGTTTGTCCAGGTGTCTATTAATCTCTCCCTTCATTACAGTTTTACCGTTTTGCCTCTACAGAAAGCAGACTTACAGTCTATAGATCCAAGATCTCTCTGGAGTCCTTCATAAAGACTGGTGTCACATTTCCCACCTTCTGTTCCTCTGGCAATAGGTTAGACACCACAGTTAGCAGTTTAGCAATTTTATATTTGTTATAAATCTTCAGTGAATACCATCTGTTCCTGGAGATTTCTTACTGTTCAGTATGTCAATTTGCTCTAAAGCCTTTTCTATTGACACTTGAATTTGAGCCAGTTCCACAGCCTTATCTCCCATAAGGAATGACTGATATCAGAACCTCATTCTCTTCTGTAATGAACACTGATGCAATAAATTAATTTAGCTTTCCTGCAATAGCCTCATCTTCCTTGAATGCTCCTTTCATACCTTGATTGTCTATTGGTCCCATCTGACTCTCTGTCAGGCTTTCTGGTAACTGTATGTCTGAAAAAAAAGTTTTATTAATAGGTTACTTGTCCTTACTGTTACTCCTTCAAATCCCTTCTGGCCTGTCATATGGTGCCTTTACGTTTAGATTGTTACTGTTTACACTCCTTTCTATTCTACTTATTTGGATGTCGCTCCCAATTTTTACTTCCAATAGCTTTCTCTGATCTGCTAATAACATAAGTCAGGTGCTTTTCTTTCTAATTTGTATTTTTAATGTTAGCATATATTTTTCTGTATCTCTAACATGGAAATTCACTAAGTGGTCTCCCCTGTAACCTGCAAATATTTTATCCCACCTATTGCTCCTTTTATTTTTTGTTTCACTAGCTCATTTTATATTGTTCTTATCTTAAAATATTTTGTTATTGTGGCAAATCTGGGGCCTTTTCCCTTCCTATAAGGATAATGAATATGGTTATTTTAGAGTATTCTGTACAGGTATACATTGTTCCCTGGGTAGCTGCTCCATAAAAAGTCATTTCTAATATCTAAAAAGGTTGTCACAAAAAAAGAATGTGTGCAGAAGTAACAATTTTAGGTAAATGAATATATTTTCAACAAGTCTACATACAATCATTTGCAATAGAAAGCGTCTATAAAAAATGCGATACCTAGATTCTGACTGCTGCTACCTAAAATTACAGTAACCTTATATGACATTGACTGTACTGTCTACTATCTAAGTGTTGACATTCAAATTCTAAGCTTGATTTTCTTTTCTTAACCCAGTGTAACTTTGATAAGTTCAGTGGAACTGCTTTTCTGATTTATACTGAAGTGGAAGGAAGATCAGAATCAGATCCTAGATCTGCTCTAAAATACGCTTAAAACAGATAGTGTGTGTTGCTCTAGCTGCAAACATATGCACTGCGTGGTCATTTTCAAACAGCCTTTTATTCCGTCTGCTTCCCTCCTTCATAGTTTTTTTTTTTTTTTTTAATTTATGGCTGACAAGATTTACTTTTCATTGAAATTAACACCGAGAATTAAGAACTCTACAAATCTTCTGACTAGCTAACTTCCACTTTCCCAGATAATTTGTACATTTATGAAGGAATAAAGCTATAAATCACCAATAACACCGCTATCTTAGCAAAACCAAATGTCATCCGTCCATTTGATTTCCGGTCTCAAATATAGTCAAAATGCCAGCGGGTGAATGCGAGATGAGTGTAAGTCCTACACAGAGGTGCATTTAATTTTTCCATTTGTCATATCATGTCAACTCATGCTCTTCAACTTCTTGCCATTTGAGATGTAAGCAGGAATAGCTGTCAATATAATCTTCAAGACATCTACAAACAAATTTAATCAGCTGAACACAAGGGTGACTAACAAACTCCAAAGAGAATCAAGAGTCTCTGCTCTGGAAGCAGAAAAGATCTCAGTGCTTTGCTCAGGAGCTTACCCATGTCATCGCCCTGCAGCCTTGTACTAAGTGCTTTCTTCTGATGTTTTGTGCCAATAGACATAAATCTTCACTGGCATGTTTTACCAGGAATCCCATTCAATCATCATAGCATCACAGTACCATATACTGCTGCACAGAAAAGGCTTTGAACGATGCAGTTATCTGAGAAATTTCCAATTAAAACGTGTTTTAAGGACTGGTTAGAATAAGCAGAGAGAGAGAAGCTGAAATGCCAGTAACAGATCACGGAACTTTTCTCCAAATTAAATGAATATTTAATTCAGGCACGGTCTCTGACATTTGATCACTTGTGTGATGTGAAAATGATTCTCTGATGGAGCTAAGTACAATTAGTTCATATCTAAAAAGCTAAAAGGGGATTGCTGTGGAACCTGCTTCTTGTACCAGAATTTGTCAGTCTTTTTCAGAGTCAGGAGGGCAACTGCTAAATTTCTGTACCAAGTCAGCTTCTCTATTTATGCCAATCTTAAGTGTTCAGGTGTTGGAAGGCAGGAAGGCAGTGTTTTTACTGAATATTTTCTTGCAATAGAGAGAAATCTTATTTCTGATCTGTGACAGCTCCTGGCACCAAGTTCTGGCAAGCCAAAGGTGATAAAAGCCCACTCTGATTATGCCTGTTTCTTGCCATCAAGTGTTGTGTGCTTCTTGTCATTCTAAGTAAATCCATCCAACTCATGAATCATAATCTGTCCAAGGTTGCTTTTATCTTTCAAATTCAAGTGGTATCCATTCTGTTCCTCTGCTTTCTGGTCTTACATCTAGTATAAACCTTATGTTGAGTTATTGCTGAACTATTTAACTGCTTGCTTGTTTTTGTTTGTTTGTTTTTTAACATGTGTAATTAAATTTAAATGTCTATGAAATTAAAATGTCCCTGAAATTTCATTTAATGTGTGTACAGAAGTGTTAATTACTGTGTTATCTCTACCAGAAGTTTTGCTCAGTGTTTGGACAAGCTATGACTACTTTAGCTTCTTTGCTTAATGAGTGTACACTTCTTGGACTGGATCGTAGTGCTTTTTTTTTTTTTTTTCCCTAATGCAAAAGGGTTTGTTGTTCAGCGTAGATAGTGCTAGTGTAATGTAGCCCTGAATTAGGGGAGAATTAGAGCAGAATTAGATGAAAAAAAAAAAGATAAAAATATCATATCCCTTCGTTTTTTAAATCATCTATACCCCCTATTACTGCTGTTTCTCCTTTCAAGAGAAAGGACTTGAAGACTTTGGCCTATCCATTTATTTATGCTCCTTCCTATTAAGAAGAACTGTTGGTTTTTTTTGTTGTTGGTTTTTTTTTTTTTTCCTGAGTGCGACACTTCTGCTTTATGGGTGTCATCTCTGTATGCTATTGAGAAGAAATACTTGAATTTTATACTTTCATTACAGCTCTCCTTTCCTTAGCCCACTCTGAGTAACACAGTTTATCTCTAGTGCTGCATTTTTCTTTAGTTCTGAAGTCTTGGTTTTGTGCACAGCAGTTTTAAGAATATGTACAAGCATTATGACTATTGTATTTTATCAGTCAGAGGTAGGGACATTATGTGAGGAAGGGGCTGCTTGTAAAAGAAATTATAGTGCTTTCTGCTTTGGCTCTATATCCTGCAGGTAAACTGACTGATATTTTAATTTCCTTGGACTCTTTTGAAAGCTCTCTAAATGAAGGTTCTGAAGAAAATATATAACTTTGGTTATCATACTTTATGGTTATTACTGTGTACACATTAAATGTGAATTAATGCAATAAAACAGTACATTTCACATAAAAAATACTGTGAATTTCACTGCTGTTGCTGACATGGCACATGCATCAATGTAATTATGGGTTACAAATCCTTGGTAAGAGAGGCAATGTTGGAGTTTTTGAAATTCCCCCATTATGTGAATTCAGAAAGAATGCCGCAGCTTGTATTTAATTTATCTTGTCTGGTAGGCCTTTCAAAAAAGCAATATCGATGCTGGATTTATCTTTAGTTTGATGACAGTCAGAGTAAATAGGCATGCGGAATGTACTGGTGCCAATGAAAATGTTGGGGCTCGCTCCTCCCTGGATTAGTCTGATGGTGTGAAACCATCACAGACAACTGAGCAGAAGAGCTCTGAGGCATTTTGCCTCTCCAGGGCAGTTACAGGCCCAACCCATCAGGGAGCTCTGTTTAGTACTCATTACATTTGATTCCACTCCACCTATTTTTCCCGGGACGCCTGAAGTAGGTTGCTTTTTATAAATCGTTGATCAAAATTATTCCTTTTCTTATGCCAAAGAACAGTGGGGCTGCAAAGCCCCATGTTCTGAAGATAGCAAACAGCAGAATTAGGCGTGCCCATACCTGTGCATCTTAGGACGTGGACAGACAACTGAGTTATGATGACAAAGAATTGCTGAGTATGTGACCATGAGCATATCCTTACCTGCTAAAAGTCTCTAGCAGAGGTCTAAAAAGGGTTGAACCTATTAGCACATTCTACTTCATGCTTCCCATGAGTGAAAAGTATGCACATAGTCAGTTACCGTGGTTCAGCTGAGATATAATATCTCAACCAGCTGCGGTAATTCAGCTGTGCATCTGAGCCTGTGAAAAAGCTATTTATTATATTAGCATACAATTTGTTCTAGCGTGTCCTTCATTCATTGCCAGTAGAGAATGAATATGGTCTTATTACCTTTGTAATTCATAGTTATCCTGTCTAAATACAACTTTTGCAGTCTTTTCCAGCATCCATAATTATACTTTATTTCTCCTGCTGATCCATTTAATGTGGAATTTCCTTCCAGTTCTGATCCTCTGATCATTCAAATCCCTCCTTCAATATCAAGTCTTCCAGAAACCTTACCTATGTTAACCTACCGAGATAAGAAATGTTTTAGACTCATAGACTGGCTTGAGTTGGAAGGGACCTTAAAGATCATCTAATTCCAACCCCCTGCCATTGGCAGGGACACCTCACACTAGACAAATTTGCCTTGAGCCCCATCCAACCTGGCCTTGAACACCTCCAGGGATGGGGCATCCACAGCTTCTCTGGGCAACCTGTTCCTGTGCCTCACCACCAGGAAGACTTTCCTCCTAACTTCTAATCTAAATCTACCCTCTTTTAGCTTTAAACCATTCCCTCTTGTCTTATCACTATCTGCCCATGTAAAAAGTTGCTTTCCATCTTTTTACAAGCCCCCTTTAAGTGCTGAAAGGCTGCAATGAGGTCTCTCCAGAGCCTTCTCTTCTCCAGGCTAAACACCCCCACGTCTCTCAGCCTGTCTTCATAGGAGAGGTGCTCCAGCCCTCTGATCATCTTTGTGGCCCTCCTGTGGACCTGATCTAACAGCCCCACATCCTTCTTGTGCTGGGGGCCCCAGACCTGGACACAGCACTCCAGGTGGGGCCTCACAAGGGCAGAGCAGAGGCAGACAATCACCTCCCTCACCCTGCTGGCCACTCCTCTGTTGATGTAGCCCAGGATGCAGTTGGCCTTCTGGGCTGCAAGCACCCACTGCCGGCACATGTTGAGCTTTTTGTCCACCAGAACCCCCAAGTCCTTCTCTGCAGGGCTGCTCTCAATGAGTTCTTCTCCCAGCCTGTACTCCTGTCTGGGATTGCCCTGACCCAGGTGCAGCACCTTGCACTTGGCCTTGTTGAACCTCATTAGGTTCACGTGGGCCCACCTCTCAAGCTTGCCCAGGTCCCTTTGGATGGCTTCCCTTCCTTCTGTTGTATCAACTCCACCACTCAGCTTGGTGTCATCTGCAAACTTACTGAGGGTGTACTCAACCCCACTGTCTATGTCATTGATGAAGATATTAAACAGCACTAGTCCCAAGACAGACCCCTGAGGGACACCTCTTGTCACCAGCCTCCCCCTGGGCCTAGAGCCATGGACCAAAATTCTCTGGCTGTGGCCATCCAGCCAATTCCTTATCCACCCAGAAGTTCATCCACCAAATCCATCTCTCTCCAATTTAGAGATAAGGATGTTGTGTGGGACCATGTAAAGGCCTTACAGATGTCCAGTTGGATGACATCAGTCGGTCTTCCCTTGTCAACTGATGCAGTCACTCCAACACAGAAGGCCACCAGATAGCTCAGGCATGACTTGCCCTTGGTGAAGCCATGCTGGCTGTCTCAGATCACCTCCCTGTCTTGCCTGTGCCTTAACATTGTCTCAGGGAAGATCTGTTCTACGATCTTCCCAGGCACAGAGGTGAGGCTCATCTGTCTGTAGTTCCCCAGGTCTTCCTTTCTACCCTTTTTAAAAATGGGAGCAATGTTTCCCTTTTTCCAGTCACTGTGGACCTTGCCTGACTGCCAGAACTTTTCAGGTATGATGGAGAGAGGCTTGGCAACTCCATCAGCCAGTTCCCTCAAGACCCTGGGATGCATGTCATCAGGTCCCATAGACTCGTAGCTGCTCAGTTTCCACCTGTTCAGTGGTCCTGAACCTGCTCTTCACTTACAGTGGTAGGGATTTCACTCCCCCAGCCCCTGCCTAGAGGTTCAGTAACTTGAGAGGTGTGGGAAGCCTGACTGCCAGTGAAGACCGAGGCATGACCCTAGTATTTAGAAAAATCCATGTACCCTATTAGATGAGGAGTAGGTCAAGAAATGTACTGGTTCCCAATAAATGAAGAGCACTTCATTAGATCTAACTGCTAGAGATGAGTTACAGCACAGCAGCAACGATAACCCAGGGCCAGCAGGCGGGCGGGCTGTTGAAAGGGACTGGGGAAAGGAGTAAGATGGGAAGGTGAGGTGAAGGGGAGGGAACCAAAATAAGTGTATGAATCCTAAAAAAGGTGTTGAACCTGTTAGGACTGTGGGGAGCCAGGTTTAAACGTCAGGTCTCCCATTACTGTTAATAAATCAAATCTCAGTCTCCAATTTATTAATACAGCTATTACTCTTTTGCTTACTATTTGTAAGAATAAATGATTATGAAGCATTCAGATTTTGTAACAATTAGGTATTACAACAATATAAGTATTTCAGAGGATTAGACATCTTCTATGAGTATATGAATAGTTTCCTTTTCAGCTTAGAGTCCCTTGTCAACACTTTCAATACCCACCAAAGACAAAACACTTTCAATATCCACCATAAAGAGATGCAGATGGTCAGCACCTGCTTTCCATCGCACAGTCCTTCGGGCATTTGGTTCGGCTATATGCAGTCCTAAGTGCACTGTCACTGCTTAACAAAAACATCATAAATAATTACTGTAATTAATAATGAAGCTAGTTCCTTGGGCTAGTCATGCTTTCTTTGTTAGTTCTGCTGTATGTAATAGTGAAAATCTTTTAGACTAAATAGCTATTAAATTCTTTGAGTTCTGTGAGTTGTTTCCAGCAACAAAGGAAATAAAATATAATTAGAAATTTGCCTCATGTACTTGTTTATCCTCAGAGAATAGGCATCAATTCTTGCTTGCCTGAACACATTAGGAATCAGTCAACAGGAGACTGCTCATAATCCCTAATCATAATTCCAAATTTTTCTATCCAGTACCCAGCCCCAAAACACTGTCCCTTAGCCATGCTACTATGATTCCTTTGCTGTCCTCTGGGCTTTCCTGCTGCCTTTGTAGTGGCATCTGAATCACAAATATTTACAAAGACATCAGAACAACACCCAGTCTCTGCATTTCTGTTCAGACCCCAGGAAAAACTCCCAAGCATGTAGTTCCATGGATGTTTTCTCCAGCAGCAAAGTCAGTTTGAAAGCATCCTTCCACTATTTGCTCCTTTTCACTTGTTTTTACCCCCTTCTTCAGCCCCACCTATGCTGTAGTTAGTCCACTCTGAACTGCCAGTGCAAATGTTTGTGGGATCACATTGCAGGCTTGATCACTGACGTGCTCTGAGCTAATCATTCCTTCTCGTGCTTTTGGAAGACCTTTTTATTTAAAAATAAAAATAAAAAATAGCGGCACAACTGGATTGTTTCATTGTTTTGGCTTAGCCTTGCAGCACAACTTGGGATAGTAAACACAAGAAAGAGCAGAAACAAACAGGAGCAAAGGGGAGCAGGAATCTCTTGCCAGCTGCAAAACCAACCAACCAACCGAAAAAAAACAACGACGCTGAAACACACCCTCAGCCCTCATAGCTTGGTGCTTATCCCAGCCTTGTGTGCTGCTTTGTGATTTGGATACAATCTGATACTGTTCCAAAATAAAGAGGAATGTGACTGTTTCCTGATTTAGCCTGACTTGAAAGTAGCAATTACACCTACAGATTCCATAAGGTTTGTGATGGCCAAAAGATCAAAGACATTCTCTGGGAACCAGCCAACCTCCAGCATAACAGTAAATCAGTATCTTCCTACACTCATTGGATTACGCTTCAGTTTTCCTTTTCACCTAAAAGTAGCTGCTATCAATTAGGTGTCCTGTGTTTCCTCTTAGTTTCAATGGGCAGTCTGAAAATATTATAACAGAGGCTCAAGAAATTGAAGGAGACAATTGTCTATGATGATTTGTTATCTATTTTGTTACTTTTAAAAGTCTTTGCTGCCACACAGCCTTAGGGATGTTTTGTTATTATCACTGTTGACAGTTCTGAACACTAAAATTTACTGTATTTGATGTTAAAATCTCAATTCAAGGTTGTAATATCTATAAAGAAAATATTGCTATAGAGATTAAACTCTGAAGGGGCTGCTCACATACATGAGCAGACAGTAGAATAAATACTGAAAATCTTATCTTTTTCTATTTATCCAAGAAGCAGGAAACAATATGAAAAACATTTATTTCTATTTGACAGAAAATGCTTTTAACAATACATAATCATTATCAGTCAATACTCTGAGAGGTTACTGTTGATAGTAGGTGTCTGGAAGATGCTTTCCATGATGACCTTTAAATGCCATAGTCCTACGTGATCATGCTGAAAGAATATTCCTTCATTTCAATATCTACAGAAAAAAATCAAATTGCTTTGGGTGTAAACAGCATGTATGACAGTGGGACATATCTATACATTGGTGTACTCTGCAAAGTAAGAAATGAACAGGATAACATTCTGAATTCAAAATCATTATCTTTGGGCGTGGTACTTCCTACTGGAAATAACACTCAATTCATTACTTTTTAAATACTATGTCAATGATTTTTTTTTATCATCCATCTCATTTTTTTCTCACTTGCATTAGACATACCATAGAAAAATATGCTTCCAAATGCAGTTGTAACATATTAGTGTTCGTTTAATTGTCAGTAGCAGGAATTTGCATGAATATTACATGCTTTTCCAACTAAGCAACTAATAAGATTATGCAGTCATATTAATAATATATTTTCTCAAATTTTGAACTTCAAAACTCCTGTGTTGTATTAGATTATTCAACAAATGGAGCTGAGAAGAGGTACTCAGTAATTGCTTTTTTTGTGTGTGTGTGTGTCTTCCTCTAAATCATTTCAAATGACATTGCCAATATATCATACTATGAGACACAAAAAACTAAAATTTTACATAGGGTCGGGTAGGTTATTGTGTCACTTTTGTCATCCTTCTGCTAAGACTATCCTGTATACATTGGTTAAATGTCAGACACAAACAGATTTTCTTCTACATGCAAACGTAGAAAGTATTGCAGTGACTGATGAATTTGGAAGTTAAGAGCAAGTGTGAACTTACACACATGCAATCTGCATATTTAGTCTTGTTGAAGTGTTTATATTTGTTGAAATATAGTATTTCAGCAGAAATATTGCTTAGGAAGCAGATAATCATTTTTTCAAATCAGATTATTTTCAGAAGAAAATGCTATATTCACAAATTGCAAAGAGTGTCTCCAAACACTCTCTGCTTGTCAAATGGAAAAGAAAATATCTATACTATTTACACTGCAGAATGCAGCATACAATAGGAAAAACTAACTTTGTGAAAGTGTGTGGAACCGTCACTGTTTTATTTTTATTTCCGTTTTCTAGAATATCACTGTTTAATTTAACTTCCCTTTTATGTCCCTTTACACCCAGTAATCTCCAAGCACATTAAATCATTAATGAAAGAACCAAGCTGAACCAGGCTGAACCAGGCCTCCCACTGATTTTATAAAGCAGGAACATATAACTAGGCTAATTTACAGAAGAAAGAGCTGATGTACAGGAAGGGTGAGTGACAAATCCAAGATCTCAAAGGCCATCCACTATGGAACCCATTATAAAAACCTATGCCTTTTAATAACAAAAATATGTTGTTATTTTTTATCCAGTCTTCTACTTTTGGAGTAGTTGTATAGGAACAGGTGCTAATGTAAAATAGCATCATCTCTTAGAAAGGCAGTTGTGCTAAAGCATAAGTTAACTAAACAGGCTTCAAAGTAATTGGCTGATCACATTATGCTTTCATCCCATATTGCAAGTTCAGATCTTTGGGTTCCAGGCTTTCAGTCCAGCTTCACAGTACCAGTAGCAGGAGACGCCTGAGTACATTTGCAAATCTAGGCCTCTTTCCTAAGAGGACAAAAAATATCTGTTGCTGTAATACCTCCTGAGGAGACAGTACTTATAAAGAAGATTTTATTTGATAGGCATTGAGGAAAATGAAACAAACTGACCAAAGCACCACTTACATTTTTCTTTAAGTCCACTGTTAAAACAACACTCAAGAAATAAAGTGGTCTCTGTGACTCAATAGAGGGGGTTGTTGTCAGTCTTTTATTTAAAGGTCTGCTGACCTAACCACATAAAGGAAAATAATCTTCAGCCTATTTTTGTGCTATGATTAAGTCTGCACAAGCTCCAAAAGCAGACACGACTGACAGTAGTGAAGAGGGTCCTGGGATATTTAGTTGCGATACGCTTCTTCTGTGAAGGTCATCACTTCTTTCAATCAGAGTGAATGATTGACTCAACGAGAAGTTCATATTGCACGACATACTTTCAGAAATGATTCATGTTAATGGTATATCTCGGGGGATTAATGTTGAGCAGAAGCTACATCTAAAGCTTAAAAAATGATTTAGCAATGTGGAAGCCTACAAACCAGAGCTCACGTAGACACATTTGATGGTAAACATCACAGAATAAATACAACTAAAAGTCATAAAATTGGATAGACAATAAATCTGACAGTTTAAGACCTTTTGGGGCTCAAATCATAAAAAATAAAATTACTTACGCAGCCATTCCTTGATTCAGCTGTGCATCTTTTTCTCAGATGTGAACAGAAGACATTTTCACACTTTCTGACAGGTTGGAGCCACTCAAGGAAGTAGCTATGCCAGAAAAAAAAAAAAAAACACAACGAAGTACAATATTGAGGAAACATTCCTTCCCTCCCCCAGTGCTGTCATCTGTCCCCACCTTGTTTTACGTGAAATGTATGCTCAGCAGAACACCACTTAAAACCTTTTTTGGGATTTGAAAATGCAGTAATGCCAGCCATGGAACGGAAGGCTTCTGCCTCTCGCAGGCCAAAAAACAAAAAACAAAAAAAAAAAAACCACTGTTTTTACTCACTTAAAAACATTTATTGGTTAATGTTGAGCACCTCAAGACCTCATTAGAGTGCAGAGTGGCCACACTCCGCACTGGAGAATTTAGAGCTTCTCTGTCAATGTTTCTCTCTGATCTGGCTATCAGTTTTGAGGAGATGCTGAGCCTGGCAGCCGGCTGCCCACTCTACATTAGGGTGAGGCCACCTCCCACCCGTGGATTTTCCCTTAGCCCCACTACCACAGACAGACACCACAGACATGTGGGAGATGCCCTGTCTCTCCACCTTCCCCTCAGGAGCAGGCCTTGTGTCCCACAGCCCCGCCATCCCTCTCAGCCTCCTGCCTCAATCTCCCCCACCAGCGTGGGCCGGTGCAGGTGCCAAGATGTCTCCCTTGGGCCTGGAGAAGAGGGAAAACAGCATGGTTGCAGGCTCCTGCACCCAGCCCAAACCCACCTGCCTCCTGGGGAAGCCCATGGGTGAGTATGGGGACAGTGGGTGAAGGCATGGGATCCCCTCCCGATGGCAGCGGTGCTCCCTGGCCCCAGCCCAGCCTGGCTCCTGCCATGGAGAGGGTGAGGGGAGTGTGGTGCGGGTGCATGCGAGGGCACAAGCGTGTGCATGTGCCTGTGTGCGAGCAAGTCTGTGTGTGTGCAAAAATGAGTCTAGAAAGTATAAAGTCAGAAATAAAACACTAGATTGGCTTGACTTTTGACTGAATTTGTAGTTGAGGGGGATTTCTGCTGAAAGGAAGTGGCATTGTGTCTATGGTTACTTGTCTGTGTTTAGCTAGGCATAAGCACAAAAGTGGATTTTAAAGACTAGGTTACGTAGCTCAGTATATTTTTGTTGTTATTATTGCTATGTTTTGTCATGACTAAAAATATTTTTCTGTGTCAGGCTCAGAAATGCCAAGTGACTCCTCAACATCTGTTCTCCAAATGATAGGCCTAGCACCCTGACTTTCAGAGGAAGCTATAGAAACCTCATGGCTATCAAGTGTTATACAATAGCTATTTAACTTTTTTTTTTTAATCAATAATTATGATAGGTCTATATATTGTTATCTACATGATCATTCAGTCCTTTTATCTTATTGAATTCTTAGTCTCAATGATTTCCTATGGCAGTGAATTTTGCAGCTTAAATGGACTAAAAATGTATCGAGCTTTCGACTTCTTGGTTACACTGAATGCCTCCTTCACTCTACAAACAAGAAAAAGGTGAGGATTGTTAACTACATGATTTAGAACATATATTAATGCACAGATTTCTGTTTGTAAGTTGACAGCTTCTACCATTGCACACTCCAGGAAAATTCTTGTATTTCCCCTTCAGCACCCTTTTGGAGACTGGGTGCCACATACTCTCCCATGCTGCTCCACTGTTTCTGTGCTGCCATTACAGTGGTCTCCACATTCTTGCTTATTCCTTCCCTTTGCACACTCCATGTCTGATCTACTTTTTTGACTGGAGTTGCTCATTGGTCTGTATACATTGATGTCCCAAGTCTCCTTTAAATGATGATAAAATCAGTTTAGAGCTTTCCAAGTTGAACAGATTATTTATCTTTGCAGCCTGATTTTGAATTTCTTTGATATCATGCTGACTTTTCACCTATCTTATTTAAGTTAACATTCTCTACAGTCATCTCAGGTCCTTGTACACCTATACAGCCTAGTGTCCTCAACAGATTTTGTTGCCATGCTATCCTTTCCCCTTTCCAAATAATTAAGGAACTCATTAAGCATCATGGCACATCATAAGGAACACCTGGGGCAGTTAATCTACCACCATGATGGGCTTTAGCCATTTAATCTTATTTGTGCGTGCTTTTTTTTTTTTTTTTAAATCTCTAATCAGGTCTAGACTGCAGCAATCTTAAAACCTCATGGTTAAAATGTTCAAACTGTGTCCTGACCTATCTATTAAATGTACATTCGTTTCATATTTATAATTAATGCCCCTAGGACTGCAGATTAATTGAAAGCCAAAATTCAAAAATCTTTCTAAAATTCTAAAGCCCACTTAAAAAAAACCCTGCCAAGCTGCTGTGTCATTACCTAGGCAAATCTTTCGCACTGGCTTGGTAGGGAGTGTGCAAAAAATACTTTCTGATGCTTATCATTTTCTCTTACCAGACATATGGTATAACATTGCCTTCTCTAGCCACTGTTTTAATATCTGCAGATTTTTTAATCTCTTGGTATTTCATTTATTCTAACTAACCATAGGGAATACTTTAAATCTGCAGTAGAACAGGAAGGTTTATAACATGAGAACATATTAATAATTTGTGGAGCAGAGGCAGCAACCCAGGATTCCCCTATCTCAGGAGATCAACAACACCTATATCTCTTGATTAATGATCACAGGAGCAAGAAATTTATCATAATTCCCCAGTGATCTCTGCCCTGATGTTTATCTGTCATTTTCTAATGACTTTCTTCATGTGAATATGCCCAGTTCTATGAGGAAAATCTCATATGTCTAGAACTCTTATCTATAGTCAGACTGTCTTGTAGTGTAATTTTTCTTACGCATTTTCCCTCTAATTTTTTTTGTTGTACATTATAGGACATAAATGAAACAGAAGATTTTGCCCGCTTTGTGGAAAATGGCACATCTGATATTCTATTTTTTAAAAGGTAGACTGATACAATTTTTTCCAGTATGTGCAGTCAAAAGACAAAACAGCATTTTAGCGTGAATATGTTATCTCACTAATTATTTGCACAACATGGGAAGGGATTTTGGCATGCTAATAACAGGATATGAATCAATAATAAAGAAAATAAAATGAGTGAGGAAAAATAATCTTCCTAACAATCTTGGAATGACCGTGTTTTATCAACAGTTCTTTGGTAGAATTCATAAAATTTTCCAGTTTATTGCCAACATGAAGTTTCAGTTTTTCCTAACTTGACATCCAAAAGCGCTGCTTGGCCTCTCCGAAAGCAAAAAGAGAATTTTGCTTCATCTAGTAGAACCTGCTTTTTAGCAAAGAATAACTCAATAATGTCAAAGCTTAGGCTGGAGAAACCCCATTTTAGTTTTATTAATCATGTCTGTTGAGCATCAGTAGTTCTAGTGAGGTTAACTAATGTGTAAATGTAATAAGCCTGTAACAACATTCTTGTTTCTTTGAGACTTGGTGATTATTTTTCTTTGTTGAATTAACCAAGTAACGATTAATATTGGATGAGTCTTACTTAAAAGTGAGGCATTGATATTATCTTTATAATCATAAAGCTGTCTAATGCCATGAATAGCCACAAGAGTACTGAAAAGATTAAATAATTTTGAGCGGACAACCTTTCTGACCTGAAAAAAAAATCAGGGTTATTTAATTATTTCCTCTTCTTCTAGCAGATATGTGAACAGCAGCCAAGATTTATGTAGTTTACATTTATGCTGAGTTGCAGTGGCCCAAAGGTGTCTGCTCTGCTGCCTGAATAGCTAAAGCATAGCTTGCATCAATCTTTTTCTTCTGCCGCCATTCCAGGGTACCCCTACTGTAATGCTGTCCAGTTTACAGACTCTGAACAGGTGGAGCAGGGTAAATGTGTTCCAAGTAACCCACTACATTGCAAATATTCCTTGAAGACCATTTCTGCCCCACTGTTTACCTGGGCAGCATGAAAAGAGCAGATGAACACAGACTCTTAGATAGTCACATTGCTTTTGGGGAATGGTTTATGAGCACAGTCACACTCACATCCCGTTACTGCTAGTGACAGGAGTCTTAATCCAGTAGAAGAGTGACCTCCTATTTCAAAATCTCCTTGACAGGCAGCTGATCAAACACACCGTGGGGATCTTCGAAAGCGCAGATGGAGGGAAGCCTCCCATTCTTGTTGACTTTCAGTAGGACTGAGAAACCCTCCTGCTCCTTGTGCCTCAGAACATCCCCCACAACCAATAAAATACCAAGCTGGAAACATTACTCGGCAGTGAGGCTGACTTATGCTGAAGATAAGACTGAGTTTATTGAAGCTATTGTTTTGGGTAGCTTTATAGCTTAACCTTCAGTAAGTGTTATGAACACCATATCCTTTAAGATTACAGGGAGAAGAAATTTATCTAAAAGATAAAAAGTCTGATAAGTAATGAAAAGAAAATGCTGTTTTGTATCAAGTTTAAGATTTAGTACACACAAGCGTGAAATGGACTGCCTTCATATGCTTATTGTAGTGTCCGTGTTACACCATGTTTATGGAGGAGAGCATGCAAAGCAGAGAAATTTCCCCAGGAGCATTGCCCCAGGAGGTACCTACCCCAGGCACATGGTGGGGGACCAGATGCGCAGTTCCCCCTTCTCCTAAGCACAGCGAAACTGCATCCAGGCTTAGTATCCTCTCATACGTCCTTAATCGCAGTATTTCAATTTGTTGTACACTAATTAGATAGACCTGTTGGTTGAAGGAGAAGAATCAACACCCAGTAATTACTTCATTGTAAAATGTAATGAGTTTTCGAACCTGACGTTCTGTAAAAATTGCAGCATAATAAATAGAACGCAGTTTTCCTACTATAAACTAGCAGTGAATTCTGCTAGTGTATTTCTTCATGAAACATGTTTATGTGATAGTCTTCCAATTTTATGGCTGAAGTTTATCACCATAAGGTGCATTTCATGACAGCCAAATAACTACATTCAGTTAGACTTGTCACCATGTGCCTTCAGTATCAAGACACATGCTGATTGTATCAAATACCGTTGACTGTCTTAGTGCTGCAAATAGAAAAGATGATTACACTGTTCTCTTTAGATGTGATGTAATATTATTCACCCCACTAAGAACTGAAGGTCAAGGTTGTCTAAGAACATGGGAAAGATCATCTATTGAAAGCTTCATAATATGATAATACACTATGAGACACAGCAGTCGTTTTACATTAATATTTCCGTGATTTCTTATGCAAGAGGCAGTGCCTATTATACACACCAAGCAAGTGACCCACTAGTATATTTTTCCATAGAAACCAGTCCCCAGGATCCCATCACTACCAACATTTGATTTCATTTATTTGTATCACAAAGGTCAGTAGGTACAGTTTACACTTTTGAGGGAAATTACACCAAAGCATTAATACCTTATCAATAATGATAATGATCAGTCATTTAAGCCAGAATACTGCTGTCACCTCCTTTGAGTGAGAAAGTACAAGTAAAAGATGTGATAGTCAGAGAATCTACTGAAGTCATTTTGAGTTAAAGCTTGATTCAAATCATAACCAAAACTTGTAAAGCCACTGACAACGTGATTTATGTTGCATGCAGGTAGTAGAAATGCTTGAGCTTCATTCCAGAAGAAAATACAGAACGCTTGCATATTGTGGTACGCTGCTTGTGTGATTTGAATGGAGGTGGAAGGCCCACAGTAGCTTTAACTATTTTTTTCCTTAGCCTGTTTGTTACAGCTTGGAATTCTGCTGCGCTGCGTGGCGCGTGGCCGCGTGGGCTGGAGACGGGTGTGACAATTTGGGCAGTGACCTACATCGAGGTCTGTGTGGATCCCAGTGGGGGATTCTAGATGTCACCAGGGCAGCACAGTTATTCATGAAAGAAGCTCAGAGGGAATCATTTCTGGCAGCTGCACCTTCAGCAGGCAGTGCCCTGCTGAGCGAGGGGCGAGTGGAAGGTGCGAAGCGCAGGATCACCGGGAGGTGCTGGCCCCTTCCCGGAGCCCGGTGTGCAGATCGCTCCGGTTGTCTGATTGCCATGGAAACCACCAGCGGAGATTTCCCTCTTTGCCCTCTGCTTGAGGTACTTGGCTTCCTGCTGCCTTGTTGCCTGCAGCCTTGTGACAGCGAGAACCCCCACCCCACATACCTTGAAAGAACTGAGGTTGGTGGGAGAAAGCAATCTGTGATGGTTTGTAGGCTGCTCCCTCTTGCATACGGTAATGGGGAAATGCAGGAGATAAACCCAGTTTTCAATACTGACATAGTAATCATAAAGAAATTGGATGCAATTTGCTTTTAAAAGTCAATTTAGTCTAATTTAGGACCACATACAGAAGTATTTTGACAGCAGGCTTTGAATAGCCTTGTGCCAGCAAAGGAGGACAGAAATGAGGTTGTTTAAATGCACAGTTTAGGCATTTTCACCCATGAAATACACGGGTTGTAACCCTTAACCTTAATCCCTTTCACTTAGGACCCTGAGCTCAGGGATAACGCGATGTAGCTAAACCATCTTAATCTGAAATGCCGATATGTATTCTTACCTTCAGCAGCATCTTAGTATCGAAAAACGTGTAGAAAAACATTAGTATTGAAAACATGTAGCGCCTGGAATAATGACAGATGTTGAAATGATCTTTTATCACAAAACATGCTAGTCAGGGACTAATTTTAATGAGGTTTTCATATTTATTTTTATTGTTTTAATTTTAATTTTTGCACTTTGGTTAATGAGACTTGTCCCCTTAAGAAAACATTTACGAATAAAAACAAATCAGCCTACTAAATAATTTTGATAGAATGTCACCCACGACACTGCTGAAGTTTTGGTGCACGTTTAAAACTATCGTATAAGCCAGCATGATCACCCCAGGTTTTTCTTTCAATAAGCAAAGGGAGAAGAAGTTCAAAAAAAATAAGAGAGAATGCGGATGCGACAACGTGAAATTGGAGTCACTGGGAGAAGTGAAGTGAGCAGCAGAGGGGCTCCCAAGCGAGTCGTGAGCTAAAGCCACAAGGATGCGGATGGGTGGCCGGCAGCTAGCAGCGAGCGGTGCTGCTCCGTGCGCCTCTTACCCCATCCCCATGCCAGGGGATCTCCACCGGGCATCTGGTGTCCCCCCCCTTAAATTCCTAGCCAGAAGGTATGCAGACAGACGTCCCTCCGTCAGATCAGCCGCCAGCCACCGGGATCTGCACCGGGGCTTCGGTTTTCCTGGCACCGTGGTGTTGGAAATGTGAGCTGGTACAAGTGCAGCTCGAGTCAGAGTGCTGCAGGTGCTCAGCTGTCCCAGCCCCTATCCCTTTCCTTTTCCATGCACCTGTCCCTGTGAGGTGCTCTCCGAGTTCAGTAAAGGGGAAAGGGAAAGAGATCTGGGGAGCACCAAATGCATCGTGGCTCTCGCATCTCCTGCCTGGATGTGTCCCTGCACCTGGAGTGGGGTTTGCCAGGAGTGTGGTGAGGGGCTTCTGCTGTACCTGTCCGTATGGGCACTGCGCTGTGGTCAGGGACTTAGCACCTCCTCAGCATCCCCTCAGAGACATGAGGAAATAAGTTGGGTTGCTTGTAGATAGAGTCACAAAGCAGTTCTTTAAAGAGTTAGGGGGAAGAGCTGAATTTTGTTATATACATCAACCATTGTGTTTGGAAATTATAAGCCATCTTTTTTTCCTAAAGGCAAAAGAGTTCCACTCAGGCTATGTTCGTTCCCACACAATGTGGCAGAGTTCAGATTCGTGTAGCAATATCTGTTGATCACAATGTGTTTGTTTTGTGTTTTTTAACTGAAAGGAAAAGATGACTGGAAGAGAATTAAAGTAAAAACTATTATTAATCTCTAATGCTAATAACCCTATGCATAATAATTAGCATTTTGTCCTGATTGTGTTGTCGTATCATTCAATTTTCAAAGGGCCTAAGTCAGACCATGCAGTCCTCATTACTGAACATGCATAACATTGTCTTCTAAATTCCCTGTAACTATTCAAATAGACGCTCAGAAAGACAAATTGCCTATCACTCCAAAGTCTTAAAACAAAACAAAAGGCACCATATTGCCACTTTAGGGACACATTTGTTGCCTGCTGTTGCTATTATATATGTCATTTCAGTCCTGCAGTTAGCTATAAACTACATCTTTTCTTTTTCCAGAGAGAAATAAGAGATGCCTGAAGGGAAGCAAGAATGGAAAGCATCCTTAAAATGACTGATTTACAATTGGTAAGGAGATACAATATGAAAATTATAGCTTTCTTAGTGTGTCACATCACAAGCTTGCACAATGTTCTTGCTTTAAAAGCCACCCCACAGGCTAGTGTGATGGCTCAGAGGACAGCCTGGCATAGGAGCAGACAAGTGGCAGGCTGAGGCTCCAGCTCAGCCTCTCAGGACAGGCAAGAAGCTCCTCTGAGGCTGAGCTCATGGGTCACCTCTGCTGCAGATGCTCCTCCATCTAACCCCCTCCACAACAACCTTTTGCCACAACCTACCCTTCTGCACTACATCTGAGAGTAAAAACAGTAGCAGGCACCCCAAAGGCATGAATTGAGAGAAGGAAAAAGGCCCCTGTGATTCAAACCAGACAGAAGCTGTTTCAGAAAGTAGGGAACCTCTTAGTATAAAATTCTACCCAAGTACTAGTGAATAGATGAAAGCCAAAGTGTACTTTATGTGGCTGTTAAAAACAGAACGTTATTTTTGGGCTCCTAGGATTTAGGAGCCTGATATGAGTTAATCTGCCATAGCTTCTGTGAATCCTGCTCTTTAACCTAGAGATGTTAAATACAGCCTCTAGACTGCAGTGTTACATTGTGGAGTGTCCACATTCACTTGATCTTTGAGGCATGAGAGGAATATGGTCATTTTGTGGTGTAGAAGACACGTATCTTTGCCTTTTTACAGTCTAAGATGGTAATGGCGAGGAGCACTGCTGATTTGTTCATGCTTCAAGTAAAAGCGATGTCCATCATGGCATTTTGTGTAGAGTTTTGTCCAGTTGTCAGGTAGGTGTGGCTCAAACACTTTCAGCGATGTGGAGGCAGTCACCTTGATTCTGGATCTCAGGCTGATTCAGTCTATTTCACAATCTAGTATTTCTCAGAAATCCTGCTGCTGCCTACCAGCATATGCAGCTGGGCATTGTGTTGAACCATCACATCTAATATCCACCGAAGTGCTTATCCCCCATGAATTTCACATATCCCTCTTTGATACCATTTGTATTTTTGCTGTCTTTGTTTTACTATAACGTGGCATTCCATATTTTACTTCAGTGCTTTGTGAAACAGATTGTCATTTGTTTTCTGTTTGTTACCTGATAATTTCATTCCATACCTGCTAGTACTCATATTGTCAGAAACTGTGATTCATCTGCAGTTTTGTTGCCTAGTCACTCAGGACTGCAAAACCTTTCTATAATGTTCACATTCAGGTTTAGATTTAGCCGTTTAAAATAATATAGTACCACTGCAACTTTATTCATTCCAGATTTACGGTGTTTTCCAAACAATTTATGAAAAGTACGGATCCTTAGGAAACTTCCACATGTAGACTTCTTCCTCTGTGGATCTGCAATTTATTCCTGGTCTTTGTTAGATAGGAGTATTTAATTAGACATTAATCCATGAGAGGATTTTCCATCTTATCAATTAATAAACTGTAATACTCAATATATAGAAAGAGATTTTGTATATTTAAAATTTGGCATTCCTATAGAGGGCTCCTGAACTATGGAGCTAGTTACACCATTATCTCCAAGAAGAACACTTGGCTTATTATTAGTGAGCTACTCTGCAGAGCATCAGTAATAAGTGACACAGTGATTATGACTGTGGTGTTCACATTTCCCCATCACATGCTGGGATTGTTGTTTAAAAGTGTTTCTTGTGGACTTGTTTTGAAAAATAATCCTTGATGCGGTAACCTAAGAACATAAAATAGGGTGACATTTCAGTTGATGTGTCTCCAGCTTTAATTTGTATTTAATAAGCCAGTTTTGCCTATGTTTATTAAAATTGGTTGACTTTTAAAAGAGCTCCCACTGAGTTTTATGAATATGCAAATTGTATGTCTATTTGGTATAGAATGAAACTCTCAATTACAATGACAATAAAGATGTAGTTATAGTTTTATTAATCAATTAACACATAAGTATTCTGATTAGCACTTGACGTGACTAGTTAAATACTTCTTTATGTTGGGGGTACTGGAACTGCTTTCTTTAAGGAGATTGAGTCTTATGCCCAAAGAAAGAGTACCTGAATGCACATCTACACGTAATAAATAAAAGCAAGGGAATTTGCTCTGATATTTGTACTTGTTGCTCTAATAAAAGATTACAGATCTGTGTCTAAGACTCCTCCCTCTATCAATGATCACTTAATCTGCACCAGTCAGTGGACTGGAAATTGGGATTCAATGTTACTTCTTAAACTGTTCACAAGTAGTTATATTGCTTGAGCCAGATCTCATTTTCTCTAGGGGCAAAGTGAAAATAATAGACAGGTACTACCCATAGATACTGTAAAAAAATGCTGGAAGGTTTGTAAATGGAAGATACTAAAGCAAAACGCCATTAGTCTGAGAAGTAGCAGTGATTTAACAAGTTACATGGGGGACAGGAAGTCCAAATATCTCAACTATTTTTTTGGCCTTTCTGCTAATAGGCTGTGTTATCCTGGGCAGTGTCAGGTAGGAATCATACATGAGACCTTCCAAGCAGAGCGTTAGACTACACTGCTTCGTGTTCTATGCACTTCTGATGCTGTATCTAAGCCTATAGTGCTACTGGGGTGCTTATAAATGGCTCAACATTTTCAGAAGTATGTTCACTGTGCAACGTTTTAAGCTAGTTTATTTTCAGTATATTGTCAAAATTAAGCCTCCAATATTTTCCCATGTTTGTGTGCTCCTCAGAGCATGAATGTTTGCCTCGTTGTTTTCCCCCTAGGAAGATTGCCTTGTCTACTAATTTGAATGTTTTAGCCTCTTAATCTACATGGATTTTAATGAAAACTCTTTTGACTGTTAGTTCGCAGATTTTCCTTGCATTAAAAAAGAGCCTGAGGTCTTTTTCATTGAAGTAATTGTCCTAATGCAGTGAGAAAATGCCAGCATCTAGAAGTAGTGACTTAAAAGGAATGAATTACTATTTTAATGAAAGTAATACAAGTTACTAATTCTGACTGTAAGAAAACTTCTGAAACAGTAGGGCAAAAAAAACCCCAGCAAATCTAAGAAGTCACATCAAATCTTAGAGCACAGGCAGAAAGTAAGGATCAAGGGTATATACGGCGTGACTCCAGAGTCCTGGAGGCAGCAATAGCTCAGAGGACAAAACCTCATGGCTGGAGTTGGGAGAGCAGCAGTTTGGAAGTGGGGAGGTCGAGTTACTGATTCTGGACAGCAGCAGCAGCCAGAGAACAAGCATTTCTTGTAACTTCCTTTTATTTTTAAGAATTTGCAGCTGACAAAGAGGATTTGACTTGCGTGTGTTCTGGAGCCTCCTGTGAAACACAGGTCCTTCCAGACCTTGTGCTTGTTGGCACGTCATTGAAACCATTCTGTCCAAACAGGGCCCTGAAAGTCTTTCTGGCTCCCCACCAGTACTTGGTATTTTTGCTCTGAATGTAACACTGCATGAAATACTTAGATTTAGAAAGGATTGGGCTAGCAGATATTACTAGTGGATGTCTGCTTTCCCAGAAAGTGAATAACAGACTTGGTCATTCAAGCATTGGACCTTTGCAAGAAAAACCTCACCGATCTGAAGGTATCTCCAAAATACTTATGGCTCTTCTTTCCCCCTGGTAGCACTTAGCAAGAACCACGTTTTCCAAAGCCTCCTGACCTGCCCATGGCCCTCTCTTTTACTGAAAGCTCTCACCAAGCGAACAGGGATGTCATTAATTCCTGTAGCTTCACTTCAAATTTCGCAGATGCCGGCATCCTGGAACCTCTCTGCCCCTCTGCTAACTCCGAGTTTTCCAGACACAGACAATTCATCCTACTTCACAATAAAATCTTCACTTCCAAAGTTTAAGTATGTCCTAAATGTTAAAAAATGGGTGTCAGAATGGAAATGTTTTTACACATTTCAGTGATCACCACCAGCCTGCAGCAATAATTGACTGTGATCCATGGGTGTAAGGTGCCAACAGAAAGATCCATTCCACAGAATCACATAAATCACATAATCACAGAATGGTTTGGATTTGAAGGTACCTTTAAAGACCATCTAGTCCAACCCTCCTGCCATGGGCCGGGACATCTCTCACTAGATCAGGCTGCCCAAATCCCTCACTTCCTCCTTTTGTGTGACTGAGTGAAATAAAGACAATCATGTCAAGGTTTCTGACATGTTAAATCTTTTCATGTTTCCTTCTGCTTTTGTCACTCTAACTGTTCTGAAGCCAAAATGGTTCAAAACACTGTAGAGGAGATGAAAACCAAGGGAAAAACTAACAATAGAGATTTCTTTGTCTCTTATAATGGACAGAGAAGGAAGAAAAGAGGAAGAGGCAAAATTCTAATATTTAAAAATTCAAAGTTTCAGTTTTGAATAAAACAGCTATTTAAATTGAGAAGGCAAAATATTCTTGTGGAAGATTTTGGTGTTGAAGGCAAACACACCATTGTAATTTGTGGGGAAAAGGCTGCAGACATAAAATGGTAAGTGGAACCACAGAAATTCCAACTAACCTTGAGTTAGAAGAAATGGTAGTTCTGTAATACACTTGTATTGCTCAACAAACATGGATTTTTCTTGTGATTGTATTTAAGATTGCGGCTAAATTCTTCTTTTTAAGTCACTGAGTGTCATTACGTATGGAATATGTCCTCCTCCAGTCTCTAAATCCTGAAACCCAGAGTGGGCGAAATCATGTATGCATCCTCTCTGTGCTACAGCAGCTTGCACATTTTTGTTTCAGGAGCACCAAATACGTATAGCAGGTGCCATCTTCTGGCAATGTCATTTTTGGAAATTAGCACTGATCTTACGCAGCGTACATACAATAAAGTGTGATGAACTGATTAATATTTTTGTGTGATCGTTAACAAGGAAGAAAAATTTTATGTCCTTGAATTTTAATGGAAGGCATTAACAGTTCAGAAATGTTAGCTAAATATTTTGCTTTTTGTTTGACAGTTCCTAATAGTCTTGTAGTAAAGAACTACATGTTAAAGGTTTAAACACATAAATATTAAAATATACACAATATTTTAGAATGCTCAAAATGACAGAATTTGCAGGTAGGGGTTAAGTTTGTCTTGTAACCAGTACAGCTGGAAAAAGGGAGCCAGCTCTAGGACTCGAAAGAAGGGTTGTGAACTTATCTTCGAAGTCTTGTGTAATTACACACAGAAGAAGCAGGAGTCGCAAAATGTAATGGTTTTCAAGAAAGACATGTCTTGACTAGCACCAAATTGAATGCACAAACATGGAAAAATAGTAAAGAATGAAAGCAGATAAATTATAAACCACTTTTATTTGATTTGGATGTATTTAGATCATTGAATTAGCTTTCATGAACAATTATTGAATTCCCGTAGCATCCCTAAGTGGCAAACAAGTATGTCTAGGCCACGCGACAAGTTCATGGGCATGGGGTCTCCACCTTCTGGCATTCAGCAGTCTTTTTCAGCCAGGAGATTGCCCTGTGCTCAGCAGAGCACCTTCATGAGGTCTGCGACGCCGATTCTGTCACAAACAGGAATGAAGCACAATGGTGAAGATTGCTCCAGCTAACTGCAGTCAGCGTTCACCCAGGATATCCCAGTCCTTTTGGTCTCAGTGATGATAAAATAAGGAAAAAGAGCAGGCACCTCTCTGCACAGCTGTTTGTGTCTTCCTGTACGTGTGATGTCCGATACAGCCAAATGCACACGAGACCCCCAACCAGTAGGGGTAAGGAGGTCAGACACCAGCTGCAGAGTGATCTGAAGATGGCGGGGCACCTGGGGCTTCAGAAACGGAGGGAACTGTTAGTAAAAAAGATGACACTGTGCATCAGAGGAAGGATCAACATTATTATAGTGTGGGCAAAGCGTAAACTAACAGCTACATGCATTTCAGGACAGTGAATTTAATATTGTCTGATGCTTTGCCAACATGTTTTATGTAGCCCATTGGTGTAGTTCCTTCTGTAAAATGATTCTGTGATAAGAGAGTGGGTGATCCAAAATAGGTGATCCTAAAAGAGGATCATAGGTCATTGGCAGCCCATGAAGTCCATGACCTCGAAAAGGAGCTTCTTACTGTGGTCAGCTATGACAGTAGTGGCTGAGTATTGAAGCAGAAATGGTTAAAGGGCTTCCTTTAGCTGAACCTGAGAGCAGGACATGTTTCTGGGAAGGAAAGCTGTCAGATCTGATGGGTAGGTGCTCCTACCACACATGGGCTCCATTTCAGGACAGCAAGAAATCCTAGTGGTCTGTCCTGGGACCAGGGTGAGTGCCTGCCGTGGAGCAAGGTGAGAGCTGGCCCAAAGCACGGCGTGCAGGGCTTCAGAGAGATGGGAAGGATTTTAGCAACTGTGCCGTGGTAACTGTGCCGTGGCTACAGCCTTGTTAGGTGGTGGCTGTAGGCATCATGCAAGTGGCCCTCTGTAAAACAAAACCCTTAGGTTGTGCTCAGGAGAATTTTGTTCTTAAAAAAGGCACTGCGCAGGAGAGTCCCAGAAGCACGGCAGTGGATCTCTGTCTTTATATAGAGTAAACATGTCTGCGAGGGGATCAACATGATGCACATACTTATAGATCCACGTAATGCTACGTGCTTTCACGTGTGCTACAAGCAGAAACCTGCATCTCAGCTGCTGCAGCTGGGATTGTTTATATTACAGTTTTGTCGTAAAGCCAACAAAGTGCTGTTCGCTGAAATTACACCTTTCGCAATGGCTTTAGAAATTCCCAGTGTTTAGCACTGTTTTTTTTTTGTGGGGCTTTCTTTTGCTTGACTTTTTTGCAATTTGCTCAGACCTTTCGGGGCACGTTTTGCTGAGACAGCCGTAGAGGGAACCGCAGCCGTAGGCAGGGCTGGTTTTGCCATTGTTGGCCGTCTGGGAGCAGCGAGCCCGTCCCTCTCGGGCATCCCAGCTTGGCCGAGCGCTCACTGCCTCTCCCGAGCTTGTGATCTTCCTCCGGCACAGCCTGCTTCCACAGCCCTAATTGCTGGGTTTGCAAGGCTCCTCGTTACAAGCGTTTTTGCGCTTACTGAGGCATGTGAATGAAACTTGTCTGCGTTTGCTCCAGCCCCATAAACAGCGCTCGTTACAATGCGGGCTGTTTGCCTGATTATTCACAAGTCTGAGCATCGGGGGCTTCGCTCGAGCGCTGCTCGCACGGGGCTTGTTTTGCAAAGCCCTATCACCGCTTCCATTGTGGGGTCTTTGTCTGGGAGTTTGAGTGCTACGGAATTCTTTCACATCATGTTGCTTTCAGAAAAGGAGGATTAAAAAAAAAAAAAAAAGAAAAGAAAAAAAGCCAACACCACAGAAAGAGCTTCTTTGCACAGTGCAATATTGTTTTCCAGGACATGCCCCGCAAACAGACGTAGCCATGTTTTGCTCTGTGGGAACAAGGACTGTTTCCCATTTGTAATTCTCATCTCTCCAAGCCAAAGCCTCATTATAATCTCTTTTTCCCTATTTAAGTAATTATTGCCTATTTCCAAATTCCAAAAGTAGAATAAATTAATAAAACCTGGAAATCGCTATCACTGATATAGGGAAGATATAAACCAGCCATGTTTTTCTCCTGGAGGTTTTAGCTTCAAAAACTGGAGTGTAACTGTTCTGATTGTCTATAAACTTCGGTAGCTGCTGGTAATTTCCATTAATTAAGCATGCAAATATATGACAGAAACAATAAATTGGCCTCAGCGCTAACAGTGTTCCTCCCATGTTCTCCTACAGGCAGAACTGGTACAATGGTATGGAAGAGATCTAATTCATCCTAATTTTAGTCTTCCTCTGGGAGCGGAGGAAATCCAGCTGGGTTGCTACTGGTATTAGTAATTTCGACAAATGGAAGATTATGTCCTTTCAGATAAAAATTACTTGATTTCTTTCTTTAGCAACATTTACAGCAAAAGAAAATATGATGACAATTAGAGCATTGCTGGACAATCGCATTACCTCCAGCATGCAGTGTTTCTTTCTGTAGGTGGAAACAGAGCTTATGGTTTATAGGAGGCATCAAACTAGTGCAAACTACTCCTTGGCAATGTGCACGAATGCTGGTTACATTCTTTACTGCCCCGAAAGGACCGTGTTGTTGGAGCTCAGGAAATTAGTCCTTAAGGTTATTGATCTGTTTTCTCTCTGGCCATGGAAGAGAACGTGTGAGTCAGAGAATGCTGTACTAACAGTACACATTTATTTCTGCAGATACTCTTGTTTTACAACTGAACAAAATGAAGAATGCATTCATATTTATGTCTCTATCTGTAGTCACCACAGTTTCCCAGAGAGCTCTACAAACCCTGCTATGGCCTTAGATCACACCTACCTTTACATTTAATCTAGTTTTTCCTGCTAGGTCTCATGATCTGCCCCAGCCCCAGAGCTCCTGGGTTACTTCCCCCCAGCCTCCCCATAGCGTCCCACAGAACACTTGTTCTGATCTTGTGACTCGTCTTTCAATGTTCAACATTGCTCTTCTCTCCATCCCTGTGCTCGTTTGCTGAATATGTCGTGCCTGTGGACCAGAGCCATATATTGTTGCTCGTCATTTCCTCACCTGCAGACAAAGTTTTACATAGCTGGAGACAGATTTGCTTATTTTTATTAGCTGCATCATTCCTGTGGTTTTGTATCATCTCTTCTAAGCAGAACTTGTAGAACCCAGACACAAGTTCAAATTCTACCTTATACTGAGGTCAAAATGTTCCCCTGGGATTTGCCAGTACATTTGTTTACTAAAGCACTGAGAGAAGCCAATGGAAAGCAAACCCACATGAATCATATTCAGTAGCTAAGACAAATTGTCTCAGGTAGTAGCTTGGCTCTACTCACAGCCTTTTAACTTCACATGTAAGAAGGAAAAGTCTCATATTTTTCAAACAAACACAGCTGTATTGCACTAGCTTTATTTTCCTGAATTATTTGTTGTCATAAAATCTCCTAAACTCTTGGTTATCTAACTTTGCTATTTTTGAGGCTCATCATTTTTCTTACATAGTTTTCTGCTTGGAAGAAAATGCAATAAAATCACTTGGGGTATAAGCCCAAAGTAAGAACTTCTCCCATAGTAATTCAAAATTTTTCTTTAAAGTTTCTGTGTTTCAGGATGTAAAGACAAACTCAAGTAGTTTGTTTGTTTAAATATTGCTGCCTTTTTTTTTTTTTATAGCTTGTGTATGATCTCTACAGACATTTCTGACAGAGATTGGAGTATTTAAAGACTTAATTCCTAGGAAATTTCTGTGTCTCCATTACACAAAAAATATGTTCTTAGTAACCAGCTGTGTTATAATTTACTGTCAAAGCTGCAGACATTGTGAATGTGCTGTAATTGCACTGCAGCAAGAACTACTTGAAGAGTCAGGCGGGAAGCTGGAATTCAAGGAATTAAGCTTAAGCAGAAGTCACACTTGCATTTTCTTGTTCTCATCTACGATTGTTTGAAGTGCTGATATCTGGAGAGAAGAGCCTTAACTTTTACTTAAACTGAGGAAAAATCAGTGTCTGTCAAGTGCAGACTCCAGTGGCAGTGCAGGCATGGGTTTCTTCAGAGAGGAAAGAGATTTCTCCAGCTGGGGATGGGCAGTTTTAAGACTTGCGAGCTGCTCTGCTACTCTTGGCTATTATTGCCTGTCATTTGTAAGGGCAGCTAAACTCTATGAAAGTTTAAAGGAACATGGCCATGGACTTTCTTCTCTTGTGTTTAGATTAGGAAAACAGCTATGCATAAACCTTGATGGCAATATACGTATGGAGATTTATTTCTGCTTAACCTTGGGATCTCCCCGCTTGGATCAGAGCTGATTTTATCAGAGCCTATTTGGAACACCTCCCTCGGCAGCGTCCATAGGGAGCGCTGCTGGAACGTAGTTTATTGCTTGTGCAGAAGGTACCAAAAGGCAAGTTGTGGTTTGAAACCATCTGGCCCCAATTCTTCTTCCAGATTCTGTGCTGTGATGACCCCAAATTCTTTGAGTCATCTGGTGCTCTAAAAGGGAGCCTGACTCTGTGCCCAGTGAACCACAATTACCTCTTTAATAAAATATGTGGTTGAAAACTTCATGTTGAACCGCACTGTGCGTAGTGGTCTTGCAGGCTTTACACCGCACCAGGCCATTTTTCTAAAACTAATAGGCTGGGTTTTTTTGTTTGTTTGCTTCTTTTAAATGGTATGCATGTGTTTTGACAGCCATGCCCACGGGAAACCTTAATAAAAAGGAGGTCACCTTGTCATGTCTTTGGATTTTTAAAAAAGGAAATATCCTTTAAGGAGATCCTGTACTTTAATCCATTTTGGCCTGGTGGAATATCTGAGACGGCAGTGGAGAATCCAAAGTCTTTAGTGAGATGTAATGAAATCTTTATGCTGAGGTAACTTTCTTGCTTAATAGCTTGGTGGGAGAGAATCCATTATATATTAAATCCATCTTTGTCTCTGTGGAGACATTCATTTTAAAGTAACATTTTAATCATGGCTGCAGCCCGCAGGGGAAAAGAAGATACCCAGAGCTGAATAATGCATGTCCAACTACCAGAGGGGATGCTCTATTAACTCTGATTTACATACGACTGCTTGTTTAAATTTGTAATATCCCCATTCAGGTGGCATTTTGGAAAGGTGAAGACCTGAGTTAGGGCCTACTATAATTCAAGGAGTAAATGAAGAGAGTTTAAAAAATATTATCCAAAAGCACATATTGTCAAAATAAGGCCAACCCTAGCCATGATCACTGTGCTTTTTCTAATGAATCCTCTTCCAGGGTCCTTTGCCTACCTGTCTGGCTTAGAAATTGCTTGCCTGGGTGTTCTTCACTGTGCCTGTTTTGGTGGATCCTTGGCGAATCTAGGGTGAATATCAATGAATATCAACAGAGAATGCTCTACCTGGCGTTGCTCAGTTAGTGGAATAGTAGCCAGCGAGTAGTCAAAATAGTACAGCCTGCTGGGCTGGAAACCTCTTTGCAGGAACAATTCTGTGGGCAGAGAAATTCTCAGAGTCTCTGGCTGTGTCTCCTGGCTGGATTCTGCAGTGTCCATGCAAGGGGAAGGTTTCATGCAGCTGAACCGTTGGGAACGGCACTCGGCCATGCAGTTTCTCTGGTGTCCAGTAAAGAATAACCCTGTGCTCCATGTATCCTTTCAGAAGAGCTCCGATGGGATACTCCTGTGCATCTATTTTCTTGATACATGCAGGAACATAACATCTTTATGGACTCTGTGTCACCATCAAATATGGCTGCAGTCCATGCTAACGTGTAAAAGTTGTTATATTCAGCGGACAGAGAGAGAGCATGACGAAGTCTGGTGGTGAGAGGGGGCCTGCCTACTTCTGCCTGCTTCCAGCCCCTTGCTGTAGCACTTGCTTCATGTTCATTTCCATCACTGTGTTGCTGCTTTCCTAAATGGGATGTGGAGCTGAGAGGAATTTAGGCTGTGGAAATGAGACCAGGTGACCACGTGATGCAAAAGGAAATCTTCATTTGCAGTCTTAGAAAATCAGGAAATCGGGAAATCAACCACTGATTGCTGCTGGGACCAGCAATGTGGAAAAGATGATTTGTTGCCACCTACTGTTACTCGTGGTTGCTGTACTTGTATTTTTCTCAGCTCTGCTGCTGCTGTTCTTCTCTCTGCCCCTGTTCTGTTACTTTCCTTGAAAGAGATTGCAAGATACGCAGAAGGTGCATTAAGGCATCACCAGCATTCCCCACCATGCACACTTTCCTCTGTACTCAAATTGTACCTCTGCCTCATTTGCTCAAAAAAAAAAAAAAAAAGAAAAAAAAAAGTGACATGTAGAATCCCAAACCAGCAGCAGAGTTTAATAGTCAGATGCTACCCACTTCCTTTAAGAGAGCCCAGCTTTCAAAGTTGGAATAGCCAAGAGTGGAATTCACACACCTCATTTTAGGCACCGCTTTCTCTTAGCACTTTCTTGCCACATCAAGAAGTTCTGCTCAGTTCAGCTTGGCCAGTTATTTTGAGCTATCTGGTCTAAGGTGAGTGTTCCTAAGTTTATTTTCCAGTAGTATCTCCTGGCTGCTTAGGGCTGTGTGCATACGGGGAGACGCTTCACCATTCTGGCAGCATCACTGTTGGCGTGTGCTGTGGTTTGGGAATGCCTGGTTTAAGACATCCTTTTGCTGGGCTGGCGCTGCCTTCACGGAGAGCTGCTCAGCTCTGAGCTTTGAGCTGCCTGCTCCTGCCCTTGTGTTTGCCAGATCCAGCGTCACTCGCTGCTGGCAGAGGCAGCTGACAGCACCATGCCCACAGAGGTATAATAGCCTCCTCTGAATACTTACAACGTAATCTCTCTGAGAATACTTTCAGGGTTTGTTTTATGAGCTGGAAGCAGTGAACACTATCATAAATGCTAGCATATAACACTGCGAGAGGAATGGTTGTAACACATAGTTACTGATGTTAATACTAGCACATTATCTTGTGATAGCTGTGCAATTAACTGAGTCACCGCTATGCCAAAATCTCATTTGTCTCCAAGCACCCCACAAATATGCTGTGTTCGCTGCCTGTGCTTCAGTCTGATAGCTTTTTAGTCGGTGCATTCTCTTTGTGTTTGGAGAACAACAGAGCTGCGGAGCCTTTGAAAAGATGATTAAGGATATTAATTTAATGAATGGTTTTCTCAAAATTTATTTCTAGAAGATGCTTTTCTGAATGCTACTGATACAGCAAATTCTGAAACTTAATTTTGTTTCAGGAACAAAAATGTTGTTGTGAGACAACTGTCTGCATTATGTTTGTCCTGATGAATCCCAGTGGCATTTGTTTATTTGTTTTCAGATATTCACAGAAGTATCATGCACAGAACACTGAGCAATACTCGAACATCCCAAAAGTGAGAGAATATCCCACCTGCAGAATGATTACCTCTTGGTTTTTGGCAGAAAAAAAAAAAAAAAAAAAGAAAAAAGGACCTTCACATACCAAACACAGTTAGGATAAAGCTCATCAGGGGGAAACAGGTTTATGATACAAACCACGATTTGTCCCTTTTGCGTTAAAATGAATCCAGCAGTTCTTTGCTTGAGAAGTTGTATCATGAACGTGTCAGAAAACTGATGGAAAGGAGTCGCCTTTCCTTGCATAACAGCTCTTCCCTTTCTCTTTCTTACTGGAAGCTGAAGTCTGATTTTTGTTTACTTAAAAATAGCTCTCTGGCCTGGAGACACAGCTGGATCTAAATGCGGGTTGCAATTATGCAACTTTCACTTAAATCATGGCAGAAGTAGATGCTTGTCTAAATGTCAGTGAGCGCTAGGTGCAAGCACAACAGCTTCTCTCCTGGCTGCTGTAGTAGCTCAGGAAACAACTGAAGAAAAACAAAGAAAATCAGAGTTTAGCAGGGCTTGAGAAAACGATCCCTGTGGCCTCAGGACAGTGTTCTGTTTCAGTCAGATGCTGTTAAGGTTTAATAAAACAGAGGGATTGGGAGTGGTACATTCATACTGGAGAGTTTAATTGTGACCTTTTGTATTTAGGCAATATTTTTTTTCCCAGCTCAGGAATTAAATGTAGTGGAGAGACACTCCTCAATGTGACATCAAGTATCCTTCTTCCCCTGAAGACACAAATGTGAATGATGAAAGCAGGAATGTGGAAATAAAAGTGTTATTTCCACACTTATAATGCCAGCTAGCACTTGTTACCAAACTTGTGAAAATAACACGATCTACTGTAATAGTTTACACTTGGCTAGTGAGGTATAAAATATCTTCGTCCTATAGCCATATAAACTATAGTTAAATTAGGCAGAAGAGACACACAGAGCAGCTCCCACAAAGAGATTAGGAACTCAAAAGCATGAGGAATACAAGATAAAGGTAGAGCATCCCGATCCGAATATGTGTTGGATGGGAATGAAAGGGGTTGAACCACGGTGAGGCCGAGGCAGTTCACCTCCCAGATAATTCTTACTCTGAAACAGAAGCTGATCCAGGCTGAGGCTGTAATAACCCCGTGTCACCCTCCAGCCTTTTCACTGATAATAAATAAGGACCCTAAATGTCCGAATGGTGAAATAACATGATTGGTCCAACTACTTGGATTTGTACTGAAACAACAAAAGTTGTGATTTGAACAGTATCCTTTAAAAAAAATACTCTCGGCTACTTAATTATTTACAGTAAAAACTAGAAATTTCAAGGCTTGTTTTGCTTTGTTTTCATGGAGGCCATCTGGATTACTCAGAGATCTGAGGCGAGAGTATTCACTATTCTCCTCTTTGAGGTAAATGGGGCTATTGAATTTTCCCTTCCACACACAGGAATTAGTGGTACAAAAATAAAGGAACAAACTAAAGAGCTGAAAACAGCCTGGGCTGAAAAACATCTCAACTGAATTACACTTCTCCCATTTCCCTGATGTGATAAACCTTACACTCTTACAAGATCTGTCTTTTAAATGGAAAATCAAATGGGAAACCTCAGCACTTTGTTATTTTTTTTTATACATCATGAAATATTGAACAAAAAAGAGTCATAAGCCATTTTGTTGACTTTATAGGTCTCCTGAGACTTCTTCAAGCTCTCTTCTTGATTGCTGCCATACATCTGGAGTGAGAGCCAGCCAGAGACAAGATGGCAGGTGTAAGTTGCTCTTGGAGATGTAATACATTTTTCTCCACAGCAGGCAAGACAAACACTGCCTTTCCTGTTTCCACCAGAAGGAGGAGAAAACTTTATGAGCTATGCTCTCACCCCCAAAAGCCGATTGCATTTTTCCCAAAAGTTTCAACATGCCTACAATTTCCTCCTATAAATTGAAATATGTGACTTTTTCCTTTTTATAAGATTTTTGTTGGATGGAAAAAATATTTTAGTAGCTAAGTGGGAAAAAAAAAATTGCATATTTTTTCTAAAATAACTTTATTATTTAATGTGGTGATTACATGTGTATAAAGACTAAATCACAGGAATTAAGGCTTTTGAATATAAATGTAGCTTAATAAGATATAATGTTCAGTAAAATTAAAAATGCTTATGTCTATAGCAACAGCAACCAAGCTACTGAGAAAAACTTAATCGCGGTAAGCTTGTGAGAGACAGAATTTGAAGTGAGGAGCCTTCCCAGCTCGAGTGCTGCTAAAACCAGCAGCATCAGAACCAGCTTTTTCTGCAGCGTGCCACCAGGTGGCAGTGTAGGAGAGAAAATGTTTGACATGCCCGCGGGAAGTGCCATAGTCACTTGTGGTCTATAATTAGGCACTTGTGCACGGCTGAAGTAGCCTTTTCCTTCCATCCCTGTGGTACATGCATACACGCAGCTCTATTATATTAACATTTTATCTTTCTATATCATCAGTTATTAATTTTACTGGTCTTGAAAGTTATTTGAGAGAGAAAATGTCTTCAAATCAGGATGTGACTCACGTTCTGCAGAAGTGCACAGTAAGACTTTATGTGCTGAAATTATTTCATTTTGCTTAGCAAATCCACAAGAACTCACTATGCAGTTCTGCAGTAGTTAAATCTCTCCAGTCAGTTCTGATCTCACAGTCTTTTTCTTTGTTTGCTTCAGCCAATGCTCCCTTTGAAACGAACCTCCCTGAATTGTACCTGTCTGTACTAAAAACAGGCTGGGGTCCAGCACTACTGAGTTGTCACCGATTTTAGTTTTCCTCATATTCACGAAATGATTGTGCAGGTAACTGTAAGTGAGCTTTCACATCAAACAGTGCCCTCCCTTGCTGTAAAACACTGTGAAAACACAGTGGCAAGCACCAGCGGAAAGTGAGGGCTCCCCAGGCCTGTGTGTGCCCCACGTGGCGTTCGCAGTGCCCTTTGCAACCCCCGAGAGCAAACCCTGACTCCAGGAGCAGGACCCCGTCTGTCCCGGCTCTGCTGACCTGCTCGCTATGGTTCAGAGCAGCTGCAGGGTGGTTGACTCAGTGCTGTCTTCTTATCTGAGATCTGATTGAGTCTTCTTTTATTGACAAGTTGTTGAAATCCCCCAAGAAAAAAAGCAGGAGTCTGGGGGGAAACTAACATGCAGATGTTATTAGAAATTGTAATTAAAAAGAAATTCCTTCATTATGAGGCTTTGCCTAGAAACCAAAAGACTGTATCAAAGCATATGTAGCTCCTGTATACTATTAGGCTATTAAGTGTATTATTGAAATATGCAAATAATGGCTATTAAGGCGGAATTAAAAGGAGAAGCCAAACGAGTAAAAAAGTTAGCAGATGGCATGCTGATTGTTTAAAGATACTATACCAAAGACTGAAAGCAAACATTTACTACTTATCAAAGGAGACTTTAAAAGGACCACACGCACACAGAAAGCTGGCATGATTAAACAGAAATGTGAAAGAGGCTGTTAGAAATAAAAGACAGTCTTCAAAAAGTGGAAATTATGTTGAAATGAGGCAAACAGAAAAGAACATAAACTCTTCCACATTTAATATAAACCCTTTATAAAGTGGGCCAAAAATATTTTGAGGAATAACTTGTGATAAGCATAAGAATGAATAATAAAACTTTCTCTAAACACATCAGAGGCGTGAATTGTGCCAGACACTTTATAGGCATTCTATAATGTTTGGGATATAAAAGGAGCATTTAAAGAAGATAAGCCCAGAGCAGAAATGCTAAATGAATTTTTCACATTAATGTTCACCATGGGCAAGCTTAGGCAGGTCTCCACTGCAGAATCTTTTTTATGGGGCCAAGTCAAAAAATTATCTCAAATTGAAGTGTCAGAGAAGAAATTTCAGATTAGATAGAACCAAATGGTAACAAATCACCTAGATTAGATCAGATTCTCAAAACACTTCTAAAGGAAGCCTGATATATGTGACAAATTATTAACTGTGATGTAACTCCACACTTAGTTTGGCCTCCGTTCCAAAGGAATGGAATGTGACAAATGTGACATTGCTTTTGTTTTTAAATTCACGGGGATCTCGGGAATTACAGACCAACAAGCCTGTGCTCTGCACGGAGTAAACTGATACCAACTGTGATGAAAAATGGGCAGACGTAGCCAACCGTGATATGAAAAGAGACCATTAATAAAGCTTCTGCAAAGGGAGGGTAAAAAGCTCAAATGATTAGACTTATTTGGAAGAATCAATATGCAAGTGAATGAGAATGATTTGAATACTTCCGTGTAGACGGATTTCCAAAAACCTTCAGTGAAATCCTTCACCAAAGTGTGCTAAAGAAAGCAAGCATGAAATACTGTATGTTTTCTCACACATTAATATGTAGTTGAAAGACAAACTTCAGAAAGCAGGATAGAGAATGAAAGGGTAGTGTTCCATTTTCACAATAGAAATAGTTTAGTTTGAGGTGTTCTTCAAGGTTTTATGCTCAGTCCTGTGCTACTACACTTCTAGAATGTAAAAAGAAGTGAATTAATGAAAAGAAGCAAGTGGTGAGGTCATAAGCTCAGCAAATGATGCAAATCAAGAGCCAATTACAACGGGATGCAGAATGTTCTCCTAATACAGAGCAATTTGGCAATAAATGGTAGATGAAATTCAATGTTAAATGCAAAGTAATGCCCATGGGGGAAAAATCCTCATTATAATCATACAAATACAGCTCTAAATAAGTTATAACAACTGCTGAAGGAGGTGTCTGAGTTACTAGAGAGATACTGTATGCAAATGCCAGATTAATGCTCAGCAACAGCAAGCAAGCAAAGCATTAGGAGAAGGAAATGGAAGTTACACAGAAACCATGATGCAATTATAGCCCTGATGCAATGTCTAGATCCAGATTTACAGATTTGACCCACATTTTGAAAACTGGTCATGCTTTTAAAAAAAATTGTAGAAGAATGAAAAATAGTAATAATGGCAACGTGTGACCAAAGATAAGGAGTGGCTTCCACAAAGAATAAGCTAGGGATACTTTAAATTGGCTAAGAGGTAACTGTTGGGGTTATGATATGACAGAGGTTATAAAACCATTAGTGGCATGGGAAGAATGAATACAGAGTGATTCTTCCCTGCCTCTCACAGTTTAAGAGCTGGGTTGCCTGAAATGCCATTTGCAGGTGGTAGGATCAAAATCAATGGAAGGGAATAGTTTTTTCACACAGCGGTAACTGAACTGTGGAATTCATTGTCACAGGATAGTCTGGACTTGCAAAGTTCAAATTGATTGAAATAATCCTAGAAGAAAATTTAATCAAGAGCTATTAATTGCAAAGACAATCACTCCTGGGTTTGGAAGGCTGTGTTGATACCGGAGAGGATTTCACTGGGGAATATCACAGCTTTCTTACCACGTTCGTATATTTTTTCCCTAAGCAGTCTCTCTTGGACACTGCCAAAGACAAGATATTGTGCTAAGGGAATCTTGAATATGACCCAGAAGTGGTGGTGGTCTTACAGTCACTCTTATGATCTATTTTATGAGACACTAAGTACAAAGAAAGATACTTTCTCTTCCATGGAGTGAAAACTAATCCATGTGTTTATGACATAAGAATATATTTATTCTGATAGGGGTTGCCATGGCACAGCAGTCACCGTCTCAGCAGTGATTCCCACTCTAAAGAGATTTGAAAAGCCCACAGAGGGAAAAGGACATTAGATACGTGGCTAAACTGTACCTCAGTCAACTATAAACAAATGCAAAAGTCTACTGTTCATGACAGAGAGACACTGGTTTCAGGGAGCTCTGTTGTGAGAGAGGCATGAAATCCGTAGACCTGGCGTTGTGTTGTGTGCACCTACCTGTTGCACTGTCAGTTTTACCTCTCCTTTTTACAATACTCAAATCTAAGTCAAAAGTTGCCAGTATCCCAGGAAGATGCAAAGGAATTTTTCACTAAAATGTTAACCATTGCTACAGGATTTCTCCCATCCTAAACTACAAGCCCGATCTACAACTTACCGATTTCTTATGGTACCTGTCTCTTTGCATGGATCTCCCACTAGAGGCAGGGAGCATTCAAGTCTTTTCAGCACCACAGTCCTGTTGTATTTGCTGTAGAGCTAACTTGAGTTCAAGTGCTATTGCTGTGCAGTTTTTATGCAGATGGTTTTGTTCAAGATGGTGTGAGAGCCATTAATGCAATGTACATTACAATTTAACTTTGCAGTGAAAACAACTTCAACAGTTTAAGCATCAGTCTTTTCCCAAGTATATCACTGCACAGCATTTACTCTTTAAGGTACTAAACATCTTTTTGTGAAAGACAAAATACTAGACACTGTGAGATGCAGTCTGCAAGATTTTTTAATCAAGATGTTTGTGTGCACAATCAGTGCAGGAGGTTGTGAAGTTCTGCACAGTCCAGAAACCATTTTAGACACATTAGTTCAGAGCTGTATTGCAGCTAAGTCCTGGAGGTTACATAGATTTTTATAGATTTTTAGCAATTGTAGGTAAAGGATTAGAAAGTAATTGCTGAGAGTCCTAGGTAGTTAAAAGCTTAGTTATGATAACAGAAATAAGGGTAGGATGGTATATGAAATGGCTTACCTCCGACACAGAGGGGTCATCTGGTTTTGTTAATGGTATCATTAAGCAATAAACCTTGTTACACGTGAATCTGTTAAACTGGAATCTTTGTAGAATGGGAAACAGAAGTGCATTATCGTTAAATTTCCTTTGAAGGAAAGGAGGTCTTGGTATACAGACACCAAGCATTTTAACATAGGTTTAAGGTCTTTTAATAATACATTTGATAACTGTTATAGGATTTTCAATGTAAAAATATTTAACTGTAATTTTTAACTCAAAAAGATGATAAACACCATATGTATTGTAGAATATGTTGCCTCTATAATGTACGCATTAGATAGTTATAAGGAAGAAAGGGACATTTTTGACTAACAAGACTTTAGGAGTTCTCTTAGCTTTTTCTTGGTCCCACTAAATGAAAGACATTGTCAATATTAAAGAGAAATAAACCATTAGTTTGGCATCTTAACTTCAGCTTAACTTCTGCTGTGCTGTGCAAGCAAAATATATCCCATCCTTGTTGACGACTTCGCTGGGATCTTCAGAGGGGTGAACAAGAAAAAGAAAAAGAAAGTCTGGCTTTCTGAAGGGACTTTGTCTAGCAATCAACGTTCATATTAAAAGCTGAACTGTGTTATTTCAAGCTGTAGCATATACCCCTCACCAAATAAGGGACCAGCCAACTTATGTAAAAGAATAACCTGCCTCTGAGCAGAACGTATTAGCTTGGGCACAGTTCCACATTAGCATGTCCAAACAGCCTTGGGATTGAATGTGTCTTCCATTTTGCAGCTTAGAAAATGAGCTAAGCTGTTCCACAACTGTCTCCGCGTGACTACGTAGACATGCCTTCATAGTATAGCTTGGACCAAGGCCCTTCCCCAGCCTGCTGACACAAGCTGGCTGTCAGCTACACTTGCTTCCCAAATGCCATGAAGCAGCCACAGCAAGTTGAATTCAGTATTTACATCAAAGTCATTAGGTGAGCATTGGTAGAGCTCAAGAACAGGTAACTTAGTTTCTGAATTTTTTAGGTTCCTTAAAAAGTGTTGAGTGAAAGTAAACAGCTTTCTCTGCATGCTTACTTTCTTAAAATAGGGATTGTCTGCAAAAAGGTTGCTGTTAAAACTGTAGAGAGAAAAATGTAAAAATTCCTGTCGCTAGCCCTATGGAACAATCAATCTCCAGTGACATGCAAACTCCACTTGGATATAAGCTTAGGAACTCTTCTCTGAAAAATGTATCTTCATCTGAGGGCCGCCTGTAGTTCAGAAAAGAAGGAGCATCCTGCATAAGAGAGAGCCTGCAGGCCTGCAGGAACCCCACTACGGTGAGTGGCTGTGTTGCACTGAGTAGTTGTTGTGGTTCTGGAAGGCTTTATTGGGAATGTGCACCTTCCAAAATCGTGAGTGCGTATACTTTGGTCTGTTCTGCTCCTCCCTTGTCTTTCTTCTTAAAGCCCAAAGTGTTTTGGATTTGACATCTGGAACCTATGTGACAATTTCAGCATTATGGAGACATTTGTGTAACTATATGATTGCATGCTACAGAGGAACTTGATGTAAGCCCAAAGCTAAGAAGGCTACATAAATAAACAAGGGAAAGAAAAGTAAAGATAGGGTTCAGCAGCCAAAAAGCAATACCCCGCAAGGAAATAGGGAAAGCGAAGGGGGCAAGCAGGGGGAAGAAACAAAAAACAGTTTAAAGAAGACATTGATTACAGAGTTACTTCATTGTTCATGTTTGGCGCTGTAAGAGGGAGGGGAAGATAGCTTTCCTTAATGCCGCATGAACATTAATATTGATGGCCTCATAAAAGTAAATCGGGGGTTCTCAAGGGAGAGCAGCACAAACACTTCATTGCCACTTAAAGCTGAAGTTCACGTGGAGGAGGGTCACAGAAGTCTCCAGCCCATATACCAGGGGTGTTCAGCAGACCACGTATTGCTGGCAGCGTGCCTGCTCAGACGAGTGTGTCAGTGCTGCTTGCTGGGTTATGTAACCGCGCGTACCGCAGCAGAGGCAATGAAGCAGGAAGCCTGAAATGTTCCAAAAGACCAACTGGGATTTCCCCTGCTGCTATTGTCACAGCATAACCGCTATTCTTAATTTAACCAGTATAAATGAGCTTACTTGTCCTTTCCTAAACTTAGGCTGCTGCTAAAAAAGAAGTCAGGCGAAGCTAGCGGGATTTTAAACATGCAAGGTTTTAAACACGCTAATTGTGTGCCCAGTGGGGAGTCAGCTGGGAGAGCACGGCCCCGTGTATGTTATGCATTATTGTGATGCTTGGTGTTGGGGGGAAATAGTTGGCTGCGGTGTGAAGGTAGTGGAAAGCCAGCTGAAGCTGGGAACACTGCTTGCATAAGCCAAAAATTAGTTTAGCCAACAGTCTTAAGGGAACGCATTGTAAAACGATTGAGAGGGCAGTGTGATGTAAGTAGTTGTTACAGCAGAGGGATGGGAACCAGGATGCCTTGATTGCCAGTGTTGTCCGAGTTACATGCTGAGAACCTAGTCTTGCCAGGTACTAAACATCTTCTTTCTTAAATTCTTGTCTATTCAGGATCTTGCTGAGTAGTTTTTACACCTTCACCTGCTTCAGCCAGACATTTGGACTAGAAGTATTGTTCAAAATGTTGCTGTCTTGCAGACTAGAGGTTTCATTGGTCATCGTTTCTAAGTTAAAAGCGTTATGTACACACACACACAAAGTCTTAAAAGTAATTTTTTGAGCACCTGGATCCAAGAAGATATAGTTTTTTTTGAGTGGTAATTATATGCTGCAGTAATAGAAATCTGGTGACATCTCTGCAGGGTGTTTCTGTACGTGATAAAAATACAAAACAATGTTAGCTGTAATGTGGCTGGGTTGCTTAGAAAAACAAACAAACAAACAAACAAAAAACCACTCAGAAACAATGATGGTGAAGTGTAAGAAGTCATACATTAGTCACATATGAAGCTAGAACTTACAGTTCCTGGACCCTGGCCCAGTGTACTTTTCCTTGGGCCAAAGGGTAAATTCAAGGGTAAAACAGAGGGAAAAAGTTTAACCATGTCCATGGTTACTTGAATTCTAGTGTTGAATATGTTACCTAACATATGCGTCACTCAAGAAATGCAGAGGAATTTGGGAGAATATAATGAGCACTAGAACAATCTGGAAAGTTAGGAAGTGACTAAGAAGCACTGCTGTGCACTTGCAAATAAAGGTTTTCCAAAGATTTATAATTTGTTCCATGATTATTGTGGCACATCCCACCCAGAATTCCGGCTCCAGTCCTGATGTCTCCACTAAATTCCTTGTTTAATCATTCTTTCTTCCCTCTTTCCTCCCTGACCCTCACTTCTTCTGTCCCTCCATGATAAATTCTAGACCCAGTTCTGATTTCTTTCCACAAGCTTGCAGTTCCCTTTTTTACCAGGTTTTCTCAGCAGTCTCTTCATATGTCAGCTTCAGACTCATTTGGACCCTGCATTTTTATCAGGCAGCTTCAAATTCTGCCTGTAACAGAAAGGGGGGGAAAAAAAGGAGGAATATAAATCAAGGAAAAACAAGCTCTTAGTCCTAATCTGTATCATCCCAAAGCTGCAGCTAGAGGTAGGAAAAACTCTGTCTCTCCTGTCAGAGAGTGTCATTGCACCCTTTGGAGTTTCAGCCACAAAGTGCTAGCAAGTCCCTTCTGAGCACTGATGAAGAGATCTTTTGAAGACTTGGACCCTGGTCAAGCTTGCTAAGCTTTTTGCTGAAGACAGGAAAGGACATACTCACGACAAAAAAACTGTTCCCATACAAATCTCAGATCACTTCTCTGAGGTGTGAAGTAGTGCAGCTGTACAGAGAAAAGGTGGCAAACAGACACAAAACAACGTAATTTTGCCATGCCTTTGGAGAAAACTGGGAGAGAGGGAGTGAATGAGAGAGGAAGGGAAGGAGAGGGCGGAAAGGTGGTCCCTAGCAGGTGTGTGTGACTGTATAAAATTCAAATACGTAAAATTTCAACCATAAAATAGCAAACAGTTAAAGTACTCCTAAATTACAGCAACAGAATTGTATTGTCACAGGCGGTGTCAGGCAACCTGACACTGATGCTGATGCTATCAGCACCACCTCTTTTTGCAATTTACACATAACAAATATACTTTTTCTGTCAGAGTAAGGTTTTATATTCTTGAAACACATCATAGGGTGATATTTTTCTTGAATGCTTATGGCGAAAAAATCGTGCTGTTGATCCTTGTGTTTTAAACATCAATTTACCATTTTAAAATCAGCACTGCGTAAACAACAGAGGAAGTATTATAACTGTGGAAAATTCTAACCCATTCATGTAACAAGGTTTTGTTGGACTGCTAAATGCATGAGTTTCAGCTATGGTTTTAGAAACATGGATAATTCTTCCTCTGTGGACCTGATCCTGTAAAGGATCAATTGCCTTCTATGAAGTATCTGCAAATCTGTCAAATCTGTGAATCAATTACTCAGCCCTGGAGCACAGAGCCTCAATACATCAATTTTATTTGGATTCCGTGTTTGGTATCTTAAAATTCCAGTCTTTTGTCACTATAATTTATGTTCTCATATATTCAGATTGCAGACACTGTTTCTGTTGATCACTTAAAACCTTGGCATGACTCTGAGTAAAACATTCAGCGTTATACACTGCATACCAGATGTGGATTAACTAAATTGTGCTCGTGTTCCTAGAAAGCAAGATCCAAAAATGTACTTAAGCATAATCATTCAATATAACAAACCATATTTTAAAGTGTGATCTAGTATTCAACCATTTGCCAGAAACACAGTTTTACATGGTAAATTATTCTGCAGGAGATAATCTATATTTTGCAGATTTTTCCAGGTGCTTATTCTAAATGACATAAATTATTTCAACTTTTTCTTTCATCTGGAGGATCACAAAGTGTTAGGCAACCTGCTGTATTGAGCACTAGGATACTTCTGTGGTGCAATGTGGCAAATGATCAGTGACAAACAGGAAAACTGTGTGCCATTTAAAGGCAGAATTTTACTTTTTTAGAGAACAACAACAACAACAGAACAGCCCAGGATCAGGTTGCAACTTCGGAGATTATTAACTCATTGAATTTAAACCTTCAGCTCAGTTTATGCAGTTCTGATATTTTAACTGAAAAATATAATTTGCTTACAAAAAGGAGGGGGCAGCACTCTGGAAACCAGGTGAAGGCCTGCAAAGGCGCAGACTGTGAAATATCCCTGCAGAGCTCTGCCACTGCCTCTCAGTCCTGGCACTATTTTTGGCAGATGCTGCAAGACAAACTCAGTTCCTGGTAGTTTTGCAATGAACAATCACCCCACAGAAGCCTGCGTTATTATTCTTTGCAATTAATAATTATTTTAGTTCTAATGGTGCTGTACAAAATACACATTGAGATACATTCATTGCCACGTGGACTCTCAAAACCAAATGGTTCTAGCAGCAAAAAAGGCAGAGATTTCCCCCTGTCTGGGGCGGTCTGTCCTGGCCCATGCACTTTGAAAAAGGCTTTCAAGGAGGAAAGAATGATGCTGTGGACAAGACTCTGGAACTGCTCCAAGCAGAGGGCAGTACAGCAGGGCTGCCACATTTCTCATAGCAGCTGGCAGTTTTGCAGAAGACGTCCTTGTGTATGTCTCTGCTTCTGAACTGAGCCTGGGTAGGTGAGCTCAGGGTGACAATTCCCCTTCTAATCTCTTTGCTTCCTGACCAAGATTCCCAAGCTTCCCATCCCTCCAGTTGCCAAAGCCAGCAAATACCACAAAGCCTTTTGCTTTCATCCTTCTACCTTTCATCCAAACCCTTTTAACCCCGCATCTCTTTTTTTTGCACTGCTGAGTCTCCCATTCCTTCCAGCTTCCCAGTCTTCATCCAGCTGCAACACCCCCAGCTCGGATCTTCCTGCTCTGTGCAGCCTTCACCCTGTGCCCTCATACTTTTCCTCCCCAGAGCTGCCACCCCAGCCTGCAGCCTCTTCTCCTGTACCTACCCAGCCCTATTACTCTGTTATCCACGGCATTCCCTTGCTCTCTTCTTGGCTGCTGGGGCCAGCTGTGTATGCCCCCTTCTCATTCACCCACTAAGCAAGGCTTGCCTCTTCTTCTGGTAACGCTTCACAAGCACAACTTGAGATGTGCTTCCCAGCACATTCTCCGAGGTCAGAACTACAGGATGTATTCTGAAAAAAAAATAAAAATAAAAAAGTGTACACTAATCCCATTGCAACATGAAAGGAGGCAGAAGAAATAATGAAAAAGGGCAGTGAGAAAAAACAATAACACAAAGAACATGTATGGAGTGAGCAGAAAGGGGGAGTTTGAGGACCTGAGAGAAGCCATTAATGTTGGTATAGGGTACCGAGAGTTCAGGTGATTTTGATGAGGTCAGAGACGAAGGTGATGAACAGATAGAAGGAAAGAGATGTGCTGAGGCACCTTGGGAAGGCTGTTTCACTCTTGTTACTGTGAGAGACTGAGAGAAAAGTAGGACTCGGGTTTTATTTACCTTCACCTTAACTAGACTGAGCAGCATTACCCTGTGCTAGAAGGGGGGTGTTTGGCCAGCATGAAGATTGTAATCTGTGGCCTCCAGGGGAGCTCATGTTAGTTACCACTGGCAGGAGTCTGCTGGATATGATGCCACTGTCTTTCATATCCAAAAGTGTTTGCTTTTCAAAGATGTCTTTGTGAGCCACTGATAAGTAAAGGAGAGATCTGACGGGCGTTTGTGCTTGGCAAAAGCACATGTGTGTTGTGACACAGCTGCCCAAGGCTTGCTGCGTGGTCCACAAGGCCTTGGTAAGGACAGATGATTTTAGCCTTCTAATCCACACCAGCTGCTGACTCTTGTTTCTCTGTTATGTATAATGCAATCACAGGGCAACGCTCAATATGGCTATTGTCTGTATCCTGGTTACTTATGTAGCCATAATACTAGGTCTTTTTGAGTAGCTTTTAGATACTCTTTACACTGTAAATTACCTTTTTTCTTCTGGCTCCCATTGTCATGTCACTAGAGGGTGACAAAGATCCAAATGAGAACAACAATGGAGCCATTTTGAACTGGAAACTTGAAATTAACTGGAATTTCTTATCACCTATACAAGTCTTTCAGTAGAACAGGCATGAAGATTCAGCGCATCGATTGACAACTTAACAGAAGTGACACTTAATGGAAGCTTGTTTGATTTAGAGCCAAACCTGAACCAGGTTGTTCAGAATGAAGAAGGCTGCAACCAGATTTTCAGGGACTTCCCAGGACAGAGTTGAAAAGAATGGAGTGGTATTGCAAATTCAGAGTAGTGAAGGAAAATCTGCATTTTTAGAAGGTATGATATTGAGAGAAGAAAAAAGCACATAATCAAACGGAGACGCTAAAAATACCATTTCTAATATGAAGAAGTTTTCAGTTATAGAATTTGCTAGTTGAAGAAAAATAAAACTTTTGTGGATGCAGTAGTGTTCACAAATGTGAGTACGTTGGCTAGGAATTGCAAAAATTCCAGTTCTTGCCTTTACGACAGGCAATAGTTGGTTTACTGAGGAAACCAACCTCCTTTTCTAAAATGGTCTTATGCTCTGCCAATGTATTTTATGGGAATATATTTTATTTTGCACATGAAAACAAGGATTTGGATATCTGCTGGTCTTTTGTAAACACATAAATGGTGAGAAATTCAGGATTAAATCATCCCTGTTTTTGCTTCCCAGTGCTGTGGCAATCTGTAGAAATATAAATTTCCATGTCAAGTCTTGCATCACTTAAAATGTACATATGGGTGTTAAATATTTCAATTAGTTTAAAACACTAAGAAATGTTGCTGTTGAATTAATTTCCTTAACTTTGTAGGTTCAAAGCAACTATTTAAAGTGGAATTCATATGACATTGCCAGCTCCCAAGGCCTTATCATGAAATTTGATAGAAACCATAATGTACCAGCACTCAGAAGTGTGTAAATCTCAGCTTTCATTTTCCCAAATATTTCTGCAAGACAGTGGAGAAGGAGTGGGGGAAAAAAAAGAGCCTACATTTCCAGCATCTGAAGTGTGATGAAAAGAATATCACTTCACTATTCTTAAATTTTATTTTTAATTTTATTATTATTATAAATTTTTCAGGCAATCTTGTGATGTTCGGGCTCTCATTCATGACTCTCAGTACTTGCTGTTGGCAATTCAGCGTGCGAATGGCACCAGTCTCTGACTACACTGAGGGATTTACCCCACCCTTCAAAATGAGCAAAAGATGTGTGAACCAGTCCAATGGAAACTTTGTGAGGAAATACGAGATTTGGTTAAAGATTCTGGCTCCTCTAAGCACTTGGCCTAAAGCAATGGTGTTTAGTGGTTAGAGTAAGACACAGAATTTGCTGTCGCCAGAAGTGAGCCGGCACTTCGCCTAACGGTGCCAAACCTCTCCTCACCCTCTGTGCAGGCACCAGCCAGCTTGTCTCCTCCTGGAGCAGAGCGCAGCTTCGGGCAGACAGGCCGGGACGTCATTTGTGGGGCACCTGTGCGTGAGAGGAAGCAAAGGTCAGAGACAACGTGCGCTTCCCCGGAGGGAGGAGGAAAGCCCCACACGGCCGCAGTGTGGACGTTCCCCAGGCTGGGTAACCCCAGTGGAAGAGAGGCCGATCTCCTCCTCTGGGGTCTCGTCTCTCGGGTGAAGCAATGAGACAGCACCTTGCTGGAGGACACGGGAGTGGAAAAGAGGGCCCTTGCACGCTTTCGCAGTCCACTTTTCACTTCGGTTTTCTGTGTAACATAGTATTCCAGCCATAAAATACTTTTTTAACAGGTTTTGAGATACTTATGGCCCAGCAGAAATACTGGTAAAAGCAGGAGAGGAAAAGTTGCTGTGGTAGACACGTGCAGGCCAAGCCACAAGGCCTGAAGCCATCCCATCTACCTACAGGCTCTCAACCAGCATGCGTGCACCACGGCTGTAGCTGCCTTTGGTCTCTGGCTAGCAGTGACTGGGGAGTGACAGGAGCCTTCATGCCTGAGCTGGCCCTTGTGACAAAGTCTGTCACTTGCCGTAAAGCCGTGCCTCGTGTTTTCCACAGAAAGCTGCACCAGAAATCATTCTTGAGAGAATATAGACATAACAGTTGTTTTGTGTAATCTTCCAAGTGTGCTAGTGACTGATTCTCAGTAGTAACAAACAAGGGGGAGTCACCCAGCAGTTGGCCTGAGAAGGGAGGGAGGTGCCTTCACACAGCCAAAGGATTTAGCCCTAGGAAAAGCAGGCAATAGCAATTAGGGAATCACGTGGATGTGTTGCATACCCATGGTGCTGTTGGTGAACTAAAGAGGAATAACACTAACGTGCTCAAGATGCTGTCCCGAGAGAATGATTTGTGTTTGTATCTCAAAGACTTGCATCCGATGGAATATGGATGGAAGTCGATGAAAAGTGAAGTAATACGATATTCAGGGCAGAGGAGAACATGTGATTTTGCTATGAAATCCGGACCTTTGACTTCCATATGTGAGACACTTGGAAGGAACTGTAGGTGAGAGACACCAAAAATCACGGTTAAAATAATGCTGTTGAGAACAGAAAGCCTTTTGTTTTGCTTGCAACTTTTTGCTCCAATATTTCTTTTCTTCATAAAGCCTCTTGATTACTAAGCCTCTCAGGCTAGAGGAAGGTATATGTCCGATGGTGAGGCATCTGAGGTACCTGTTATGCATCTAGCAGCCTGCTGGGCCAAGAAGTGCTGCCTGTGAGGCTGGACGCTCGCTGCCACGGGACTCCTGGGGTGGAGCACAGAGCCATGTCCCCCCATGCCGGGAACAGACAGCAGAGAAACCCCCCAGGAGCCAGCTGTAGCCCAGATCGCCACCCTCATGTAGCAGCTACTGGGCCAACTCTGCCGCTGTTATCGATGCTACAAAGCCGGAGACCACCAGATTTTTCAATGTGTGCTGCGGAAGTCTGGTTTTGCTCACACAAATGGTCCCTGGGAAAGATCTTTGTTGTGTTTGACACAAACCTCCAGTGGAAGGCAAGATTGCAACATCTTTCCAGTTTATTTTATTCAACAGGCTTATTTTCTTTTGCCATTTAAAGGAAAATGCCTACTTCCTCTCAGACAGTTCCTGTCTGTGGCTATTCTATTTTTCATTCTGAAGATGGACATCTTTTTTTACCCCAGTCTCCGAACATTTGCTTTTTGCTTTCTTTCTCCTAATTTTTCAGTACTTACTCACCATAAAACCAAATGGCAGTACATTGCTCATCTCTGACCATTGTTTGGGAGAGAAACAATTAATTATCTGTATCTTGGCATGTAGAAATCTAGAATATTCTCCACCCTTCTCTAAGTGACATTTTGCCTTGGCATAGGCTGCAAATTGTTCATAGCATTATTAATGTCAGTATTTAAAAAGTTTGTCTAATCCTGGGGTTTGTGTAGAAACTATGCAGACACAGCATATTACCTTAGAAACATATTAAATATTGTTCTAAAGATATTTAATACAGATATAAAGAATACATAATAAAGAAAACCAATAAAGACCTTGTAAACTGAGTACATCTGCTTTATAGAATCTGGCAGTAGGAAGATGATACACTTACTGGCTTTGATTTCTACAGTTATAAGACTTCATCTATTCTTGAAATGATCTGAGTAAGCATTGTGATAAAGTGCATTTAATCTCATGACGATAATTTTTTAAATACATTGCTGTCATCCAGTCCTGTACCACAAACCAAAAACTTTGATCTTGAGCTTGTAAGTCAAAAATAAAGTCAGTAAGAAGTTGTTTCATAGATGTCATGTGATTAGACACTTAGAGACATGATTCTTTGCTGAGATTAATCATTTGTTGTCATTGCCGTCTTTGTGAACTGTATCTTCTGTAAGCCACAGCCTTCATATTGCTTCAGAAGCATAATTCCTATAGGACTGGTAATGGGGACTTTGCATGCTTTCAGAGAGATCCACAAAGGTAGCAGAGCAGCCTAAGAGGCTGGCTACATCTTTCCTACCCCCTGGCTTAGGAGCACAGGGCACATGGATCAGGCTGGAGTGCTACTGTGCTCTGCATAGATGTGACTGATGAGAGGTTTGCTGGGGACGGCTGCAGTTGAACCATGTTGGATGTCTAAAGCAATTTAACTTTAGTAAGGGAGCCTTCAGTGAAGCCTTCAGATTAAAAAGGGAGGCACAAATGTGCTACGTATCCATTTTCTCCCTTCCCACTGCACGGGCATTATGTTTAGGTTGGTAAGAGTGGAGAATCCTGTCCTGTAGGCAAAGATGTCTGATGATGCTTTTCGGAATTTTTCAGTTCATAGTCGGTCTAAGGCTGCTCTCCTTTGCATATTACAGATCCTTCTCTTAAGCAAAGCCAAGGGAATAAACAAATTCAAGTATGATGGAAGAAGCAATTCAGGAGATCTTGTGGATCAACAGAAACATTTGGGGAAGTTTCAAAAAATGGATGACAAGTTAATGTACAAAAGTGCACGAGCCAAATCCTCATCTGGTTAATATCACTTCGTGTCTATGAAACTGAAACCTCTACATTCATTAACACCAGACGAAGATCTGGTCCTTGTCTGAGTTTTTCCAGGCAGGCAGCTATTACTTTTGCCCTCAAATTCTAGCCCTATTTCTTAAATAAAACAAGGCAGCCAAATTTCAGAAATAAGGGAGAGGGATATGGACAGATTTCAAATTCAAACCAATAGTGGAAAGTTGCTTCAGTCTAATCTGGAGGGATACCTATTGCTTCTCCATAATGGTCAGGTTAAGATGGTAAATTCTCTTGTAAGTATAACTGATGGGAAAATAAGGCTGTTGTCAAGGTTATACATAGACTTTGTTCAACGTCTCCTGTTTTCATAAGAACGTAAAGTCTTTGTTATTAAAAATATAGATAGTAGTTGATATTAATAAGAAAATACAATTTGTTGTTTGCCCTTGTCTGAAAGCAATGGAAAAAATCCTGCAGGGTTCAGGAAAAAAAAATAAGAAGGAAGGAAGGAAGGAAGGAAGGAAGGAAGGAAGGAAGGAAGGAAGGAAGGAAGGAAGGAAGGAGGGAAGGAAGGAAGGAAGGAAGGAAGGAAGGAAGGAAGGAAGGAAGGAAGGAAGGAAGGAAGGAAGGAAGGAAGGAAGGAAGGAAAAAAGAAAGAAAGAAAAGAAAGAAAGAAAGAAAGAAAGAGAGAGAGAGAAAGAGAAAGAAAAGAAAGAAAAAGAAATCACTGAATTTCGATAAATCTGGCTAGGGTCTGAAAAATCGCTTATTCATGAAAAAGAAATCAATATGTGGAAAAGTTAATTACTTTTTTTCCCTAGCGATACTCTGCTGAGACTTTGAGCAAAACTAAGAAGTTACTGTGGTGACTGTACAAGCTGCAGGATGCAGTCTGTAGGAAAGAGCCCTTCCTAGCATTCAAAAGGTATTTCTAATATCCATACGCCAATGTCTTGCTTTCTGTAAGGCATACAACATAGTTTTTAAATGGATCCTTTGTGAATGCTATTAATGCAAATCTAAATCCCAGTATTTCCTTTAGTTCATGTAAATTTGACACAGTTACACAGACTTTTTCCTCTGTCTGGTGGTCTGTGTGAGAAATATTAGCTATAGTGCATCTTATCACTAAATGACACCCACTGTACTTCCTGTGTTATGTCCTGGCACATATTAATCAGAATGTACATTTGCTTAGATTTATCTACATGTTTATTAGTGGATAGCAAACATCTTTAAAATAATGTGTTCCATCTGAAAGTCCCAATACTCTTAGGGATCTGAACTGAATAGACAAAACCCAATAAGGCAGATTCAGAATAGAAGTCTTGAGCCCTGGATCATCCAAATACATTGAAATACATGAGAAACTACAAGCACTGCATGGATCTTTGTTGTAACATGTAGAGCCAAGTAAGGTCAGTGGAAGTTTTGACTTCAGTGTTACCAAGTAAAAGAGATGACAGACAGAAAGGAGTCTGTGTATTTTATAGCTTTGGAATTATGCAAGGAATTCAGTTCTCACTACCAATTTTACTGCTGAATGCCATAAGAGACATCTAGTAGCATTCTTATCTCAAACCCATGTTATATCCACCTTTGTCAGACACGGGATTTTCACAATTATTTTTCAATAATTTAATAAAAGGAATTTGCCTGGGATTTCGAATCTGCTACCAGAAGGCCTCAGAACAGAACAGCTGCTTGGAGGGGTTTCCTGAAAGGGTTTGTTCAAAGTGAATCACAGCCAAACAAAACATTGCTAAGGCTGAATTAGTACTAACTACAAAAAAATAGGATGTTTAAGAAACCACACGTACATATCAGTCACTTAGTTGCTGATCATGGACAAGATAAAAGAAATGCAAAAGCAGCCAACTTGTGTGAAACACTTCTACCCTTCCTGCCTGCCTGGTTTCCCAGGCTAATATCACACAGCCTGCCAGCGTCGCAGAGCAATCTGGGTCACAGTGATTAGTTATGGTAACCCTTCCAGGCAGAACCACTGTTTTGGTCACCTCTCATCCAAGCGTCCATTTCCTCCTTTAAAATAGCAGCACTAGTGGAAACTCTGGGTGGCTTTATGGACTCTCTGACCCTTATTTCTTCTTCTTTCTTTGGTTTGTATGGAAAAAGAAATTAAGCTTCTATAAAAGTATATTTTTATTTTTATGTTTTAATTGTTTGCTCAGATTTATGTGCCGTAGAGGTTTTCTGAGGACGATTTCAGTGCTGTCCTCCTGAAATAACTGCAGTTCTTAGGGTAAAACAGAGGGAGAAATCTTCCATGGGAGAAATCAATGTGGTATCAGTCCTTATTCAAATAAAACTCCAATAAATTGTAGTGAAGCTGCATAAAGAACTTTGGGATTATCTTATAACTAACAATATCAAAAAGCCTTTTGGATATACTTACTTGGTAATTTGTTGCTAGTAAATGGGAAGATGGCAGCAGTATCTGGTAAAGTATCTATAGTTCCTCAAGGACAATTTTGGCTAGACTGCAGCCTGGCAAAGTCAGGTATCTTAGCGTGAAGCACAGGGACTTTCCAAAGCCTAAAAGTATTAACAACTCAGAATTTAAAAGTGAAAATAATAAAAATCTTGAGCTGAGTCTTCCAGTTTACAAGATTCATTGAAGTACAGTGAGACTTTTTAAAATAAACTGTCACATGCTTTCTGTGTTCTTCTTCTGCATTTATTGCCATCACTCATCACTATTGCTCAAGAAAGTTAGTTTTCCTAAAACCAGCCCTGTTTCTAAACCAGTAAGTACCAGTTAAGATACTATGGTAGCGTAGTGACAAGCGGGATGTAGCCATTGCCAAACAAACAGTGCGTTTTGCTTTGTTTCACGCAGTGAACTATTCTTATTGGCAGAGTTTTTTCCATAAAAATGGAGGCTAAAAGTTCATGTCAAGTCCTTTTGGAGTATTACATATATAAAAAAAAAAAAAGGAATTACTAACAGTTTCCTTACAAAAAATATATGATTAATATAATTCTTCACTGTTGTCACAGATCTCTACAATTCATGCAAAAATGCCTCCAGCTAAAGTACATAATTAATGGCACCATAAAATCTTATTCTGTAATATCAAAAAGTGATTTATTACAGCAGATAAATGCATTCATCCAGAAAACAATAAATTCTTGTATTGGAGGCACACTGTTAAAGTAGATAAAGTAATGTGGTAAAATTATCTTTGATCATCTTTAGGTGTTTATCTGAGAATTTTAATGAAAGCTAAATGAAATCACCTCTCAGTACATTTTTTAAAATGTATTTACCTCTGTACACTAAATACAAAGAAAATTAATAAGGTTGAAAATTCAACAAATTCTTGTCCATTTAGAAAAATATAAAATAGGTGTAATCTTTAAAAGACACACATTGTTAATCAAACACATAGGGCAGTTACATTTCTGAATTTGTTGCTCTGTAACAAAGAGAAATACTGTAACATGCCTATTATATTCTGTATTTTTCATAAAATACTTAATAATTAATCATTACCGACAATTTCAGTGCAAAACCAGACGTATTTCTCAGTGTGATTATGGTATATTTCAATCCCTGTGAAGGAAAGTCACTACTGTAAGATAAACACTTCTACACAGCAGTGCTACAAAGCAACAAAAATTCAGTTTATTTGCTTTTTTTTTTTTCCAGCCAGTGTATCTGAAAAAAAAATGTTGATTTCTGAGTCTGCCTCATGAATGGTTTCTGCCCAAAGAGGAAGTTTAAGTCTCTGAATACCATGTGCAATAATCTGTGCTGGAGTTCAGAATAGTTCAGACACAGTTACAAAGATGTCATGTACTTACTATCCAAAAATATGGCATAGCAGCAGACTACTTTTAATATTTCCTTCTCCAAATTTCACTGAAGTAAATAGAAATGTTTCCACTGATTACATGAGTTCTGGAACAGACTGTACATGTCTTCAACTCAGTGAAGGTTCTGCCTAAGGAAAGATTACAGAAAAAATGATTCTATTTTAAGAAATTAAGAAAATGCCTATTTTAAGAAATTTCCATTTAACATTTTTTGTTGGACATCCCAGTACTTAAAAAGAACAACAACAAAAAAAGCTAAGATAAAGTCATTTGCTTACCAGACTGCATACGTTTCTGCTATATCTTCTTAATATTTTAATCTTCTAAATGACACTTTTCTTTGTAAATATTTAACCTCTTAAGTATTCAAATATCAAGTAAGAAAACTGAGGGAATTATTTGACTAATGTTTCAATATTAGCAATATTTTGAAAATAAATAATTTAATTAAAATTATCCAGTAAGGCTTAATTAAGTATAAGTAAATTCTGGCATTTGCATTGCAAGATTTAATTGACTTCTTTGACTTACTAATAAATACTTCCTTTTTCCCACATACAGTAGATTAGAAAACTGCTGGAGGTAAACTTCTGAAGTACAGTGAATTGTCTACACTTCATGACATCAATTACAGGCTAATTATTCTGGTCTGTTTAATTTCTTTTGGTTCCAACCAGTATTGTAATGTGTATGTTTTGCAATGCTATCAATAAATACACTAAGGCAACAAATATAACACACTACCTTCATGGCAGGTCATTCTTACTGGAATAGATGTAAACAAAATAGCCTTTTCTCATGTCTCTGTGATTAATAAGATATTATATAAAATGAAACTTGTCATTAGAAAATGATGCACTTTTCATGTGTCATGTAAATAGCAAGATTACCATACAGAATTTCCACATATGGAGTACAATCTGTCATGATGATCTTTTTCACTAATGAGTACATATGGTTTTTCCTCATGTTTTCTCTGAACACTTGTACCTAACCCACAGCATTCCAGAGCAATCAGATATTACGGCAACAAGCCCGCACGCAAAAAAATTAGAACTTTGCTTACACAGGGAAATCAGAACTTTGCTCTCATATATGTATGTGAAACTTTTTTTTTTCCCCCTTTTTTTTTTTTTGAGTGGGGAGAGCAAAAACTTCAAATTCTTGACGAGTAAAAATTGATTGTCTGTAAAAGGGATTACAAAATGTAGTTGCCTGTGATAACAGAGGACTAGACTGGATGACTCAGTCCTATATTCCTGTTTAGGACAAGTCTGACTTAGCGTGTAGAAAATAGCTTAGGAACCCTCTAAGAGTCATCTGGAAAGGAATTAAATAAAGCTAACTCCAGTTTCATTAATTATCTATATGTAGGGAGGAACTAATATATTTGGAGTATGTTAAGACTTGTATTTCATTTCTTCTCATGAATTACAATAAAGTATGGCTTCATAATTACTTATGCATGAGTTAGCAAGCCCTGAACCTCCTAACAGGGAAGTTATTTTCTTCTCTTTTACCTGGAATAGTAATGTTAAATGCACGGTGGGAATGGAGCCCAGGTTTTGGTGTTACTGCAATGGCTATTGCTACAGTTGTGGTGTCACTTGGACACCTGGTGATGCTGCAAGCACATAGGGTACCAGTGCCCGCCCCTAAAGTTTCTCTTTTCCTATCAAAGACCTAGGAATAAAGGGAAGGGGGAAAGAGGAGGTTATCAGTGTTGCTGAAATGCTAACTCAAACTGAGAGATGTGGGATATGGGTGGGAATTTCTGCTTGCCTGGAGATCTGCACGGCACCTAGAAAATATATCACTCAGCTCTGAAGCTGAGTCCAGAGAAGCAAAAGGGAAAAAAAAAGGCATGTCTTCCATACCCATGCCCTTCCATCATGCAGGAAGATGATCTTGAGGAGATGCGATGTCATGACAAATAGGAAATGATAATGCATAATGTTGCAGCATCTGTATCAGCTTATTTCCTGTTGCTTTTGTGTAATTATGAGATTTTGATAATGTAAACTTTGTATCCAATTTTCTCTTGTTTTCATTCTTTCTCATCTGTTTACACAGCAATTCATAACAGTCAAATTAATTCTCTCTTCGGGCTGTCTTCCTCTTTCTCCCTATGCCCTGCTCCTCTCTCCCACCTCCCTGTGCGGCTTGCCTGTGCCCAGTGCCAACCAGTGGGTCACATCAATCTTTTCCTGTCACAGTTGAGGCTTCTCTCCTGAGCATTATGTAGATGCCTACCTACCCCAACAAGAGATTTTGTCCACTAATCCAAGAGCAAATGGGGAAATAGAGAAGGCTGCTGGTGTCAGGACATGGCAGGGACCGTCTGCGCTGAGAGTGACAACAGGGCAGGCAGGGCAGGGACCTCGCTGACAAGGGTCCAGTCCCACTGCCACAAGAAATTAGCCTCTGCATTATCAGACGACATCTGATATCTGATGTGCTTTGCGTAACATTGCTTTGTTGGTTTTGCCACACCATTAGTATGGAGAAGAAGTCCAGGTTCCCCATCCATGTCACAAGTATGTGGGCTGGAGTTAAACTGCAAGAAAATTGGCTGTTTTTCAAGGATAATTATGGCAAATTTTTCTAAGCTGGGCCAGCACTATTCTGAAACTGCGGCAGGGCTTTATGGCAAAGTACCTTACTGTTAATTTAGAAAGGCGAAGTTGACTGTAGCAATAGTCCATGTGTTTTAACAGAATACATAAATACTGTGAATAGTAGATACAGTTATGTCTAATGTGAAGTCATGTTTAGAATCAAACTGAATGTGTCAGTAGATCAAGAAAGCATCAGACTACTGATTTATTTTTTTTCCTCACCAACTTCTGTCTGAAAATTTGTTATCAGTGATCCAGGCTTTAGTGCTTGTGTGATAGATGCTTTTATCAGCACTGGGGAAAAAATGCAAGTGGAAAAAATTACAAGGCTTGTGTCTGTAGTGTTTTGTGGATTGACATAAGGTTTATTATTGTTCAGTCATATTAACGGATTGACATTGAGAGAAAGATTTATTGGAACCAGTTTAATATCAAGATGCTTCTGCAAACACAAAAATAGATTTAAGACCTGAAAGGTATCCAGGATCATTTCAATGTCACATACAAGTTTGGCAGTCCTCTTTACTTTGATTTATCCACTCTCTTGCTGAGTCCATAGCCTCCAGGACTGGCTCCTTGCTGACTATCATAGCATTATGGATTTCACTTGCTGTAAATAGAAGAACTATTTATGTAGCACTTTCAAAAAACATGACTATATTATTAAATCATTATCTTTATAATAAAATGATAATAATAGTTATGAATGGCTATTTCCTTTAAAATACATAAAATCTTTTATGTCTTTATTTAAATTACCTCTTCTAAGGATTTTGTAACTGCACCAAGTAAACTGCAAAAATACTAAACAAAGTAATGGAAATATAAATACATTTCACCTGACAAAACAACATATAACTCAGGCAATTATTTTCTCTTCCTTTAAATACAATACAGATTTCACATACCTTTCCTGTGTTTATCTATATTTTTTTCCATAAAACTTATGATTACAAGGGCTCAAAGACCTTATGCAAGATTTTTTTTTGATAAAAAAAATTCACAAACATCCAGTGATTATTTTCTTAGCTGTGCTGCAGACCTGTGCAATCAATGGACACTTCTGAAAACTGTTGTCTACTGGAGACAGTGTTTATCTACTGTAGTTCTGGTATTTTCTGCCTTTAACCATTTTCATTTCCACTTAAAACATTTTTGAAATATATTCTTCTACTCATTATGCGTTGTCTCATATATAACTGTACCTATTAAGAAAATTATTTTTTCAGCTTTCTGCCCTGAGCATGTGGCATCACCTCGATACCAGTTTTTCTGTCTCATTATATAGCCCAGTTTTTCTTCCCTTGCACACAGCAAGAAGGGGATGTAAAAGTTTTAAAGGCCAAAATATATGTTTGGAATGGCAAGAAAGAACAGGGAAGCAGATAGTTTGTGAACTTACGCTTAATATTTTTCAGTTCTGATCTATTCAACAATAATACAACATTCACAAACAATGACTTGTTTCTTGTTTAACTGAATTTATTGTCTTTAAATCCTTCCTTAAAACACAGCTCCATACTTTTATATACCTTGACCTTCATAAGGCAGCTGGGTTGGGTTCTTTCTCCCAGTTTAGCCATCTAAAAGGTATTGAAGTGGTAAATGTAGATGAGTTATCTAGGTGCCTTCTGCAGTCAATGGATACAAACACATCCAGATAGTCATTCGTCATAACCTAAAATATGTTGGATGAATGGACCGTTTCATAAAACTGTCTCCATGAACTATGGCAACAGTCTAAATGATGGAGACCAAATGCCTGGCTCTTATACAGCTAAAGTTAGATTAGTCCTACTACTGGTGTTTGTGTTGGATTTACTGTCTTGATTAAGATAGTTTTATTGTTTCTTTGTCTATTCTCTTTTGTCTGTGGTAACTAAATAGTATAGTCTATTCTCTCTTGTCTGCGGTAACTATATAATCCTGTTTGCTCTAGGCATATGTGGTGTGGGTTTTTTTGTGTGTTTTTGTTTTTTTTTTTTCCAATCCTATGTATAAATTTTAAGCTCTTTAGGGTAGGAAAATGAACTAGTCCATAGGCTTTACCACAGAGATCAGTAAGGAATAATTCCAGTGCAATGAAAAATCTTTTAACGCATATCCTTTAAGCAATCCATAACTGCTATTTTATACAGTGAAATTTATGATATCTGTTCATGAAAACAAAACAAAGAATATAAAGACTGTTGCTGGAAACTCTTACTCTCATAGGTAGTATTGCAGAGGACAATAGAAATATTCATGTAAATAGAGGTTTGAAATCTGTGAGAAGAAATGCAAAAATTGGAATTACTTCTATCAGTAAGATTTGCTGAATTGAGCCTTTAATTTGCCATCTGCAAATGTGGCCCAATAAAGATGTATGAAGATTTGCCACCCAGTAGCTACAACTCCAGACTGTGTTATGTGATAGTCCATAACTGAATAAATATATGGTATTTCTGAAGTACTGTGAAGGGGTATAAAACCATGGCTTTCTTTGCTGCTCTTCTAGTGAAATTACATATATTTGGACAGTGTACAACTACAAGCTACATTTATTCCTTTTCCCAATTTTTAATTAAAATTTACGGAGGCAGGAGCCAGAAACAATATCCCTGGGTGTATTATGTAGGAATTCTTGGCACCTGATAGGATTAAACTTTCAACGGTGAAAAATAACTGTCCTCTTCAGAATGACTAAGGCTACAACAGCTTCTGAAGTTGCTGATTTAAACAATCTATAACGGCGCTGTCCTCCTACACTAAACCTACTGGATTCTAACAGTCCTCATCCAGCCTGTAAAATATATCCACTTTGTGCTGAGTCTTGAGAAGACCATTCTAATACCCTCACATCTAGCTTAGTCTTCTCTGCAAGTTCATTCATCATATCAGAATTTCATAATTTTGGTTGGTTGCAATGAATCCTTTGGCCAGTTGGAATATAAATAATGTTTTCTTTTTATAAACTTTAGGGAGAGTTATGCTGGAATGAGTTTGAATTAGACTCAGAAAGGGCACTTCCTTGCATCACATCACATGTGAAGTAAGACAGAGAGAACTTACTACCTTGCTGAGCATGAGAGTTCAGACTTTATGGAGCATTGATCCAGCTCTCAAAATTTCTCATCAGCTACTGTTCATCATTGGTATTAAATGCGTAGCTGCATATTCTGTTAAACACATTTTTAAAGGTAGTTCCATAGAGAACTTCTACCAACTCAGGACAGGATACTACCCATAATTAAATAAAAATATAACTCCCTTGACTACTTATGTAATAAATATTTTAAATATCGTATTACTCAGCTTTGAAAGAAGGGTTTGTAAATACTGAAATGATAAGTCATTATCTATGTGATTGACACATCTAGTAATAAATGTGTCTACCTATTTCAAATCTCTGGATCTAACTGGTATGTTTCAAGAGTTCAGCAATCTTGTGCTTGCCTCTTTAGGAACATTTTGAATCAAACATCTCACAAAACTTACACCAATACTAGCTTTTATGAAAGCGAGACTCACAGTATACTGTTGAGGAAATCACTTGCTAGAGTGGCGTTTTAGTTTTTACATTGTGTAGTTAGCTGGGTCAGTCACTGACATCCATGGAGGACTGTCCACAATGAAGTCAATAAGGGTACTTTTTGCCCCCCAGAAGTCTCCTCTTTGGCTGTGTCCTTACTGTTTGAAAGCTCTCAGGCTCCTAAGTCTGGGTATAGGTCATGGATATCCCATGACCAATTTTCAGAAAAAAAAGGTGGCTGCTGTACAGCCACATGGTCCTTGGCCCCAGTGCCAAGGTTTCTGTGAAGACAAATGGTGGTTCATCAAATGGAAATGTGCTGCTGTGCTCCTGAGTCCCACCTCTGATTTAGGTGACTGGAGAACCCAAATTCTGGGGTTTAGGCATGCTGCCACTTAAGAGATGCATCTCTCCCCTTTCTACAGTTTCTTCAAATTCTTATGCTGTTGCCAAGTCAAGTTGTTTGAAATATGTTCTGTGGTGCTTAAGTATTCCCTGATGGATTTTCTTATGTAATATATATATATATATCTTATGTAATATATATTTTTCTTATATAATATATACTATTATATAATAATAATTATAATTGCCTTATATTTACTTTTGCACTTGTAAATGATCCATCTATTTTTAATTTAGTTAATGCAGTTCTTTCTACACTGAGACATTTCCCTGTATACACTGGTACAAATATCAGCAGAAATCTTAAAATGTTCATAGCATTTTCTAGTTGTTGGGGGGGTTTTGTTGTTGTTTCTTTGTTTGTTTTCTCTAGACTATGAATCACTCCCTGATACAAAGGACCTGATCCTGTTTCTATTTATCTCAACAGAATAACTTTTAATTCCCCTGGGACAGAGATGAGCTCATCGTGATACTGAGAAAAGCTTGTTTTACTTTTTTTCCCTTACAAAAGCATGTGTGTTGCTATCCTTCTGCAAGACTGAAATATTTGCCAATACTTAAACCTTATTTAGGCAAAACTCTCATGAAAGCTGGTAGTATAGTCCTATACAGTATAGGACCTACTGGCTCTTTGTAAGGAGAGGAGGGAAAAAAAAAGAACAAAACACTGACATATTTTGCTTTCCTGTTAAAGAAAATCAATAAGCTATGTTCCTCGGCTCCTCTTGTGAATACTTTAATGCATACGGATATTCCCTTAGGGCAGTACGATGAGTGTGAAGAGTCCCACGTTGCTGCCCCTGAGAGTCTGGTTAAAGCTGGGGCAATGCAGAGGTCAGGGAGGCTGTGAAGGCAGGTCCCTCTGTGGACAATCCAAGACCGATTACTGTGTGGGGCTATATGAAGAAGGCTGAAACTCCCTTGGTCTCTCTGACAGACCGAGCATGGTCTTGTTCGGCCAATGTCTTCATCTGCACTTTTTCCTTACAACTTTTTATTTTCCTTCTGTCATAATTAAGGTGGAATCATTAAATCATAGAATATATGAATTAGAAGGGACCCACAAAAATCATCGAGTCCAGCTCCTGAGTCCCTAAAGGATCATATGTCTGAGGGCTTTGTCCAAACGCTTCTTGAACTCTGGCAGGCCCGGTGCCATGACCACTGCCCTGGGCAGCCTGTTGCAGTGCCCGACCACCCTCTGGGTGCAGAACCTTTCCCTCACACCCAGCCTGACCCTCCCCTGTCCCAGCTCCATGCCGTCCCCTCGGGTCCTGTCGCTGTCCCCAGAGAGCAGAGCTCAGCGCCTGCCCCTCCGCTCCCCTCGTGAGGGAGCTGCAGGCCGCCATGAGGCCTCCCCTCAGCCTGCTCTGCTCTGGGCTGAGCAAACCAAGGGACCTCAGCCACTCCTCATACATCTTGTCCTCTAGACCCTTCACCATCTTTGTAGCTCTCCTTTGGACACTCTCTAATAGTTTTATGTCCTTCTTATCCTGTGGTGCCCAAAACCACACACAGTACTCAAGGTGAGGCCGCACCAGCGCAGAGCAGAGCGGGACAATCCCTTCCCCTGACCGGCTAACAGTGCCGAAATAACTGATACATTCTAAATTCAGTGCATGAAAATTCCCTACCAAGTCCCACAGACAAAATTACAAATTATGGTGAAATCTTACATTTACCAGTTATTAGATCTGTCAAATAAATCATGCTTCTGGGGAATCAGATGTTAAGGTTTATACATGCACAGTTGTAAGTGAAGAGAAATAATATATTAGAATAAGTTTACCATTTAATGAATTTGAGCACATGATTTCTTCAACCCATCCTGTACACAGAATGTAGGAATCACACAAATGTAGCATGAGACAGATAATAACTATTATAGCTCACGCTAAGTCATTACATGACAGTTGCAATTTATAATTATTACCGGCCCAGGTTGTAAGGAAGGAGGTGCTTTTCTGGATGATCTCCAAGTCATTCTTTTTATCCTTAGATACAGACTCATTGCACAGTGTCACAAAGTTTTCTTGCTTCAGAAGCAGGAAGGATAAAACAATGTAGAAAGTAATTAAAGCATTTGATGCAGTGAAGCTGAAGACAGATTTCATTTGCAAAGTTTACTAAGGAAAAAATCATGTATTGAAATATTTTTCCTGTAGTTCCTTTTATTGTTGAAATCATTCATGGATTTTCCTTTTATGTGCTCTGATGGGTAAAATGTATTTAAATATATTATTGGGCAAATATAAACAATGTAATCAATTTTTTTAAAAATGACCATAATTACCATTGGATTTCTCTTCAATTGCAAATTCAGTACTAGCTCTGAAGTAAACAGAGCCAAATCCTATTTGTTCTGTTTTCTAAAGAGATAAAGCACTCCGCAAGAATCCCTTTACAGCAGAGCTTCAGATGGAAATGAGGAACACAGCCTAACTCTAATCCAATTCAGAGGCCTGCTCCTGAAAATAATTGTGAAGTACTGTAACTGCTCAGCCCTTTAGTGATATCTAGTGCCTAATTCAACAGCCAAATTGTAATTTAAGCATGTGACAAATCTCATTTCTTATAGTATATGCTGTATAAAATAGGCAGGCCAAACTTGGTCTGGATATTGATGAAAGCAGCAAATGTCTATACTCTGATATTATTACTTCTTTAAGTGTCACCTCATTTTAGAAATATCTCACTGGAGCCAATGAAAGTCTTAGGCACATCTCTGCTAGAAACTGTACATCCATGCAGCTCTACAGTGTAGATAGTCCTGTTTTCTGTGTATAAGCTGTAACTACCCACATTTCCTGATGCAAATGGCACCATGTCAGTTAATCTGCTGTAGTGAGGACATCAAGTGACTGGGGAATCTTTCACCTCTTCCTACGTTGTCTGTTACAAACATGGAGAAAATTTAGCAGCCCTGGCTACCAGCATCCCACAGGTGGCAAGCTGCAGGGTGGAGCTGAGCTGGGAGGTGCGCCCAGTTTTGGCTGCCTACTGCTGAAATCACTGCAGGTATGGCCATCAAGTACAGATGTTAGTCTGTTCCTGTAGAAAAAAATCCCAACCCAACCCAAACTTGCCAAATCTTTTCTAGTAATAGAAAGACACTCCACAAACAAAAAAGCAAAACAATAAAAAACATCCCTAATACATTTAACATGCAACTAAAGTATTCCTTGTGCGACACGTGGTATTGGAAGCACACCAGCTTCAAAGAAAGATATATAACACAGCTATGGGATTTCATCTCTTTAATTATATTCCCATTACACAACAGAAAGTGACTTAGATATCAGCTTTATGGCTTTTCTATTGAGCTTTACTCTGACAGGTAAATTTCCTTCTGCTACAAAATGTTCTCTGACACTAGCTATTGTAATAACTATCTTTACATCATCTGCTTCTGAGAGGGTTATGTCATAAAGTCCATTAGCAAGGATGACCCTTATTCTTCATTGTTAAATTCATTAAACCCAAGAGACATAATCAGTAAACAAAATGTTCCTTTCAAAGGAATTTAAAGTTTTTAAGTTTAATCTTGCATTTTGTTTGTCTTCCATCTGATATAATTCTGGTATCTTCTTGTTGGAAAAATAGTGTCAGGAGACCTTAATGATTTGGCTTGTATTTCCATTAATACATTCTTGCCAGATAAATTATTGCCAGATCTTCTCAGCCACTTTCTTTATTAACTCAGTTAAATTTCTCCTTTGGGTCATTGTCCAGTAGTTTGTCCAACTCATTGAGCTGCTGGCAGAGTGAAGAATCCAGTGTCCGGAAGAGTACTTTAGTGGCAAAGATGATGAAATCATAACATTTACGGGCTCACACATTTTTTTAATTGAGAAACAGGTTTATAAAAAAACAGTCACGGCAGATGAATTTCCCTCAGAATACAAGGGACAAAACAACTCAGTTTACTAAAATAATTTGTTTGGGTCTGACTAGCTGCTTTTCAAAGCCAGCTTTCCTTCGCGTACAAAGCTTCTATTCACTAGAGCAACCACAGACTGCTGTGTTCGTGAGGAGTGGTGCAGTGTCCCTCCCACTCAGGGAGCAGGCTTACAGTTATCTTCTTATTTGTATTCACTACACGGCTAAACTCTTCCTCCCCATCGAACTCTTTCTCCCACCACGTTCCCACAAATCTGTCTAATGAGATTAATAAACAAAGCTTTAAATGATAACCAGATCAATAAGACTTTGTACTCCTGGAGCTTTTGTGGTTGGCAGTGAAGTAGGTCTTCAGCATCTTGAACTAGTTTCCATAAAAATCAGGAGAAGCTCCTGCTGATTTAGATGGAGCTTGTCCCAGGCACTGCATACGGCCTCAAATCACAAGTCTATTTTCCAAAAAATATGATGCTAGAAAAACGACACAAGCAAATTATATTTTTTTATTGATCTGATTTGTCCTAGCCAAAAGGTATCCAATTTACAAGTGGAAAGGAAAGCTATCTCCCTTCTCAGTCCTAGTGTATTAACTTGCCAAAACTTGGCTCTATCAACTTGCTCAGAAGCTGCATGTGAGCTAAGATTCTTTCTCTTGTTCCTCCAGTGTGTTGTCATCAGCAGGCCGGTTATGCCATCAGCAACACTTGTAGGTCTGATTGTCTTCAGTAGCTGTGCACACGTACAACATGTGTATGTCCGATGTTGTGCAAGATAAATAAAAGAATCCGTTTCACTTTCTCTGGTTGGCTTCGCTATGCAGAGCTAACAGGAGTAAAAAATAACTCCCTCAAGCTCCCAAGCAAACAAGTCAATATGAAGATACACAGGCCGCAACAATAATGTTCAGACTTCAGCAGGATCTGATGGGAAGCTGCCCTGCCTCAGAATGCAATGGGAGGCTATGCCTGAGGCACAGGCACTCTCTTCCCTTCCCCCTTGCTGCTCCTCAAACTGTGGTGTTGAATGCCAGGTCCACTCAGCAAGGTTATATCGGAGTTTTCCTGGAGTTTTGGCCCATGTTATATATCCATCTTGGCACCCATTCAGCCTGCAGTCTTCTCTGATTGCCAAAAAGCATGCTAGTAATTCAGATGCTGGTAGGCCTGGGATATGACTAGATGGCCACTGGGAACAGTATGAGAACTTTATTGTTTTCCATAGCCCATCATAAACCAAGAATGATTAGCCACATGTAACTGAGCTGGCTTTGGATTTTAAATCCTAAGACATCAAGCATTCCAATCTACTTCAGCTAGTTCTTTTTCTTTCCATTGCTCTGTTGAAATATCCAAAAAAACAAAAACAAACAAACAAACAAAAAAGGTTCATTCTAGCACAATAAAAAAATCAGAGGTTATCAAGAGGCAGTTCAAGGACTTTTCATGGCTTGTCATGTAAACTTATGCAGTCCTTAAGTACACTTACATACGTAAGCCCTTAATTCAGCACACCACTGAAAATGGGTCATTTCTGTATGTCTGCTGGGACATGGAATATAACAGGTTAGTCAGACGCAGAGTTATGCAAACGTGGTTCAAAAAGCAATCCTTTTGCAGACGGTTTCAACAATCTGATCCAAAATTTGCAATTCATTCAAAAGCTGACCAGAGAGAGATAGGGGAGGAACACAGCTAAAAAATAAAACCTTGGAAGACAGATGGGATTTTCTCCAGGAGTGTACTGAGGAACTGACAGTGAGAGTTGACTCTGAGTAGATTCTGCTGTATTATGCTCTCATATCCATTAAAAGAACTGTTGAAAAATTAACCACCATGCAGGAGTTCAAGAAATCTCTCAACCATGTGTTTATTTTTCAGTCGTGACACAGCTTTATGCATGTAAGAGAGAAAAGCAACCTACCATTTGTTTTAAAATTACAGACTCCCAGAAGCCCTCTCTCTTATATATAAAATATATATTTCTTATATGCTAAAATATATCTCTTATATGCTAAAAATAGCAGTATTGAAATACTATCCATCCAATTCTCCAGCTGGACTTCTTCCAGCACGTTTTATGTGCAAGACAAGTCTTACAAACCTGCTGAGGAAAAAGAGGAGGCTCTTCCTCTCCACCTCACCTTCTCATGGTCTTCCACAGCCTTCAGTACCTGCCTCAGTACCCTTGGGCTGTTCAGCTCCTTCCTCACTTGCCATGTCCTCATCTAGTTACTCTGTTAGGTAGGAACCATTGCTTCTGGTGGGAGAAGGAGCAGCTCTTCTACACTGCAATGATATTAGAGCAGAAAACTGTATGGGCAAGGTTGGGCATTGCCCACCTGCCCTGGTTTCAGCCAGAGACAGCATTGCCTTGTTTTCCTCTGTTCCTAATTCAGCCATATGTTTGTGTTTTGTACATGTAAGTGAAGGGAGCAGGAGGTTTGCCGCTAACTCCAGTGGGATTGAAATTTAACCCACTCTCTACATTTATGCTTGTAATATTTAGCGGAAGAAATGGAATTTCAGCAGAGCTTTTACAAACAGAGATAACGCACAGTTAACAACATTTGGGTGAAATTCAACCCTGTTGAAGTCAATGTGAAGTCAATCTATTTTTTTTCACTACGCCTCTGTTTAGCCCACACTTGAGAAGAAAACACACACAGACACCGAAGTGTTATTTAGTTAAATAAACATTAGTTACGGGAATTGAATGATGGAAACTACCTAATTGTTTGTGTCTTCGGTCACAACTGTGAAAGCTGCCTCCACAGCGGTATAGCTGGAGTAATATTATAGTATGGAAGTAATATTATCCCTTCAGTCTTGTTCTTTCCTCTGTAGCAGCCTTCTTGGTGATACCCTCAGATAATTTGGAAATGCAGCAGCAGTGTATTGCGATACTATTTTGAGTATTGAGGAGAAGCATCTGCTGTCAGTACGAATATTTGTTTATTGCTGTGAAAAAATAACAGTAATCATGCAGATCTAATCTGAGAATTGCATGTTAAAATTGTTATGCAATTTCTTTTGTTTGCACCCTGACAGCTGTTCTGTTAGTACTCATGTATTTATTTTCAAGGTGTTTATAAGGCTGTTTGTAATGATTTGTTTAATTGCTGTGCAGTGAGATATCAGACACCAGAACAGACTTTACCTCTGCTCCTTACCACCCTGAGCTTGTTTGCAGTAGGTCTGAACTTCAGAAAATTCAAATTGTTTCAGTGGTCTTTGCTGTGCAGATGATGCAGTCATTAAGTGGCTTTCAAAATCCCCTGGTTCGTCTATTAGATTTTATCAGTACAGGGAAGTTGCATCTAAATTTATTGAATTTGTTATGTTTACTGTTTTTTGTCTGTTGCTTTTAAATGGTTTTGCTGAAGTGGGTAAGCAACCTCACCTCCATTTATTCTAAGGGAAAACAAGAAGCAAAGAGAATTAGAAGCCTGTTTTAAGAACACAGCGGAAGATGGTGGCAGTCCTGGAAATTCTGCTTAAGTCCCTTGGTACTAAGTCTCATGCCACTGCCCTTGACTAAGCTGCCATTTGGCATCACCCAAAAAGAACCTCATGATTAAGCTGGGTTAGTGGGGATGCACTTTTGCAGACCCATCTTTCAAGGGAAATTTTCCAATACACACATGGGAGGATGTCGAACAGTAGATAGGCAGTTTTATTTTAATATACTCTTGGAGGTCTAATATTCTGCCATACAGTAGTTTTTGTACAATATCAATTAATTTCAATTTCCGGAAGATTATTAAGATCTTTTCAATATAGTGGTCCAACTGTAAACTACGCAAAACTGCTTTCAGAAGAAGATGCAACATATTTGCTCTCCATAAAAAATACAAATACATATGTGTATATATACTTAGCTTTTTTTTAGATTTTTTTTAGAATATTTATTTAAAAAAATATATATACATAAATATGTATACCTGTGTATAAAGGCTTAGTTCTAAAGCTCAGCTCTGAGCAAGGAAACCAACTGGTCTGAGAAGCCACACAGCCTGTGCAAACAAGTCTAAGACACCAGATTTTTGTTGTAAGGCTTTTGGTGGGAGCTCACAGTTACTCAAAAGTCTCCGCGCTGCAGCACTTCCTACAAGAAGTGGTTTCACCAGTTTTGCAACCTTAATGAAAAGTCATTCCTTCACAGAGAAAAAAGATCCTATTTTTTAAAAAATGTGACGTGCTTCATCTGTGTTTTAGCTACTTTTACGAATCAACAAAATGAGAAGTTTTTTTCCTTAGGAACACCAGTCTCTGTCCCCTAGCTGCTTGTGAGGTACCTTATGCTGCTCTGCTTCAGCTTCCCTAAGCAGCAAACCCCGATGCCCTATGGAGCCAGCATATCCTGTTGTGAAAGTATAACACACCCATGACCTGGGAGACAGAATAACTCTCCTGGACGTTTGCAGAGCCCGCTGAATTGTAAAAAATGTCGTAGTTCTGGAAAACACACCATATTATGAGCTCAGAAATAATTTATATTTCTTTTCAGCTTACATGCTGCATATTGGCAGGATGGTAAAAGAGGACTATTTATAACAGACAGTAGTTGCAAAAAGTTACATCTCATTTATAAGCAATGAAAAAAAGAAAGGCAAGGTAATATGATAGTTAGAAGGTAATGTGGTAAACTAGCTTTATATATTTTGACGTTGATACTCAAATAATTTATGAATAGAATTGAAACTCTTGCTTAAATTTTGAATTTGGGGTGCAATACTATGCCTGCCCCCCTGTTATTTGCTTCCCTCCATTCCAGTTGCTCACAGGGGAAATTACTAATGGGCTACAGCCATAGGTTAGGCAGCCAGAGTTTCCCTTTGCATCAGGATCAGCAGTTCTCCCTTTTCTCCTTTCACCAAAGGACGTTCTCATAAAGTGCCTTTCCAGTGGAAGAGGAATGAGCAGGCTTTTTCCTCCTGACCTTTGTTAAATAACTTGGCGTGCTTTTCCTTTGTTTGTTTGTTTGTTTTTGCAGTTCTCATTTCCAAAACATTTCCTGTGCACTGTCCAAGTGCACTTCAAAAGTGAAAGCTGAGTACGTCTGCACAGCGTCTCCCTGTACGGCTGCCTGAGATGAAATACACAAAGCGACTGATCCGTGACTCTTGAACTAGTTGAGTCCATCCACAGCTGTGCCCAGGTGCACACCGTTAATCCTCTTTGAAGCTCCAAAGTGTAACTATTTTGAAGGTTTGGGTTTTTTGTTTTGGATCCCAGACCTCTTTCTCGGTAGAGCTCTGATCTCGGCACAGGCAAGGTGGGTCTGAAGCCAAGCGAGGAAGTCAGGTCAGCAGGTCAGGGGCAGGATCAGGGTGAAGAAGGCAGGTGCAGGTATAGCTGCAGCCCAGCCCAGGCAGGTACCAAGGGCTGGGGCATGAATGCAGCTCTGGAGCAGCCTGATCCCGGGTCAGGCGGCCGCACCATACCACGGTCAGCCTTCAGCACAGGCAGCCAAACCTCCAGGAAGGATGAAGAGGTTGACACCGGGGTTGATCGCTGACACCAGGGTCTGCACATCCTTCCTTCACTTTATTCTGATTGCGGCTCCAGCTGAGGAAAGAAGAACATCAGATATTTCGCTGTCTGCAGCAGAAAAAAAATGGTAATTAACATGCACTCTGATCTCATCTGAATGTGTTTTTAACATGGATGTTCAAGATTTTAGATATTTTTTTTAATAGCCTACTTTTAACTTGGACCTCCCTGAATATCCTCACAAGGGTATTGTTACTGTAACAGAACATACTCCTACATGATCCTACTTGGTTAGCCTTAAAAATACTTTAAAAACAGAAAGGAAGAACAGAGTCTTTGTCTAGGAATGCTAAAATCTATCTTCATTTATGGGAAACTGTCGATGAATTGCCATGGAAACATTTACTAATTGTCCGTGTAGCCCATAAAAATAGTAACAAAAAAGGTAGATTTGTCAAGAAATGACACTTCGTGAGAGGTGAGCTGACCCAGAAGAATTCTGAACAGAGACAGTGTGGTATACAAAAAACTTTTCTTCTCCTGTGTATCTCTTTGCAAACTGAAATTACCTTGGTATCTGCCCAGATGAGACCATGTTTCTCTTGAAGAAGTGTGGTATCACTGTGATCCTCGATGCCTCTTTACAGGCCATCCTTCTAAACACAGGGGTTAGAAGTGGTTGGACTGTGACTTCGATCAAGTCAGGACACCCATCCATTCCCTATCCTGGGTTCAAAGATGTGATTAGTCAGATTTCTCACTTTTTTTTTTTCTTTTCAATTTCTTTTTCACTATATGTAGAAATGCTGCTTTTCAGTCCCAGGTATATCTCTTCTAGGCTAGGTGTGATGCAAACCAAGTCATAGCTCTTTCCCTGTGGAATTTGCAAAGTAATTTAAAACCTCACAGCAAATCAGCGTGGTAAGTACGAGATGCAGGACAAAAAATTGCACTCAGGTAAAACTAGGTTAGTCAGAAGTACATCCTGAGAGGTTCCGCTGGTTGTGTTTCTTTGTTGTTGTTGTTTGTTTGTATGTTTTTGTTTTGTTTTGTTTCATTTTTACGCTATTTTTAAGAATTACTGCCAGAATCTTACATTAGCCTTTAATGCTCCATTGGCCTACCCAAGAGGCATTTGAGCTCTTAAGAAAACACTTCAGGCCTCTCTTTAGGTTCTGGGTGTTAACTGTCATGTAGCAAAGGACTCTGTCTGTTCTAGGAAGTATTTCTGTAGCTGTTTAAGTCTAAAAATATGTTGTGAAATGACAGCACCAATTCTGCTCATGGCCAGTTCATACTATCAGCTAGCAGTAGAGCAGTTTTTGACCTAAGATGGTTGTGTACTACTGGATCTAAACAATTCTTCACTCATTTCTTTCATCATTTAATATGGTCAGAGAACAGAACCAAATAAAAGGAAGGAAGGTGGCTTTTTCTTTTTTTTTAATTCCTCTTACTGAGGAATCTGTTTCCTACCTGGTCCCTGTGTGAATGAGCAAGTAATGTCTTCTCTGAAATGAATTCCTCACCCACTAGTGAAACTGTGGAGCTTAGAAGGAGTTTCTACTCTAAGGCTTTCCGCCTCACTGTTTCTGCAGACAGTTATAAGGAGAAATATGGATATACTTTGGTTAAAATGAGGCAGTGTATGGAAGTGTGCCATATGGGCACTCTGAACACGTATGCCAGCCTATTTCAACAGAAGAAATCTTGAGTAAAATTGCCATTTCAACCACTGCATGTCTAATACTGATATTAAACCAGTAATTCCCCCTGAGAGAATGATAACAGAATGGCATCTTTCAGTTCACTTTGGATTGGAAACAAGCAATGAAGCTGCTCATGCTTTAAATGTTCTTTTTAGAAACATCAAATGTCTTTATTCTCTGAAATCCATGTCTCAAAACCTGAGCAGCCATGCATTCCTATGGGTGCACAAACAGAAGATCATTTAGGGCTTAGTCCTGTAAGACCTCTTCTTGCAGATCTCATCCAGCGATCACATGAAGAATTAACTAGGAGGGTGAGTGGAAGAGCTACAGGACTGGAGACAGAAGGAATGGCCACAGCAGAGCTATGCAGCTGGAAGAAAGTAAGGGCCCTGTGCCAGAGGAAACCAGAGGAGCTGTATGAAGACAGGAGCTGTCCAAGCAGACTGCTTTTTCTTCACTAGATGGGAATGACTGCAACATTGAGGGCTTTTCTCTCTCTGAAAATTTTCAGCTCTTAAAACAATTTTCTTAGAGCAACAATACCAGGGTAATCCGCAAAGTGATCTTCATTAATTTTGTCTGTCCCTTTATTTCTTCTGTGGATGAACATTTTTGTATGGTGAGCTGGCTGAAGCAAAGCCCATGGAAGAAGCTTTGGTCCAGATGAAGTTCAACTAGATAATTCACCTCAATGGATTGCTACACAATAGTCACTGCTGGTTAGTTTAAAACTAACAAGTTAAAACCTAGCTCCAGTACACATTGTGCAGCAGCCACAGCAGTGGCTGGTCAGCAAACGACCTAGCAAGCTAAAATACATCCTTCTCCATATAAGCTTTGCCTTATTTTTTTTTTCAAGTGTTGAAAGGGAATTACTCTTGTTCAGAAACATCATTCTTCTAATAGTCTGTTATTACTGTAACTTCTCATATTGTCTATCAGCATAGTCTAAAAGCAGTCGTTGGAGGAAGACTGAATGACAAAAACACGCTAATATGAACAACACAGAAGCAAAAATAAAAAAATCACAGAAGCATTTGTCAGCCTCTATCTTTATTTGTTTTGTTATATCTTGAAGCAATGTGTTGTATCAAGGAAAGTAATTACTATCAACACAGCTTTATATCCAGGTGCATGCACAGATAAAGCATGGGTGAAATGAGACAAAATACTCTGCTTGATGATTAACATTGAACATGGTTGCAATGAACAAGGCGATGCCAAAGCTATATGAAAGCCCATCAAAAAAACTCAGTGGAAAACCATTAAATGTTTTGGGTTTTCTATTGATTCATTATCAGAAAGGTTTAGACACCTAGACTGTTAGGCTCAACAGCAGCATGCTGAAATTTTATTTTGGTAGTGACATAGGTCTTAAATGGCCACTCGGATGAGATGTTAAGAGTGTCTGAAAAGGTGAACTAAAAGGCTGCTGTGCATGACAGTAACGACCATATGCAAAAATAATTCCAACAAGAAACCTAAAATTCAAGCATTGCTTTAAAAGGCAAGGGAGTGTAAGAAATGAGTCAAGCTGAATACCTTGGCAGTAATATACAAGCCAGTGGGGACATCTGGAAGGGAATAATGTCACAAATTGGCAAAGCAGCAACTGCATTTATCTGCTTAAATAAGATTCAGTCCCTGAAAATCTACAACTTAAAGAACAAACTGAATATTCAGTTCATGCTATTTTCAACTTAACAGATGGATGTGAGAGCTGGAAATCTACCAAAAGTATAGACAGTCATTTAAGAAGTCTGATAAAATACTCTGAAAAAAAAAACTTAGAAAAGTAATATTTTTTTTTAAATAAATGAATATATAGCATATTTTTTTTCCAGAATTTAACAATATCTTATGCCATATATCAACCAAAAAAAGAAGATGGCTGTATCTGGGATATGTGTGAGTAACTGGAAGGAAGAAACTCCAGTGTTAAAAGTATATTCAGAAGTAGAAGTACACACAAAAAGGGCGAAAAAAAAAAAGGGCACCCTCTGCTGAACACTGGTAATGCCCATGGGACTTGGTAACGTGGAGAGGATGACAGTAACTGCTCAAAGAGATCAGAGGGTGAGGGGCTTCGCCGTGCCTGCCTGAGCCGCAGGTCCGTGACCAAGGACAGCTCCCGCTCAGCCCTGGGACACTTCTCCCTGGGACTCCAGAGCCCGGCTGCTCTGTTCCTGCTCGGAAGCCTGCTTTGGAACCAGCAGCTGCGACTTCAGAAAATAAGTATCCATATTTTACATGGACTTCTGTGAAATTAAAGTCATCAATATTGAGGGCATTTGTGAGTTCTTTGGAGTCTGTGCAACACACAGCAAAGTAAGCACTACAGCACACTTCACGTGATTGCACTGTGTGGCTCAAAGTTTTAGAGCAGTTTTACTCCACTCATGTTTTTAAGGACAAAATCTGAGAATATGTCTTTTTTTTTTTTTTTTTTCCCCGAGAAAATACAGAAAGGCACTTCTTTTTTTATTTCTATACTTTCAAAGAAATCATTTGTGACATTACAGAAAATGCTGCAACAATCTACGAGGAAGCATGAGTAGCAAAGCTTCAGACACTCCTCCAGACATTGTTTTTCATTACATTGGGCCTTTTCTATGCTAAAATACTTCCCAGTTCCAGCCAGTTGTGTCCTCCTCTATAGTTCCTTGGAGTAGAAGGTATAAAACCGCACCAATAAAACCAAACGTAGATTAGAGGTATTTACTTGCTGCTGGATGGAACTATGGAGTTTCCACAAAACCCCACACCTTTAAGATGTATCTCAAGAAAGGTCTTGAGGACACCATGTTCTCTTGTCTCCTGGTGGTCACCATCCTTGCTCTTGCTCCTGGCTACATCACCCTCTTTGAGTGGTCAGCTGGCTTCCCTTGCCCGCCTACATTAAGATGAAGTTTATGTCATTACTCCCCTTCACCTTGCTCTTTTGTCATTGATCGCTTTTATTTAAGCATCATCCTTCTCCTCATCTTTTGTCCTATAACAGTGCAATTTCATCAGCTCTTTCGCTAGCTCATTACAATCCTGACTTACAGACCTTCCCCTTCTGTACAGAGCAACAAGCCATGTTTGATGTAAATGATGGTATGAGAGATGAAGATGGTTTGATCGCACCTTATATATTTCTACTAGGTGAAAAACTGTACATTTATGTAAAAATGAATGTATTTAATTCAGCTCATTACCCCTTGCTATTTTAAAGCATGTAATTTTTGCTTTCTCTGGAGCAAGAACAGTCCTTCCCATTGGTTTTGGAAGACACTGAAACCTTTATAGACCATTGTTTGTTACAGTGAGTCCCAAAGTTGGAATATCCACGGGTGTGACTGGGGGAGACCCTCTGCAGCGTACTGCCAACAGTCAGGACCAAAGTATTAGATAACCTTAATAGAGAAGCTTGTCTGCCTGCCTGCACTATTTCCTGCTCGGGTCAATTCACGTTTGTTGAGTTTTGTTGCCATTTGTTCAGTTACATGATTAAATTAATTGCAGTTTAAAATGCATGTTATGTTTTAGCTGGATTACGAAGACGCTGTGTGCTTTTTGTGTAATGGTAATTACACTGCGTACACGAGAAGTTAGACTTTCAATATATTTCAGTGCACTGTAGTCAGATGATTATTCTGATAGTTGAAAGGCACAGATGTTTTTCCAGGACTGGAATTCAGTGGCAACAGCTTTCACCACGTAAACATGATGCTGAAAACGCTGAGGCGCAGCGAGTACATGCAGCCTCCCCGTGCTGCATTTTCAGAGCAGAACAGTGTTGTAAGGGAACAGCGTTCCCGAAGTTTAAACGCTAATGGGACGGTATTTTAATCGTTTTACCACCTTTGAACTGCACTTCTGTCTCAGCTGTGGTATTATTAGCCTGTCTAGTCAAATTAATTGCATCCCCTCGTAGGAGTCATGTAGGCACTTAGCTTATTTATACATTTCCAGTGCAGGCAGCGCTGTGATAGCTAAACTATGCTTTGTCCTTCTCTTTTTTTCTCTCATTTCTTATTACACGTCAAAAATACTGGTGAGGGAGTTGCAGAGAGAAAAAAAAAAAAAAAAAGGTGTAATTTCCAGAGCTAATTAAAAGCCGTACGCCGAACGTGCGTGGATTTGGGGTGCTCAGCAGACGAGCCTCTGCACCCGGCCACCGGCGGAAGAGCAGTAAAACCCGAACCAGAGGCAACCCTCTGCAAACGGGGAGGGACGCGGTGTCCCCCGGGGGCTGGCCCGAAGAGCTCGGCGGGGCTGCAGCCCGCCGCCCCGCCGCCGCTCGCCCAGCGCGGATGGCCCCGCAGGACGGGGCTCGGCGCCCCGAGAGCCGCCTGGGCGCTCCTTCACCAGCCTCAGCCCCTCCGGCGCGCGCCGAGCTGTCCTCAGCGCAACGAGTTAATTAATTAATTCATTAATTGCCGAGCGGAGCGGGGCGGCCGGGTCCCTCCGTGTCCCTCCCCGCGGGGACCGCGGGCGCCTCGGGCCTCCCCGCGGCGGCGCCGGGCCGGGGCGCGGGGCCCCTCGGCGCCAGGCCGCGCTGCCATGGCGGCAGCCACCGGGCGCCCGGCCCGGCCCGGCCCGGCTCGGCCCGTCCCGGCCGCCTCCCTCCCCCCCCCCTCCCTCCCTTCTCCCTCCCCGTCTCCCTCCCTTCTCCCTCCCTCCCTCCCCGCGTCCTCCCGCGCCGCCTCCCCGCGGGGTCAGCCGGGGACGGCGCCCGCCTCCCGCCGCAGGAAGCGCCGCAGCCGCCCCGGCGCCTCCCGCTCGGCGCTCGCCGGTGGCAGGCAGGTGAGCCGGGCCCCGCCGGGCCCCGCGGCGAGGCGCCGGGGCTCGGGGGGAGCCCCCCGGGGCGGCGGGTGGGGGGCTCCGACGGGGGGCGGCGGGGGGCGGCGGCCGGCGGGGACGGGCTCGGGCTCGGGGGGTTCCCCTCCGCCCTCCGGGCGCGGTGGGCTGGGGGATGCCGCTGGTCTCCTGCCGGCGCCCCGATGGGTGCCCCCCGGCCGCATCCTGCTCCCCCCGGCCCCCGGGCGCAGGTGGCAGGCAGGAGCCGCGCGGGGTGCCGCCGTTTGTTCCTTGTGCTCGTGGCTACGGAGGGCAATCGGCCGGTGTTTTAAGCCCGGCGGGCGCCGCCGGCCTCCCGAAGGCAGCCGGGCGCCCCGCGGAAGCCATGTCCCGCCGGGCGCCCCGGTGCCTCTCGGGGAGCGATGCTCGGCACGACGCGGGAGGCAGGGATGCGGAGTAACTTCTCCCGAGTGCCAGGGCAACAGGTGGCAGAGCTGAGGAGAGGCTGCTCGTCTGGCATCCTCCTCCACCGGGGCACAGCCTCCCCGCTCGCTCGGACAGCGGCCAAGTGCCGCTGCCTGCGAGAGGCAGGATCCGCTCTTGCGATGTCTTCGATAAGGAGCCGAGAGGCTCGTTTATTTTTATGAGACCAGGAAGGCACCTCTGGGCGAAAAAAAGAAACGTGTCGCGCTTGTGCCTCAGCCCTGTGAGCAGAGGAGCGGTGCTCGATGAGAAAATGGGGTCTTTTTGGGGTCTGATGCCGCTGTGTGTTCGGAGGCGACTTGTCAGGAAGGAAGCTCTGCTGAGCTGGGCGGCGTGCTCGGTCTGTGCGCGGGGTGGTCGGGAGGTGCGAGAGAGTGAAAAGCAGAGAGAGCCTCGATTAAAGTAAAGCGCTGCAGAACATATCTGTAGGGTAGCTACATCGGCGCTCTTTCACGTGTAAGAGACATATTTTCCCCCAGAAACGAAGTGTGCTGTAAAGAAAATACTGCGCGGGGTCTGAGAGACTAAACAAGTAGCGAAAGAAAGCAGAAAGATGATAACGTCATTAAAAGCCAGCAGGGTCTACGTTGAGAAGCAGGATTTCCAAAAGGAGTAAGACTTGGTTAACAATTCCAAGCAGAACAGCTTGTTGGTCTGGAAAAGTTTAAGGTCTTGGTCTTTTTCATTGCATCAATAAACATAAAATGAAAATATACAGCTTCTAGTATAAGCTCATACTGAGCACTTGACATAAAACTCGAGCAGGACAAATGAAAAGGCATTGTTAGTAATAAAGTCTTGGGAAATGGTATCAGGATATATGAGGGAAATGAAGAAAGACATATTGTCTCGGATTTAAAAAGGAAATCTTTTAAAAATGAGGCCTAGTGGAAGGAAAGAATGGGAACCTGCTAATGCAACAGTGCTTTGTTTTTATGGAAAAAGCTGAAATGGAAAACTTTTAAGGAAAAAAAAGGTTGGGGAAAAAAGTGAAATCCAATGAAATGTCTTTGATAGTAGTGGAAACCTTTCAGTAAAAATAAGTGCTCCAGATAGGATAAAAATTTTCAGGTTATATTTGAGTTAGTTGACTGGAGTTAGAAGAGTCAAACACAAAAGAGGCAGGTTGGGAGGAGAAAATGATAAATTTATTTTCATCACATGAATCGTCCAGATCTGGAGATCAACCAGAGCACCAGCTCAGAAGAGAGGCAGCTCGTAGGAAAGTCATGGAAAAGAATGGCTAAAAGGGAGTGGGAAACAGAGCATCAGTAGGTAGCTGAACTGTGTCCGATCTTCCTGGAGACTTCTGTCTGGGAGGGAGGGTTGCCGAATTTCTGTCCTAGGGACTCGTGGGATAGTTTTGCTGTGTGGACACCAGATAACACCCTGAGATCTTACTGTTTTATTTTCTGGGCAAACAAAGATGCACTGGAGAAACCTGAGAAATTGTTGAATGCTCTTAGGGCTGATTTTCCAGGAAAGTGAAAGAGATGAAGCAGGAGAAAACAGCTGATACGGAATGGTGTGTCTGCCCTAGTTGGAGGATGTCAGAGGGAAGGCCAAGAAAGTTAAAGAGGAAAAACTGAAACTCCCTCACGAGGCACTGCAAGCCAGGAGTGCTCGTAGGAAGTAAAGATTTTCTGTACAGCTGAAAGAAAGACAAAAAGATTCAGAGGCAATTTAGTGGAAGGTATCAGCAACGAGAAGGAGCAACTGTGATAGGGGCTGGTGTTCAGAAGCTCACGTACAGCAACATGTACATGACTATTCTGTATGTTACAGAGTGTTGCGCAAAGCCCCGGGCACTCTAGAGCCCTTATCAACCCCTTATCAACCTGGGCCTTCCACGCCACAGAAAAATGAGAATTTCATTTAAAAGAATGGGGGAGGCAATTACTGCCTCTGGTTTCTTCATGCACCCAAAGCAGATGTAGAACTTTAAATGTGATGTTTGCCATCAAAAAAAATAAAAAGGAAAAACTGAGGAAAGCTTTTACAGAAAGGCAAAAGCAGTGAAATGTTGCAGTTATGCATAGATAGTTAAAGAAAACGCATAAATAAATAAAATGAGAAAAACAAAATGTCTGTAGTAAACTTCCTAAGCCCTCCAGGTCAACAAAGCAATTCAGCAGTATTTGCAATCAGTCGTAAATAATGGCAGTCATTCACTACAAGAGGTAGTCTTACATAAGGATACATCCTTACGTAGACCTTACATTTAGGCCTGACCTTGGTTTTCTGAATACACAGCAGTCTGGTTTTGGTGCCTTACGAAGTTCATAATACTTCCATTACAATTCCTCAATTTGCATTTCAAAAAAAGCGCTCTGCAACTGAAAACATTAATTACATCATTTCTAATCAGTTAATCTTCTGTACTTAGCAGTTTAGTAAAATGTCAGGGAGAATACATGAAACCTATGAAACCTGAGGAAGCTAGGAAACTCAAGCTGGAAGAGGGCTGGAAATGCACCAGATCTTCCAAACATTTTTGGATTTTTATATTAATGGATTAGTGAACAAGTAATGGGAGGAAGAAAGAGAATCCGCACAAAGCTTTCAGCATATTAGCTAAAATATTGCAATTGTGTAGTGGCTATAATTTAAATGAGATATTGAGGAATGTAAAATTGAGTGCCTTATATAAACGGAATTAGGGATTTTGTTATCATTCTTTTGTGAATTAACATTTTAGCTGTACTTAATAAATGTTAAGAGGTTCAGTCTAGCCATTTTTGGAAAATGACAGAATACAGAAGCCATGTGGCTATTTCAGACAGATGTTTTCCTTTAGGTTTCTAGAGATGGGCGCAAGAGAAACCTTGCCTTTCTTCTGTATGGCTAGGTCCTGGTGGTTACCTTTGATCAAGCTCGTGGTAAAGTAAAACTTCAGGAAGTTTACCTGTCCTCCTGACAAAAGGTAAGGAGATTTTTGTTGAGAAGTTTGACTTCTGAATGACCGTTTCCAGCATGAGTTCAGGGAATATAATACTTTGTGTGGAGATGAATTGATGAGATCCAATTTGTAATCTAGCCGGCTGAAGACCAAATGGAAGAGAAAACTGAGTAACTAAAATTGATAGGAAGAAACTTAGTGGGTCTGTGCCAACATTGTAATTAAACAGGGTTTGGAATAGAAAAAGTTTGTAGTAACCTTCTTAATTTTCTTAGTATAATAGCAGGTTAATAACCTTTTAATTAAAAAAAAAAGTTAATAAAAAATAAAAGGGAACTGTAAATAAATAATTAACTAACTAAATAAGCTTAGTAAAGTGGGGCCACTGATATGAAACTACAGAACAAGTGCATATCTAGAATGGAAAACTTAAAAGTTTTTACTATATGGGTGCATGTTTCGTTCTCCTTTGGTCTAGCCAGGGTATATGGATTTTGGTTCTTTTACCATGCTAGTTTTTTAATTTTTAATTATTGGTTTTCACAATAAGGATGCATGAATTATTTGCTGTTTTGAGATACAATAGGAGATATACTTAGGATCTGAAATCTGTCGTGTCCTCTGGGATTTAGCTGTATGATTTCATTAGATTTAGAGTTACTGCAGTCAGTCTAGAAATGTGCAGATGCTAAACATAATGCAGAATTTTAATTATTGTTTACAGTTAATTAAAATGCTATTTTTGTTTGGTTTGCTTCCCTCTGGCATCTTCAAGTCCTAATTAATTCTTACCTGTGGGTGGTGGGATTAGGATTGGCAGCAACCCGCACCTCAGACAGCCCACCAGCACCTATGGCTGTACATGCAGTAGTCCTGCAGAAGCAGAGATCAAATTCTTGAGAAGTTAGATAAAGGTGTCTATTGTTGTTGTTGTTGCCAAGATTATTTTTATCGTATTGTCAACATATGTGTTAATGTACAAACGTGCAGGTGAGGTATAGAACTCACGAAACTCATAAAAAGGTGAAGACTTGGTATACATGTGAAATTACAGTGCTGAAGACGAGATGTGTAGAAAATGTTAAAGGGGAGCCAGTGTTCGCTTGACATATAAAGGAACAGGTTGGCACTGTTCCTTCTGGTGAACTACTCAGTGACATTTATGACACTGATAAAGAAAATCTGTGAGCAAATACGATTATCTGATGTGGTTCAAGAAGCGGCTCTTTGGCACTTCTCTATGGAGGTGGTATTTTCAGGTGCATACCCAGATCGTGATTGAGGGTTTGGTTTGATTTTTTCCCTTTCCTTTCCTATAATGTTGCAGTTGAATCGGAATACTGTAAGTTTTGTTTTGTTTTGGCTTAGAAGTGCTTCTGTAATTGGTTTCTAGAGCTTTCTTGATTTGACCTAATTGGACGTTTTGGAAGGTCGCCAATGTACAGACTAGGATTTTGCCAGTTTTCTGTCAATGATTAATAAAGCTCATTTGAAGGATCAATTAGAGTTCCAAAATGAAGATTTTGAACTGGAATTGTTACAAAACCAATGAGTGCTGTTTTATTAATGGGCATTCTCAATGTTGAAGGCTGAAATACGGCACTGCAATGAACTGTAAATGTACATTTCTTTCCAGAGAATCCCCTCCCTTCAGGTGATTATTACATTGTACCAGGAATTCTATGGACAGGATTGAGAAACACTTTCATTTTGCTTCATAATTACATTTTTGGCAAAATTCAAATTGTTGTTTTTAAAAAAATCATTAGACCATTAAAAACTAGTTTTAGCAGGAAAGATTTGTTCAAAGGTGAATTACTAAATTATTTAGCACCATAAAGGCTCTTTATGGTGCTAAAAATGTAAGCGCTGGCTTTCTAAAAAGTCTTTAAAAGAACAAGTAACGGCTATTGATGTGTCTGAAGGACTAGTGAATGTAAAGAAATGAAGTGATATGTTTGGAGGAAGGAAAATCAGGCAGTGCATACAGTCATCAGTTTCTAATCATCCTCAACTCCTCCCTGAGCTCTCATTTTTATAAAGATAATTAAAAAGCAAAGTGCAAGTTGTTCAGCCAGTTTTAGCACATCTCTAATTTGTTCATTTCCCTGGTACACGGGTATAGATTTGATGGAAAGTTTTTTTGTTGTTGTTTTTTTTTTCTGAAGAGAGGGCTGACACTAGTGGATAAGGTAACAAGCAGGAGGTTCCCACATGCTGGAATTAGCTACTTATCTGTCTCATCCATTGCTTGTTTGTTCACGTTTTGCTCATTCAGATGCATCCTAAAGAAAAGAGATTTCCAGCTATTAGGGTAGCTCCTGTTTCTAATTTGTTCCAGGAGTTCATAGCCGTGGGTCTGAGTGCGCCAGGCAGGATCTGTAGGTGTTTACATACTACTTGTCATTGCGATCATAATTAGTTTTTTAATGTTAATGTTACTGGGTTTTGGCTGACCAGGTAACTATGAAACGCATGTCCTCCAATTACATTTATGTTCTTTTCTGCATGGTGAATTCAGAGTGGAAATGATTACGTCTGTCATTTTTTCATGCCTCCTTGGTGCCACTGTTCAGGTAGTGGTTTCTACCAATAGATGTGTACACAGAGTGCTGTGTGCTGTGTTGCTGTACTTACTCTTCAGGAATAAAACCTAAGCCTTCACTGAAGTACTTTCCTCTGCAAAGATTGACGCACATTTGGTATCACTGCCACTCTGCTTCAGCAAGCTTATGCTGTGTAAGGTCACTTGAACAGCCAGGGCTTTCGCTCAGGTAGGACTGACTCCTCCTTGGCAGGTTCTACAGGGAGATTTTTCAAGCTGTCCTCCAAAGCATCTTTGGGGATTCCTGGCAGATCAGGTGTTCTAGGGGAAGGAACTGCTTCCTTTTTCAGACACTATTAGCATAAGTATCACAACACGAAGCCCATAATCACACTCAGAAGACGCTTTCCTCTTGTAAATCAGGCAAATCTCGCTTAAATTGGCATTTACTGAAATAGGACTGTTGGAACTGTACCAGTTCTACATATTACACCGAGCAGGTATATATACTACCCTACGTGCTACGCTTGCAGTAAAAAATTGCAAGAGGCATTCTAAAATAACAGAATTACTGTATTATACAATTATAGCATTTCTGCTAGCACCATGGTAATATTTCTTTTCCATACCTTTGAAGAGAACTTGGAAACCAAAATGCTTCAATGAAAACTACATGCCTAAATTATTCAAAAAATCCAACTGTGATTGGATTCGGGATGAAAAAGTAAACTGAGCTCATTCATTCCATGTTTTAGGCCTGCTGAAGTAAAGCTTAGAAAAAGATCGTTAAAGCAAGAGATGGAGAATGAAGTAGAAAGGTGAGAGTGCATTGTTTTACATTTTCACTTACTGAAATGAGTAGATGTCCTGATTTTCTCCAGAGAAGAGATACCAGGCTTCTAAGTTCTGTTCTGAGTTTAGCAGAAAGGTTGAATCTGAATTTCTAGTTTTTATCACTTTATGTTTCCTGGCATCCGTATGTTTCTTGCTAAGTGTTCCATAGTAATGCTCAATTACGAATAACACATTGATTTAGAATACGATGAGCTGCTCATTCCATCAATTAATCCCCCCCACACCTGGTAGTTGAGGTCTGAATGGTCTTAGATTAGGAATGAGAGAATTTGCTAAGCTCTTGCTTCTGTCAGGCCTCCAAAATCAAACCTCTACCCAGCGGGTTTTAGCTTTCCCTCAAAGTAACCCAGTTATAATTATTGCAACTGCAGGAGTCTTTCCAAGCCCTAATCTTTTAACTGAAACCACAGTGGTTTGGGACAAAAGATCTGGTTTCAATAGGACTTCTGGCCATCTTTCCACTTTACCTTCTTACAGAGCTGCGTTCATGCTTGCTTTGATTTGTGTTGAAGGAGACGTCCCTTATCCACCACTGAAAGGGAGCTGTATGGAAAGCTTTGGTGGTGTCACACCCATTTCAAACTAGAGACTTTTCTGCAGGTCAGTTAAATGCTGTTTCTTCTCGCCTGACAGGATGTCCTCACTACTGTCCCAGTCTCATCCTTTGTCCGTTCCACTCAATGTGAAGGGAGACCTACACATCTGAGATAATGAGCCTGTCATTTGTCATCTACTTTTTCAAATTAATATTAGTTTATTAGTACAGCTTCTGCTGTGTATTTTTATGAAATCCCAACTAGGCCCACTGTCATTTTTGTGAGATTTGGAGTCATAAAAATTGTCATCACAGGTGGCAGCACAAGAATGACCTTGATTATTTCTCCAGAAGATAAGAAGGATGAATGACCATTTTTGTTTACTCAGTAGCCCTTCTAGCCCAGTCGCCTTTGACTGTTGCTGACAAGTAGAGGATGTTCACTGTAAGACTGGAAGAAATAGGATAAGTGTAGAATTTCCTAACTCCTGGCAGTCAGAGGTTATGGGAATTTCCTGAGCCAGAGATTTCACTGGATTGCATCATCATGTTTACTAGCCATTGATAGACTTATTGACCATAAATTGTCTGGTCTGTTTTGAACTTTTTTGAACCTCCACATCATCCTTTGATGACAGTCCAAATAGCCTTTTTTAGTAAAACAGTTTTTGCAATAAAAAAGGAGAATATGCACAAATTCCTATTTAGTCTGGAAGCCTGCTTCAGTGTAGGAGAGCTCAGACTGCCTTCCCAAATACTTTGTTGTTGCAGTTTAGAAACACAGATCTAAAAAATTTTTGGTGATAACTTAATCTTGCTATTTCTCTTTCCATGCATATTTTGTTGCCTTGTTCATTTGGTTTTGTGGACTAAGCATTAATCTCCTGTGTGCCACGTGCATCCCTGAATAGCTTGAAAAAAAATCCCTTGCTGGATTTTTCATGCAAAATCAAAAATGGATATTTGTTGAAATGTGTGGTGATGTGAACTGTGTATTGGGAGGTTAGATTGTGCCTCTAGGTTTGTTTCTTTCACTTGCTTTCTTCCTTGTTATTTATTTTTCTTTTCTCTTTGCCTGGATTTTCATACGTCTCTTCTCTTCTCACACATCTGCTGTGGTTCCCTTTGAATTCTGATGATAGAATGGAATTGGATGTCTGTGCAAAAACAAAGTATTATTTCATTAGGTTATTTTTAGGTTCCCCAGAAGTTTTGAAACAGACATAGATTGCACTGTATGGTAAACTGGAAATCGAAGATGGAAAGAGTTACAGTTAAACAATATATAGCATTAGTGGTTTAGTATTGAATTCTTACAGTAAATGGATATTTGCCCCACACAAAGACTATAGGATGTTGGCCAAATACCTTTGGTTTCCACTAAAATGTTTCAGTCTTTCATGGCATTTAGAGCAGACTGGCTTCAGCTATCATTAGTAATAAATGGAAGTTACTCTAAAGTTGTTGTATTCAAGTACTACCTGGTGGTTTTGATGTATGTATAAGTACTGGTCATTCATGGTTTAAAGAGGGACCCACATGGGATGCTTTTTGTTGTGGTGAGTCACTCCTGGTAGCCCAAAACGTGAATTATGCTTCCCTGATTTCCACATTCACTGTAAGGTTTTTAAAATGAAACAATTTGGATTTTCTTTGCCAAAAGGTAAGGTTCTCATTTAATCAGAAGACTCCACAACAATCTTAAATTACTGAAGCTTTGGGCTGCCGTACCGTAACTGATCTTGTCTTCAAACTCCATTTTCTCGTGCACTGTGGTGCATGCTATTTCAGAGGCTTGAGGAAATGAGAGGTCTGGAAAATTGCAAATAGTAGGGAAAACTGAATGTTTTGTAAGACCCTCCTTGAGCAAGTGATTAGGGGCTCCCCTGTCCACCAGATAATGGTGGCCATGTGATTCAGCTGCTGTCTTGTTCTATTGGTCTGTGCTATCTGCCTGCTGGTGGATAAGCAAATAAGTGGCTGCCCCCCAAAAACCAACCAAACAAACCAAAAAAACAACAAAAAAAACAGTTGAGGTTTTTAATACTTCCAAGAAAGACAAATACGTTTGTATATGAACGGATTTGCTAAGCAGCCAATCTCAATTCAAAGATCTATAGGGCAAAACAAGCAAATAACCAGTAAGAAGGAAATCTGCAAGTCGATGGTAGATTCAAGACATCCATTGCCGTTAGAAAGTCCAGCTGAACTAAAGTTCTCCTCTGCCTGCCCACCCCCAATGTGTTGGTTTGGAAGCCAGGCAAAAAATACTTATGATGGAAAGTAAATAGGAATAAAAAGCTGAAATCCACCACGGTACCAAGTACTTTCTTTATGTTAAAATGCAAAAGAAAAAGTACTGTTTCATCGAGAAGAGCCTCATGCCTTGAAAGATTTGCAGATACTCTTCCAGCTCACCTCAGAGCTGGATTTTGTCATATGCGCTCCTGCTCCAGCTTTTGGTCATTTACAGAGGTCATCGTTAGCTTGCTTTTACATTGAGGGAAGTTTCTGCCTCTTGTGTTTGGGAACAAACTCATGACTCACATGAGTAACTGATGCACTGGGAGTAAAAATGGCTACGGCCATTTTTAGTCATAACGTCACAGAGGGCTTAGGGTCCTGGATCACCTAAATCCGTGGCTCTCTGCTTCACTGGTGTCCAGACCACACGGCTGCACTACCCTATGTCCAGCCTCTTCGTTTGTCACTGAAATGCCATTGGGTCCCCTTCCATCGCTTCCCCCAGTCCTGCCCTACTGCCTGCGAGGGACTTGCAGTCCACGCACGGTAACATCCTCTGGCCAGGCAGGTGGAACGGCTGCAGCTGAGTGAGGAACCGGCAGCAGAGATGTCCTGGTGTTGAGATGCAAAGTCAGTGGCTGGCGGGGCGCTTTGAGACACTGACGTATCCCTTCCTAACCATGTTTTTGTCTTTCGCGGGGAGCAGCACTAGAAGGCGTCACAACGTTGTGCCTGTCGGGTATCCGCCAGCACTTGCCGTTGCCGTCAGTGGATGGTGGTGTGGAGCGGTTCGTGTGACGGGGACGATGACACAACTTAGGGCTCGTATTGTCACCGTCACGTGACGCCGTGTCCCCACATTTCAGTCATTTCAGAGCAGTGCATCACTGCCCCACTGGCTCACTGTGTGCTGTGTTTAGCAGCACGTATTTATGACATGGTGAGCGAAGAATGAAGTTTAACTCATGTCCTTAACTAACCCTTAAGTGAGGGATTAACTGCCTACTGCATTCTTCTACCAAGTATTAATCACTTAGCATTATTTTCATTTTTTAAAAGTCTTTTGTTTCCGTAGTATGTCAGTACACAGTTTGATTTGAAATCACGGGTGTTCAGGGGCTGCTGAAGCATTAGTCATGCCATTACTGCTGTCGGGCTGACAAGGGACCTGTTGTGTTATGGCTTTGGGTGAAGGAAAAACTGCATGCCGATGGGCTGCAGTTCAGTTATCGACGTTCACTCCTTCTTCACAAACCTGTCTTCCTGGCTGTGGTAGAGTTAAAAAATAATTACAAGTTTTTCAAAGGATCACCCACATACACATGGTATGAGAGTTCTTTTCTTTGTTGGTTTCATTTTATTTGTACATGACTCACTCTTGGCAAAATGAGTGAGCCTCATGAGCCTGTAAAAATTCTGTTTGGATTAAGTGATTTGCATTAAATGATTTATAACTGCGAGAAGGGTTTAATATTCCTGTAATTCCTCAAGGAAAAACAAACCGATCTTATTCTTTCAAGTAGCTATTGCTATCACGCCTGTGCCTTCAGCCGCCATCTTCCTTCCAAGTCGATAGCTGCTAGTGGGACCCTAGGTATTTCCCCTTCCCTCCCCGCCTCACGAATTATGGACCGGATGGTGGTCGGGATGCACTGCCGTCTTCTTCCTAGCACAGCCTTCTGAGTGTGACCACAGGTCACAGAACGTATGGCTCCCCCGTACTTGCCACCAGCAGGAAGAAACCTTTCAGCGAGACGTTTCTGAGACCCAGCCACCCCAGCTGTGTAGGCCAGCACTGAGGTGCCTCATCCCTGCCTGCTCCCTGTGGGGCTGGCTCCCCAAGCCCAGAGACCCCCAGGTGCCCCATGGCCCCCCGCACCCCTCGGTGTCGTGCTGTGGTGCTGCGTCCCCTCACCGGGGGCACAGAAAGCCCCTCGGCCGCGTGTCTGCCGCCTGAGGTGCCCGCAGGACAGCAGCTGGCAGGCTGCGCTGCCTTCAGCCTCTGGTCGCTCGGAGCCCTCCTCCTCCTCCTCCTCTTCCTCCTCCTCCTCGCCGTGTGCCCGGCCGCCGCGGCGGGATCTTTCCCCCGGCCAGCCCCGCATCCCCGCGGGTGCCCCCGCAGCCCCGCTAAGCGGCGTTGCGTCAGGCCGGGCCGCAGGGCGCCGCGGGCCGGCGGAGGCGCGGCGAGGCGAGGCGGTGGCGGCGGCCGGAGGTGAGCGGCGGGCGGGCGGCGCCGGGGGGCGCAGCGCGGCGGGTGCGGGGCCCCCCGGGAGGGGGGGAAGCCGGGTCGCGGCGGCGGGGAGGCGGCGGCGGGCTGCCGGTAAGGGGGCTGGGGGCCGGAGAGTTCGCCCGGTGAAGTTGCGTCCGACTTCCCCGACCGGCAGCCCGCGGAGCGCGGAGGGAGGCTGGCAGGCTGCCCGGGACGGGACGGGACGGGACGGGACAGCACGGCACGGCAGCACCTGCTCTGCCCAGCCCGGGGACGGGGCCAGCCGGGACCCCGGCACCGGGAACGGGCACGGCACCGGCAGGGCGGGGGGGGCATGGCGTGCCCGAGGGGCTCCCCGCGGAGCGGAGCGGCTCGGCGCCGAGACAGCGCGCTGGGCTTTTCTGGTTGCTGCTTCCCCAGCTCCCGCTTCGGAATAAAGCTTAGAGGAGAAGCAGAGCAGAGGGTTTGTTATTTATGAGAAATGTCCGTGGGGAGGATGTCATTTTTGTGATCAGTGCAATGCCATGAGCGAGCGGCGCTGCCTTACGATGGGAGCCTGGGGTTCCCTCCTTTACTTTGGACAGTATGTCACATAAACCCTTGAACATATAGCCTTTTTAAAACCGACTTGATCGTGGAGAGAAGCTGGGCTAAGTCAGTGGGAAGCACAGCCCTTCGTTTTCTCCTAGAACAGCTGTTGAAGGGACAATAACAACAAACGTTTTTTGAAACTGGATATGCCTACTTCCTTCCTCACCAGACTTTTATTTATTTATTTGTGTTCCTACTAACCGGCTCTAAATCACCCTTCGTAACAGTCCCGGGGCCCTTGAAATGGCCTCAGCCTTCCTTCAGCTAATTATGACCTTCGGGTGAGTCCGTGCGCTCCCCCGTTACTCGCTGACGATGGAGCAATCTGCGGTGAAACCGAGGTCTCCGCCGCGTGATGGTCCCGACGAAACGCCGTCGTTCCATGGGTCTGTCCTGCAGGAGGGGGGACGCAACGATGCGGTTCGTGTCAGCTTTTAGCTGTACGGGCTGTGATGTTCAGAGCTGAAATGGCTTGAACCAAGGTCTGCTGGAGTTGATGGAAACCCCCCAGTGTGATTTTAGGGGGTTTGGATCAAGTCTTGCATGAACTGGTGTCGTGCACGTCATGTCTCCTCTGAACTGGTCAGTGCTTTTGGAATCGTTGCGTATCCAAGTCATTATATAAAGCCAAATTTGTTGTGCTTTCTCATTGTCCTGTGCGGGAATGTTCTTGCAGTTTGCTGAATAGGAAGCAAGCTTGGTGCTTTGGTTCACCCTCTTGTAGGATGTGCTATTAATTTTATTATATGATCATTTCCATTTATGTGAGGACCCTGTGTATGCTTTTTCCAAATTTCCCCCAAAGTAGGAGACTTAGAAAAAGTGAATCTGCTTTCACTGAAGGCTGCTTCTCCAGAGGACAGGTTTCTTCAGGTATTTTTCAAAGAGTTAATGGCAGTAGAACATCTGAAGTCATGAGATGTGCTTTCTCTGATGTGTGTATTGTACTTCTCTTGTTCAGTATACTGTTGTTACCTGCTTTTTTTTTTTTTTGCTTTTATTTATATTTTTTTTTAATGTGGAGGGGAGAAAGTTGCAAGTGGTAACAGATACCGGTGCTTCTTAAAGAAGCTTTAAGAGTAACACATACCTGTGGTAGACATGTATCCTCCTGGCTTCCCTGTTGATGATGAGCAGGATTTTTCCTCTTGGCTTTATGTAAAAATCCAGCCAAGAGAAAAGCAGGGAGGAGAAGGATTACTAAACTTAAATCATGGAAGATTGTCAGAGTTTATTGTCTAATGTAGCCTGTCTTGAAATTTGATTCTGTTTGGAAGGGAATCAAGAGATGAAACCTCAAAAAAGCCACCTGATTTGAGGCAGGACATCCTCCAGCAAGAATCTCATTTGCTACAGGAAGGGTGAGACCAGGAATTTTGGCTTGCTGGAAAAGGAAACTCTGGAGCTCATTATCTCTTCTCCATCGTATTCTGGTTTACTGATTTGGGGTTTGCTTATTACTAAAAGTTGAGGAAGGCAAAAGAGGCATGAATATGAAGAAGCTCAGGTAAATAGCCTGGGATGAGGGAAGCCATTAGAAGGAAGGTAGCACAATTTTTATGGGTCCTCGTGTTTTGTATTTCCTTATCGGACTTGAGAAGCGCTAATTCTTCCAGGCAAACAATTTCGCTCTTTAATTGGAGATCTCTGTCATAGCAGAAGGCAGAGCTGTAGAGCAGGGTGCAGAGTAGCAATGCGGAGATGTGTTATTTCTTCTGTCGTGTCCTTCTGCGTGCTGGATTTCCAAAATAGATGAGAATCTGGCATCTGGAGGAAGGGAGGAGGTATGCTGAGGGCTGTCCTCCCGCCCACATGGAGTGAGGCAGAAGATGCAATGGCTTATGGAGTGTATGGTCAGGATCTAAATTTATGAAATTTGTCAGAGGGGGCCAGTCAGGAAAGATTTCCCTAGTATTTCCACTGTTCATCTTTGTCCCCTCCTTTCTAAATTTTGGAAATGGTTACATATGCAGTACTAGATTCTGTCCTACATGGCTCCATTTGAATAAATGAATGCTGTCCAGTAACTCCAGGTTTGCAAGAGCAGAATCCTGCTAGGCTGTGAAGGTACTCCTTGTATCTGCTTACCTGAAGAAAGGCCCCCGGGTCTTTGTGGAAGTCTGTACTGGCAAGTGCAGTGTAGGTATGTAAGTCTGGGGGTCTGCTTGAATTAATTTAACCCATCAAAGAAGTGAGCAGAATTACCAACATAGCTGTTAGCGTGGCCATGCTGGTTTTGATGCTTTTTGAACTTGTCATTGAGCATTGGAGGAATACTCTGTCTTCTCTGGGATGAGCTGGGATTTTACATATTTTACAGGGATAACTAAACAAGTAACCCATGTATTACAAGAAGCTTTGTTATGAAAATGAAGGGCAGACTATAAATAAACCTAATTTCTGTGTAAAGATTAAAGAATTGTATTTCAATTCTCTGTTATTTCATCAGCTGTTTGTGGTCCGAGATGACATTTTGAATAAAGTAAATGAATCTTGCATAAGTTGTTTCTCTCATTTAATTCACAACATGTGAACGACATCGTTTCCATTACTCATCACAACTACTTTAATCATGCTGTGGTAGGGGGACAATGCTAGTAAAAAGACTGATTGAAAAAGTTGGTTCTGTTTTTAACCTTTTCAATTTATGGTCACATTGCCAAGATGTGTGCAACAGCCTGAAACTAGGCAGGATGAAATTGTAAGCAAATAAAATGCCTTTTTAAAATATGAACATTAAATTGTGTATCCAATTCGGAATGCTTTTGATCATAAAAATCTCATTTTATCCTAATCTATTGTAGTTTATTAGAAATTAAAGGTCCTGTGAAACTTAAACCAATGAATTGGTCAGAGAATAAAGTAATAAACGGCAGTTTAAAAAATTACTGTATGTCCTCACATATCTTTAGTACATAGAAGTGTAATTTTTACTGATGAACTAAAGTGGCAAATACTCTTATGTTACAATTAGATTATATGCATGAAAGCAGTGTGATCATTCTAGATTACAGAGCTGTTCTGTGTCCTCCGGTGAACCAAACACAATAAATTAGGATTCTGTTTTCCATGGGAAGAAATAAAAGGACCAGTTGTCAAGCTGCGTAATAGGAAGGTAGAAAACAGGGCAAGGAGATCAGTGTTTCCTGAAGTGAATTTAGAGTCAAAATGCAAGTCTTTCTTTTGCTGGATGAGGAGGGAGTGAAGTTAGCACATGTAGAACCAGATTACTTATACGTCTGCATACACAATGCATACTTTTTTAAACTCAGAGAGAAGATCATTAATTATTTCTGCCTATTTTAACACTGATGTTTGGACGCCTTCTGGATTACTTCATGGAAGTTGGTAGGAGTTAACTGCAATGCACAGGTACGGCAACATTACTTGGCTGTAGGATATGCTTTGGAAGAACTGTTTTGGTGTCAGAAAAGAAAGGAGCTCTTTGAGGAAAGTTAGAAGTACTTTCCAACTAAATAAGTTGTTGGATCATTGGACAGTTGCTCAGTAATTGATATCTTATTGACACACACATGTATAAACCATCTATATTAAAAATACTAACAAGAAAAGTATATTTCTGTGGGTTAGAACAGCTACTTTCATCGCTGCAAGACTGCTTCATGGTGTCACACATGACATGTTTGCTCTCATTACTTACAGCTGTACAGTGTTCTTGAACTCTGGGCCTTTTCCTCTCTCATGCAGACCTTCACATCTTTCTTCCACCCTCTTGGTTTTGCACCTTGGCCTCCCTTAGTATGTTTTTAACTCTGTACCTCCCACCCATGACTTTGCATCATTTCCCTTGACCCATCTATGCCCACTACTTGCCGGATGCTCCAGCCGAGCTATATGTCAGCAGGTATGGAGGGCTGCTGCTACTGCTGCTTGGTTTCCTACCTAGAAAAAGAATGAGCACTAATAAATTGGAGGCATTTCTTCCTTAGCATTGTTTTTTCCTCTGGCCTTTAGTACAGCCTTGTCATTCCTGGTCCATCTGCCTACTTCCTTGCCACTCTTGACAGGTGGGATTGGCATTGCATGACATCATACCATCTGTTTTCTAGCTTTAAGTTTAAAAACATATATTTCCATGGTTTATTAATTTACTTCTTTTTCTCTTTCAATTTTAATATATATCAAACAACTTCTAAAAAATAGGGTGCATCTGTGCGCAAGGTGCTTCAAGTATAGTTAGGACCTGTAGCATTTTTGTGTAAGGCTTAGAGTGACTTTGTTCGTGGCTTCAGAAAATGGAATGGTTTATCTTAAGCTTTCTTTTTTAACGCATGTGTATTAGTTTCCATACTGCATTTATTATCTGAAAAAAAAATTAAAAGATAAGGTGATGTACATTATCTGCTTAGGTAAACAGGGAAATATTTTGTACAGTTGTATTTGTGTAAATCCATAATATACATGCACATCTGCATGAAAAGAGTGTTAGCCTATAAAGCATTTGTGACAAATTTCTTTTTTGAAGCAAAATGAGTACTTTCGTTAAATATTAATGTACAATTTTATTTCTACAAATACAGGGAATTGTATCTGGAACACAGAGTACTTCATATGCCCTGTTGAACTCTATGCAATTTATGTTGTACCATTTGGCTGATGTGACTTGCTGAAGTGATTTGGGTTATTGAAGTGCTGTTTGTGACTAGAATGTAACAGCTTAGCTGGGCCAGATGACTTGGATCATCTCTTTAACTGCATAAGTTACTGATTATTAAGGTTATAATGTCAAGCACTAAGGAAAAGAAATACTAAAATTAAGGTTGATCATGTAGCCTTCATTCCAGGATCTTTGAGAATATGCAGATAAATTAAGGTTTAGAGTCCATGGACAGTACAGCTTCACTGTTCAGGGTACTTAGTGTGTAGTGATAGTTGTGTTTGAAAACTACAGCTCCTATTAACATTACTTCAATCGATAAAATTTCTGAACAACAGATCCCGAGAAGTGCAGTTGGCTATGTACAATATGGGGAGCATGTGGTCTGTGACTGCGAGTTGCACATGTAACCATAATTTGTCACTGATTATTGTGAATTTTGAGTTGAAAACCACTTAGAAGATGTCCACCAAGAAGGTATCAAACCTTATTCTCCAGCTTAGCATTCAACTGTTGTAAGCCATTGTAAGTGTTGTAAGTGGGTCGCACATGCACTGCCTGGCTGTCTCTGACAGGGTCCTTTCCAAGGAGCGGATGGTGGCACTGTGTTTTGTGAGGCAGAAGGATCTGCTGCTGTGATGCCTTCAAGAGGCCTCACATCAGAAAACCCTCTTTTGTTTTGCAGAAGTGCTCACTGTCCTAGGAAGTTAGGTGAGGGTGAGGAGGCCATGGGCTGGGGCTCAGCTCTGCCTGCTGCCAGTGTTCACCGTTTCTGGTCAACCTCGGCTGGGATCGAACCTGTCAGCTGTGGTTGTGGAGTGTTTGAGCATTTCCCCCCAACTGCATAATAATAAATTCTTCATTAGTAAGCCCTTCCTTTACCTTTCTCATGAGAGACAGGAAGGGTTAGTGCCCGGTGACCAGGCTTTGGCAGCACTTTTTGTCTGTTGCTGAGGAGCTTTTGTAGCTCCAAACCGGACGATGTGACATGGACGAAGCCTTTCCACCCTGTCCAGGCCACACTTCTGGTCTGATGAAATCAAAGGGACGAGCAAGCCCCAGATTGGGGGGTCGATGTGCCAGGCTGGACCTCTCTTTGCCCCAGTCTGTTTGGGTTTGATGGGCTGCTGTCCATGGGTCATCATGGGGCAGGCACGTGGCCAGCTGGCTGCGAGGCGCTGAACTTCTGCCGGTGGCACGGGGCTCTCCTGGGGACAGGGCAGCCCCAGCCGCAGTTGTTTCTGCAGCCAGGACCATATCTCTGCCCTCAGGCTCTGCAATGGCTTCCTAACAGTGCCTGTTACCTGGCATGGAGCTACGCATGTGGAGAAACATGTGTATTTAGCATGCTTTCTTCAGTTTTCAGATGTCTTTAGGTCTTCTGAAATGCCTGATAGCTGGTAAATTCAAGAAGCTGAATGAAACAATTCTTTTTCTTTTTTTTTTTTCCCAAATACTTGAAAAGTTTCTGTGGATCACAAATAAACATTGGCACCCTCTCTCCATCTTTTTCCCTTTATGACTAGGTTTTCACAGGAATAACGGGTTAATTCATGACATATTGGCCTTGCTTGCCAGATTACAAGTTCTGCTCCAAGGAATAGGAGAACTCGAGTAGTTGAAAGAAAGAGTCTAAAGTTTTGCATATAGACCTAAAAACAAAACAAAACAAAACAAACAAACAAAAAAAAACACAGCTGTTTCATTTGGGTACTTACGCAGAAATAGCAAGACTACTTTGGTTGAATACTGGCACATGTTGCACAGAGAAGGTTGCGCTATCACCATCATTGAAGATAGTAAAAACCCTACTGGACACGGTCCTGGGCGTGAGGTGGGTGAGCAGGAGGCTTGGACTAGATGGTCTCCAGGGGTGCTTTCCAGTCACAGCCATTCTCTGACTGAAGCTTTCCGAAAAAGTTCATCCCAAGATGGGCAGTCTGATATGGGGAGTTTCAGTTCACATGTTTAGAGCATGAGTGAAGTAATAAATAATTTAAGATAGATCAATGTGATGAGAAGCGTAGAGCACACTTTAAAAATAAGCTGGTCTACCAGTCTTGCCTATAATAAATTCAGGGAAGTCAATAAAAATATTATGAATTCATACCAAAATAACAGAGAGCAAATCTTACCACTTCTGTCTACACAAACAACTTGAGCTGCTCTGTGACTATAAAAATGTCCTACACATATTTTCCATGCACGTGTTGAAGTTGCCAGCTTGTTTCAAATTTAGAATCAGAATTCATACTCTTGCCTTTGCACATGTGGAGCCAGTGCTCAAGATCAGCACCTTTGACCCCATATAAAGAGTCATATGGGCAAAAAGTAGCCAGAACTTGACTGAGCTTAGGAGTAGTTTTCTGATCATGCTTTGTTCACAGGAATATAAGTGTAAAAAGCCAAATTTACATAAGCAAACTACTCTGTGAACCCTTGCCCTCCCCTCTACCTTGACCTTTGCTGCCCAGCTTGATTCCAGAGCTTTTCCAGAGGTCTTTTTCTTGGGTTCCATGTTTCTCTCCAGTGAGAAACCCAAATTCTTAAGGCAAGAAAGTGGTAGAGCTGTAGCCACAAAACCTGAAATCAAGCAATCTTCCCTCTCTCATTACCAAACTGTCTAATGAGGCACCCCAGTGGGGACCACTGTGGACACTGGCTGGCAGCCAAGTCCTTTGCCAGACATCTCCTTACCTTTGCTGGTAGCTTGAGAACATCCACAAGCAGCTGCTGCAAACTTGTGCCTGAAACATAAGTGCATGTTAGTTTAACCCGTATTTTGTAGCAATACTGCAGGCTGATGTTTTTTCTAAAAGCTTTCAGTTTCTCAGTATTTTTTACATATTTTATTTCCTCAACTTGCAAAGACCAGCAGGAAGGCTTGTCAGCAGTTCACCTTGGAGGTGGAGGGCAAAGGGGAAGTGGATTGTTGACAGGATGGTGCTTGCTGTCCGGGCAGGTATAACACGCAGTAAAATGTAAGGCTTGGGCTCCCCTTTGGGATGTTCAACTCCGTGCCAAGTTATAACTTGAGCTCAGTCTCTTCAAAGCATGTCTGTGTAGATATATCCGTAGTCCATTTTGATGATCATAACTCCGCAGCTGTATTAATGAAATGATGGAGAAGGAAAGGTATTTAAAGGAAGAGCTTTACCACTTGTAAGTGGAAACTTACAAGATCAAATCTACAGTCTGATTTATTATTATTTTTTAATGTTTTGTTGCTAAGGGTTTCCTGGTACGTCATGCCTAATCTTGTTGTAGATCTTGCCCCTTCAAATAGCTCCGAATGAGCATCCCATGATTTTGCAAAGACCTCTTCAAGTCAATGAAAGCCATTTGTGAACAGGGGTAGCTGGAAGAAGCAAACGCACTGTAAGCCCTGTGCAGTTCTAGGCCAGGCTGCATTTAAGAAATGAGAGCAATATAATATTACTGTTTGCTTTGTAAAGTAATATGATCTAAAAGAGTTTGAAACAATTTGCAGATTAGGTTTATGAAAACGTCAGTATCATTTTGTCTTCTTGAAGAGTAAAATATTGAAACCCAGAAAGAGCAGTATACAGGAAGAATTTGAGAGACTCAACTTGGCAGATGTTGCAAGGCATCAGATAGAATAGGACTGAGATTTACCTATTACTGTGTGAAGCTTAAGACCTGTAATCTCTGCTAGGAGATCCAAATTTCACAACACTTGGGTGATGGTGTAACAGGAAGAAGGGTGTGGGTAAAACTACAGAGTGACATATGAGTAATTCAAGACCTCACCTGTTTTCCCATCTGGAGAGAAGGGCTAAGTGGGGAAAGCAGATGGGCAGCTCAGAAGTTACAGTTTAAACGCTTACTTTTGCTGAGCTGAGTTTTTAATAGAGAGCTTATCTGTATCGAGGATAATCTTTGGGGATTCATGTTTGTTATATGCTTTTTGTAGTTTTGGATGGAGGCTGTTTAATCGAGTCAGAAAAAACAATGGCTGGTGTTACTCCTTTTTATACATTATCAGAATGGAGAATCTAAGGTACGAGGATGTAGCCAACAGATGCCAGCAGACTTTGTGATACTTTACTGTTAATTTACTTAAGATGTGTTTCTTCAGTTCCTATGTGAATGAGTTAACTGTTAATATCAATGGAGTGGAATTACTGTCTCATTTCAAAGTGAAAAAATCTTGGTGAGCATCAAAGACAGAGCAGCAGTTTAAATAGTGTCCCAAAGTGTTATGTCATGAAAAAGAAGTTACGATCCCAGCACTGATTTTTGAAATTCAGTCAATATTATGTATCTTTAAATGTGTATTTACACATCTTCCTGCAATGTTTGAAACCAGGGCTCAGGACCCAAAAATGAAACTTGTAAATATGTAAGTACAGCTGAGATTGGCTTCAGTGGTTCTTACTGCCTGAGAAAGGAGAAAGGTGAAAATAAAGGTAGGTGAGCAGTGAATTGAAGCTTAATATTTTCCAAAGTTCAACAGTTTTGTGAGGAAAATGATCTGCTACAGTGTGCTTTTAAGATGGAAATCATTTTATCTACAGTACTAAATTTGGAATCAGTATATCTAGCCATCTGCATCTGTATATATGTCAAGCTTAATATCTTGATTTAGGGATTAAATTTATACTGAGCTCTTGCTTTTTTTTTTTTTCTTCAGACTTCTGCTATATCACATTTTGTTTTGTTTTGTTTTGTTTTTCCTAATGTAAAATGGAATCTCATTAGCGAATTTTGTTGCATTTCTTGTTTACTGATATCTTTGTGAAAAACTTGGTGAAAGGTTTTGAAAACTCAGCAGAAGAATCCTTTTCTTATACCTTTATATGTCAGTTAGCCAGTGGTTGAAAGCAATTAATGCTCTTCCCTTTTTAATCCAGGCTGTATTCTCATCAACATTACGTAATTCAACAAATATAAGAGAAACTACCAAATTAAAGTACTGTATTCTTTTGTTTTCTCTGGATATACAGCATAGCAGATATTTCTATATCTATAACATAATAGATAATATATATACATCTGTTATATATATTCTATATGAATATTTTATAGATCAATATCTAGATTTCTATCAGTAAATGCATTATATTTTTGAGTCAATTTCATTTTCTGTCAAAAATTATCTTGAAGTTCATGTTTCTGCTGAATTACCCATTGTTAGTTAGGAATAATATTGTCACTTTGGTTGACGTAAGAAATTTTGACTTTATGAGGGTGCCTGGGCCTTGATGTTTCCCTGAGGGGTTACCTGCTTTGAACCGGTTGTGTAGACAGTAAAATCTGGTCGTCTGCTTGGACAGATAGGACAGATCCCTGTTTGGTTAGGCCATTATCAAATTGGAGGAAGTAACTGGAATTGGTAAAGCAAAGACAGGCATGGCAATAATACAGGAAGAAAAAATGAAGCAATGCACTATCATGCAGAACGCTGTCTCTTTGCTGATAAGATTTATGGCTGTAAATAGAGGTCATGACGTCGCTCTGTGGAGATCACAGCTTTTCTCAACCTTGTACCATTTCCCTATGGCTCACATATGACTGGTTCTAGAACACCATGTTCCAGCTCTGTGCTCCTCACTATTTATTATTTTTACTGACCAGAGGAGATTAAACAGGAGAGAGTTCAGGGAGGAGCTGGAAAAACAGTAAAGGGAGTGAAAGGAAAATGGCATTAGTGAAGACTGAAAGGTGCCTACGTAAGTATATTGGTGACGTGTCTAAATTGTCTGCAAATATTTGTAAAGAATAACTGTAAAAAGTGAAAGTGCTTTTGATTTTTAATAACAGGATCTTTTATTGGAAGGAACACAAGTGAGACTTTGGGCTGGGATGGTGTTATTACTTTGAAAGTAAGATCTAAGTTGTATAAAGCATTAGCAGCTGTATGGTATAGAATGAAACTACTTCGGTAGGATGAGGGATAGGCAGCTACTGCAGTCCCCTCTGATGTGACTGTTTTCATAGTTGTGACATGTTTTGGTTTTATTTGTGTTGAACACTAAACAATGCCTTTGACCTAATTTAAGTGTAGTATAACAACATTGAAAAAATGAACTGTTTACATCATGAAAAGAAGAAAGGAAAATACATTGAAGTATTTCCTATTGTTATATTTTTCTTAATGAAACATTTGCTATAATATAAAGCAAACCAGCAAAAATCTGATTCTATTTTGTTTGCCTAGTGTGGGTGTACATAATCTTGAAAGAGCCATGTGACTTTTTAGATGTTATTTCATTTTCCCTTTCAGCTTTAGACTGTGGCAGTTAAAGTACCCTAAAGGGGTCTTTATTCTGGTTGAAGTGCTCAGCCTGCATTCATGTTTTCCTCCTCCTCCTTTTCTTTATGGCAGTGTTTTCAGTTTTGAGGATTGTTGAGGAAGAAGTGTCATATTTTCTGTTAAGATCATTGTCTACTAAAGCTACTCGATACCTTTTCAGTGATCTTAGCAATCATCAATCAGCCAAAAAATGAGCAGTACCACTTAGAACTGCAGGTTACATATGCATGTGACCCTGATTCAGAAGTGTAAGTGTCTTTAATTTAAGAAACTTGTATGACAGGTTATGTGATCCTCCCTGTGCTTGCCCGTCTCACTAGCTGTCTGGTTCTTTTCTAAAAAACGCTACTTAAGATGTTAAGAAGGTTTTTTAAAACTTATGATGTGAAATCACATCATCTTAAAAACCTGACCTGTGAATAACAATATGTAGACTGTAGATTGGTCAAAGCATGGGAGACTGCAGTTCGGCAGTGTGCAAGGAGAAAAACACAGGGAAGAAAGGGGAAAAAGGACAACTGTCTCCATGCCAGAACTATCAGATATGGTATATATTCCAATCATATATATATATGAATATTATATATTTAATACTGATATATATATAATGTCTACATATTATTGCTTGATCCGTCACCCCCCAAAACGTGATGGCAGCCTTGAACAGAGGTTTCATTCACAGTTGCAATGGTAAAAATTCAGTGCTCTTTACAACTTCCCAAATCTGACGTAACTGTTTCTTGCTCGTGTCAGAACCGCCATTTGGACAGATGCTAAGATGTCACAGGATGTCACAGAGATCATCAGCCTACATTTAATTTTTCTTTTAAAATGGCTTATGAGATTTGCAGGTGTCTGGGAGGTTGCTCAGAAGGGCTGGGAGCAGATTGTTGCAGGTTAAGACCTTACAAACTAATGGTATTTTGAATGGACATCATATAAGCATATTTTTCATAACCTTCATTTTCCCTTTGTGCCAGAGTAAGTCTTGGAGCCTAACCATGAACTTGGAAACATATAATGAAGGGGGGAATATTTCACCACAGTCAGTGATTGGAGATGAATTCCCCAGCAATAAATTCTCAAAGTATAAAAGAGGAAATGTGCTAGAAGTCTTCTGATAACATGTAGTAAAAAAGAGAAGTTTGACTGCATGCTACAATGTTAGATTTACTGTACTGCTTTTCATCCTGATTATCAATATCTGGAGTTTCAATGGTCTGTATTGTTTGTAAGTACAGTAACCCATCAAGAATAATGAAATTACCACGGCCTGTTTCCACTGTGTCATCCAAATGAAAAGCCCTCTTCCATTTTTTCTTGTATATATGTACATTTGTATTTGTCTGTTTGTCCATAAATGATGCTTTACAGGCATATGAAAATAGAGAGAGTCTTTCCAAGATCTTCCAATTTATTTTCATCTAATTATGGTTATTTTCTATAGCTTTTATAATTAACACTTTATTATGAAAAAAATGCATGTAACTGATTCAATTTGCAGTGCTGTCTGTTTACCCATGTTGGAAATTATTCTTTAACTCTGTGTGTTTGCTTTTTTTAAGGATATCATGACTCATTATTTACTCATGGGTAATCATCTTTAGTAAACACTGCATCTTGTGAGAGCTAATACAGAGCTGCATGCGTATCAGTTAGACAGAGACCCTTCGATTCAAAAGCTCCTGCCAGCTGTCACCCCCACAGCTAATATCACCTCATAATACAGAGCTAGTTACAAAATACCAAAATAATGGCTGTGTTCAGAGAAACATGAAAGCCTGTGAGTAAACCAAAACTCGGTAACATGGAGGAATTCAGGTCTGCAGCAAAACATACTCAAGAATATAATAGTACAGTTCTGTATTTTGTGCACTACTATGTTTGCTTGGTATATTATATTTTTTTCAACTAAAGAAAGCAAAAAGCCCTGCGTAAGATAAAAAGAAAATAATTTAATCCTTTCCTTTTCCTGTTATGTGAAAGGAATACTTTGTCTCTATTTCTAGGATCTTTCCTTAAAATGATATTCTAGGTTTAGATTTTGAATCATTCCCTGTGATGACTCCCTCATTTTGTCTCCTATTTATAAAAGGAGTGAAAAGATTTAACTCATGAATTTTTCATGTGGACTACAGACTTGCTGTTCAGGGACAAATTCTGTCCTCAGAAGTCGGTGTCGCTGGTTGGTTGTCTGAGTCACTGGGAGCCTTACGAATGTATTTCAGCGTAGTACCAAGACTTAAGTGCTTTGTTTCTGTCATACATATGGGAGTAAGAATTAAGCAGATGATAGATAAACTGATTGTAAAAATAGATAGGAAATAGAGGTTCGTTTTCCAGTCCAACATGCTGCTGCCAGTACTGGAGCAAGAGTAAAACCATTACTCACTGCCCTGCGGGAGCTGCACCCTGCAATGAGTGAGTACCATATTTTTAAATATCTAGTAACATCATGAAAGGCTGAAGTCAAAGCAGAAGTTCAGATCTTAATTAGTGAAACTGCCTATCCTTCTTCACTGCCGTGAGCCAGAAAAATCTGATTATATTTTAAACTTTCAGAGATGGACTTTTTCGTTTCACTTCTTAGGGAAACAAAGAGCGAGGCAAGTGCAGGGAGCTGCTTCATGTGCGGTAAGGGGCTGGTCTCCGGTCCGTAACATCTCCACCAAGTTTCACGTTTAGGGCAGCCCTTGCCCCTGTATTCTTTTGGCCTCCAAGATTTTCTGTACTTTGAAGTTACTAACCAAGTTAACCTTTGACCGAGAATTTCAAAATCACCTCATGAAAAGCCCTTCCCTGTATGCTGCCTGATAAATGAAAATCTCTCTTACGCTTATAGGACTCATAAAGCCTCTGCAGAAAAGACTGCAGGCTTTATTAAGTCTGAATTGCAGTTTTTCTGTATAATCCTTTTTAGGAGGAGGCATACCAGTTAAGCGTATGAAGTTCTTCCTTGCTTTTTGACCTCTAGAAGGTAAAACTGGGCATAAGTAGTTACAGGGGAAAATGGTGGTGGTGCTACCGTGGTGGGAGCACCTTGCTCACAGCGGGGGTCGGTCTGGGAGGTAAGAGATTGCACTCAGCCGTGCTGTCTCAAGACCTGCCTGAAATAAAATTGGAAAGCAATCTGAAAGAAAATGAAACAGAAGTACTCCCCACCCCTATGTTTTTTGCACCAAGACAATTTAAGGCTGTTGTTTGACTAATTCAGCATCTATTTTCTGGAAAAAAAAAACAAAAACAAAACAAGGTAGAGCATCAGCAGGTGCTGACTGCACACACAGTTCTCTTAAACCAGGGGCACAGTGGGTCTCAACCTCTGTATAAAATCTTGGTGGACGACAGGGATCCCTTTCTGGTACATGGTATATCTTGTGTCTGAACTCCACTGGTTCGTGCCTGAGCATCCCGAGATTTCTAAATACGTTTGTTAGTGGCTTTGTGGATTTCTGTCCTTCTCATGCCGTGTTCCTGCGAATTGCCTTGTGATGCTGTCGCCGGGGAGCTGGCGGGTTTGCTCTGGGCCGTGTAAGAGGATAGCTGGGAGCCCGGCTCCCATGGGCAAGCCGCCCCGCTCAGTCAGCCAGCGCAGCTGCTGCAGCTCTCCTCCGTGCACCTAGTGCTCTTGGGACGAGGCTTCGCCTGAAGGGCGCGTGGTGCTGTTGGCTGTACAGTTCAGAAAATGCCTGATTCTCCCTCAGGAGAGGGGGGTTTCAGGCTGATGGGCCACCCCGCAGTGCTGTCAGAGGGGTGAGGGCATGCCTCTGGTGGAGCAAGTTGGAGATGGCTGCTGAGGGCTGGCTTCGGAAACATCCCAGTAGGGCGCTCTCAGTGCTCGCCTGGGAGGTGAGATGTACCTGGAAGGAACATGCTGTCTCGTAACGGCAGTGTCATTTATTATGGGATACACAGTGTGGGAAGGCAGACGTGACACGAGCTATCTGCTGCTAGCAGAATAATGCAGGATGATATTTTTAAGAGAAATCGTAAACATGTTTGGCATATAGACACCATAAAGTGTCTCCTGTAAGACTCATTCGTCCAGTATTGCCTAATCAATTTGTCTAGAGCTCGTTGTTTTTGAAGGTTTGATTTCTTTTATGCTTCATGCCTCACTCTGGCACTCTGATGTCTGACTGATGAGGTCTTTTGATGTGCTATATGTATAGCCCTTATGAACTTGTCTTGCAAAATCAGTAGATTTTAATCAAGTGCTTCTTTGAGTACTGAATCCTAAATATGCAGACTTGTTGGCACTCAGAGAGCTTTATTTGTCTATCAAAACACATTAAAAACAAGCAAGTCTATCGGAGCTGGCTATCTTGAAAGGGTTAGGATTAAGATACCAGATTTAGCCTGTGGCAGCACTGAGGAGGATAATGGTAGATAGATGGACAGAAAGATAGGGAAATAATTGACTATTAATTTAAATGTTTTGGGGTTATAAACTGACTTTCCACCAGAACAGGTCTGTCATTACCTGTTTTTCTCTTTCTGAGCAGTTCCTGATCTCTCTGAATCCACTGCTGTATGCTATTTTGAGAGTCTTTTCATGGTTAATTGTGGCTGTGAGGGCTGCACGTGGGCGACCAGGGCATCCTTGGAGTTGTGTGAAGGTGTTGGGTCAGGAGATCTGCAACAAGGCACGGTCAGTTCACAGGCGTGAGTTGTCTTTGGTGTTGAAAACGGTGTTCAAAATCATAACATTTGGGACTTCTAACTGTGCCCCTAAAAATTAGGTTTTGTTCCCTGCAGAAACTTAGGACAAGATAGGCACTTCAGATGCACTCATAGGTATTCTGTAGGTATTCTTACTTTCTGTATGATACCTGGGTGGTTAAAAAAATGTGATGTCTCTACTGATTTCCTTCTTTTTTTCCTTTTTCCTTAAATTTACAAAAAAAGATATTAGGGGATTGCACTAGCAAAATGTATAGACCTTTCTTGACTTTTGAAATCCCATCTCTTTGTGGAATTTCCTGGATTTTTCTTTATCTTTTAAATGAGTTTCTGTGGAGAGTTCAACTGCTCATAGAGGTTCTTAGACTTAAAATATGAGCTGTGCTAAATAAACAAATAGCAGTGCCTGTCGAAGCCCGTTGAATTGATGTCTGCATAGCAACATAAACACAGCACAGCAGAAGACAGTAGTTGCGGAAAGGACCTGAGGAATCTGATAAGTCTCTCCTCCTTTGCTGCTAAAATATCTCAAAAATGGAGAGAAAGCTGATAAAGCACCCTACCCACTTTGTTGGAGACAGCCAGCACACTGTATAAAAGCGAAAGTTTAGCTTTTGGCTTACATAATAGAAGGGGGGAAATGTCACTGCGGATTATACAAGTTGTACTAAACGCTTGTCTATTAAAAGCAATTTAGTTTTTTCCTGCTGTGCTGGCATATAGAGCTGCTGTCTTCTGTGCCGTAGTGTTAAACCGACACAATTTCAGCTATGTTCATTTTTTATTTTTTCAGAAAGTTTATGTCTGTCAGTCACTTATGGAAGTGGCTGGGAATTACTAATGCAGAAATTGTGCGACAAGGAAGCAGCTGCTTTCCCGCTGGTGTCTGCTTTTTGTTGTCTTTGAGTGCGAGCGCAGGATTTGGTGCTGGGCAGCAGAAGCAACAGCACGCAGACTCAGGGCAAAGCAGAACGAGAGACCTGTGGAATGTCAGTCCTTCAAGCCTTGCGAGGCAAACCGCTGCTAATGAGAGTGTTTCTGGGTACATTTTGGGGAATTTTGACCCTTAGCATTTATATGCAGTGGTAGAAATATGATAAGTTTGGTTTAATCTTCTGGAGGTGCAGTGCTCGAAATGGTCTGATATAGCTAGCATATGTACCCCCATGTCAAAAAGTAGACAAACTTTTATTACTGCTATTTTGATTTTTCTTCTAAAATACAGGCAGAAGGTGTTTAGTTGTGAGAAATGTAAAATATTTCCCCATTTAAGTAAGAGGCTTATTTTTGTGTGTTATTGCATGTGTGTATTCCCTTTGTTCCACCTTGTCAGTGGAAAATCTTTGCTGTGGTGTTTTGTTTTGTTTTAGGGGGAAAAAAACAACCAAATGGGCTTTTCGTTTTCTCCAAATTATGGTGCTACTTTGATAATAGTTACAGGAATTTATTTTTTGCTGGCGTTTGATACTAGATACAGGATCGTGAATTTTCAGAAGTGACTCATGATTTGGTGTAAGACCATCTTAGCGCGTAACCTAAAACATCTGAAAGATGGTATTCAGTTCTTACTGGAAACAAGGTTCCATCAGAGATGGTCTTGTTTTCCTGAACTCCAGACAATTCTGTCTGGATAACAAGATTCTCTATAATTTTCTCTTTACTGTCCTTACAGCACCCAGTGGTGTAGTGGCTCTTTCTCCTTTTTGCTTGCAGTTAGCGATCGTGCTGCTACGAGCAGGTGATCAGGCAAGAGCAGACGTCAGTTCCTCGGCCTGTGATTCAGCAGGGGGAGGACACTGGGAGGAGGATGCTGGATGGGGTGGTGTAAAAGAGATGGGTACATATCGGGGGGCAAATGTAGAACCTCGGGAGGGTTCTCAGAACAGCTGCACTGCGATCGGGAGTGCCATTCGATGACAAATTATGTATCGATAGGAAAAAGTGGAGCACTGTGTTTATTCCTGCCGAGGAGACATTTCTCAGATCTTGTCAACAGTAAACACCTTTGAGGATAACCTGAATCAGTACCTTGTCACCAAAGCACGGCTACGAAAGCAGTCCGTAAGCATTCACTTGTTGGCATGTTTTGTTCAGAAACAGTTTCTCTGCAGTGCTAAAACAATGGTAAAAATCATTTCAAAATCATAAGTAAAAAGGTCTGATTTCAAATAGATGAGACTAGCACAGCCATCTTTTGTGTTTACAACATGACTTTCAAGATAGCATAAGATGAATAATTCAAAAATGATTTTGGAATTCACCATGGATACATCCTATGTGGCAGGTTTACAGTTCAGTATTGTTTTGAGTGAAGAAATCATGTAAAAAAATACAAGAAAATCTAGAATAATTCCATGTATCATGCAGAAGTTCATCAAAATAACCTGTTAATAGCTATCAGCGTTCACTGGAAGACATGTTCATAGTTAATCGTTTTGATTCTTCATCGGTGAGGAAACCACAGAATATTCTGTCCAAGTTGTTGAAGATGCCATCCAAAATGCAGTCCAAGATTTTGATTAAAACAGAGTATGCCTTTTGCACAATGAGATTTTGTGGCTGGATCTAATTAACAGTGAACAATTGGAACCACAGGAGAACAAAATAAAATAATGATTCAGATAAGTTATGGAGCTTTTCCATTACATAGCCCATATGACCGATCCCAAATACCGACGTCATAGATTGAGTCTGAAATAAAAAAAAAAAAAAAAAGGCAATGTTGAAATGTTATATGGAAAAAAAGCTCTTCTGGTTTGTAACATGAAAAAATGCAAATTTCTGTTCCATTGTAACTTAGCTGCAATATTCAGCTGCTTTGTCATACTGTACTTCTGGTGCATTTGCAGAAGAGAATTCCTTCCTTATAACCATGAAGCAAAACATGCTATGAGAGCCTTTTTTGAAATAATTATAGAAACAAGAAAATAGGATATTTCGTGCCTAATATTGACTGTGGACAGTGAGTCCTCTGCCTCCCCCCGCTTTTCTCTCCAACTTGCTTCTCTGCCCCCCTCCTATACAAGTGGGCTTTGAGCATCAACTTCCCCCATCAGCTCCATGCTGACCTGGGAGGAGCGTGGCGGTGATGGTACCCATTTCTCCCCCCTGCCAATACCCCGTGTGCCGTGGGTTTGTTGCACGTGCCTCATACCATCGTATTTCTTCCTGCGCGTTTCCATCGCACTGCCATCCTGCATCCCTGTCTAGCTCAGGGATCCATGCCAGCAGTCAAAACATTGTAATTAGTACATATATTTTTAATTTCTACATGGGAGACATTACTCAGGGTATTGACATCTGTTGCATTGGATTAGAATTCCTGTTTGCCATCTAGCTGCTGGTAGTGCCTCTCTCCATCAAAGCAATTAATCAACTGGTGTACTTTTTGTCCCATATAGCATTAGTAATTGTTTTGAGTGGTGAAGGGTAACCCTGAAAATCCAGTACATAACTCCACATGCTACTGCCTACCAGTAATTAATTATTAACAAAATTTGAACTATGATAATTAATCACTGATCTTAGAGAAGAGGTTTGGGAAAGTAATTTCGGTTAAGTTTACTGGAGTTTCTTGAATAACGAACAGTCAGATTCTCCCATTTTCAGTAAGTTTAACAGTAAGCCAGTAGGGTCAAAAAGATCTCAGGATAACTTTATACAAAATATCTTGACTTTTTTTTTCTGATCTCTGACTCAGTATTTGATTGTGAGAAGATGTGGAGATCTTCTTGACTTGACAAGAACAGAAATAGTGGTATCCATCACTAACTGAAGAGTGTGTACCGTATTGTAGAATAACTTGTAAGCTAGATCCTCTCACGGGAAACTCAAAGTGAAACTTAACATCCTCTTTAGTGCAGATGGTGGGACGCTTGAAGGTGTCTTTGCTTTGGTGTTTCTCTAGTCTTGGGACAAGCTGGCTGGCAGTTGGCCCCTGGCCTGCTTTGGAGCATCCTTAGACACCAATGCCTCTTACACAGCACAAACACGAGAGCGTGGTCTTTGTCCTCAGCACCGTGTTCTTCTTATTCCTTGTCGTGCTGATGGCACTTGACGTGATCGGTAGCTGCAGTGGGCTCCTAGGTCGGTTGTTCTCCTGCTCATGCAGCTGTGCAGCTGCTCGACGGCCGCTGGTGGGGACCCTTTGGTCTCTGTTCCCGTGTTGCTGCCAAGACTTGCAGCACCTGGCATGCTTTGGCAGCTTGCTGGGGTGCATCATCTGCCTTTGGTGTGGTTTACTGCTTTGGGCTTGGAGTTTGTTCTGCTCGTTTATCTCCGTGTGCTAACTAGAACAGGTATATGCTACCAAATTCAGCCTGCGTAGGAGACCTTGGCAGAGACTGCAGGCATCCTTTAGGGAGGACACGCGGTTAAAATCCCTTTTATGGAAACATTGCAGAAGGGTCTGTAGCATAAATAGTGATAATACTCGGAGGATTTCTTTAAAATATGATTTTGCATATAGTATTTCTTTTAATGCATCTTTATGCATAAACCCTCTCAGTATAATTACGGCTCTGTAAATCCCCATTATTTGTTCTCCATTAGTAACGAAGGATTTCTCTGTTGAGTTACAATGGCAAATGCCTCATAAACCTGACAGCTGAGTATTATCTGTGATATGCTGGAGGGAAAAAAAACCACATGCAAATACCATTATCTTTCTAAAAATACAAAAATGTAAATTAAACTTTCCTATGGAGTGTCCAAAATGTGGAAAATAGCATTTTCCCTCTTTTTGGTACTCATTCGTTCAGATGTTTTCAATGTGAAAGATTGTAGTTTTGAATCTGAGTACTTGGATTGAATTTTTCCCAGTCTCCTTGGGTAGAAATAAACATAAAAGGCTATTGCAACAGAATGGTTTTGATACATCACTACATATTTACTAAACAAATGTTAAAATCTGTCAGTTTGTCTCTTAATCAGAGTTTAGCCCAGTTCCCCCCTTCAGAAAAACCCTGGAGCTTCAGCGTGTTTGACCTTAGCTCCAGAAAATAAAGCAAATACAATTTATTAAGGCTTTTATTCTTTTAGCTTAGCCAGAAAGTCTTGATTCAACAGTATTTTGAGTTTAGTCATAGTTGGTTATCACTAGCAAGTGTTTTTATTGTCAGTAGCAATGTTTACCACTCCAAAAATGATGAAGAGAGGTTAGGCAGCTGCAAGGACTAATTAACTGTAGTTGCTTTTCAGTGAAGATGTATATGTGCTGTATATATTGTGCATAGGGAGACGTTTTCCAAAGCACTTCTTAGCAATACCTGTTTCTGTTTTGTTATCTATTTCTTATAAAGGCAACCAAAAGTGCCATTAGAGAAACACTTCCCAGCAGAGTTGCTGGCCTGATGCTTATGTCAAGTTGTGCAATACTCCTTAAAATCATTATTGTACCGTAAACAAGAAGAAATGACTCTCCTCTTTAGGCTTGCTTCGCACTGACTTTCAAATGGCAGATAACCATTTTATTTCTTCTTAGGGTATTTGTGTAGCTTTCCACCTGTGTGCAGAGCTTAAGGACGTATTACCTGCTCACGCAGTCTGTAGCCACAGCTCTGCACTGTGCTGGGACTGTTCACTGGGGCAAACAGGGACTTAAATTAGGGCATGCGCCACACAGGTAGAAAAAAAAATAAAGAAAGAAATACATCAACCAAAAACCTCAGTGGGATCTCGAAGGAGTTATTGTGCTATGGACTAGTTCACCACAATTTGCTTTTTGTTTGTTTGTTTTTCTCTTTTTCATTAGATGGGTATATTAAGCCTCTGCTTTCATAGCACTTTTTTGCTTTAGTTTTGGATGGGAGGTACCGTGAGACCTGCATTCCAGTGCCTTGCTGTCATGGATGTCATCTGCCATTCCGAGGAAAACCTGGCACCACTGACTCAGTTTTTACAAAATGTTCTGGGGAACAAATACGCATTCTGGGTGTATCGCGAGCAAGTGGAGACTGCCAGCTTTCAGCTCTGTAATGTGTTGGGTTGGGACTGGCATCCGGGAAGAGGTAATATAGCAAAGTCTGTCCTGTTTCATTCCAGGACTCAGTAATGACCTGCAATGGCTGGGGATATTGTACACCGACATCTACTGTACATTCGTTCTTGAAGACACTGGCCATCTTCGTTCTGCCATCTCACATAAAGCTCACCAAGGGTGAACAAGGCAACCGTAATTGTTCTCATACCGTGGAGAGGGTGCAAGCAGGAAAATACGTGCTTTCTGATCAAAGGCTTGAATGTCCAAGTCTTAGCTCTCATATAGTTTGTGCTTACTCAAGACATACAGACAATGATTAAAATCAGGCGTCTGGTTTGAACCTAAGGATGAAATTAATCTCCCCTCATTTTGGCTGTCTCAGCTTGCCTGCTCTCTGGGTTCCTCTTCAGTGAGCTGCTGAGGAAATTCTAGGCAGCTGTTTGCACCTCCGCTCTCAGAAGTGGCAGCTTCGACCTGTAACTACAGTGTTTGGTTAAAGACATGTGGGATGAATACCCCAGCCCCCCTAACTTTCCATTTCACCACCTTCATGCATTGCATTTAAAGCTTGAAGTTGCACCCAGATTTGAAATTGTTAGTGTTCTGTGTCATTTTAGGCAGTACTCAGAAAAATGGTGAATGCTCATAGTTCAAAAATACATACAAAGGCTTGTTTTCAGCACCTTGGTGCCTCTCTTAATTGAGCTCTTCAGCTTAGGTCAGATTTTCAAGCCTGAGGTGAAGGGAAGGTTTCTCATTACCTTCAGTGTGAGTCATGGCGATGACTTTGGTAGCCCTGGGTCAGGCCCTGCAGAGATGGCATCCTCAAATACCTTTCCGAGGGAAAAAAGATTTAGGTTTAAGGCATGTGATTATGTCATGCACAGAGAGTATTAGCTGCCTTTCTCTCAGACCTGCTTAGCTCTCTTGAATTTTATGAAATCCGTACATTAGAATAATATGTTAGTTTTTCTCTTTAATGGCACAAATAATAGAATTTGTAAAAAGTTAGAAAAATAAGTGTGGATTTGAAGCAATTACTTTTAAAGTACAGTTTTTATTTTAAAAGTAAATGGATTTCTCTTTGTCATTTTTAAAGTCAAGGAAAATTGTGACATTAATATTTATAATGTAAATACAACCTGCTGTAATGGAACTTGAAGGCCTACTAGCCAAAATAGCTTTTAATCTTGTTAATTCTTCGTTAAAGCAGAGCTTTGTAACCTAAATGCTGGAAAAACAGGACTATAGACATGACTGTCTGTGGATTCACCAGTTGCTGGAGAGGATAATAGCTTCTGGACAGCTTCTTTTTAGCATTTCCATACCTTCGCCAGTAAAGCAGCTGTGAATTTTCAGTTGTTTAGGATGGTCTTGGGCAACAGGTAACCATAGCATGGTGATTGTTGGTTCCTCATTATTCCAGCTCTGAACAGCAAGGTCAACCTACCTGGCTGAAAGTCAAGTCTTCTTTAGACCCCCAGAGAAGACTGGCTTGCAAATCATTGAATTCTATGATTTCTATTACAGCCAGTCATCAAAAGCATGGCTGAGGAAAGAGGCTTGTGCTTTGCATTCAGCTCTTTCTTGGGCAGAAGAATGGCAGTGGTAGGTCTGAAGTGGTGCTGCTCATGCTGGTGGGGTACCAGTGCACAGACCACATGTTCCTCTTGCAGTTGGCAATGATGTGTAGGCATCTGTAGTTGCAGCTGGGGTTGTATTCAGGCTTTTTTTGGCAATCATGGTTAATTTTTAATCTGTACGTATGCCTTATATGAAGCTTTTTTATGTGTTGTCTGCCTTCCAGCTATGATCTTGTCTTTGCTGTCCAATCTAAACATGGGCTTTCTTCTAGCCTGTTATCCTGCAGATAGCATATACCAGCATGATAGTTATGATTAGCATTGTGCTAGCAGTAAACGTTCTCAGGATGCATCTGTATGTTACAGAGAGCTTGGGCTGTGCAAACAGGCATATCTACAGCCTTCCCATACCCGCAGAGACTGAGTCACGGTAAGGAAGCACCAAACAATTCAGACCGTCTTGTGTTTCAGAAATGAAAGTGCCTGTCTCGGTTCAGACTTCGGCATGCTGCAGCAGTGGCTTTTCACTCTACAAAGTGCATGGCACAACTTGCTAACTGCTGCAAGTGCTGGAACTGTGAAATCAAATGGCCTTGAGTCAAGAGTGGTGGGCAGGAAGGATTAAATTGCTTTTCTGTGCCAGCAGATTTTGCATCATGTGAAGGGAGGTCAGTGAGATTTTCCCTTTTTTTTTTTTAATTATTATTTTTTACTGTTGTGTATTTTAATTCTTAGTGGGAGCTGCTAAAGAGTAGCACTGAAAGCTGAAAGTAATGGGGTGGCTTTGGGAATAAATTTATCTCCTGGTCAGGATTCTTGGTCCCCCACCCATTTCTTTTTCCTTCCTCAGCTCCAGCTCTTATGGAGTGAGAACTCAGTGGCCTTTCCAGGCTCAGCTGGCTTTCTGTGATCTTTTGTGGAAAAGGAAATTGTAGCTGCTTTGCTCAGTCAGTCTCCTTGTGGAGCTCTGAGCATCAGAGCATCCTGCAGGGGCTACAGAAGTAAACTGAAGCAAAGTCTGGGGCAATGGTGAAGACTAGAAAACTGAAAAGATTTGGATCTTTTGGCAACTTTAAAGATTTCCCCTAGTTGTGTCTCTCCAGTTGTGGCCTGTGAAGGATTTCAGGTGCATAGAAGTAATTTGAAATAGGATGAATGGTATTTTGTTGGATAATGATGTATGTATAAGAGGAGAGGAGTGCCCTCATCCCTACATCCCTACCTGCTCAAAGGCAGGCAGAATATGTAATTTATATCTAAATTTTGTGAAGTGCACCTGGATGCCTTTTGTCCTACTGTGTACTGGATAGGTGCTTAATCATTTGGAAAGAACTTGTTTTAGCTATTTGGATGTATTCATTATAGAGATCAAAACCATGCTTTGGTGAATGGTAAGATGTTGCCATAGCTTCAGCTTTGCAATGTCTTCTAAACAGTATGCAACAGAAAGATGAAATAAGAATGACTGAAGCAAGAAAGAACCCTTTTATGCATACAGCTCCATGCAGTCAAGAATTTTCTGAGTCTGGTAAAGGAGGAAATTTTCATCTATATCAATTCTGTTGTCCAATCAGTTTGGCAGTATTAATTTTCTGTGGTTTGTCTGCAGTTGGTGGTGAGCATTCTCTAAGAAGACTCATGAAGAGCATCAGTAGCGAAGCACACTGTTAAAACAGTTTCTGTCAGTAGGTTTTTAGTGTTAGTTTTAGTATTTATAAAACTGATTCGTAAGGAGCTGTTCCGAGAAAGATGGAGCTTGCAAAGAGATTTTTGATTTTTTGTGTCTGAATTGAGAGGAAGACGTTAAACACCTTGTTGAAATTACAGAGCCTTCTGTCACTGAGCACGGACAGTAGTCTGCTTGGTTTAGCTCCGTGGTAGCGCTGTGCTCTTGAGGCAGTCTAGCAGAAACACTGAGAGTGCATCCAAAGTTAATGCAGTTGGTGGCAGGCAACAAGTACAATTTTTACTGTAAAGAGACATATGCTTGGAAATATGACACATTTGAATACTGCAATGAAAATGTCTTTTTTTGTTGTTGAGCTCTTCTCCACCTAAGCAAGGAGGTCGTTAAGCACGAAAGCAATGCAGACGGTTAGCAGGAAATGCTATCTTCTTTACACAGGTGCAGAGAGCCCACGTGAAGCTCTTTGCCGAGGTGTCAGAGGCAGGTAGGGCAGGAGGCCTGACAAATCTCCTACAGGGACTGCTGAGTGCCTGGGGCCTCACTTACCCAGCGTGGTTTTGGGCACGGTGTGGTGGCGGTTATCTCCGACTGGCGAGATGCTAGGTCATCTGAAGATGGAAAGAAGCTTGCTGCTACCTGATGGAGAACAATAGCGTGCACTTCTTTCTCTGGAAGTGGCCCTCTTCACCAAATTGCTGCTGGGACCATCAAGCTGGGCAAGTAGTGGGTCCCGTGAGAACATGCGATGGGGGGCGCTCATGGCTTCATTATAGATTGCTCTTAGCTGCTAGACCAGATAAGGTAAACTTCAGCCAACTCTTTCTTTAAGCATGTTAGGGGATTTATTTATTTATTTTTTCTGAAGTCATAAAACCTGCCAAAGTCAGCTTTCATTCTTCTTTTAAAAGCACGTAGGATGAGTTAAATATGCTTCAAAGCAGTCCATGCTGTGAGTGTTTCTAGCATAGACATACTTCGCTTCAAAAGCTGGGGATCTTGTCACAAGTCCAGAATGATTTCTAGTCTTCTTCAGTCTTCCCTCTGAACCTGCTTTGTGGTTCAGACAGGCCATCCTGTAAGATATTCCTTTCCATGCCCCCGAAGTCACATGCTGATCTTGTAAACTGTGTGCTGTGGGCCACTGTAGTACTGGGACAGGTGACTAACAAAGAATAAGAGACATAAGATGTCCTCAGCTGCACTCTGGCTAGCTTCAATGGATGTTTTGCGTGAGAAAGGTAAGAAGGATTTGGCTCATGCTGTAATAAATCCCGTTCAATCCTATTGAAATCCTGCGTAGCATCCAGTGATACAATACCTACTGGTCCTGTCCCTTGATTCCTGTAACGTATGCAAAACCTGTCTTAAGTTATCTCTAGTGGTGACCCAAGGCCAGATTGGTAAGTGTGAAGTAATCTGGAGCTGATGCATGTTTTATTAGATGATTAGAACAAAGAGCAGTAGAAAATTAAACCTATGACTTCTAATATATTTTATTAAGTAATGAAATGACCTTATAGTTATTCTCCTTCCTTTGTAGGCACACGTGTGCACATGCTCAGTTGTGGTAAATCAGACATTGTAAATGTCAGCTCTGATGAGCTGATTCTTAAAAATGAGATCTTGTGCCGTTTCACAAAATGGATGTTTAATCTAATGAATTTCTGTACTTCATGAATGTCTCTTTTCATGTTTACTCATTCTTTTTCTGACACAGGCCCATGTTAGGTCCCTTATAAAATACTCGGTGCACGTGCTCTAACTTAAGGAAAGAGGTGATTCTACTATTCACTTAAGCTTTTCTTGCCATAGATCAACAGATTCACAGCCATTCTTAAGAGGACTGTGTTATTAACTCCTCTGTCCCCTGCAGAATAGTATTTTTATTGCAGAGCTGAGAATTCGTATCTTCAGCCGTGGCACTGATCCCATGCTTTGAGGCCAAGCTTTGAATTCATCCTTGACAAAGATGAACAAGTTCTCTTCTTGTTTTCCCTCCCTCTGTAAAACCCTAAATGCATTGATTGATGGCCAGCGAGGCGTACACAGAGTGCTAGAGGCTGAGACACTTTGCCTGCGGCTCACTGTGATTTTCTCTGCTTTTCAACAACTACCAGTAATAGTTGTCATTTTATTAGACTTGCCTTTTTGTTTTCTACTTTATGCTGTGTATCGTACTAATTTAGAAAATGAAATCAAATGAAGTGTAATTCTGTCCTTGTATATATTAGTGGCCAAAATTCCCATTTACTTCAGAGTTACCAGAATCTAGTTCCCAGTAATAATGCTTCCATACCTGTAAGTAGCCCCCACTGGCTGTGAAGGACTGAACAAGTCACAAAGAAATTAAGGGTTACTTCCATTATTATTTTTGCAGGCCTCAAAATCCATCAGTTATTCTGAGTCATTCTGAGCTCGAACTTTTTCAGAAGAGTGTTACAGCTTACTTATTTTTGAGGTTTCATGATGTACATTGGTAAACTTAGCAAATGTGTCTTTTAGAATGGATTAGCTGAAGCAGATGTTTAATAAAATGGTGTGATGTTTTTATTCTTCCACAGCTGGCGCTGACTTTACCTGTTTTGGGATGGAGCAGAACCTACCTTATTTAAAAACAAACAACAAAACTTCCAGCTTTGAATGGGCATATTGAAATGCAAATCCATCTTAAAAGAAAAAAATATCCAGTGTTAAATAAAAGTAATAGCAATACAAACACTGAACAGCCTACAAAGCATACCTAACCAGCCTGCAGTTCAGGTGGTGAATTAACTAAATTGGTTGTTTGTATTGTTATTTCCAGAGTATTTGAAATGTTTGTTCAGAAACAGTGGCTAGCTAAGATAATAAATAAGTAAATAAATACCTTCCAAATTGCTGAGAATGATTAACTATCAAAAAAACGGAAATTCATTTCCGTTATATAAAAAGACACCCATAGCTTTGTGTTGATTGAAGTGAAACTGAAATAAAGAAAAGTACTTTTTACCAAACGGATCTTTAATACACATTTCTTTACTCTTTTTCAGTGAAAGAACAGAAAATGAAGCTCTAATAAGGTAAGAATTTGTTATTCCACTTTAGTAAAATATTCAAGTCAATTGTACTTAATTTTTATCAAACATGCTAAGCATTTCAGAGCGGATCCTAGATACAGTGTGGGTCAGTATGACAAAACACAAATTAAAAAAGAAAGAAGGTAATATTGCAGAATGACTCAAGTGACATTTGTCGATTTTTTTATGGTTACTGAGCCAGTATTTTATCTCTTAATCACAATAAGATACCTGCATAGATTTGGAAACTTCTTTTTGCCCGTGGAAAATTTACAGGTAATTATTTTTCTTCAGACTTTATAAATTTCGCTACTCAGGAAATTAAAATGTTTGTTTGTAAAGAGAACTTTCTTGCAGTTTGAAAATGAAACATTAGAATATATGCTGATGAGTAACTTGTAACAGATTTTTGGTTTATGAGATATGGTGGTCAGAGTTTATGAATTACACAGGTAATTAAATGGATCTTTAGAGAAGGAGCAAATTCGTCTAGGAGTAAATATTTTCTCCTCTTCCACATGACATGATTCAAGCTGCATTCTGGAAGTTGATGCTGTATGTACCTACTGCTAAGCAAGAGACAGAAAGTGCTCTTTTTGTTTGTTACCAACTAGAAGGGGCGTTTAAAAAATGGGGTTTTAATCTTTTTATTTCTTTCATCACTAGTGAGGATGCTGACTTTCATGTGCTGCACTATCTAAAGCTGTATGCTTAGACTGTGAAGCAGCAATGTCAAATAATTTATAATCAGGTGTGTGACAGCAAGTTGTTCAGCCAGGCAGCTGCAGTAGGAACCTGTCCAGAGCGTAACAGAAATATGCGGTTACTTTTCAGTCACTGGTTTTCAGGTAATTTCCTCAGTTTTTGTAGCCATTCATGGGATACTGAGGAAGGGAAGTGTTATTAGTAATTGTTTTCCTTTTTACCCATGTTTGTCTGAATTGTTTTTTATTGGTTGTTAAAGTAAAAGCTTTTGGGGTTATGTGGACTCTGTGCACCTATTTCAAGTCAAACATCTTCCAAACAGAAGTGTGATTAAAAGGAAGGGGTTTTAGACCTGCTGACATATTAAACCAATAAAACTTGATACATCTGCGTGAACTGTGTTCCATATTTCCAAGGGACATCTTTGGAATAGGGAAGAGGGAGGCTAAGGAAAAACAGTTAAGCTATGCAAAATGTAAACTGTCTGAAGCCACAAGTGAGTAGAAATGTGAAATATTAGTGGAAAAAAACAGAAGCGTTGTGAAAAAGCAATGAGGTGTCATATCACATTTTTTGTTGCGGAAGGTTTGAAGGTGATGTTGTAAATAGCAGACAACCTAGCTTTGGATATTCTTGCTGTGTATTGGTACACGGAGTGCATGTGCATGTGCACGTATTTGCAGTTACAAAGGTGTGTGCATACATAATGTATCTGAGAGACAGCAAGATGCGGCTGTTCTGCACCAGGTCCGTGCAAAGGACTGAAAGCCCTTCTGTCATACAGTCAGCTAAGGAACTTTAATGTGTTGAGAATCACATGGGTAGTACAGGGATTTAGTAAATGCCAGAGGAAATTCTCGTTCTGAGCAGTCTTTGTACACTGATCTCATCAGCGTCCACGATCCAGAGAGGACACAAGTCCTCCTGTCTCCTCACCAGGATTCAGCCATACAAGAACTGGCCAAATGTTGCAAAAACGAATTAAGCTCTCTCTGTTGTTAGTTGATCACCTAGCACAAGAGAGCCTTATGCGGAGCTCCTGTATGCTACAGCAATATAAACGTCTAAGTAATATGTGTAAGTAATATAGCATGACAGCAGTAGTGGAAATTTACTCATTTTGTTTCCCGGAGTCACAACTGGAAGTAGTTTAGGGTACATATTGTACGCTCCGGGATTCCTGCCTTGGCAGTGCCTGCAGAAGTACTGGCTCATTCTGTTAACAGGATTTATAAGTGATTTTGATGTAGTAGAAAACCACCTGCCATAGGCCATTGATTTCTTTATGAGTTAACTGCAGTATTTAGGAACTAATGATCTGGTTGGAGCTTGAATTAATCAATTAAGTTAGAAGGGAAACCCTCCAGATTGCAGTGCTATTTCTCCCAAATTTTGAGGTCTTACAAGCGCATTACTGCTATGAAAGCTGGGAAAACTTATTAAAGATCTTCAGTGCCTTCTTCTTGTACTTGAATTGACTTTTCTCTTTTAGTCTATATAGTCAAAAGCTATCTGTAATACCACCAGGAAAAATAACCCCCAGCAGCTGTGTGCGTTGGATTCAGGAATCTCTGTTTTGATGTGCCAGGCAGGCAAACTATTTATCTCAAGTCAGAGAATTTCGGGGTGTGATGTGGTTAATATCTAAAAATATCTATGTAGGGAGATAGGATAGGGCTCCAACAGACAAAAACACAGCAAGATAAGCAAGTTCACATTGGAAATACGATACCGTAGGTGTAATTAACCATTGGAAATGCTTAGAAAGGAATGTGGTAGATCACTTAGAGTAATTAAATCAAGATTAGATCTCTTTCTGAAATATCTTCTAGTAGAGTTACAAGTTCTTGTGCTTTGTAAAGAAATTGCTGCGTGAGGTATTATGGCCTGTGCCAGGCAGGAAGTCAGACCAGATTACCATAATAGTTCCTTCAGGCCTTCTAAATCCACATATCCATGAACAAAGGCTCTTATGTGGTACAGGCAGCCACAGAATTTCCAAAATCATCGCTGAAGCAGCTCACTCTTGTTTCAGTGGTGACTTACCGTGATCCATTGAAAGGCTGAAAAGTCTTTGAGCAGATCCATGAAGAAGCTCCGTGGTGGGTACAGTGCTGCTGAGTTGACAGGTTTTGCATGCTGCATTGATGCATGATAGCAATGAACCAGTTTCTGCTATGGTTTGAGTAGATGCATAGTCCAAAGGCACTTTTTTTTTTTTTAATAAATCTTCTAGTATTCCACTGGCTTCCTTAGTAGTTTGCATTTGTATTAAGATCACTGAAAAGTAATAATTTATATATGATGTTTATTGAATCCCTTCTGTGATATAAACTAACATCTTGAATAAACTCAGGTTTTTTTTCAGTTATACTGTGAGCATAATGCCATCTTTAAGGTAGGGCTTTCTGTAGTGAAGTGCTGTATCTGAAATCTTAATATCCATATGAGTAGCAAGGGCAGGGTAAATTTCTAGTAGATTATACAGAATTCCTAATACAAAGTAATTTGCTCTCCCCCAAACTGAAAAAGAAATAACCTGTGTGTTTGCTCTGGAACCTGCATGGAATACTGGTGGAGTGTGGAGGGTGCTCGTCTTTCAGTTCTCATCTGCTACAGGGAAGTGCATCCTTGTTTTACCGGATAAGAGGCAGCAGATCCTTTTCAGAGAAAATACTTAAAAACAGTTGATCAAAAAGTAGTTCTTTACTAGAAGAAATACTGTGTTCTGTGAGCAAAAATACTGTGAGCAAGGATAGCTCTGAGTCCTTTTTGTTACTTTGGTTAAATCATTAATTTTAACATCCAACATTAATTGGGGATTACTGTGCAAGATACTGCAAGTGGAAAAATCCATCAAGTTGGGATCAAAGTGATGTCATCCTACTGCACCTATATAGCACAGCATCTATTACAGATTGTAGATGTAACTCCTCAGTAATAGGACAGAAGTAATAACTGAAAGTTATGTTTACCATATGTGTGTGTAAAAAATAGTTCAGGAGCATTTTCATGTCATCCTGACTGTTTAAAAACCTGCAAAAAAAAGCTGTTCTGTTAAACCTTCAGAAGCTAGAGCTCTCCAGGGTAATTCGATGGAGAGCCCAGGCATAGCAGAAGATTTTGTGTCCCGATGCATGTGATGCCGACAGGTGGTGGGCAGCCTGTACCTGGCTTGTTCCTGTCCTCTGACCATCCCTGCTGCTCCCCCTTCCTGGAATAACCCCATAACCCTCTCATATGTTTTACACGTGGCTGTAGGACAGGCAGAGCAATGGCATCCCCTATTAACTGTGATGGCAGACGGGGCAGTCTGGTGCAGTGCTGGCACGCAGGTGCCTGTGGTGGTGCACCTGAATTAGGACTGCTCTGGGGTGACGAGTACGAAGACCTGAAGCATCATCTTCCTGCGACTTCTGCTGTCCCTGTTTGATAGAGGTTGACTTTGGCACCTGCAGTTTAAACTAGAATTATAAAAATTACTAGACCAAAACAAAAGAAGAGCAAAAACAGAGAAGAGAAATGCCATTGCGCTTGATAATCCAAAGCGAAGTGGATGAGATGAGTAAGTCTGTGTCTCTGCACATGGAGGCTACACCCGCTTTCACAGACTTTCAAGGAGAAGGGAAAGGTTAGGTACGGATGAGAGGCTGGAAAAGGATGAAAAGGTGAATTACCCTTGCTGATAGGTATGGGATTCGCAGCTGTGGTGAGGTAGAAAGGAGAGAAAGCTTTGGTTAGTCAGGACTCAAACATGTTTGGCTGTTTGCTGTGAAGTAACCGTTGTGATTTTTTAGTATGATATTTTTTTATGCACAGTCTATCTTGAAAATATACACACCTGTGGTTTTCACAAATTCCCGATAGCCATAATACCGGCTGCGGAGAGCATTTCAAAACAAACTTCAGGATGTCTTTATTCATGGGTTTTTGCTACCACAGAGTCACTCTTACTGGCTACCTCAGTTAGGAAAAGGAGGGGAGGAGGTTGTGCCATGGGAAGAAAATTGCTGTCTCTGTTAATAAATGTATTTGAGCCATCAAATCACTGCTGTTTTCTTCTGTGTGAAAGCTCATGGCTAAGTTATTTAATATAAAAGAAAAGAGTCTTCCATAACACAGAAGAAATTCCTCTACTGGACAGTGATACATGAGGCTGCAAAATTAATTTCGGGTATCATTGAGAGCTTCCATGTCATTTCTTTTGGTTCAGGCAATACTGTGAAAGCACTCAGACGACAAAATGAGGAGCTGTACTGAGGTCTGGGGAGTTCCTTTGGCTCATTTCCAATGTACTGCTAGCCCAGATTTTTGTATTTATTTTGAAGAATGGTGCTTCCATTAGAAGCTCAGTTTTACTGCATTTAAAAGCTGTAGAATCTTGTGTCCTGTACTTTGTTTACTTAATAACCCCTGTACAAGAAGCTACGATTCTGTCTGGGGAGCTGCCTGTTCCCTTCCAGGAAATAAACGTACCCCTTTTATTTTTAATCCCCACGCTGTGTTAGAGCACAGTTCAGCGTGAAGAAGTGCCCTGGTGCTTACACTGTGTTGGCAGTGTCTGCTCAGATCAGAGTTAAGCGTGCTCTGCTCGCTGTTGCGTAACGCCGCAGAAAGTGTCGATTCAGGGAAATTCGGATGCCGTGAGGGAACGAGAGCATCGGGAACGTTCCCTCCTGCTTAATGGAAACGTGGCTTTTGGCGACGAGTGCGTTTGAAAAATAGCAGATTGTGCCTGTGTGCTCATTGACTGAGTCCAACCTGAACACCACGATGATGTTAAAATCCCAGGGCACCGGGTCCTGCAGCTCGGTACAGCCCTGGGAGGACGGCCCTGGCTCCCATCGTGGCAGCCTTCAGAAGATTGCTTCTGAAAAACTGACGGGCTGGCCAAACAGATAAACTCCCATCAGCGGGAGAGGCAGCCCGCTGTTGGTTTGCATACGTCTGCTTCGTTTGGCCGTGCGGGTCATCCCACTGACTGCAGTGGGCTCCTAAAACCTGCCCGTGTCGTGGAGAAGAGGGGCAGGTAGGACAGCGGGCACCGTGTCAGAAATCCGGTTTGTCTTTTGGCACTGTGGAAATAGTCTTCTCTCCTGGACCTGGTGGAAGGGTGGGCTGCTCACGTAATTCTTCTCCCTTTGTCATTTTACACAGTAGTAGCCCCCTTCTTTTATTCAAGAGGGATCCTGGTTATTACAGGATATTTCAGACTATTGTATGCTAGTACTAGCACTAGTCAAAGCCTTCTGATGAAAAATATATATTACTGTAAAAGTGTGTGAGAATGTGGCCTGTCCTCTGAAATGCCAATTCAAATGTGCAGCTTGTTACAGCCAGATGATTTAGAAGGTAAAGTAAAGGTTGAGAAAATCAATGCTGGGCTGAAAATCGTTAGTCCTGTTCTCTCTAAGCAGTATGTACCCACTCCCTGCATTTCTGCCACTTTTAGGGTCTGAGACTCCATAGAAGGCCTGCTTAGAAGCTGCTGCAGATCTAAATGGTGTTGGCTAGATCTGCTTTTAGGTCATTCTCATTCTATGGAGCAAGCTTTGGTTCTGTAGTTTCAATTTCCTCCTCTGTGGCTTTAATCCAGCACTCTTCCTTTAATTACATCCTATATACACTTGTCCCTTTGAGTCCTCCAGCCCTCCCCCTCTGCAACTTCAGGGTCTGAGTTGTTCACACTGTTGTGTGGGAGACTTAATGTGAATTATTTAATTTTGTCAGTCGAGGTAAACAGACAGTAAAAACATACGCTGCAGCACAAAGTGTTCTCTAATCACTTATTTGACAAGTGCATTTTAATTATTTAGCATATCTTGTAAAAGTAATGAAGCCCTAGTAACATGAGACTTAACACTCTGCTATTAAATTTTCCCTGGGAGGTGAGAAAAGACTGCTGTATTTTTGGGTGCAAATTGAGAGCCTGCAAACTAATGAGGTTCGACTAAGAATACGTAAAAGGGGCCGGAACCTCTCAGTGCTTCTTAATAGTTTCGGTAATAGGTAGTAAATCCAAGAGCATCCCACAGTTAGACAAGATTCTGCCTGTGTTGGCAAACCAGAAGATACCGTCTGATGCCTTGCCAAAACAAAACAGAGTTTTCTTGGCCCAGCTGTAGTTTGACTGAATGTATAACTCAGTAAGAGGAAAAGCCGTAAGTCACAGCCTTGCTGAAGAGGTATCATTCAAAATAATTTTCTGTAGCATGATATAGTTCATGTTTCTGCAAAATAAATATTTAATCAGAGCTAATATTTTTGGTTCCCTCAGGCAGTGAGAGATGTGGAAGTTCTAACTTTTTACTCAAGTAAGTGCAAATGCAGTCTAGCAGGAAGTTCAAAGTAAAATGCATACCTATCCTAGGGTTTCTGAAAGTGAACTGGAGGTGCAGCCAGCCAAGATGGATGGCTAATTCTGTTACTGACGAAGAACAATTTATCTTGAAGTTAAAAAGTACTCCCCCCTCCAAAAAAAAAAGTGGTGGTGGGGGCGGAAGAACCCCAAAAGATAATGAAAACCAAATTGCAAGCAAGCATGCCTGTTTGATTGATTCGGGTAGTGTGATGAACTAGGTCAGTTAAAATGCAAAAATCCCAAACATATGCAAAAAAAAAAGTCACAAAATGCAAAAATCACTGTAAAAATCCCAAACATAAATACAGTCTCAAATGCTGTTCTTGCCAGTTACAAAGCAGCCTCCCCATGCCAACCCCACGCCTGACATGGAGGGTGCACAGTGAATCTCTTGTGGTATCCTGGGCTCTTTATTTAGAGGCCCCACTCGCAGGATGTTGTGCACAGGGTGTTGTGCTTCTGGTCCGAGCTGTTCCCCAAAGAGCTCTGGGTGCTGGTGCAGGCTTTGGAGATGGCTTCCTACAAAAGCTTCAGCTCCCCACATCTTCTTCAGACAGGAGAATGGGAGACGAGATGTAAATTTCTTGTTCCTCCTGTTTTTTGTTTTTGTATTTTTTTTTTACTGGGAATTATTTTGTTTGCAGAGGGAGCAAGGGCTGAACAGAGTCCACTGTATTTTTCCTATAAACATGCTGCTGACAGGCTCCTTCTGCAATTTTCCCTTCATCTGTGAAAAGGTAGGCTGCAGAATACTCAAGAAACAGTACAAGCTCTTCCCCTGTACCATGACGGGCAGGCCTGTATTTGTAATGAATCAGGCTTGAGGCAGTTGTCATGTTTGCATTTAAGGAAACTTACCAGACACATCTGTCCATTAATGCTCTCCCTCCCTTCTGATCTGTTAGAAGCTTATTCCCATCCTTCTGGCCATCACCATCTTTCACTGCCCTTTAGTAAATTAATTTAGAAACCAATCATCCCTTCTTTGATTTAATAAGAACAGGAAAAAAAAACAAAAAGCAGAAGGAAGGGTAAAATAATAAAATTTCAGGGAGGGAAATTGTACACTCTGAACTTGCACTTGAAGTGCATGTGCACATTGTAGAAAGTTAGCACGTGTCCATGGAGGTCACCCAGAAACCAAGGAGGATGTTCGCTGCCACATCCGACTGTCACCACAGAAAAGAAGTACCGAATTTTTGCTGACTAGGAGGTCAGGTTAAAACATTTCTTAGGCCTTTAGTTATAGTAGATGTGTAGTACTGAGAGAAAATCCTGTTGAGCAGTTGTGACAAGTTTAACATTTCTGGCTTCCTTTATGTTAACACAGTAACCATACACACTGTTAGTCTCACCCCTCACTGGGGCTGATGCTGCGTGCCTTATTTCTGACAGTTCCAGAGCGGGTTTGTAAATTGCAAATGCATGCAGGGTAATAAAAAATTAATTGTAGAGCCACTTTAACACAAAGTGACACTGCTAGCCCATCAAGATTTCCTAATAAGTAGCCACAACACAGATGTTCTTTACCACATAATTTCTTGAGATATGGGAAGTCGTATTTTTCTGGCAAAATTGTAAAATTAACTGATGGGAAGTTACTGGGATTTATGGGAAGAGCTCCAGCTTAGCTGGCAGAAAAAGGTAAGTGAAAATGGCAGGGAGTGCTAACTTCTCTCAACAACCTCTCCTCAGCTGGAAAATGGCAGGCTGAGCCTGGCGGCTCCCATTCTGCATGCTTATACTCTATATTCTACATTTCTGAAAGTTTTTGAAAGGTAGAGCTTTCACATATAGGAGGATGTGAAAGTTAAACAAGAGCCTGATGTAAAATGTGTTAACATTCATAGTTCTGTTTGAATGTTATTATTCCCTGCTTCCTTGAAATAAAATTAAAACAGAACTTGTGCTGATTTGTTGTTCTTACGGAATCCTAAAACTTGGTTCTGGCTGACATAGCATCTTACTCATTGTGTCAAAGCCTTTGAGATCCTCTTAACTCTTTCTGTCTTCCTTAGAGTGCCAGTAGAGTTTGCTCAGGCTAATTCTTTAATTAAGTGGAAATTACACAAATAGGAGTTATTTTACACTCATGCTTATGTAATGAGATAGAGCTGCACAGCTGACCAGAAAACAGTCCTTCGCTGCTGTTCTCAATTCCAGCAGGTTTTTCACTTCAAGGGCTTTTTACACTTCCTCCTAGTTTTTATGCATCATTTTATGTGTTTGAACTGAAATTCTGAGAAGAGAAAGGAAAATGAACCATGGACATGAAGAAATGTGCAAGGACAGATTGTGAGAGAGATTTCCTGTAGGAGAATGGCATGGAGAAAGCAGTGCTGTAGGAGTGGTTTAATCAAAAAGCACCAGTTAGAGCTGCTTGGGATGGTAAACTGTCATATAGGAAAAATTAGATTAACTGAGACAGAATGCATGTCAGGAGAGAGGAGTTTCATTGGACTGGAAAAGCCTTCCCTAGGGACAGTAAGTGGCATAGTTTTCCAAAGAAAGTGTCCCTATTCTTTTGGAATTGAAAACTCAATTGAATAAATACTAGAAAATGTAACTCTGAAATCTGCAGTGTTAGAGGCGAGCAGGGTCTGAGCAGAAAGCCTGCTTCACCTCTGTCTTCTCACTTGGTTGAGACAGCTCCACGAATCTAGTTCAGACTTTGGATAAAATCATAAGGTATGTTTTCTCCCTCCCTCCCTCTCTCTTTTCCCTAAATGTTATTATACTGCAGCTTGGCTCTGTCCACATAGGCTGGAGCAGACTGTGTTGTAACTTGCTTCAGCCGCCACTGAATTTAACAGCTTTTGGCTTTGTAAGCGGTGCCTTAGGAGAACTCTTGCTCATCTGTTCCCTGAGCCAAAGGAAAACTCCTCCAGTAGCTTTCCCAGTGTTTTCTCTTGCTGGAACACATAGTTACCAATTGCTAGGTGAAGATACACTACTTTTAATCATCTTTTGTTTTTGTGTTTTCTGTTTGTCCAGCTGACGTATTTTGAAACATACACTTTGACTGGAATGGTGAAAGAGCCCTTTCACAATGGATTTTTTTTCTTTTTCCCATATTCCACACAGTTAAATTCTTCCACTGGTGGGAAAAATGCTTTTCCTTGATGTAAATGTGTGGCAGGTAGCTGAGTACTCATATAGCCATTCAGATTTCCCTGTTAAGTATAATTCTTTATAATATTTTTCATAACAAAAGGATTTATCTTTGGAATCTTGTTCAGGAACTTCTTTACACAAGCGTATCTGTCGTTCACTATTGGTTCTTAGGAAATCAGATCCTATTGGCATTTAGTCTGTAGCTAGAAAAATGTCTGCTGGGAACTTCTTAAATAGGACGGCAATAAACATTTGGATTATATTTTGCAAGTACAAATCACTTGCAGATATTTGCATATTCATTTATTGAATTTCAACTTCCACCTAAGGTTAGATGAGACATAAACAATTAAATAGCACCTCTGGCAAAGCATTAGTCAAGAGAGCCAAAGACATACTGGGAACTCAGAGAAAGGTTTCTGAAGTTTTAGAAGGAATTGGGACAGGCTTACACTTTGATTCATCTCCACAAATGTGATATCAATTTGGAATTGATGACTTAGGCTTTCACTCTGATATACATTATTTTTTAGAAATATATTTAGAAATATCTCTGTCCAAAAAATATTCATTGTAGCATTGGGCAGACGCAGGGACTGTACCTTGGTCTGCATCGCTACAGGAAAGAATGACTGTAATTTAAAGCCAACTAAAAGATATAAAAAATTCATTTTATTTATTTATTTATTTATTTCTAAGATCTATGGATCAGTCTCCACATTGTGCTTTGTAGTAGAGGTCACTGATAAATCTGATGTGCTGGAAAAGTGTTAATAGGTTTTCTCCAGCTGTTGAGGCAAGGCCAGAGCAGTCGGGGGACGTGTAAGACTGGCTGTACCTCCAGCCTGACATTGATCAAGTCTCAGGATATTTCCGGGCAAGAAATGTCTAGCAGTTTCAGCTTTCCTGGTGGTTTTATGATGATTCAAAGGGAGAAAAAAAAAAAAAAAAGCTCTTCAAGCTCATTTTCATTGATAGCCTAAATCAGCTTCAGGCAGAGGTCTGCTGAGGCCAGTAGGCCAGAGTATAACACTGTGCTGTGCTGGCCTTCCAGAGGTGTGGGGGGGGGTGTATTCTTCGCCTGCTTCGTTTTAGGAAAGTAGTTGCAAAAACTGTGAGAGAAAATTAATGTAATTAATTATAATTAGCATGGTGTTTATAGTGGATACATGTTCCAAAATGTGTAACAACAGTGAAGGAGATTTCATAACTTTCAGGAGCTGTAGATTTACAGGAACAATTAGATGAGTTAGGCCAGCCTCAAAAATCTTTTGAACTTGTCCATTTGTGTCTTTTGAAATCCTCCCAGTTACTGACAATTAAATTTGATGCCTAGATGCTTGTTTACATAAAAGCAATCAGCACACTCTTTCTGTTTGTGTCTCAGTGTGTCGTATTTATTTAGCAGCATTGCTGGATTTTAAGTTCTGGAGATGAACCAAAGCGCTATGGGCACGAGGCTTTCCTGCATTTCATTCTTTGTCTTTTCGTGCACATGTGGATATGCACTGAAAATGAAGCTGGTAAACTCTCAGTTTTCAAACCAGAGTTTTGTCTGTTTTTATTATATAGTCATAAGGTTCTCAAGAGATGACACTCTGCTTTGTAGTTTGTTCTTTCACATCCACATGTCCTTTGAAAATCTTACTAGTTCTAAAAAATCTGTATTGTTTCAAGGGAAAAGACCAATATAGGACGGTTTAGATTATATGATCCACTCTGTAATATGGTTTCACACTTTGACAGGAATGATAAAGGATTGTAGTCAATACTTTGATATGCAAAAGATATCCTTGTTAAGTTCTTAAAGTAGATTTTGTTTTTAGCCACATGCTTTTGCAATCATTTCCAATTTTGCAGAAGATCCCAGTGAGTATGGTCTGTATCAGAGGTTCATGTTAACTTCTGTTCTATTGTACAGGCGTGAGGAAGTACCTCTTATGACCTGTCCTCTTAGGAGAAAATGAAAATTACTCAAACTTTGTTAACCTCTGACATGAAATTCCTACTACTGCTTCTTTCATTTCTTCCATTGAGGATGGATCCATTTTTACTTAAGTTGTAGCAAAGCTACGCATTCAAGAACTCCTTCCCTACATGGTGATTACACTGCATTATTTTCCTTTCACTGTATATACATCATTTTTCTTGCAATTTTTGGGAACTATTTGCAGTCGTTAGTGGTTTAAACTTCTTGTAGCTAAACGATATGAAAGATATTTTCTGCCTTTGGTCACAACCAAAACCTTTCACCTAAGTGAGCTTAGTTTAGGCTGGGCAGATGACTGCCTTTGAGAGGTGGCCAAAAGTTTAGAAAGTCCGTGGCCAGAGGAAGCAGGCAGTGCTTAATGAAAATTCAGAGTTTGTATGGGTTTTGTCTGGGCTTTCTTTTTCCTTGAAGGCAGAGACAAGGAAGGATGTGCAATGATGCAGCAGCAAATGAAGCATAGCAGAGAAAACACTGAGACTGGATGCAGGAACAGAAGGAGATTTTCTTTCTTCGGTGGTACCTGATAAGATCTATTTTTACATAGAAATGTCACCTGACAGAACTCAGGGGAGAGGATATCCACGTAGTCTAGATGCAGCTAGAAACAGGGAGCTGAAGGCATGAGAAAAGAGGAGAAGCAGTCGAGGTAGCCTGAATGCACAGCTGTATTTAAAAATAGCAGTTGGAAGGAGGGGGTCCGTGAGGAAGACGACTGTGGATGCATGTGGCTATAACCACAGCGTAAAGACAAACACTAATTGGCGGTGTGGAAATCGTGTGAAAGACAGACTTGTTATGATGGAGAACTTGTGAGAAAAAGGCTGAAACAGATGACAGCAAAGCAGAAGAGTGGCACCAGAAAAAAAGGATAGCAAGATGGAGATAACTAGAGACCTGAGGCTGAGGAGGTACAAGTATGCTCTTAAGGAGCTAGGGGGAGAGAATACTTAAAAGATGGTTGGGCTGCAGCTGGGGAAAAAAACAAAAAACAAAACAAAACAAAAACAACAGAAAACAAAAGAAAACAACAGATCTGGAATCCCTAACAGTATGGGGAATAGACAGATGTTTGTGTCTGAACCCTCCATTTCTTTAGGTGGAGAGAAAGATCTGTCAGCAGAACATAGCTAGAGGAAAGAGCAATGTTTTCTAGGACGAAGAAATACCATATTGACATAAAGCCAAAAAGGTCCTGAAGAAGAATCTTTAGACAAAGATCTCAGCATCCCTGTTGGAACAGGACAAAGATTAATGTGCCAAGCCAGAGAAAAGCTCTCCTAAAAGCTGTGACTGTTGTGTTATCAGTACAATTATTTTGATCCCTAAGAAGAAAAGTGAGAGAATGACAAGCAAATTAAGACCTACAAACAACTATGAAGAACTTAGGGTCATAACCTCTTAATATCTACATTTATCATACATCATATTAATATCACACAACAGCCATGTCTGTACTGGTAAATTAAGGAATGCTAGGAAGCATTCCCAGGACCTGAAAATTGATTGTACCCACTGTTATCTGTTCCTGGCATAGTATTGGCCTATATCTGCCGGCACTCACCTGAACTATTCCCAGTAAAGTCTGAAAGTTATCTTGGGATTATTCTGGATAGGCAGTTTGGAAGCAACTGCCCTGCTCTGAAGGGTGAGAGAATTTAATAGCATGGCACCTTTCTGTGCCAGCTGGCCTCAGCAGTCTTGGGCATGTTTATTTTGCTTGCAGAAATATAGAAGTAAATGGCTCCCTTCAGTAGATGCAATTTTTGGAAACTTAGGGCACTGACTGTTGTGGGTGCAAGTTGTGACAGTCAGTAAATAGGATTTACTAAAAAGGTTACTGAACTGAGATGTGGAAATGCTCTCTCAGATTTCCTTTTAATTTAGCATGGGGATATTATAGAAGAGCTAGTTAGAGAATATAAGCTTGGCTGAAGCATGAATTTGTTTTCATATACATTAATGCAATCATAAGCAAAAGTAGGTTCATAAATAAGGCTCTTTCTTACAGAAGAGCAAGTCGTGAAATTAAGGAAACAAGTTAGTGAGATTTGTAGGTAGTTAAGTTGGCTGGACTAAATAGCCTTGACATTTAAAAGTGGAGAAAATACTTTAAAAAATACATACTTGAAATGTATCAAAACAAGGGGAAGCTCCAGACTGAAGTAGGTAAGTAATGTGGCCCCCTAAGAAGATAAATATATATCTGGATGGAACAGGGGTAAGGTGAAGACAGTGGAGGTGTGGAAGTTTTATAGTGATTGTAGAGTAATGTACAAAATGAAATTTCATGTGCTGCATTTTATATAACTCTGGGTTTAAAGTCAAGAAAACTTCATACTAGAACAGGTGCAGAAAGAAGAGTGTTTCTGAGAGCCTGTATTGTTGCAGAATAGACAAGAAAAGTGAAAACCAAGACATGCTAAGCCAGAATTAATAAATACATCAGGGAAGGAAGTGCTAGAGAGGAAAGCTAGTTAATTAACCTGAACAGTGCCGACACATTTACAAACTTCAGAATAACAATTTTCTGTTCTAGCAGAAAGCAGTCAGTTGATTCTGAAACTAAGTTAGATCATCCACGTTTCTGGAGGAGAAGCATACGCCTCTGTTGGCATTTTCTAAATGGGATCTGTTCTTAACCAGAAGCGCAGGCAGTGTTTTCTGAGGAACTTCAGGGATACACAAGAGAAGTTGCACTTTCTCTTCAAATATTGGAGCTTCTGAAGAGCCAAATACAACATCTTTGGAACAGACTGTGCAGGATATTTCAGTGGTTCTCCTCCAGCATGTCATCATCCTCTCACCGTGTATCCTGCTCTCACAGATCCTTTCTGCTTCAGCTCTGCCATTTAGATTTGCTCTGCAGCGAGTCGGTTTTGTACAGGCTCATCGTGGTCTTGCCATCACAGGTGCTGTGCTGGTAGTGTCCTGGATGACATCAGGTGTTCAGCTATTTTGGGAAATCAAGCCCACACAGCAAGTTTATCTGAAAGAGCTTATCTCTGGGCAATGTAAGTTGTGTCTGACTGTATCAAACTGTTGCATTAGATTTTTCATGCTGCGGTGTGTTACTGGAGCAGAATTTCATGGACAGCATTCAAAACAACCATCAGTGTAATGTTGTGAAATGTTTTGTTTATATGTGGCTGAACTTGAATGTGAGGTGATAATAATAACCCCAATTGTGATGGAAATTAATTTGAATGTCTTTTCTGTTTCTGTTGGCCTTTACGTGTTTCCATAAATACTGTATAGTTGAATGAATACCAGACTGATGAATGTGGAAGCCTGCCTGTCAGTGTTTCAAAGGGAAAGCTTTCAAATATAAATAGCCTTTAAAATATAAATAGTGAAATCTCCATACTGTATTTATCACTGACCACTTTCTTTTTCCTTTCATTGAGTCTCCCATTTTATTTTTAGTGATGCTTACTTAAAATAGTTTCTCAGCTTTCCTGTTGGCGATTAGAAGGCCACTCTGGAATCCAAGTAATTTTAAAGCCAGATGGTGAGTGTGGAAAGTGTTCCTTGCTTGAGCAGTGAGAGTTTGAAATCTTGTCTGTCCTTCTTTACTAAAGCATCAGTGTAAAGCGAAGCACATTTCTTCTCAGCTTTTTCCATTTGGTTGATTTCACATACATATTCTTGAGTTGGTTTCAGAATGTGATTCCAGCATTGTTCAAGACCTCTGTTTCTTCTTATGTTGATGCTATTCCCTTGCATATGTTTATAACTATGGTTTTAGTTGACTTGTTAAAGTCAACAGTCTTCACAAATTTCACTGTGTTGGCAGCCACCACGTTATTTATTTATTTTTTGGTTGGAATTCCATGAATTCTGGAGATCACCTCAGCTGCACACGAAGTAATCTGAAACGGTTAAAGTTTTGTTGGTTTGTGGGCTTTAGCTTGTTACAACTGCAACCTGCTGTCTACTTACCAATTGTGTTGTTACTTCTTTTTCCTCTTCTTTCTGTGCAATAATGTATACATAATTTTAAAGCAGGGTTCAATCTAGCATTAACCACGCTGCTGTTCGGTAGGGTTTGCAAGCCCAAGCTGATCTTCCATCATTACTTGCCTGAAGGGACAGCTAATGCATCACTTGGTTCTTTTCTCCTAAGCTGTCTGTTCAGGTTGAAGAAAGGTAAGTCTCATCAAGGACCAGCTGCCTTAAGCATCACGGTTTGCACTGAGGTTGCCTTGTTCCGTAGTTGTGCATCCCTACTCATCCTTCAGTACCTTCCCAAGTGGGTGGGAACATGGTCACCACGGCATCCTCGTGACAAGCAAGAGAAAGGGAGGAGAAAGTGAAGAGAAAATGGGATTTAAGGCCGGAAAGAGAAATTTGAAAGCCTACTAGCAGCTCTCCGTTGTATTTACAGCCCTTGAAAACACCAGCTGCCCATCCCAGCTTCTTAAGAATTTGGCATTTGGCATAATCTGCAGGCAACAGGCTGGCCAACACGTCTGCTGCTGAACTGAAGATACTACTGGCCCACCTGTTTAAGAACTAGCTCTAGCAGGGCAAGATGAAGTAATTGCATGGCAGCTTCACACAGAAGCAATGTTCACCAGACAGCAGTGCGTTCGGCCTGGTAGCTGGGCGTGAGGATCCACCCTGGAGTGATCCCAAAGAGGGTCATTCGGGGGGCCCTGGAGCACAGTGGTGCCAAGGCCTTTGCTTGGGTTTCCTGTGGCGTTTGTGGAGCTCCAAGAGCAGGGATCTGGGAGCTAAAAGTCGTTAGGATGAGAGACGACATTCTTGTCTTTGCCTGAGTCTGTGCTACTGTAGTCACCCCATGAGACCACTCGCACCTTGGATTCCTTGCATGTGTAGGGAGGCAAGGGAAGGAGCAGGAGTGTGTTCTGCAGCTGTGTTTGAGATGACCAGGATGCATTGCCTTTAGTCAATTAGGAAATCCCTGAAACAGCCAGCTGCTGCTCGTGGACTAAAGCTCTTTTCCTTTCCTTGTCGCGGGGGGAACGTTTTTCCTGCCAGTACACTGTCATAAAGATGCTTCAACTTTATATCTGAGCAGCTTGCTAATGCATCCTAGTAATGACAGGTAAAATGGTCTGGGTTCATGTGGCTCCTAGACTTTGGGGAATCATAGAATCATTTAATCATTGATCTTTATGCTTCAAGGCATGCCAGCATCTGCAAGCTTTTTGTTAGTTTTAAATGCGATTTGTGTAGTTTTATTTTTATACAGTGCCTTGGGATGCTTACTGTAGAAGGCTCTTAAAATAGGTATAGCTTAATGTGCTGCTCAGACTCCTCATTAATCTGCTTGTCTTCACTCTTACCCAGAGGTAAAATACAAAGCCTACGAAGTGAGGAGTCTGGAATAAAATGATAGAAAATGGGACTCTGAAATAAAGACATTTAGCACAGAGGACTCAGACTAGTGGTGGAGGAAACAGAACAGGATGTTCAGAAAGTCCAAGCCCTTTGGCATGAATTAAGGAGCTTGGAACATAAGCAGGGCTACAGTGAATTTGTGAAACAATGTTTGTCTTCCTAAACTGAATGCTGGAAAGCGTCCACTTCACACTTCTCCTTTGCCAGCGCCCTGATATCTATTGTAGCACTCATCTTCTGGCTTCTTTATTTTCAGAGAAAAATTTGACTTTGTGTTTAGAAGTTATTTGTGCTTCCCGCTTTCTTCTGGTATTAATATGATCTTCTTGTGGCTATGGAACTAAAATTTGGAGTCCCGGTCTTTGTCCCTGCCGCACGGCACTGTTCCTGGTGTTTGTGTTTTACTGCAGCAATGGGCTTGAGAGGCTCCGCTTCCACTTCGCTTCATGAGGGCTTCGTCTGCATTGGAAAATCAGCAGGCCCAGGGCTTATATTTGAGTATTACATTTTGATTGCCCATATTGTTCAATTTCTAGCACACCCCATGACAAGGTTTTGGCCTGTGCCAACAAGGACGTTCCCAGATGACACTTACGGTGCGAGTGGGGGAGAAGGACACTAAGGGAGACCTTACTGAAAAGGTAACTGTGTTTTGGAGGGCAGAGGAGTTTAGGCGTATGGCATTGAGCTGGCCGGATCCCCTGAACATCTGGATCCTGATGCCTGTTACGTATTAGACCAGTCTCTCTCAGGCTTAGCGTTTGAGGAGGATGCTGCAATGCAAGCTTCTGCTTCCTAACCGCACTGCTAGCGCTGTTAGCAGCAGCAGTGTCGAGCCGCCGCCGCCTCCTCCTCCCCGTGGGCCATCTGCTGAGGCTTACAGCACCGCTTACGTAGCACCAACATCTTTTCTCTTTGAATAAGAGCTAGAACAGGGGCACGGCTCAAACTTTGTGTCAAGCTTGGGTGAGTTTTCCAGAGCGTGGTCTTCCATAATGCAGCTAACTTGCAGGCAGAGATACAGCAGTGGCTCACAAAGCTGATGTTGTCACAGGCCCACAGCAGCAACTAAGATAAATAATTACTGCTGCGGTATGTATGTGTTTACTTATCACACAGGGACACAGTTAATTGCACATACAGATCATACGTTTGTTTGCACACATGGATCTTTTTGAACCTCACACCCATAGGTTCATTCTTCAGGTTTGGACGGGAATGCTGTATGGGAACATAGGTGGTGGTTACGTGTCTCTGTGGGATTGCCAGTTTGTGAAGACCTCAGCGCTGCAGATGCTTTGGCTGAGCATGTTCTTCCAAAAATTGCTGTATAGGCTATACCTTTACATGTGATACTTGTTACAGTCCTGTGTTGCTCTCTTTCTTTGTTTCCTGTTGTCTCAGTTGTTAGCTGGAAACGCAGAAGTTACTAAAACCAAGGTCTCCCTCAGTCAGTGTTGAAAATGTGTTTTCATTAGTAGTACATGGCGTGCTACTAGAGTGCACATCACTAGTAGCTGTAGGCTGTTGTCCGGAAAATTATAGGACTGGCTGCACAGTGAACATGTATTTAGTATCAAGATTTAAGCTCCTGAGCTGGTTTTTGGTGCCCGTGGAGCAGCGTTGTAAGAACCCCTGCTGAGTCACTGGACGAACCAGTATAGCTCTTCTTTGTCACGGTGCTTTCTGTCCAGTGCTGCTGTTGTGGGGATTAGAGATGCTGAGCAGAAGGGATTTTGTTGTGTCAGTGCTAGGTGAAATGATGGCCTGGTGAGCGCTTTTTTGAAGCCACAGTGGCAACAGTCATGCAGAAGTGAAAAGGGAGAGCTTCAGAGAGGTGCAGAGCCAGGTATATATAAACCATGTTTGCAGTTGTTGCCAGTTTATGTTCTGCTCTCAGTATTTATTAGCTGAAGAGATGAAAAGTCAATCTGGAAGGGATTGTGCTGACTACAAGTTTCTGTAGCCCTTGGTGGTGCCAGCTGCAAAAATAGGCGAATCTGGCTGCAGTGGCAGGGCGTGACTGGGCAGCTCCAGTGCAACTGCTGCCCCGCGGGGCTTCGGGAGGTTTTGGCTGGCAGCCGTGAAATGCGTCTCCCGGGGGAGGACAGTGTTGCAAACAAACCTTGCCCTTCCCTATCAGTGAATTCCTTTGGTAGTAGGCTGGCACCCGAACATCTAAACATATTCATGACAGAGATGCAGCCAGTTTCTTTTTTTTCCACCCCCCGTCTTTGAGATGGGGACGGAGGTTTTACATTGTTTTCGTTGATCCGTATCTCCCGTATGACTCTTCAGAAGGTCTCATTATAGCAGCCACTCATTAGTGGTGGCCGTGTACCTGGCTGAAGGCCCGGTAAAAACACGTTTCTCAATTTCACTCTCTTACGTGGCCTAAACCAAATACTCACAGCTTCCCATTGACTTAAGTGGCCGTTGGTTGGATCAAGCTGCTCAGCCGTAGGAAATGGAGCACTGGGGGAGTAGCTCCTATTTTTCCTGTTGAGATTAGTTTTCTTAGCAGAAGAACTGAAAGGTCCCCTGCACCTCAACCCAAAAGAGTGGCTGTGAAACAGGCTACGTGTTTACATATGTGAAGAGATCAGCATTGGAGGTAATAACCCTTTAAAGTCTTTATGAATGCTTTGGAGCACTCCAAGAATAAGAAATCTCAGTAAGAGCCAGTCTCTCCTGCAGGCAGAAACTGGACCACAGCACATGGCAGGCAGACCAGTGCCAGCTCACACGAACTATAATGACACTTAAACTGTTGCTGAAGTAAGCATCCAGGTCAATGGGTAGGTCTCCCCATGCCATGCCAAAGCTCGTGTTGCTGTATGACCTCCTCCTTTAGTACCTGCTGTAACAAGATTACAGTCAGCGCTGCTTTGCCTACCTGGCTCCTTCCCGAATACAGGGGACAAATGGTCGGTGAAACCCTGAGCACACAGAAAACAACGAGAGATTCATACTCATCTTGTTGCAATGATTTTGGGGCTTTTCTACGCTTCCCTGCAGGACAAATTACTGTGTTGCCTCAGTTTCATTAGTGTTGTTCAAACAGCAGTTTTTCAATCCCTACCCTTGCACAAGTGCCAAAAATCACAGATGTGGAAATGGTGGACACAGTGATTTTTCACAGTGTTCATGACAAAAAGGCAGTTGGCTTCGGAGATCAGAGGCATCTTTAAATAAGAAAAAGCTCTTTAAGCATATGCTTTTTTGTAAAGGCAGTTTCTCATTCAGAAGACCGCAGTCAAGTGCAAGTACCCCCAGCTGGAGCCTTCATTCCTCTGCTGCAGTGTGGTCCTGCTCCTGTTTGGAGTTGATGGGCTTGCTTGAGCCACTTCAGCTCATTGCCCAGGGTTTTCATCAGCTTCCAAATTTTATTTGTTTTCTGGAGTTTGTTCTCTTAAAAAAATATGGTAGACATCAGTAGAAAAACAACTGAAATAAGATGTATTGGGTTTGTTTTCCTTTTTGATACTGTATAAAAAATAAAGGACATACATTATTATATTCAGAAAAATACTCTGCAGTAGCTGGAAGGGAAGGGCCATGAGCTGAAAACAAAATTTACAGTACAACTCCGTGTATGTTGTCAGGGAATCATTCCCATGCAGCCCAGCAATGGCACAGAGATTTCGGGGATTATGTTCAGATTAAATGTCAGCAAGAGCAGAGCCTTGGCAGTGGGCCAGGAAGGTCATATGAGGCAAGTCCCCAACTTTTACACTTAAATAAAACTCTGTTCTACTTAATACCCGTAATATTCTGCAAATCTTAACACAGCTAATGACCTGGGTTAAGAAATCTCATCATAATTTGATATGTATCTTTTTTTTTTTCATTTAGTTTGGGAACTTTTTCCAGTTTATTGGTATTTAAGACATTGTCAGCACTTTTGTTTGGGTGTTATGCATCTACTGTAGATCTCTCTTTCTTTGTAGCTGACATAAAGAAATGTTAGTCCAAAACTGCTACAGCTCTTCAAAATTTTCATTTTTATATTTACACATAAGTGGAATGATAATCTGCTAATACTTCCACAGGGATTATTACTACACAGAAACATCTCATCTCTGTTATTTGTGAAATGGAAGTCGAATTGCAAGAGCTCCGTGGTATTAAAGGGAGAATACTTTATTATTGGGAGGGAATGAAAAAATAGATACAAATTATATAGTTGGGAATTGTTCTTTCTTTTTATTTGTCTGTGGTTGAACTGTGCCATTCCAAAATACCTGTGGAATTTTGAAGGAATATGCTGACAGTCGTGTACTGCATTAAGAGTGGCTTATTTTGGTTTAATTTGATCCTCTTTTGCAACAGATTGATTTTTAACTACAACAGGGCACTCTTACTCTGGGGGATATCTACCTGTGGAGTTGCAGTACCTTAGCTACACCCCTTGAAATGAATACTCTTTTAATCTACTTGCCATCTCTGAAAAAAATGAAACCGTTTTAAAGTTAACATACTGAATCCTTTTAGTACTCTAAATGTGATCCTCCCACTACATACAATTATGAATATAGGGTGGTTTTTGTGCATCTCTTCCCTTGCTCTATGGCACTGAATTCTGCAGTATGGTGAGCACTTCATGCACGCCAGGTGTAACCGAGAGCATTTTAAAGAGACTTTCTTGGATGTGCCCAACATACTGAATCAAATCACAGCTGTTGGATTTGTTTTTGCCAGTGAGCTTCAATATATGCTGCATTGCTCCAAAACGGCCTCATATAAACAGGAGCAAAACTTGGAGCCAAAGCAGCAGGCTCTGTGGATTCAAGATTCCAGCTTTCATTTCTAATTATATATACACCCCATATTTGTAAACCTATTTTTAGGTACACTGTATACACACAAATACATGTTAATATACACATGTATGTATGTATAAATGTGTATGTATTTGTGCGCTGAAGTTTATTTTCCCGTTCCTCCTCCTGTCTTTCCCCACCTTCCCTGCTGCAGTGAGGCACAAGAGAAGGAGGAGGAGGGAAAAAAACAACACTTATTTTGCTGACTAAGTCCAACATTGGCATAGGAGGATCTACAAACTGATCTGGGGTTTATTAAGGATGGAAACTGGGAGATAGCAATTCCAATTGTTATCAGAAAGAGTCCCAGTGGTAACAGTGGGGACAGAAATCAGATGAAGTGCTGCAAGACGGGGGTGGCTGTGGTAGCAGGGCACCAGGCTGGGTGACTGGGGGTCCTGAAGCAGAGGTGCTGCTTTATGAAGGATACAGAATGCAGCCTGAAAATTTCAACACTTCTTTTAAGTGCAAATACAAAATTTGTAACTTACAAATGAGTTCTTTAACTAGGATAATGAATAAGGTAAATTGATAAATAATTTTAATGAACACCTTATGTCCTACTGTTTATTTACTCTGAATTAGGAAATAAATAGGACTTTCCCATTACTTTTATTAGATCTTAATTTAAAGCACAGTCAGTGAAGTTGAACCGTCCTACAGCCTGAGACTTACAGTAATAAATCAAACCTTATTTAGTCATTTGAAGGTAATGTGACACCAAATAGCCTGTTAGCATGTTATTTTTTTACTATAAAATACGCAAATATATCAATGATCATACTTCTAAGTAATATTTAAAAAACACGACACAGAGTGTTTCTCTTATAAATTAACTTTCATAAAAGCAGTCTCACATCTGCAGAATGTTTTTTCAGAACCCTCCCTCTGTTTCAAGACAAAATGTGCATTCAGCTTAGGAATATGTTCATAGTGAATCTTCTTTTAACTTCCTAAGAAACATTTCTATATTCTCTTAGGTTTTTTGTTGTTTTTTTTTTTAAGATAGTTACTTCATGACTTGCTGGGCTCCTGTTTGTTTGAGTGGCTGTAACTGTCTGGTGGCTACGGTGCTGCTGAGTTCTGCAGTTTACCTCAGCTGTGTTGTTGTTTATGATGGGTGCAGTCTGAGTCCCTTTTTTCCCACGTTTTCCCCCATTTCAGTGAATGGCTTCTCTAACTGGATGTCTGTGCCCGTGATGCTCATGAGGACCGCAGGGTAGGAGATCTGCTGGGTGCCATCAGTGTGCCACGGTGGGTGCAGGCGACCCACGTGTGCTGGCCACCAAGCTGGGAATGATATATTTAAGCATGTAATGGTGGAAGAATTAAATTCCACCTAACTCTGCAGTTCCGGCTGTGCTGCGTTCAGGGTTTCTCTTTATAAAACCACGTAGCATTATTAAGCACCGATTTGGTGGGTAAAATAAGCAGGTGTGCTTTGTGTGTAAGCAAGGGATTGTAGCCCGAAATGTTGCTTCAGATGCTTCATGAGTCAGGCCGTTCATGATTGCAGTGATGAGATTATTCATGGTAGGCTCCTCGATGTGACAATGGTCCTTTGTTTTAAGTCTGCATTGCATATGTATTACACTTCCGATTTGCAGATTGCTCCTCTGCTAGGAAACAGCATTGCAGCAGGGAACAACAAGTGAAGGTCAGTGCTGCTAAATTCAGGATGTTACTCAGTGCTGGAAATAATTGGGAAGGTTCATAGTTGAATTAAAAGCTTTAATCATGACTTTCATTGAGATGATACTGCTTCCTATTGTTCCTGAGGTTGTTTTTTGTTTTGTTTTTAGCATTTTGTTTGTGTGCAGGGTTTTTTTTTCCTTACTCTCTCTGCTGATTAGAACTGGGTAAATCTGGGTAAATCCTGCTAAGAGCATTTCATTATTCATGACCATCCAGGAGTCGTTCTCTCTTGATAGTGGTGGTCCTTTATGTGCACATAATTTTGCTTAAGGAGAGGAAGAAAAAAAAACAGCATTTCTTTAGGATTTGGATTCAATTTCAACATTTACTTGTAACTTTATTTTTTTTTTAATGAACTGATGCTTGTTTCCATGAAATAACTGCTCTCAAGTCCTTATGTTACAAGGTGGTTATCTCCTGCTGGCATGTGGTTACTCTGCAGCACAACCATGGTTGGTGTGTTTCAAGCTCTGGTAATGCTTTCTATGTCCATGTGGTTAGAATTTGTCCCCTGTACAAACTGTCAGTCCAGCTGCAAGTGCAGCAAGGTGAGCCCCAGACCTTTCCCTCGAGGGGAGCCCCCCGTCTGATCTTTCCCTCCAGGGCAGGAGCTGGCACACGATTTTGTGTGAGCTCTCCTGGCTGCCCGGTGAGGAGGCCAGGTTGTCCATCAGGTCGGTGACGACGGCTGGATGCAATGCTCCCCTTTCCCTGGGGAGTAAGCACCACTTGCTGCAGCAGAAGGCTGGAATAACCACGTTTCTTGTGGAGGGCGTCAGCAGCTTGTAAGGAAAACACAGAGCAAACTCCATTCCTGAAAAGCACGTCTGCAGCTGAAACCGTCCTTTTGTTTTTAGTTCTTTGTTGCCAGATTTTACCCTTGGAACTCGGAGGTTTCCATATGTTTTTGTTTGAAGCCATTCTGTTCCGTGTAAGGTGAACATGGCTCAAAATAAACTCAGTGCAGACATTGCAGGAGCTCTGTACTATTTTTTTTTCCCAATTAAATATTACTTAATATATTCCAAAGGAAAAGATTATTTAGGTTATCTGGTTTTAGCTATAAATTTTCAGCCCAAATACAAATCTGATTTCCAGGTCATTTTGTTCCAAGTTAACTTAATGTTTACGTACTCACTTTCAGTGATAAAAGAAAGAAGCAGCTAATTGTTTGACAGGAAGAATAAAACGTTTGACTCTTCTGGATTATGTGAGGCGTTATGACATTTCTTTTGAATGTGCAGCATTCAAATTATACATCAGTAAAGTAATATTACGTTATGCTGTCTGCACTTGTACAAGCAATTTCATAATCTTAGTAAAAATATGCAATGATTTGAAGGCTGCTTGCTTGTATATATTGTAGTTCTGTATAACACTACACATATTCCCATCTATAGTTATTACATTTTTTGCATCCTATAGTAAGTAATAGACCACTGTTACTCTTGACATCAAATATAAAAATTGATTTTTTAATTTATTTTTTTCTTTACTGTGCACAGTGATATTTGGTGATCTCCAAAAACATTCAGATTGCAGCTGGCAGAAATGCTTTCACTGTCATCACAGAGATAATCAAACTGAATATACTGAAACAGCAATAAACGTTGAGAATCATTCTCTCAAAAATGAGATTAAATTGGAATGGGACTTTTTAATATAGTTTGCCCTAAAAAGTTCTGAGGTTAGTGGTTATGGATTACTATCTTTTCACATCTAGGTCAGGGCTATTTAAATTGCAGACTTTCATCTAGACTTGGACCATGAGTATTTTTGACCTGGCTATGACTATGTGGAGTTTCTCAGATGTTGTTAGAAACATGGTACTTCATGCTGATTTTCCAGTATCTTGGGGAGCAAATTCACCATGTTGATTTGTCGAGGTTGTGCATGGCTCCTGGATGGCCACGAAGAGGTAGATTCAGCGCACTACAAATAGCTGAACAGGCTTTAGTAAATGAACTGAGTAATGCAGGTTAATGTAGTGCTATTTTGTTATTTAGCACAAAAGATTCATTTATGAATGAAAGGCAAAAATATGTATATATTAAACTACAGGATTCTGTTCTTAGTGAACTCCTTGATATGGCATTTTTTCTAAAAAGAAAAAATGCATATTTCAGGAGAAATAATTTCTATGAAGACATTTCAAACCTTTGCTGTTGTGATCAGAACTTAGTTACCTAGTTTAATAGGTATGGTCTCTGTGCTACGCTTGAAGAAGCTGTAAGAATTCAATGTTGTTTATGAGCATTATTGATGCCACAAAACGTATCGGGAGTTGGCAGCACAAACTGTTGACCCTTTGTGTTCTGTTTGTAAAAGTGCAAAATGAGTAATAATTATATTGTGACTCTGATGGTACGTGTAAGCTGTAAGTGTAGAGCTAGGAAATGATCTCCTTGGAGTTGCTAAGTATCAAGTTTCAGTTGTCTTACTTCTTCTTGTCTTTTGAGAAGTCCAGATAATTCTGTTGTAATTGCAATTTTACAGCGAGTACCAGATGTTAACTCTTTTCAGCAGGACCACTAACACAATTACTGTGTGTTCACAGCAGGAGCAGAAATGTTGAAAATAAATTTCTCCCATTTCCAGTTTCCACAAAACTCTTAAGGGGGGTGGTCACATGAAAATACTCTCTTAAAATTGTTTGACAGTGCCATTCAAAAATGAAATTGTTTGTTATCCTGCTTGTTAGCTCAAGCATGACCAGATAATGATAATCCTTAAACATGTGGTTATTAGTTGCTGATCTTATTAGTAATGCTACTATTTCATTCTCTTACTGTAGCTCTCCAAAGCAGTCTATGTATTTTGTATTTCTCTTTCACTGTCATAAAGTGCTTTTTCTTTTTTAATTTCCATATACAAAAGTATACGAAACTTAAACACACAGCTTTATTAGGGAAGAATAAGAAGGAAAATAAGATAAACTAGCCCTGAAAGTAAAGGACCAAGTGAAGTCTAAAATTTAAGTAAACCTCTTGACTGAACTTTGAAATATTTATCTAGACAAGTGTGGTAACTCTTTCCTCTGTGAGCATTGTAAAAAAGAAAATCTCAATTTGCCTAAGGCTGAAGCGTATCACTACTAGAGGTAAGTCATTGTTATCTGTGGAACATTCAATAACTAATAGGTAACAATCATCATCTTATTCTATATGGTAGTTAGTTTATTTGTGCCAAAATTTGTTTCATAACATCTTCATGAAAGAGGGATTTTTTTCTTAATGTGGAATGTAAATAAATAAATAAAGGCACAAAACCACTACCACTAAAACCTTTTTTTGTATACTTCTAAAAGAACTTCTTTGGTTCACAACTATAAGCATGCTTTTAGCAGTACTTTACCCAAAGGTGTATTCTTCCCTTTTTCTCTTTTTTTGTTAACGTCCTGCAATAACTATACCTCAAAAGCGTCTTCACTTCCTTCCTACCTTCCCCTGTATATGAGGGTATATCTTCTGTAAACAGAGACATCAAAATACTAATCTATTGATAAACATCTCAATACCTCTGGAAATCAGTCTTGCCCTGAGATGGAGTTTGTCCATTTTTCCACTTAGCACTAGATAAAATAAATCTTAGTTGGAATGAAAATGTATTTCTACACTTATGAAACTCGTGAACTTTTACAGAGGAGTGCAATTGCTTAGTCCCCAATTTTGTTGACACTTTCTGGCTGCCGAGCATCATTGTTTGCCATTACCATAAGACTTTGCAATGCTTGTGGTAAAGGCCTTTACACCACACAATAACAATGCTCCGTTTCCCTGTATACCCCTAGGTGGACAACTGGCTTTGAACAAGTGATGGTACTGTACTTCTGTGTCGTACTCGTGAAATATTAAAACAAAGCTATAAACATGAAGAGAGGCTGTTCCGACTAGTTTTGCCAGGAGACAACATTACTAAGTTTTCTGTCTGTATAAATACTTCTTAATATAGGGAGTTTTTGGCACAGGGTGAGAGCTTGGCTGTAGAGCGGGAGTAGCTGACCTTCAAAACTGCAGACCTTGAAATTCATCAGGTGGATTATCTTCTGTGTATGGCAGAGATGTCCTGAATCAAAACTCTACCTGTCAGAAGGTTTCAGAACACTGAGTAAAAGCAAATTGAATGCTATTTTTCAACTTTTAATCTTGATTTGTTTTATTAATCTGTTGTACTTGGACTGATACTGGCCAGTCCATTTACTGCAGTACTAAAGAGTGCGTAAGTAAAGACAGATATCTTGGTAGGCAGAGTTACAAAAACCTTTTGGAAATGTCCTTTCATCTAGTGGTGCAGTTTGTGTGTGGAATACCCCAGAGGTTACTTTCTTTAAATATTCCCACCAGACTACTAACAGAGAAGGCTTCTCAGCAACAAATCAAAATCATGAGGAGTGCTTTTGATTGGTTGCAGTCTGGTGTTTTGGAATGTAACTAATGTCTTGGGTCAGCTGCCGACACACTGATGTCCAGTGATACTTGATGTCACTGAACGTGCCCCATTTGGGCTCCAGACATGGCTGTAGAAGGGTGTCTCCTGTGGGAGGTAATCCCTGAAGAGATTGCTGGGAAGGTGTATGGAAGCAGGGAGCAGAGTGAAGTCATTCTGTCATTTAAACTCATATTAGTATCTTGGTGTTAGTGGTGGGGTTTTTCCAACCTTGTGCCTTTGACTTTTTCAAACATTATAAGACTTAAATATTTCTTGAAACGGGTACCAGATAGGCAGCAGGTATATCAGTCAATAAGAAATTATCTTTCAAATGATCAAAACTTAACATTTTTCCTTAGTAAATTTAATTTCCTTTTTTAACGTGAGGATTAGAAGATGTTAAAATGTCCTTTACTTTGGTTGATGGTCTCCTCGTTATAAAATTGAAGACTTCTTAGGGAGGCTCAGAGCAGTTTGCAATGCATTTCCTCTTGGATGAAAGCCGGAGGATTCCAGCATGGTCGTTCTGGCACAGTAGGTCTGTTTTATAAAAACAGGTGTCTACGTGTGTGTAATAAATCTAGTTATACTGATAAATCTGAACAGATAATTTAAAAGTATGTATTACAGTGAGCAAGACTGGTAATTTACCATGTCAATAAAACAAAATATAAGAATCATTTCTGCAATCTATGTAATGTACAGTAATTCTGTAATGCAATGGATCCTCTGTGTGAGACACTTCAACATTTCTGTTCAAGATGTTTTTGATTAGTTGTTTGTGTATTTTCTTTTATCCCTCTCTGTCTTTCAGTTGAAATCTGCAAACCTCATTTTCTTCTTGCTCACAGTGGTATCAAACAGCCAGGTTAGCCAGCTATAGTTCATGACAACAGGTGTAAAATTAATGAGGAAACAGAGAACTGAATCATGCAGATTAAAAATATATGTAGTAAACTAAAATTATCAGCAGGGTTACATTATCAAAGAGTCACTTTCCCAAATGATGTTCCAGTCTACTCTTAGAAATGAAGAAAGCTTTTTAATCGTTCTCATATCACTTACATCAGACTGTTGCTAAATTACTAAGATTCATCAGTGTCTTGGGTATTCTAGAAACCTCTGAGAAATGGACTGGCCATTTTACTGCAATGTGTTTCATCGTTAGCATTGCAACTTTTTTAATACATTTTCTTAGAAATTTTTGAGATCTCAATCCTTATATCAGCTTGATGCTCCATGGGATCGGTGTAATTATAGGCCTGCCTTCCTCCTGATCAGGATATTCAGCAAGAGCTAAGGGTAACCTAGGTAAATTAATCGCTTTTTTCACTTATTTTCAGACTGCTTTGATCACCCCGAGTTTAGGAGCATGAATTCCATGGAGTCTGTCAGAGATGCCAGATGGGAGTGAGGGGTTGTTCAGTGCATTGTCTGAAATGTATGAATTCTTTCAAACTGGGAAAACCATTTCAAGTAAAGCACTTTTTTTTATGTGTCCTTGTGCAATGGTAGTCGTAGAATCTAGTTCTCTTAGCTCTGTATTGTGGGGAGCCTGCAGTCGTAAATTTAAACTTCTAAAGAGCATTAGGATCTATAGGTAAAAGACTTAATGCACATGCAAAATACTGTGAGAATAATTTGTACATTATGCTTAGATTCAACTGTAATTACATTTTGTGACCAAGAGGAGGAATGAAACACGATTTACAGCATTGTAATTGCTGTTGCTTTTTCATGCGTTTTGGCTTTGGAGCTCTTAGTGTATACTGCAAATCTCTCCCAGGTGAAAGTAATAAAGATGGCAGGAAGAAAACCATGATGCTGATGACCATACTTATGGAGTTGTGTGATAATCCATTCTAAATCAAATGATGATGTTCAATAAACAAACACCTACTGCAAAGAAAAAAAGCGCTGGGACGTCTACACTACCCACTCAGTAATACTGCATTTCCCTCAGTTGCCATATGTGTAATTTGAAAATAATTGCACCTAAATCACTGAAACTATATTACAGCTCTAGAAGAGACAGGAATTAACTCATGGTAGTTGGTTACTGGAGACCTGCAAAAAATGCCACTACACACTGTGAAGGCACAGCATATTGTAGTCTCACCATATCTGGCATAAATAGTTAAGAAACTGAAATGAACTGAAAACATATATAGCAATGAGTTACAGAGCTGATCAGGAGGAGCAGAGTGAATCAGGTTCTTGCATTGTGAGCTGTGGGGTTGCCAGTTTTTGCATGTATGTGGGGGAGAGTTCTGAGAGCAGGCTCCAGTTTGAAATAAAGGCTAGCATAGGGGTCGTCTTTGATGGGTCCATCATTTACAACCAGTAACAAATGTATATTTAGACAAGCAGATACTTGACATGGCTTTTTATATGTGCTTTCTTGCATGGGGTGATTTAAACTTTTATATAAAATGTGAAAAACAATGTACAAGTTTTTTTACATGTTCTGTTTCTTGTGAAATATGAAGCTTAGAATTACCAAGATATGAAACTCTTGTACCATTTTTTCTTGCAGAATTAATGTTAAGCCCTATAGTCACTGCCGAGTCAATGTGTAGAATAATAAAAAAAAAGTCCCCCAAACCCTCTGTTTTACCATTTCTATGCTCAGAAAATTCTGAGTTTTAACTATCTCATTCAGCCCATGTATTATGTGCCCAGCATTTCCGCTGCTGAAGAAGAAGATTGACTTGTTGTGTAAAAGTTGATGATACTAATTAATTTACCTGAGCTGCTTTCCTGAGTTTCTGCACAGGTAGCATGACGGGGCTGTTGACTGGGGTGGGTGACCCAGCTTCTGGGGGCAGACCCCTGAATTTGTTGAGGTAAATCTCAACAGCGTGCACAGGGCCCTTTTGAACTGTGTGCAGTACGCCATGGATGTTACACTTGTTGTATCTTTGACCTTATTTGAATAAAAATGTGGAGGCTTTACGCTTACAGATGGAAAATGAGTGGAATGAATGAACAATTGGACCAGAGTTTAATTAATTGTTCCAACACCAGCTTTCAAATGAAGTTGGATTGAAATCATCATGCTTTTGATTTAGAATTGGACGACGATTTTAGACACCAAAACTAAACAGAAACAGAAGATCGAAAGCTACCATCTGGTTCATGGAGAACAATCCTATGCTTTTGGCAACATACAGTGCATGCATTCTCTGTAGTACTCTCATCAATGCTAAAATGTAGTTTGTAACCATATATTAATGTGTTACTCTTGCATGCATACAACCTCTAGGCTGCAGGTGCAGGCCATCCTTGAAACACTGGCACAGAAAGCAAATACGACAGGCTGGATTCAGGCAGGAACAAACCAAGTTCTTCTGAAGATAATTCCAATTTTCAGAAAGAATTGCACCAGGTTTTGTCACTGTAAACTAGATGCACTATTAGCAAGACCCTTCACAGCAGCCTTGCCTTACGATTTTTTGTTGCTTTTTTTTTAATAATGATGCAAGCTTTTTTTTTTTTTTTTTTTGTACCAGGAGGAAAAGAAGCTAATTAAGTCCTTTACAAATACATGTGGAATATGCCATAAATAAAATCTTGTATGAGTGCTACTTAAGGTTATAGTATTCATCTATCAGCCTCAGAAGAAAATTCCAATTATAATCCCAGCACGATGAGTGGTTTGTTATGTGTGTGGCATGGATAGTGTGATAGTTTACCTTCTGTTGATACATTGGTAATTTACTGAATAGTGGCATGAAATACTGATTTGTTTTATGGCTGTCTAAGGACATACTATAGTTGTAATGCTCCATGTTCTCCAGAATGAAGTGGTTTGGATGGCTTCTGTGTTTTATCAGGGTCTAGTGCTATGTTTAAATGTGTTTTACCTTACAGGTTTATCAGCTTTTCATAACCCTTTCTGAGTTGTCTGAAATACTCTGCCATCCCAAATCATTCAGTCTGTGTTACAGTCCCGCAGACACCACGTCCTGACAGCTGCCTGTCCTGCGTGATCATCTGTGCTTTCATTCTCTTACGGAAAGTGTAATTAGAGAACAATGATTTAGCTTTTGGGTTGACATAATCTTCAAACTTACTGCCATATTATTCTCTTTTTATCTGCTGCTGTCATCTTATCCAAGTATTATACATACCTCTTATTTCTCTCCAGTTCACCTGCCAGCTCTCCAAGGTGGAATATCGTGACTGTTAGCAATATAAAAACTTCTTGTCTAGGAGGGGAAAGGAAGAGTTATTTCTCGTAGTCAACCTAGTGTGGGAATTCAGAGAGGCAGAATGTAATTAATTATCGAGCTTGAATTTTGGCCAAGGCAGTATTAGACTAGGAGTTATGGTTTATGAATTTCTTTCATCCCAGCGATGATAGGAGGAGCAGGAGGGAGACATGAGAGTGGGATTTTGTGCTAGCATGAAGAGTTTGGACTCGTACTGTGGCAGCATATTTTGGTTGTTACCACCCTGAGCTGTACTGCTTTATGTGTCTGTGGCAGGAGGGTGGGGGGTAAAAATGATAGCACAGCTTCAAATCAAATTATTTTCAGGATAAAAGTGGTTAATTGTACATAAATCAACCTCACAAAAACAACCAGAGCATGAAAGAGCTACAGTGCATGCCCTCTGCCTTTCACAGGCCGTTTCCAATTCACTTGGTTCTTTGTGTTGTTTTTCTGAGGCAATTCTTTTTACTTTATGTGCATCAACACGCATTTTGTCATAATTTGTTGATGGCAACTTTTGGGCCAGATCTAGCAAGTCTTTAGTAGACCGTTTAGCAACTGGATCAAATGTGAATCAAGTAGTTGCAGTACAAGTGATTTTATATTTCTGATTCCCCCGTTGTCTCTAGAGCTGATTTTTGTAGGGAAGAAACGGATGTCAGTGACGAGTATTAAGACTGAATGCAGCCAGAATTGAGGGGGAGGAGAGGCCGTGTATCCACCGGGGCCACTCCTGTGCCGTGTTTCTGGGAGCTTAGGCAGGCAGTGCCAGTGGGAGTAGCTTGACGCACCGGCAAAAGGAGACTGGGGAGCAGAAGATCTGTCTTAGACAAATACATCTCTTCAGGTGCTGCAGAAATGAAGTTTTTGTCATGTTCCTTTTCACCACCGAAATATTCCAAATGTCATCTGTTACTTTACATTAAAATCATGTAGGGAAGTGATGGAGGAAGATTACTCGGGGTCCTAACTTTTCTGAATCTCTCATTTTTATGCATTTGTCTTCTGAGATGCATGGTATGTGAAGTCTCAATATGCTTCTGTTCTTAAACACTAAGAAAAATAATTCGGAGAGAATTAGATCTGTTTTTCTTCCGTCTCTAAGGAAATGCTTGTGTTCTGAAAAGGTTGTAGCAGCACCGTGCTGTGTAATGGTTCTGCCGTCCTTGTGAAACGAGATGTACTTTGTCCTTTTAAAATTAGAACTACTTAAGAGATGCCGCAATTATTGTGAAATTGCAAATCATCTTTCTCCTGAGAGGAGCTGATTTTCTTCGCTGAAGGAAAGTTGGAATTAATAAGTGCATAATCGATGAAAATAGTCATAATGTCATAATGAGCATTGAAGTTCATATCTGCGGGAATAAATGATAGTGGACAGGGCAGGAACAAAAGGGGGGTGAAACTTCGCAGCCAGCGTTCTCTTTCTTCTGTCTTGAGGCTGAATTGTTGTATAACCAGGTAGTTGTGTAAGGTGTGTTTCACTGCTTAAAAGAGAAAAAAATAAATGACATAGAAAGTGAACTGAAGATTGGAGAGGAAAAAGACAAAGAACAAAGAAAAGGTTATAATCAGTAGCTAATGTTTTAAATTAATATATTTCTATGTCTGTTTCTAAGTATAATTTCTGGGTAGTACCTTGAGCCTACAGTCACAGGAAGTCTTCTGCCCTTCTGCTCATGTCACTGGTGTAGTTACATGAGCTGTGCCTACTCCATATTGAGCAACCAACGCAAGAAAGGTAAAGGATCGGCCAACCCTTGCTATTTCGTTCTGGCTGTTGCTTGAAAATCACTTCAGTAACCAGCAGAAGCTTTCAGGCTCCTCCTGTGTCGAGGCTGAGCACTCGTCTGCCAGGGAGGACAGCGGCTGAGGACCTCAGCAGGGTGGGTGGAGGTGTCCCGGCACTGACTGCGGTGGGCTCCAGCGGGGGTCAAGTAGCGTCTGTGTGCAGTGGTTAAAGAGGGCACAGGGATTTTGCCCACGCTGACCAAGCTGGCTCTTGTTCCTGCTGCTTGCATGCCCTGCAGCTTTCCCACCACTGGGAGCACGGCCATCTCATGTCCCCTTCATGTGTGCAAGGATGGTCAGAGGTACCCTGAACTCATCACCTCTCACCACAGTTGCGGAGGTTTGAGGTAACATCAGGTTTTTAGCTGGCTTTAATCGGCCTGCCGAAGGTGCTTCGTTTTCCCTGTTTAAAACAAGGAGGATATTGGGATTCTTGAAGGAGAGGCTACCAGATATTATTTTCTCATTGTAAAACAATGTCTTTTTTTTCCTGGCTTTTATCTTGGAAATCAGCAAACGGTTTTGGCTGATGTCAGAAACAAAATAGCCTGAGGCAGACATCCAACATGGAAAGTTTCAGCCCAAACAATTAGTCTGGCAAAATTATAAGCAAGTGAAAATTGGATCTTATGGGAAGCACTGGATAATCCTTGGTAACAGGCTGTTACAGTTGCCACCTATGTGTATTGAATCTGCAGGAAAACCTTCTTTTGAACATAGGTGCAAATAGCACACACCTGAATCATAGGATCATTAGGGTTGGAAAAGACCTCCAAGATCATCTGCTCCAACCATCCCTCTACCACCAACGTCACCCACTAAACCATGTCCCTAAGCACCACGTCCAACCCTTCCCTAAACACCCCCAGGGACGGTGACTCCACCACCTCCCTGGGCAACCCGTCCCAGTGCCTGACTGCTCTTTCTGAGAAGAAATGTCTCCTCATTGCCAACCTGAACCTCCCCTGGCGCAACTTGAGGCCATTCCCTCTTGTCTTGTCAATAGTTGTCTGTGAGAAGAGGCCAATCCCCATCTCCCCACACCTTCCTTTCAGGTAGCTGTAGAGAGCAATAAGGTCACCCCTGAGCCTCCTCTTCTCCAGACTAAACAACCCCAGCTCCATCAGCCACTCCTCACAGGACTTGTGCTCCAGGCCCTTCACCAGCCTTGTAGCCCTGCTCTGGCTTCCAACTGTTCAGCAGATACTTCAGACTCAGTCTGTTCAGCACGGCATTCTGCTGAATTGCGTATCACTTAATTAAATAATCCTCCTTAGTGCACAAGAATCACTCTGTCTTAATATGGCTGCAGCTAATTGCATGTTGTTAAACCTGTTAGTTGGTTATCAACTATTTGCCTAGTTTCAGTTTTAGAACAGCAAACTGAGGACCAAATGCTTAGTGTCATTTATAACCATTACTACTAGACATATTAGAATAATTATAACGTGTAAATCCTTAAAAAAGTATAAAATCTAAAATCCTCAAAAATGTATAGTGAATTTATCTTATAAAAGGTCAGAAACTGAAATGCCGTTGTGACATAGAAAGCTGCATTGCAATTAATTCAGGAAAACAATAACTTAGCAGAAAGCCTTCGGTCTTTATTCTTCTAATACATAATTTCGGCTATTTTCACATTGCGTTGTTCTCAGCAAGAGGCAGAGGAAGGCTTTGGCTGAATATTCCCTACCCCTAGCTAAAAAATTCTGTTGTTTTCATTACGTTTCCCTCACATAATCATTCACTATTAATTTCAAAATGCCTTTGATACTTTTTCTTTTTGCGTGCGTGTCCTAAACAGTAAGCTGATCCAAAACAAAATGTGATTTATTGCCCTATGACCTTACACCCAACTTTTCTTTCTGGAAAGCAGCATATGAACCTGGGTGTTAACTGCAGCTTGAGCACAGATAACTCTCCTCCTGAGTATGCTGCTCTGGCTGCAGCCCGGGACATATACACGTTTATGGGGACAGTCTTTTCACAGTGTTACCAGTAGAGCTGTATACATTTGGGTGGCCTGATTGAATCCAGAAAATCGATGTCCAGCGTTAAACAACTGGATTTGGGACTTGATTCCAGGAACCCCTGCTACTTAGCTCTCTGGTAGATACTTGCTGTTTAGGGCATATAAGAGGGAAAGAATTAAAAGAAAAAAATAAAGCAGAGCATGTGGAAATTCATTATCTGTGCATGGCACATATGATCAAAGCCTGCTGGAAACCTTTCATAAGAGAAATGATGCGCAGTTAAAATGGTAATTTGCTGTCTGTGTAACTTCTGTAGGGAGAGGAAAGGTGGGCTGCTGGATCTTCAGATGGTTGCAGTGAGAATGGTGGTGACTTTTCTGGTTTTACTCACTGTCCTGGCACAGGATGATGGCTTGGCCAAGCTTTTCCTCCTCCACCAGCTTTTCAAAGTGTGCAGAGCCCAGGATCATTTTGCTCAAGCACGATGGCACCATGCCTTGCAATCAGTCCTAGCATGATGGGAAGTGATGGGAGAGAAAATGACAAGGAGGCAGCGATGGGGCAAGGAGAGAAGGAGTACAGCCATACTGCAGTGTTTTGTGGAGCAAAGGGTCACACAGCAGGGGAGAAGCTGACTCTCGTGCACTGAGATCTGCACCACACGTGCCGATCGTGGTCAGTGGCCTCCCCACGTGCAGGTCTGCATACTGCAAGTGGTTAAGGCTTGCCAGCAAAGGACTGACTCTGGACGAAAGTGAAGGCTGACTGTTTTTGGCAGAGGATCCCCACTCCTTGCAGAGCCACTTGGAGACTTGCAAAGACCATGAATCTTGCAGTCTTTTCCTTTGTGGGGCTTTAAAGGTGGATGGCAGATGGAGTAAGTTCCCTTGGTTATTCAGTTCCGCAACTAAACCTGCTTTTCATTTGTGCCTGTGTGAGCTCATTCATTTGCATTCTGATACTGCGCTCTCTTTCTTTTTTCTTCCCTTGATTGTCTTATTGTGGATCCCCCCGGTCCAGTATCATACCTCTAAGTCCATGCAGACGTGGGGTGGTGATACCTGTTCCCCGTACAGGCTGGTGGAAGTGTCGGCAGTCCCATGGAAGGGGCCGTGAGGGCCTGAATCCGAGATGTCACTCGAGGGTGAAGGCTGTGTCCTGGCAGGTGCCCTCAGCCCGATGCGGGGCCGTCTAGACACGTTAGCCTAACGAGGACTTCATACCGAGCTCAGCCCTTCCGTGCAGGGCAAGGCATGCTGGCAAGGGACCAGGACTTCCCAGCAGTATCATCCAGCCCTGCCCAGGATGTGTTAGGGCCTCGTAAACCTCTTATGCCTGTTCTTAACATAGTTCTGGGTGGCGGTGGTTGGTATTTTCATTTGGAATGGCTGATTCTTAGGTTCCTTCAATAGTTTTGTTTCTAGCATTCCTTGCTACAGTTTATTACATATATTGCATATTTAAAACTTCCCTGTGGTCCCCACTGTTCTGCAGCAAACTGTACACCCCAATAGATGGGGTCTGCACTTTCCCACAAATTCTTTGCCCCATCTGTTTTCAGATTAAGTGATGATGGAGGAAGAGGGAGGGTGCAGGGAAAGAATAGCATAATAAAACTCTTCTGTTGCATCACTTATAATTCTCAAAGAATGTTCATAAAAATTGATGTTGCTTCTCTTCAAGCTGCTGGGGGGCACAAATCTTTAGTCAATTAAACCCTTATTTGGGGATTATTTTTTTTTTCCAGCAAGACTTTTTAAATGTCTTTATGCTGTTACATGTGTCTGGTGTCATTTTACTAGCTAAAATAATCAGACAGCTTTTGCATATTTGTAGGTGTATACTAGATAAGCAAGTAGGAATAGGAAACATGAAAATATTGTTCAAATTAGGAATTAAAAGTTGATGTAATCTGAATGTGAACCACCTGAGCTGGAATTGTCTGACTAGCTTAGGTCATGCAATGGGAAAAATAATGAAAAGGAAATGTAAGTATATTTGAAATACTTTCCAGATAGAATATTCAGCAATTCTGGGTAAAGCAGAATATTATCTAAAACTCAGTATTGTTGGTTGTTTTTTTTTTTGATCATCCCTTCCATTATTACAGGGTCAATCAAGATAAAATAAGATCTGTGAGCCTTCATTCCCTGCTAGCTGTAAAATGCTATCCTGGTAATTTGTTCTTGAGCAGGTGAATGTGGCTGTTCTTACTGTAGTCCTAATTTTCATTTTGAATAGAGATACTAATCTGGCAAACTGTACTTGATTTGTATTTTAAAAAAATAACAAAGACGAAACAGACTGGTAGAATATAGGCCATATAGGAATAAATGTATCTAAAGATATTAGATCCTTTTCATAACAGGTCATCCCTTTTTCTCAGTGTAGTTTGTGCTACTGCTTTTTTCCCTCCTTTTCAGTTCCGTTGAGGGCTGGTATCCTGAGAAGACCTCCATTCCTTGCACTTTGTGTCTGACCTCCCAACAGCAGTACTTGTTTACCTAGAGAGATAATTGTTTTCTGGAGAGCATCCAGCTGATAACTTACTTTTTCATTAGACCCCTTTTTCCTATTAGTTATCTCCTGTTAGTCGATCTGTGTCATTTGATAAAACTAATTAGGTAATAAAAGACTGTTTCTGAACTCCTCCCTTTAATTTTGGCATGGTGAAATGTACTTCTTGGCACCTTACTCTCTCCTCATAAAGACAGCCTTCAGTTGACAAACAATTTTAATCCAAAAGAAAACAAGCCAGTTCACTCATCCTCTCTTGATATATCTTTTTGCCAAAACAAAATAGTTCCTGACAAATTATTTGTACCGAAGATAGTGACATAACCCTGGCTCTGTTTTAGAGTTTTGCAAATGTTTGCAGAGCATCTCAGGAGGCCGGACTAAAAATACTCAATGAAACCATTCAGCATTCTACTAAGAGCGTTTTGTTTCCTAGGGCTTTCCTCCCTTCAGAAAGTGCCCTCCCACAGCTGCGTACCATTTATTAGAAGGTGATGCAGCTATAAGGTAGAAGCATCACATTTTATAGTTTATATGAAAATTTAGCCTAATGTTTACATGTCCTTTTTGGAAAAAGGAAACGTGTTTTGTTAAAAAGCAATTCCGGTGAAAGGAAGGTTTATTTATAGCTTCAAGATGAAATACACCCATGCAAAGAGAAAGAACCTCATCAGGTTACCCTTTTTTTTCATTTTGAAGGTTTGAAGTGTCATGATATGCAGCATTTCAAGGACAGATAGCAAGGAATTGCCATTTCTACATGGTCAATGATCTCTGTTAGATCCTAGTGTAGTAGAAATTGCCCAAGGATGCTGGTGGATTTTTTTTTTTGTGGTTGCTGCATGTGTGCACCCCAGGAAGAAGATGGTCTCAAAGCTTGTGGAGTATGGAAATATCCCTGTTCACCTCAGATTCTTAGATGAAGCTAATTGTCTAACCCCACATGCTCTGCTAAGAAATTGAGATCTGCAGGAATCACTGCAGTGCTCCAGAAGTTGGAAATATGCCTTGGATCCATAAGGGTCCTAACACCCAACCCACCTGAAACTGGAGGGAAAACATTGTCCGGGTTCAAAATGTTTTAGAATGAGCAAATCGGTTCGTGTAGGGATTTCCAAAAGTTGGTATCTAGCCTGGCTGATGCTACACGTGACTTCCCACTAGGTCCAGAGCAGCTGACAGAGGCCAGGGAGGATACTAGAGGTCATGTGTGGACAACTGAGTGGGACTCGTACCTAGTCTGGGTCTCTATCTCAGCATAATCTCAGCTTAAAAAAAATTTTTCCAAGCCAGTGAAATTAGACTAATAGAAGGATCTCTTCAGAATCCAGCCTGTGTTTTACACTCAGATATGTCCTGTCTCTTAGAAGAGTGACTTCTGCCTGTTTATTATTTAGTGTTAAATGCAACCAGCATTTTGGTCAGGTCTGAAGAAATGCTTTGATATTAGTTGCATTTTTCCTGTGCACTAGATTTACTTCCATGTCAGAAATGTGAACCGTGGGGATGTTCAGAATCCTTTTTGCTAGCAGAGGTTTGGAGTACTACATCTTCAGGGAAGCAAGAGCCCCAGAATAACAGGATATGAAATTTTAAAATCAGTGGTACGATAAACTCAGATAGTATCAGGGTATGTGTGTAAGTGAATCATATGATAAATAAATTACGGGAGCGATAGTGAGATGCAGTTACAGCAGTAAGAAGTGACTGATTTCAAATGAAAGAAAAAATGAGGTTGGTACTTCTGTTTGTCCTAATTGGATTTGGAAAAAGTTTTGACTTGCTTTCTGCTCCTGAACATTTTTTTGTATCCCCTCTAAATGCATTTATATCCAACTCTGACTCAGGGGCATTTAGCTAAGATGCCTGAAATGGTTCTTATGCTCTGGCACTGCTGCTTTTCCTATCAGGAACACTCCTGGGCTGTTGAAATTTATGTACACCATAGTAATGTAAGCTAAAACTTTTGGCTGTTTTGGTGAGTTCACCTTGTGTACTCAAGCGGATTTGATTCTGTGTTTCTAGTATTAAACACAGAAACTTCCAAAGCAAGTGCCAGTTACCACTGCTAGTGAATTATAGTCATGGGCTGGCCAGCTGTGGTGTCAAATCTGATAACTACCTTATACTCAAGACCAAGCCTGTTTACCTTGTGTGCTTTCATTTAATATACTGTCCATTTTCACTTCAGGTTTCCCAGCCCTCCTGGCTGAAATTCAGTGCCACGGGAAGACCCTAGGAAAGCCCTGCATGAGTTGTTCCAGTGCCAAGTGGTGCGTTGGTGGCTTACATCGAGCGTGGCGTCGCTTGTGTCTTACTGTGGGCAAATCCTCCAGGAGTGTAGATTTGCTAAGAGGTAGTGCTGAGGGTCTCTGTCTCCAGGCAGCTCTGCAGTGCTCAGCAGCGTGACACCCATCCCTGGGCAGGCTGAGCGCTGTCTGCCTGCCCTGCGATGCATCAGGGTGCCAGAGGTGCTCCTGTCGGCAGGGGCTTGGGCTCTTGCTGGCCTGACACCAAAACAAGGGCACAGACAGGGAGCAGAGGAGGCTCCAGCACAGTTTTGAATGGAGCTGCTACTGGTTTCTCTGCCTCGACTAAAGGTTGAGCCTAAAAAATTCCGCATCTGTTGAGATCATGGCAAGGGACAGAGACTGCCCGGCGTTTGCAGCTGCCATCCTGCCCTGGGCAGCACGGCAGTAAGTGAGAAGGTGCCGTGGAGCAGGAGCGCTGCTGTGGGCATCCTGGCAGGAGCTGGCGTAGCACTTTGCTGCTTTTTTGTCCGGACAGGGTGAGAGCACTCCCCTGCCCACTGCTGGTCCGTGCTGACAGAGGGTACCAGGGACGGGACAAGCAAACCTCTTCATCCCCAGCCGGCTCACAAACGGAGGCAATGCGCTTTGATACAGCGCATCCCTGGCAACGCATATGAAAATTCAGCTGTTAATGTACCGTGGATTAAACCACTAATGTCCCTATTTTCACTCCAGTCTTTTATATCACAGACACAATACAGGATGAAGAGTGCAGAGCTGGAGGTGTTACTGGTGAACAAGGAGAGCTGTGTCCTGCTTAGCTGGTAACCTTACAGCTTCTCATGGATTCATGAGAGGTCCTTACACAGTGCGCATGTAGTTGCAGTGTCTTCTGCAAGGTTTCTTACACTGTAAGGATTTCTGTTTTGCCATTAGATTTGTTTAAGGTTCAACTAAGTTGTTCCTAGGTAAGGCAATTCTTGCGATTTTTTCTGAATGAACAAATCACAGAAGTACCTAAACCTGTTAGGAGGTTTTAAGGGGAAGAAATAACTTTGTTTCCCTGTTGTGCTAATGTGAGCTTTGTTGGCAATTCAGTAGTGAATAACATTTTGAAGTGCTTTTGTCTGATACTAAAAAAATAGTCTTTTCAGACATATGCCAAAGTTACATGGAATACAAATAAAAGCTAAAATTCAGCATATCTCTTGCAAAGAAAGATGAAAATGGAAGGAAAATATACTAAATCAAGGTGCAAGTGAGATGTGACAGTGGCTTTCTTTGTGAAATTTAAGGCAGACAGGGAAACGTGATAAAAGCTAAATAATAGCTAGTACTACTAAACAGTATTTGTCTTCAAAGGGCCATAAAGATTTTTATGAATTCCAAAAGATCCATCAGAGGGAGGGATGGTGGGTTAGTTTACAGATACTGCAGCTGAAGCAAAGAAAGAACTGTCCATAGCAGAGCCCAAATGAGATATGACTGAGGTACTCCAGGTCTCCAGCCTTGTTCTCCAGCTGTTTGACTGTCACACCAGACTGACACCAAAATGTCAGGAAGGTCTACAAGTTCTTTCCGATTTTTAACTTGTTTAGCAACATCGGTTCTCCGTAACAGACATCGTTTGTACCACAGATGCATAAAAGTGGATTTAGTATGTCTGCTTCCAAATATATTATATTTTTAGGAACTGTAGAATTTTCCCCTGTTCTTAACCATTTCCTGTGGTTTTATTTTGGACTGTGATGCATGAAGAAGGCTATTTGTGTGATGTAGGTATGAGAATAGAAATTGTACGTCCTGAGTTTACAGATACAGGTCAGGATGATGATCAGTCCTTTAAGCATGGTAAGAACAGGTGAATTTCCCCATCTGCAAAAGAATGTTTGTCTTATCAGAAGCATGTAGGAGGTGTGAGGCTGTGCTGAGATTTGAAAAGCAGTGTAGGATCCATGTAGTAAAAGTGATGTTAAATCAGTGAGAACGGTGTGATGGCATCCACCTGTGGTAAGCAGTGAGCGAATTAAGCTAAATGGAAACAAGACAGGGTGGAATGACTGTTAAGACATGGAGGTAATTGAGAACAATTAAGTCTGTGTAGACAAGATCTACATAGGCTATTTGGACTGAGTGGTATTATATGAGTAAAGCATGCAGGATTAGACCCATTGTTTATAGGTTTACCTTGTGCTTTAAACTGTGTGGATGAATGGTGTTACACAAATGTTAGTCATAATTATTATTTAATTATGACCACATGTTTACTTTGAACATAGTCCTATACTTAATATGTAAGGAAGCCAGGATAATACTGCAGCTTTGGTGTGCGAGGTCCTGTTTGCTAAGGAGTGTTTTGCTCATGGCTTTTCCTTTTGAATGATGAAAAAGACTTCCCAGACTATGAAGCTGCACTGGTTGTGGTATGTAATGGGCTTTAATAAAAATACCATCAACTAGAACATTTTGAAACAGATGTATCTCAGATAGCATTAATTTTAATTACTTAGCATTTTATTAAATGTGCTGTTTGTATATCACTTCAAGATATCTCAGATGCCAGTATTTCATTCTGGTTACATTGAGAGTGCAGAAAGCAAATCTCATGGTATGATTCATAAGATGAGCAGTGCTACAGAATTTCTATAATTCATGTGTTGCTACTTGCATTTGCATTTAAATCTTTAAAATGTTATAAAATTTCAGATTCTTTAAACATTAATCTTTTTTTTTTTTCATTTCTAACAAGAATGAAGTTATTCCTTCTTTAACCCCGTTTTGAGGTTTTCCTTTTCTCAGATCTTCCATTTCAAATGCTGTGGAAAGCTTGAGATAAGTTTGTGGGTGGCTAAAGATATAAGTAGTGAAAAGAGCTTACTTTTTTTTCTTTCCTTTTTTCTTTTTTTCTTTCTTTTTTTTTCTTTTTTCTTTTTCTTTTTTTTTTCCTTTTCTTTTTTTCTGTTTTTTGAGGAACCTGATAAGAAGCATAATTTGGAGGGGTATATAATGTGTCCTTGGTTGCAAGAGATAGGATGGTGTTCTATCCTTGTTACTAAGTTAATGCTTCTTACAATAGAGAATTTTAGCCTTTACTTTAGGCTACTTCTAGTGCTTTGATCTGAGATATCTCACTCTGCGCCTGGCGTTTTACAGTGATCATGAGCCCTACTGAGAGGGAAAATGACCTGTTTGAGCAGAGGCACAGTAAATGGACTCACAGAAGGGACAGCCCGGTTGATTCAAGAAATACTGGTCTTTCCTTTAATCTAGGAAAAGGAATCTTTCTGTTCCTGACTCCCTGTTCCCAAATCCTGTACAGTGACTGCAGCCCATGTTTTTCTCATGGTTTAAGGCACTTACTTCATACCCTGTGTGCCAGGTAACCCCCCCGACGTGCTTGCCCCTCAGTACACCAGCTTGTGAACCCTGCTCACCAGCACATAGAAGATGTCCTGTGAGTCTTCTGGCCACGTCCAGCTTGAGGCGACTTAACGCTTACCGTGTTCACCAAAACCACGTACGTCTTCTGTGTCTCAGGCTTTCTGTGCTTTGGTAGCCAGCATGGATTCGGAGTTGTCCCAAATGCCTGTTTACTTTGTGTGAAGATGGCATTTCTAATGACTTAAAAAAAAAATCATTTAGAGTAAATGTGCCTTTTCTATTGGAAAAGGGGAAGACATAATGGCTCCAGTAGGAAAGAAGGAACTTCAAATAGACTTTGAACACCTAATACTTTTTTCTCTATCCCCCCGTTTTTATTTTTGAACTTTCATATGGAAAGACATTCTGTTCTAGGTGACCATTCCTACTTGAAAACAAAGGATTTTATTAGAGGTAATCTGTGTTTTATTTGAAAAAATTTCTGCAAGGAAGTTTGGTTTTGAGAAACTATCTCACTCCTTCGGTTTATTATTTTGGTGCAGAAATGAAGGTAAAAATGATTTGTGAATGCAGTTTCCTTGCGAGGGCTTGAGTTTCTGCCCAAGGCTGAAGCGTTCCTTTGCCTTCCCCTGTGTTTTTCCAGCTCTGCCGTAGGATTGACTGTCTGAATATTGTAGCGTCAACAGCTCCCTGTGTTTTCACTTGATACAGTTGAGCGAAAGTTTTGACATTCAGCTGAAATGTTTGAGGAGCCATTACCAGCATAATTCTGCTTCTTAAGTAAATCTCATCTTGGTGCTTGAAATCTAAATGGATTAATATTTTTAATGTCTTGTTTACAATGCTGCCTATGAAAGCCTGTATTTGTCTACTTGCCAGCCTTCCTTCTTGGCCAGGAACCGCTCTGGCTTGAATCTCCACGCTGGGCTCCCATCCATTTTCCTTGAGTCTCTCTGGTTCCCTCCCTTTTCCTCAGGGGTTCTCTGGAAGATTGTCAGAAGGGCTTTCATTTCTTGAGCAAGTCAGCTTTTCTGAATATTTCTGTCCCAGCCCTGAATTTTGGAGTTTGCCAACCAACCACAGACGATTCGCCGTGGTGTCGTTACAAAAAACACCTCTTTTCTCAGGTTTTGATGAAAACAAGCCTAAAAACGAACCAGTGTTAGCTTAGCCAGCGGACAGAAAAATTGGTTAAGAGAAAAGAGGCCTGCACTACATGCGCATGTTGACAAGGTGCTTAGCAGGAGTAAAGGTGAGCCGGCAGATAAATCATACCGTTGATTATACACATTAGAGCATGCTACAGTATTTTGCAAGCAGAGCCATGCTAGCTAGCAATGCCAAAAAAAAAAAAAAAAAGTAAATTCTGACCACCAGGTGCTGTTGCTGTATCAGCAGATTTTCAGGGGTAGATCGAGCAGTGCCATGAGAAGAGCAGCTCTGGTGGCCTGGGAGGAAAGGTGGCTTGGAAGGAATTGCTGAGGGTCTTCAAGGGTAGGCAGGCTCTTAGAGGATCATCGGGAGGCTGGCTGAGCACAATACAAGGCAAAGCGCTAGAGCAGCAAGCAAGCAAGTTATTAGAGAGTAAAAAACAAGGGGGGTATGATCTCAGACTACATTACGGTGAAATTATGCAGCTGTAGGTATGGTGAACCCTCACTTCTGAGCAGGCCAGCAAACCCTCACTAGTGGTTATTTTGATATGCGATACCCTGATGCTAATCTAAGAAGTCGAATGCAAAACCAAAGAAACCCCAGCAACAATAACAACCCTCAGCCGAGTGCGGAGCACTTGGCAGCCTCGGCTGCCTTCTCAGACACTGGGAGTGAGCGTGAGCGGTGACGGGATGCGAGGTCCGTTCTCTGGGGCGGCTGGAGCTTCACGGGGTCCCCACAACTGGATGTGTGTGAGAGGAAGAGGAGGCATCTCCCCATCGCAGCGCTGAGACCTGTAATCAGACACCCCCTCCCCAAAGAGACAGAAACTTCGGACGAGGGACAGCCTGACCCCGGGAGCAAGTGAGTGACCGTGCGGCTGTGCCTGCAGGATGCTGGTTTCTAAAGGGACTCCAATTTCTGATCCTTAACCTGCCACTGCATTTTTGAAGCATGATATTACTCAAAACGAGATGGATTAACAAAGCAAAGTGATCTTGAAAAACTTTCATGCCAGATATAGGACCTTGCAGATACAGATATCCTTCATATTTTGTAGACTAGAGTGCCTGGCACTTAAAAATTGTAATAGCACTAAAGAGGTAGAAATAGCAGGGATAAGGGAAAAGGAAAATTGGATGTAATAGTTGAAACAGCCAGCTGTTTGACTTCCCTCTGTACATTATCGATCATTCTCTCTGCTTTTCAGAAATTATTTCAAGTGAGGGATTCTCAGTATTTAAAGGAAAAAAAAGAAAAAGCCTCCTCGCCTGTTTCAGACATCAGGATTGCAAGATGAATGTGCAAACACAAGTGTGTGAGTCAGGAAACATGCCAGCGGAGGTGGCTGCATGAGCGCGTCTGTAGGTAAACAGAAATAAAGTTAATTGGCAGTTTTCTTGTATAGCACGGGTAGCCGGAGCCCTGCGCCGTGGAAGAAATTTTCTTTTCCCATTATCCTTCAACGTTCTCTTGGCGGGATTGTCTCAAGGGAAGTGAGTGAGTCAGAAAATATGCCAAGTTCATGTCACGGCTGTTTCGGCATTTCTTTCTCTCACTGGCCTCCAGGAGCTTTATTGGCAAGTGTTTTTAAAGGAAATGTTGGCACAGGAAGGCCTTATTGTTTATGTCATGAAAGTCTCTTGGCGTCTTCTGCCTTGTTATTTTCTGCCTTAAATGGGGAAATTAGGAGTGGGGGGGACTGAGAAAGGAAAAGACCAGAGAAAAAGAGTATCAGCTTCCAGGCTGTTGAGGGTTGCTACCAAACCCGTGCTCCCTACGTGCGGATGTATCGTGGTGAGTCCTCTCTCTGCTTTTTCTCTCTTGCTGCTCCGCAGGCTGTGCTGCAGCCAATGGATCCGTTCCTAAATGTGCGTTTCCTCTTTGTGCTCTTCAAGATGTGGCATTCAGGAAGCTTTTTGAAAGGCAGAAGGCGGCAGAGATCTGTTGGGCTCCCCTCTGCCAGAGCAAGAGCAGGGCAGACGCAGTGCCCAGCCTGGGTCACGTCGCTGCCACCTTCTCGATGGGCTGTCGGGGACAGTCTGTCAGAGGCTTTCAGTTCCGTCAGGGGCTTGCGTGTAAAACACGGTGTGATTTATGGGGCTGGGGGTGGGGGGGGATGTAACTTCTGTGGAACAGATGCGGTGGGTACGGACAGGAACAATAGCGAGATGCTGACATGGTCAGAAATGCTGCTTGGGGAATGTTCAGGCAGAAGGCAAGATCATTCATTTAAATGTAGACATATTCTTAACCAAAAAAAAAAAAAAAAAAAAACGAAACCAAACCACCTAATTCATGTGCACTTAGGCAATTTTGGCACAAGATAAAAGCATACCAAAAAAAAAAAGTGTCCAGGGCAGTAATATAAGTTACCATAACCTATTGCCCTTAAATTAGGTGAGAGTTGTAAAGGATGCTAAAAGGGATTCAAATATTAACATTTCAAAGAATGTAACAAAACTTGATATTTTGTGACTGGGAAAGTGAAAAGTTAACTCCCTGCCTGTGATCTGTCCTGGCAGAAAGACTAAACTAGGTTCATTTTTATCCATGATATTTGCCACACGAATATCATTGTGTGTGGAGCTGAGATTTAGAATAAGAAGTTCTTTCAGGTTAACACAGCGAAGATATGCTGTGTTAAACATAAAATCCCATTTCTTCTGGTTTTGTTACCAGCAGCAAAAAATAAATAAAAATAAAGCATATTTCTCTAAGCTGAATATGGACAAACTGACATCTTAGCCACTTTTCTTTGTACCCAGTTAAACTAAGGATTGTCTGCTGTGGGATTAAATACCTATTTCAAGACTGATGCAGTTTTTGTGATGCCTCTTCAAACACTAAGTATTTGTTGGTACATAATACATCTTTTTATTGTGGCATCTCACATTTTGGTGATGTTTTTTTGGAATGCTCTTTTTCAAAGAAAATAGGGATGATTAATCTTGGCTCTTAAAACCTACATTGTTTCATTTTTCAACTCTTTCATGTGTTTTTGTTTTCTGTCTTACCTATTTATGGGTTTATGCAAAATTCCGTAGTGTATAATAGTTTAATCTGTGAAAGCCCCACCCCCCCTTGCTCCCCCTTCTTGGATTTGTTTTGACCTTGCCTTCACTTTCTGTTAAAACACATGTAAAATTAAAGAAGGCTATTGTAGAGTAAAAGTAGTGTTCGTTTTGTTTTGTTTTGTAGCGTGCATTTCTAGACCTGAATATTCTTAGAGCTTGCTATTTTTTTTCAGATTTGGGATCTTGGTCAGACAGTTAGAGGAAAAATAACAGACTGCCAGCATTAGAATACAGGGAACTGGAACCTGGATTTTGCTTGGAAAACATCTCCAGAAAGAGTAGCTTTGGCTTTTACTTCTTTGCTTTCAAGTATTTTTAGCAAGGTTGATCTATAGGAATTATTTTGTAAAATTAAAACTGTGGAAAACAGTAGGAAAAAAATCACCCTTGTAGTAAGCATTAGCTGACTTGTATGTAATGTCTTTGAATGAACACAAAACTGTAACAATATAGTCACTTTTAAAAGGAAATTCAAGTTGTTTATAGTGTGCTACAACTGAACTATTTTCAGTATGTTGCAATTATTGTCTAGACTGACAAGCTTTTTCTGTTTTTCTCCGTGTATGCATATATCATATCTTGTGAATATATTTGAATAGTCATAACCATCTCAAAAGATAAAGTCAGTAATATTTGTTGGAATATCACTGTGGATTTTCCTTCTGTAAGGAATCATGCATTTCTCTGTTCTAGCTGATAGAAACCTTTGTGCTGGGTTTCTTGCATCTCATGTCATAACATGAGAAAAACCAAACCATAAAACAGGGTGTGAGTAACTGTACTTTGGCCTTTGTCTGCTATCCTCTTTACCAGCCAGCCAAAATTCTTTAGACATTACAGTAAAAACGCAATATTAAATCATCAGCCTATACCTACAGCTCCAGTGTCGAATGCAGCGTGGCAATATTGCTTTATTCCTTTATTTTTATTATCTCTGGTAACAGAACTAGGTAGGAGCTCTAGGATGAAATTCTAAATGGAAATATTACAATTCTGATTGAAAAAATTCAATTCAAAACCTCTTGGGTGAGATAAGCCAGTGTTAGACGCAGGGGGGCAGTTCCCTGGTGCCCCCTATGTTCTGGGCCAGTGGCTCCGTGGTGGTTGCTGAAGCCAGCGGGTAGGGTGTGCTCCCCGAGAGCCAAGGGCCCCGAAGCCCTCAGCTGTGCCTGGATAGCCTGGGGTCTACAGCTGTCAGGTTTTCAGACTTTGGTGTCAATGTCCATCTGGGTTGAAGCTGTCCAACAGGCAGCAGGGACAGGGCAGGGGGAGGGAAGGTGATAGTGGGGTGGCTCACAGCCACTCTGATAAGCCTCCTTTCCTTAAGGCATTGCATTTTCCTTCTCTGCCCTATGAAGGTTTGAAGTCATCCATGATCTTGGAAGCCTTCGTTCTGGGCTACTCTTACGGTGATAGGTTCGTTGACTTCCTTTGCGATGAACTCCAAGAAAGCTTCCTTCACCACATCGAGGGCTTTCTCCTCTCTCCCCTTCCCCCATTTGTTTTTATTGCATTGGAGAAAGAAGTAAAGAAAAAAATGTATGTGGGAAATAATCATCTTTAAAAAATAAATACAAAAAATCATAATTCATAATCATTTCTTCTCTGGCAGCCAGAAAACTCTGTCACATGTGCATAAAGAGCTGACTAGGGTGATGAGTGTTACCGAACCACAGCTACGGGTCAGTGCTGTGAAGTGGAATGAATGGGAATAGCGAGTCAATTACAAGCTGGGATTGTGTTTTTCATCATGCAGGTGGAACAGCATGGCTTAACAGGGAGAAGTCAAAATTTTCAAGTCTGCTCTGGCCCTCCAAGGGAAGAAGTGATTTGGGGGAAAAAAATGTGATCCAGTTATCTACTTGGATCTCCAGAACATTTCAGTAGGCTTCTTTTAGGCTCATAAAGAAGTAAAGCTGCCGTGCGATGAAAGGGAAACTCCTGCCCTGAATTAATAACAGGTTAAAAGTTAGGAAGCAAAGGGGAGTAAATGGTCAAGTTTTACAATGGAGGGAAGTCACCAATGGAGTCCCGTAGGCATCTGTCCAAGAGTCTGGGTGGTTTGATATATGGAAAAGGGGGGCTAAACTGAATTAGTAATGCCTGCTGACAGTGCTAGAGTCAAATGAGAAGAGTTGCAGAGGGATCTCACAGGGTGACTGAGCAATAAAACAGCAGAGGTAATTCAGTGAGAGTAAATATTAAGATTTTTACATGGAGAAGTTACGGTCATGGTGGACTAGCTAGCAGTCAGGCAGAAGGTGATAGTATTTAATAGATGGTAAGAACTGAGTGTCCATCAAAAGTCAAAAACAAGCATTGGGAATTTTGGGGAAGGAAATAAAGGAAAATGCCACGCTCTCCATGTTTCACTCTATACGTGACTGTATTCAAGGGATGGGATCATTGTCTTCTGACCTATGGGATTTTTGTGTCTGCAATGTTAGAGCACATAACAGCTCTAAGTAGAATGCCCTTTGGGAAACGGGCTTTGCAGAACATGGTATTTTCCATAAATAGGTTAATCATTCTCTGGCATGATCTAGAACCCCTGTAATACTAAAGGATGGGTGAATGTAGACTCTGAATTTTATTATTTACTATTTTTCCGATATTAATGCTTATCAGTATGTTATGTTTTGATGGGACTATCTAGCAGTTAATGTTGTTGGTAATTAACAAGGGAAAAATATGAAAAAATGTATCTGAAAAATAAAACCAATGAAGCCCTATCTGTATGAAATCTCATGCTGGAAAGAATTACAAATGTGAATAGCTTTATGCAGAGCAGAAGCCCTGCTTGGTAAATATGGATTGTTTGGCTGGGGAAAGTTATACGTACTTTGCTGTAGCGTGCGTGTCTTCCATTATGTTTTATGCCAGGATGTGGTAGTCTCAAAGGACTTCTTGAATGGGTGGATTCAGATGTATGTGCACACAAGCATTATACCGATCAAACTGTGTATTTATTCCTTTAACTGAGCAGCATAACCCAGCAGAACTTATGACTGTAGATATTAAGCACGGACACGTAAAACTACTATGCCAAAGATACTTACAGGTACAACAGCTGTTATATATTCTGTATATGTCTCAGTTGTTCTAGTTTCAAACTTGCATGGTAAGTGCGGTATGCATACTGCGCTTAATGATTTCCCCTTTTCCCTCCCCGTCCAGCTGAAGATTTTAAGTGTTTAATGGAAGAAAAATACTCTAATCACGAGTTCATGAAGTCATCAGGTCTTTGGATCATTTCATTTACGATTTTATGTTTTATATGATGTTTAAAGTACCCTATTTCTAACAACAAAATTGAAAAATTCTTTGTGTTACCCACAAAAGGCTACATATTATAGTGACCAAACTGCTCTTCAGAATCCTGTAGTTGCATTTAAATAGCTTAAAAGATTATTGTATGCCTGATACAAAAGAGGATAGGTTATGATAATGTTGTTTTAATGTTCATTTAATATACATAGAAGCAGTAAGTAATTTTACAAATTGCATATGCTCAAATTGAAATAGAATAAGACTGTAGTTGAAGAAAAGCAGAATGAACTGTGATAATCAATGTAATGTTTTTCATGGCAAAAGCGGTGCAAAGACTGCAACTGTATAAATAGATTGTGCGTAATGAAAGAAAATGTTATTTCTGCATTACTTAATTTCTCATTTTTCTCTGACATTTTGAATAAAGCCTTAGTCTGTAGGAAAAAAAAATTGAAATATCAGAGGTAAAACAAAAAGATAAACTTTGTCTTCAGTATCTAGTTTCATTAACTTGATTGGGCATTACTCGGAGCAGATCCATTTTTAGCATATTGCATTTGCACACTGACCTTTAAAATGCTGTGAATGAAAACTGGTGCTGTGATGTCTTGATTATTCCCATAAAGTAACATTTAGGACTTCACTTAGATATATTCTTATGTGAAAAATAATGACATCTAATCCGTTACAATAATAAAAATGGGACATTTGTCTTCCAGGTAGTTGAAAAAATGGTCCAAAGCTAGGTCTTATTTTTCTGAAATACTGACTGACATTCTCTGTCACTAAATTCTAAACTGTTTGAAAGTTTAACCATCGTACGCAGTATAGGTCTAGACATCAGGTCTAAAATGGGGGAATGCATAAGTTCAAGGAGTACAACCAGAAATTAATTTGGAAAAATATCAGATAAAAACTTGAGGCAGAGTAGCTACTCCAGATGTACTATGTAACTGGGCACTTTTATTCTTCTTTCAGGGTGATCTCAGCATAGTCTAATTTGAACTGAAGGAAGCAGGCTTACTCCAAAGGAAAGCATCCAGAATAGTTAATGTGTAGATTGCATTAAGTAATGACTGAAAGACTTACACATCACGATGTTGTCCCGCTGAGGTCCCAGCTGGAGTACCTGCTGAGCAACAGGAGAGTCTAGATGAGAGTAACAAGAAATATTAAAGGCTTAGGAAGCTTGAGTTCTGAGCAACAAGTTAGCAAAGCACAGCTGCTTAGTTTTGCAAAAGGATGATTGGGAAGGCCATGCTACTAGTTCTATAGAAATGCCTAAAGGTTAGCTGTGAAGGAGAGGGAAAGCCAGCGCTGTTTGTGAATGTGGCAGGACGCCCACTGGGAAATGAATTTGCAATAGGAGAGCTCTACACCGGGGAAAGAGGCTCTAACTGAAGAAACAGATGAGCAATAGAAAAGGTTGTTTTACAGTAGATGTAGTGTTTGAAGCTAGCATAAATGGCACTGTATTTACGAGAGACATGCACCAAGTAGCAAATCTCTTTTAGTCCCACATGGTGAGGTGTACACCTTGTCTCATGCAAGACATTTACAGTAGTCCCGACAGGTGACCTGTAGTATATCAGTATTTATATAAAACCTTATAAGATGAAAACCTTTTTAAACTTTCCTGCTTTTCACTACTTCACCCTGCCCCAAAACGACTTCTTACAAATCCTGATCATGAATCTCAAATCTGTGGTGGTACCCATCCTGCTGTCGTGTCAGATGGGCAGACAGCGTCAATCTGCTGCTGGGTTGGAGCTGGTGTCTGCATTGAGAGGGTGAACTTCAGACTTGTTGAAACAGCCAGACTCCACTGAAAGCCGTGATTAAGTTCTTAAAGCAAAGCCTAAGGGTTTTTCATTGCCGTATACTAATGGGGGAAAACACATGCAAATTGTACAATTTCAGAGAGACTATTCAGTGTTTAACTTTCTGCTATGTCTCTTGGAAAGAGACTGCAAGCTTTCTGTCCTTCACACTTGAATGTTCATTCTGAATGGCATTTGCTGTACAGCCTACTGTGGCACCTTACTTAATTAGCACTTGCTGCTTTTCTTCCCTAAAGAGAATTGTGATAGTGGCAGACTTTATGTCTTGGCTACCAGAGGGTTGGGAAGGCTCCTGTAACTCTTACAGCTGATCAGCTGAGACAGTCTGGTTGCCCATGGTTCCTAATGAGCAGCACATGACAGTGCAGAGAACTGGCAAGATTAACGAACCCGGTTTTCCTTAACAGCAGGCTGACTTGCAATGGCAATGCAGAGAAGGACTGAGAGTGTTAGCACATTCTCAGTAGTGTGGCATTATACTGAAATTAAAATCATTTGCAAGCAGCTACAGATATATGTAAAAATCTAAGGCTTATATTTGCAAATTGGAATTCATGCAAGCGATGATGGACTCACCATTGCTAGAAGACTGAAACCCTACAGGGGGAGTCTGCAACTCACCTTGTCTTGGGAAAGTATTCCCATTTGGGAAAGCAGACCAGAATATGCTTCCCTGTAGAAGTGTTCCCAGTTCTCTTGGCAACATCCAAGGATACTTTTTTTTTTTTTCTTAGTTAGGGTCCCTGGCAGTACTTTTGTGACATTTTTAAGTCATCCTGTTATTTCTCTTAACAAAAAAAATATTATTGTGTAAAAACCCTGAATTAGTGCTAATTCTGATGTTTTCTGATCAGCAGATTCCTCTTAAATCTTCCTCCTTATTGGTGACATTCGTTTTCTATGTGCCATTCTTTGGAAAGCTGATGACATTTGCTATGGTTTCTGATTAAGAATGTGCTAATGCCAGATCTTCATTTGAAGTTTGGGATTTGGCAATACAAACAGCTGTAAGGGAGTATAATCTTTAAATGCTGAGGACAGAGAGAGTCTCATTTGAGCTGAATCACATATTATAACTATTCAAGTCATACTTTGGCAACTAAAGTGCTTTAAAACACCCACTGCTTTCTTTATATTTCCTGACTCTTACGGAAGACCAGAAAGATAAAATTTTAGGAGTTTGTATGAAGAAGGAATGAAAGAGGACTAACAAACTGAAATAGGCTTTATTTCTTTCATGGAGAAACCAGTGACTTTGGAGCTCAAAATGCTGAGTACAGTGCAGGAGTCCTTTGTAGGCAAATACTTGAAGGCTTTGCTTTGTGATGCCTTTTTCTCAGAGTCTGAAGGTTAGTTTATGGCACTTACACATGGACCCAGTCCAACTGCCCATAGTGAGAAATACACTGGAAAGAAGTGGAGCCAAGTTGAACCCTACAGCTAGTGAATTTGGGCTGGACATTGCACCGTCTCTGCATGTCAGGATTCACATCCACAACCTTGATTCTGGAGCCAGCCAAATCAGATCGGTGCCCATCTCCCAAACCCAGGCGTATATTCCCTGTGTACATTGGGTCGGGGGGACAGCATTGAGTCTTTCCTGTTCCAGTCCCTCGTCTTCTTTCTGATGGGAACTCTGGCTTTGCGCCTCCTTGGTAGGCAGGTAGTGTTGTCCGTGGCAGGGTCTCTCTGGATCCCAGCTGAAACTGTTCTTTTTATATAAAATATTTAAATATTCCCTCAACCTGCAGCTAGAAAAATGTCAGTCTCTTCTGGGAGAAGTCTGTGTAGCATGGTACAGATATCAACCTAGAGTTGTTTTACATGGATTTAAAAAACAGAACAAAACAAAATATCCATAACCTGTGGAAGAACACAGAGAGAAACAAATAATCCTAGCACCGAGTGAGGGATTATTTGGTGAATATGTAAAAGCATTGATTTCTTCAGGGGGTGAAGTACATGGTATTAAAAAAAATTCTGAAGTGTATTGCGGAAAGCAGCTATCCAATTCCAGAACAGCTGAGACTTGTCATTGATATGTGCTCGTATCCTTGTAAAATTTCAGATGAAGGCCTTTGAGTGCATTTGAGTTGCGAGACGGTGTGCTAGTAAGGGTTATGGAATTGCAAATGAGCACCGCACTCCATCTTCTCCTGGGTGGTGTAGGCAGATTTCGGCTCCAGGCTGCTGCCTACCTTGCCTGCTGTCTTAAGCTCTCGCTGCTTTTCCGTGAAAGAATATAAACAGTGGGTAGAAGTTCTCTCAAGTTAAATGGGAACAGGATCAGGCTGTGATTCAGGATCAGACTGCTTGTCAGTTTTTACTTTTTGCAGAGTTGGAGTGTTTCAGTTGCAAATCTCATCTTTTGATGGGCAGTCACCCATATATTCGATGTGTTGGGTTTTTTTTGAAATGAAATCATTGCAACTTTTTTTTCCCATCTGATTTCTTTCATTTAAAAATCTCTTGGGAATTCAGTAGTTTCTAATGAGAAACAAAAGTTGTTAGACCTGCACGTCAAAACTTTTCTCCCCAGTGCAACAATAAAAAAATAAAAAATGCATGCAGGTTGTTTTACTTTATTTAGCTTGTAAATGTGATTTTTTGACACTGCATGTAGTTTGTTCTTCCAACAACCAACTTCCAAACTATTGTCTATTTCAATAATGCACAAATACCAGCAAATGGGGCTTTTTCTGTAGCAGTTTAAAATCTTACTTCTGTTGAAAAGTAGACTATGTATAAAATATCCCTCATCATGAGTGTGTGTTTAAAAAAGAATCTATTGTATTGTTAAATATTCTAGTAGGCTGCTAACCAAAAAAAAAAATGCTGGCAATTGTGAATATCCAGTATCCAAGATTCCTCTTAGGAGTGGCTGGATTCTCCAGTGCTCCACTGCTTTGTGCAACTCTTTGCATCTGTAGCATTCAGTACTGCTTTGCTCTGTTGTAAAGGCAAATGTGAGATAAATGCAGGAGGTGCTATTCAGTTACGGTGTCTGAGGAAAGGGAATTGTTTTTCATAAACACTCTGCAGTGAGTAAGAGATGATCTGTTTAGTGAAGTTTCTGGGTTTACATCCACTGTAGATGAATTGGTGTGGAGCCAGTCAGATTTCTTTCGGCAAGCTGGTCTCTGGATTTTATTAAGGCTTCTCCTTACTGAAAAAGCCCATTTTTCTTCTTGTAGGACGCCCCTTTTATTTTGGAGGATACTGACACTTGTAGACAAATTCTTTTTCCTCTCAGTTATCTCACTTCATCTTTGAAGCAAAAATTCAGAAGTCTAGCTGGCAATCAAGCAGCACATCTGTCTGCTGTAAATCTAAGCCTTGGTTATTTCACTGATCGGCATCAGTGGTCTATGCTCTGAGCTGGGGAGCTTTGGTTTTGTGTATCTCTGAGGATAATATGTTATGTACTCCTTTAATTTGTGCAGTATGTAAAGACAGTAATACTTGCAAGGAAAATTGTATCTGCATGAAACTAACTGGAAAGTGATCTAAAGGTTATTTTTAAAAAGTGCTAGTGGAAAAACAGAATCTGAAAGGAAAAGGCTTTTTTTCACCAACTCCCTATTGCCACAAAAATATAATGCTACAATATAAGAATGCAATAATTTCATGTAGCATTTTTTTTTGTGAAGAAATATGTGCAACTCAATTTCATTACCCATTCTACTGCTTATTTAATTTGAAGGCGCTAACTCCTTTGTGACTAGGCGAGCAGTGAAGTGACTTCTGATGATTTTGCCAGCATACATATGTTGTGTAGAGGCATAGAAAAATAATCATCTCCTTCTAGCTGGTGAAATTATCCTGGCAAAGTCCCTAATATTTATGAAGCTATGCCAATGTAAAAGTGCCACTGGCTCCGTCAGTTTAGATGCAGCCATTTAGGGAGATGACACGGGTGGTGGGAGAGGGTTTCCTTCAGCTGGTGAGGTCGGGAAGAGGCTGATGCTGTCAGCATTGGCACGGGCACCACCACGGCAGCATACCTAATTTGTATTTCAGACACCATTACCTAGGTAATCACGGCCTTACGTGATGTTATAGGTCCTGCTGGCCTTGCAAGGTTGTGCTACCCAATGGGTCCCCTACTCTCCCTTTCCCTGATCTGTGACACTTGGCCACTTGTTGCATAGCTCCCCTTTACCTTTTGGTGAAATCCAGCTCTCCGTACCTTCTGTTAGCTTCCCACACTGGTGGCTGTCGTGTCTGCCAATGCCTGGTGTCACGTCCATGGTTTCTCCTGCCTGCTCAGCCGGCTGGTGTCTTCACTAGGGGCAGGGGCAGCATTGCTTAGCCCGCCCAGCATCTTCCCCGGGGTGGATGTTGGAGGTAGGGGTGGGTTGGGATCCACATCTGTTTCCAGCATCAGAAAGAAAAGAAACTTTACATATGGCGATGGGACTGGGAGAGCGGTGGCTGGACCATCGTTGGCTGCCACGTGATCCGTGGCTGAGGGCAGCAGCTTGTTTGAAACCCAGAGGCGTGAGCCAATTTGGCAAGGTGTCAAAAAGGAGCTGGGCCATGGCACTCGGCAGGCAGGCAGCTTTGTCCCTAGAGGTAATGTCCCTAAATGAGGTAGTCCTGTGGACAAATATTTTGGGCCTGACTTTGAAAAAGCCACGTCGCTGCTAGTTTTGTTGCTTCCAAAGGGTACATTATCCAACAAAGGACCAACCTCTTTGAACCTGGTGAAAGAAGTACAGCGAGTAAGAGCGAGGCAAAGGAATAAACTCAAACTGGCAGAGAAAAAGGCTTTCCTTTGTAAAATATGAAGGCCTGGCTATTCGCCCAGATAGACTGCATAAAGTAAGGTAAAAGTTGTATAAAGGTTGCAGGAATGGCAGTCCCAGTAGACTTTATTGAGTCTGCTCAATAAAACTGAGTGCGCATGAAGAAGTAAGTATGGAATTTGGCACGAGGAGCTACTCTTTGTGTCCTAATCCATGCTAGAGGAACGTGGTACAAAATAGCTGACGTCAATAGAAAGACTCCCTCTGCTTCTGTGGGCTGTAGAACAGACCCTTATCTTTTCTCTTATTATCTTAATGCTGGCAGGATGACTAATACTGATAGATATCCTGGTGCTGACAGTGACAGCTTAAATCTGTCCTGGAGAATTGAACAGAGTATTTCTTTCTACAGCTCTGTAGGGTTTTCATGAGTTGTAGCCCATAACTACAACAAGCACAAGGATGAATAAAACTGACATGAAGAAATAGACCTAAAATGTAGTCAACGGATATATGAGTGAAAAAAGACGACTGGAAGAGAGACATGTATTTTGGCTATAGCTGTTGACCACAATAGCTGAGAAATAAGGCCCTGTGTGGTTGTGAATTCCTGCAAATTGATGGATTATAGTGATATAGTGATGTCAGTTTGTTCGGGAGAGGATGTATTTCTGTATTACTAAAATATTTTCAATGATCCAGTGCTGTCAACTTCAAGCACTCAAGAACTGTATGTCGGGTCATTACTGGGAACTCTGCTTTTTCATTCTGAATTTTTAAGACTTGTTTCTTTTTATTGTCTGTATGTGAGCAAGGACAGCACTGCAATATGTTCCATGGACAATAAAGCTGTAGTTCTTGAGCCTGTTCAGAAAATCCTAATGGTGTAAAAATCTCACTTAGTACAGATGTACAAAGATGTTTTCAAGGAGAGGGGAGAGAAAGAAGAAAGGGAAAAAAAAACTTCTAAGAGATACTAGGAAGGTTTGTGAAATGGAGGAGGGTATAATCAAAGAAAATCCTAATTCTAAGTCATTATAAAGAACCTGATGAAGTTACTGAAGAATCTTAAAGATACAAAAAAAATCTTAAAAGCTAATACATTTTTTGTTTACCTTTAAAATTGAACTGCTTTATCATTCAGTCCAAAGTCTGAATGACAGCTAGTTGATGGCAGAACAGGAAAATAAATCTATGAATCCTGTTCTTATAAAATTTTCCCATAAAAAGCACAGTTGGTTGCAGATACTTTCCACATATGAAAGGGACAAGAAGTTTTCTCTCATTCTGTTAATACCTTTGGGGGCTTTCTAATTAATCTATTTATCTGCTTCTCATTCTAAAGATACCCGACTTTGATTCCCACAAAAGAACAGCTCAGGAACTACGTGCTCCTTTTTTTTTTTTTGTTTCTTCTCCACAGAAATTTCACTATGAGCTTTTGTAATTGCCACATACTGTATCTTGGCACAAAATACTACCTCTGCTTATGGTTTGCATCATTAAATATCAGATTGGCTGCTCATTGTGTTTATAGGATACAACAAGAAATAGCCTGCTAAATCTGGCTGGTTAGTAAAACTGGTGTTCATTCAATCACTGTGCTACCGTGTTTCCACATCATAAAGAGAACAAAATCTCATAAAACTAATAAGCTGTAAAATAGAATTAAAGTCAGTGGCAAAAGATATGCCCAAATGTAGTAAATAAATTATAGACTTCAGAAAAGTTATTCTTAAAAACAATCCCCAAAACAAAGTAGACCAGAAATCTGTGAAACTGCTTTGAAGTTTAAAAAAAGGGGGGGGGGGGGAATAGCATGCCAAGTATACACAATATTAATAATAGCAATCCTGATGGCTTATCTGTAGATCTTAGTGGCGTACTCTTGGAACTTAGGTGAGTATTATCATCTCCACCTTTGGATGAGGAAGCTGGGTTACTGTAAGAATAAATTTTCAACACGGAACACAAAGCAGTGCTGACTCCAATTCCCATTCCAATTCCCAGCTTTAATTATTTTTCTCTGAGCTTCATTTGTTTCTCTTCATTATACAGAACTTGTTCTTTCAGCACAAGGTAATTTGGATAGCATTGAATGTAGATTAGATCCATATATTAATACTTATGAAACTGATTAATTCTAAAATTGTTCTGATAGATTAGCTCCTTCCCATCACTGGACGGGAGGCTGCCTACATCCTTAATTTAGATTGGTGTGTCATTTTTTAATATTTTATTGCTCAAGACACTGCAGAAAGCAAAAGGAAAAGGATGTCCCTGATGCTTTTTTAGCATGGTTCCAGATATTCCACGTAATTCCCATCAGGCGTATCACTTGTGGGATCAAGAATTTCCACTGTCCTTTTCAATATCCACGTGATGCTGGTGAGATAGATCAGGGGAAGCCTGCTATCAGCAGTGCAGAGATGACATCCCATTCTGCATCTCCTTCTGAGACATGAGGCCTAAAAGCTGTCCCTGAATGCCTGGCTAAAATCAAACTGCGTGTTAGTTAAATAGAGATGACACTAAATGCAGGAATGAAATCCACTGAAAAAGTACCAATTTCCATCATGTCTTGTGCAATACATTTACATAAAGCTTTAGAACGGAAGACTCTAAAATATTTTAATGTGTCCAATATGCTGTGCTGCTGGGTGCACATCCCATTTTATTGCTCCTTGCTCCGGGGCCTTCATTCCGGGTCAGATTCAGTGTCTTCCTGCTGACCCTTGAAAGTCATTTGGGTTTGGCATTTTAAAAGAGAGCTCTCTCTGAACGGTGATCACCCTTTGTAGCAGCTATGTTCGTCGAGGATTTATTCTTCCAGTGACAGGTACACACGAGCAGTAGACAAACATTGAGTAATCAGGGCTGTAGGCTTGGCGTTTGGTTTTGGGACGGGGCAGAAAGGTCTGATTTCCTTCGGAGATGCACCGTGCAGCTTTCCTGCTACACATCCATACAAACACAGCAAGGAACTGGAACAGAAGGAGAGAAGAGACGAGGGCAACATAGAAGGGAGGAGAAAAAGGCATGAAGGGAGGGGAGAGAAGGGAACTGTGGTTTAAAAGAAAAGCGTAGTCCACCCTGCTAACTCAGGAAAGCAGAGAAACTCAGACTGACACCCTGGTGAAACCTCAGTCATGTAGCCATCAAAAAGTACTGGGGCAGTGTAGCACTGAGAGGTTAATAAGCTTAATGAAGGGGGTGGATAAGATTTCCCTCATGTAATTTTTGGTGTGTTCTCTGGAAAGTGTGTCTGGTCATACATTACTGCTTTGACAAATACATGCCTGAGGTCCCAATACGTTACCTCTGATAGGGGATGGATGCAGGCAATAGAGAAGCTGGAAAGATTTGAGGGTACCGAGCCAATGACTGGCAAACCAGAAGAGCTGCAAATGACCACCTCAAACGTCAAGCATAGTAGGGGGTGAAGAGTAAGGCTTTACAACTGCATTTCTCCCTCCTCACTCTTTCCCTGCCACTCTCCTGGAGGCTTGGGCCTGTTTTGGGGTTGTGTCCAGTGTGAGTCTGTCTCAGTGCACTGACGCACAGGCCGCCCTCAGAGCTGTCCGCTTCCTAAGTCATTATCTTCCGGTAATTTGGTTTTCTCTATCAGTCTGAGCTTCTAGCAGGCCTGCTCAGATCCCCATCATTTCAAGATGGGTCATATAATGCTAAGCATATTCAGAATACAGCTATCAGGAACATCTGAGTCATAATTTAATTCCATGGCTGCATCTTTGCCCCTATTCCCCTCTACTAATCAAATGTAAGCTTTCTGATGTCATCATTCAGCTCTGTACAACAAGTTTAACTATTTTTTGAGCTTTTGATCGCTTCTCGCTGACAGGCTGTGATGTTCTTGAAGGCTAGCCAAAGGCTCCTCATCACGAATTTTAAAGTCACCGCTTTGCCTTCCTGTTTCATGACAAGGTGAGACCCCCAGGTGTGCTGCCCGTGGAGGTAACCCACAGTTACGTTTAGTTAACTTAGCAGAGGTGTGGACTTGTTCTTGCTGGGAACACATTCTCACTTCCAAGGCATCAGTACTAGATTCTTAATTTTATGTAATATCAAAGGGAAGTTGGACCTTGCCAATTCATATCGCCGTTCTCTAGAACATACACCATGCACTCTTTAGTGCCTCCCCTCTTATGTGAGGATCTAAATACTGAAAAAATTATAATGAATTGTGTTTTCCTTAGTTTTCCTTTGTATCCCTCAAGAAACAAAATAGCGCCCAATGCGATGTATGTATACAAGGAGTAAAAAATGCCCTCTGATATTTGCAGTAAACTTTTCTCCATTGGAAATGTGCCATTAGATGTTAAATCACCTAAGGAAAGCAGCTTAGCTCGTCATTATCTTAAGCAACTTCAGCAGTTTTGCAGAGAGCCACCTGTAACTGTGTTTCAGCAGCTCCACGTTCATGACCCCATGCAACCATACCAGGAACTAAATAGATCCTACTTACTAGCAATTAAAGGGATTTAATTTAAAATACAGTGACAGATGCATAACGGGTTAATTACAAAATAAGTAATTAGCAAATAGGATGAAAAAGGTTAAAAGGTTGTGGACTTTTGTTCTTTGCTTGGGAGAGATAGCGAAATCATCAGCGATTAAACTTTTTCTTTTGATTTCTGGGTCTGATTCTGCTATTGTTAGCTGCAAATGAGGCAACAAACAAGAAGGTAGGCTTAAAAAAATCACTGTTTTATAAGACATACTGAAAGGCCATTGTTAACACTGAGGCTGCGTGGTTTGTTTCCAGTCTGCACCCAAAAGTGGGCTTGTATCCATAACGCGTCTACTTTGTGCTAGGATATATGCCTCTTCAGAGATGTAGTAGTGGTAGTAGTCCTCTCTGCTATGTGCGCTGGGCCCCAATAAGGTCAGTAAAAACAGTTTGAAGAGTGGTTGAGATTAGAGCATACCTCTTAGGAAAACTCTGCCTGAATTAAACGAGTGAATTATTTAGTTGGAAATATGCCATAATGTGTTTGTTCTCAAAAAGTGAGGCTAAAAAGGGATAGGACTTTGAACGGGGTAACTTCTGACCTGTGAAAATCCTCAGTTGAAATCCAGTTAACTTCATGCGATGCTGCACCCTGCTAGAGAGGGTGAAAGCAATTTTCTGTTAAAATCAGCAAAATAAGAGCTTTTACTTCATTTTCGCAAGTATCATTCTTTCTCTCCATGACTCCCATCTGCCCAAAACCATAAGCAAATGGGCATTTAGATAGTTTTAATACATTCATATTTTATGACCACCAGCTTATTGCCAGGTAACTTGAAACTCTTTATTTATCTATAATAATTATAAAATATATTTATGTATGTATAAAACATGTGTTTTGTATTTTGAAATTTCAGAGGGAATGTTTGCAGAAAGGTTTCTCCAACTTGAGCCTAATTGTTACTGAAGTCATTGAATTTTTCTTTTGAAAAATAAGCTTTTGGGTAAACCTCAGAAATAGCAATATGGGCTTCTCCATTTCAAAATATCAATTAAAACCAGGCAGGAATACTTTTTAAATATAGCTGCCCTCTAACCTAATTACATGTCCACCAGTAACCATTAGCATAATTTAACTGAATTTCCCATAAGTCGCATTCTTCCATCATCCCATGTTGTCTTTTGAACGTGGTCATCATGTGCTCGCTTTCCTGTCACTTGGCCAAGCCATAGTTAACTCTGAACTGATACATGTCAGTCCAGTCCCGTAATCATTTAACTGTACTTGTCTGTCCTTCCTCTTCTGTAGTCGATGCTTCAGGGATTGTGCCGCCTTCAGGGATACTACCTGCCCTGCTTGACATAAGGCCTGAACATACACATCCAGAAAGGTGCATAACATTCTTCCATCTTCTGTCTAATGCCATTTTCTTTTGAGCTGCTTCTTCAGTGGCAGTTGAACCCTCCAGGACCACCCATTTGACTTGAGAAATTGAGAAACAATCTGAGCAGATTTTTAGCTCATCTTTATCCCCCTACAATTGATTAGAGATATGTATTTCAGAAAACATCTGACTTCTTGTTCTCATCTGTTACCTTAATTTTGTTGAAAATAAGCTTCTTTATATTTTTTCCCCCGTTATAATTGAATTTAAGCTATGCATTTCAGGTCTGGAATCTGTGTTGAACATTTAAGAATTCAATGGTTTTGCAATTTGGCTATCAGTTTTTAGGATGAATAGATTCAGGTTTGGAAACTCATCAAGTCACCCAACATGCAAAACTCATGAGCCTAAATCCATAGCTGTAACCGCATCTCTTGTTTTCTTTTCCAAGGGTTTCTGCAAACTTATGTATATTTGCAGACTGTAACTCAAGGACTGCAATATAGGCAATGATTTTTCATTATTCAGAATTTCTTTTTGAAACCAAGTGGGGAACCTCTAAAGCTCTAGTTAAGAAAAGCAGAAAGCCTAAAGCTACATTAATTCTGCTGTTCATATCTGAACCCCTCAAAATAGCTCAGACAAATGCCAGTACCAATCTTTAGGGTAATGCTTATCCCCATCCAGGAGAGTGACATTTCTAGTTTGGAATATACTCATTTCTACTTCACTGATTTTTATTTTTTTTTAATTTTTTTTTTGTTGTTCATTTGTTTTAGGCACTTCACGTATATGATGCATTGACAAATTTCGTTTTTGTTAACAAGATTCATACAGGTACCTCCCCTCCTGACATTTAGAAAACATATTTCCTAATTCATATCGCGTTGAGGGTGGAAAATCACCAGTTTCAATAGAAGTCTTTGAAATTTAGTATCTTTGGGCTCATCTTCAGTTAATCAGTTGTAGAGATTTACTGGGTAACGCAAGACAACCATCTAATACACGCTTCACAATGAGTAATAAGAGAAATTAGCATCAAAGATAAACTGTCCCTGGTTGAAATTTCAGTGAGAGCTAATGTTTCCTGAGTTGACAGAACAAAACAGAAAAACAAGAAAAGTTTTACGTCAAAGCTGTTGTCTGAATGAAACTCCCATACGCAGGACAATGAACATGTAAGGCATGAAGTGTCCCAAAGGCTCTTCAAAAAACACAGGAATAATCACTTAAATATGAGGCTTTTTATGCAATCCCTTTTGCTTTTCTGTCATCATTAGCCCTGCAGGATCCTTGCTCAATTGGATATTTAAGCAAGTATGTAGAGGTCTTTCCGAATTAAGGCTAAATCTCCAATGATAAACATCTCCCAGTGTACAGTTACAGATCAGCTACTCTTTTATAAATCTATTATAGCTTTCACTGTAATGCTTCATGTTAAAAAAGTCCCACAGAGGGAATGTTTGGCATTAATTCTCCAAATATTCTACTTAATTTTTTTTTAGCTTTAATATGATAGGCACTGAGTTACGAAGTTTTCATCACCCACACTGCAAACAGCAAAAGTGAGTGGAGGGGAGTTTGTACTGTCTGTAATTCCTCTATGCTGTAGGAAGACATTCATGCAGCTTGCAAGACTCCTTGATCAGTGGTAACCTCATGGGAGATGCAGCTCCTGTGAAAGGAGCTTAATTTTAAGGGAGGTGGTTTGTGAAAGCAAAACAGTGGTTATCAAAGCAGTGGCTAAACCGAGCTGCCTCCAGTTCTGCGCTCCTCTTATGCCCTCCTGTGTACACAGTCAGTAGGCCAAAGTGAAGTGCTAGGTACAGGAGCTTGCTGACATTTCTGCAAGGGCTTGAAGTAAAGCAAAGAGGAAGCTACACTGCACTGCTCTGATGCAGTATTGAGCTGAATATAAGCAGATTTCTTAGGGTGCATGCATTGTAGGGCCAGTCAACAGCTCCACACCGTGATGATCAATTATAAGTGCTTGGGGATACTCTGTGAGTGAGATAACATTTCGTTACTATGAATGGCGGGTGAAAGAAAGATCACTAACTCAGTTTTCTGCTTGATGGTGGTTTAAAGGTAAGGTTGCAGTCTTCCCCTGCATATTTTTCACGATTCTTATGTGCCTGTGTTTCTGGTGTGGTCAGGCTACTGGAGAACTGACTAAAATACTAAATACTAACGCTGCTGTGCAGCCTTTTCTTTTATGGCCATAATAAAACCAATTATTATATTTTCCATTAGTTTATAAAAGGATACATTTCCCAGGATATAATAAAACATTAGGTTCTGATGGAAACATAAAAATGACTTCTATCTTGCTGCAGTGCAGTGCAGCATTTTGTGCTGCTGTGGGGACACCTCCATTTTCTGTAGCTAATGTTCAACACAATGGCTTTATTATTCAGCCTGTCCTGCAAACAGTATGCCAGAACTAAAGTCTCACTGGTGTTGGACTACAAGAGGAATTATTTCATCTGTCTGCATTAACATTGCTCGTCCTGCAGTTCTGCTTGTTGAAACCCAAGTGCTTTCAAAAACCTGTAAAGCAGTGAGGCTACAATTATAACTTATCAGACTCATTGTCTGCATATAATAATTTTCTGGCTTTCATGCTGTAAAATAGCTGCTGAAGCCTGCACGCTGTTGAGCAAATATCACGTTGTGGTCAGATCCTGACTGATGCAGAGTTTTTATAATCTTGGCTTGTTAGTGCTCAGCAATTTTTAGAGTGCTTAAGAAGCAAGTTAAAATAGGAAATTCTTAGCCTGAAAGGTAAAAAATCAGTCACAGATCTGGGTGAGAAATTAAAAATAGGATTACATGGAACTACTGAATGTTCATATCAGAAAACTCAGTAACTCTTTGCCTTTTTAATAAAGCTTTTCAGGATAGACTGCAAATGTTTATGTGGATAATGCATTTCATTTTTGATTTTGTACTTTATTGCACTTTTTTAATATCCTTGTGGGTTGAACTAGGCTAGCAGTAAAAAACACGAATAAAAGTCTGCTTCTGAACTTGTGTCTACAAGCCAATCCTGATGGGGGCTTTTCATTAAATTCATGTGAAAGACTACATAGATTTTTATTTTTCATATGATGCACAGTTGTTCAGTGTATTTTACAAGTGAAAAGATACTCCTTGCTCATTATACAGGTATCATGTACCATAAGCCATGGCCTAGTACATTCTCTATTGAATATGTATCAGTACAAAATTCTATGTATTACTCTGCTCCAAAAATATGAACTTTGATTTCCTGTTACATGCTGAAAACAAATTTAAAAGTTCAGTTTGGCACCAATACAGCCTATAGACTACCTTGTCATTTTTCCTGAGGTTGTTAGTTCAGATTTTTCACTAAAAATTAAGTTAAAGCGAGAGCAGCTTTCATGGAGGGAGTTTGCAGAACAAAAAGTACAGATGACACATCCAGTAATTCAGTGCCGCAAAGCCGAGATAGTCCCCAAGAAAAACAAGAGGCATAACCCATGCCAGGGCAGAGTAGGAGGGGATGGCATCCCAGCGCACTCAGTCTGACGGCGCTGGAGCTTTTCTCCATGCTTCCTGAGCACGTTACAAAGCTGCTTCTTGGAAAGGACGTGTGAAAGCAAACTTTGAAAAGGCAAAGGCAGCGTGGAGGTGACGGGGCTCAGGGCAGGGCTTGCTCAAGTGGAGTTTCTGCTAGGAGGTACAAGAGCACGTCCCCATGAAGGCAATGATGTCCTCTGTCACATCCTCATAAAGGTCAGGATCTTAAATCCCAAAATGTTGACTGGTATTTGAGATATTTGAGATTTAGCAAGAATTTTGTTCTCTCCTTGCTGGCTGGCTTTCGGATTATTTTTCCCTTAAGTAAGGCATGTATCTGTGTGATCGGTCTGATGCCCTCAAATGCTAGTGTCACCTCATGCATTCATGAGCTGACTTCCAAAAAAATCAAGAGATGAACATAACAGAATTGAAGACCTACATTTGTTTTTTTTCTCCATTTTTTTTGAACATCTGGGGGAGATCCACCTGCCTGTTACTTGATTTCAGCTAAGGCCTCCAGGTGCACTTTCAGATTCAAGAGTCAATCAAAGATGTTTTCAGAAAAACATGAATCTCCAACCAGAACGGACTCGAATTTGTTTATTCAGCACTTTTTTCTCTCTAGTTGTCACTATTTATCGTTCTGATCGCCATATTCTTAGTCTCTGCTTCCCTCACCATCTCCCATTTCCTCGTAGTCTCCTAGCCATCATATGTAAATGCACCCTGTGTTCTCCTATGTAATGTCTGGAAAAGACCACGTGGAAAGGAAGTCTGAGGCTTGCCAAGAAGCGCATGGTTCGTGTTGTGGACAGGAATCAGGATTCAAACCAGAGAATTGCCGTGCCACTGGCCTAGCAGAGAGTGGCAGCCACTATCGACATCTGAAGCAAAGGGGCAGGGATGAAAACATCCTCAACACCAGAGCAGCACAACCCTTTTGTGTACTCGCACGTTAATGCAATGCATTTGTATGAAGAAGGAGGCACCTGGTGAGAGTGGGAGAACACTTAACCACAGTGATTAATGTTAATTGGTTAATCACCTTTCATTATGGGAGAAGAAAGTAAGCACAATAATTGGCAATATGGCTTGACATCTTTGCTGGATTGGAGGCTGAAGGCTGAGAATGAATTTCAAATATGACCTTTTCAGGCCAGAGGAGATTAAGATCTCAAAGATGGGTCTTTTGGTTTTGATTTGGGACAAAACAGGAACATTATTTTCTCAGTACAGGGCTGCAGGTCTGAAGCACAACTCAGTTTAAAAATTGAATGATTGTTTTGCTACTACTATTTGAGGTATCCAGTGTTAGTGTGAGGACTGCCTTGTTAAAGAAGACGAAAACTGGGGCTGACCTCTAGTGATGGAGAAGGAGCACACTGCCCAGCTGCTGCCTCGGCTGTCCGGCAGGGAGATCACACGGGATGCTGAGACAACCTCAGGACTTAGTCCTGCATGCTCAGGGCTTGTGACTCAGAGCCATGAGACCTTGGCTAGCTCATTGTGGGCAAACAAGTGCTCAACACATAAAAGATATCTAACGAACGCTGCTCACTGTGGTGTTTATCAAAGCTTAAACATAAAAATTCTGTCACTTCTGGCAAGAGAGAAACTTAATCTGCAAAGTCTGTGAAGACTCCCAGAAATGATTGGCCTGATGCGATAGAGGCCTCGCCAGTGACTCATCTGACTCCCTCCCAGTCCTGTCTGGTCACGGACTTTTGAGTTGTAGACTCTGAAAAAGAATCCGATTTCTACCAACGCCATCCACATCTATGCCTTCAAGGGGAAGCTGCTATAATTAATGTAGATACTGCTTACTCTTCTTGCTCGTGTAAAGTAGTGCACCGTGCTGGGCATTCACAAGACAGTCCAAGTTTTGGATACCAAAATGGATAAATAATTTACAGAATAATAGGCAAATACATTAAATAATAGTCCATGTTTCCACTGGTCTGCCACCTTCCTTCAAAGGAAAAATAGGAAATTTCTTCTGGCATATGAAGTGCAGGTTAAAAGCATACTTTTGAAAGCATTTCCAATACATTTGCAAAGTTTGTTAAAATCACTGTCAGGTACAAAGCAGGTATTACAAGAGGGCTCATTCACTGTTTACTTTAGCAGCTGCTGAATTGACCTAGTGGAGATCTTCTTGCTCAGGGTGCTGTTAAATACACACAGTACCACCACAACCTGTTCCACTGAATTCATTTTCCTAAACGCAGATAGGAGGAGAAAAAGAGGATCTTCGCTCTCTTGTTTCGAGCTGCGGGACACAGAAGACTGTGCCAAAACCAGATATGTTGGTATAATGCTTTAAACAAAAGACTATCTTTTCCTACAGTTGTTTCATAATTAGTTTTTTTACACAAGTGACAACTGCCTTCATGCCAAATCCTGGTCTCATCGGGAAAAATGGCAAAACTCCCAGGATGGCTAGAATTTTTATACAGAATTCATTGAGGAACTTTATATTTCTCCTTTTTTCCCCCTCATTTTTAATAGATTGGCACAAAAAACAATAATTTTAGGATTAGTAACTAATTATTTACAGGAGGGGCAGAATTTTTATTTAAAACAGTCAATTGTTTACTTCAAGAGCGCTTGTGTGTCACTGAGTCACCAAACCACAATTAAATTCTGGGAAATGGCTTATTGTTGAGGTTCTTGGGGTCCCATGACACGGTGGGATGGGTCAGATTCTGATTATAATTGGGGGCCTGATCTAAATTTGTATCCTCTTTACTCTTTTGATTGACAGACTGTAAAGGATTATGAAGTTCCACAAGATGTCAGTAGCAAAAGAAAAATCTTGTTGCCTCTGGTCGTGTTGTTTGTACATGGCAAATATCAGAGTATTTGCTTTTCCCCTAAGAGTTTAAGGAGATGCTGTCTTTTCTGAGAAGAGCCCAGACAAAGTCTGGAGTAGTTTGCTTGGAAGAAAAGACAAGGTGATAAAAAAATACGTTATAGCATGTATGCTGGAGGATATTTTAGCACTTTCTGCTGTAAAACTTTCAGTAGGTTTTACTTTTCACTTGCTTTACAAATAAAGTAAACAATAAGGTTTGTGTGTTGTGGGGTTTTTTACTCTTTTATTATTTTTTTTTAGTCATGAAGCAATGCTGAATATTGGAGTAGCAATTAGTTTAGCTTAAAGATTTACCAGATCTGCCTGGTTAATGTCATAAGACATAAAGTGATGGAAGCGATAGGGAATAAATTACAGGGAAGATAACAGAGCTGTTAATTCAGAAGGTCGAGATTTGCACGGGGAGGGAAAAAATAAAAAAACAAAGAAACAACCTGGGGGAGGAGGGGCTGCTCAGTGAGGGTTTTGGAGCGGGGGGCGAAGCCGGAGCCCCCCGCCGGCCCGGAGGGGTCCCCTGCTCCCGCGGGGCCGCCAGGGGGAGCCGCCGCGCCGCGCCGCGGGGCCGGGCCGGGCCGGGCCGGGCCGGGCAGGCTCCGGTGGGGCCGGGGGTGGCTGCGGGTGCCGGCTGTGGGAAGGCGAGCGGGCAGGGCACGGCTCTCCCCGGCGCCTCGCCCCGCAGGGCCGGGCACCCGGCCGCCGGCTGTCCCCCGGCTCGAGGAGAGGGGCGAGGAGCGCCCGGGCTGTGGGGGGCAGTGGCCGCGCCTCGAGCCCCTAAAGGCGTCGGGGGCGCCCCGCCGCCATTTCGTGGGGCTGCTCCCTGCGGCGCCTCAAGTGCCCGGGGCGCGGCCGAGCTCCCTCCCGGCGGGGTTTGCTGTTGTGCTCCTGCCGGGCTGCAGGGGGTTGATGAGCTGAGGTGAGACTGCCGGGCTGCGTCCCAGATACATTAATTATATGGTACAAGCGGTCGCTGGCGTTCACCTGCTCTCTAATTCTGGTTTCGTAGTTTGTGCCTAAATAGAGCAGATGCGCCTGATGTCCTTTCAGCCAGCTGTTGGGGGAAGATATTTATTTCAAGGACGAGGAAGGGAAATGCTCCTGGTGTGAAGAGACAGTGGCTGAGAGGAAATATGGACTGGGCTGTGGTGCTGAATGTACAGGTAGAAATAAACAAAGAACTGAAAGAAGACAGTTTGTTAAAATGTTCAGGACAATCAAAGAGATTCTACCTACCCTTTAAATTGTCAGTTCCATGCTACCATGAAAAGATACGTGTTTCCTGGTGACCAAAAGAGGGTGACTGGTTTTACAATGCCATCAGTGGGGTCAGTTGTAGGCCCAGTATTTCTTATTTAAAAATTCTAATTAGGTTTTATTTCTGTACTGGAGTAATACCTGGAGGGTTATCTCTGCTGGGATTGGATTGTCTATCCTAAAACTACAGAGAGAGCTGGGATCATCAAACTGGACTCCATATTTTGGGCTGAGATGCCCGAATGAGAACATGCTGCCTGTGAAACCTCTTTGAAAAGTGGTATGGCTAGTGTAAATACACCTACTGCTGAATGAAGATGCCGCGACTGGTATCGGTGGTTTTCAGTGTACACAATACATGTATGGACACAAGAAAGAAGACAATCTAAATATTAAAACCACAAGTTTAGGATAACAAATCTAGGTCCTCACGGCTACAGTTATTTTTTTAATAAAATATAAGATGCCATCGTTCAAAAGCTAAGTTATAAGTTCAAAAAGCTAAGCACATATAAGCTACCTTTTTACCAAATGAGTAAAATGACTACTGTGTGTGTCTGAAAACTTTGTAAAAGTTAATAGGCTTTCAAATGATTGTAGAAGAATCAGTATAACTGTAGGCAGAGAGTTTCTAATACCTTTGGATCCTCTGTTGTTACTGAAGCTGAAAATAATCTGCATGTATCATTAGAAACTGTAAGAGAAAAGAATTTGTTCCTGAAGTTCCATATTAAACCTAAAGGAACTTGTAAAAAAAAAAAAAAAAGGGGGGGGGGGGGGGAGTGTTCCACAAAGTGGGCAGAAGCACTTTTTTTCTGCAGCTTTCAGCTTTTTGACCTTGCTTCCAAAGCCCTGTTACCCTCATCTCCTCCAGTCCACCAGGTTTTGGACCCTGGACTTGTATTCATTGCTTCATGCAGTTTAGCAAGGTGCATTGAATTTAATATGGCTGTGTTAAGCCAGTAAACATGGACCATGGTATTCAAGATCCAAAATGTTCCATCCTGTTTAAATGTTAATGGTGTTCCACAGATTTGCATTTATGGATGTATTACATGTGGGATTTTTTCCTTTTCTTGGCAGGTGACATTGGTGACAGAAGAAGAACAAGAATGATTACATATCTATAACTCCCAGCAGTATGTCAGGTAATCATATTCCATAAGAGCATCTATGCAATAGTTTTCGCTTTGCTGGAGTGGTTATTATTCAGTATTGACTGCAAAATAGTGCCTTCACAAGTTCTGAACACATTGCTGGAAATTTAAGTCTTTCCTCTACCCAGAGCATAAAGAGTGGGACACAGTAATCTTCAACAACAACTTTTCCCTGAAACTCTCATCCTATCTGGTTTTCCTTCTGAAATCAAGTTTAATTTTGTTGTATGCACACATTTGAACTTCAGCTTTTCTGCTGAAGCTGCTAGTACAGTGGCAGTTTCTGCTGAGTAGGTTGGCTTAAGTTATTTTGTAACGTGGCTGTATCCTCTGAGGTTCAAAGTGAGACAGTCAAATTCATTTTACATAGATTACGAAGTACTCTTTAGATAATAATTGACCAGGTCTGCAGGTGGGCTGAAGATCCAGAGTGAAATGACCATTAACCATTTTAGGTCTCCTTCACCACCTTATCCCTGTCAGTTGTAAAGTATTTGAAGGCTATACATGAATTAGCTGCGTCAAAAAATACATATATTCCAATCCAAGAACAGGATGTCTACAAAAGTGCAGTTATGACACGGAAATCGTATAGAGAGGTTCAGACTTCCAGAACATGTTTTAGTATTCAAATAAGAAAAGAAAATGTTCTGCTGATACTGTTTGTCAGTGGTGTTTGTCTCTTGAAATACACATAAATGGGACCTTTTAAAAGCCTGCTTGTAAAATGCAGCATGTTCTATGTAGAGAAAATCGTAACAAACAAGACTTAATTCCTGGTGTTTTGCTCAAGGAACAGTTTATTTTTACTGGCTGAGCAGATGAAATATCCTTTCCGTTCCCATTCTTTTTTATTGACCAGCAAATGATAACAGCTGTATTAACCAACAGGGTTGGTCTTTTAAGTTTTGGGTCCTTAGATATGAGATGGAGAGTAAAATTTATGGGGAAAAACAGAATATTAGTAAATACATAGTAAAATGAATTATTTGGAAAAAAAATGCAAAGAGGTGATATTTGACTTCTGTTTTTGTGGCTTCTTTGCTGTTGTTTGAAGCAGAAGTTAGGTGCAAATGATGGAGACAGATGGCATTGAGTCTTTTGGTGGAGTGAGGTTACCTGAACCTTGATAGGTGTGCCAGGCTCTGGATTAGTATCACACCATGTGAGGGTTGGGAGGGAATTGGTATCCTCATTGGCAGGGCCCACTGGAGGGTTTTTAATATTGCTGTTCAGTCAGTCTAGGCATGATAATTTCATTTAGCAAATACTTATTTCTGGAAGAATTTACAGCACTGACGTGTAACAGTCTCTCCAGTTCTCTCATGTTCTTTCTTTTGTCTCATGTTCTAACCGTCTTTTTTGACCTTTCAGTACAGGGCATAATTTTGCTATGGCTTTGGAGGGAGTGATTAGTAGCTTGTGCTGTGTAATGGCAGGAGATGGGGATGGAAATGCAGCATACCTGCTCTATCTTCACTTACCTGTTTGGGATGTAGCTTCCTGTGGAGTGGGGTTTTATGGTGAATTCCCACTAGCATGTTAACCAGACCTGTCCCCTGGACTTTACCCGAGCAGGGCAGCTCTGCTAAGCTCACTGAAACCCAGAGACTAACTGGAAGAGCCTACATTTTTGGCACTGCATTAGAAAGAAGTGGGCAGATCAAATATGTGCAAAGAAAATAATCACAGTGTGAAAAAAATAAAAGTTCGTTGTAGAAGATGGCTGTTGGTACAGCTGTAGATGTCCAGCACTTTTCATTATGAGCAGTTTATATTTTCTGTTTCTCATTATACGAATGAAATTTCCTACATGAGTGTGAATGTGAAAAGAAGCATAGTTGAAATAAAAATCTTTGAAACTATAAAAACTGCTTAAATACTCCAATCCAGAGCCAGACAGGACTCCTTCCCTAATGAATGAGAATGAAAGCTTAGATTCCATTACTGAGTTACTGGAATAAGAGAGCAGAATTGCATCCAAAACCAAACCAGTTGCCTAAAATAATAGGCTGTAGTATTCTGATTTTTGATACATAATTGCTCTGCCCATGCTCCATTTTTTATTGCAGTAAGAATTTTTCTCTTGGTAGGTGCAGTCCAAAAGCCTCCATTTTCTTGTGCAATCTACAGATCTTTTTCTGACAGAAGATTGTGTAATTTGGGCCTTGGTAGTAAAGCTAAGCTCTCCTACATTTTGCAGTTGCTATAGGAAAAATATTTTGTGTATTTTGACGTCTCAACTTTAAAATCATGTATCAGTGGCACATCTCTGTAATTGTATGTACTTAGAGCTTTAAATAAAGAGAGAATTCAAGTTTTCCAAAATTGCTTGGGGAACTTCAAAGTTACGGAGAACATGGAAAGATTTCAGAAGTGTAGAAGCCCCTACCTTTCAAGTGCATGAAATGAAAAATACAAAGCAAAAGGAATGCACAAGGTATATTTTTTCATGCAGAAAGATAACCTGAAAAATAAATACTGAGTTAATGAAGTCCAAATTACACGCTTTTTCTTAGAATACAACCAAAACAGAGTTCACACAGAAATGCAGATGGAGTTAATGAGCACCTAATACTGTGTACCCGATGACATTAGAAGCTGACAAGTGAAAAGTGCAACCTACAGGTTTTGTAAATATCGTGCTTGTCAGTATAAAGTTGCCTAAAGAGTTTTATGCACGTAACACCTAACTCATATGATGGCCAAACACTGAGATAAAACTATCATTCTGTAGGCAAAGAGCTGGAAGTAATACATGTCTTGCAGTTTGAGCACTAAGTCCAAGATGGACACATTCAGTCCTCATAATCATAGAATCATAGAATATCCCGAGTTGGAAGGGACCCATAAGGATCATCGAGTCCAACTCCTGGCACCGCACAGGTCTACCCAAAATTCAGACTATGTGACTAAGTGCACAGTCCAATCGCTTCTTAAACTCCGACAGGCTTGGTGCAGTGACTACTTCCCTGGGGAGCCTGTTCCAGTGTGTGACAACCCTCTCAGTGAAGAACCTCTTCCTGATGTCCAGCCTAAACCTCCCCTGCCTCAGCTTGACACCATTCCCGCGGGTCCTATCGCTGGTCACTAAAGAGAACAGATCAGCGCCTGCCCCTCCGCTCCCCCTTGCAAGGAAGCTGTAGGCCACGATGAGGTCCCCCCTCAGCCTCCTCTTCTCCAGGCTGAACAGGCCCAGTGACCTCAGCCACTCCTCATATGTCTTCCCCTCTAGGCCCTTCACCATCTTCGTCGCCCTCCTCTGGACACTCTCCAACAGTTTCATGTCATTTTTGTCCTGTGGTGCCCAGAACTGCACACAGTACTCGAGGTGAGGCCGCACCAGTGCAGAGTAGAGCAGGACAATCCCTTCCCTCGACCGACTAGCGATGCTGTGCTTGATGCACCCCAGGGTACGGTTGGCCCTCCTGGCTGCCAGGGCACACTGCTGGCTCATATTCAACTTGCTGTCAAACACAACCCCCAGATCCCTCTCTGCGGGGCTGCTCTCCAGCGTCTCGTTGCCCAGTCTGTACGTATAGCCAGGGTTGCCTCGTCCAAGGTGCAGGACCCGGCACTTGCTTTTGTTAAACTTCATGTGGTTGGTGATCGCCCAGCTCTCCAATCTGTCCAGATCTCTCTGCAAGGCCTTTCCACTCTCAGCTGAGTCTACAACTCCTCCAAGTTTGGTATCGTTGGCAAATTTGCTCAAAACATCTTCTAGTCCTTCATACAAATCATTTATAAAAACATTGAAGAGGACTGGCCCTAAAATGAAGCCTTGGGAGACCCCACTGGTGACCGTCCACCAGCCAGATGTGGTCCCATTTACCACAACCCTTTGAGCCCTGCCCGTCAGCCAATTGCTCACCCATCGGATGATGTTTTTGTTTAGCTGTGTGCTGGACATTTTGTCCAGCAGGATCCTATGGAAAACTGTGTCAAAAGCTTTACTGAAATCCAAAAAGACCACGTCAGCTGGTTTCCCTTGATCGACTGGATGGGTGATCTTATCATAAAAGGAAATCAAATTTGTTAAACTGGAGCTTGGGGTATTCCCTGAAATAAAAGGTTTTTCAAATGAGTTATCACACATACGAATGTAACAAAGCAAATCTGAAAGTTTAGCTTTCTTGTTTTGAAACCTGATTTCTTTAAATGTTCATAGTCTTTTATGAGAAATGCTGTAGCAAATCTGATGCTTTTGAAGAACATAAGTAATGCATTTGGGAAATGAAAAGTTGTTTTGTTTTGTTTTTTAATGGAAGTAACTGGAAAATGCCTGCTCCCATAGTTCATCGGCAGCTTTACAGTTGACACCAGCAATTACTGTCCACTGAGTAACGCATGGAAAATAGTTGTGAGTATTTAAAAATCAGTCCTGTTTCAGCATTAACTACAATTCTTCCTGCCATATATTTATACAATAAAATAGAAAATTTTAAAAGTTAGTAATATTTTCTCTTTGGGAAGATACAGTAGTTTCAAATAACTGTGCAGTATAGTTCATAACAAAGTTCTTGCTGTCTAAACACTCCAGTGAAGCTTCTGGCTGTGGTATCGTTGTTTACTTACAGTAATCCAACTCTGGAGGCAGCTTGCTCTGCATTTTCTCCCAAGATGCAGGGCAAGCCCCGAGACAGATCTTGCTCTTACTTCATTTACTGGAGTGAGAACTGAAGAGGGAATTCAAGAACACGATCTAAAAATCAGAAAATAGTATTTGTATAATATAGTAACTGTTTCATTTCCCCTTCGTGGTAGATACAGATGGAATGTAGGGAGCGCAGCAGTGGTCTCAGTGAAGTCCGCAGCAGCTCTTTCACTTACTTCAGTAAGGCCAGGATTTACCTCTGATTTTACTTGGAGTGTGTTTGGTTTCATAATAGACCCAGACATTGTGCTTCTGCTCTCAAATATTCACATTGTTCTATTTGGTAATGACTGTAAAGTTAGATCAAGATAGGAATTATGATAAAATGAAGTGCTTACATTAGGGAATATCATTTAAATGTCATAAATGCATGTTTTCAATAAGTGGAATGTAATATGCAGCATTTCTTGTAACAGGTCCCTCATTTGGAGAAGAAAATTAACCAGCTTTTATGCAAACAAATCCATCTGAAAGCCAGTATCTGGTGTTGTATGTAGTTTCTAAGAACTGGGAGAATAGGGTAGGAAAGATATCCCCTTTTCTTCATGAATCTTTTCACTGAATGCTAATTAGCCTGTAAACTTGTCATTAATTCAGAGGGACGGTAGTTTATTGTGTACCATTAGTTGAGAAATTATTTCTTCTGAACTTCTATAATCATTTTCCTAGGATAATTTAATTTCACAGAAATGACTGTCTGACACTTCTTTTTCCACCAGACCATGATAAAATCCGACTAACTCAAGTGTATTATTTCTTTTAGTAATGGACTTTTTAGAAGGACAGTAAATACTTTAATATAAGGTTTTGTTATGCCAGGATTCAGCAGCTTTGTAATGAGCTTTTGGGGATTTTCAAAAGGTTAACAAGATTTATATTGTGGGATGTTTTTGCATGAAGCTATGAATCATTCCATGATGGCTCTTATTACTTAGGAGCGTATTTTTGAATATGCAGTTAAAAATATCACACTCAGTAAGTTCTAGGTTACAGACATTCTGGCTTAATTTTAACTTTTTTTTTTTTTTCATTTTAATCATTAATGTTTTAAGTGCTTTTAAAAAGTATATATAAATACAAAAGTTTTGAAAGGCAAGTACATTTTGCAGTGTTTCATGCGGTTCTCTAATGTGTTAGGGTTTTCTTCCCCATCATGGGGAAAAAAGGCTCTCGAAAGAGTTTTTTTGTTGTTGTGTGTGTGTGTGTGGTTTTGTTTGGCTGGTTTTGTTGTTGTCTTAGGAAAATGTGAAGGTCTTACCTCTGTCTGTTTCTAAGGGTGTTTAAGTTTCATACTTACAGCTCATGGATACCTGCTATATTTTCCAGATTAAATGCACTTATTTTTCAAAAAATACAAGTCTGGTTAAATTTCACAATGAACAGAGAAGACAAACGTGTATTTATTTTAGCTTTGCAACATCTGCTAGCCATTTTCTTAAGTATGTTTTTTTTGTGGTAGTGATGATATTTTCTCCCTTTCTATGTTTTCTGTAATTCACCAGTATACTTAGTCCATTTCTATAATAATTTTATTTAAACCAGAGGTGCTTCTTTTTGTTAACTCATCTTTCTGAATTTATTTCTGATGGGATCAGAAGATTAAGTGTTTGAAATTTAGACTGCATAACACTGTCTGTTACACTGCTGCCTTCAGTTAGAGGGAGTGCATAGTGTCAATATAAAACATACTTGTTAACTTTGCAGAAAAAAAACCTGCCAAAATAGTTAACCATAAAAAGAAAAAATCCTTGTGTTTTGTTTTGTTTTTCTAAGTCTTCTCCACTAGCCTATAAACCAGAACACTTTCCTTTGCTGTGCTTGCTACCGGAGCAGCAGACTGCCATTTTATGTTCTTCGTAAGCCTGACCCCAGACTGCTGTTCGGTTCTTCTGCTTATATGTCAGACAAGTGAGCTCACACTACTTGTCCTCCATATGTAGCTCTATATGTAGAGAGGACTGGTTTTTGTTTGTTTGTTTGTTTTGTGCCCAATGTAAAGCTGCTGATGAACTATGGGGGAGCTACTACCCAATCAGACGTTCACTGGTTATTTCCACGTAAACAAAAAACCTTTTACATTCTCTAAATGCATTTCTGATGTTGTTCTTTAAAAACATCAGATTTGCTATGGTGTTTATAATAATGGAAGACAAACATTTAAGGAAATGTTTAAAGAAACCATGTTTCAAAACAGGAAGGCCAAACTTGCAGATTTGCTCTGTGTATGTGATCACTTGTCTGAAAACTATTTATTTTAGGTCTGTCCCAAGCTTCAGTTTATTTCACATTTTAAAGAATTCTCTTCTCACATTCCAGTTTGCCTTTCTTGCAGAAGATATCTTTGATTGCATTGTTTGGACAAACTTTGGGGGTTTTGTTGTTTTCGCTTTTATTAGTTTTTGTTGCAGTTGTTTTGTTTCTTCATTTGTTTTTGGTTTTACTATGTATTTATCAAGACTGCTGGTTGTAGTACCTCTGTTTTTACCAAACAATTGCTCAAACCTTGGTCCTTGAACAGGTGGTCTTACTTCAAGATGTAGAGTCCTTTCAGCAATTCTAAAAGTAGAATAGCATGAATTAGTTCTTCATCCTGAAAAAAACGAAGAGCATCCATTATATGCACGTGTCCCCAGGATTTGCTGTTTATTAACAGCATCCGTTCAGTAGGCAGGGGTGGAAGGTCCAGTGTGGGATTGAGGAAGGACCATATGAATTGATTTGAGGGCTTGTGGCCAAAGCAGTACTAAGAATCAAGATTTTCCAAAACTGTGGTGCTGCTTCGAAGGACAGCTTAGTTTCCCAGATGGTTCCACTGTGATTTACACATTTTATTGTTATTGTATTTTATGGTATTTTATCCTTAAACTATAAACAGTGTTTTGCCTTCTCACTTTTGTTTTGGTAAACTCTGAGGCAATAACAGAACTACCAAACATAACATGAAGAAAGTAATAATCCATTAGTTTTCCCATACGGATAAAAGCAGTGGTCTGCAGGATGAATCCTGGAGAGGGATCACTGTCTGTTTTGACATCAAATTAATCTTGGTTGAAAACAAACAGAGGCAGTTCTGCATACAAAAAACTGGCAGGTACTGGAACTCCTTGCCAAAGACATGAGTGCAAGAAGCGTACACTGGAGGAGACTGGACTGTACTTCGAAGAGAGATCCCTTGGGTATTACTACGATGCAGATAGGCTACGGGGACTGGGGCAATCCCTTGGGCTGACGCTAGCTGGAATTTGGGAGACTATTGGTGGCAGCTCTCATCTCGCCTGCTTTGTTCTTACTCTTTCCTGGGTATCCACTTGTGGCTGCTGTTGGAGAACAGGAACCCGGTGAGCCCTGTGGTGTGAGCAGTGCTGGCATGCTCAGGTACTCCTTGTTCTCAGGAAAATACCTCCCCCGTCTTGTGCAGAGCTACAAGGGGCCGATACATTTAACATCTACATGACTGTATTGGCAATTCCAGGGCCACTTTTTTCCAGTTCCAATAAGCAGGTATCTTACTGCTTTTTCCTGTATACCTGTGGTCACTTGTTTCTTTCAGTATTTTGATTGTATCTGTAGCTGTCACAAGATTTCATATTCAAGTACAGATCTCCTGTTCATTTTTCTAGAGAGAAGGTTTCAAATAGCTTTACATACCAAAACCCTGAACCATTTGCTTCTCTGTGCTCAGAACCTGCCTGTGGTTAGTTTACAGATGAGCTACCACATTCCTATAGATATTTTTTTCCTCTGATTAATTTTTTCTTATGTTCAGAAATTTGAGTGCAACATCAAGCCCAGGTTCTTGATAAGTATGCGTCCACTATTACCTTAGTAGTTAATTGAAATTCAATGTGTTTTTAAGAAGCGATTACACTGCTTCACACTGAAGGGCTCATTATGATACCTGTCAGCAAGAACTAGGATAAAGCTATTGCACTTTACATTGCAGGTTTTTTAATGTTTCTTTTTTCACACCTTAAGAACACTTTACAACATTTACTGTAATATCTGCACACTGTTCTTTCATAACAGTTTCATCTTTGTCCAAAAGATTCTTTGAAAACATTGAAATACACTTCATATTCAAAACCATATTGTAAAGTGTTTTAGTATTTAGTACGAAGTATTAGTATTTCATATTAGCATGCAGTATTTAAACATTTTATGATATTGCCACTGCTAAAGGGAGTAAAGAGTGTAACAGTCCTGGATTAAATAATCCTGGCTCTGTTTATTTCCTCCAGCACAGACATACACACAAACATTTCTGAAATCCTGGAAACCACCAGTGGTTTCAGCAGACATCACTAGTTCCACCTTCTGATTAGAGTCCTTTATCTCTCATTGTACGCGTTTTTTTTACAGTAAGTGTTATTCTTACATTTTAAAACAAAGGATAAAAATCACGTTCTCAAATATTTTATTTGACATATTGTATGGAAGCATGTTTTGCATATTCATAAATAAGGATCTGGCCGGTCTGTATTAGTTGTGCTCTGTCTTTCTCCTTATTCAAGGATCACTTGAACCTAGTTTAAAAGTTGGGAAACTCCATTGTGAATTGTTTTAGTGTTTGATAAGGAAGAATAAGAAGAAAATGTTAGTGTTATTTGGGAGAAAGGGAAAAGAGGGGGAATGGAAAAGAGGAGAGAAGAGGAGCAAAACAAAGGAATGAAAAGAAAATGCTGGGAACTGACAGAAAAGTAATGAGAAGAAATGAAACCTTAGCCTCGTCTGGCACAGATAGTTTTATCATTCCCAGCACAAACACACACGAAAACTTTATGTGCCTTCAGTTTTAGTTACTTTGTATGCTTTAAAATGCTTGCAGAAAACACAAATCTGGTTTTAATTTTGCTTGGAGGAGGGGTGTCCTTTAATTGTATTTTTTTTCTTTTTTATTAAGTCACTAGGTGAAAATCATTCAGAGCTATTGGACTGAGTCCATGCAAAGCTAGGCAGCTCGATCAACCTATTATGCACCCCTCAGTCCTAATCCTGATTACATTTGCCTTAGTTGATCTCTCTGAAGCCATCCCACTTAGATGTCCTTAGATGCTTGTATACTTCAATGCTTAAAAAAAAAAAAAACTAAAAACTAAGCATGCTGTTGGCGCTTGCTGCTCAGTTTTCATTAAACTTCCAATAGGAGAAGAGATAAACCTTTATATAAGAATCATTTCTGTCAATCTTTTGTTTTCCAATCAGGTACGGCAGTGACAATTCAGAGACTTCTTCACCTACTGCTATTATTTTGATGAGCCGCAATTGGACATTTTTACAGGGTGTGAGCAGTTTTGGAATGTAAAATAACTTTTTGTTGAGAGGAAATGCCTTTGTAATTGTAAAAAAAATAAAATAGCAAGCCTGTAACATCTCAGAACTGTTGGTTTGTCTTTTGCCTTGAAACCAAGTGATGTCCTGTTGCTGAGGGTGAAAAAGAAATGTTTGTGCGCTCCCAAAAAGTGTGAGCCGTGTGGGCTGCGAGGAGCTGGGACTGTGTGGACACACAACAGCTTTCACCAGCAGTGGATGTAGCTGTCAGCTGGAGCTCCTGCAGCATAAAGCCATAACAATTACAGTGGTAATGCAAATGCCAGCCTTGGGAATAACAGGGACAACCCTGAGCTAAAAAAAATGGGTGTAACTCTTAGGGTACCTCAGGGAGGATTTAACGTGGCACCCATAGGGTTGGTTTGGTGAGTACTTTTGGTGGAACAAGCACTCTTTTCCATCCTGTGCTGTATGCCCCAAGTTTTTGTCAGGGTAGGTACACAGCTCATTCCAGCGAAAAAATGCTATCGTCCTGGCTGCCTGGCTACCAGCTCCTGTCTTTCTGGAAGAAATAAGCTATGACTCCCTTTTCCTGAGATGTACTATAGAAGGGAGAGGGGTTTTGATATCTCTTCTGTACCACTCTTGGCAGAGTTGGTAGAAAAAATGCATATAATTATTTGAGATGAAAACAAATTAATTGTTCCACTGTTTTTATATCCTTTATATATTGACATCCAGATAATAACTGCCTAGCTGAGAACAGGCCAACCTTTACATTCACTAATTAGGTGTTTTTATCGTGACCCATAATGAATAATTTCTGAGGAATTCTCCTTGTCTCTACTTTTAGTTTAGCTCAATCTGCTTGATCTGCTAAAAATTTGCTTCTTCTATAAAACAGACTTATCTTTAGAGACACTCTGGTGGAAACCTGAGAAAGCTTTTTGGACTGTTGACTGCTCAGGTGCCAGTTATTGCTATGATATGCTGCTTTTCTATCTCTAAAGTTACTTGCTAATTCCTTCAGTTAGGTTGACAAGAAGAGCGCTCGTCCCTTCTTATTAGTCCCTCTTCACTCTGAAATAAGGCCTGTGGTTTTAGTCGCGATTCATCCCAGTAGGCTGCACTGCTTTCTGCTGTGATTATTGCCATTTTAACAGTAGCTAGAGGGAGAGAGAGAGATGCTTCTCCTACAATTAGGGATCTCATACAAAATTACATTATTAGCCTTTATAAAGGGTTTTGGTTTGACAAAATCAAGAGCAGATGTAGGAGAGATGTAGGAACTGCATTCTGATGGGAAGCAAAAAAATCTTTAGACAAAATCAAGTAAGATATGTGGAAAGAAAAGTACTAGAATAAATAAGGTAGTCCTGTAGTGAAACTGTAATTTAACATTTTAATAAGCTGAGTGGTATTTCTTAGGATATGCATATCTGTTGCACCACAGAAGTGGTGGAAAAGAAGACAAAATATGAGGTCCGTCAGTGCTGGTTCCTTACTGCTTATTTTTCATCTAGTTAAATTTGAATGTAAAACATTCGTGGTGACTAAAGAGAATTTGGGAAATAAAATAGAGGCTTGTAAAATTAAATAGACTCTAGCTAGCATAGGAGTCAAAACAGAAAAAAAATCAGAGGGAACTAAAAGGAAAAGAATGGACAAAGCTGCTTCATATCGGGTTAGCTTTTGGGAAACTGGGCAAATTCCAGGTGATGGAAGCTGTAGTAGAATCTGTTTATTCTCATAGCTGAAACATGTCTATTTGAAGAATCACAGAGATACTTTGCAAATACAGAAATTGGAAAATATCTTTTAATTTTGTTTTTTAAGTTAAGGAGGGCTTTAGGGTTCCTTGGTATACTTAAAAATCTGTAAGCCTTGTGTGGCATTCTCTTTGAATCCTTAGGGAAGATAAGCTTTACCGTCTCGATGAGTGTATGTCTTTTAATTAAAATCAAAGGTAAAGCAAAGCCTCATAATACGAGCTAAAAGACAGCAAAGATGGCCTTTAATAACAATGGTAAAGTGGGGAAAAGGATGTGGGAATTTTTCCCTAACAAGATTGAACAGCCTTGATTATGAATCGCTGATCTTGTTTCCAGTACTAATGCAAGAAATGAGTTATGGATATAACTGATTTATTTTTTTTTTAACAAGGCAGAGGATTATATGGGATCGGTGGTCTTTTCAAGAAACTGACAAAGCATAGAAATATCTATTTACAAGTGAATTATATTACTGTCTATAACATATATATTGCACACTCTTGTCTCCCAGACTTAAAAGAAAATCGGTATTATTTATGCAGGGAGATAGCTAGAATGTGACGGAGAACAAGAAGGAGGAGAGTAGCCTTGTGCTGAAGGAGACATCATCTGAGGTTACCCAGCGCCTGGTGGCAGGGTGGGTCACAGTGCACGGCTCTCTCTGTGCCAAGAAGAGCAAGATGGCTGAGTTAGGTTCAGATCTTAAGGGAAGTTCTGTGCAGCTCCCAGAGGGTCTTACTGCAACAATCCAATGTTTCCCTCCAAGTCTGAGCTTTTTATGAAGTCTAGAAGACATAAAAATGATACAATCATGAAAAAAATATTATATTCTGTTTAAATTTTTTTAGATGCCTAATATTTTTCCGTGTTACTTTCACTATTCTATTTTAAATCTGGTTATCCTCCCACAAGTGATATTCTCTTACCATATTGCCTGTATTTAGAGTCAGTCCTTAATTTTACTAAGAAAAAAAGTTTGAACTAAGATCAGATCTGCAGAGCCAGAAGTAAGTAGGTAAGGTCAAATTCTGTAGTCATCTGAACTGGTCCTATGCACCGAAGTTTGTCATGCCAGATAGTATCTCAGACACATTCATGCTATGGTTGTCCAACCAAGATACAGTGGAAGGAACGGACTTTAAACTTAAAATATCAGGTGGGCTTACGCTCCCAGCAGGAGGAAAAAAAAAAAAGAAGTATGAATTCACATTTAAATTAACCAAGATATTGAGGAAAGCTCATAAATATGTAAGCAGGGTTTAACATAGGATAACAGTATTTAATAATAACCATAATTAAAGCTTGTGAATTATGTCCTATATTAGCAATGTTCCCCTTAACAGAGCTCTTAAGACAAAACATGCAGAAATACCAATACTATGTTAGATCTGGTAATTGATATCCAAAGGTATTTTTAAACATTTTTCTCAGGAAATAACTGACTTAGCGTGCATTTGCTTGCTAATATACATCTGAATAACTTTACGAAGTGAAAAGTATGTGAAATTAACTCTTTGGTCCATTAAAATAACACAATCCTCCCATGATTAAAACCACAGTAGATAGCAGTCATCAAATGACAGGAATTTGCTGTTTTCTGTATGCAAGTTAGAAAACTAATTTGTAGTTGAGTTTTGGTACATATAACATAAAATAAACAAATTTCCTTAAATGCAGAATACAGCCTCTGAGGTGTCATTTCAATAGCATTTAGTTTTACTACCCGAAAATAGAAAATGGGCTATATTTAGCTTTATAGATAAATCCACTGGTGCTATCTCTGTTTCTGTTATACGAAGGAATAAATCAATTTACCAAAGCATTTTGACTAACCAGATCGAATCATGCTGCTTCAGTGCTGTTTCTTACCGACCCTGGACCCACACGTCAGAACTCCTGTGGTAAAGTCGGCGCCCGATGCTCCGCTGTGACCACAGCCGGGGAAAGGCAGTAGGTAGCAAAAGCGGAACTGCCACGCATGCCCGCATAAGAGTGTCACACTTAGGTAACAGAGTGTCCCTCAGGTCAGCCTACGATAAGAGCAAAGTCAAACAAGGCTGAATCCTTGATGTTTTGTGTTTTAAGTATCTGAAAATTGTTCACGACCAGCCTCGACCTACAAGACCTCAAATGATCATATGAGCAAGGCAATAAATTGGTGGTAACTTGCCCGGGGACCCGTGTCCTAGTTGTGAAGTTGTGAAAGTTACGTCTAGTGTTAGCCTGGCCACATAGAGCTGCCTACTTGTTTAGGCTTCACAGATGGGAACATTTTATATTTAATTGTACTGAAGGGGAACTATGGTGGCTGAATGGGCATGGCTGAAAGGCTCGGCATCATACCAGTGCAGGCAAGTGGAGCTGCATGGGAATACCGCGGCATCAGGAGAGATGGGGAAACACTTGATTTCCAAAACTCCACACCTGAGCAGGATTCTGGCAATGCCAACAGTTTGTGGCCCTGCAGTATTTGCCAAGCATCCAGAAAGTGGCCTCCTGTCATGGGACAGACTGATTCACCTTCCTGACAGAAACCAGGAATGGAATGTTGTGGGCATAGCGGAAAACCATTTCTGTAGGAAAAGACACTCCAAAAATGATGATATCCAGAGGAATGGACAGCAGTTTTTACAATGTCGATATGCTTCAGCTTGGACTAGCACAATTTTACAGCCAGGCCATACAAAAGCAAACTTTCAAGTCCTGTCAAGTTCCCAGGAGTATCAAAAAGAAGAAAAAAGGTGTAAAGGTAATTGGTATTACTATGCCAAGCACAGCAAACTGTACTAAAAGAAAAAAAAAAAAGGGCTGTGTCTTTGTTTATAGTCAGGGATTTGGCCATTGGTAAAAGCGTTATTATGTATGGGATGTTTTCTTGTTACCTTTTTTTTTTTAATTTAATTTAATTTTATTTTGCAGCAGAGATAATTGTGATTTTTAGTATTTCTCTTTATATGATTTATAAGCTTTGTGAAGAGCCCTGATGACAATGTGATGAGTACTTACTGGGGTTTTATGTGTGATATCTAACGTAAAATCATTTCTATTCCTATAGCCCTTTAAGTATTTATTTCTCTCTCTCTGTTTATGGTCTTGATAAGCTGATCAAAAATATTTTTTTGAACCTGAACTTATTAAATAGCACGTTTACTTGATACATCAAAAATACAAAGACAAAGTAAAGCACTCATTTGCTGCTCTCGAGGTTTTCATCTCTTACCTGTGACTATTTTCCCTGCCTTTTCTTCTTTCTTATTATTAACTGTCCCCCAAAGCTTCAGTAAGTTCACATTAAGAACTCAAATAAATGGAACTTTTTGTCATAAATATTGTTTGCCTCACTAGTCAGAATTGACCATTTTCTTTCAGATAGCTTTTTTTGTTCATATCAGAGTAGCACTGAAAGAGTTCATTTTAAGAATCACAGTTTAGCTATTAGCACAAATTTAGTGCTTAAATTATTTTAATTCATTTTTAAACTGGGATGAATAGTTTTTTGTTGTTCTTCACCTAAAAAATAATTACTGTGTATTGGGAGGGAAGGAGGGAGAGAAGGAGGACGGACAGACTACAGGTTGTTTTCTTTTATTTAAGTCTTGCGTCACTCCAGGAAGAAAGATTACAGTGTCAGGAAGGATATCACCTCATGAAAAAGTTAAACTGGTCTAAGTACCTGATTTCTTTAGATTTAGTTGCTCTTTACCTCAGAATGCCTCCTTGCTAACAGATGTCAGGTGTTGATCGCTTTAACGTCTTACTCGGGGCTGTCAGGAGGCTGCCAAACCCAGACAGTCCCACCCCAGAGTCTGCTAATTCTGTTCTATCGAGCTACATTAGCTACCTTTCTGCTCTATTTTTGAATAAATGCAACTTTTTACCTTAAAGTGTTCATGTGGAGTTTGGAGAGGGAATGACTCGGAAAAGGCACACGTTTTAAGTGTTGGCAGTTACTTTCTCAAGAGATAAGCTGCCTAATTAAGTGATGTCTGCTAACTGGGCCTTCCAATTACGAGATATGGGAAGACTTAACAAATTGGGTTGTCTGGGTCACAGGAACTATAATTACGCTTAGCAATATTTATTCAGAGACCGTCTTAAAAGTTGTCAAACACTATCCAAGAACTTTGTTAGCCAGTTTGTTGGCAAATGGCTCAAGGAAAAGTTTCTTTCTGAAAAGACAGTCTGCTGCCTTCATTGGTCATGAAAACTGCAAGGAAATCCCATTCCGTTCCATTCATAGCACAAGAAAAAGCAAGAGCAAACCCTGGACGATTCTTGGTAATGAACAATCAAGCTCCATGAACAAGCTCTGTTAACCAAATATATTCAAGATGTCAAATATTTTAAGGGAGAACGGGGTTTGTAGTGAATCCGAACGTTTAAATATAAGCTATGACATTCTTTGTTATCCAAACAGACTAATGAGCCTGAAGAATTTCAATAAAAGGCACATCACACTGGCATTTTATGAGTCACATACAAATTCAGTGGCATGTCATAACCAAGGTACTGCAGGTTTTGGGAGCGAGGCAGTTTTAGAGAAGGAACTAACTGACACATGCTGAGAAAAGAGACGTATGATTGTGTAAATAAGCTCTTCTTTGGTTTCAAACAAGAGGCAGCTAGTTTGAAATCTGTGGCAAACCCAAATAAAATGTTTTATGCAGGAAAGCTGTAGCTCTTTTCCCCTCGACTGTACAATGTGATATTACAAATATAGTGTAGACAAAATGACAATTTTAGTGTCTTTGATTCCATTGAGACATACTCTATGAACTGTCAAATGCTTTTGTAACTTTACCGCAATAAAATTCTACATACTTTACGATTTAGTCAGAAGTAGAGCTTTCAAAATAAATATTATAAACATATATATATATATATACTGTTCTTCTGAGTGCTCGGTATTGGATTCTGATGTTGGAGTTTTTCTTTCTTAGTTTATAACACTATCCACAAGGGTTGGAACTGAAGTGATAAGCAGATATTTAGATTCCTCAAACAGTAAGTTTGTGCCGTTGTATTTTTGAAACATCATTTTGAGTCTCCTCTGATCATAGGGCATAAAGTGAATGAATAAGGTCGTGCAAATATATACATTACAGAGAGGTTGTAATTCCCTTGGGCATGGAGATAGCTGTAGTCGACAATTGATGTTGTGTTGCAAAAGGCATTACTACTCCTCAAAAGTTGTTCTCACTGTTGTCTTTACGGATGTGTTTCATGTTATGTGGTACAAGTCCTGAAAGTGCAGGTTTGCATCCATCTTGAAGAGCAATCTAGTAATTTTTGTTTTCCCATAACCTTCATTAGAAGTAGCTGCGAGAATGCCGGCAAAGAGGAAAACTGTAAATAGGAAATATAAGTTATTTTGTAACATGTAAAAACATGTCTTTAAAACTAGGTGCTGATAGTATGAGTGTAGATAGCAGAATTTAGAAAGGTATAGCTGATATTGGCACCACATTTTCAATTGTGCAGAGTTGTTTTTTGACTGAATAGTGTATTTTTTTTCCTTCTGTATGCATAAAGTGTAAACACAGTGAACGTAAGATCCTTCCGTTTGATCCTTCAGGACCTGCACTCTGCCCTGAATAATTTGAAGGCTCTACAATACTTCCCACACCCGCCAAATCTTTTGGAAGTGGAGGGTAGCAGCCTTACCTGCAGCCTCGAGGTAGCCAGTACCGTAGACCAGGTGTGCACAATTTAGAAGCAGTCAGGAAAATGTGACTCCTGTGAGTAACGTGCAGCCTGCACAATCACGAAGGTAGCGGAGCGACACAGCCAGGGTGGGTTACATTGAACGATGCTGGGTTTTGGTGTTTTGGGGATCTTGGCAGTTTTGGAGTATTCTGTTGGATCGTGCACAGGAATACTGTCTTTACTTAAAATTTCTGTGGGTTCATTTTGTTATTTTAGTAACCGAGTTAAGTCACAAGAGAAGTGCAGCTTAGTGGGACATTTGATTCTTCATAATTAAAAGGTTTAGTCAGAGAATTTAAAACATGAGTCGATGAAGATCCGTATGGTCTACTGGAAGGCAGTCTTCCTGCAGTAACCTCATTTCAGGCATTCTCAGCTGGGCTGCAGTAACGTTGCTGACTGCTCTGCTCTTGTTTCTGATTTACTGCAGGGTGAGTATTTCAATATGTTTGGGGCATTCAGGACTCATATTGAGCAAGAAATTTCTATTTTTTTTTGTTGTTGTAATGAGCTGACACCTCAGACTGTGAAGGGTTAAAACTTTGAATCTTCTTCTGCCACAATGTCAAAATTTCTGTTATTGTTGGCCTGTCTGCCCACAGCTGAGGTTTTACTCCACTAGTGATTAATTTCCATGTGTTAGCATAAGCAGACGGACACTTGTGAACTAAGAAAATTCCAAATGTGATACTACATTGCTGAAAGAAGTGAAAGCTCAGCGTGACATGATTTGAAGACTAATATTCAAATCAGAATACAAGACGAAGAGTTGTAAATATTGTTTTCTCCTCCACTTTCGAACTTTTGATACTGTCTTTTATCACATGATTTAGTTCAAAGTGATACACGAAAGGGGCCTGCAGGATTGGACCCTAAGAGATTCAAATGAAAATATTTTAGGAATATTTCAGTTTTAATAGTGATGTTAAATCTTTGCAGTCTTTTTGAACTGATTTGTTTCCAAGGGAACAGCAATCTGCAGTGCTATAAACCTCTTTATTGTTAGCACATTACAGGTAAGGGAACCTCATTCCGTGGCGGTGTTTATCATTCCTTTTTTTTTCTTTTTTTTTTGTCAGAAAAGCCTTTTTCTTTTCATCCGCTTTGCTTTTTCTCCTCATTCTTTGCCGTTTCTTGTAATTTAATTCCCTTGCAATATTACAGTAATTCTGTGAAAAGTAGCACATACGACGCATTTCAAAGTATTATTGACATAGCAATAGAAAACGAATAATGTTTGAGGAATTGATCTTGGAATAGAAAGAAATTCACAGCCTGTGCCACATCATGATACCATATCCTCAGGTTTCATCCTGGCTGTGATGGCTCTTTCTACATATGGTCTCAATTCTGTTTATTTTTTCAATAACAAACCTAAATCAAAGAGGGAGAAAAACAAGAGAAGAGAAAATTTTGCCTCATCTGGCAGAGCAAATCCACGAGGGAAGGAATTCCCAATGAGAATTTAAAGTTCAGTTCTCAAAAGCTTTTTTGGGTGGTGCAAAAATATCTAGGTACTCTGCTCTGCTAACCTGTAAAATGCAGCCTCACCTCTGTGCGAGCTCCGACATAAAATGCTGCTAGTTTTAAAGGAGATTGTTTCGTGGTAAATGAACAGCTCACGTATTGCACTTGTGGAATGTTTTCTTGCCGGGGAGCGTGGAGAAGTAAGCTTGGCAGGTTGTACGGATTGCATTTGTATGTACTACGGAATTACTGACCAACCATATAAACGGGTATGGGCTTGGGGTTTCTGTGTAAACAACTATTGCAAAGTTTCTTAGGAAACACAGGCATGTTTTTTTAGGAAGTGCTGCACATCCATTCTAGAAAAATCCGGTCTTGCCTAATACATGCCTTTTATCGCAGACAAAATCCCCGCTTATAAAATCTACATCATGGACTTGAGCTAAAAAAAAAATTAACTGTTAATGTGTGCTTTTTCACACTGTGTTATACAAGTGTAATATGTGAGCCAAAACAAGCAAAAAGCTCTGCCTACTCTACTCAGGCTGTTGTCACAAAGATGCATTTCTGAAAGTCTTTCATTACCGAAACATAAAAGATTACCAAAGAAAATTGCAAAACAATTAGCTTATTGGTAATATTTAAGTAACGTTCTTTTTGCTGATTAACTTATATTATTTCTGAAGTTTCCCACCTGTTGAACTCAATAGAAATTACCTCCCCAAGTCACTGAAGTTTAAAAAAGCTGCTTTCCCATAACTGCATTACCAGGCAATAGGGAGGATTGTACGTGTGTGGAAGGCTGGGGAGATTCATGCATGTAATTCTGTAAACCAAAATCAATAAAGCTGATGACAGATTAAGTTGCTAAATTTCGTAAAACTAGACTACTGTTTGGGTCATCAACACAGCGCTATTGGATTTTCTGTGGTTTAATGCTGAAAAACAGGATTATTGATTTTAGGATTTTCAGCGTATGCCCTCTGGGAGTTCTTAAGCAGTCTTTATAATGCTTCACACTTAAGTTGACAACTACAGTGACATAACTGTGTCCTTGTCTTAGTAATCATTTTCTAATCATATTGGGAAAGGCTGGAAACGGTTTATAAAATGATTATTGCAGACAAACAGTGGAACAGGAGGCTTGTCGGGACGTCGCTTCTTTGTGTCTGGTGCTCATTGCTACCTGTCTGCCATCTTCCCTTGGAATTAACTTACAGTCACAGATTAAGACCTTTGACTGTCATAAATCTGCTTCCCAATATGTTTGACTGGCAGGGGAGTTCACAAGCCATCCCAGTATAAATAGGATTTTAGCACATCAGGTGCCGCTCCAAAGTAAAACGGGCTGTTTTGCAGTCGACTTTGTTGGTGTTGTATATTCAGTGCTCCTTTCCCATTCCATGCGTATGCATGCCTGTGTGTGTGTGTGTGTGTGCGAAAAGTAGAAGCTGAGATAGGGTAACAAAATGAACTACTGTATGCAAGAAATATATGAAGTGCACCCAGCTGCTGGTAGCAATTGCTACATGCAGTCCACTGATTATTGCACGTATATCGAAGATAATCAGGGTTACAGCAGTTGTGATGCTCAGGTCCTGCACAGTAACAACATATATATGGAACAGGCCTGGGCGGTGAATCAGCCTTATACCTGTAGTTACCCTGGAAACGTGTTTAAAAGCGAGTACTCTGACATGGACATGGCCCTGAATCAGTACAACCAACCTGAATATTTCACCGAAGAAAAACCTACTTTTTCTCAAGTGCAGTCGCCATCGTACTCTCAGAAGAAAGGTAGGGGCAATTTATTTAAATAACAAAAAAAAAATCTCTGTTTTTGTTTTTGTTTTGCTTTAAACTTACAGTTGCATCAGTTGGCTCAGATACATCTTTGAATGTGAAGGCTGCCTGTTCAAAATTGAAAGCAGCAGTAACATAGGTTGCTAGGTGATCGTAAGGTTTTCTGTGAGCAATGAGGATTTCCAAGCACTTTTTCTTAATCTGTAAAAGACATTTTCATATCTGTTGCTTGCTTTCTGCTTTTTGTGGCTATTAAGTTCATTTACTATTCATCGGTGAGCTAGATAAGAAAGTTTCTCTTCTGAAATGCCGTCGTTACATATTCTTCATCTTAAAGCTGTGTTTTCTAGTTTCCTGCAAACAATTTGTGTGAGTCCTTGTTGCCAGTGTATGTGAACTCTGTTTACTCAGCAACTCAGGCAAAATATTTTGAAAATACAACTGTAAATACGTATGGGAAAAATGATTACATTTAATAGAGTAACTCTCTTTTAAATGAAAACCATGCAGTTACTGATTATCCAAAGCAGAAAAGGCTGAAAATTCAAGCTTCTTTCTGTGCAACAGACTATTCTGAATCCAAAAAGTTGCTATAATCAATATGTTTGTGGGAGAGAATCAGAGTGCAATATCAGCTCCCTTCGGATTGAATCCTTGCTTGTTTTTAGAATTTCTTCTTTCTTCTCTCAAGTAAACAAAGCAGATATTACTTCTCAAAAAGAGCCCCAAATGCCAACAAATGCTTGAAAATCTTTTCAGTGTTATTTGTTCTGAAGTCAGACGAGCAAACTGATGCATACAGAGTATACATTCTCATGTTTCTTTAAAATCACGTAATTAAAGAATAAACATACACAGTCTGTTGTATCAACATAATATCCTTTTTCTATTAAGACCAGATTTTCTCTACGCAGTTATCCAAAATGCCAATGAATCTGATGGAACTAGCTAGATAAACACCATTTACTATTTTTGAAGTAGCATTGTAGTCAAAAGTAGACTGTTTAATATTACTAACAACATGGAAATCTGAAATATATTCCTTTGTGCAGGCAATATTCGTTAGCACTTGGTGCAATAAATTTATACGTTTGATAGAAAAATGTCTTAATTTTGTTCCGTGAACAGCATTGTATTTCATAATGAAGGAGATATTTTAAAAAAACTGTGCTAGGAAGCTGTAAGAACATTATCAAACTGTAGACTAAATGTAGATGAAAATAAGGTATGCTTCTGTACTGTACAACATTTTGAAGGCTTTTTAATGCTATTTACTATTGGGTTTTAGCTGAAGAATTTATAACTCTTCCTAGACTTCTTTTGTGTCTCGTTTTTGGTTAAAAAAATATTACACGGTATCAACTTAATAGAGACTTGCTATTGCAAAGTCAGTAAAGGAATATGTTTTTCAGAATGTTAAAGGATCTTAAATAGTAACTGATACACCTATGTCAGAGTTTTAAATTAGTTTTTTCAGTACAGTTTATACGCTGATACAATTTATGCTCTGTTTAAAGTTTTTTACTTGTTTGGTTAAAAGAACTGACTTAACCACTTGTCTGCCCGTGTTTGCTACTACCTCGGTTTCACGAACAACTGCAGTGAATTTGGATGGAAGCTGTCTCTCGGGCAGGTTTTTAATTGATCATTCGTGGAGATAGAGCAACGTTCTTTGGGACTCCTCAGAGCTGTGCTGCTGTGCTAATCAATACAAAGTTGCATCCCTTCTGTCGAACCTTTGAAAATGCTGAGTTTGTTAAGCAGACCAGATCTAACCGTGTGGGACATGTGCATCTTCTCCATCTCTTTTTTGTTTTTTAATTTCCATCTTTTAACCACGCTATCGTAAAACTAACGAATCTTTTAATCCTGTCCTAAGAACAGAAGGCTCTATACAGGGCATGTGTGCCTGTATTGATCCAGAATTGATTTTGAGGGGAGAAGAGGGAGTTTGTTAGAGAAGCCTTGATAATAGCCCATTAAAGCAAAATTAAGTCCCTAAGCAGGTGTCCATGAGGAGTCTTCATTGTTGCAGTTGGTATTTCTGTTAGTCCCCTGAAATTCCTAGTAAGCTCAAAAATATTCCGTCTGTTCAAATCAGGTTGTACTTTAAAGCAGCAGCACATGGAGGCTTTTCTTATCAAAACTTTTGCTAGGTTTTAAGTAGTTAAAGTCTCTTCCATCTGGGAAGAAAGAAACATCAGCATTTTATGCTGAAAAGGGTACATGGATATAGGGGAGTTTAATTACTTCTCTGTCTTAATGTCCCTTTAAAAGAATCCAGGAAGTAACTTCAAAAAACAAGAATGAAAGACTCCAACAATGTGTTACTAAAGGGAAAAAGTAAGTACCTTGGAAGTATAGCTAGTTATTCTAAAATAAACAAAAACATTTAAGCTGCTCTACTTATTACAGTACATTAGAAACTATAATTTCCTGATTATCTATCACAAATTCTGATGGAAGTCTCAAATTTTAAGGGAAAAAAAAAGGCTCTGGAAAATCAGGAGTTGGAGGTGTGGTTTTAGCTTTGCATCTGCTTGTTGCCTCAGGTCTTCTGTGCTGTACTGTATGCTGCTAAAAGATAGCGGCACAACATTTGTACAGGAGCTTGCTGTTCTATTCAGGAACTGCTTTTGGACCTTTTCCTTCCCCAGAAAGCAGATGACGAGATACCCTTTGTTTTCGACATGAGGCCGTGGAATCTGGTGAGCAGAACAGGGCTGATGTTTGTGAGAATGAGGTACTATTCCAGGTTCTGTCTCAGAGAGCTTACACTGGAATATTTTATCCCTCTCACAGTGCCACTCGCAGCCCTGCATGATGGATGGATGGTGCTCCTTTTGGCGAGCCCGTGCCACATAACCTTTGCACAGAGGCTGAGAGTCTAGACAAAAATGTCCCTGCATCAGCTCACACCCCCTGTACAGTAGGGAGGAGTACCCCGTGACAGGACAGAGGTAGTGCAGGCAGCAAAGTACAAAAGTATCTCCAGAAACCTCCATATCCCCAACTTGGGATGTGTGCAGTATTTTGGCCATTTGGACAACACGGAAAATAGGTTTTCAAAGTTAAAGCAGGGCTGAGGGCTGGATTTCGCAGACAAAGTTAACAAAAGATGCCCACTGCTGTCTATGAAATTAAGCTTTAACTTCAGGTGCTGTGGGGGCGGACCAGAATTAACTAGATCTGACCCAAAACATACAGATTTGCAGGCTAAAATTCTTGAGTCGTGCTGTAGCAATGCAAGCTACTCAACCCTGTTTGTTCCCTTTTTTCCCATATGTAAGGTTGAGGTCAATGCCATCTTTTTAAGGGCCTTTATATGCCGAGTGAATGGGGATCCGAAAGTTACTACTGTAATTGTAATTTTCATCAGTATATCCCTTTATATTTTCTCAAGCAGTTTGCATGCAGCTAAGAATACAAACTGTATAACTGCTAGGGTATGCTACTGAATTAGTCCAAACAGAGTTCTTAGTGGTGTGAAAACATAAGGGTACTTTTTTAGCAGTGTGAAGGGTACTTTTTGAATAGCCAAGAAAATACAACATGGGGGTTGTGTCAAAATGTCTTCCTATCAGTGCAGGGAGTATGTACATGTATAATGAAGTTACAAAAGGCTGAGTATTTTTCATCTTTGGCTCCTGCAGGAGAGCAGCTCCAAGTACGTTAACAATTAGAGCTTAGAAATGGTTAGTTTTACTCTTGACCACACATCTAAAGTGGTAGCTGTGATCAGAAAATTGGCATCTCTTTCATCAAATCATTATGCATTTGGAATTATATCCATTTCTTTTTTTAATAAAAATGTCAGTGAAAAAAGTGTTTTCAGCTCCTTTCTTGTAACCCTTGCACAACCAAATGAAGGATGGGAGAGTAAACTAAGTCATACTTTGTTTTTGTTTTTATGCCAGTAGTAAAACCAATGTTCACTGAGATTTGTAAATAAATAAGTTACTTTTGATACTAATGTATGGTCTCTAAAAATATTTAAAAATTTTGGAAAAAAATTGTAAGGTCTGACTCTTGAGTGTTACCTACAGTAGTGCATTTTGTACCTGTAGCTGGTAACAGATGCAAGTATAGTACTGAGCACAGCAGTTTGGGCTAGAATATTTTCAAGCACATCTGTGCAAAGTGCACTACTGTTGGTAAGGTTTCCGACTCAACCCAAAGATTAGAAAAGAGAAAAGAGACTATAAAAAATGTTCCAATTTCTAGCTTTACAGAATCTCTTTCCAAATTTTAGTAATTCCATAAATGAAAGAGTGTCAACAAAAATCAAAATTGTGGACAAGCAAGCCAGATAGCTACCAAGAAGTGTGAATCTGTTTAACAACATCCTCTGTGTTTCCAAGCTTGAAGGAGAAGTAAGCAATTTTTCTCAGTGGGAGTGAATTAAAGAAAGTGGGAAACAGGGATCAGTGTATCAGCACAGCCTTTCCGATCAATATCAATAATTGTACAAACAGACAAGAATGGAGTATGCTTTTTCTGACTAAGCTCTGTGTTTTGTCTAATAAACATCCTTTAAACTTCTACACGTATGTATCAAGGACGATATCTGGATGGTTCTTGTAATTTTCTTATGCTTTGCAAGGAGTTAAAGCACGACTATGAAATTGGTAGAACAGCAGTATGAATTTTCTTTTCAGTTCTAACACAGTTCGGGATTCTCAAGGTAGTAATTAATTTCTTCTTTTTCATTTTGGTACTGCAGTGTCTAGTAGGTGAATACTAGCTTATGAATAAGTCTGAACTCCTCATTTTAGTGAGTGGTCTCTAGTCATGCAAGCCATACCAGATGGGGAAAGATTTCAGAGAGCAAATTCAATACAGGACTGTGCCATTGTGCAATGAAAATCAAAATACTGAATAATGGTCTTAAACCACAAGTGTTCTTGTGCAGTAGAAAAAATATCTTTCCTTGCTTGCAAGGAATAAGCCTATGGTGGATCAGGAACAATCAGATAAGGAACATCTAGTACATAGACACAATTTGTTTGTCCGTCTCACATACCCAGTTGGACAGTCGAGCACAATCTGGGCCCTAGAATTTTTGAAGGGGTGGTTTACTCCCTGAGCCAATTGTGCGTGCAGACAGGCACTTTCAGCTGTAAAGTCCATGCAACGATGCTTTAACAAAACTAAAACTTGCATTTTGCTTTTCTCAAAATTTGCTTTCTATAATGTGTGCCAGGGTACAACGACAAAAAAAAAGTATCATTTTTCAGGGGTTGTTTTCATTTAAATAGCTTTTCTTTGCCTTGTTACAGGGGGGCAGAAATAGCCACAGACTGTCTCTTTGTGTCCCACCAATCTGCTATACTGTGCAGGGTGTGCATTGAGGTGTTGTTCCCACAAATGGTGATTTGAGAATGTGGGCATACAGCATTAATGACACTGGCTGCGTGACTGCATAGCTTAGCAGGTCTCAGTTTGTCCTTACAGCTGCAGGGGCATTTTCCTACAGAAGGGACTTGTTTCTTTCCATGCCACTACAAGGAGTGTTGCAACTTAAAAGATACCGTAGATCACCACCAAGATTGGTTATAGTGGATTATACAATATCTCTTCTGGGATAGGGGCGATGATCCTGCCGAATACTTAGCCTTGCCAAGCCGGTAAGATTAGGCAGGTGGGAGTCTGGAGCAATGGAGTTACCAGAGGCTGCGGGGAAACACCAGACGTGGCAGGTCGAGGTCGTTTTCGTTTATTGGTGTTCTCCATTCAGAGCAAAGATCCAAAGTGGGCGTTGGAATGACGATGCCAAGTCGTACTTGATATATAGTCAACTTTGAGGGTCATACTGGATATACATGATAGTCCATGAGGATGCTAGACACAGGCTTGAAAGACAAAGGAACAGAACTGGTAATTACTGCACAGTTCAGTGAGGTGGGTGTTGCTTTGAATGATTCCGTTTAGCTATGCACTTCATAGTCTCTGACCAGGAAATACGGGATGAAATACAAACGCCGGAAATAGGAACCTACCTACTGCTCCCATAAGATTTGTCAGCAGACACTCTTCTGTAGTTCGAGAGCACCTGGGTTACTGTACAACATTTTCGTCTTCCACATAGGAGTTTTTATTTTTGGTCCAGGCTTACTGAACACATGAGAAGCCAAAATGCTTGCTGACGTGAGAGACAAGTCCCGATCAGTCTACCCCTCTTCTGTTTTCCCTCAGTGCTGTAAGGAGTGAGAGAAATCTGTTGCTCTGCTTCTTCCTCAAACCATCCAACGCCAACACACAACTCTGCTGCTGTCCATGACCTCGCAAGGTATCAGCCTTGCACTATTTGTAGCTTCTGTGCTGGCACCCAGTTCAGAAAAATACTGTTGAATTTCATTCTTGCTGATACTGTTTCTAACTGTGAGTAGCAACAAAAATGTACTGGAGTTGCTTCTCTGCAATGGTGAGCAAATGAAACCGCATTGAATTTAAACAGAGGTCGGACTGGATATTTGCAACTACTAGAACTTATTTACAGTGGATGTTACAATTTGCAGGAACTGAATGTAGACCCCTTTCTTCCTCTTGGCATGGTCTGTTTGTCTGAATCATGTATATTTTTAAAACACTGCTAAAGGTCCAATTTTCCCGCTTTCCTGCAGCTTCTGACCCAATGAGCTGTTGGGAAGAATATTAAAAATAAACAAAAGTGTGGCTATCACTCTCAGATTTTTAATAGAAATTAAAAAAAAAAAAAATCTTTGTTGTGCACTTTTATTGCAAGTGATTTCTTGGAACGAGATTTTTCTATCCATGTTTCCTGTTGAATCAGTCAAAGAGATCAGACTGTGTGTCTATCTTGTGCCATGGGCACAATCCTGCAAAAGTGTTGAACGTAATATTTTACATTGAAGTAACATAAGTAGATAGCAGTTAACACTGCTGATTAAATAAGGAAAGAAAAGAAAGGAAAGGAAAGGAAAGGAAAGGAAAGGAAAGGAAAGGAAAGGAAAGGAAAGGAAAGGAAAGGAAAGGAAAGGAAAGGAAAGGAAAGGAAAGGAAAGGAAAGGAAAGGAAAGGAAAGGAAAGGAAAGGAAAGGAAAGGAAAGGAAAGGAAAAAGAAAAGAGGAAAAGAAAAGAAAAGAAAAAAAGAAAAAAGAAAAGAAAAGAAAAGAAAAGAAAAGAAAAGAAAAGAAAAGAAAAGAAAAGAAAAGAAAAGAAAAGAAAAGAAAAGAAAAGAAAAGAAAAGAAAAGAAAAAAAGAAAAAAAAAAGAAAAAAAGAAAAGAAAAAAAGAAAAAAAAAAGAAAAGAAAAGAAAAGAAAAGAAAAGAAAAGAAAAGAAAAGAAAAGAAAAGAAAAGAAAAGAAAAGAAAAGAAAAGAAAAGAAAAGAAAAGAAAAGAAAAGAAAAGAAAAGAGAAAAGAAAAGAAAAGTGCTTACATATAGGGATTCTATTTTTCATTTCTGACTAGGACTGCCTGTAGATTTCTTTTCCATCAGATTGAGAACTGCTTCCCGAGTAGGATAAAAGTCATGAAACTCCAAGGAGATGGCCACCAGCGATCACATGTGCAGGCTGCTGTATGTATTTAAGGAAGCAGTTCAAACACATTGTCTCCTGCTGCTCCAGTAGAACAAAGCTGCCATTACATGAGCAGTTCTAACCAGATTATATACTTAATGAAATATCAAGGCATTTAATTCGGAAGTATTTCTTGAGGAAGCAAGCCAGCGATACTGAATTTTAGAGGGCATAGCCTATGCTCAACTAGGTCTGCCTTTCATGAATAGCAATGTCAAGAAGCCATTAATTGTTACAAGAAATTTAGCAGAAAATGCTGTTTCCCTTCGCTGATGCTCCTTCCTCCCGTGTCAGCTCCACGTAGTGTATGTGTTGTGTGAGCAGAAGGGGGGCAGGCGGGGGATAATAGCCTCTGCTAATCCTCCACCGGCATAATGTCCGTTAGGAGCCAGGGATGTAAATTAGAATGGAAACCCTGCTGTCTCTCTTCCCTCAAGGTCACGGAACCAGCTGCGTGCCCACCAGCCTTTACCCAAGTTCATAAAGGGGAAATATAACTTTAATGTAAATGTGATGCTTTGCCGTACTCAAGACTGATACGATACATCAGTAAGATCAGTCTACATCAGTAAGAGCAGTCTACATCATCAAGACTGATACGATACGTCAGTAAGATGATCAGTAAGATGTATCGTATCAGTCTTGATGATGTAGACTGCTCACACCACCAGTCCCCTTTCAGACTCCAGTAGGAGTGTTAGTAAACCTAAGGTGCAGATGGGTGGGCATGGCTTCAAAGTGATCCTGCGTCCCAGCGTTACCTGAAGAGATTTATTTGTCTCTCTATAATGTGCAGGTCTCATAATTACTGTTAATTATGCTTTCATTCAAGCTGCCTGTTACTGAGCTGACCCTCCGTCACATTGGTCACAGGAGGATGAGAGCCATCGCCTCACAAAATCCCCCAACAGCCCTCTGGTGCCATGAGTCGTGGTGCTGGTTGCTCTCCATGCGCCTGTGGCCTACCAAGCCCTACCAAGGCAGCAAGCTCAGAGTCAGGTTTAACGTGTTGTGCTGCCGGTGGGTTCAGCAAGCCAGTGGAAGGGATGATATTACAGCCAGCCACATCCAAAGGACTCTCTCATTGCACTCATAAATTGCCCTCAGTAATTTCGTAGATGATGCAAAACTGGGAGGATGGCAGATACACGAGGTGGGTGTGCTGCCCTTCAGAGGGACTGGGACAGGCTGGAGAACTGGACAGACATGGACACAGTGGAGCAAGTCCAGTGAAGGGCTGCAGAGATGCTGAAGGGACTGGAACATCTGACATAGGAGAGGCTGAGTGTTCAACCTGGGGCAGAGAAGGTTCTCAGGGAACTTCTCCATGTGTAAAAAGACCTGATGGGGGTGAGTGGTGAAGACAGAGCCAGACTCTTCTCAGTGATGCCTAGTGACAGGACAAGAGGCAAAGGACACAACTAGAAATACAGGGAATTCCATCTAAGTGTAAGAAAATAACCTTTTCTTCTACTGTAAGGGTAGTCAGACACTGGCACAGGTTGCGCGGAGAGGTTGTGGAGTCTCCATCCTTGGGGATAGTCAAAACCCAACTGGAGCAGCCCTGAGCCTTGGTGTCCCTACTAGAGCACAGAGGTTGGACTAAGTAATCTCCAGAGGTGCCTTCCAGCCCCAGCCACTCGGTCATTCTGTGAAATATTCACTGTACTTCAGTAATTTTCCAGGGTTACATGAGTAGCTGCACTTCATTCTCTCCCTTCAAAGTGAATCTGAGGTCTTAGTGTTACATCTGTACAGAGAGGTTTTTCAGAAAGAAAACTTGTGTACTATAACTCCATTAATTATGAATTATGGCAATACTTACTTTGAAAGGTTTGTATTTTACTCCATTTCAAAGTTCTCTTTGGTTCAGAATTACTTTGGTTACCATCAAAATTGTTTTTTTGTTGTTGTTGTTGTTTTGCTTAAATTGAGAATATGTTTGTATTGTCAAAACAAATGGTGTGGGAAAAGAACTAAGCATTGCCAATGTTTTTCATAGTAGTAATATTTGATTTCACTCATCGGGTGTCTGGCGAACCACTTCAGAAGAGAAAATATTCTCACACATGCACATACACACACACATATTTGAGTGCCCACGTATTTTTGCCCTAAATTCAAGCTATATTAAATGCAACTGTGGAACACACCCAGGTAAGTTATGATCGATACAGCTTTTGTGATCTGTTGCTGGTAGTTTTGGAGCCACACCTGCAGAGCTGTTTTGAAACAAAGGCACTGTCAGTAAATATTCTTACTAGCAGGCCCCTGAGTCACTCTGCAACCTGGAACCTCATCTTCAGTACACAAGCATATCAGGTTTTTGTGAAACAGAAGAGAGAAATATAATCTGTGTCTTGCTGTTATTTATTTTTTCACATCAAAGCCTTTGAGGTAAAAATAAATATATTTATTTTTCTGAGGTAATATTTCATTCAGGAGAGAGCAATCATGCTCTGACTTGTCCCTCTTGACCAGCAGATGCTGAAACAATGTGTAAGGTGGAAGATACTGCACCATGTGTTTAAATACTTCTGTGATACTGTTACCATGAGTTTTTTATTCAGGAAATCCAGTGAGTTGAGAAGTATGGGGCTAGTAGACAAGATCTGCAGTGAAAGTTACTATGATATTTTTATATCGAATGTATCATATCATTTTATATAGAGTTTACATGCCACGTCCTCTTTTTCTTTACAGGGTATATACCCAGTTACTTAGACAAGGATGAGCTATGTGTAGTATGTGGGGACAAAGCCACCGGATATCATTATCGCTGCATCACTTGTGAAGGTTGCAAGGTAAATGGCACAGTGGGAAGGTGGGAATCAGAAATAGCTCTCCAGCTCCTCCATTTATACAGACTTCCTGAACTGTGCTGTCAAAAAAAAAAAAAAAAAAGCCAACGATTAGAAGCGAATAAGAACATCCAGTACTGATGATAAGCCATATCTGGCTCTGCTGCTGATCTTCATATGCATAAGGAATATAGTTGATTTTTGCAGTGTTTGCTTCTGCAAAGAAGACAATGAATTTAGATTTTTTGTTGTTGTTTAACTGTTAGCTTTTTCATTTCCATTTTTTTTAATGCTTCTTTGGCCATGTTCTCAGCCAGTGTGCATCAGCATCCTCCCAGGAACTTCAGTGAAGCTGTTTATGCAATAGCTGAGATTCTGCCTATGGCCATGATGAGTCTGTAGTGATTAACAGTGTTCCAGTGCCTCCCATCATCACTGCAAAGAAATAAAAACAAAAGTGCCTTCCACATGCTCATACAGCAGTAACATCCATCACTTCAGGAGGCATTGACACCCAGTTAAAACAGATGTAAAATTTTTTTTGTTTCTTTAACTTGACAATATTTAAATGTGCTTTCAGTTCTAAATTGCATCTCTAAAGCTACATGAAAAATGAAAAAAAAGGATTGCTTTGGGCAAGTAAATTAAGAAAAAAGAAGTAACACAGTCAGGCACATTTTACATGATTTCACTGCCATAAATTTGCCTGAGTAGCTTGAGATCCTGTAAGAAAACTATTCTTTCCTGTGGAAAAAAAAAAGTTCTTCTAAACAAATGGGACCACACATGTCATGCACTAGTGTCATGGGACTAAGCCACAAAAGTCATATTCTGTTCATTCCTGAAGTTTGGAATATTTAGATTTGAAATTTTGGGTTTGGATTGGCTTTAGAGCCCCATATCACAGTAACAGTACTGAAATAGTTCCTTCTGTTGTACAGCATTACCCTAAAATACATTTATGAGATGCACAAAGACCTAAATATCCTATGTGTAACAGGTTTGTGGTAATATTCATAATGGTTTTATATGCATACATACATGTATGCATGAAAAAATATTTATATATGAGAAAAACTGTGGAACCAAACAAGTGATTTTTACCCATTTACATCCCATATACCAGATGATAACAATTCATAAAATATATGAATATAACTTAATTCAGATACAATGACAAGTAGACAGTAGTGGGGCATTATGAAATAGCTTTTGCCCCTAGCTGAACAGCTATATTTCTCACCAAATTTCCTACTAAAGTTTTTGGTACTCTAACTGAAGTGTTTCTTTGTATGCCTACCAGCTATTGTAAACATATAGCATACCAAATCTACTTATGTCTTCATAAATAATTCTTCTATCCGATGTACAATTTAAAATAATGCTTATGTGCACAAAGAACCAAGGTAACAATTTGCAACAAGTAATAAATTTCTTTCTCCTCCTTATAGTTAGCTTCCAGACTGTTTTGTTTTGTTGTTCTTCTTGCAAATGTATTCACTGTACAAGATGGCTTGACAGCTATTTTGGGTGGACAATTTCAACTCATGCTTTGGAGGGTCTGCGTATACGTTTCAAGTTGTATGATTTATCAGCAAAGGTATATGTGATTAATTCTCAATAAATTTGACATTTACTAGTTGCTTCTACTCAAAATTACTTTCATTTTGTAACAAATTTAATTAGGGCTGACAGACAAAAATTTGCTTTGTTGAGTGCTTTTGTGAGCAAAGGATCCTCACACATGATTACTGGAGAGTAAATTGTAAGGGCTTCAAATATAAATAAATTCAGATGTCACTGAATTATTTCTCCAAGCTGTACCCACTGCACCTATTTCTGTATAGGTGCATAGTAAAGGAATTTAGGAAAAGAGAGGTTTCCTTACAATAAAATGTGCTTTCTTTTATCGTTGATACTCAGATTCTTTACTTTTTTTTTGAAATTTACTTGTTTTCAAGATTTGAAATCTAGATTTTTTTAGATTTGAAATCTACGTTTCTTCTTATAGCTTAGAAATTCCCCTTTCTGTACTTCACTGTGTGTATGTGTGAAATTTCCAGTGACGTAAGGGAGTCTGAATCATCAGTCAGAGGAATCAAATGTGGCTGTGATCGTAACAGCATACACCTATTTATGCATGTGCATACATGAACAGAATACAGGAAATGAAAGTGGCATACGTTTGTGTAAACACCGCCAAGATTAAGGCTGAAAGTGAGTCTGAACACCAAGGCAGAGAAATGGTTGATCTGTGAGGAAATGTTTAGATAAATATTGAAAGCAACTTCCTTATCACATATTTTCTAGAGATGATCAAAGAGTTTTCTTTTACAAAAAAAAATCTGAGGAATACAAAGACATGGGAGGATGAAATGTGCTGGTCCTCACACAGCTGGTGAGAAGTGTTACAATTATAAAGCTAGAGCTACATTAAGTCCCATGCAAGGTTTGGAAGACAGAAGTTCAGTGCCACTTCCTGTGATTCATCAGAGATTTTTCTATTTCTTGCTCTAACTAGAGGTTACTCGGTGTGCCTAGGTGTCCAGAGACATCTTCAGGGAGGAGAGGGGCAGGTTCTGTCTCTAGGAATTTGCCACAGGGTTGAGAGTAAAATCCAAATCCAGTTGGGTAAATGAGAATTTGAGACCTCATCCAAACTCCACGTGAGAACATCTTGCCTTTGACTTCCTGGATTTTGGCTCAACCGAGCAGGTCCCAGTCCTGTAAAGAGTCACACACATGCTTTATGAAGTCAGTTTAATTAAGATTTTAGGTTTTTTTTGTTTCAAAGGAGGAAAAAGTAGTATCCTTAGCTAAGCTGGATGATGTAAGATAAAATTCTAATGAGGACAGAGTTTTTCATTGTCTTTGCAGGAGATAGGAGCACAAGCTGAAATAGACTTATACATGTGCCTTAATACATCTTTATTAAGGGATAGATATTACACACTGCTCTAAGATTTTACCTAGTGTTACCTAACATGATTAAAAACATACCTTTTGCCTCGTGAGGTGAAGAGACTATTCATTAAATAAAATCCCTTCTCACTTGGATGTTGACATTGTTTCCAATGAAACCGAAGCCATTTGCAATGGTCCCAGTCAAACAGGACCAGGGTCTCAGCATGTTTTGTACGTCAAGGTGGTCCCAATCTGCATTGCTGAATGTAGACAGTCTCAAAAAATGGTGACAATTGAAATAAAGTGGAATTTAAATTTCTGCCTTTGCAACCTATCTTGTCCATATTACCATGGTCTTGCGAACTTTAGCTCTTGCTGAAGACACTGAGAAAATTTATGTTGAAATTAATATCAGGATTAGGTCTATAATGTTCAGAGAGAAGTTGTATCTGATCTCTCTACCTAAGGCCAGGGTCTGTGGTATGTACGAATCAGTGACTCCAGTGGAGGTACATTAGTTTGTGTGAGCTGAGGATCTGACCTCATGTCTCTACTGCAATTGGCTATATATATTATTATAGATAGGTAGATACTATATATATGGAGAGGGGTAGAGCTCTTTATTGGTGATGCTTGTTTTGAGTACAGAGATTTGTGGTAAATATGAATTAATTCCTTTTCTCAGAAATGCAGATCATTTGGGAATTATGGATCCATTATTTAGAACCAAACTCAAAGATTGGGAGAATCGGGCTTGACTGCAAAATTCTTATTCTTGCCCAGACTTGGTTGGTTGATTGGTTATTTGGCTTTGATGGAAAGATGGAAGCAAAACTGTTCATTCTTAACCCTTTAGTAGCATTACTTACACACCTTTACTATTTGTAGAAGCTGTCCTGTAATTATAAGTATGTATATGTCTCCTAGTATCCTTTGAATGGATTGCGTAATTTAGAAGGGGGCTCAAAATAAACTCCCTTGTTCAAGTACAAAAAAAAAAAAAAAAGAGCACACAGAAACACAGGACTGGAAGAAGACATGTAATGGTTATTTGTTCCTCAGGGCAGTTGTCCTTATGCCTTTATTTATCTCAGATGCCTATATGTTTTAATTTTTAGGCCGGAAGTGCTCCATGAAACTCAGAAAAGGAATACTATAAACTATAAAACTGTTCTGTTCTTTTCCTCTTTGAGAGTTTAATGGAGTGTTTTATCTTGCATCCTTAGGTGCATTTCTACCAAACCAAAGTGACTCTCAATTTGAAAAAATTACACAGTACTAATGCTTTCCAATGTATTTATTTATTGCACTTAGGGATTTTTTAGAAGAACCATTCAGAAAAACCTCCATCCAACCTATTCCTGTAAATATGAAGGAAAATGTGTGATAGACAAAGTAACAAGAAATCAGTGCCAGGAATGTCGCTTCAAAAAATGTATCTTTGTTGGCATGGCAACAGATTGTAAGTATATTTTTCTCCTTTTCTTCCTTTTCTTTTTTTTTTTATGTATTTATTTGCCTAAAGTATGTTGATTGCTGAAGATTGTTAAAGTAAAGTAGAACTAGCAGCATTTTTTGTTTTTAATAATTTGTTCTGGGGAAATATGCTCACTGCATCAAACCACTTTTAAAGGCTATAGTTTTTGTTTACGCTTTACCAGACTGCACCTTCTCCTGGCCTTACCAGGCTGAGTAGCAGTAGGAATGTTAACTCTTAGGAGGAGAGGAGAGAGAAATGCATCTGGATGGACACTTTGCTTGAAAAAAACATCTTGTTTAGAAAATTCTGGAGGATGTGAAATTGAATGTCATTGTATGAGTCATCCTGCAGTTGTTTGTTTTATTTTTAGCTCTGAAGAAGTTATCTGCAAAGAATTCGACTCTCATTCTAAAGAACTAGAACATATGGCTGTAAGATTAACCCTTAGGGGTCTTCTTTTCCTGACGTTGCACAGGGATTTACACCAATAACTTCAATTAGTGCAAATGGGAGGAACTCACATAAATCCCCCTGCGCATTAAAGTTAATGGTTGTTGCCAGCATAATCCTCTGGGAAAAAAAAAAAAAAAAGGAAAGAAGGAAAACAGACCCAGTAAACAACATAAGAATATTCCAACTTAGTATTTTTCATTGGTAATGTATAACAATGCTTTCTGTATGGAAGGAAACAGAATAAATGACACAATTTTAACCAGGTGGAACTTTAGGAGAGGGAGCTGACTAACTGAGTAATTCTGGGTCATCAGTTCAAATCCATCCCAGTCTGACACATCAGACAATGATGAGCATCAACTATTTAGCAACTGTACAGAAAAAGAAGGTTGTCTGAGTTTGTTTCTGACTAGAAAGTGTAAATACCGTAAAGCTCTCTCTGTGGAGAACACATACAGATGTGTCAAAGGAGCTGTCATTGAGAGTGGCAGACAAGCTCGCTATCTCGAACTCAAGAAAGGTTTCTCCCACCTTAGAATTAAAATGTGTGAACAGCACTGTGTAAACAGGACTTGTGTTACTCCTACTTGCATGCCACTGATTGTGGATCGGAATGGTCCTCCTTCTCTTAAACAGGCCAGTCTTTTCAGTGGCCTGTTCGTGTTTGTATGGGAATTGGGAAGAAACCTTCTGTGACGGTCAGAGATGTAGAGCCCTGGGGCCTGTGTGTCTGGCATCACTGGAACTAGAGGGGATCTAGCAAGCCACAGAATGACTGCATTTGTAGGGCTTGGGGAAAGAACCAAAGGCAGGTTGTTTCTGGTCATATCATGCAACAGGTAGTTGATCCTCCTATGAATAAGACCACTCATCTATGAACTCTTTTAAATCCATTACATTATACTGGCTTACAAGAACACGTTATGAACAATAGAGTGTTGATTTTGCTAATACTGCTTTAAAGAAAACAAAAATGCATCTTTCCCAATGTGGATTACACCAAGTCAGTTACTGGAGCGTTTTGTCTCAGTCCTCACAAAGCTTTTACATATCAGTTTTATTGGTGGAATAAGCCACCAAAGACAATTGTAGTAGACATAATGTTACTAGAAGGATTAGAATGCTAAATCATTCTTTGCAATCCAGGCTTCTGCAAAAATGAAGTTTGGAGAGATAAGTAAGAGAACTATGTCATGTGTGATAATGAAGCATATTTCACAGTACTGAAGTACTTCTTTGCTGATTAAAGCACTCAGTTTGTTATCATCTGCAGATGACGCCAAGCTGAGAGGTGCAGTTGATAGGATAGAAGGGAAGGATGCCATCCAGAGGACCTGGGCAGGCCTGAGAAGTGGGCCCACATGAATCTCATGAGGTTCAAAAAGGCCAAGTGCCAGGTCCTGCACCTGGGTCAGAGCAGTCCCAGACATGAGAACAGACTCAGGGATGAATGAATTGAAAGCAGCTCTGCAGAAAAGGACTTCAGGGTAATGCTGGATGGAAAGTTGGACGTGAGCTGGCGGTGCACGCTTGCAGTCCAGAAGGCCAGTCATATCCTGGGCTGCATCAAAAGAAGCGTGATGAACAGGTCAAGGGAGGTGATTGTCCCCCTCCATCCCACCCTTGTGAGACCCCACCTGGAGCACTGCGTTCAGCTCTGGGGCCCCAGCACAAGAAAGACACGGACCTGTTAGAGCAGGTCCAGAGGAGGGCCACAGAAATGATCAGAAGGCTGGAGCAACTCTCCTTGAAAGAAAGGCCAAGAGAGCTGGGGTTGTTTTGCCTGGAGAAGAGAAGGCTCTGGGGAAACCTTAGAGCGGCCTTTCAATATTTAGAGGGAGCTTATAAGACAGAAAGAGACTTTTTACAGAGGCATGTAGTGTTAGGACAAGGGGTAATGGCTTTAAACTGAAAGAAATTTAGGTTAGATATTTGGAACAAATTATTTACTATGAGGGTTGTGAGGCACTGGACAGTTTGCCAGTGGATGCCCCATCCCTGGAGGTGTTCAAGGCCAGGCTGGATGGGGCTTTGGGCAACCTGGTCTGGTGGGAGGTGTCCCTGCCCATGGCAGGGGTTTGGAATTAGATGGTCTTTAAGGTCCCTTCCAACCTAAACCATTCTGTGGTTCTGTGATCAGTCAAGGAGTTTGTAATCAGTTAGTATATCAGGTACAGGAAAGACCAAAGTTCAGACAACCGTAAGAGCTCCCTGCCATTTTTGAATGTTTTTATCCCTGTTAGTGGTGTTGGATGACAGCAAGCGGTTGGCAAAGAGGAAGCTGATAGAAGAAAATCGAGAGAAGAGACGTCGGGAAGAGCTGCAGAAAACAATTGGGCACAAACCAGAGCCAACAGATGAGGAATGGGAGCTGATCAAAATTGTCACTGAAGCACATGTGGCCACCAATGCACAAGGAAGCCACTGGAAGCAAAAAAGGAAATTTCTGGTAGGGACTTCAGCCTTTTACGCTGCTCTCGGAGTCAGGTTCCTTTATTTCTTCTGAAGTCCCTTCCCAGCGTTGCAGCCACTGGTGTAACTGTATTGGCTTAAATGAAAAATTGTTTATTTTTGTAGTTACTGCTTACTTACTCTTGGCTGAGGTTCAATATTTGATCAGACCATGTACTTCAAAAGATAAATAGCTTATTACTCAGTTCAGGCTTACCCAGCTGGATATTTCTAGTGTGCTATGAGAAGAAAAAGTAGAAAAATTGTTTCACTCCTGATTAACAGCAGTATCAGTCTATAATGGACACCATATCTTTTTTTATGTGTTATATCTAGGAAAAGTTGTCTTTATAAAGGACTAGCATACAACATATTTAAAGTGTTAGAAAAAATGGCAAGTTTTAAATGGAAACTGATATTTTTAATTAATAACTTGTACTTCTTGTTTCCTTGTTCCAAAGTGAGCACATTAATTAAAGTAAATTTGATGAAGAAAAATAAATTTCAATGAAAGCAGGATGATACCTACACTATCGTATTGGGTTTGCAAAGAGGACTGAAGTTTTCAGCCTATACCCAAGGATCGGAAAATAAATAGTGATGCTCAGGCTTAGGAAATAATTTGTTTTATTTTTCTAGATCAATTTTTAAAGAAAATCCTTGCAGAATACAGAATGCGTAGACAGCACAAAAGAAGGATTATAGACTGCATGTCAGGAATACACGGGCATCTTTAACAGCCTGTGTATACCAAATCAGATAGAGTACATTCATTTTTTGCAAGCCTAGGCTCCTGCTGCCTAATCCACAATGGGAATCTTCACCCATTGTTAAATTGCTAGGAGAAACTTGATATTCAAAGCACCTGATCCCTTTTATAATGTTTTGTTAACTCCAGTGGCAGTGCCCAGATTTCTATATGAAAGGCCACACGTTCATAGTAGTGTGCTGTCAGGAAAACACAGCCAGTGGTCACTGGCAAGAAGTAACAGAGAAATTTCCAGTTTTCCTGTATAGCAAGGTTTGCTACATGGGTTTTAACAGGCCAAGAAGCTGAAACTATAACATCAGCTGCGGTAGCGCGTGGTTACTTGCACAGGAATACTGTTCTGTTGGTATCACCTGCTTTAGGTGATACAAAACTGGGGAGCTTGAGGTTGGGGTACAGGGATGAGGCAGGGCGTAAGGTGGTGTAAGGACAGGGCTGTTGGGAGAGGGGCAAAATGGGGCAGAGGCAGGGGTGGCAGCTGAAATGGACAGTTCAGAAACCAGCGGTGACCTCCACAGCTGGCTCTAGGCCAGACCAAACTGCTCTTGGTGCAGCCCTCGCTCCAGGCCCTCCGTGTTTTTTTTCACTCATGCTGAAGCCCTAGAGTTTCAAGGTGAGTGTAGGGAGCTCACTGACACCTTGCAGTGAGCACAGAAGGGAAAGTCCAGGGTGGCCTGACAACTCCAGGCAGAGGGCTTTGAAAACTCCCTGCCAGAAGCTGTTGGAGAGCAGGAGGAGCTGACTGCACACTTCACGAGCTGTGGGTCAGCCCTTTGGCAGATGAGGGTGGTCCTTCAACAGCAGGAGCTCCCTGGAGGCCTGGACCTCTTGTCCTGTTGAGGTGAGTTAGGTGGCAAGGGCTCTCCAGCAGCATGCCCTTCTGGAGTGTGTTTGTTTTAGCTAGCCACTTGAATTCTTCTGGCTTTCCCAAGGCAATGCTGTATTCTCTTTTCTTCTCACTAACAATGTTGTGCGTGGCTTCAGCTTCGAGTCTTCTCGCTTGGAAGTGATGAATATTGTTTATCATGAGCACGCAGACAATGTGGTTTAGTTTTCCAAGATGAAGGGAAGGGGAGAGCCTAAAACTGGGATTATTTGAGCTTTTTAGCAGGAGAAGCCCCTAGATAATTGAGCCCAGTCCTCTTCATTGTTCTTTTACAATTGGTTCTTGTTTTATTAGTGCACTGCTGAGTTTTTTCTTGAAAGAAGTTAGATTTGGATTCAGACTGATGACAGAGAGGGGGAAGGATCTTTTATGATGTGTTGCTTTAAAAAAAACACTATCGAGCACAAGTTTTTGTTACAGGCAGCAGTTTCAGCACCTCCCCTGCTTAAGTGCCCTTATATGAACGTCATGAACTCCATCAGTGTTAAAGGCATTGTTCTCTGGGCCTTATCCCATTTTGAACTCTCTAACATGAACAAAACGGAACCTCTGCATAGTGTTTGGCAGGTCTTTTACAACTGCAAAGCTGCACTTAGCAAACAGAGGAACAGCTTTGTCTGTTTTAAAAATACACAGTAACATTGACAAACTGTCAGAGAATCGGGAGAACATGTTGAAATGCAGTCAGAATGAAAAACATTCAATATGGATTCTGGTCAAACCTATTTTATTATGGGTTCCTGTTGAAATCTTCATAATAGGATTTTTTTTTCTTGCTTGGAGAAGTCTTGGTCTAAAGTCATGCAGAAGATGATTTTCAACCGGAATTTTACCCAAATGAGTTCAAATTCTAGTCAGTTTATCCAGACTAGCTTTGCATTAGCCTGTTCTTAGTCATCAGTTGTTTTAGCCTAGTTTTGTAAACAGGCCTTGACAATTGCCTGGAGCTCTGTGATATTGGGCAATCTGTTCTGGGAATGATTTCAGAACTTAGAGTAGGTGAAATAGCCCAGTACTGCAAAGCTCTGAGCATCTTCTAAGGTGTAACAAGTCACCTCTGTGCCCTTTGCTTTTAGAGCAACTTGTGAGAAACTCGTCACTTAAGAAACAAGATCATGCCTATATTTTAAAGCAAAAAATACATAAACTGCACCCACAAAATATTCAGATAGAGGCACAAGGAAGAAACTGCATGTGCACAAAAATGCAGCTGCCCACACAGCATGGGGAGTGGCTTGCCAGTCCCCCATTTCCATGTGCAGTATTCTCTTTCACAAATGCTTTACGAACAAATTCACAGTTTGTGGCATAATGGGCATAACTTAAAAAGTGGATTTAAAAAAAATAGTATTATTTTTTATTTTAACGTATCTTTGTTGCCAAGCAGGACTTTTTAAGAGTATCAAATGCTTGCTCGAAGATATATTGTTCCTTTAAATATCTTTCTTGATATCCTTAGCCAGAAGACATTGGTCAAGCACCAATAGTTAATGCCCCAGAAGGTGGGAAAGTGGATTTAGAAGCCTTCAGCCAGTTTACAAAAATTATCACACCAGCGATTACAAGAGTGGTGGATTTTGCCAAAAAGTTGCCTATGTTTTGTGAGGTAAGAAAAACCCTTGCATCCCTCATTTACATAGCTGTGGTTATACTGTATTCAAAATACTGGCACTGAACTGTAACAGGTAGGACTTTACTTAAAAAAATGGCTACATCTAAAATCAGAAAAACTAAGAATCAAAATAGATGGGATTAGAATCATCTGGATTTTTATGAGTTTTCTTTTTCCTGTGATTACTGAAATCCTGATTTTGTTCATCTGGAAGTCGTCATGGTTCATTAGGGACCTGAATGTCTTTAGAGGTAGCCTTGTACAAAGCAAATGAGCCAAAGGAAGCTGTCTAGAGGTATATTTGATACGTTTAATCAGATATTTTAGCACACACTTCCCTCTGTGCTTTCCAGTTCCTTGGCAGGTTTAGTATTGTGGAGCTGAATCTATGCAGTAACAAATTCTTCAAATGCAGGAACGTATCCCTATCCAGGAATGGCACTTGCCTCATTGTATTCCCTAGGTATGTTTTTCCTGAACAGGGAGGGTGTGCATAAGAGAATCTGTTAAAGTAATGGGGTGTCATTCTAGGTAGATAGTCACGTGTAAAATATACCCTAAGTAGACTCAAATAGACTTGGCTGCACATTAGGAATACGGAGGCCTAGGCTGATCTCATTTACACTGAGGTAACATTTTTAATGAAGGACCAGATGTAATGGCTGATGATATTTTTTCCTAGATTAAAAAATGTTATCGTAACTGCAGCCCAAGTGTAACTAAAAGAATATTTCAGTCTTAATAGTTGTAATAATTTTAAGTCTTGCTAATCCCTTAGGATCCACAACCATGAGAGTTTTAACATGGAAATATCCCCAGTCCAGCCATGGAAGGATGCCTGCCTGCTCTCCCACACTGCAGAACAACACTTGACTCTGCTGGAGGGTGACCATGCTCAAGGAGTTCATCGGGCTCCCTAACATGGAAACAGCTTTTCCCTCTAATAAGTAAACAGTCAGGAAAGAAACATCAGTCAGTTAAGGCAGCCGTAGCATTTTACTCTTCTGTGGCTGGCAGCTTTTCTTTACGGTCAGTCAAGGAGAGCTATTTATGTCAGCTAATGGTCTTTACCTCCTCTGGCACCTACAGAGTAAGAAGAGCTAAATATCAATGGTTGGCATAGTGTAAATAGCTCTCCCTGGCTAATCTTAGCATTAGCTCCATCAGCCAACAGAGCATGAAGTAGTGGCCCAGCATTAAGATTTTAAAAAAACAAGGAACGTATCCATAGATCAGGAGGCCCCTGCAGCATTCAGTGTCTGAGGGAAACTGTCTCCTCTGATTTAGTGTTTGTTGGTTGGAAGTTGCACTGACGTAACAAGGTAGTCTTTTTAATTTAGAAAGCTTTGCCAGTCAGACACGGACTGCAGTGCCCATCTGACATCTCGTACCCCTCCTGGCTACCGTGGGCCCACTTGTGTCAGAGCTGAGCAGGAAGCATGGCTGAAGAAGTCAAGGAGTAGCTGGGCATGAACTCTGTAGGTTACACAGTTCGGCTAGGACAGGCTTTGCTTACAGCTGAGCCACTCTGTGAACCTGACACCCATACACCCATATACAGCGAGGTTTGACAGCAGAGTGAGGGGCAGCTCATGGTGAACACAAAGGGATAGGACAGCTGTCCTGAGCTGTCAAATAGTTGCTGCTATAGCATAAAGAAAATGACAAATGCTTGCTCCTTTTTGAAGGGGCACTGTCTTGTTGACTTTATTTCATACATTCATGTTTTTTAATCCGTATCTTCTTCTTAGAAGGAACGCTGTGTGGGCTATGGACTGGTTTATGAGAAAAAAATCCTCCTTTCTCCCATAGGACATACACGGCATTCAAACATTATCTCCATTCTTAATTTCCACACGGGCTTAGGCTGAGAGTGCTGTATATCTCTGTGAAGGAGACTGACTAAGCAGAACTTAATCAGTTTGATGTGAGTTTAGGTGTCATGGGCATCAGTGATTCCACATTGGATAAGTCTGCGTACACAATCCTTCTAGGTGGCTCAGCTCAGCTCAGCTCCACGCACTGCATTACATGTGAGTGATGGCTGCCAGGATGTCCTGCTGGGGTGAGCACCTCAGGTTTCTGCCTTTTGCATTTTCTCCCTACAGTGAGAAAAGGAAAGGACAACGTGTGGCAGGTATCAGTCACATTTGTTTACCCTGCTCCTGGATGGTGCTCTGGTTGCAATGCTCAGTGGTGGGTGTAGTATTGAAACCTGCATAGTTGGGAGCACAACCGAAGTTCAGGCCTCCTGTCTTTGGTAAATGCTGCTATTGGCAAATAAGACCTGAGGCACAGTGTCAGCGAAACAGGTGTATCCTTCAGAATTAGGAAAGAAATGATGGATAGGCAAAGTCAGATCACCTCTGCAACAAAGAATTTTTAAGAAGGTTCATGTAGGAAGAGAAGTTCTCTATGGTTTAATGGCTCACTACTAAAACAGCTGAAGTGTCAAGTAATATCTTCCCTGCTAGTGTCTGTCTGGTTTTCTTCCCCCATTCTTCATTCTCCTCCTTAGGTTTTTTTCTTCATTTCTCTTTGGTTCTTCTCCCTTCCTTTCTCTCATGTCTGTTTTTTGTCTGCAGCTACCTTTTCTTATATCTCTCATGGTTGCTCACTTTTCTTTCTTTTTCTTTTTTTTCAATTTCTTACCATGTTCGTTTCCCTACTTTGGTCTCAGCAGCCAAGCAGTGGTGGTGTCGTTGGGTAACAAGACTGCCCCTATGTCTGTGCAGCCTTCCACACACTACCGCTGAGCTGAGTGTGATCCTCAGACAAAGTGATTGCCCTGAACAGGATGAGTCATTTTTCTTATATATCAAGCACTTTACACCTGAAGTGGGCATTGCTGGAAAAATAGCTGCATGATTCAACTACTTTTCTGACTGTGGCTGGCTTTGTGCTTTAAACTCTTCTCTAACAAGCAGCTGCTTTCCTCTAGTGTTAGGTAACTGTCTGGCATCCACCCTCCATGGTTTTACACCAAATAAATGCAATTGCTTTGTGAGTGCACAGTTGCCACATAAATTTACAGTGTTCTGTGGTTTGTTTTGTTGAGTTTTTTTTTTTCATCTTGAATTGAAATTCAGGTAAATATAACTTGAAATGAATCAGAAATGAAAGAATTTTTGCCTTCTTTCAATGCAAGTAGATACAAGTCACTTTTTCACATGTGACTCTTTGCTGTTCATTTAGTGCCAATCTCAAAATGGCCTTGTTTTTGTTCTTTTTTTAATACTATTTTTGCTATTGTTGGACTACCTATGTAAATATAAAGACATGCTTTATAGAGCACATTCTCCTAATGTGTCAACATCCTGGTAATACTTTATAAAAACAGAACCTACCTCTGCCAATTTGGACACCTTACCATTTTTTAAGTTACGGAAGAGACGAGTCTTGCCACATGCCCTGAAGATCACAGCTTATGCACCAGCATAAAAGCTGGACCTATGCCATAGATTTTTTGTCTGTCCAGCAATAACATAGGGAGTCTAGGGAGGTCAGCCTTACTAGGATAATATAGCTTGATAACTTGTGTTGTTTGAAATGGACAGAGAATTCACAGCACATGCCCCACTGATTGAGATACCTCTTTTAGATTTAAAAAAATATATATATTAAATTCTGTTTATTACAAAGCAGTCCACTCTTCTGGACCCTACCAAACATCTTCCACTGTGGTCAGGTGAGAAATCAGCATGGCTGGCAGTGAGTTTGACTGGGCCTTTACCAGCCCCCATTACAGTTTATTTTGTTATGCCAAGTTATAAGCCGGAGGAGCTCAGGAGTGGAAGAGAGGAACCTCTCAGAATAAATCTTCTTAAGGTTTATTGGACTTAATTTTGTAATGTTCCCACAAACTAAGAGGTCTCACGGAAAGGAGCACTTCTGAAAGTTGGGTCACTTCACCTGAGTGTCTGCACCGATTTGGTTTGCTGTGAATATCTTGCTGAGGTCCACTTCCCTACCACTGTGTTATCACTAGATTTCCTAAGGGTACGTGAGGGTGTTAACCTGCCAGGAGTTTCTGAAAGCAGGAATGTGAGTCTTGGAGTTTTGTGAGGTGCACTCGAACTAGCTGGTCAGCAGCACGTTTGTAGGGAGACTGCTGTACGCCAGGTAGTGCCCTGGGATGTTAAATGTGGATTCATGGTCAAGAATTTACTGTAGTTGTAAATCAGTTCGGTTTGAAAAACACATATTTTTCTTTACCATTTATGATTTCTGCAGCTGCCATGTGAAGACCAGATCATCCTTCTGAAAGGCTGCTGTATGGAGATAATGTCCCTCCGAGCAGCAGTTCGCTATGACCCCGAGAGTGAGACTTTAACGCTAAATGGGGAGATGGCGGTGACAAGGGGCCAGCTGAAAAATGGGGGTCTTGGCGTAGTGTCTGATGCCATTTTTGACCTGGGCATGTCTCTTTCTTCATTTAACCTGGATGACACCGAGGTTGCCCTTCTTCAGGCTGTTCTGCTCATGTCGTCAGGTGAGAACAGAAATATATTGGGACCCCAATCATTCTGAAACTCTTTAGTCTTCATCACAAGTCTCTCTTTAAAGAAACGGGGCATGTTATATCTTGTAGTGCTGATTGGAGTAATGTGGGTAAAATTCTCTCTCAAAATCTTGATGCATTTTAAAATCAGTTTCGTGAGCACAAGGAAAAAAAGGGTATTCAGAGAGACAGGCATAGAAGTGGCTTTGGTGACACACCTCGCTCAGTTTAGTGACTTAACAGGGAGGCAGGAGTGATCATCAGAAAGATCTGGTTCTGAGCCAGTTTGCCTTGACTAGAAAAATGATAATTTAGCAACACTTGTCCTTACAGTAAGTTCCCTGTCCCCCTAAGTACTGTCATGCACTAGGTGAGAAGTACAGTTAATACGCATTTCCAGCAGTCTCACATGCTTAGTTTGACCTTTGTTTTTTCCTACTTAACAACACCCCCGCTTGCTAACTGGCATTTGAGAGCTGTGTTGATTCCCTGCACTGGGACTGTTTTAGCTGGTCTCTTGGTGACGTGATACAGAAGCAGCATAGACCGTTTTGTATGATTTCCAAACAGTTTATTTCCTTCTCAGATCAAATATATTTTCAAATATGCTTCCCCTGACTGTGCCAGCCCAAAGAGGAAATTCCATTCCTGGGCAGTGGCAGATTTGGCAAGGTTTTGTTTTAAGACCACTTTGAAGACTGGACACTGAGTAATAGTACACAGACAGCGATTAACAAGAATTAACTTTGTCTTCAAAACAGAAAGGTTTCCACATTCATCACAACACAGCACATGACATTCCCAGTCAAAACATTTTGATTTCTTTTTAGTTCCCTACACAGTGATACACAAATGGAGTTTCAGAAGGCAGTTCAGAAGACCTGCTTTCCTAGAACTGTCTCCTGAAGAGTGACCTGTGAAAGGAACTTTTCCAGCACTCACATGGGAGCTGATTCAAACTGTCTGCCAAACTTTTGGCATTTATTGTTCTGTGGTGCTCCATAACAGTTTCCTTTGCAGCTCACTTGTGGATCAAAGACTGATCAAAGCCTTGCAGGCTGTAGTGAAAGAGATAGGAAAGAACTGTAATTTAGATATCTGACGAGGAATTTTTTTGGTTAGTAGTTGTTTTACAGTAAGATATACATAGAAGCCTCAGCTGAGATCAAGGATATGCTGCTCCAGTCACTGCAAGGAAACGCTTCCCAAACGGCTATTTTCAAGAAGATGGGCAAAATAGACAAAAGGATGAAGAAAGGAAGAATGATCTCCTTGTTCTATCAAGGATAGTACTGAGGCACATGTAAATGAGATGCCCAGGGTCAAAGAAGTTGTTTGAGTCAAAGCAGATTCCCTTGGCCTCCATCTTTTCTTTTCTTACGACAGAATCATCCTATTTTGCCTAATTTATGATCAAGAATTCCTTAAAGTAAACGAGTTTTAATGATAATTCTGTTTCTTTGTATCTGCAGATCGCCCAGGCCTTGTTTGCGTCGAGAGGATAGAAAAGTGTCAAGAGGGTTTCCTCCTGGCATTTGAACACTACATTAATTACAGAAAACACCATGTTGCACACTTTTGGCCAAAACTGCTGATGAAAGTGACAGATCTGCGAATGATTGGAGCCTGCCATGCCAGCCGCTTCCTGCACATGAAGGTGGAGTGCCCCACAGAACTCTTCCCTCCGTTGTTCCTGGAGGTGTTTGAGGATTAGAGAGACTGGAGCAGTCCTCCGCACCCCTGTCGCACTACTGGCTGTCATGTCATTCCATTGCCCAGCTCTTCTCACCCTTGTTTGTTCTTCTTTTGTTCTCTTCTGATTCTTGAGGCGGGGTTGGGTTTTTGTTTGTGTTTTAGTTTTGTTTGTTTGGGGTTGCTGGGGGCAGTTGCATACACATGGATGAAAACGTCCCTTTAATGCAGGTACTTGTGACTATTGCAGTTTGTTCTTCGGTCCTTTGATGTGAATGCCTTGACAGCTTAACAGTGAAAATACAAACAGACCAGTCTCATTCACCAGCACTTGCGTGGTCACCAGCTCACATGCATCATTGCTTGGAAGTTATGGGAGATTAATTGAAGTGGCAGAAAATAAATTGGCCTCCAAGTTAAAACAGCTATTGTTAATTTGATCCTGGCAATTCTGTCTAGTATTACCTCACTTTACAGGGCACAAGTGACCATTTAATGCAATGAAATTTCCAGTCTTCATGGTTGTTTCTATTGTGACAATTACCATTATGATCTAGGATCTTCATCACCATCATGATCCCATCATTATCTGAGGATTGTTCCAATGGATGCAGTTTTACCGTGCCCCATAAATCAAGTATCTAGAAAATGCAGAGTGGTAAAAGGGACTGATTCATTTTTTTCCACGTGTATAAGAAAGTAAGATCCTTCAGTTCTTACTGTGTTTGAACTCCAGGTAACTTCACTGGGAGGTCTGTTGGAGCTAGGAGGGAAATTCGGTCCTCTGAGATGCTTTTTCCTGAGAGTGGGGTGATCTGCTTGTTCTGAGGTGTGTGGAAAATCCATCGCTCTGAAGGAGGAGGCTGTTTGTCAGGATAGCAGGATTTCCTCGGAATTATTCAGGGATGTGAGTGATCACAGAGTGATGACAAGGAGAATGAAACATATGGGATGACGATCAGATGGAACAAAAACCAGTTGTGTTATTAATGACACTCGAGACTGTACAGCTTTATCCCAGTAATACAAATAGCATTGCTTGGCAGTAATCTTTTGTTTTATATATATATATAAAGTTTATATGCACGTATATATATATAATTTTATATATATATAATTACAAATCTTCAGCAGATGTCTTAAACATTTTTCCATATTTTTGTGTTTTCTCTCTCTCTCTCTCTCTCCTTCTTTCACCCTCTCTTGTGTGTGTGTATGTTTATGTGTGTTGATCAGCTAGGTTCTCCCTCCTTGGTGTGCGTTTGTGTTTTGTTTGGCTAGTTTCTCACTTGATTCCTTCAAATAATTTATTTCCACTAACTGCACTAGCAGGAACTGACGTGAGCAAAGACAGGATGTCCTGCTGCCGAAATCTGCAAGCCAGTATTCAGAATACTGGAATGTTTGGAGGCCTGTAATGAGGGCATTATGGGTAGAGGTTCCTTTCTGTCATCCATCTCCTTTCAGGGGCTTTGTCCCTGGATTTTATAAACTTGATATTAAACCATCCTCTGAATTTGTATGATACATCAAAAGCATTCTTCTGTTCTTCCTGGGAACTCAGAGACTTAGTTCACCTATTTCGCACTTCCTCGTATCCCACATTCCTTTGTGTTGTGCATTCATTAGTACCAGTTTCTGTCTCTGCTATTTATTGATATATTTGCCTGGCAAGTCAGTGGGCATTGTTAGGGTGGTTGTGTTGACTTTCAAAGCTCATGGCCCATATCTAAACCAATACGTTACACATTTATCCCCTCATGAGACCACGATACTCAGGAAAATTTAATCTTACAGGTGGAACACAGAATATATATGCCAGAGGTTAAATTATTTTCACCTCTGTTTCCCTTTATCACTGATAAAGCGTTTGGAGTGCTGTTGGCTCTTCTTTCAGGGTTGTGGAATCTTGTTCTCCCTGTTCTTTGATATCATATGCACCTGTAGTGAGTTGTGAGCATTGATGTTATTCCTTACAGGTCGTGCACGTAATTTCATGAGAATATAAAACACAATGGCGTGTTCAGGGCTTTTTGCAGGTAGCAAGTAGGCAGGCCATTGGAAATTAGCCCTTAAATGCTTGCTGGAGTTGAAGAACCTCTGTCGTGGGCTGTGTTTGCTCCATCGCAAAATGTGTGCCAACACCATTCTCTACCCAAATTCCTGGTAGAGTGCTATGTCTTGGGGACGAGGAGCCGGAAACTCTCCTGCTTTTTGGAACAAGAAACCAGACAACTTGATGAACTTGCTTGTGTTGGTTCTGCAGAATCTCAGATGGGCAGCATCTGCAGTCAGTGAAGAATATTAGATATCTGATTTGGGGGTGGTTTGGTAGGGCACTGACAGTATGTAGGAAGAGCAAAAAACCAGCCCATCCATTACTGGCATCTATACCCCAAATGGCTCTCAAAAATAAAAGAAGTGCGTGTGTCTTTTGGAGTTCTGTACTGCCAGAGTATGGAGTTCCTTCTGAAGCCTGTCTGAGTATCTCATCTAATAGCTAAATGTGAGCTTGAGTTGGTGTACAAGCTTTTGACTGTGCTGCAGATGAGACTGCAGAGAAAAAAATGTCATTTTCCCCTGGTCATTCACAGTGACCTCACTACAAGCCTTTTTTTCTTGAGCTTCAGTTCCTAGAGTCACATTGCTACTTGAGAGATTGTCTCTCATTAAGATCAACAATTCTCATCCTTTGGGTTATAAAGAAAATCAGTAGCCTAAATTGGCAGTCACTACCCAAAAGTGACTTCTCGTAGCTTGTAACTACTGAGGCCACCACTACTGGCCTTTGAACACTTGGGAGTGTCAGGACTGCATTAATCAAAAAATAGAAAAGGTCACAGGTGAGAAAAAATGTGAGAGTTACTGGATTGACTTGGGAAGCAGCGAGAGATGAAGGAACCTGCAACACCCTGGACAGAGCTGCAGTTTGAGGCAGTGCTGAGAATTAACACTTCGCACACTGGCTGCTATAAAAATAATTGCTCATACAGGAACTTGTCTCCAAAGGTGACCAAAGCAAGTTACAAAGTTTTAAAACACAGCCTGTGTAAATGTATGTCTGAATTCAGGCGTGTAAGCTGCATTTAGGCATCCAAGCTAATGGCCTGACTTCCCAAGATGCCGATGCAGCTTGGGGTTGTGGTTAATCAGGGTTCAGAAAACCAGACCTCCTTTCTTAGATGACTGCAGATGGGCCGAAGTGCGTAAAATTAGGCGACCGACTTTGAATAGTTCAGCAGTGCTTTAAGCAGTAAGGACATATGTCAGCATACTTTTCTAGCTTTTTAGATTACATTGGAATCTGGCTCTGATTAACAGGGGGATTAGTAATACTCCTCATTGAAAACTAAGAACTAGCTCTTAGTCTGACAGATTTGATGTTCTGACATCTAATGGCCTCTGATCTCCTACCAGTCTTGTTTGTGTGTCTTCAGTGACTTCCTTAGTCTGATTCCTGATTTACATGATCATGAGAGCAAAATTAAAACCCATGAAGATGCTCTTGCAGACTCGTACTAGTGGATGTGACCTCAGTCCTGCAATGACTTACCTGCTTTTATACACCAGTGGTCTCAGGCCACTGCAGAATTAGTTGAGCCACTGGATTTACCACCTGAGTGGCAGACTCAGCTACTGCAGCTACAGTCAGCAGCGTTTGTAGGACCTGGCCTTCTGAGGGAAACAACGGGCACTTTTCAGTGCAGTCCAGCATCTTCTTTCTGACGGTGCCACACAACCCTCATTTTTGCTTTGTGGTCTGTGTGGGGGTGTTGCATAGAAGATTCTTCCTCTCAAACCTGATTGTCATCCTTCATGGTTTTGCCCTGGGTAACAAGTGCATTTAGATGCCCGTTTCATGTGTAATCTCAGTTAAGTTATTGATATTTATAATGACACATATAGTGCGTGATAATGATTTTTGTTTACATTCTGCCAAAATGTAGGTGTTAGAGTTAGACCTCTGAGGCCCAAAACCATCCTTGAGCAAAGTGCTTGCTTCTTCAGAGGCAGGCATCAGAAAGAGAAAAAAAATATGTCCAGAAAGACCATTTGTGTCTGAAATCTGCCAAGACAGGGCTGTTGATCACAAGCAGAGCATGTCATTGCTAGTGATGTATTTTTATGCTATGGAACTCTAACCTGTATATGTCATATTGACTTTTTGCTGCATGAATCATAAATTATAAAAATCAGTCTTACAGTTTTGAGATGTAGCCAGCATTCCTAAGGCTAAACCTTTTTCATTGACAGAATCGAAATCCACAACCAAGGAATATATTCCTCTCACTGTGAGAGCAATTGAAAGCGTTCAACATTTATCTTTTCACAAAGGAAGAGGCAACAGGACCTCTTAATGTGTCTTGTTATTGTGATCATCTGGAAATGATTGCCAGACGTTTCCTTTTGATATAGCAATGAAGTGATCCGTATTTAAATTTTATAGAGAGAAACTTTATTCTAGTGTGATAGAGATTTATTTTCCACTTAAAGATTCAAAACAGTGTGAGCACATTTTTTTACTATGGTATATTTTTGCTTTAAAATTAAAAACAACAAAAAAAAAAGGTTTGGCCTTATCACAAAGTTTTAGTGTGCCGTATAGATGTTAGCAAATGCAAAGAGTATGCATTATTTGTGTGTATCCACATTGACTGATGTCGCCTTCGAAAAGCAATATTGTGCAGGTAATAAGTTGTTTGTGACTGTCCATTGCACAGTTTACCTTCTTTAAAAGCTAACCTTGTTTATGCACAAGACAATCAAATGTAAATCTACATCAGCACCCAGGTGTAGATTAAATTTATGTAAATTACTGAGCACAATGTAAAACATTAAAAGACACTTTATTTAATTACACATTTAATGTTGGTAAAGATAGTATCAGGGCATGAACTAGCTGACATACTGTAATTTCTTTTTCTCTTTTCCTACTTCCTTAGCACTCTTAAGTTTTAGTTTGCTCATAAATACATCAAATTAGTCATTCATCTTTTTTTTTTTTTTTTGAAGAGAAGGGTGGTTTGGGTTGTTTATTTGTTTTTATAAAGTTAGTTGGGAGGATTTCTTACCTTGTCTATGAGGTTTGTGGGTTTTGCTTATTTGGTTTATTTTTTTATATCAGTTTCGTGCCCTGAGGGTAAGGCAAACAATACACAGTACAGTAAAAAACAAAATACCTTGGATGATGTATTTTTTTGCAAACAGTGTTAAGAGTTATGCTAGATTGGTAATATTTTTTCAGCCTAAAATATATTAAAAAAAGAAATCTGTGATCACAAATGTTTTAAACTATCTAAAGAGAAAATTTGTATATTTGGGGGAAGAAAATAATTTTTACATAGCTTTTGTATGCAGATATTAAAATGTAATTATGAATATAGTGGGCATAGATAACTGTGTAAGCTTGAATTCTAAAAAAGAAAAAGCTTATAACCGAACAGTGGTCCTGGTCTCTCTTTCTCTTTGTCCCAGGCTGTTAGTCAGCTGTCACACACTTCCAAGCTGCGGGCATGGGAGGAGTAGGGCACAGAGCAAAGTGTTGTGTTGTCACTAACCTGTTCTCGTTTCTCTCCTTCTGCATCCCTTTCATCACCTATCTCCTGTCTTCTCTCCTCTCCTCCCTCGGGCGCCCAGCCGATGACTTTCACTTCCCTGCTCTTTACATCAGCCAAATGTAACTCGCTGTGGAGAACTGACTCTTGATTTATGTCTCACCAATTACAGATGCTAAGGGAACGCCCTTTCTGTCCGTCTTTGTTCCCAGTCTAGACAGGGCTGCTGTGACACGAGTGGTAGGCTCCCTGCCTCCTCACGCCTTCCACACCTCAGTCAGCTGCTGCCTGTGGAGAAGACCTCCTCGTTCAGATGTCCTCTCTACCCTCACACTCCTTTGCAGTGTTGATTTCTCCTCCCCTTCTTGCCCCCCTTGGCAAGAGGAGTGAGACCTAGGCCCGGGCCCAGGCGGTTTCTCGGCCTGTCCCAAACGCCGTTGCTTCGCCGTGACTTCATGGGCCGGCTGCCTGTTCATGCTCATGGTGCCCTGCCAAGCATGGCGCCGAGCTCCCTGCCCTTCACACGTGCCAGGCTTGTGTCCCGGAGGGCTTCTTCCCACTGCTGCCCACGGGAGCGGGACCTGCCTTTGAAGGCAGAGGCTCTGTCTGAACAGCATGGGGGAAGGCAACGAATCCGTGCTGCTCTCCCTTAAATTAAATCCCTCAAAGCACTTCACTGCAGGCAGCTGAGTGTGGAAGTGGTGCCAAAGCCCCAGGTCGGGTTGCGCTGGAGTTGGCAGTCGTGGGCTGCTCGGGCCCAGCTCTGGCGCAAGGGACTGGATTGCTGCGTGACAGCTTGTTTGCTTGAGGGGAGGAGATAACTCTGCAGACCTCAGTGTGCTGGCTGTGATCTTCTCAGCCTTCGCTGTTCGTACTGCTGGGGAAGGCTGTGCTTTTCCAAAAGTGGCGTGAGGTCTGCGGAGAGGAGCAGAAACCCATCAAGCTGTGTGTGTTTGCTTTGGTGTACGTACATGACTGCAGGGAAGGCAACAGAAGATGGTCGGTTCTCACCCCCAAGCACTGGGCGCTGCCGGAATGAGTGTGGCCGGAGCAGGCTGGTGTGATCTGCCCTGTGCATCCCGAGCCTCTTGCTCGACACACAGCTGCACCTTGTTCTTCCTCGTGGCAGCAGTGGGTGAGGGTGTTCGCCCCCTGAAAACTGAGCCACGTCTCGAGGATTTTCCCAGTGTGGCCATATGAGTCTAACATTAAACACCTGTGTATTCCACTCGAGGTTATGTGTGCACTATGGAATTCCCAATAGCATCAGTGATTTTGAAATAAGAAAATGTTCGTAGTAAGATAGGACCACCTTTGAAATAAGTAAAGGATAAGTATGAAAGTCCCTCCACTGTATTTATTCTATTGCATAGTTTACTGGGTCAAGACTCCTTTCCAGACTGGATCACAGAGCATCTTTGTCTCCTCTCTCATGTCTGTTCCTGGGGGAAGCAGTAGCCCTGCAGGTACTGAGTCAGGCTGCCTCAGTAGGCACAAAGAAAGATGTTCCAGGGAACAGATTACCAATTTCCTGTGTCAAGGAGCAGATTTCAGGAATTCAAAAAATAAAAAAAAAAAAGAAAAAAAGAAAAAAAGAAAGAAAAGAAGAAAGAAGGGGCCTCTTTGAATCATCTATGAGAGCTTTGAGACTTCTGAGGTCAAGCAATGCTGAAAGACTCATGGGATGCCTGAGTCAGAGGTCCCAAAGGGAGACAAAAGGCTCATGGATCACCCTGATCTTGGGGTTCATTGGAAAATCACAGACCTGTAAAGGTGATACAAGTTCAGCACCTGCTGTACAGAACCAGGATGGCCTTTTACAAGGAAATTGAGACAGCATATAGTGTGTTTTGTTTGGAAAACGCAGTTTAAAAAACAGAAAGGGACTTAAGCAAAAGCCACAAATGAGTCATTTCCCAAATGCCAGTGGAATTTGAATTTGCAAGAGGCAGTGTGAGTGGATGTGGCAGAATGCATAGCTTAGAGCTCTGTCATTCTGTGCAGAAATTTCTATTTGCAAGAAGTGAAGATCAGTTTTGCAAAATCCACAGAAAAGCGTTGTATAAAGGGAAAAAAGGTACGTATGATCCATGTAGCTGCAAGTTCTTTGATATCTCCCTGCTCAGAGGTAGCAGCAAAAAGGGGAAGAAGTTGTTTTTGCTAGAATAACTATGCAGACAGCAAGCTTCACTGACTGATGCAGTGTTAACATGGAAGTGAGAGATTGTGCATACCTAAATGTGTGTCTGAAGTTGCAGAAGGAGTTGTCTAAGGCTGAAAATACATTCAAATTGAAATCTGAGAGACAGACTCTCCACTGTAAGGAGCAGGAAAACAGGAATATAAAAAGGAAAAAAGGAGCCCAACCTGGATAAACCACACCAATACAGCAATATCTGAGGCTGTGACAAGTCCTGGCAAGAAGATAAAGATCTGAAAAAATGGAGACTGATGAAAGAAAGGAAGAGGAAATGGCGCTAATAGGAGAACACAAAGATCAGACAAAATGCGTGCCCAGGGGTGAGCAATTCAACACGCACAGGGACTTCACGTGGTCCAAGCAACCTGAGGTTGGTTTGCTCAGGATGGAGACACGCATGCTGGCTGTAGGCTATCACTCTGTCTCTGCAGAATCTGGAAAACACAAAGGACAAAGTAAGCTAGGCTTACTTTGCTTGCACTTGCTTGCACTAACTGCAGAAGGAAGTCTTGTGTGGCTGTAATGCAGAAATGTGTTCTGTCGCTGGAAAGCAGCACACTTTGGCCAAGCCCAGAGATCGGTCAGATCAGCGGATGTGAGCAGCAGAGAACCTACCAGCTGCAAAACCATGCGGCCCAGAGGACTGGGAGGGGTTGGGAACCTAGCTCAGTATGTTTGTGTTGCCAGGGGTTCCCTTTACTTCTGGCCTGGGCTGATGATGGGAATAACCATCCTTTCAGAGACCCCAAGGAGGCTGACAGACACCCAGTGTCTCCCCCTTCCTTCCTCACCCTCTGCCAACAGCAGGGAAAGGCTTTGGCTTGGAGCTCTCCTCCTCCATCTCCTTGGTCCCCTCTGCTTAGCACGAGGGATTCATGGGGGCAGCCACTAACGCCGGAGGGTTTGCTACGTCTCCCTGTCTCTCAGTGGAGCTCTCCTGTCCTATGACCACCCGTTCCTGCTGACCACAAACCAAAACCTGCTGCATTCTTCACACTTTTCTTTTGAGACCCGTTTGCAGGAGAGATGGCTCCAGGTGGAGGTCCCAGCTGGCCTAGTTCTGGCCCGGGCTGGCTGGCCTGCCCCTCGGGTAAGCCCTGCTCTGTGCACAGCCGTGAGGCTGGCTCTCAGACCACCGAGTCTCCTGGCGGGGAGCAGAGGGTTTGCACCTCATGGGTCCTAACCTCAACCTGAGCGGGGCTGTGCAGGACCTGAACCCCAACACCCCCTTCTGACAAGAAAGACCGTGCCGGAAAAGGCAGCCTGCAGAGCAGAGGGGAATTTGTCTCACCTGTCACTCCCTGGTGGGCACCAAAAGGGCACTCGGGATGGAGGGCAAGAAGCGGAGCGGCATGACTTCAGCTGATACTCGAGTTGTGCATATCGGGTCTGTAAAGCGGGGTTAAACAGCCCTGTCCTGGTCACGCACAGCAAGAGGGACCTCTGCTAACCACGAGGGAACGAGCTGCCCTGGCTGAACTCCAGGAGCCTGGTTTCAGGCACCGCAGCGGCTGGTGGAGCTGCAGGCTCCTGCTACGACTGCCAAGTGTCATTTTCTTGTCTCCGTTGTGCCCAAGCTGTCTCCTAAATGTAAAAGTTGGCAGTGGAAGTGCCAATCACTGCTCTGTAGTGGCACTTGAGGCAAGTGGGAAGAGGCCCATGCTCCCCAGAAGGTGTTTGTGAGCAATCTCGCCACGGGCAGATCCAGAGGTATGGCGGGGCTGGTGCCGTCACTTCACTGCAAAGTGTTAAATCCTTCACCACATTCAAAATGACTTTGGTAGCCCCAGCTGAAGCCTGGTGTGCTGTTTTTTTTCCACACGTCTGGGCATTTCCTCCATGCAACCCACATCTCCCTCACCAAAAACCCTTTGACTAGGAGACTATGGTAACACACTGCTGAGCTCTCCAAGGCACCAAATACGCCTTCGCTCTTCTGCCGTTGCCCACACAGATGCAGCCTGACCCCAGGCACGGCTGGTACCTGGCTCGGCAGCTGGGGCACTGGTGAAAGCCGTGGTTACCCCCAAAGTCAGCACGGGGACTGCCTGTAGCAAGGGAGGACCAGCACGTAAGTGGCCAGGCTGGGCCTGCCTCGAGCACTGTTTGGCTGTGCTGTGCTGATGGGTAAGGAAGGAGCCATTTGTTGCACGTGTGCCCTGAGGAGCTGGGGATGTGAGGCACACAGCAGAGGCAGAGCCCCTTGTAGGGGGTTGCTGGTTGCCAGTGAAGCTGCCACAATGCCCGGAAGCTTTTACCTTCTCCTGGCAGACGGAGGGTGGCTCTGAACTAGCACGGCCCCAGCAGTGCAGTGCTGACTCAGGATAACCAAGGCTCTGGCTCGTTCGTGGCTTTGCTGTGGGTCTAAGAAAAGCCAGGGCATGCCCTGCTGTGGGAAGGAAATGCCAACCACAAGCTGCTTGGCCAAACGAGAGCAGAGGGACACAGCGGGCAGCTAATGAGTGTTGTGCTGCGCCTTGCCAAGAAGCTGTGCTGGCTCCTCGCTCCCAACCAGGCGTGAGGGCTGAAATCCCAGGCTACAGAAGGAGGAGCTCAACAGAGGTGGCCCAGCTGTCCCTGCTGGAGGCACAGGAAGAGGGAACAGGGAAGGCCACCAGCTCCAAGGGGGTGTCTAAGGATGACAGAAAATATATAGACACCCTCTTGCTAGATATCTGAGGCAGAGACAACCATGAACATCTGCCTGCAGGAAATGGGTGGTGACGACAGAGACACATCTGCTGCCTCGGAATCCTGTGCCTAAAGTTGAGGTGCAAAGTACTCCTTGTCAGCAGTCTGCAGGATTAACATGGGTGCGCAGTTGTTACAGAAAAGCCTGCATCCACTTGTCTGTGCTCCTCAGAAGTGTCGTGTCACCAGAGTTTGCAAGGTGGCAGTATTGTTTCCAAGACCCCTAGGGGGAATGTTGGAGTCTAAAGGAAGAGGCCGCTGTGGCAGAGGTTGAGGGGTCTGAGCTCCCTGCAGACTCTGTCTGCACAACAGCTTTGCATTGAACACTGGGCTAAAAACCCAAATGGGGCTGATCCATCACCCCAAAAGCCTACACAGCAGATTAGGTGAGGATTCTTCTGATTGACTTTTGAGTGCAAGTTCTGGGGCTGGCTGCTCTTTTCGAGTGCCAAGGACCTCTCCGAGTCCTGGGCTGCCCTGCAGCGAGAGCAAGCAAACCCAGGGCTAGGAATGTCCACATGAAGTCACCACGTGAAGTCACCACGTGCCCTGGGCAGCAGCTGGAGAGCCAGGGGCCTTGAGAGGTGCCCTGTGGCAGGGCACAGGGGTTTGGCTGCTGAGCTGGGCTCAAAGCGAAAAGGGCACACGGAGACCGCTGGGGCTACTGGCGTGGGATTCCTCTCAATCGCATTTGTATTTTAAAGTTTGAAAAAGGAAATTAAGTCATCATCCAACATTAATTATACCTTGTCACATTTCTTGCTTTGCTGATCTGATTTGCCTCTAGCCTTGGCTTCAGACAGTTGAACGCACCTACACACTCCATTTTTCCCACACATGTTTTTTCCTGAACTGGGGCTGATGACAGTCAGTGTTTCAACTCCAAAACAAAGCTAACAATCTCACTCTCTGTCTTTTTTTTTTTTTTTTCCTTAATGGTGGGAAAGAAGGCAGTCATGAGGATCTCAGGAAGCACCGAGACAGGACTGGTTTCTAGGACAGGGCAAGCAGCTGGAAAAAAAGCCAGGTTTCAGAGTCACTTTCACAAGTTACAAGGCTGCACTTTTACCCCTCCCCAGTGATATTTTCATTTTTATCAATTAAGTAAAGATTTTTATTTTTTTTTCTTTCTCTGGACTTCAGAAGAGACTCAGAAGATGTTTGACTTCCACTGGTGAGCCCCTCTCATCTGCTGGCATGTTGTGGTGTGCCTACTGCAGATGGAGCCCTCTACTCCTGCTTGGTGTACGTTTTAAGCATGGAGGTTGCTCAGTTAAAGGCAATACTTGTCTGCACCAACCACTAGGCCATCACCCTGACATCTTTTACATATGCACACCCTGGCTCCTGGGCATTGTCTTTTTTAGCAAGCAGCAGTAACTCCTGCCTGTGGATCAAAGTCAGGTGCCAAGATATGTAAGAGCACGGCCTCTTCTGGGTGTATGCTAGAGCTCTCCACAGGATGTCTTCACTCTAAAAGTACTACGCTGCAAAAAATATATATATATATTCTTGGTGAGAGAGAGCAGGGTGAAATTTTTCCTATTGCAAAAGTTAACAACCAGTTAGGAAAACCTTGCCCTTCTCTGCTGTCGCAGGCTGTGGGATGGCTCAGGACTGCATTATGCTTGGACCAGTTTTGAAGTAGTCTAGCACTGAACGCAAGAGCATATTCTGCACTTTAATTTGTGTGGCCTTCATTTTAGAAGTTGATGTCATGTTATTGTATTGAGCAATCTGCTTGTCGCTTTCCCTCTGAGCTTCCTTCATGTCCCTGAAATGGGTACTGAGTGGTTTGTACTGAATTTTCCCATTTTTTCCCCTGTCATTTCAGGCCCACTGGAGGTAGGGTGCCAGGAGTAATTTTTGTATAATGCAAAGTAACTGATGACTAATAACAAGAGCCAAGACTTTGAAACTGTTTTCATAATTCCCCTTCTTGAAAGGAGAAGTTGAAAAAAAAATCTCCATTTCCCTCCTCTGTGTATGTATATGCACTAAATGCCTCATATAATATGGAAATATATCCTTCTGCTTTTGCATTGGAGAATCTGCATTTTTGATTTTTTTTAAGTACAATTATGAAAACTATCTGATGAAAACTACAGCCTGCAACAAGAAAGCACAGAGGTAAGTGATGGCTGAATGTTCTTCCAGCTTGAAGACATGACCTAGACATGGCAAGAGATGACCTAGACATGACAAGATCTTACCTACGCGCTGCTGATGGGGTTGGCTCTGTCCTAAAAGCTGTTCAGAAATCAGATGGCCTTATCTTGCCTGTAAGGGTCAGCCATCCCCACGATTTATTTCAGTAGGGATCTTTCTGAGTGAAACATCATCTCTTTGTTCCTGAAGTGGGCTTAAAAGTATTGAGAAGTGGTGTCTATTAGTCAATGCAGGCAGTCTGGCTTTGTTTGCTGGCTGTGCAAGGACAGGTAAAGGTTCAATGGCCCGGCCCCGCACAGCCTCTGCCCAGGAGCTGGGCTCACCCACGGCAGCAGGGACTTGGCAAAGCTGGGCCAGCTGAATGGGGTGTGTGTGCCTGTGTGGGGGCAGGTCTGCGCCACGCAGGCAGCACGTACAGGCTTGTGTTTCACCTTGCTGCTCTGCTCCGGCTTCTGGGCTGCTCTTCCTGCCTCAGCAGAGTGTCCCCCTGCCGACACCAAGGCAGGAGGATGCTCGCAGTGCCTGCAAGGGCAGGAGTCCGGCCCTGACACGGTGTGCCAGAGGTGGTACTTCCTACATGGGGTAACAGGCGATGAGGAGAAATATGCAGTCTGATATATAAACGTGCTCAAACAGTGTGAATAGGCAAGCATATACAACAGTCCCTCTTAAGAAGGAGTTACAGAAGGCTGAAAATAACCCCTTTTGGGAAAGCAAAGGGAACCGCAGCACCGGGAGGCTGCCTGTGGTCCCTGCCGGTTCTCCCCAATGGAGGAGCCTTTCCCTGGCTCTGTGTGCCCCTGGCTCCTGCACTGGGCCACAGCTCTACACGCCACCCACCCTGCACAGAGCCTGTCTAAGGGGGCAAGAGCCCAAAGGAAGTAAAAGCGTGGATGCCACTGAGCGCTGATGCTGTGACAGCAACCCGTGACAGCAGGTATGGTCAGACCGTGATGGATGTAAAGCAGGACAGAGGGTTTGCAGCTCAGATGTTTGAAACGTCAGGACTCTTCCCACGTGGAAAGGAAAGTGCCCTGGGCTGTGGTTGTTGGTTTTGCACCTAGGTAGTTCAAGTGGTAGTTTTTGCGACATACAGATAAATAGATACAGAGAAACATTTATTATCCATCATTTCTCTATCAAGAAATGCAGCCTGGCCTTGGGTCCTGATGCTCCTGCGTTCCTGTCAGAGCTTCCACAAGGTCCATGGTGATTTTAGTCCGATCCTGCCTAAAATTTTTTTGACCACTCTATGTTTCCTGCATCACACAGCTGAGGTGGGCACAGGTGAGGGAGGCAGGAACTTTTGCTGCTCAGAAATCACATCCTGTTCACACCGCAGATGTGAGATACACAGCTGTTAAGTGTGCTGAGCTTGTCCCTTTGAGCAGTGTAGGCACTAAGAAGCTCAGGTCATTGTTTCCCTTTGGATCTTCCTTTGTGACTGCACATTGGGCTGCTTGGGATACCGTGTTTCAAACTGGGTTATGTAGAAAGCTGCCTTTCCAACCAAATTAAAGTTTTTGTAAAAATATATTTATTCTTTCCAGTAACTTTATCAGTTCTACTCAGGCATTCTGCATGGCAGGAGGGTTGGACCTTCAGAGGTCCCTTCCAACCTCAACCATCCTGTGACTCTGATTCTTCTTCAGATAAAACATTGCAGTTTGTCCTGGGACGGGAGCATGGGCATGAAAGCTGGAAAACAAACACTTTCAGCTGGAACAACCTAAACACTGTATTTGGAAAAACAACCATAGGATCTTATGAAGTTCACTGATGATTATCCCCTGGCCAGACTCCCTCTCTCATCCCTTACCATCTGTCCTCTTTGCACAATGCCAGAGGCTGCAAAAAGAGCTCGAGGCTGATGAGCCCAGCCGGTGCAGGAGGATGGGGACACAGCACCCACCCCACTTGCTGCCAGAAATCCTCTCTGACATTTCTGATAGAGAACCGTAGGAGGAAGGGGAATTTAAAGCTTTTCCTTCAGCTACCTTCTTCACCAAAGTACTTTGCCAAAGCTACAAAAGTCACAGAAAGAGAAAAAAATCCAGCTAACCTGCATGACAGCAAACCTTAGGAAAAGGAGCTTGCCAGACTATATGATGAACAAGGTTTAGAAATTATCTACTTAGACTTACCCTTCTGCCTCCTGCCCACAGTCATTTGATTTCACAAGTTTTGCAAGGAACGCTGTCATTTACATAGAGGAGCTTTGCCCAAACCAGTAGCAAAAAGCGCTGGAGAGCTGAAAACCCCTTAAAGTGAAAAACAGGAAACTTATACCACAGGAATCCTGAATGCTCAGTTTAAAGAGGATTCACCCATTGGAAAATGCTAAGTATTTACTCAAGGGTTATAAAAATAATAAATATTCAGAAAAGAGAGCATGAGATCAATTTTTTCAAAAAAGGAAGAGTAAGGCGGTCCAGCTAAGAAGCATGATTTTTCAGGGAAACCTGAAATCCTGTGACTATGCAAAAAGCCTGGCATATGTAAGAGTTTAAAACGTCACAGACTGATGAACTCCATTAAATATGTGGTTTCATGCAACCTCTAAAATTTGAAGAGGGATTGCAAAGCTGTTCCATAAAGGCCAGAAAATGTCCATTTATTTTCTTCAAGTACCAAACAGACCCGGCAAGACAGAGGTTGTCTGGAGCTACTGTACCGCCAGGACTGGAGTTCCTTCACCACATCCTGCTGAGGCCACTGCATGGAGTCATACAGGAACATAGCTCATCGCTTCTTTTACCGAACTTAAATCTGAAAAGGACACCAAGACACAACCCAAAAATGTGGGATCCCAAACTGGCCCAGGACAAGAAAGAGACATTTCAGCCTTAACTGCAGCTCCGTGGGCCTCCCTGGTCTCCACAGCCAGCTGTGGGGCTGCTCGTCCCATCCCAGGCCCAGATCCCAGACCTGTCCTCAGCCCAAGCCACACATCGGAGGGAGCAAACCACAAACTTTCAAGCTGAGAATACTAATTCCCACCTGGCCTTTGCCATCATAGAGGCTCTTCCCATCTCACGTGGGTATGCAGCACCAATGCTCCATTTTCATCCTGCTCCTACTCCATCATACAGAATTAACAGAGCTCATGCTGCCCTTATGGTCACGGGAAAGTCACTTCTTTATGTCCCTTAGTTCCATTTACTCTGTTTGATCTTTGTTGATATTTACCATTCACTTCATTCTGCTTTTCCATAAAATGTGATGTGTGCCTTACATGCAGGTATAACTTTCAGTTCTTCTATTTACTTTCCTCGACAGGCATAATGCAGTAGCTTTTAATTCTGCCTTAAAGTCCTGCTGCTGCCTGTAGTAATACATTAAATTGTTCATTATGTATAGTTTGCTTTTATGATGATGTTTTCATTCACCTAGAAAGAGCAGGATTTATGTAGAAATAATTGAGTAAATTAACTATCTAGGAAATCTTAGGTAGAATTTAATAATGTCCTTAATATGCTTTTGTGCTTAAAAACTGCTAAGCTGTAACACAAGAATTTCCTGTTCTTTCTCACCTCTTTGTATAATAGGACAGGACCTGTTAAAACTAGCCTGAGTGCCAGGCTTGCCAGTATTGGAGAACAGGAAAATCTCAACTGCCATCAGATCACGGAAGTGTCATGGAAGGAGATGCACTTCCAGGTGGGCACAAGAGTCGTGAGCTTATCCGAACAAGGAGTGGGACTGGGATGCTCTTATGTTGCTGGCCATTTTGTTGCTGGCATCAGAAAAAGCCAGCCGGGCTTTTCTGGCTTGTGGGGTCACTGACCAGAAAAAGAGCTCTCTTCTCCTCACTTTCTATATATGAAGAAAATAATTAGTCCTAATATGAAGAGAAATACTAGGCTGGAGTCATCTAGCAGTCTGTTCCTAATGTGTGAGATCTGATGGGTCTAAAAATGGATATGGAAAGAAGTGGTAAGACTTTGTCTATGTGCCAGTCAGTACATGTCCTCAGATGTAGACCTGCCTTCTAGCATTACCTCTCTGGTTTGGAGCAATTCAATGCAAAGAAAAACCGTGTAATGAGAAGATACATAAATGCCAGAGATCATATATATTTTCAATAACTCCTGTTCATTGAACATCAAGGGATTCAAATTGCCAGAGCTCTGTTACAGCAGCTACAGTAAACATAACACAGAATCAGAAGCCAGAAGAGCTTTTGCTATTAACACCCTTTTAATTAAAATATCCTGTACACACAGACAGGAAAGGAAAGAAACACACCATGAGGAAAGAGTTTCTAATCTCAGCGGAGTATAGAGAAGGTGTTTATAGTTTGGCACCCTCTCATTTTTTCCTCTTAGGATGCTCTGTGTAAATAAGTAAGGTTATTTCTCTCTCATTAAGAGAGTTTAAGAGAGAGACAGAAACAAATGGTAGACGTTTTTTAAAAAACATATAATCAGTAAAAAGCTTGCACAGTTTAACATCAACCATCTGAACTGCTTTAAACTGTAGAAAACCAGAAAGTGACAGCTTTTGGTTGCTTCTCACATGTTTGCACATTAATTACCAAATGCATCTGTACTGCATTTCTGTTCCATTCCAACAAAAGGTAATAGCCATTCCCTCAGCTCACAAGCACCTAACTTCTCTAATGCCAGCATGATTATAAGCAAAATTGTAAAACATTTTTATTTCTTGAAATATTTTTAGCCCACGGATTCCCGACTTTCTTTCTCCAATGGATTATTTATAAATCCTGACTCTGAGACCATTTTTTGCAAGCCATTTGTAAGGCGCATTCCGGTTGCAGAGTAATCTGGCTCCATCAAGTGACAATTGCTGTTACTGCTAGTCTGCACCTGTAGCTAAGATGATACGAGTCTGGCACTATACACAGCAACAAGCCAGTAACATTGGTATTTCACTGGAGAGCTGTTAGTTCCAATCATTCATGCCCCTTAGATTGTTTTGCTGTGGTTTAGGTGATAAATGAAGATGCTAGGATGCTGAGAAGTACTTATTTTCCCCATGCCTGTTGGTTAATACTGAAAACTGTTTTACAGAAGTGATAAATTTGTTGTTACTGCAACAGTAATACCCGTGGAACAAATCACAGTGGGACTGAAGGAAAACAAACTGTTTCCCACAAATTAATTTCAGAGCCTTCCAGATGATGGGCAAGATACATGCCTCTAGGAAGGTGATGGGAACATGAGAAGAGTGTAGAATTGACCGTCCTATATGCTCTTCATCATACAAAGGTCTGAAAAAGCATGCATTGGAAGTCTCGAACAAAGTGGAGAAGCTTACTGACGTGCAGCCATGAGGCAGGATGTTCTCTTATCTGTTCTGCATAACCATATTTGAAAGAAAAGGTATGCTGAAAGAAAGGAGTGAGGCGGCTGGAGGGCAGGGATAAATTGTGCACAAGACAGTGAAACAGATTGCTTTGGAAGCCAGCTTTATGAACCCACTCAGATCCCACACATCGTCTTTTACAAGGATGAAAGTGTGGGGAAAAGTAGATATGCTGAGATCTGGAACTGTTGTGATAGATGTTGGCATTTGATGCTATTTTGGCATCACTTGTTTCCTAGTTAATTAAATTTTACCACAGACAGTAGGATTTCCTTTACCAATGTTATTATTTGCATTTTTGCCATTTTGGGTGAGAAAGGCTACAGAAGAGAGGAAGCAAGTCCCTACTCTTTAGTTCAGAGTTGTCCTTCAGTGAATTACTGTCAGAGAGACAAATGAAACAGATTGGCAGTACTGACCAAATGTACATGGGCTAGCTGCTTTGCAAACTCAAACATAGAGCTACGCACAGGCGCACACACGAACTCATACAATACACTGGAAAGATGTGTAGGCTGTTACAGATGTGTTTAATGTCCTGAGTATTACAGTCCTCTCTGTCGTGGTCCATAGCTACAGTGGAGAACATGGGTACATATGGGTGCTAACACAGATAATACAGCTTTCTGTGCTCCCAGTTACACAGTCCTTTGAAAAGACTGCATGAGGTGAAAGAGCAGGCAGAATGACTCGGCAAGCAGGAGGGGGAAGAAAGTCAGAGGAACCACAGAAAGATCAGACAATGAGTCCTTAAGCCATTTACTTAAAACCACCTAGAAACTGAAAAAAGTCTTATTTCAGTCGTGCAGAAGCAAGGGCCGTATGTGTGTATGTGGGTGTGATGGTGTTCGTGGCATGCTTTGGGCTGAAGGTATTGGGAAATTTGTTTTTGCTGGCTTCTGACTGCATGCTCATTGCTGCTGTGTGATGGAGAAAGCCGGGAGTCTAGTCAACTGGTGGGTGATTTAATGACATACCCTCAATGAAAGAATTCAGAAAAAGTGCTAATATACATTTTATTGACTTCTGTTTCCCCCTTTGCTCATTATATATAGTAACATACGTGTTACCATTCTATTACTAACAATACCGATGTTAGTAATTGGTATATGTATTTTTGTAACGGTGCCATGGGATTAAGATCTCCTCCTGGGATTCTAGATTTTATCTGAATCTAAAATGACAGTTTCTGTGGCAACTTAGATGAGTGTGTGTTAAATTATTAATAATAAATTATGTCTAGTGGAAGAGACAACTGTATCTGATAACCCCTGTATATATTTTCTTCTCTGGAATTTCTTCCATAAATAGATCAAAATGTTTATTCATAATTTATCTACTTATTTACTCTAAACTGGTGAATAACTAAAAATGTTTCAGAACAAATCTGTACATCAGGAAGACATTGATATAATTAAAGCAGCTATGATAATTTAGAGCATATGCATTTTATCTTAAAGAGACATATGTTGGCCCATCTTCAGTTAGCTCATGCTTGTTTGCTTTTATTTTGTATGTGCAGATTCAATTATAAATATTCAGAAGCTTTAGATAGAAACAAAAAAAAACCATAAATTGTCTAAAGAAATTCATAAAAAAAAATAACAGTAAGAAATAAAATAATATTCCAAAATTACAAAGGCAACTGAAAGTACAACAGCCCTGCGTGCCATTCACTAACCAACCCCCCCTTCTATCCCAAGGTGGAAAACATGAAAATGGCCCTAATCCAACTAAGGACAGGAACAAAGAGGACGCTTTGCAGTATAATTAGATTTGATACTACACTTAACATTGTATTACATTTACCTTTTTCTCCATTCTCATACTATGCACCTTCTTGTATCTGTTGTAGTTTTTGACCCGCCGCTCATAAAAGTAGTGAAATATGGGTCATATCTCTGTCCTGACCAAGCTGAGCCACCCTCGTGGTTTTACACCACCATCACAGCTGCCTGATGCCAGGGCTATCTGTGAGGCAACCGCAGCCATGGGTGGGTCTCCTAGCTGGATTTCTGGAGCATACCCTGCTGCCTGCACCAACAAACACTTGCTATGGGGCACCAGAGCATGGCTGCCCTTCTGCTCTGGTCATTCTCTACACGATCAATGGACATCACTGAAAGTGAGTTCACACAACCAAATACAGTGGGTCTAACCATTTGACTTGACAAAGTGATTTAAGTTGCTCCCTTTGTCAAGTTTTCTACCAAGGGCTGGATTATCAATTTCTTTTACACACATTAATAAAAATGTTATGAATCCACTTATTTTGAGACTTTGATCATGGAAGCTTTACTAAAGCAACCAATTAATATTGCATAGAATATTTCAGATCCAACTGCTTGCTTAGATGGGAAAAACATTTTTTTTTCTGACTTAAAAGCCCTTTAGTTGGCCCTCTAGCACGTGTTGGACAACAGTATGTAGCACCACATTCAGACTCAAATTCCAGTGAGGAGTGCCTTGAATGCTCCCAGCACCACAGCTCTGATTCTTCTAATGTAACGTAACTATATGATGTAACTCTGCCTGTGTGCCTCAGTGAGGTGAAATCAAACCTGAGCTGATGTTGCATCTTTTAATCCTCCCATTACTGTAACAACTGTTTTGCCACGTGAATACACCTACTTGTGATAAACTAATCCAGACATAATGTAGCATCAGTCTTCATAGAGAAAAACTTTATTTTGCTTACAGTAAAGAGTCACTTGAGCTAGCAAGAGACAAGAGAAGAGACATTATAAATAGTATCAGATGATAAAGCGGAGGTAGCTTGCAGATAAGCTAATATAGTAACAAAGAAATGCAAATGTTTTAAGATATGACTAATGTAGAAACATGCACAATTTGGTAACTGTTAAAGAGGAGATTATCAGAATATAAAACCTAGACATTTAGAAACAAAGCTCTAAGTGTTTCTAAGAGCTGCAACCAGCTTTGTCAGTACCACTAAAAACAGTAGTAAGAAAAAAGTGATGAGAAGTTATTTTATCTTGATAAGTATACTTGGGAAAAAAAGGAGCAAGTTACTAGGACTGGCTTTTGGACGGCAAAGTTCATTTAATCATAGTCAGTGTATTCGTGTGAAGCACATGGATGAGTAATGGCTAAACGACCTTATCAGCATTGCTAGAAACCACTAATTGCTAGTTGACCAAATGCAAAATGTGTTAGCCATAACTAAGGCAAAGTTTATTGGGAGGAAATATTATTTTGCTTAGGCCAGCTGCTGTTTGGCTAGAAAAACTAGAAAGCTTAGTCTAATATAATTATGAATCAACTAGGTAATTTCAGAGACCTGTATTTACATATGAAAATTCTATACAGCACACTTATTTTTCTGACGGGAGAAGTAAAAGAATTCAATGCAGTAGCAATTGATTGCTCTCCTAAAAAATACTGCTGTTCATTAAATTCTACTTTTTTTCCTTGAAGGACTTCCACAATGTGCTGCTGGAGACGGTGAAGTACTTGGAAGTGAAATGGAGGTTGGTAATAATAGAAATGAGCCTTCTCATTGTATTTCAGAGGTCTGCCAGCAGTCTGACAATGCCATTTCCTTAATGAAAATGACTCCAGACAAAGGTAAACAAATCTAAGTAGAAGCTAGGCATTGTTTCTAAAACATAATTACTGCTTTTGAAGTAATTGTGAAGTAATTTTCACTTATTATCATCAAAAGTATACATTAACGTCAGTAAAGGATAAACCTTTCGAATGGAGATGCCTAGCAGAATAGAGGAAGTTGAAGATGCATTTTCTTATCTCTGCAGTCTATTTTCATTATCTACCAAATAGCTCAATAGAGACAACTATTGTTCAGTGGTGCAATTAGTGTTTATGTAGTCAACAGCTGTTACAAAGTAAAAGATTTAGACGACCTATTCAAGAAAACAGATGTGGCCTGCAGCTAAAATTCCCAAACTGCTGTTGTTTAGAGGAATTCTCAATCAAAAGTCCATTTAAAAGTTTCCTTTTGAAGGACTTGTTAAACAAAGTCTACTTTGGTTGCTTCAATATTTTTTTTTAGTTTGTTTTTTTCTTTTCAATTATAGAGGCATGCATGAGATTTTCTACCTGGACAACCCAGTGTCAGAGCTGGAAGATGTTTTTTTCAAGAGTAGAGGCCAATTGATAATATCTTACCAAAACGTACATCCACTGGGCGCTCCTATTCAGAGATAAGAACTCAGGATGTAGTTTATAGATGTTATTTGGACCATCCATAGACACCCAATATAACAAGAGAATTTTCTTAGTGGAAGGAAATTGAACTGAAAAGTCTAGAGAAGTGTACTGTAGGAAAAATAATTCCAGTATTTTTCCAAGATATATCCAGGGTGAAACAATTGAAAGAAAGCCTGAGATATCTTAAGAGTATCAGTGTAAGTATTTATTTAATATTACTTCAGTGTTGTCTGTAATACATATAGCTAGGAGTTCATGTCTGGTACTTTCATAGATACTGTCTTTTAAGGCCCACGTTTGCCTGAATCATACAAAGTAAATAATGATAAAGCATGCCTTGCATTTTTGAAGAGGAGCACCTTCTGAACCATTTTCTGGTGTTGTCAAAACTGCTTCATCTCCACAGCACTGTGAATGCACTCAATTGTCCCAGAAAGTGAAGCGCTATCAGCTCCAAAATGCAGGTGAGTTGTGACCTTACTACCTTTAAAGAGGCAAGTATTGAAAGGCAGCTATCTTAATGAAATTAAGCTATGGATAAAATAGCCCAAACTGTCTTTAAATGCAACTTGGAGGGGGAAGTATTTAAATATGAAAAATACACTTTCGATCAATCATTTACAGAAGGTTGGAGTAATAGCACTACAAAGACACTCAAGTCCAAACAAACTTCTTGTATTGCTAAACATTGTGTTTCATCATCAACTACCTGTTGAAGAAGATCCCCCTCACATAGATGGGGGAAGGCAATGAATCCGTGCTCTCCCTTAAATTAAATCTCTTTTTAAACTTGTTTTGCTTGAGGTGAGGAGATAATTCTGCTCCCACAAACCTCAGTGTGCTGGCAGTGATGTTCTCAGGCTCCACCGTTTGTACTGCTGGGGAAGGCTGTGCTTGGGGCACTGCTGCAATGAGCATGCTCTCTGTTGTGAGCTGCCTTTTGTAGCACCAGGGACTAGCTGGTTGCTTTTAGTTCAGCAGATGGCACCAGAGAGAAGAGAAGAAGCTGGTTTAAAGTGACCAAGACAATATGGTTTGGGAGGTGACCCGTGCCTCTGCTCACCTCTGTTGGTAAACATGACTGTCCAAAGGCTCAGAAGAATCCCAGTGGTCACCACCCTTCTCCACGCCCCCACCATACACTGGGCTGCATCTCAGGGCAACAGGTCACTGCCAAAATCATACCAGACTAGCTCTGCAGTCTAGTGTGTATATTAAAACCTGTTTGTTTGGTTTTTTTTGTTGTTGTTGTTGTTTGTTTGTTTTTTATTATATTATATTATATTATATTATATTATATTATATTATATTATATTATATTATATTATATTATATTATATTATATTATATTATATTATATTATATTATATTATATTATATTATATTATATTAATTATATTATATTATATTATATTATATTAATTTCATTTCATTTCATTTTGTTTCGTTTCATTTAATTTTTTCAATTAAAAAGCAACATCCATTATGATGCTTACTGGGACAAATGTTCAGCCCTATTAGCCAGGCCATGTGAGGCATATGCCCTGCAGGTTCGAAGGGGAGAAAAAAGGCTCCTAGATCAACCTGACCCTGTGGTGTCTTCATGACCTTGGGAAAATCACAAACTTGGAAAAGTGATACCAGTTCACTACCTGCTCTGCAGGATGAGGGTGGCCTTTAACATGGGAAAACCCATAGTAGATTGTGTTTGGAAAACACAGTTTAAAAAAACATAGAAAAGGACCTAGACAAATCAAAAGCAAAACCACAAATGAGTCATTTCCCAAATGCCAGAAGAATGTGAATTTGCAAAAGGCAGTGTGAGTGGATATGGAAGAACTCATAGCTTAAAGCATTTCAGTTCAGAGGGTTGCTGCATAATTTCCAAGAAGAGAGATCAGTCTTTGTATCTCTCTGCTCACCTTATAGAGGTAGGAATATTCACTGCCTGATCTAATATATAATATGGAAATGAGAGCTGGTGCATACCTGGATGTGTATCTAAAAAGGCTGTACAAGTCTGAAGACAAAAACTTATGTTGACCATAGAGAAAAAACTTACTGGAGCTTTGGGTGTCCTCAATGTATATATTTAAAAAAAGGAAGGGAACAAACATTGTCTAAAGCTGAAAACGTGACAGAAGTGAAATCACAGAGACAGACTCTCCACTCTAAGGAGCAGGAGAACAGGAAAATAAAAAGGAAAAAAGGAGCCCAACCTGGATAAACCACACCAATACAGCAATATCTGAGGCTGTGACAAGTCCTGGCAAGAAGATAAAGATCTGAAAAAATGGAGACTGATGAAAGAAAGGAAGAGGAAATGGCGCTAATAGGAGAACACAAAGATCAGACAAAATGCGTGCCCAGGGGTGAGCAATTCAACACGCACAGGGACTTCACGTGGTCCAAGCAACCTGAGGTTGGTTTGCTCAGGATGGAGACGCACGCTGGCTGTAGGCTATCACTCTGTCTCTGCAGAATCTGGAAAACACAAAGGACAAAGTAAGCTAGGCTCGCCCCTTGGATCAGCAAGGTGCAAGAGAGCAGCTGTGACAAGCGCAGGTGACGGGCTTTGCAGCTCTGTCAGTGAGCGTGGCTGCGAGCACGCGCTGCATCAGGGCCGCGTTAGCCAGGGGCCTGTGGAGAGCAGCGGTGCCAAAACTGCCAGGAAGGGAGGGAGAGAGGCTGAAGGGGCCAACCTCCCCTCCTGGTGTTGTGCCACTTCATTACAGGTGAGCATCCTCTGGGCCACCCTCAGCTGTGCAGGGTGAAGTGTGCCGAGTTCCCGGGCAGGCTCCCTAAAGCAAAAGGTGGGGAAAGATTGCTGGGTGTCAGCGGGCAGATCTTGTGCACCCTGAAGTCAGAGCTACAGGTGATGGCACGAGGTAAGACCCAGGCTTGGCCAAACGGAGGGCAGTGGGCAACTAATGACTGTTGCGCTGTGCGATGCCAGGTACTTCTGGGGCTGGCTGCTCTTTTCAGTTGCTGAGGACCTCTCCGAGTCCTGGGCTGCCCTGCAGCGAGAGCAAGCGAACCCCAGGCCGGGAACATACACGTGAAGTCACCACGTGAAGTCACCACATGAAGTCACCACGTGCCCTGGGCAGCAGCTGGAGAGCCAGGGGCCTTGAGAGGTGCCCTGTGGCAGGGCACAGGGGTTTGGCTGCTGAGCTGGGCTCAGAGCAGAAAGGGCACACGGAGACCACTGGGGCTACTGGTGTGGGATTCCTCTCAATCACATTTGTATTTAAAGATCTATTAAAAGAATCAATAGTGAAATTAAGTAGTCATCCAAAGTTAATTACACCTTGTCACATTTCTCACCGTGCTGATCTGTTCTGATCTGATTTGCCTCTAGCCTTGGCTTCAGACAGTTGAACGCACCTACACATGCCATTATTCCCACGCATGTGTTTTTTCCTGAATCGGGGATGATGACAGTGTTTTCAGCTTCAGAACTGAGCCAGCAACATAATCCTTCTTCTCCTCTCCTCTCCTCTCCTCTCCTCTCCTCTCCTCTCCTCTCCTCTCCTCTCCTCTCCTCTCCTCTCCTCTCCTCTCCTCTCCTCTCCTCTCCTCTCCTCTCCTCTCCTCTCCTCTCCTCTCCTCTCCTCTCCTCTCCTCTCCTCTCCTCTCCTCTCCTCTCCTCTCCTCTCCTCTCCTCTCCTCTCCTCTCCTCTCCTCTCCTCTCCTCTCCTCTCCTCTCCTCTCCTCTCCTCTCCTCTCCTCTCCTCTCCTCTCCTCTCCTCTCCTCTCCTCTCCTCTCCTCTCCTCTCCTCTCCTCTCCTCTCCTCTCCTCTCCTCTCCTCTCCTCTCCTCTCCTCTCCTCTCCTCTCCTCTCCTCTCCTCTCCTCTCCTCTCCTCTCCTCTCCTCTCCTCTCCTCTCCTCTCCTCTCCTCTCCTCTCCTCTCCTCTCCTCTCCTCTCCTCTCCTCTCCTCTCCTCTCCTCTCCTCTCCTCTCCTCTCCTCTCCTCTCCTCTCCTCTCCTCTTCTCTTCTCTTCTCTTCTCTTCTCTTCTCTTCTCTTCTCTTCTCTTCTCTTCTCTTCTCTTCTCTTCTCTTCTCTTCTCTTCTCTTCTATTTTTTTTTTTTTGTGGCAAAAAAGGAGTGGTTATAAAGGCTTCAATCAGTAGGTATCATGACAAGATAGGTGTCTAGGACAGGACAAGAGTCAGGGCAAATAAGTCAGGTTTCAGAATCGCTTTGATGAGCCAGCAGCTGCAGTGCTGCACATCTACTCAACTGTTGCAGCAAGCCAATCCCAGGAATATGTTCAGGACTACTTATGCAATTCCCCTGATATTACTAAGGAAGTAAAGAAGATTTTTTCCCTTTCTCTGGGATTCAGAACAAACTTAGAAGATGTTTAACTTCCACTGGTGAGCCCCTCTAGGTTCTTGAGGTGTGTAACAGCCAGATTTGAGAAGGGAGAAATCCCTTTTAGTGGTGTCTGTTGTAGAGGAAACACTTTCCTGCTGCTCTATGTGAATGTTATGTGGAGATTTATCTGTAGGGGAGATGCTTTTCTGCACTGATCATTTAGCCTTCTTTCCTACATCTTGTACACCTGCACACCCTGACTCCTGGGTAATTTCCTTCTTAGCGAAGGGATGCTCCTGGTCAGAGGTTAAGTGCCAAGGTTTTGTAAGAGAGCGCGCTGTTCTGGGTGTACGCCAGTCCTCTCTGTAGAATGAAAACCATCTGCACTCTAAAAGTACTGCACTCACAAAAAAATCACGTTGTTTGTCAGAAAGCAGAACGTGTCTGTTGCTTTTGCAAAAAGCCAAAGGAAGTACAGGTATGGATGTTACTGAACCCTGCCTTTGCCCTTGACCTAGACCTCTGATTCGTGGCTAGGAAGCTGGGTGCTTGGTCAGACCGTGGCAGCTGTGGGGCAAAGCTGGCACTGCAGCTGTTCAAAACGTTCTCACACGGAGTGGTCGGTTCGTTGTGGTGTGAATGCTGGTCGTACACCTATGTAGCATAAAACAGCTTTTGTGACAGACGTACCAACAAACAGGTGTGGGGAACCGTTTATTATCCAAAATCTCCCTGCTGAGAAATACAGCTTGGTTGATGCACCTGGGTTCATGTCAGAGATCAAGGGGATTTTAGGTTGATTCTGCCCAGACTTTTGTGGACCGCTCCATAGTTCCTGCAGCACACAGCTGAGGTGGACATCATGGGCTGCCTGAAGATCCTGTAGTATTTTTAAGGGCATAGGCAGATGACTATTTCCTGACCTGCCTTTGGGCTAACTGAACAGGACGTAAGAAACCACGGGGCATGATTTAAGCAATTGCCACATGACAGCTACCAGTGTGGGAAGCCAACAAAAGTTATGTGTAATGCTATAAGGAATGGTTGGATTTCACAGATGGTTAAAAGTGAGTTATATGAGGAATAACCAAACTTCAAAGCCAAAATAAGGGGGTGTTAGGGACCTTGTGAGGAGTGGGATCATGCAAGGTCCATAGTGCTTATGTAATCATATCAGTCATGTCACATTAAGTCAAGAGTTCCTACATTTTGTTTCCAGAAATACAGAATCTGGGTATGGATGTAACCAAATTTGGATTGAGGGGGAAAAAGCAATTAGGAACAACTTGTTTATCTGAGGTGGAGAAAAGGAGGATCAAGACATGGGAAAAGAGGTAGTAGATGTAAATGATGTAATCCCAGCTGTCTGTGGTACCTGCTCTTTATCCCTACAGCCTGGAGCAGGCCAATAAGGCAAACCTGTTGTTCTGATCATCCCACACGTCTGACTTGTTTCCACAGCCAGGAGGCCTGGGGTGCATTCCCGTGCCAGCAGAAGAACACCCGGGATGGACAAATCGAGCATCCCAGCATCACCACGTCGGTATCTGTTTGAGGCCTGACAGCGTCAACATCTCCCTATCAGTCTAGCATCAGCCTACCGGCATTCACGATACGAGTGTTAGTTAACACACTTCATAACAGGTTGATTGCCCTGCTTCGAAACGCTGTGCGTATTTTACTGACTCACCTTGGAAGGTTTTTTGGTTTTCAGCCAAGAAATAATGAGGAGAGCGATCAGCCTCCAGAGAGGGCCTGTAAGGTGCGGGATGCAGGTATCCCTGTGAGGAGTGTCGACACAGAAACGCACTGAGAAGCTTAGGCAGTTGTTATGCTGTTCTCTTTGGATCAACATTTGTGACTGCAGCTAGTCTACAGTACAGCAAATCCCAGGACAAGGAGCTTGCCAGACTATACCATGAATTGGATTTAGAAATTGCCTGCACAACGTTACCCTTCTGCTACCTCTCAGCAGTCACCTGATATCACAAGTTCTGCTACTTTAAAGAGAGAAGTTTTGCCCAAACCAGTAGGAAAAAGTACTGGAGAGCTACAAAAAAATTCCAAGTCCTACACCACAAAGATGTGTGTCCTCAGCTGAGCACTCCGGTCGTACGGATCATGCTCTCTCCTCACAATGCCCTGCGTCTGGAGAGCTGATTTTTACCAACTTGCCACAAAGTGAGCTTTGTAGGGGAGGGCGGGACCATCCTGCCTCTGATGTATTGTCTGTAAATGGGAACCCAGGAGTGTGGGTCAGTGAGAGATTGTTCCTGGGGGTTTCTTCACGTACTTCTCCTTCCTCCCGTGGGCCTTGACCATCCCAAGCGTATCTGCTCCCAGGGCACCTTTGGGCAGCTTCTCTGCCTGCAGATCTGAGGCCCACCAGGAGGTGATGCCTGCACCACGGCTTCCCCAGTTGTCCCTTGTTGCCCTCTGACTTCTGGCCTGGCTTACATGACACACCATGGTTGCAATTTGGGCGCAGAGCTTGTTAAGCATTATTTGAGGCTGAGATAGGAAAGGGATGATGGTGATGGTGATGATAGGACTGGAATTCAGGAGGTCCAAAGTAAATTCCTGCCTTATCCGGGGTTTCTTTGTGGGATCTTGGGCATGTGTCTTACACTAACCTGCCTGCCGGATGGAAGCAACATATCCCTGCCTTCCTGGAGCACTGATGATATAGCAATAGCACAACAACAAGAGTCATATTTACACCTGTAAGAGCAGCGCAGGACGGTTCTCTTCTAGACATGCTACACTGAGTATCACCCCTTGGGTATAACACTGTTAGCAAAACTCCCTGCAGTCCTCTGAATCAGATCTGCTTCTTTGAATGAATTCCTCTGGATGGCGGATTTAAAACGGCTCTTTTTATCAGGATTTTCCAGGCTTTCTGACAGGGCAATTAATAGCACAGGCAGCATTACTAGGTTTTGCATGGCTCCTATTAAGAAACAATTGTCAAGATGAGACGTCATCTGAAGACTCAAGGTCTGAGTCTACAGGGTGCTAATAAAATTAATTGAACAGAGTTCAATTAAGAATTAAGAGTCTTTGAGAGGACAAGACCTTTCCTTCTGGCAAGTGCAGGCATTTTGCACGTGCTGTTCTGACACAGAAACAGAAGCAGAGAAGTGAAGAAGGCTGCTGCTGCCCTGGCAGAGAGTGGTTTGGTCCACGTGCCCCAGCCACCTTTCCATGTCTGCAGCAGACAAAAGCACCTCCCATCTCAGTATGCTCCCGTGTTAATGGCAGGTCTTCTTGCCAGGAACGAGCCATGAGGAGCAGAAAGTTTGCTCCTGCCTCTGCTACATTTGGTGCTTTGCTTCCACAGGTCAGGTAACTTAAATTCTAACAATATTTCCCCTGTGATTTCTTGGGCTGTGGCATTAGCAGGTGCGCATAAATGCTGAGGAAGAAATGCTCATAGCACACAAGTTTGAGGTTCCGGATGTGCTTCCCATTACAGTAATTGATGGCTGACAGTGCTGGCAAGATAAGGTCTAGAGATCAATCTCAGAGTGAGTTCATTACTCTGCCATTCGGGAGCTTGGGTAAATTGCTGTCACTGGTTTCAGCTCAGGAAAGGACCTCAGGAGACTGGTATCTCCGTGCTGGATGTGAGGCATAATGCGTGGAGATGGAGGACGCCAAAACGCTGCGGGTTGGGTGTTGGTGGGCATTAAAGGTGTGGTCAGCAGTTCTCTGACCTCTACCAGTGTCCTGCAGTGGGCGGCAAATTGAATTCTGCCCTGCAAGTAGCAGAAAGGTGGGGGAAGCATAAGCATCATGAAGAAACGAAGAAGGGAAATACAATACACAGGAAATGAAATATACAGGTGATTTTTATTCCAGCTTCTAAAGGTGCCTGCAATCATTCCCTGTGTGTGTGTGTCTCTCTGTCTGCTTTTTCATACCTCTGTCAAGTTTACCCTTCCCTCCCATCACGTTTTGATTCATGGTGTTTTCTAGAGGAACAGAGGTCTCAAGAGCGCCTGTCAAGAAGCCTCAAGACAAAGGAGAGGCCGTGTTCCCCTCACGATGGTGTAAGAGGCGCTCAGTGCTTATTCAACAGAAAGGCTTCCACGTGGGAGGGGAGAAAAAGTGAGAGAGCAAACGAACACCCAGGTTGCAGAAGTGCTCGGGTTAAAGATTACATGAAGCCATAGCTGACTATTATCACCACACTCAACACTTTTTGCAGCCCATGGTATATTACCAAAAATGCCCATGGTATATTACCAAAAATGAAGTAAACTGTTTTGCAGGAATTAATAAGGTCAGATTAAATGCACATAATTTAATTCCGAGGCTGTTGGATGAGAAGATGGAGGTATAAACTTCTGGAGGGGAAAGAGAACGAGAAGAGGAAAAGGAGGCTAACGAGTTATTTTAGGACTTTAGGCCTGGTGCTGAATTTGTTGTTTACGCTCTCTCTCGATAAGGATGATGTGAGCTGTTTGCACTACTTCGGGGTGCCGCACCCCGGTGTTACAAGGGCTGCCAGGGAGGTTTGGAAGAAGAGGGCTTTGGGATGAACTCCACCTCCCAAGGTTCAAACTGCTGGCTGGAGGGGATGCTCAGGGGCAGGTGCTCGCTGGGCCCAGGCGGCTTTGTAGTGGTTTTCACTGATGTGTGGCATTCAAGTGGTAGACTTTGGAGTCTGAAAAGGGATTTGGATGCTTTTGAACTCTACCTAAATATTATTTCTGTACAGTTTTGTGGTTTCAGAAGGTTCAGGGAAAACAGTTTACCTTTGAAGAGCTTTAAAACCGACCTGTCAGGTGTATGCCTTTTCTTCATTTGCCCTTGCTCTCAAAGGGTTCGAGATGTTCTGCAGATAGGTGAGGAGGCCAGGGGCCTTCAGCAATCTTTATTCACATTAGCAGCCTCAACCGTAAAGGTTTCTCTTCTCTGGGGGATTTATGATCTCTGAAGGGAAGGAACAGATAAGGAAAGGAATACGATAAAGTGGTGGCATGGGAAAGTTTAGCTGTGTCCCCCTCATCCAGCGTCTTCTGGCTTCATCTCACTTTGCCGTTAATTTTCGTGTTTATATTTGGCATCATTCTGAAGCGCTTCTCATCACAATGGAAGCACAAATCATGTTAATTAATGAGAGCAGCAGCCAAAATATGGAGCTAGCACTTCTTTGCCATCGTCAAGGGCTCTTGAAAAACTTGTCCTTGGCGTTGTTTCGCCTGAACAAAAATTAGAGGCATAATCATTATTAGATTTGATCGACTTGATATTTTGTTCTATTACACTGATGAAAACTGTATGACAGAAATCCTTAGCCTTGTACAACCACATTGCCACATCCACATATTGCTAAATAGCCGAGCACCATCTCCTTGACTTGGCCGTATAGCTCTGAGGGCGTTGAAATATCTGAGGAAGTCCACAATGGCTCTGGGATGGTGGAGGAAAAACCCCTTCCTGTTGATGTAAAATCTCCGTCAGGCATGGAATGAGGATACGAAGCTGTGAATCACTGCAGCACGGCCGGAGAGCCCGTACGTGCTAAACCTTTGGTGGCTTCTCATACTCATCTGCAATCATCCGATGACTACGAATTTAAATGGACCTCTTTCTAACCTCGGATAGCAGCTCCTGCTCTTTGTTATGGGATGCTGCTCCCCCAGCCACACACCAGCAGTGAGCCATGCTCCAGGAGACAACGAGACTTCTTTGGTGATGAGCAGGCACCAGCGCAGCCTAGAGAAGCCCACCTCAGCAGAGACAGGTGTGATGGGCAGAGCTCTCCATGGAGGCTCCCTTCTGTATCATTACATCCTTGAGCCCAACAACACACTGTTGACAGGTTCTTTAAATCTTAGCAAGTACTTTCCCAGCCTCATTATTTTTTTCTTTAGATGCGATCTTGCTCACCCTTGCACATGGTATAATGACACTGAAGCCGTTTCTGAACTTCAGATCAGACCCAAGGGACAATATTGGAGTCACAAGGTATCTGCAGGACAGGTCTGCTACTACTATTCATCTCATCCTAATACACTTTCTGCTAGTTCAGAAAGGGAATGGAGAGGGAAAAAAGTTATTCACCTCCCCTCCTGCCTCTTCTCTGTCTTTGCTTTGTTCTCACTCTCATGCCCTGCCTTCCAGCAGAGAGATGAAGGTTGTGCGATGCTCCTGGGACTGTTTGTCACCAAAGATCATCCTCTGGGAAAGCCTAGGAGAAGCTAATGCTGCAAGTTCATGCTTGGACACCAGTGGGTGATGGTTTCCATCATGTCCCTGCTGCTGGTGCATGCATGTACGTGTGGTGTGTGTGCATATGTGTACATGTGTGTGCACGCTCACATGGTGGATGGGGAGTTTCTGTGTTTAAAGATGGAAAAGTTACGTTGTGAGACCACCTGGCTTGGGAAGAAAATGAAAAGAAGAACTCAGAAAAATATGGATCCTGGTACACAGCTTAAGATTAAGAAAAACAAACAAACAAACAAAACAAACAAAAAACAGTAGGAAAATGAGAGGTGTCTGGTATTATTATCATCTGACCCCATGTTGGGAAGGAGCCCAGAGGCTTGCTCTTAGGGCTCACGCCCTCATCTTCCTCCGGCTGGAAGAAGCTGAGCACGGGGCGGGCGGCAGGGCTCGGCACACCTTGGCACCCCAGCCACCGCCCCACGAGGGGTTCGGCTGTCGAGGCTGTGTCCTCGCCCCCCCAGCTGTGCTCAGCACCATTTGGGCCCCTTTCTGCCCCTGACCCCCGGCCTCCTCCAGCGCCCGGCCGCTGCCTCCCGCCTGGCAGGGTGAGGAATGGCCGCGCAGGGCCGAGCAGCTGGGAGCGGTTATTAACCGGGCCTGGCACCGGAGCTGAACTATCGGCGCATCCGGGCGGCTCGAATCGTTCTTAATTATGTTTGTGTTTTATTGTTTTCATTTCGCGCTGCCGCTGCTGTCGGTGCATCCCCGCGCCGTGCGTCTTCCTCCCTTCCAGCCCGGGGTAATTGCTCCTCGTCGTGCTGGGTTTGCCATTTTAATTTTTTATCATCTCTGTTACTTTCTTTCCCTGATTATTCGGTTATGTCATTCCCATTTGCCCTGACATTTCAATAAATTCCCTGCCACATTATCCTCGTCCCTGGAGCTGCAGCTCAGCCTCTTCCAGCGCCTCAAAGCCGGCTGCAAACCAGCCCCGGGCCGCCCAGCCTGGGGACAGAGTGCCCCCTGCCGCCACGCTGCGCCCTGCGCCCGCAGGTTCAGGTTTTATTTTTTATTTTTTAATTAAATCAAATTTTATTTTAAAATTCATTTTATTATTTATTTTCTTTTTTAATTTTTCTTTTTTCTTTTATATTTTACTATTTTATTATATTTTATTTCATATTTTATTAATAATCTATATTTTATTTTTATTTTATTTATTTTATTTTATTTTATTTTATTTTATTTTATTTTATTTTATTTTATTTTATTTTATTTTATTATTTTATACACATGTATTATTTATTTTTATTTTTTTATTTTTTCCCCTTTGCAACACCTTATCCCACGCTGAGCTTCTGGCCGGGACACTGGGCTGTGCCCGGTGCCAAGCCTTGCTGCAGGGTTGCAGCTTCAGCCACCACCCAACAGCAGCAGGCAGCTTGAGATAAAGGGGCTGGGGAGGTGGGTCCTGGCCATGCGGATGGCCTTTGTGGCAGCCGTGGGGCATGGCTTGTTGCTGGTGGAGGTGTAGGATGGGTGACAGGACTACAATGCTCTCGTGGATGACACTCTCATAACCTGCTGGTTTGTAGGTTCAGCAGCACTCGCCCTGTCAGCACGCTCTGAAGCAAGATCCTGACAAATGTTTTGGTTTCTGTACCACCAAAAGGACCAAGAACTTGAGCTGCAGGTTGCTGTGTGAATTGGCCCCAGCGGCCACATGTGCGCAGTGCTTTCTGAAGTTTGGTTTGGTGACTTCTGCCCCTTGAAGGGCAGACCAGGGGCTGTGGGCCAGCCCTTCACGCTGCCACTGGTCTCGGCACAGGGGAGGCTGTGGCTGAGCCTGTATCGGGGGACGCATGAAGGAAGCTGGCTGCCCATTCGAGGGAGGTATGGCCCCATATGGTTCATTTGTAAGTATAACACTAGGCTTGAGGTGAGTTAGCAAAATTACGCAACCCTTTGTTGTTGTTACTGTGATTAGCCTGTACTCACATGTGAGAAGCACCGCTTTCCTTCAAGGCGCTCCTTTTAGCCTGGAGTGAAGTGCCGGTGCGTTGAGGAGCTGAGCCCCAGGAGCCTTGCCCTCTCTCAGGCCTGGCGGTGGTCTCCGGAGGACGGAAAACCCGTGTGCATGTCCCAGTGCTGGAGGCACCCGGCTGCGCTGTGGCAGCCATGGAAAACACGCAGGCTCCGCACAAGGCCCTCCCAGCAGCCGACTAACGCTGTGGGATGAAAGCCCCCGGCATCCACGCGTGTTGTGCAGGAAGGGAAGATTTCTTGTCTCGGTTCAAGGCTTTCCAGGGCTGGACGCGTGCAGGGTGCAGCGCAGGAACCAGACAGAGCCCGCACCGCTCCCTGCCGCCCGCTCGCTTACGCCGAGGCCTTTTCTGGCTGCAGGTGCCAGGCAGGCCCTCCCCAGGGCGACGTGCACTGCTGCTGTCATGCTGCCTGCCTGCGGCCACATGAGGCTCCCCTGAAAGAAGGGGAGACAAATGACAAAAAGCACAGATGAGCAACAGCACCGGGCTTCCCAGCGAGCCCTGATTTGATTTAGCCCCGCTCCTTCACTGGGCAGGCAGCGGGTGGCTGTAATGATGATGACCAAACTCCCCTGGCTAAACACAAGACCAGCGTCTGTTTTCGGCTGTGCTAACCCGGCCGTTTTGGGTGTGCTCCTCCGAGGGGACTAAGGGGTCCCTGCTCCAAGCCAGGCAAAGAGGTCCCAGTTCAGACCTTGTGGAGATGCAGTGTTATTAAATAACTCATGTCATTTGTCTCTTGGGGCCCTGGTGCACGTTACGTTGCCATTCATCCATGTGTTTTCTCTTTCCCAGAGCATTGTGCAGTTGGCCACCAGGATGCCACATCCATGCACAGACCTGGGTTGCTTCCTGGGGCTTCTGCACCAGCGTTTGGGCCACAGGAGGAGGAAGGGGACACCAAGGGGTACCCAAGTATCTCCTCCAGAGCCTCCCTGTCCTGGACTACACAGGGACTGAGTAAGTCTCCAGCCTAAGTCAGAGGCAACCTTCAGCTGCATGTCAGCAGGAGAAACCACACAGGGGCATAACGGGGGGCATTAGTGCCAGCCTCGTTTTATAAACCATCACCACTTCCCACGCCCCACAGCCTTCAGTATCTCCGTTCAGGTAAATGAAACACAAGACAGCAGTCACTCTGGCAGCAACCACCTGAAGTGCCTCCTCCAGGCAGAAGTAGAGGCTCTCCAGGAGAGCAGTGCAGTTTGTACCATAACCACAGAGCCTGGGATTCAGGGCAGCCAGACGCAGTTATTTCCATAGCTATAGGCAAACGAAATGCAGAGCAGCAGAGACTCAGCCCTCTGCTGTTGCAAGCTCTGCATTAAAAGCAGAAGTGCTCGGGCTTGTGTACGCTTGCAGCAGGTAGCAACTGCTCTGCAAAGGGCCCCGATATGGCAGCGCAGCATTTGCACAGACTTTGTTAGAGAGGACAGATCTATTTGCCCCTGAGCATCCACAGCCTTGTGGGCTCCCTTGTGGGCTCCACCGACGTCTGCTCAGCTCCTCTCTCTCGCTGGTGACACCGCCGTGTCCTTCACCACCTCTCCTGCCTGGCAAAGGCAGCCCCAGCAGGGTTTTCCCAAGCTGCCCACTGCCAGGGGTGGGCATCTCCAGGCTCCTGAGCTGTCTGCATGCTCCTCTCCCCCTTCCTCCCCACTTCGACCACAAAATAAAAAAAAAAAAAAAAAAAAAAAGGTATTCAGTGATTAGGGATCATGCAGCTGCCTGCTGCACTCATCAAAGAAAAGGAAGTGCCAATTATTTCCTGGTACAAACTGTTTCTGTAACTGAACTGAAGAGAGCTTTGATTAACGTTTATTCCCTCCCACCCCACGTACAAGCAGTCACTCACAAAGTCCAGGATGAGGCAACTGCCCACGCCCTCCTCTCTTCATACTTTCACACCACCACATTAATACCTTTGTCTCCTTGCAAAATTCACCATTTCCTTGTAGAGCACACGCAGAGCCCAGGGAGCAGGGCAGGGGCAAGTTCACAGCGGCGCTGTCACCTCCAAGCTCCACACGAACAAATAGTGGATACCCATGTCCCAGAGCATCCTGCCAAACCGGGAACCTCAGCTCGTGGAAGATGTGGAGTGGAACTGGATTTTTACTGGGAAGCTTCTTCCAACCCCCAATGCATTGTGTTAAGAGAAAAATTACTTTTGGGCTGTCAGCAACATCACAGCTGAAGCTGAAGAGCCCTGCCCTAGGGCCTCCCAGGCCCTGGGACCTTACACAGCTCATGGCCCTGCTCGGGGGGAATAGGATGTGGCAGCTCCAAGGACAGCCACACAAAAAAGCCTCCACAGAAAGCCTGCAAGGGAGAAACCAAAAAAGGGTGGTGGTTTTTTTTTTTTTTGCTATTATTTTTTCCAGTGTTGGTAGCTGCAGTTTTGTTTCTGTTTTGAGTTTGGTTTGTTGTTTTCCTTTAAAACACTGATAGATACAATGCTTTCTGGAAAAGCTTCTCTTACCTCTTAAAACAGTAAACACTTCAAATTAGGAAATCACACTGGGAAAAGAAAAAACAAAAAAACACACCAAACAGACCTTCGCCCTTGGTATGCTATTTTCCACCTAGTTCTCTCACAATCCAGCTTTAAGACTGCTTTTACCAAAAACTAAACCTTGCGTCTTTTTTCCAGTTACCAAGTTATATTATTGAAATGCAGTGAAGGTGTTTAAATTGCTATTTTAATGAAGCAACCCCAAAAAGCCTGTTAACTGCAGTAAATGCAGTGCAGTAAACCCCATTCAGCCCCCTGCCCAGACCCCTACCAGAGGAGACCCACATACAGTCCCCCTAGTCACCGTGCTCCAGCGCAGCCCGTGACCTTACAGCAGCTGCTCTGTTCATCTCTGCGCCTTGTCCTCCCCTCCTGGTTTTGTACAGAAAGATGAAAAGAACACAGAGACACGGTTTAGCTTGCTGACATAATGCCCATATTTAATCTTTTAAAACAAGAACAAAATCAAGAATAAAATCAAGAATAAAAATTTCATTTAAGTCATACAGTACATTAATCTTTCAGCAATGACCCAATCTACAGTACTCGAATGCCTGGCATGAAGTCTATTATCTCAGCGTTTAACAAGTGTATAACCAGTGACACAGTAAAAGAAGAGCTCACAATACATGGCTAATACGATGAGTTTAGATTTTCTTCTACGAGTCCAGCGAGGGTTTGTAATACGCGGGTCACTTTGAAACCGTACTTTAATCCACTTTTTTGGTTCAGTCAATCTGTGCGGGGCTTTTCTCTGTTACACGAGTTTTTCCATTATGTACAGGAAGATTCATTTCAAATGAAATTGCACAAGTTAGAATATCTATCTATAGGCATACATGGTCAATCTAACTAAAAATTTAATAAGCAGTAATTACTCAGTCCTGGTTATACATTCCTAAAGGCTTAATAATACAGTTTTAAAAGAAAAGAAAAAACAAAACAGAACACAGTTGTAGGGTGGCAACCTCTGTAAGAAGCCTCCTTCCCTTCGAAAACAACCGAGTGTTTTTACTTCCTGCATTTGAAATGGGGTCTACAAAGAAGTCATTTCAGCTCCTAGATAATGCAAAACATGTGACTGTGTCCTTTCTAAAGTCTGAATGGTTCAATGCGTAATTCAGTGAAGCTCTCATACAAATAATACTGGTAGGATGCAGACTGTTAACAGAAATTAGGACAATATGCCCTGACGGCATATTTTGATAGCAAAACTATGGGTTTTCAGGGGCTACGATCCAGTGGTTAAAGCAGCTTGAAGCAGGACAACCCTCCCTGCGGTGCTGAGGAGGGGAAAGGGCACGCTCCAATGCTTCAGCCAAGGCTGAAGCTGAATTGTCTCCAGCTCCCTTCTGGAGTGCACCTGCCCCTGCCTGCTCTCCACCCTCGGGCAGGACGGTTTACCAGCTTCCGAGGGAAATCCTGCAGAGCCACGGTGACCCAAAACCCTGGCTCCTGACGCTGGCGGGCAGGGAAAGGGCTGCATCTGCTCCAGCTGCACCGCAGGGCTGAGGGCTCCCTCGAGTCGCTGCTGCTGGGGAGCTGCTCCCGCTCGGCCAGCGGGAGCCCTGCGGAAAGAAGGCTGCCTGGCTGTGGCCGCAGCTGCTGCGCACGTCTAAACGCAGGAACGAACGAACGGGAGATGCCTCTCCGTGGAGTAGTGTTACCAAACGTGAAAGACCCAGAGGGCTTAACCTCTCGGGTAAGTTAACTAACCACAAGGGTAACAGAACATCACCTTCTCACATTAGCAAAACAAACGTAATCAGCTAACACAACTGCTTTGACTTTTTTAATCTCTTTTGTGGCTTTGAGTCCTGCTACAAATGGAGAAAACCCACAGACAACCGCCTTCCTAGGTGGGAAAGCAGCAGAATCTTAAACCTTAAGGATCTGCTTTGTAATTTGCTACTGGCATAAACAAAATAAGTCCCATTTGTTTGTGTTTTTTTTGTTTTTTAAGAAAAAAATCCAGACCATCCAGTGCACCTTCTCTGCACATACACACACACACACACACCCCGATGGAGAGCTCCAGAAGAATAGGCATGGGAACCACAAAGCTCAAACTGTGAAGAGACATGGGCAATCTCCCATTTCTATATTAAATTCTCATTTAGCAATGAAGCAGCAAAATGACGCATGGTAAGAAATAAATGGTCACAGAACACACATACACCCAAATGCAACCATGGGTAGGTTTTTAACATTTTTTTCCTCAAATGCTGTTATTCAACTGATAGTTTCTTTCTGGCTGTGCTGAAGTTTTTGAAGAGCATCTGGTGCTTCTTTAACCATTATCAGAGTGTACGAACCTCAGTGGCCATGGACAATCAACCTCATTAGTGCCACGAACAACCACCTCCACTTGAGATTCTCTACAAAGCCTTTCTAGAAGTTGAATCTGACTGTGCCCCTTTGGTGCCACTCTTTATTTTTTTTTTTAAATTAACAAACACAGCATATTAATGCAAATTTGATTTTTTTTCTAAAAATTAGAAATGCTCAGATTATTAGTTCAGCAATATGCAAAGTGCATCTATTTGGTTCTTTCCATAGATCGCCTTCTTTCGTAAGTTTAAATTCCTTCACAGTTTAAAATATTGTGAAGAAATTATATGTATACTTTATGTATAGAACTATTTATATACATACACGTATATACACACAACTCTGTACTTTATATAGTCATAAACACCCATTACTTAGCTATTTATAGTATATACACATGGCATGAACACACGCTCTGTGAAGAGTTGGTGCAGGCTGAAATCATTCCATCAGGTTTAATGGAATAACAACAGTGAAACCATGAGTGAGTTATCAAGAGACACAGACATACATATATTAGATAAGGGAAAGACCAATTAAATCAGCTCTTCCATTTTCCTATTAACACAGGATTGTTCCCCCCCCCATTCCCACCTTCCATATGCTCACACACAGCTATTCTGCGTTCAGTTTACATGAGAGGGCAGTGGTGGATCTACTTCCAAGTGAAAGAACAGTCCATATTTACTCAGGCTTGTTGCAACCTCTTCTGCAAAAGTGCAGCACAGCTGGGTCTGGCCATCCTGGAGGACTCTGAATGCTGCGCTGTTGTTAGCTGAAAGCACCTGCTGAAGCATTATTGCATGGTTATGGAACAGCTATCAATTGCTCACAGTCTGTGAACTCCCTCTCCGACAAGTGGTACAACTGTATAAATACATATTTTAGCACAAAACAGTTTAACACGAGGCAAGTCCGGGTACGAATGAAACCTAAAGGCCTATGGGTGAACTTTAAAGGCCAAGAGTTCTTCAGAGTGCATGTTGTTTAAGGAACGCAAGTCGGGTAACTTCAGAAGAAGTTTTGTGAAAATAGAGGCTTCATTGGGGTGATTTTTCATGATTAAGGTCCTTAATGCACGGATTAGTGTTTCCTGAAGTGCCTCCACAGAATTGACATTTTCTATTCCAGAGCGATCTAAAGAAAAGAAAAGAGGGGGGAGAAGAGAGAAGGAGAGGAAAAAAAAAAAAAGAGAGGACTGAACAGATGTAGCTTGCAACATAAAGCCACTGTAAGAATTAATCCATTTGCAAATGAACAATTAAAACACATATACCAGAAGCCTTTTCAAACACTATTTAACATCAACTATGTAAAGTATCGAGTTCACCATGCTGAACTGGTGGCATTCAGTCACCCTTCCTGTAATCACTTACCCACATTTCCAGAAAAGGACAGACTGAAGCATGCACTTAAGTGTTTTGCTGAATCATAACTTTCAACACAAAGAAGAGACAGGGCACTTCACTTTGAAGTAGACTTTACAAGTAATTCTCAAGGCAGGACACAGAACCCTAACCTTGAGATTCACCTTTGGTTATGGAAATCCCACTCAGGGCGAGTCATGCTTGTTTTTGCACAATGGGATCCCCAGGGGCAAAGAAGTACAAGCCTTGACATGAGTGGACACTATCTCTGAGTGTGTTCTGCAAGCAATGACTAAATGAAACACAATGCACCCAAAAATCCCCAGCAAAAGGAAAAAAAATCAGTATCATGAAAAATAATATAACTTCACGTACTCTACTCACCTTGCTTCTGAAGCATCTCTTTCAAGAAAGCTGTATTTAAGTACACGCCTGTTTTCCTTAGGTGGAAGCAGTAGCTTAAAATGATGAAGTTTAAGCAAGATACCTCACCTACTCATCATGCACAGTAGCTGTTTTTTCCAGGCTGTAGCCAGCTGCTCTTAAACTCCATGGAAATTCAGCAAGGCCCACACATGAGTGACAGACACGAACATAAATGTACTTTGCTGCGTACGTGTACTTAACCACTGGGACAGCGTTGCAACAGCTTCCTGGTGTAGCACTGAGTCAGATCATACAGTCAGAGTGGGAATCCCTGCCTTATGCTGTCAGCACCAACCTGATCAGAGTTCTCAGGTGAAGAGAATCTACAGAGTCCTCCTGGACTATTTGGTGCAGCTCCCTACCACTGTGGGAAGAAGTATTATATAATCCACTTAAGGATCCATCTTAAAGCAGTTATCCTTTTTTTTTGTTCCTGTAGGAAGGTGGTTCCAGAACTTTTCACTCTAACAGTTAGGAACCTTGATTAACGTTAAGATACGATTATTAGCATCCATTCCACTCTTCTGTAGAAATTGTCTATTAGGTTTGATAGCTGCTCTTCAAGAGAGAGCGTCTGAGATCATGAACGAAAAGAAACTTCTCTGCCTTTGTTACAGAAACTATTCCTCTTGCCCCACCTCGGCAAACCCTCCAGCTTTGCTCTGCCCCGAGCAGGGATGATGACATTTGCATGAAGTTTGTCAGGTTGACTTTTCCTCAAGAAATCTGTACAATGACATCAGTGCTTCCTCACCTCAGCAAAGCCAGTCCAGACCTTCCTGGTCGCCTCGGGTGAGTTGCTGTAACCTTCTTGGCTCAATAAATCTAAGTTTTTCTTCCCCCTCTCAGTCTATTTCTGGTTGCTCCCAATGGCCAGCTGAAGGTTTCCTTAGTGCTATCCAAACAGGAGAATAATAGAGGGTGTGTATTTTATATTCTACCACAAAGCATCACCCTCAGTTAAAGAGATTATCTGGTCTCTCGACCTGCATGAACTGCATTCTTTCAGCTTTGCTTCCATCACACTTCCTCCTTCTTCAGTGCCAGCGATCTGTCCTGCCACTTCTCCTCCGTCTTCAACAATCCCAGCTAACTGAAGCCAGAGGTGAAGCATTCATTTAGTTTTGGAATGGATCCAATGTAATTCCTCAACACCACCAGAAGCACTTCCATGGCCTCGCTGCAAGGCCCTGGTTCTTCTTTCCTTGCCACTTGGCACCAAAACAAGGGTTGTGCACGGTTACACTCCTTGTTACTACCGTGCTTCTTCATCCTGCTTATTCTCAATGTTCCTCATAGGAGTGATTATTCAACCCGTGTCATGCAGAAATGCTTCAGACAAGTCTTCTCCCTACCAGCATTATTTAGAGGTTTATGAGTGCTTCTTTTTTTCCTCCATTTACATTTTTATACATACAGTTTAAGCAAGTTAAAATCTTTTAAAAAAGATTTTTAAATAGCAGAGCACAGAATTTTAGTCTGGATCACTTAATGAGCATTGAACAATCACACATTCCTGTCTGTTTCTGGAAGTGATGTGAATCTTGACTACCATCCTTTTTATCTTCTCTTTGTAACTTTCATTCTGATATGAAGTAGACATACATGAAATAGACATCTCACTAGCCTTACTGTTCTACCTTCAGTTCGTCTTCCAGCTACAGCATCTTTTGCCTTTGTTTGCATCTCCATGTCGTTTTCTCTAATGCTGTACCCTCAAACTCTTCCTCCTCCTTTAACTGAGCTCCTCCTCCACCTCATGACAAATGACTCCCTGGGTCATGCTTCTCCCTGAGGGGTAGGGTGCAGAGGACCCGCCTTTAGAGATCCACATCAGCAAGTGCACAGTCCTACAGGCCCTTTCTACTTCTGGCAAGCCCCGCACACTGCAAGCATCTTCCCCAGGAATGCCACAAGGTTCTTCCTTTTCCCCAAGCTCTGTCAGGGGGTGCTTCTCAGGCACACGCTCAGTTATGAAGATTGCTCAATTACTTGTGGAAGTCATGACTGTGGCATTTTGATTCTGTTGCAAGCGACAATGTAACGCTGGTCAGAACGTTGTTGTACTCCTTGCGTGTTCTGAAATCCCAGTGACAGCCAAGGTTACCACTGAGCCTGAAACACAGCACAAACTCAGGTTTGGGCCCAAACATTAAAGACCAATGAAGCTGTACTTTATAGAATTCTGTAAACACTTTGTGAAGAGCTCCAGTGAAGTGGTGATCAGAGTCCAGACTGGGTCCAAAGGAAGCTAAGACAGGCAGCACAAATGTCCAAAGCCATAATCTGAAGAAACCTCAGCAGCTGCGAAAAGCCTAAACACCAAACACCTCATCTTTATGTCCTGTTCCATGGCTCTGACACTGTGGCTGTGTACCTGCCTAGAAGTGTTCAAGCTAGATACCATCCCTCAGCTCAGTTGTACTGAGAGCCAGCAACAGCATGGAGCAGTGCTTAAATGGCTGGGGGGGGGGGGGAGAGGCCCTGTGCTAGAAGGACACCTAACAGAGCAGAGACAGCACTTACACTCAAAACAGGCAGTACAGACACCGTGATATTCTAGGGCCCTGCAGCTGAGCAACAGGAACGGCTGTGGCCTAGTTACGACACTGCACAAGGAGGGAGGAGGCCCAGTTCTCAGTCCTTACTTTGAAGGTTGTCTTCAGTTCTTGCCAATTTAATTTTGGAACGATACATGTAAAGCAGAATCTGGAAAAGCAACCAAACCCCCAGATTTCTGCCCGCTACCTGAACATTTTCACTAAAAGACTAAGGTGCTACACTTCCTTCACGCTACCTTTCTTTCCAGCTTTGAAGCTTGCAGTCTCCCTACCACCCACTGCTCATTACCACCGCTTACAAATTGAAGGGGCTACAGCTGCTGCATCCTCTGCTGTCAAATTTCAGTGAGGCCATGCACGATGCTGCTAGACTGAACTGTCCCACCTTGTGTACAGAGGCTTCATGTGCCTACAGCACCGTGCCTGCAGTGTCCCTCCCCGATAACAGACATGGGTCTACACCACTCACGTTGAAAACCACTTGGCCAAGAGGTGAATATCTCCCAGACGCTGGCTTGTTGTATAATGGGCACTGCCAGCATTCCTCCTAGCTACCTCTAGAGAGCTCCTTATCCACCAAGCAGGGATTCTGCATCTTGTATTCCAGGCATTACATGCAGAGCTAATGTGCCTAATGCGAGGCTTTAGATAATACTACAGAAGTAGGTGCTTAATCCTTCTTTGAATCCGGGCCAGGGTGTTCTGTATATCCAGGGACTGAAACAAGATACGAGGCTGGTGGAGACGTTAGTGGATTGGCAGACCTTCAGCTGTAAGAAGTCACGATGCACATAAATAGGGCTTTCTTGCTGACATAGGCAGAGATCAAACCGTTGGATTTAGACTTAAGTAAGATACGCAGAAGGCTTCGATGACCATACTCGGAAGTAAAAATACCACCTTATCCCAAGACTTAGGCTGTTCAAGTCAGGAGTAATTTCATTGATGCCGTCCTGTGAAACTTAGATGAGTCAGGGAAGAGTCAGACAATTAGCTCCTAAATAGCCATTGGGCAACTATGCAATGTTTTTTTGAATTCTACAGAAAGCAGAAGGGACACATATTTCCAAAAGACCATATTAGCCATAACGGATAAGCAAAAAAGCAAATTATAGGCTGCTAGTAGTGTGAAAACTACTAAATCGGACTTAGGCCTGAAATAACAAGATATATTATTTAAAGAAATCTTTTAGTAGAGAACCATATTCAAAATTTAGCCAAGACGTAAATTACTCTTCTCTCCTTACCAGCAGATACCAGGACAACCGCTGTAAATAAACTCATCTCCTCATCGCTAAGTTGCAGGGCATTTAGTTTCTCACTGAATTCAAACATTGAGTTGAGCAGATCACCAGCTCCCATCGAATGCAAATCGTCCACACTGTACTTCTTTCCACTGAGGAAGGTGACAGTACGCTCCTTTGCATCAAACAAAGATGCAAACCGTACCATCAAAACCTGGTGGAGAAGAGACAAAAACAAAAAGCAGAGAAATAAAGGTGGATTTCTCAAAAAAAAAAAAATAATTAAGCAATTTAACATCATTCAGAACTGCCTCATTCTTATTGACCACTGTACAAGCATTCTGTATAGAAACTCCCAGCATGCTGTCAAGTTGTAGGAAACAGTGCAAGCTCTGCCACAGTAGTATTAGAGAAACGAGCAAAAAACTTCGGGAGTGGATGCAGAAAAGGGGCTATAGACCATGAAAGGGAGGAAAATTAAAATTTAAGCCTCAGACAGCCTGAGCCATGAACACAATGCCATTCATAAATATGCAAGGAGGACAACTTGCTTAAGCCACTGAACAGCCAAAGGCATACAGAGCATTAGAAGAACTGTTTTCTTGGCCACACTTAGGAGCAGCAAAGTAAAGGTATTGAACCAGATTCTTGTTTGGTGTAAAGTGGAGCAGCTCCATTGAAGCAATGCTTATTTACACCACCTGGTGAATCTGGCCCACTAGGCATTCTTTGGGAAAGTACCATGCTGCATCACTGTTTCCACAGGAATGTTAATGAGCTCTGGTAGAAAGGAGCCACACGTACAGCCTTCAAAAGGCTACAGAAGCGGGGCTTGAAACGGCACCTGGTCTGTAGCTGCAGCTGGGAATACCCCTTTGGTACAAGCACCTGGGCTGGAGCAGTTGACATGTGCTGAACTTACCCCTCTGGGCTGAAATTTCTCTTGTGGTTTTCTCAGCCGTATTGTGAAATGTTTCCCTGTGGAATGGCTTGTAAAGTTTCATTTGCTCATGTTCAACAACCTCATTTACATTTTCAAGGTTTAAGTTGCACACAACAGCCTTCTTATTTGGAGAAAGTGAACCAACTGGCACTGGTTAAAACTTCAGACTTGCTGTACCTTCTTGGCATGAGTCATCTCTTCTCACTTACGCTACATAACTGCATTAATTTAAATGATGTTTACTACAGATGAGCGAAGAACTGGGTTTTTCAGAAAAGACTAGTGCCTTTGACAAGCTTAAAAAACAGGAGGGTTCAGAAAAAAAGAAAAAGGTTTGAGAATTCAAACACCATTCATGCACATTACGTGACCTGATGCTAAATTTAAACAGCCACATGACATGCAGCAATCTTGATGGACGCATGAACACTATATATTATTCACCTTTGTCACCTAAGCTGTTTGTCTTTGGATGACACTTACTACAGGGAGCAGAAACGTAGGCTCTACAGAAGCCCTCAAAAATGCAACAAAAGGAGACTGGAAGTGCAGACAAAGCTGAACTCGTGCATTAGCAGGGACCCACCGCTGTACACTCCGCTTTCCCATTCAAAACACTATTCCCCTTACTGGAATGGGCTTTAGAAGCACAAATCACTAACTTCGGATAATGGCCGACCAGTATAAATGCTGATCTTCAAAACTGTAGCCCACGAAGCTGTGTTGATTTATTATAGGGCAAAGACCTCTCATAGGGATTTCAGTGTCACAATTCTAACCCAAGGAAGCACAGTTTAGACTATGGTATAGCACGTGATTATTTTTTCCTGTTTCACCTCAAGCCAGACTCGTACTTGTGCATGCTGAGGACATACCTGATCAACCCTACCACCTGAACATAACAACACAAGCACATAGAACTCCACAGTCAAGTGTTTGCTCACTTCCCCACCACCTGCAGCCAAATTACCAAGTGAGTCTGTACATAAATTGAGCCACTAGCCCCGTAGATCTAAGGAGCTTGTTAGCTCTACCATTAATTACATTTGGGGTGGGGGAGGACCAGCTCAAGCCCAGCTGAGGATCTTACCTTAGGCTCATTGTTGCCCTCCTGAGCTGGCTCCCACACAAAGCCATGCAAATGCAACTACAATATACTGAGCTCCACAGTACTCCCCGTTCTAAGACGGGTTTGTAGCTTACACGTGTGAATATATATATAGCTATGCTGCTTCTGCACCCACACTCAGTCCATGCATCTTCTCATCTTCAAATGAATAAGCACTGCTTGAGTACGAGCTGCTGTTAAGCACAGTGCCAAGACAGCTACACGCCAGTGCCCGAGGGAGACAAAACAGGGTCGGAGGCAGGAGTTTTCTCAGGCTTTTCTATTAACATGCAGATGCTGGGGTATCCTAGTTTAGTTACCCAGAAGACAGAAATGACCTTGTAGACACCAGGCTTTGAAGATGCTTTTGCTTCTACTGAAATGGTTTCATTAATCCTGTAGGTTTTATTCATTGCTCTGCGGCATTATCTTTTTGATGTTTTCTGTTGCTAAAATGCCACACAGGCCTCTAACTACAGGTACCAGCTCACTAACAGAAATCATTATTAGTGTTTCTTTTAAATGAGTGAATAGGGATAAGCGTGCAGCCAGACACTATTAATTCCCCTTGACACAGAAACCTTTTTATCAGCAGTGCTTGTAACCGGCAAATAGGCATATGAATGAAGGTTTAGAAAAGCTGGAGGTGAAGAAATGCCAAGACAAAACATTTTACTTGCAAAACATGAGGGTTTGGCTTTAACTTATATGAACAGTTAGAGCCTGATTTTCCACCCTCCACCTCCTTTGAGGACACAGGACGCTATTCTGCTTTGCAGAGGAGGAACCAACATTTCTGTGTAATGTTTACAGCAGTGTAAGAGGCTGAGACTTAAGAAGTAAAAATACTGCCCCTAGCTACAGAAGTGTTTTAGATTTAAAGGTCAAGAATAACAGGAAAAAATACATGAGAACTAAATGGAAATGTAAAGAGAAACTGACACACCCCAGACACCAAATCTTCCGGTATAACTTGTACCTTCCATCCTAACTATTATCCATTTCCACCCTAACTATTATCCATTTTAGAACTGGGCTGTTTAAAAGACCCAACACATTACAAGACAAACGTCTTCAGATCAGGTAAATACAAAATCCAGCATCGCTCTTTGAAAGTCAGGTAAACAAGAGCAAAAGCATCAGCAACCCTGCCCTCCCCAGAAAAGCATAGTAACACTGAATATTTTGGGCTCCATGTCATCTGGCCCTCTATGCTTAAATTTCACATGCGTATACCTACAAAATGTGCACGATACCTATAAGTATACACAAGAGTCCAGACGAGCAATGAGAACCTTAAGTACAGGTCCCCTCACGAAGGTCACTAATTACAAAGCAGCACCAAGCCCTCTGGCATAATTTCCAATTTACCACCACTAGTGCACATATACGTCATGACCACTAGTGGGTGAAACCAACCGTGAGGACCTGGTGGGATTAAAGTGGACGGTAAGCCAGGCTGCAGCTGGTACATGGTATTTACAGAGCTGCAGCAGGACAGTTAGCTATCAGTGTTACTGCCCTGGAGAACAATGGGGGCTTTAGTGATTCCCAGTTGCCACCAAAGGATGGGCGCTGCAGCAAGGGCACGGAACATCGTGGAAGGAGGAAGGACATCCAGAGGGATAAATGCATTCCTCTATAAAACTGTTAAGTCAACGGATTGCTTTCTAAGCTATCCACCCTTTCAGGTGCAGCCTGCTTCTCTCCAGGCTAAGCAAAGGCAGCTATCAGAATAACTGCTGCTACATAAAACCAAGAAGCTCCTCATTAGTTATTTATTAATGCCCAGGAACACAAGGAGGGCTGAGTACTTTTCAGCTAGTTGGAAGAGAGCTCACCAATACCTGACCAAGCAGCACTGGACACCACCAGCTTAAGGAAAGCTCAGAGCTTTCGTGAACAAACTGGTGCTACCTGACACTACCCAGATCTATTGATTTTTGTTCTCAAGGGGGTCAAACTGACACACAGCTTGTCAAGTCGGCAATACACACACAGTGGTCTCACCTCAAAGGTCCCAGCCTTCAGAAGGTTAACCTGGTCATGTTGGGAGAGATCTCGGAAACCCGGGATGCGCTTGGCGAACTCCACCACTTCCTTCACTGCAGGAGTAAAGCTCAGGGAAAACTCTTCCCAGACTTCATGGCCAGACTTGTTTGGGTCCACGTGGGGAGTCTTACTCATCGGGCAGACCTAATATTTACAAAACATACACAGAAAACAACTCAAAGATATCATTCCAAATATTGACAAACAGTTGAAAGAAGCAGGTCTGTTCTTCAATAAAGTTTTGCAATAGCGCACAGAGGAGAAAAAAAACACAGTATTTCTCAGTCAGCTCCCTAAACAACCGGATTTTCCCCCCACCTCCCTTCAAAAAAAGGAAAGCAATCAAAAAAGTCCATTAGCAGTCTGTTTCTAAACACTGTTCATGGTGAAAGACTTGAGAGAATCCATGTTATTCTTCCCTGACCTCACTCATACCTGACACCTGGATTTCTCTTACTCGCATTATCACTGTAATCTCACAATTAATCATGATTTCAAAATCAATTGTAATCTCACAATCACTACTACATGTATTCTCATAGATCCTTCTTGCTTTGCACGCACCTTAAGTAATTCAGCCAAGGTGACAAAAATGTCAACACCAGAGCAAGGAACCGAGCCTTGGTTTACTGAGTCACAGGCTTACACCCTCATTACCGAAGAGTCTTCCTATCCTAAATGTTTGCTTTTACTTGTATCACCAAGGTAGGACCGAGGAACCTGTATTCCAGTTTTGCTCCATTACAAAAAAGATAAAATGCTCTCTCTCTTAAGCAAACTTACAGAAACTTTTCATAAGGAACTCTGAATCCATTTAATGAGATCAAGACACATTCGTCAAGGCTGACTGCCAGGAAATTCCCTACATAAAACTCAGCCACGTGTTCTGAGAGACTTTCAGTTCTGCTTTATAAAACTTACATCTTTTAATGAAGCTTAACATTTTAATATTTATTTCACCTCTCATCAAGGACAAGAATTCCTTCAAGTATTCTTCAAAAGTATATTAAATGCTCCATGAAACCCTACATAATGTCAGTAAAGCAAACAGAAAACAATTAAATAAATTAATAATTCCTTAGAGCTATACTGCTTTTACAGGGCATCTTGAATCTGATAACTATCCAGCAATTCTGTGCTTGTTATGTCCTGAGATCCACCACAAGAGCATACTCAATGTGGGTACGCGTGTTTATTTTTAAGCAGAGAGGGAAAACTAGATAAACAGATATTTCTGTGTTGCCCCCCCACATGTATCAGTTATTAAATGGGCATTCAATGTGCAGAAGGCTCTCACCTTGGAGAATCAAGAGAACTGCAGATTTTTTTGGCTCACTTGTGAATCAGAACGTTATTTTGTGTTTCTGAGGACAACCCCCAAAACCAAATTATTACCTCTGGGCTGGAAGAGGATCTTTTCCATAAGCTTAAAATCACTCTGAATCAAAACGAAATGTTTTTCGTTTGGCAATATTTCTGACAGAAGGCAAGGTCCAGGCACATAACCAGAAGCAAAACATACACTAACCACTGCTGAAGTTCATGCAGGCATTGTTAAAAACATACTACTCTAAAAATAAGGTATCTCTGTTTCAGCATCCCACTGTGGACCTGACAGAAAAAACACTTCAGCTTCTCCTACTACGGCTGCTCATCCTAACCCTCATGGCAAATGGTCCTGAGGGGAAGCTGACACTTTTCCCCCTGCCGTGTGTTACGTCCACACTCTCGAGAGATCTCTTCCCCGGAGTCATTCCTATGGAGGAAGTTTTTGGCTCTCTTTGGGGGAACCTGTTTCAGAAACGACTGTAAGCAGTACTTTTCTAAGCGTGTGTGTCCAGGTGTCACTGAGCAAAAAATCAACCCAACAAAATAAAAACCGCCAACCCCCTGAACATCTGCCTCTGCACTGGTTCAGAGTCTAGTTACACTCCCTTACTGCTACTGACTCCTTTTGGTCAGATCCTGCTCTCCGTGAATTCTCTGGCAAAACTCTCCTTAATGCCAGGGGTGCAACGGGGGGCTGCAGTTCTCTGTTTGATTTTGTTTTGTTTCCTCATTGCCAGCTACGTTACAGCTCCCTGCAGCTGCTATAGGCAGGTCAAACTGACTGGTTGGGTCTCTGCAGGCACAGCCACTCCCTGCCTGCCCACGCTGACAGGTTTAACCTCTGCTTCTCAGGAGTGCCAAGAATGTTGTCATAATGACTCCACATACTTTCCCTGCAAGGAAGAAAGGTTGGGAATGATTACTGTTTGCCACGGCGTAGTGCCCTGAGTCTGCAATTTGAGGTCAGAGCCTGCTAGGGATGGCATGGTCCGCATATGCCACAGTCAGAGAAACGCTGAAATCCCGCCTCAACACAAACAACCTTCAGAATGTGGAGATTTTTCAGAGGCCTGCGAGAACCTGCGAGGAACCTTTACAAACTAGGTGAAAGAAAAACATGGGGAGCTCAACCACTTCAGTAAGGTCAGGGGCTTGTGCTTCTCGACAGTAACACAGGATGAGGACAAGGATGTTATGTTCCCTCATCCCAGGCAGTTCCAATGATAAAAAGAAGGACGATCTATTTTAAGGGGCTTACAGAACTGCCTGCCTGAATGGCAGGGAAACAGCAGGTGCAAGGCAAAGGGGAGGGACCTTTGTTAAGGGAAGAAGAAGAAAAAAATATGCAAGAAAATAGGAAGCACCTTGATTAAGAATGGAGTGGAAAAAATGGTCTAGCAAAGTTGTCTAGGATACCTAGAAGTGTGTTCAGAGCCTCACTTGTGCAAGCACTACAGAAAAGACCTTGAACTTCTCCCACGTGTTTTAGCAGTGCATTTTCCTTCTGACTGTTCAGATTTGAAGATGTTCTACATGAGGATGCTTAGCCTAGTTCAATGGGTCCCCCATCGAACCTCTATTTTACATGGCCTGTAACAAAATAAACCTATACCCATTATGAATAAATAAAATACAGCCTACCCAAGAAGAGAGATTTCAGAACACACTAGCAAGGCATGCCACTGGGCTGACTTCAAATCCTAACCCTGAGGTTTCACTCCAGGAATTTGTTTTGAATATCTTTTAAGGAAAATATAACACATCTGACTGCATAGACTATTTTAAAATGAAGTCTTCAAAAGGGTTCAATGAAGAAGGGAATTTGTAAATTCATAACATCCCTTTTCATTTCTAAATCAATAAAAGAAATGGAGCTTTCTGCAACCAATGCCCTTTGAGATTAGTCTATTTTTCAGCTGGCTAGAAACCGTGCCAAGAAACTCCATCACTTGTATGATTTCAGATCCTACACGCAACTCAAGCCATTACTCTCCCTCATCACAACTTGTGCTATCAAACTTGTACTATTATGTTAAGTTTCAGCAGCTGTGCCGATTAACTGTGTGGAGCTTCGCTGTCTACAGCTGCACAGCTCAATCCATTCTTAATTATTAAATGTTTAAAAACCAACCCAACGAAAGCCCACACCTATGGCTACGCCTTTCACCAAAGCAAACAATTGATGTCAATATACCAGATGCATTCTTCCTCCAGTGCTGCAAGAGTAAGTGGTACTCCTGTTTGGAGAAAAGACATCTTCTGGGATCCTATCACACAGTCGCTGAGTGTAACCGTTGCTGAAGTTCATACAGTGGCCGTTTGTGAAACATATGGCGTGCCCGCTTGGATAATGCATTGTGCTTCTCCCTTTGTACTGTCCGCCAAGGTGCTGCTCACTTTCGGGGTAGTGAGGGCCGCTGAGCCCACCAACACAGTGCTCACTGCTCATCATGTATTGTTCGGCGTTCTTTGACACTCTCTCCCCACCCTGGGACTGCATCATCTCTGCTGGGTTTTGAGGCTGCTCCTGGTTGTACATGAAAGTATCTTTGTGGGCCCTAGTGACCATACCAATCACTTCTTCCTTAGCCATGTCAGAGCTAGGAGGGGGAGAGGGGCTTTTGAGGGTTTCCCGCTCTTGTTTGGGTTTAGAGGAAAGCTCTTCTTGAGGTGCTTGATCTTGATGTTCTGCTAATGCTTCATTGGGTAAGTGGCCGCTGAACTGACTGTTCATCATGGTTTTCATGGCACTCTGCATCTCTATCAGCATCCTCTGCTTTTCGCGTTTAGGAATGCGGCCAAATCGAACAGCTACCGAGGAGGAGAAATAAAAAGTTAAAGTCAATCCTGGAAGCGTTAGAGCAGGCACAGACATCAAACCAGAACAAAAAAACAGCGTGAACACGCACAAAATACACATCCCGACCAATAACCTTGCTTAAGGGCTTTTACTGCTCTCAGCAGCACTACAGCAGGGGTATTACCACTTAAGTCAAAGAGTTTCCTGGGCACACGATAGGCATGAGATATGAACTATATGATGCTGTTTACATACAAAGAAAAGGCAGCTACAAAGCACATAATCTCTGAAGTCCTTCCCCCTTTTTCTACAAACTTAGCTATGGACTATACACGCAGTTATGATAGTTAATTAAGTGGCAGGCTTTAAGGTTGGATCAATTAAATCACTGCAAGTTTGTGTGCTGACAATTAGCTCAATTTAAACACAGTTCATATCATATTTGTACACAAGTCCTACAAGGCAGCTCCTCATGGACCAATTACGTTAACTTGCCAAAACAGTGGAGAGAATCAATGCTGAACGAAGCTTACCTTGGCAAACTTTCCTGATAACTCTGCCTTGACAAAGACATTTTCTGCTGGCAAAGGGATGGGCATCATTGTGGCTGCAGCACTTTTGACCCTGTCCTGGGGAATCTACACCTGCCTCTACCATCCCGTCCAACCACAGCCTTACAAGGGCTTGCAACCAGTTTCGACTGATGTAATTACGTTCATGCAGTAGTCCATCATTAATGTAACTAAATCTCTTTCATTAAAGCAGGTGCAACCTTGTGCGCAAACAAGCGCCTAGGGGATGAAATAACTCCTATGCACGACAAGAACTCAGAACAATTATTTAAAATAAGTTTTAATACTCCACCCACAGGATTATTAGCAGCCCAAGATTCCTAGTTCTTGTGAAATAAAAACCCAGAGAAAATTAAAAAGTGAAACAGAAGGAAGAGTTCTGTTTGTAACAATAAGTTGTAGCAGACTAAAAGCTACACTTTTCAGAACTACATTTAAAAAAGTCACAAGGATTAGATAGTCAGCAACGTGACCAAACACTCAGCTCAGCATTATTCCCTTCCTCTCCACTCCCTCAAGAAAACACAGACACAAAAAAAAAACCACACACAAAAAACAAAACCATGAGAAGATAAGACACGTGCCCCGTGCACCCAACACTAACTCATTTGTCTCCATAATGGTTACTCTAAGGCTATCCCAACTGCATAAACTCCAGTGGGCCTGATCCAACTCATATTAAAAAGCAGTTCCGTTCAGTTCAACAAGTAACAGCCCAGGCAGAATTCCCTTTTATTGAAAAAACAACAGCAACAAAGAATCTTGTCTGGATTCGGGAAGGACACCACTTAAAATATTAACTGAGTAAAACAAGATAAGGACTCCTGTTCCATCTGTGCCAACAGACCACTGCAGCGCTCCCCACCCCGTCAACCTCCAGGGAAGGGAGGACGGTTCCTTGGCCAGCATTATGTTACCAGTTCGGGACAGTCACAGGGCAAGGTGGCAAGCTGATCTAAACGCACTCTGACGGGGAATCTGGCCCTGACAGTAGGGTCAGCTGCGTTTTCTGTCATTGAGACCCTCAGCAATGAGTTTTGTGGTGGGCAGCAGATTCACTCGCAGAGGATCGCTGCGCAGGAACATACCATCTCTTGACATTCCAACAGACAGACATTTTTTGAAACGACACTGCTGGCATCGGTTCCTGTTCATTCTCATTATAGAGCAGTTGTTATTCTTCAAGCACTTCTTATACTGGATGTTTTGCTGAATGCTTCTTCTGAAAAAACCCTGTAAACAAACAACAAAACCCCCGCAACTATTATTACAGCACATATCAAATCCTCCTGTCATTATTCACCCCTCTGAAAGGACAGAGGATTTCACCTCATCTCACCGTCTGCTTCAGGCCAACAGCCTGGAGTGATTTTAAAGAACTTGCTGCTCCTCGTGACTTACTTCCCCTCAGCCTGTGATCTGCATATAAAGCAATCTAGTTATGATTTCTAACTACAGAAGATGCTAAGTCGCTCCCTGCATAGTCAGCACCTAAGAGCACAGTATCTCCTGTATTACTTTCATCGCTGTACTGACTGTTTGTGAGATATGCCCTTAGCCTCCTAATGACATCAGCTGCAAAGGTGAAAGCCAAAATCAGGTATTTTGACTTCAGCCTCCATAGTTTGGCAACAAGACAATCCTCTTGCACCATATAACTTTCGAAGGTGGTTCTTCCACATTAAGTTGACAAACTGCTTCACAGAACACAATATCTGCAGTGCTACAATATCTGAAAATACACATCTACTGATGCATGAACGTACACGCATCCTTTTTTTTTTTCTCCCCATGGTGAAGAATTGCTCTTCCAAAGCTGTTTTGTTTTGTGTCCCATCCCAGGTTACAAATCACAACCACCGTCTCCTAATGCAGTTAACATTTACATATCTTGTGCGCCATGGTCCTTACCACCTCTGTCTCGTTTTTGTTCTCTGCCATGCACTCCAGGTCAGGCAGGATTGGAAAAAGGGTGAGAACAGAAATACTACACTTCGGAAAATGCTGCATGTTGTTAACTAGTTTGCCTTTTCCTACAGCTCATATGTTGTTTGAAACTTCTCAGATTTTTGTTTAACAGAGAATCATACCGATATATGTATGTGCGTATATATATGTTTTTTTTCAGCAGTATCACCATTTTTCCCTCAAGGGAAGAATTAGGGCATTTCACCAGCAGGAAGGTGAGCAGAAATATACCTCACCTTGCAGCCCTCACAGGCGTGAACACCATAATGAAATCCTGAAGCGACATCGCCGCAGACTTTGCAGAGAAGAACCATTCCATTGAATTCTAGAATCAGAACAAAAAAAAAAGGTCAAGGATATAGAAAATCAGTAACAACTGCAGGAACACGCTTCCAGCTTTTTAAAACCTGGTCTAAAAACAAAACATGTCAGGTCAGCTCAACATACAAAAAAGTACAGCACGGGAACACAAAACAAGGATGTACGAAAACCTTGAACAGTTCAGAAGGTACTAGCGAATAGCAGGGGAGGAAAAAAAAAAAAAAACATGAAGCACTCAATAGAATAAGGAGAAAGCATGTATTCACTGGACTTTCAATCACTGTAGCACTGTACTCATTTGTAGAAAACGAGCCTGCTTACATTTACGCATTTTTAAAAGGATCATTTAGGTAACTAGGCCACCAAAGTTTCAGCTCAATCTGTCTTTGCATCAGGACAAGGAAGCCCATATAATGGCTGCAGTTTCCTCAACCGAAAGCAGACATCTTTTCTTACACACTTCAACTTGAAAATACCTCCACAGCTCTGTAAATATGCTCATAGCTTAGGCTTTTGAAGTTTCTTCCTGCCTGCCCAGTTTTATTTCAATTTATCAATAAAGAACTTTTGCAAATCCTCAGCACTGGCCTAACACTGGTTTTACTAAGCAAATGGGAATTTTACCAATGACTTCAGTAACCACAAAGTTACCTTAGCACTATGCAGCAGACACAGCTGGAATTACTCCAGCAGAACCATGTTCTACCAGAACAGCAAATTTCTTTGACATTTGGGTTTCATTTGTAAAGAGGTTTTTTTTTTCTTAAGGTTTTGAAAGAGAACCAACCCACAAAATTTCCATATTTTACAGGACTAGTATTGAGCTCAAATGTTATCTATCCACACACCTCTACAGTCTACAGCAGGTTTTGTCTTCAGAAACCTCTGCAAATACCATAAACCTAGCTGCTAGCAAATTTAAGAGTAAGTAAAGTTTCTTACTAAGGAATTAGAGTAGTAACACTTTGAAGAAAAAAAAAAAAGATAATTTTGACAGATTTTTAAGGTAGAACCATTAGATAGTAATTCTAGTTTCATAACAATTTGAAGTGATAAAACAATTCCGCCAATTAAAAGAATCCAGCCTTCAAAAAAACAGCTGACTGTTGAAACACTGATTCCAGAACTTAGTATGATGCCTGCCCTTCTAAAACTCTTCAAATGTATTTCCTTATTGTGGTCTTCTGTGATTATCAGAAAAAGTATGAAGCAAATAGCAGGAGCTACATTGTTAAATGCATTTTAAAAGGCTATCTGTTAGTTCCAACTTATCTTTACTTTGCTTTAACATCCACAGTTTAAGACCTAGGATCATATATATATACACGTGTATATATATATATGTATATATATACACACACGCGCACAGGTCCAAGCTGCAGCTACGTAGGTATAACTTAACATTTTGGTAATTTGTTTATTTTGTTCCTCAAAAAAACTGAAGTATTAAAAAAAAACAGACAAGCTAGATCTGCAAAACAGTTCCATAAATACTCCTTAGGGCAGTTTCTGATCACTATTATCACTGCATTATTCAAAACGCTTCAAGGTTATACAAGATGAATTCATCACATCTTTTTAACTGAGAGTTTGATTCTTATTAAAGATCAGTTTTCATTAGTGAAGACCTGAGATAAAGCAGGATTGTATTTCTGGACTGTTTGAAGCTAGCAGCAATGAGACCCTCATCTACGAGCATCTGTATGGTAGTATCATACCATATGTGTTGTCAGGAATGTTAACACAAAAATAAGAAAACAACAAGGCTTTGCTACACGCCAGCAAAGGAAGCCAGAGAGAGGACCTGCTTGTAATACACATATAGTTCCACACTGTCGGGATGTAAAGGGGAAACTGGCAGCTTCACCAAGAGGCACCGAACATACTTGTGACTCCATTATGGCCTTTTGTCAAACCAGCAACGCCCGACTGGCTTGGTTTAACAGTCTCCTCCAGCCGGTCGCTCTTCGGTGCCCCGTCAGAGCCCTCGCTGCTCCGGCCATTGCAGCTGCTTTCCGAGGAGGAGCTGTTCGGAGAAGATGGTACAGGCGAAGAGGATGACTGGAAACCGCTGTCTGAGCTCTCGCTGTGACATGAGGCTGGGCTAGATGCCGAGCTTGAAGAGCTGATGTAAGCTATCACACCCCCTAAGGCAAGAAAAAAAGGCGGCATGTAGTGACATAACGAGCAGGCATGCACCACGGCCATGTGAGCCACGCCATGACCCAGCACCGCCAGACCCGGCTCTCACGTGTTCCTGGATGCTCTCCTTCCCAGCCCTCCCTCGCGCTCGTGTCTCCCCATCAGCTCGCAGCGGGTGACCTCCCCGCCTGCCCCAGCCGCCTCTCTCGCCTTATCAGCTGCCTTCCGTCGGCGCCGCGACTGCACGCAGCCACGGCACCCGGAGACGGAGCAGAAAGGCGCGGTGCGGGCAGGACGGGGCAGCCCAGCCCCAGCTGCCCTCCGAGCAGACCTTGTCAGAGCACAGGCAAAGGCCAGGGAGGAGACAGGACCTCAGCGCTGCGAGGTCAGGACAGGCGAGGGACAGAAATAGGGCAGAGCACAAGGCTTCACGCAGGCTACAAGCTGGAGGCACAGAAAGGAAGGGCTGGGAGGTGCTCCTGATGCAGAAGGGAAGCAAGCTAGTGGAAGGAATAGCGCTGCAGCCTGGTTAGCCTATTAAATGCCATTTGTCCTATGGCAAGCCTTTGTAGCACTTCCAGCAGCGGCCAAACTCTGACTGCCAGGCTGCTATTTGCAAGACACGGCAGGGCAGAGACTGTTTGCAATCTGACACACTCGAGGATCCTTCAGATGAAACAGCTTTTTGTCCTCGGGCAGACATGGGAGCAGTTGCGGCTTTTCACAGCCTCCTTTTTCTCGCTTATAAGCAAGAGAAATGGTTTTCACTTCATTTGAGTTCGTCTCTAAGACTCGCTACTTCCAAATCTAATGTAAAAGCATTCGGTATTTCGCACACAAGAGTCCAACAGCAGAAGTCACGCAGCACGGATCACACCCAGCATCTTCCCCGCTTCACGCACGCGTTGCTCTAGGAAGCCTCCTCAGTGAGAGCTCGTTACGCTGGAGCAAGGAATTCCCCACGCCAGCAAGAACGAAAAGCTGTACAAGCAGCCACGGGCTGGCTTCCTTCGCAGGTCAGGAGCGTTTGTGCCAGCAGAGCCCTCGACCACTGACCGCGCTGTGTGGCGGCTCTGGCTTTGCCCCCTCACGGCTAAAGGCCGATGCGCCCCTGGGGTGCCACACGACCCGCGCTCGCAGGCGGAAATTTTGAGTTATACAGAAATTCCAGGAGTTTGAATCAACCACAACGGTTCTCCCAGCATTTCTGCACCGGCTGTACTGGCCTTGCAGTTTTTACTACCGGGGAAGCCCCCGTGGCTGGGCGCGCACCCTGGCAGCCCCGTGGCAGAGGTCAGCCCTGGCGGCCGCCCGACACACGTGTGCTCGGTTCGGTGCTCGCGTCCCCGAACGCCGCTGCCCTCATCCCTCCGCGGGTTTGTTTTCATTTTTAACGGAAAAGCATGGCACGCGGCCAGGGTCAGGTTTTAGGGACTGCAGGGCAGCACCACGGAAGCCGCCACGGACACGGGGGTCGGGGCAGCAGTCTGACAGACCGACAGACCGACAGACCCCGGGCGAGGGATGCCGCCCGCCTCAGGGATCTCACGGGCGCCCCGCGCCTCCTGCCAGCCGCCGGGGCAAAGCTCAGAGTCCGCCGGGCCCCGGGAGGAGCCGGGCTGCAGGCAGGCGCCACCCTTATCTGCGGCGGGGCCGGGCCGCTGCCGGCCCCCGGTGCCGCGCGTGTCACAGCCCCGGCCCGCGGCGTTTCTGCGACCTCCGAAGCCCGATTTCCCCCCAGAAACCCCGGGTTTGTGCGGCCAGCCGTTGTGAGGGGCGCTCCCTGAGGCAGCGCGTGCTGACAGCTGCACCGGAGGGGGGCCCCGCTCCTCGCTCATCACCCCCGTTAAAAACCCAGTTAAAAAAAAAAATATTATTTTTATTTATTTCAGAGAAAAACGTTGACTTTCCGCGGACGGAACGAGCGGCGCGAGGCCCTCCCCCGCGGCCGGTGCTGGCCCTGCCCGGCCCCGTTACACAACGCCCCCCCCCCCCCCAACCGGCACCGGGCCGGGCCACGTGAGGGGCGCGCGCACACGGCCGCGCGCGTGCGCCCCCCCCCCCCCCCCCCGCGCGCCTCCCTCCCGCGCGCGCCGTTCCCCAACGGCCGCCGCCCTCCGCCAACGGTCACCTCCCCCGCTCCCCCCCCCCCCCGAATGTAGGTCAGGGCAGCGGCGGCCGCCTCACGTGTCCCCGCCGCCCGCCGCCCCGCGCCGCCGCCCCGCCGCGATTATGCAAGGCGCGCGTCACGGCGCCGCGCGGCCAATCAGCGCCCGCGCCGCGCGGAACGTAAACACAGCGCGCACATGGCCCCGCCGCGCCGGACATGTGAGGCGCCGGGCGCGCGACCGCGCCGCCCGCGGGGGCGCGCACGGGGGCTGGTGGGGACGGGGGGGGGGAGGAAGAGGAGGAGGAGGGGGACGGGGACGCGCGCGCTGCACCGCGCACCCGCCGCACTGCTCCGCTCCGCGCCGCGCCGCTTACCCGCGCTGACTTCCATGGCGGCGCCCTGCCCTGCCCTGCCTCACGGCCGTGTCTCCGTGCCCGGAGCAGCGCCGGGTGCCGGCTGCGGCCGCGGCCCGGCTCCTGTCAGCGCGGCGCCGAGCCCGCCGCGCCGCCCGCCCCTCCACAACAAAAGCCAGCGGCGGCCGCGCACAGTGCGGCACCGCCGCCCGCCCCGCCCCGCCCCGCCCCCGCGCCGAGGCCCCGCCCCCTCCCCGCCGAGGCCCCGCCCCCTCACCCAGTGACACACTTTTCCGCGCCGCCCGCCCCGGGCGCGCTCACGTGCGGCGGGCGCGTGCGGCGCTGCGGGGGGGGGGGGGGGAGGAGGAGGGGTGGGGGGGGGCGCGGCAACATGGCGGCCACACGGCACCGCCACCCCGGTGTCCGGGCTGCTGCTTGGGGGGGGGCTTCTCAGCCCTCCCCCCCAGATGTGGTTCCCACCCAGCCCCCCGAGGGACACGGTTCCCGCTGTGTTCATGCCTTCACGTAGGGCAGAATAAATCCTGTCACGGAGAGGCGGCGTGCTGCCGGCGTTTGTGCTCATGTGGCCTCTCTTCCCCACACGAAAGTCAGGGAGGCTCTTGGTGACCGCCTGGAGAGCGGTCTGGAGTCCATGTCTTCGGTACCTCAGCCACCAGTTGCTGAGGGAGACCTCATTGCTCTCTACAGCTACCTGAGAAGAAGGTGTGGGGAGCTGGGGGTCGGCCTCTTCTCACAGACAACCAGTGATAGGAGTAGAGGGAATGGCCTCAAGTTGCACCAGGGGAGGTTCAAGTTGGAAATGAGGAGACATTTCTTCTCAGAAAGAGCAGTCAGGCACTGGGACGGGTTGCCCAGGGAGGTGGTGGAGTCACCGTCCCTGGGGGTGTCCAAGGGAAGGTTGGACGTGGTGCTTAGGGACATGGTTTAGTGGTGACACTGGTGGTAGGGGGATGGTTGGACCAGGTGATCTTGGAGGTCTCATTCAGCCCTAATGACTCTGTGATTCTATGTGCTGTTCCCTGCAGGAGGCTTGCGGTGCTGGGGAGAGACTGAAGCGGGGTATGAACACGCCAAGGGGCAGAAAATGGGGGAAAGCACAGAAAGTGAGGCAGGAAGCTTCCACCTGTAGCTTCTACACTCCCTTCCTTCTCACCCCTAGGAAGAAATACAAGAATTTCCCCCTCTTCCCCCGTCACCCCACGCTTGTGGAGCAGCCCGAACTGCATCTTTAAATTCCAGAGATAGCAGAGTGACTCCCCGCCTGTGCTAAACACTCCCCTGCCCCTGGATGGGAGACCACACAGCAGCATTGCCGCAACAAAGGCTGACTGGGCTGCTACCTGCAGCTGATAGCTGATGGTGGGACAGGATGCACCTTGGCCACCTCACCAGAGGTATGCGGCATCCGATGACTCCTCTTTCCTCAGGCCTGGTGGTTGCTGAGGTCAGGGCAGGAGGCCGGTCCGTGTGGAGAGGCCCTCCTAAGCCACCCCACGCCAGCCAGGGACCCACCAGTTTCTGTCAGCAGGGATGTGCCTGCTTTTGGAGGGGTTGGGTTTCTTAAGTGCCTGGAACACGTACAGCGGGATTCATTTGATCCCCAAACACCTACTTTGCAAAGAGGAAAAATATGTTTACGCGAAGCGTGCCAAGGAGCAGCATCTTTTCAAGCCTCAACACCTCCTGGTGTTTTCTGCTTCTTTGTTCCTATTACTCCAGGAAAAAAATCTTATAACCTATTCTTTCTCTCGTTGACTGATGCTCACAACTACGCTGGCATTTTCACAGATCTACAGTGACTCCAAGGTCTCTTCCCTGCTAATTCACAGCTAATGATGGTTTACAAATAATGAAGGTTATTTTTGCCCATATGAAATACTTTGTCAGTGCTTTTCTGTCTGCTTAGTTTGCTTCCCGAGGTCCTTCTGAAACACGCAGTAATCTGTCTGTCCTGATCGATTTTGTGCTCTGCAGCTGCAGGTGGAACCAGTTCATACAAGCACGCTTCTCTTAGGTGAGGCAGCTGATACCAAACCCTATCCCAGCGTTTCCAGCTTCTTTACAGCAAAGATTTACCTGCTATCTTCTGTCACTAGCTTAAATGCTGCTCTCTAAAAGTCGCTATGATGATAGCTATGGCCATGACTTCTTACCTACATTAACGATATAAATAGCAATAACTCGCCTAACTAATCTCAGCCTCTGGAAGCCAGTAGAAATTTTTTCTATTGATTGTAGTGGGTCAAGCCCTACACAGTGTTTCCTGACCCCTTGCCCTACTTATTCTCCGTTTCTCTTTCACACACGTGTCTAACTGTTCAGCTGGTTGCGCTTTGTTTTTCTCCCTCTTGAAGCAAAACCCTGATAAGGAGGTCCCAGGGGTCTTCAGCTTGTCATCGCATCCCTTTGTGGACCGAATGTGTGCAGAACGCTTTAGGAAGAAGCAAAAGCTAAATATAGACCAGTTTAAAGCCTACCCATTAAGGGCATGCCTACATGACACGAATGCAACTTGCTTAGGTACCAGGAGCAGTGTAGTCATGGAGCTAAGTATAACCGAAACAGAGGAACTGGCTCGCAAATTGTTCACCCGCTCACACATCCTGTCTCTCCGTGCCAAGTATCAGAGGCTTGGAGGAAGATATAAAAGCTCATAATAGCCAGTTAAATGCTAATTTGCCCATAGGGTAACTTTCTTCCTGATTCAGCTCTTTAGCAGCCGGGTTATGGCCTGAAGCATGTAACACTTAAGCTTTTCTGTCTTAACCAAGTGTTACTGCAGATGTGCTTTTTATACACAGAAGCTGATAATACAAGTGATAATAGAATTAAAAGTACAGGAAATAATCTCTTGTAAAAGTGGCACGTTACACCTAGCCTCAGCTGCCCCTGCAGTTTTTCATGGACGGTGAGGACTTGGACCTTTATTCTAGAAAGACAAAACATTATTATGCATTAATAAAGCCTGTTTTTTTATGGCAGTAATATTGCTGCCCACCTTTTCCTTTCTGTGCTATAAATTACTTCATCTGCCGCTACATCATCTGCTTATCCAGCAAGGAAATCGTCAGCTAATGAAGCAAAGATGAGAGTATTTATTACTTGATTGGGCCGATCGCAATTTTGGGGAGATAAGCAGAGCAGATTGTGTTAAAGATGCATAAAAACTGCCCCTTACTTTCACCAAAATACCAAGATTTAGTGCCACAGCGTCCCAACCTTACGTTACAGGGACCATTGGTTCTGGTGTGTTGGTCCAGAGGGAGAGGGTTGCCTTTTTTACGTCCAGACAAAACAAAAGCTACTACACTGAAATTAGTGAAATTTCTCTGGGGGACAAACCAAAGCATATTCCAGCCCAGAGAATGATCACACGCAACTACCCAAAGGACAGTTGGCAATTTAAGGGCCAGGACAGCTTCACACTTTTACCAGCTCCATGTAGAGCAGTGTTTTTTCCTGAGCGTTGTCTCAGCGTGGCTAACTTGGAGGTTGGAAGATGACTTAAGGCCTGATGCTTCATGGTGCTGGGTTACATCAGGAGGTAAAACATGAAATACCCCATCAGACCTTGTACCCTCCTGGATCAGTCCCAGCTGATGAAACTTGAGTTCCTAAATGCTGTCTTCTCTGTTCTGCCAAGAGCCCGAAGAGTTAAAGTTATTAACTGGCTTCAGAATAAAATGCATTAGGAATAAATATGCTTTAGGATAAACCTATTAAATGGATAAAAATGCCATTACCAGTGGTGAAATACGATTGTGTGACCTTTTAAATAAATAAGCCTGCTATGCACCAAATTATGTCAGATAATAAGCTTTATACATGATAAAGTCATGCAGTCATTCTCAATCTTCAGGCTTTCAATGAGATATTGCTAGCCATAAAGGGCTTCTGAAATGTTACAGTAAAGAAAATTGCTTCCAGCTATAAAAATTTAACCATTAAAACAAATGTAGTTTCTCATAAAATTCTATGCGAGGCATTGGCAGCTAGAGGGAAATTTTGCTAGAAACAAACCATAGGTATCCAAGCTATTTTGGAAATAGACAACCCTTCGTAAAATAACTCAGATTCCAGGTAAATCTGGAAAAGCTCTATTGAAAGGAAAAGGGTTATAATCCCATAACACCAGTGGCAGATCGAAATTGTGTTCCTATGGTCGTAGAAATATGCTTGTGGGATACCTCTGGATACAAATGTTGCTATGGATCCAAGCTAACCTACACCGGTAATTTTGGTGCTTGAACAAACAGAGGAAATGCTGAGCTCTCTGGCTGCCTTGCGTCTTGGGGCTGTCTGTGTTATGCCTCAGCAGCTTGCCCAGATCGCTCCTGACGCAGCGAGGGTGGAAACAGAGCTGGATACGATCAGCCTGGTGAGTAGAGTCAGACGTGTTTCATCAGAGTCAGCCACCAGCTTCACGTGGGGCAGAACTGGCTCTCTGCTGAAAGTCAGAGGAAGTGTTTCCTGGCCTAAACCATTACAACAAAAAAGAATGAATGAAGCAAATTCTCTCTTTCATTCCAGTGATGATGAGCAAAAACCTCCCGGTGAGGCACGTACAGTTTTAATCAAATCATCAGGGTCGCTTCATCTATTGTTACACGGACATGAGTGAACGCCTGTAATTCCCAGCTGGGGTCTAAAAGACAACGCCAAGGACTGAAAAGTTGTAATTCCCCGCCACAATCAGTTACCATCTCCAAAGGCAATGCTGAATAACACATCAGGTGTTAACAGAAGGAAGCATTCCTGGTTTGTTTTGTTTTGTTTTCTGAGCTGGGAGAACGTAAACACTTTTTCTGAGGATAGAAAGAATCTCGTTCACCTCCAGTGAGAAGCACTGGCAGTTTTTCACCAACACCCTACCCAGACACAGCCAAGACGTCTGTCCGGGCAGGAGCTCGGCTGCATCCCGAAGTGCCTCCAGACACTTGCCGTCTTGTTTTATCGCGGCTCCTCAAAAACAGTCAATTGTAAGCATAAATCCTGCAGAGCCGGCACGTGATCGGCGGCGGAGGAACAGCTGCTCGTTATATAATCCCTCCAAACCATTGATGCAGCACTTCTCAGCGAGCAATCGCCTTGCTCTGAGTCATCTGGAAAGTCTCTGGCTCCGTGAGCTTCCAGGAGCAGACCCATCCCAACAGGTTGTGTTTCCACTTCCCATTTCAGATTACGGGAGGCGCCCTCTGTGTCATCCCGCACACGGCCACGGCCCGTGCCGGATGCCCCGTGGGAGTTGCTGGCAAGCGCTGGGGCTCGAGGCTCGCCGCTGGTGACTCGCCTGCGGGCACGGAGCAGCAAAACCCAGGGCATCCGCGGGGCCGGGAGATCCTCACCCTGCCGCTGGGAGGACGGATGCCATCAAGCACCGTGTCCCCGCTACCGTCACCAGCATGGGGGCTCGGTTAGCTCGCTCACTCTTCTTTTGTTCCTTCGAGGCAAAGCCAAGTCATAATCCGGCCACAGGTCGCGGATCTCAGCAGGGTGCAGAACATGGGGTCTGCCTTTGGATGAGGAGATCTGCTAGCTTAGGGGATCTCCTGCCTCCGAGTTGATGCCTGATGGACAGATCCAGCTATCTGCGCTACCAACAAAGCTGAGGAGCTCATTTTTCACAAAACCGACTGATCGCAACTTTGGCAATCTCACTCGTACTGAACACCACGACCAAAAAAAAAAAAAAAAAAAAAAGGAACTGAGTCAGCAGCAAGCAGGGCTGTAATAAAACCGGGAGAAACGAGACTGGTTGGGTTAGGTTGGCTGATAGGTGCCAAGAGAGCTAGGCTGGGGTTACCCCTTCAAGGGGAAAAGGGGGGAAAGATGGAAAGTAACCCCTCTCCTGATCCTCCTTCCCCCTGCATACAATGCAATTTCTTCAACCTTTACTGTCATCACAAAGTTCCTACAAAAGGATCATACCAGGCAACATTTAAACTGTAATAAAATTGATATGATTTTAGGACAAAATGTGCAAAAACATCAAGTTTCAGTGTTCAGTATGGTTTGGATAACATTCCAGTTCTCTCATTCATTTCGGCTCAATCATAATTGGGCTAAAATAAAAATTCAGGCTCAAAGCAGAACTCTTATTTCCTCATTTTAAAATGATTTTTTCTTAAAGTAAATTAAGAGTGTTTTCTGAATTGCACCTACTACAAGGCAAGACTGTTTAATAGAGTGGTATTTAAAAGTTTTCAGCCCTAAGTGTAAGGGACCATCAACAGAGAAAATAGAAGTCCTCTATTCCGTATATTTTACATAGTTTTATGATACTTGCATTTTTATTAAACCAGCCAATGAAAATAGTAACCGTAGCCAAGTTTTCGTTTAGTTTCAGGAATCCGAACAGTGATTCAGTTGTTCACAGTGGGTTGTTTTATTTCATCCCTTTTTTCTTCTCAACAACAAAAGTATCATAAAGCTAAGAACTGGGTTTCCAGTGTAACCAGTCATAGTAACTAATTTATTTTTTTTGTTTCCGACCGGTAAAGTGTAACCACTGCTTGAAAATTGCTGTTTGGGTACAACTGGGTACAAAACCCAACCATCAAGTGTAATCTAAAATATGTATTGTTCGTAAAGGGCAGCTAGCATCTTCCCAGTGCAAGTCATTGGCCTTAACGTGAAGAACTTGGTATCTTGTTATCAGTTCATGCCTTTTTTTTTTTTTTGTCATCTCTTTCTGTTAAGAATGGACAGTCAGGCGCCTACCAGAAATAAAATCACCTACATTAAGATTGGGAACTAGACCCTCCAGAATAAATAGAATCAATTGATTCATATAATTTGAATAAATAATGAATGTATATATGTAAAAAAAAATATATGAAAGTTTCATTTATTTCCAGCTCCTAAATTTATTTCCTAAATTTATAAATATTAGCTGGTTTATCTCTGTCCTTAGTTCTTACTGTGCAACCAAACCTCGTGTCTTCTCTCACAAGATCGTAAGTGGATGTTCTCCATGGACAACTGTAGCAATAACTTGTAAACAAAGTGAAAATAAGATGGGCTTTTCTATTTTACTTAAAAGCTTTCCTGTGACTTTGCTTAACCACACGCTGACAGGACTGCTATGCAAATAGTTGCAAACAACATAGCAACTTGTAAGGCGCCGCTTTTATGTGTAGCTCTGAATGAGCTGAAAACACCGAGCTCCGAACGCATCTCCTCTTCGGTGGGTTTGTGGAGGTTGTCTCACCCCCTGCCCGAGCTCGTCTGACTAATAATGAACCCCACGGAGGAGACAGGTGGGTTGTTACGGCGGATGAGTTGAACGGCCGTGATTCTCACACGAGGAAAGGGTTCGGGTAATTGCTTGTTAGTCACCGGGAAGCAATGCTGGAAGAAAAATGCATGAATAAATGAATGAGTGAACGCCGGAGTAATAAGCTACTTCCTACACTTGGCGCGTGAGCTCTCGGGGATGGCGACTCATTTTCATTACGCGCACAAGGGCTGCAGACGGACACCGCGGGCACACCGAGCTGCTTCGGTGCTGGGGGAGCCGGGGTCCGGCACGATCTGCCGCTGCTTCAGCCCGCTGGGTGCCCCCAGCATGGCCACGGCCATTCCCTGAGTGGAGGAGAGTTGACAGAATGAGATTAAACGGCATCTTCATTACACGAGAGCCTTTAATTATACATGTTATCACCGAATATCACTCGATACCGAATAAAAGAGCATTCTTTCAAATCTCAGGCGGTGACAAGGGGCCCAGAGGGACTGGGTGCCCGTCCTGGCTTTGCCAGAGGCCTCTCCTGGCACGTTAGCTCAGAGCCACCGAATTAAAGGTTGCGTAAGCAGCGCAGCCCGAGCACTTCCTAACTTCAGGGAGCGAGGCTTCGCAACCCGCGTGTAATTACTAAATTGGGGCTGATTCAGAAGCTTGACACATGCAGATAAGAGCAGCCCACGGGCTCTCCATCCTTCCACAGAGCCGCACGTTGCAGGCAATTACTTGAGGAGGATCGGATCAACACGTCGGTTATTTGCTCAGAGCCCCGGAACAGCGACCTGTTGGGCTCCAGCTGGACACGTGGCTGAAGCAGCGCTTCCAGCACTCCAGGTATTTTGGCTCGATAGTCTCAGAATCAGACCCGTATGTGCTACAAAGAGCTGTTCAAGGGCTAAAAGGTGGTTTCGCCATTTGGAGAGCGAGTAGATAAAAGAGTGGGAATTGGGCTTAATTTTTAGTCCCGCTTTTTGATTCATTAGCAGCCAGGGCTGTTCACGTGTAGTCACCTTTCTCACTGGGCCAAGGCTGCTGCACAACCGCCGCCTTTCAAGGACAGAGATGACAGCCCGTCCGGATACTACAGCCCTCCACTGCTTCGCGTTGAGACCCCCACAAAACCACCGATGCACCACGCTGCTCGCCGCCAGCAGCCCGAGCCCCGCGAGGTACCGGTGCCGGCCGGGTCTTACGGCACACAGGGCTGTGTTACACAAAGACTCCTGTGCTTCCGAGACGATGTAAGGAAACAATCCCACTCGCTGTTGATTAGCACCATCTGCCCTTTCCAACTCCGCTGGTGTTGCCAAGCGATGAGCCGCATGGAAAGGAGCCTACTATTTGCTTATGTAGAGAGCGCGCTGAATTACACAACCTGCTCTTACGCGGCCCACCCTTAGGAGGACGGAATTAGTTTTGACGGGTTTTGGGAAAACTGTCAGATCCTCACCTTCTACCAAATGCGAGGCAATTAGCTAATCTAGGTGGCTACGCAAAAGTGAAATCCACAGCCTCGTAAAGGCTGACAAGCGTTTTCTACAGCACCTGACATCAGGCTGGGACGGGCTGTTTAACTGTGGTGCTCATTTGGTCCTGTCTAGAAACCAGACAGCTCTTTTAATTACAGCTAAAACAGTGTCTGCTCGGAGCCAGAAATAAGCAGGCCTGCAAGCAGAGTGAAGTAGACGGCTTGAAAACGAATTACTGAATTCCTTTGTGTCTCATAGATTTCAGCAGTGAAATTCCTGGTGCCTCCTCATCCCCTGCTGCCCCCGGGTGCAGCTCGCTGCCCGCGTTTCACGCAGACTCGAGTGTAAGGAGGGCTGAACTCAAGGAACCGCCTCTCCCTGGGACAACTGCTAGGTCTCACTTGACTGATTTTCACCAGACCCGTAAGGAACACAGATTTGCAGCCTCTGTTGAACTTGCACAACAGGTTCAAAAATCATCAGTTATGAAAGGCGGGTATCACATAACCCCTCTAAGCCTGGTTTCCCTAGCTGACAGCCCCTCCCAAAAAAAATTGTCCTCAGTGTTCTGTGTTTTCTACAGATTTTAGTAGAGAGGATCATTTGCCTTTTGTCTTCACGCAAAAACTGCGCTGCAATTCCCCCTCCTTCCAACCCCAAGCACCAAGTCAAACAGAGCATAAGAAACATCCAGGGTGAGGAGATGCTAGGGCAATCTGATCTCCCGGAGACCCAAGATGAACTGTACGGACTCTGAGCTTCCCTTGAAAATAATACCCTCTGCTTCGAGTTACTTCGCCTGCCTGGTACATACCATGCCCTCTCACATGCATCTTCATCGGCGGACTTTAACGAACCCTTTGAAGGGGACAGTATTTTCCGCCCTTTTTTAGAGTTCAAGATGCTACAGGAACGCGAGGGGAAACCTCACGCAAGGTTAACTGAGGAGGATTCTCCCCCCCCCACGCACACCAGCAGTTTCGAACCCTGGCAAGTGACACAGCACGAGTGCTGGCAGCCCGGTCGTCTGGTACTGCCTGCCCCGGATCACCAGCAAGGGTTGTGAACAGCTCAATAAGCACGAGCAAAGTATCACTGGATTCCAAGCTGTTACCTTAAAAAAACGAATGGGACACGTTGGTCTTGCAGCACTAAAGCCCTTAAACCTTAAAAAGCAGGGAAGCACCAGCTCCCCTGCATGTTCGAGGGAGGCCTCATTCACTGAATTTGCTCCTAGGTCCTCCCTCACAAAAAAGGTTAAAAAAACCATCGCCCTTCTTTCACGGAGCAGACAGCACTTTTTAACATAGCCACAGAAGAATCCTTTGAATTTTTTTCTTGTTTGAACCAAACAAAATGTAGCGTGAAAGAAAGGATTGCTCTCTTGAGCTCTTCTTCCTGACTAGAAGAACACACTGCCAAGAAGCCTCTTCTTCAGATTACACTCCTTCTGAAAAACGGATCAATCAGAGCAAATGAGTTGGGTTCTTCAGTTTCTCAGTTGAAATGTTGGACGCATCAGTCCCAAAACTACTAATATATTTTTTTTTTTAAATCCCTTCCACACAACCCAAGTTGAAGGTCTGGGAAAATACAAGCTAGTTCTTAGGCCTTCTAACAATCCCTTCTCTCAGTGTGCATGTACAAGTCGACTTTGTGCTAAAAGGTCACACTAAGTTCTCAAAACGCAGCCCGTAACACATTCATCTATAGCAGTCTGTCATCCAAATGTGATCGTTTCAACACCTGAGCATGCTGAGTAAATCAAAATGCTGCTCTTCAACACCACAAAAGTGTTCTCTGGTATCAAAAGGCAGATCTAAGATACTGTCTCCAATACAAAATGAATGGCCTGGAATACTGTGCAAACTACGTAACACCTACACTACAGTAAAAATTAAAATACTGCACACCTCAGCGAACGGAGCAAGCTGCACCTTTCCATCCTGTGCTTAGTTGGTTTAGCCCATGTTTGCTGATAGACAGGCTCAACAGCTGCTTTCACGCTGAAGATGTACAAAAAAAAATGAGAACTAGTGTAATAAAATTGTCATTAGTATTTAATCACCTGTAAAAAATAAACTAGCACTTTCAGTTTACATCTCATTGCACAAGATCAAAGCAGGCCTTCGGTCTAAACACAGGAAAAGTGACTCCCACCTACAGACAGTGAAGAAATATACTCGCATCAGCAAAAAAGAACGTGGACTAGCCATGGAGCATTCAATTTGCACTGCACAGCCTTATCCAAAGCGAAACCCATCGCAAGGCTTCCAGGCTCGGGGTCTAGAATTTTCATAAATACCAAATGACATTTTCAAAACGCTTTCAAAATATGGAAACAACTGAACTCCTGGAGAGCGCTACACTTCTCCGCGTAAGACAAGAAGCAGCAGAAGCACTGTTTAGATAAATTCAAGAACCCGCTCAGCTTTATTAGATCGTTGTGTTTACAAGAATTAGCGGTAGCGGTGCAGCTGCAGGGTGTTGCGTCTCCTCCAGGCAGCGCGGCGCGAGCCACCGATGGTGTGATGGAATTTGTGGCCCTTGCCCAGGCCGCGGCTCTTGCGCCCAGCTGACGTCAGGCCACGCATCTCCCTGTGCTTGTGGACGGGCTTGGTGATCCACTGCGTGTCAGGGTTGCGCCTGATGGCCTTATGGAAGGGGTCGATCAGGATCACTTCAAAAAACTTGTACGTGGAATCCTCCCCCACCCAGTAGGAGTTCAACACTCGCAGAGCCCCGCAGTGACGGCCAGCACGCTCCTGGAAGAAAAAATCCACGTGAAAGGCTATAAAAACATGGAGGCAGGGACACCGCTTTTAGGCGAAGGGCATGCAGAAGGAGATGAGTAACTCAAACCTAAAATTTTGTACTGCTAGAATTTTCAATTTGCCCCGAGTGAACCTTCCCCTCCTCTTATCCCCAGAACCATACAACCTCTGGCTGCAAAAACACCAGAAAGAAGTATTGACTAAAGGAATATGTATTCAAAAAAAAAAAATGCTGAATTCCTTAGTGATACAGGTTCTAAAGAATGTAATGAGGAAGGCATTTGGTTGACAAAAGAGAAGAACTGCTTTGTACACAGAAGCACCCAATGAGTAAATACACCGAGAGAAAAACAACTTCAAGGTGGAAATGAAGACCACAAGCTGCACTTGGGGCCATGGAACAATCTTTTGTGGAACGTTACAAAAGACTGATCCAAAGTTACCGGGGAGGAAGACCCTTCTGCAGGACCTAAGTCCATACTGATATGAAAAAATGAACAGCTGATGTAGCAAGTTCCACTATTCCTATCCTCGGTTGTAGTTGGAAAGAAAACAGTCTTAGTTTAGGAAACTAAGCAGAAAATACAAGTTTTGAAACTCAATCTGCCTCTTCTGTCAAGAAAACTCCTTGTTTTACTTAATACTATCAGTGTGTTTAATCCCAGGACTTTCTTTATCGTCACCGTGGGAAAGTACGAACCAACAGATCCCATGGATCTTCTGTCCCAGTGTGATCCCAACCTATTACCACCGTCTTCCACTAAACCTCAGCTGACCGTTTCCTGCATATGGAATGGATTTTCTTCAAGTCCTTGTCTTACTCTAGCACGCGGCAGTGACACATACTGAACATTAAAATACCACCCGCCCCCAACCAGCTTCTATTTGGGGATGACGGCTACAATCACGGTTTGGCATTTCTGTAATAGTTTTATCTGAAGAACAGAAGTCTTCCAGAAGAAAGCAAGCCAGCTTTTGGACCAAAACAGAGGGCCAACAACCCCTTGCACGAGCTGTCATCACAGCCGAGCATATGGTTAGCCATCAGACGTCTGGGAATAGCGTATATGAAGAGCACACCGTGAACACTCGACATTAAAAATACAGTTCTGTGTTTTTACACATCACCTCTGTTTTAAAATAGCATTAATGCTCCGCTTAATGATGTAAAGACAATGAGCAGTCTTCATTCTTTTACAATGCCTCTCTTTCAGAGCGCAGACTCGTACTGTTCTAAGCCATGGAGTTTTTTCCATAGGTGAGAGCTACAACCCTTCAACGCTACTCCTGCTGCGTCACTGCGAAATTTAACGGAGATCGCCCCGAATGAAAGCTTCCATTTTCAGTATTTTAGCAGGCGACAACAGCATTTAACGAGAAGTTAAACCACCAATCTTCAGCTTACCAGTTCCCAAAGTGTTTTTGTTTTTTTTTTTAAATAAGAATGTCTCGTGCATTCTGTTTTCAGATCCTACGATACAGCTCAGTACACTGCACAGCACTCTTACTACGCAAACATGTGCTGCAGACTTTAAGAGAGGAACTTGCTCGTGCTTTGTTAAGGATCCTTATCTAAAGTTGGCAATGCATGCATCATGGTAGGGAACATAAAGGCAGGTTTTACCAATGACCCAAGTCAGGCACTTTAGCGTATTTGAATTTTGAATCCTCATGCCTAACCCCTTATTTTACAGGAGTTTATCCTAGTAGCACGTCTTTCCCTGCACACATTGTGCCATACTTCAGAAAGAGGAACACGCTGCAAACTTCAGCAAACCACCTCAGCAGTACTTCCTCCACCTGCTACCTGCGAAGTCGGAATAGTTTTTCGCATTTGTCTCAGTACCGCTTTTCAAAACATCCAGGTGCTTTCCTGCTATCAGCATTCAAGATTTCTACCTAACACATTAGAGGAACAGTTATTTTGTCTCTGAGTATTTTCCACTTTTACAGGCTGGTCATGACCTTCGTAACCCCCGTTTTCTGAGCAATAACCAGAACACTCACCTCTGCTACGGACTGGAGGCTGCGGGCAAACTTCAGCTGGTTAACACCATGATGCACAGGTTTGCCATAGGTTGCACCTTTTGGGACAGGGCGCTTGCGGCCACCACGGCGAACGCGGACGCGGTAGATAACATAACCTACAAGAAACGGTGACTTTTAGCCTAGCCAGTGCAAATTACGGTGAGGCGACTTAATGCCCATACTGCATTTGCAACCCCTAAAATTTTACAGGAAACACTGCAAAAAAGTAGGTCACTGTACCAATCTCTGCTAAAATCTACAACTCACGGTGACTAGCGCAGGGTGTTTTTGATATTTCTATTGTAACTGAATAATGGAAGCGATGTATCGTTGTGACTACTTTCTAGTTCCAAACCAGAGTTTATGGCACCTTTCCACTGTGCGCTTCCATATAAACCAAGAACAGCTGTAGCTATGCCGTAACACACACAAAAAAAACATCCTAAACCCTCCCCACTCCAAGAAAGCAACGAAGCAGTCACCTCAGAACTAAAATGCCACACTGCAAGTGCAGCATTCATAAAGCACCGAAGCACAAGCCATCGATAAACCCTGCGGAAACCTGACCACTGAAAAAGGAGGAAAAGAAACCTCACAAACAAACGTAACAGTAGCTTCTTTACTTTTTTATTATTATGGTGAGCAAACATTCTGCCTCAAAGATTTGCTCAAGTTTCAGATGGATGCCCGCTTTCCCTGAGTTTGTTTCACTCCCCAGTAACTGTTTCCTAATGACGACACAAACTAATTTAACCTTGGCAAGCCCAGACAGCTGTAATGTAGCTAACTTGTGGAGACTGGTGGCAAAATCTGGCCAGAGAAAGGAACCCCCATACCCACAAATCTACCATGCTAAAAGCATTGGTCAACGTTGCAGCAATAACACAGCGCAAGAGCAGGAACTGAAGTCAAAATCCACTTGGTCTTCACCTGCCTAATTGACCACATAGAGCATGAACTCAAAATTACATGAAATAAGGTTTGGGATGCAGGCACTGCTGTTGATTTAACACATTTATAGCAGTATTTCATCGAGGACACTTCAGGCTTTTAGGAGGCGTTCCAGCTTCTGATTTTGGCATTCTACTCTCAGTTAAGGAAGGAAGCAAGCTGACAACACAGCAGCTCCACCTCATTACCTTGCTTGGCCTTATATCCCAGCCTGCGAGCCCTGTCTGGCCTGGTTGGCCGCGGAGCGCGGTGCAGGGCAGAGAGCTGGCGGTACTGCCAGCAGCGCACACGCAGGAGGAACCGCATCACGTCCGACTGCTTTTTCCTCCATAGCTCCTGGATATACTTGTAGGCACCCATGGCTGGCTACCTGCTGAGATCGAGAGATCAATGACAAGAGGGCAGTAATTATCATTCTGAATTTGAACAGCTTCCCATAAAATGACACAGCATGAGGCCATGTTAACGTGCATATAACACTGCTGGAACCCAGTATGACTGTGTGCTGTTTTGTAACTGTTGGTACACTTGGTAACATGGCTCCCCTTTAGGGAGTAGGGCACGCAGCTACCATTTTGAGGAATTTTCTTCCATTTCACGCGTTCTTTAGCGTTGACCTGCGCAGTTGAGGAGCTGGTGCCTCACGTGCTTCAGATGTTACCAACACCGACAGCTAACACCTGAACCAAGCTGTGAGTGCTGCTCTTTGACGACGTACGTGACTGTGAGGGGCACGGTGTTAGTTTATAACGTGGTTTACGCATCCCTAAACGCTGAGAACCCAGCTCCCAGCAATACGCAGAGATAAACCCAACGCCACCCAACCGCCACTCAGTTCACCATCCAAAATCGGAGCTCGCTGCGCCCGCAGACGACCTTTCTGCGCCCTTCGACGGGCATCAGCCCACCTCTCCCCGCCCCCCGCCGCCATTTCGGGACCCCCGACGGCCCGCAGCACCCCCAGCGCCCCGCACCCACCGAGCGCCCCGCGGCCTAACGCCCCGCCGCCCTCCCGCAGCCCGGGGGCCCTCCGCCGGCCTGGGGCCCGCAGCCCGGCCGCCGAGCAGCCCCGCCGCGCCCCGCGGGCGGGTGGATGACGGCGGATGGCGGCGGATGGCGGCCCGGGCCCCGCGCAGACGTACCCCGCACCCGATGGCGCCCCACGCCGGAAAGGAAGAGGCCCTCCTCCCACAACCCCCCGCGGCGTCACCGCGCTTCCGGCGGCGGCCGCGGCGCCTCATGGGTAATGTAGTCACGGCCTCGACTGGCCTCCCGGCCCCGCCCCGCCCCTCCGTGCCAGCCAATGGGAGCGAGGGGGCGGGGCCCGGCGCGGCGCAATGGGGGCAGCGGGGGATGCTCAGCCCAGGTGCGCGCGCGCGCTGGGGCCGGGGGCGCGCGGGGCCGGGGGCGCGCGGCGCGGGCACGGCGGGGGGCCGGGGGCTGTCCTGGGGGCGGGGGCTGGGCGGGGGGGCGGCCTCTGGAGCAGCCCCGGGTTGGGTTGGGGTTGGGGTTGGGGTAAGGGGTTGACATAAACACGTCCTTAGGAATCCGTCCCCAAAGAGGAGCGCTTTGGGGTTCCTAAATATGAAAAATAAAATTAATAAAAAAAAAAAAAAGGAATTGAATCGTAAATCCTAAGGGAAAACCCTGCCGCTGCTGTCAGCCCCTGTCCCCAGCTGCTCGCGTCCCTCCTGACCCAGTGCAGGAGCAGGGAAGGGGACTGGTGCCAGGGAGGCTTTGCCACAGCTGCATGGTGACCCCTTTTTCCCTTATTTTCCTCTTTTTCCTTTTGTTTTTCCCTTTTGCCTTTTTTTCCCCCTTTTTTTTCCCTTTCCCTCCCGTTGCAGAGTGCCCTGGCTCACACAGTCACACCTGGTCCCACCAAGGTCCCCTCCAGCTCTGGGGTGCCCCGCTCATCCCCCGGAGCTGCCCCGGCTCCTGGAGGGCAGCCCCATCACCGCCCAGGCTGGCTGACACCAGACCCCAAAACCCCGCTCCGGCCTTCGCCTTCCCGTGCCTGTGACCGTAACGCTTTCCTTCCAGCCCCTGTGCTGTGAGACCTTCAGCTCTGTGCGCGTGAGGCGGGAGGGGAGGCCCCGCGGGCTGACAGCAGCGTGCTGCGCCCAGCCGGGCACCGACGGCGACAGCCTGAAACCTTGCAAGTGGCGTGGGAGGAAGCCCAAGTCCTAAAAATACCATCGCCGGTGAGCGCCGGGGAGGGAGCTGCGCCTCGGGGGCACCCGCTGCTCAGCATCTCGCCTTTTGGGGTTCTGCTGCGGGTCCCCGTGCTCAAACAAGACCTCTCCGCTGGCTCTGCCGTCCTGGGAGAGATGGGGAAGGGCTACAAGGTGGTGGTGTGCGGCATGGCGTCGGTGGGAAAAACCGCGATTTTGGAGCAGCTTCTCTATGGAAAGCATACCGTGGGTGAGACATTTTTACCTTCTTTTTTTTTTTTTTTTTTTTTTTTGGTTGTTTCCTTTTCCAGAGTCTTGCTCTGTGCGGGCCCCACAAAGCGGTAAGCCAGGGCCGCTAGCTGCGCGGAGGTGACGGAGGAAATGAGTGTGGTTTGGGTTCATCTCTGGGCAATTCCTGAGACTCGTAGTCCCTTACCGAGTTTTAAATTGCTTTGGGGAAGAACCCTTGCCCTGACGTTGCCTGTGCCAAGAAACGGGAGTGTGCCACAAGAAGCAAACAGAAAAGCAAATGATGCGCATGCTGCCTATTTACATAAGAAATACCTTGTTCCCCAAAAGATGCTCTCGATGCCTGAATAATAAATAATATTATGTGATTCACAGAGAGGCTGTTTAAACTTCTGTTCCACCTTCTTAAAACTATTTGGCTTGGTTTCGGCTAATACTTAATCAAAGAGCTGAAAAGAAAAACAGCTCTGCTTTAGCACACGGGGTGTTCTGCTCTGGACTTCAAAGGCTGAGCTTCCCAGCTCTCAGATAAATCCTGCTGTGGAAAACAGACCTGGGACAAGGGCATGGGATGTCAGAGACTCGCTGTGCACGAAAGAAAGGGACCGAAGGCAAAGCTGGCTCGCTTCCCTCTGTTCCCGCCTGGCCTGGATGTTAGAGGAAGGGCAGCGATCATTAGTCTGGTGAATTGTTCTGCCAGGGCTGAATCACAGGGGCTTGACAGAGGATGCCTAGTCAAGGGACTAGTAGCTTTTCCTTGGGCCAGTGAATTAAATTAAACGTTGGGGATAAGCCTCCGGATAAATATTAGGGTTTCGAGCAGGGTGCTTGGCAGGCACTGTGCCTTTAAAATGTGTGGACGGGAGGAATTTGCTGGCAAAGCCTGACACAGAACTGTGCGCTAATACCGTTGTTTAAGAGGAGGATTTCCTCTAACGTTGCAGCAACATCTGCTTCCAGCATCTTACCAAGACCCGTGCACATAGCCCTGTGTAGCTCTCAGCGCCAACACTGCAAAGCCTGCGGGCTGCGGGCTCTTCCCTTTGCTGCCGCCCTGATTTTCATCTTCCCCGGGCCAGGCGGTGCTCTAGGGCTCTCGAGCAGTGCGAGCAAGGCCACGCTGCTTAAATCGTATTGCCTTTCATTGCTTCCTGCCCCGTGCTCCGATCAGCAGCTGTGGCAAGGGAGGATTTTCAGCCGCCTGTGCCATCAGGTGCTCTGGGGCTGGCTTGCTGCGCCTCGGTGCTTCTGGCAGAGCTGCCCCTGCGAGCTATCCTATTGCAGGGACGGCCCCTCTGCGCTTAAAACGCTATTACTAGGTCTCGACCCAGGTTTCCTAAAGCCTGTGAGCTCCCGAAAGCCGACGAACACCTCTTGGCTTCTGGCCCTCGGGCAGGAGGCGAGAAGGCCCTGTGGGCGCTGAAGGCCCGCCCGTTCGGAGCCAGGCAGCACGGCAGCTCGCCAGGCATGGAGACGTGGGCACGGGCTGTCTCAAAACCTGGGCTTCCTGACTCCCAAGGGCTGGGCTGACACATGTGCTGCTATCCGTGGCCTCCTCGCTGTGACAAGGGGTGCGCTTGAATTTGGTTGCAGGCTCGGAGCTCAAGGCCTGGCGTCATCCGCCGAGGTGTCCGAGGCACTGACGGCGGGCTCTGCTCCTGGTGCTTGGTCAGTGACGAGTCTACATTGGTGCCGATAAGCCCCTGCTGATTTTCCTTTAAAAGGGAGTGGTGGCACGGCTGCCGTCAGGGAAGGGATTTGTGTCCTCGGAGGTTTCACGCTGCTATATAAAGCACTTGGCTCTGAGCCCGTGCCCCTGGCTGAGCGCTTGGTGGTGGTGCTGGAGACCCAGTGGCACTGTGGGGTTTTTCCTAAAAAAAATCGCACCTTCAGCTCGTCATGGATGAAGTCCCTACATGGTCAGCAGCCAGCACTCTTGCAAAGGCACTAAGATTGCTTGAAGTCAAAGAGGAACAAATACTAGGGAGGGAGGAATACCACTGAAAAAGGAAAATCCACATCCCTGGAGCACGTGAGCAACAACGTGCGGCGTTTGGCTCTGCGCTAGGCTTAGCGCCTGTGAGAGGGGCGGTTTGCCTTGGGGCCTGGGACGTGAAAGGAGAGGGCAAAAGATGTAAGGTGCTGTCAGAGCTTCTTAAAGTCACGGGCGTATTGCATGGCAGCCTATCCAGCTAAACTGGGAAAAGGAATCAAAGGAAACCTGACTGGAGATGTTTGAAACGGGTGCGGGTTTAGCTCTGAGGCGCGCGGGGACTGTATTGCCGTAGGCTGGGCCAAGGAGTTGTTACAGCTCACACGTGTGCGTATGGTTGCCTGGTACCTGGGCCTGCCTTATTTTTGTGTGGCTGCAGCGCTGAGCTTGTCCAAACTCCCCACCTTCCGTTGCAGTCCTGAAGTGAGAGGTGCCAGTCTCTTCTCCTCGGTCATGAAACGGGTCCTTGACTGGCCGGGGAAACCTGTTCTGAATTCCTGTGGCACCTGGCACTGCTCGCCCTGAGCTCTCTCTCTCGAGCTAACGGGAAGTTACTGGCTTAACTTCGGCACGTGATGCATCTGTGAAAGGGTAGGTGATTTTCCTTGAACGGTGCCGCTGCTCAGCGATGGCTCATAAAGGGGTCTTCCTTCTGCCTTTGAAGTGCCTCTGGTGCCTCAACCTACGGCAAAGCTTATCAGCTAAAGAGAAGATGAGAACTCTTCCAGTAGAAAATACTATTTCCCTTATCACTGCCTCCTGACTGCATAAATAGCTGGTATGACCGTGTTCATAAGCAGCTACTTCAGATCGCCTTACTAGCTGGGAATGAAAGCACCATATGCTATTGTGATCAGAACCCGTAGTGAGAATTTGCCTTGCTTGGTCTCAGCTTGAGGTATTTGGGGTTTTGGCTAGAAGCCTTTCACAGCTCCGAAGACGTGGAGGCTAATAACCCAAAGTATGCATTCCTAGACCTTTGTTTCTCAAATCCAAACTACCTCCTGACAGAGCTGCAGTCAGCTTTGAATTTTAGAAATGCGTGAAGATGGAGCTGAATGTATGTAACTGAGGGTCACCACCGTGGCTGCTGGTTGGTGGCATTAATACTTGAACTAGCGGCTAAATCTAAATAGATCAGCTCCTGTTGTCCAGCTCCAAAGGCTGCTCCAGCTCTTCTCTGAGTCATGGATCCTCTGATATGCGGTCATTTGAGATCTAAGTAAGCAAAGTCTGTTATGCTGGAGTTGTAAAAATGCAAGGAATGGCAGGTTTTGGGAGCTCTTTGCAGGGAAGAGGGAGGGAAAGATTATGGGAGAGTGAGATCTTTGAACATACTGAAGAAGACACAAGATACTCATTACATTTGTGTTTGACATTCCCTTGGGATCTTCTGAAATTCCATGTCTCAAAATTTTGCTTTATGTAATATTTGCAATACCTTTGCCTTGCCTAGCTTGGCTTTGCAGTGCTCTTTAGTATATTGAACCTTTTCTTTTCCTCATCAGGAAACCACCAGGGGCTGAAACACCACTCGATTTATGACTGAGGCTTCCCCTTGCAGTTCGTCTGTGGCAGCAGCTGGTAACCTAGATGAAGACCTTTTTGCCTTTCCCGAGACTTGCACCAGCTAAATAGGTGCTGGAAAATGGCATCTGTCTCCTGTCTACTCCTCCCTTCTCTCCTCAACATCTTTAGTCTACTTACCAAAGAAACCAGGAGATTGTTCACTGCCTTGTTAGCTCCCCTTTTCCCTCACAACTTCTGGACCTGCAAGCTGGTTCCATCTGCCAGTTCATCTGTGCCACAGTAGGAGATATTTCAAAATATGTTTCTCTAAACTTAGAAAAGCTGGGGGCAGGAGAGGGAGCAAAGCCCCATGGCAGTGTTCTCCACTCAACTCGAGTTGGCAGCAGCTGGCAGGGCAGAACTTCCCAGCAGAAGCTGCCCTCATCCATCCTCGTAGACAAGGTGGCCTGGGGATGCCGGTGACGGGAAGGATGGGGTGGTGACAGACACTGGGCTTTCCTGGTCAGTTCTGCTGCTCGTACAACTTGTCCAGCTCACCTTTGAATGGAGATCAGGAAAATGTTGGAATGGGATGGTGCTAACCAGGAATGTAAATATTGTGCTTCCTCCCCCAATGTATATAGGTGAACTTTCACCCCTGGAAACTGGTACCAGTGCACAAATTCCAGATCCTCCCCTCTGCCATTTAACATCAGAATTTGTCACTCTATTCTGCTGACTTGCCTTGCAGGTCTTAATTTTTCTTCTCCATTTTCAAGGAGGATGTTAAAAGACGTAATTTTCACAGCTACTTTTATTGCCAGTAGGAAGAGACTGTCACGGGAGAATGTGGATATGTTAAAGACCGCTGAATTACAGCGCAGCATTTAGATGATAAAATCCTGCCCAACGTTATTCGTGGTGTTCTAAACAGAAAACTTAGGTACTTGTAGTTCATTCCTTCTTGCCAAAGTAATATTTACTGACGTTAGATACTTCCTTGACCTGTCTGCACAATGAAAAGAAGCAGAGCAAGAAAAAACACAGTGCTATATCCAGAAGACCTACTTCAGTCTTTAAAAATGCCCTGGTGACACATTCTCCAGCCCACAGAATGTGTTCACCCTTTCTCTTGTTTTGTTCTGCTCTTGGTTTTGCTCTTGCACGTTAGCGTGGCTATATTTGGAGGCAAAATAAATTAATTTGTTGCAAACCTAGTAAGAGCTTGATCTATGAAGACTGCACAAAGAGGGGCAAAAAGAACAGCTTGTGCCACTTTCCTGCACAGGAATGCTGCATACATCACGGGGAATGATGCGCGTGGGTGGAATTCTTTAGCTTGTTTGTCAATGCAAAGTGTTTTGAATACTGTGTCACCGAATATAGCAAAATCCTTATTTTCACAGGCCAGATAATCCCTTGTGTTTTCATAAACAATGTGCTAATGTAGTCCCTTTTTGGCAGACAAAGAGAATAATGCGGTACTCACGGCTGTAGCCCTGCACCAGCAAACAGTCCGTGTGTATAGGAATGCAGGGGAGACAAAAACATGGCTGGCAGAGGGTTGATACGAATGTTTAAAACTGACTCTGACAGTAATCCAACTATACTATGCATAGTTTGTCAGGACCTGTTGTAACCTTATGAGCCTGCATCCAGGGTGACCATGAAGCTAAGGAGATCCACGTGTTTTCAGGTTTGGCGTGGAAAACATCGTTTTAATTAGCTCAGAGTAAGGTACCTTATATTACCTCACATTTACCATGGGGAAAGGAAGTAAGGAGAGCCAGTATGCAGATAGTTACCATGGAGCAGGTGGTATACATGAAAGCTTGTTACCTTGTGCGTGCTCTTGCCCTGAAGTAAATGAGCTTGCTCCTATTAGCAAATCTGAGTCATGGTAAATCCCTAAGGGACAGAAAAAGCTCACTGTGTATTTGGGTAAATACATCATGCAACTTTGCTTGCATGCAAACATCCTCTTCCCATTCTGGCTTGGTTTCACTCGTTGGTTAGTTGTACCACCAATGCACATTAATTTCCAGAATTACTCCTTTGGCTCCTGCTTCTGCAGTATAATCCAGCTCACCATGAGGCAGGGAAGCAGGCTCAAGGTGTTAGTACTTGCCTATTTGGTGTTCCTTGGCCATTCTTCCCAAAGGCTATGTTTGGGCAGGCCCATTTGCAGCATGTACACTGGGCGGTGGAAGGTTGGGAAACCTGGGGGAAGAGCCATTTATCTTATCCCATCCTGCATTTACATGTTGTATAGATTAATTTTACAGGCGTAATCATGTGCTCGTATACTAGATGATTGTATTTACACAGTGGCACTACTGTAAATAGCTGGCGTGGCGATCTACGAATACAGCCCTTCATGGGCACGACAATCAAGGTCTAATCCAGGTCAAATCACCCTGGAAAAATACTCACTGAAACCTATTGCAGGGTAAAGTTCCGCTGCACTGCGAGCAGTTATTACGGTGGTGCTGTACTTATGCCAGCATGAACTTTCCTGCTTGTTTTACAACAGGTTTAGAAGAGGGTGCCACAATGGAAGACGTGTACTTGGCGTCTGTGGAGACAGACCGAGGCGTTAAGGAACAGTTACGGCTTTATGACACCAGGGGTCTGCAGGAGGGCGTAGAGTTGCCAAAGCACTACTACTCTGTCGCCGATGGCTTCGTTCTCGTGTATGCCGTGACCAGCCTCGAAGCCTTCCGGAGAGTTGAACTGCTCAAAAAAGAGATCGATGTCTTTAGAGATAAAAAGGAGGTAAATGCATGGTGCTGTAACTGCTTGGCTTATTGGCATATCAGTGATAGGAAGCAAAGTTGCAAAGCATAGATTTTGTTTCTGTAAAACTTGCATAGTAAGGAAAACAAACATACCTACAGCCTTGGGCAATCCAGCCAAAGGAAGCTTTCTCATGCTGGGGAAGCCTAATTCACATGCCATGCAGCTCATGCAAAAAAAAAATATTTTTTTCCCCTTTCTGCCTCTACTGCAACTAAAATCCAGTTAGCTGAATGCACCAGTCAGTACACTTACGACTAATAAAACATATGGTCTACAGCAGTGCAGTTCTTACTTTTTTTTTTTTTTTTAGGTATTGTACACAGGAAGTCAAGTGCACAGAATAATATCACAAAGGACATTATCTTTGTTTGTTTTGTATTCACGTACTTGATGGCTTACAAACTGGTGTAATTGACAGTAGGTCTCCCAGACATTAGTCAATTGGCAAAATGGCTTTAATGTATCTTAACAACCATATTGAATCAATTCAATTGTGTGAAATGACTGCTCTATTTTCCCTGAGAAAGCAGCTAGTGTTTTCAGCTGACAGTGTTCCAGATTAGCTAAACAAATATAACGTGCATGTGGCATTAGCATTACGGCTTTTCTTACAGTATCTTTGTATTCTCTAGTAGTTTTCCCTGCTAAATGTCTTGAGCCTACAGCTCTCCAACTGTCCGTTTTATGCTGCTTAAAAAAAAAAAAAGTGCATAAGGAATTAATTGGATAATGGTGGGGAGAGACTTTCCACAGTGTAACTTGTGCAGTACTCGCAGCACACGGGTCCAAGTCTGACAACAGCCAGCCGAAAATGCAGTCAGAGGAGAGGTATGTTAGGTGGCAGGGCTGGCGCGAGCTGCAGGCTGTCACGTATGTCAGGGATAGGGCAGTCTGTCATGACTACCCTGCAGGGCGAGGAAAGGTGGACAAGCAGGAAGTTTTTCCCAGGCAGTGTGTTTCGCGAGGACCCTGATTTATTGCTTTATGGCACGTTGTAATGCAGAGAGGGAGTCGCAGCCCCGGCAGGATGTCTGTCCCGGGGATCTGCCCAGAAGTCTTCTCTCTCGTTGCACGCAGGTATTTTAGAAAGCAGTCAGTTTGCTTATCCCCTGGGAGAGTTTAATAAAAAGCTGTGGTCCTGACTGGGGGTGACATAGTTGAAAGAGCAGTGCCTGCAGTAGGCTGGGTAAATATTTCATTCCTGTGATTTCTATTCCATATGAAATACTCTTTGAAGCAAGTAGAAGGTAAAATCAGGAGCCCTTCAGATAGCCCCAGCAGCCTTAAACTCTGGGCTCTGCTGGAACGCAGCCTTAACCAAATTCAGGGGGCATCTCCTCGTAAAGAAATGCCCCTGAGCCATCAGGACTTCACCCTGCAGAGCAGCAGAGTCCTCCCTCTGCTGTGCAGCAGCTGACAGAAAGCTCTGATGGCTGCGGGGCTTCTCCAGCACACACCTTGAAGTCTGGCCAAATTTTATACTAAACAGAGGTTGTGTTCTCTTGCACTGACAGAACTCAACTAGGAGCAAAATTCATCTGGAGTGTGTGGTAGATGTATATGAAGATTGTAGCTTCTTTCAAAGGCTTTGCAAGGGGAAAAACATTTATCCAAACATCGTGGGCTGCTATGGAAAAGAAGGGATGCCTCAGACCTCACAGGAACAGGACAAACATCTCTAGCTGGAAAGAAACAGGAGCCATCCTGTAGTCAGCCTGATGAAGAGGAAAAAGCAAGCAGGTGTGGTCACAGCAAAAAAAAAAAAAATCCTCAGCAGGAGAGGACTTTATCACTTGGTCATTGCCAAACCACAACAGAGTGTAGAGTTGAGGCTGAAGCTTGACTAAGGACCTTGAACTATAAATATAGGCACGGCTTGCCCTATCAGCTGATGCTGTTAAAATGTTTTTAGAAAGTGGTTAAGTTAAAATAAGCAGGAACCGTAACTCAAAGTAGCCAGCACTACATGCAGCAGTTCTCAGAAGAGAAGCACAGGGCAAGCCCCTGAGCTCGGCTCCACTGCAGCGTCTCGGTGATAGAGAAGCCACGGAGAACTACCTGAAGGCCTGACTTGACACTGCTGTGCTGCCCTGGTTAGCTAACCAGCAGCTCCTGAGACTGCTTCTGGCAGGCTGGCACTGGTGCTGCTCCCACTCCTTCAGCGACTGAAGGCTGTCTGCTTAGGTCCCTCTGGTGGCTCAGCACATCTGCAGGCAGGGGAAGCACCCTGGGCTGGGAGAGGGGCTCAGCCCCTCAGCCCACCCTGAAGCCTTACAGACTGCTTCTGCAGGCTGCCTTGTGGCTGGGGGTGCCTTTATTTTTTACACTGGCTCAGACTCAGACAAAACCAGGCTGGGCAAAATTCACAGCTGTTGGGACCAGGCTTTCTCTGCTGCCATGTATTTTTTTCTTTTCTCAAGCACCCTCGGCTCTGACCTCCTTGGATGCCATGCTCTTATCGTTTCTCTAGGGCAACTCAATTGCAAAGTAAATGGCGAATAGGGCTGTTTAACTTTTTCTCTCTTGGGTATTGCTTCCCTTTAAGCAATCTGTGCGTGTGTGGGGTAAGTCCTGCATGTCCTATGATTAAAGGCAGCTCCCAGGCCACAGGTATATGAGGCCAGTGTGAATCCCACACCTTACACTTCCACATTACGTTCAGCTTACCTTGAGCCAGCAGTAAGTTAAAGGACAGGTCTGAGCTGTGTTGCTACTTGCCTGCTGCTTGAAGGCACTGTGAATGGTGGATACTGTTTGTATAAAGCTCGCCCTTCTGTTTGCAGGTAACAGTTATCGTCTTGGGAAACAAAACCGACCTGCTGGAGCAAAGACAAGTGGAAACAGAAGTGGCACAGCAATGGGCAAGGGCTGAGAAAGTGAGATTGTGGGAAGTGACTGTGACAGACCGGAAAACGCTGCTTGAGCCCTTCACCTTCTTAGCCAGCAAGCTCTCCCAGTCCCAGAACAAATCAACGTTCCCCTTGCCTGGAAGGAAGAGCAAAGGGAATAACTGTGATAACTAAGCTACCTTTAATGCTGTCTGCTGCTGCTGCCAGGTGACAGCCTAAATCCTATCTCTGCCTTTAGCTTCACATGGTTTCACTTAAAGCAATAATCTCATTCAGCAATAAAATCAGCAAGCTTATGGCTAAGAGGTATCCTTGAAAAAGTCACTGATGGCAAAAGCCTTGAAAAACCCTTAGTGCTAGGAGTCACCTTCCAACAAGGGTAAGCGGGGGGGGGGAGCAGGGAGGGCAAGACAGGCAGGTGGTCACCCCTTCAGCAGGGGCTGTGACTGTCCCTTGATATGGCCACAGTGAGGAACACTCCTCCTGCAGATCCGTAGCCTCTTGTCACAAGCAGTACTAGCTGCAATGAAGCTTTACATTTGGAGAGATGGTATATTTGAAACGGCAACAGGCCTTTTACCTTGACCTTAACCAGGGAGCCCCCTGGCCACAGGGGTTTTTGATGCTGCAGGAGGCTCAGGTCGGGGTGTTGTTGCAGGAATGCTAGGGCAAGAGGAAGAAATACCAGCAAATTTAGCTGCTGAAGCTCTGGTAGTGTCTGAAAAATAAACAAGAAAGAAAAAAAAAAGGAAAAAAAAATCTTGCAGAAGATCCTAGAACAGATCAACCCTAACATGAAGCTTGTCAGTGAAGTCTGGCAAGTAGCTTCAGGAATTTATTTGTACAAACCAGAAAAGCTCTCACAGCACTCATTAACTTAACTACGACCTGAAGGACAGCATAGCTGTAACATGGTTTTGTTCTAGCATGTCCAGTGCAAATCAGTCACATTCACATAGGTGATAATTTTACTCAGAAATTATATGGAACAACTTTGTAAGCAGGAGGTACCTCACCGGGCTCTGCGTTGCGGGTTGTGCAATATTCCTGCCCAGCCGCAGCAACCCACGGTCAGGACAAAGCTACAGGTGAGAGAACAACTGGTACGAAGCCCTGCACTACTTTGTGAGAAGGGGCTACGTACAAAAGCTTTACGTGCCAGATTCGGTGCTCTGCGTAGGTAAACTTGTGCTGCAGAAATCTGCTGTCCTAGGTCAGTCTGTCTGCAAACTAAGCAAAACTGACTGTAAAGGGGCAGAGCGACTGTTCCCAGAGAGGGACCAGCCTTTGGCCTCTAACCACTTTAATACACTGAGACCAGCTTTTCTTTGTATTAGAAGGCAGGAGCGGGGAAAGGGAGTGAACTAAAGTACTCAGTTCCCTAATTTTCCACAAAATTAATGTTGTTTTGAACAAATATCGAGAATTTCATTGTGAGTCAGCAAAACCACAAGCAACATTTGCATTGTCGTATCACAGCTGCTAAACAGTAAGTGTGCTTAATGATCAAAATTAGGCTGTGTGCTTACAGCATTGCTCTTCCTGAATACTAGCAAATAAACTGCCAGCATCACTAATGTCAGAGCAACTGTACAATCCACTAAAAATTAAGCAAGTATTCCTACATTTATAATGAAGGCAGACGAAACTGTTTATGTGCTTTGCTCAATGTAGCTTGGATTGCTGTGGCCATCAAGCCAGATAAGAGAGCAATTACAAATGAGCAAGCAGCTGTAATGCCCTGCTGGAAACATACAATTGTTTCCATTGCAACACAGCAGCTGAGTAAGCACTATAGCACGACCTCCCCCAACCCGGCTAGTAATAGTCATTGTCCCCAGCGATGCTGCAGAACAACACTCCCTTCTCACTCATTTCCTACCAAACACACGTGTACTCGAGGCTTCTCCCCACCCAGAGGACTCCTCAACCTGCCTGCGTGCTTGGGAAGTGGGCTGGCTTCAGAGCAGCAGTGGCTCACCTGTTTGCTGCAACCTTTCACTGAGGAATCGGCAGCGTTCCTCCTCTTCAGCTCTGCAGAACCCTTCTTCGAGAAGGGACCTGATTCAGCTGCACAGCAAACAAAAATACAACAGACCTCTGCTAACTGCACGTTGTCACCGGGGCTGACCCTTGAGCCAAGGGAGTGTTGACAAGCGAAGCCAGTCAGAATTAACTTACGACGTGTGGAGATGGAAGGCACGGAGACGACTGACTGGTTCCTGCCCAGTTCCATGCCCCGCAGACTCACTGCCAGCTCCACTGCTGAGACCGATGTCACCGCAGGCTGCTGATGCCATGTCACGCGAGATCAGCTTGCTCTCTCACCCCCCTGGACAACTCAGGACTTGACAACGTTTCAAGAAAGGCAAAAGGAAAAGGGATCTTCTAAGTGACTAAGACTGTGTTTCCAAACGGGTTATGTAAAGTCAGACATGTTATCTTTGATTTGGTTAAATTCATTTCTAGATTATTTTGGACATCCACATAAACAACCACCACCCATTGTTTTATTTCACGGGCTCACTCTGATGCTTTTTAAGCACTCAAATCAATTGCCTGTTCTAAGTACCATACCATACCTGTGATGGAAATGGTCGTTTCTCCTCTGCAAACCATCTGCACGCAGTGGCTGGTACTGAGTCAAAGTGAAACTCGTTGTAGTGCAGTTTTACCTAGTGTCAGTAAGTAAAATACAACTGTACAGGGTATGCAGTAGTAGTGCATGGGCAGCATATGTATTTGGTTCTTCATTGTTCCACTGACTGAATACGTCCTAGGTCACTGGGGTCATTTACCTGCTATAACGCTAGGCTGTCCCTTCACAAGATGATAGAGAAAAATGACTATAAAAAGAAGAAAAATAAATAAATCAGTAAATTGAACCTGCTTTCTCTGTTCCTCTTACACTTCTACCCTGCTGAACACACAGTGCTCAGACCAGTCTCCCCAAATCAGCTTCTCCTCCCCTGCCAGCTTCAAGAACTAATTTGGCAAGCACTGGTAGCACAAAGCAAGGAGCAGACAAAAACCTACTGAGATGGGGCCACTTACATCCTCAACACAGTAGAGGGGAGGAGGAAATGAGTTTAAGAGTGAGTTCCTTCCCAGAGATATTCCTGGTGTGATGTAGCTATATACCACTGATTTTCCTAGGCTGTGCTGCACAGCTGAGGGAGTTCATACACCAAAGCACGGGCTGTGACAGAAGAAGGCTGTCTAGCAGCTGAGGCTAACATACTAGTACTCACAACCACCCGACAAAGGAAGGGGACCTGTACTTAAATCACTTGGGACCTATATATCTTTATATAGATAGGAAGAGAAGTATATGAAGCAAAAATACACACATTTTGAAGTACAGAAATATATCTGAGAGAACAGATGGACACATAGCACTTGGAAGAATGTCGCAACATGAAGTACTTGCCATGTGAAAATGAATCTGTACTTCCGGCCTTTACCTTAAGGGAGCGGTCAAAAATGCCATATTCACAACTAACTACCCTATTGCTACACACTTCAGTGTAAACACTATGTCTCCAGGAGATAATCTTTGTAGCTAGGCTAAAGGATCTACGCATTATGCTTCCTTTACACTCCTTTAAGGAAGGTGTCTTCTGCTGGCTTCTCCGGACACTGTTTTTTCTCCTCTTTCTTGTGGGAATTGACCACTCCATTACAAAGCCATGAAGACATTCTCTTCTTCCTCTTACCTCCTGCTCATTTCCCTTCCAAATCTCTTACATTCTTGCAGCCGTACTTTCAAATAACACACCACTCCTGAAAAGCCAGTGCTGTGAAAACTGGAGCTAAAAAGTAACTAGCATAGACTCTGCAGCAGGTCACCTCTTCGTGGGCCGTGCCAGCCTCGATAACACCTACACAGTCAGCAGATGAAAAAGTCCTATGTTGTCATTCATCATATACTTGTCCAGAAGCGTCTTCCCAAAACAGACGCAGGCACTGCACTCACCTGCTCAGCTCCCTTGTTTTTATCCAGACTGTAATCCTTGAAGCATACTGGGAGACACTGTTCTGGCAAAGTGATAAACCAAGGTACTGAGCAGAAGTCTCTTCTTCTTCCTTTTTTTTTTTTTTAAACATCTTTTTATTAGCACAGTAACAAATGCAGACTTCAGTAGCCCACAACATACAACCAATCCACTGAGTGACTCCTATTCCACGCCTTACAGTTAAACAGCTTAAGGTATTTCACTACAGGTTGCCGTAAGTCCTGATTAAAACCTTTATTCTTTTCACAAAGATAGATTGGCTTATAAAATAATACATTAACTACTTCTCATTTCATATATGAGGCTATATATCCACCTCTCCGTATCACAGATCATGAGATGACAGTCTTTAAAAAGGATTTGTTAAATACCAATGTGCCCTCCATAGGGGAAAACAATCCTGACATCTTTTTACAAAAACAAAAGAAAACAAACAAAACCCCAACCCAACCCAGAACAAAATAAATCCCCCAAACCAAAAAACAAAACAAAAAGCAAAAAACAGTGTGTAGAGTCTTGAAAGGACTTTTACATAAATGCCAACATATGTACCTGTACAAAATTAAGCTGTTTTAATCTTTTGCATATTGCAAGCAAACTGAAAACCAAAGATGCCTAAGAAGTTTACATTCTTCTCGGTACTATATGTGAGCTAATATTGCTGAACTAATTACAGTCTTAAAATACACTATTCCCAATTCTAGCTGTCTACTGTAGCAAGATACCTTAAGTTACAACAACAAAATCTTAGGAAATAAAAGACTGAATAAAATCTGTTATAGAAATACCCTACTCTTTACCAGCACCCTCCCTCCCCCCACCCCTTCAAAATCATAAGCAGCTCTTTCCATCACAGACAAATAATGTAAGTTTGACAAAAATCCGATTTATGTAGCGTATCTTTTGGTCCATTGTCTGGCCATTCTGTCATGCTCTGCTCTGTTAGTCATATACTGGGTGGCAATACTTCCAACCAGGGGGTCAGCTGAAAAGAAAAAAAAAAAACACAGTTATTTCAGGCAAGTAAAGTATGAATTTAATACAAGGGAATCGCTCAAGTAAGGTACATTACAATAATCTAAATACACTGAATTGATGGTCTGTGTCTTCATCAATTTATGTTTATTGATGGTGACATATCAATCTATTACTTAGTAAAGTAGGAAATGCCAATTAAAGTTTTAAGAGTCTAAAAGGCAACAATCCAATAGTCATTTTGCATTACTGAAATCTTTCACTGATCTATATGTTTCAGGTTTATTTTACCTTTTCTGAAAGTGCCTGGGAGATAGTCATTGTTAAATGTGCTTGTATCAATACAAATCTGGCTTCTAGGAAAGATCAGATCACAGGGAGAGGTTTTATTTTTTCCAAGGAGATTATTTTTATTATACATAACATAGCATGAACTCTGGTGCTTTACTCATCTTTTAAAGACATAAATAGAAATATAACCCCTAAAACTGACTTTGTAAGACATGGCATATTTCTTTTAACTGGTGTAGATACTGGGTGGGGTTAGAGAAGCAGAGGACTACCTTTGGCATTGCTGGTCGTTGGTTTTAAATAGACGTTAGAAAGTAAAAGGCTAACCTACTGGTTTTCAGAACTGTTTGTGACTTTTATAGCTGTTACCGAATTACTGCAGTTCTACAGAGCAGCAAAGCATCTTTAACCCTTACCCAAAACCAGAGCTGGTTTAGCAGGGGAAGGAGTTGTCGCCTACAGGAGGAGAGCCGCAGCTTTCCTTGCGGCTCAGCCTGAGACACGGGTGGGGTGCACCACCTCCAGCCCCTCTCCTCACTACCCTGGCCGAAGCCAGAAGGACAAGACAAGGGATGAGTTATTTTGATGGTGGGTGGGCTGTAAGGCAGCAGGTGGCCTGTGCGGCAGCACGTGGGGCTTACCCGGGTTGCAGTCTGTGAGGAGGGAGCAGATGGAGAGGAGAACTTTAGAAATGGTTAATGCTGGACTCCAGTTGTCTTTCAAAATGTCCAGGCAGATGACGCCTTGGCTGTTAATGTTACAGTGGTAGATCCTCGTCCGGAACGTTACCTGCAAGAAACGGCTATTAGACGGAGTGCTAGCATGACCTGCTACCACGCGTGACGTGGCAATAAGCGACATCGGCTGTGATTCTGATTTGACAGCCAGCAAAAACTGAAGGGGAGAAGGAAAAGCAACCGAAAAACCCAACAACGGCGCCCGACCGCCGAGCACGGGCCTTGCCCCCCGGGCCGGGCCGGGTCCCCGTGCCGCCGGCGCCCTCTGGCGGCCCTCGGCGAGATCACAGCCGGGGTCGGGACGGCTGCACCGAGGGCCCAGGCCTAGCCCGACCCTCCCGGGGAGGGCATCGGCCCTGCTCTTCCCTTCCCTGTCCTTCTCTTCCCTTCCCGAGTGGCACCTGCTGCCACTGCTCCCGTCACAGCTTTCCCTGCCGAGTTCTGGATTTCAGTCTCCTTCCCTCTAAGTGACTTACCGGGGCCCTCAGGACAAATGAGGGCCGTCTCGGCATGTCTAAGCAAAGACTCAGACATGGTAACACACCTACAATGCCCATGCAAAACAACGACCACGATCCCTACCTTGTGTGCTTTTGGCCACTGGGAAACCCAGCTTTTATTTTCCTCTTTAGTTATTATTAGCTTTTATCTTTCTGCTCACAGCAGCGGAGGGCCCCGGTGCTTTAACACCATACACCACCGTATTCCTCCCCGTGGGCTCCCAAACGCTTGTAAAAACCTTCAGTTACGGCAGGGTGCTGTGGAGCCGTGGCTCCTGTCACTTCTCAGAGCTCGCTGTTCAGACACGTCATTTGGGTTTTATTATTTTCAAATATGGGAGACGTGAATGAACCGGGCAACGTGCCACAGAAGTTACCGAAAGGGAAACAAAAGCACCGCACGGCATTTCAGGAGAACACAATGCGACCTGCAGAAAGGCCTCATTCTGACTCGCTTGATGAACACCGACAACAAATTTGGTGGCACTTGCATGAATTAGGATTATCTGCCTGAATAAAGGTTGTCGGGTTCATGCCCTAAATCCTCAGAATTTGTCAGCTATCCACACCCACAAATTTTACTGTCTGTTTATAGGTCACAAGGGTATTTGCGAAACACATTTGGTAAGTGTGTGGTACAACAAGAACACCACACTGGTACTTTCCCTGGAGATTAGACCGGCCCACACATAAAAGTTGCCAGTCAACCCTCTTTTTTTTTTTTTTCCTACAGTCTTTCTGATGCAAAAATTTGGCTCGTGACCCTCCCTCTCCCAGGCTCTGGGAGCGGGTGTGGGCTGGGGTTGCACAGCTACAACACTCCAGTGCCCCTCATTTCGTCCTGAATCTGTGCGCTGTTTGCAGGCACGCTCCCGACGTACGGAGCGCTCCAGCTATTTTTGGTCTCAGACTCGCAACTGCAGTTACTTGTCACACAGGAGACACCCACACTGCACACTTCAGGAGACTTTCTGCTTTGTTCCTTGCAAGTTGCTTGGATTTTAGATTAAAACAGGGAAGAAAGAAAGCAAAAAAAAAAAAAAAGGAACTATGCATACACACAACAACTCCCAAATCCCCATACTTTTGCACATTATGGGTGGGAATAGCAAAACATCTGTAAGAGAGCAGAGAGATGTTTGCCTCCCACACCTTCTGCAACAAGCTGCAGCTCCAAACCCAAGAAGCCCTGCTGCTGTCTATACAGGGAACCTCAGAGGTACAGCGGGTAAGATGCCAAAGCAATGTTTGTTTCTGAGATCACCTAATCCTTGTTGGAAAGACAGCAATGACTCCCTACAGTTGTGTGGAAGTCAATACACATTAGCTCAAACAGAGGGCAGACGTGACTCTGTGACACCTGCCCTTTACTTCAAGGCAAAACTGAAGTTTGTGGCATCTGCAGTTGCTGGCAACGGCTCTGCCTTTAGTTCCCATCTCTCAGCCCAGCCCACTGCTTGCTCGCTATTCCTCTGTTTGATCTGCAGCTTTGGTCCCCTTCCAAGAAGGCTTCAAAATGTAGGTGAGGTAATAATTTTAACAGATTAAACACTTCCAGAACGGGAAGCATGGAGTATTTCCAAGTTGATACAATAAGGACCAAATTAACAGGGAGGTCAAGCGTTCTAATTCGTAAAGGCAGAAAGTTGTTAATCCTGGTTCTGAGCACAAAAGCCAAATATTCAATATTGCAGAAACCAATCTCTTTAGACAGTCTCTCAGTCCACTTAACTAAAAGCTGATAAAAAAAAGCACAAATCATATTTGCCTCTAGGAATTAGACTTACTTTTAAAATTTATTTTATTAGTAGTTGGGAAGGAGGGGAAAGAGAGAAAGAAAGAAAACTCCCACATATTTGCAGAACAGCCTGATTCCTAAAGGAACCATAAGATACAATTCTTAAGGATTATACTCATGGCACCAAAATTGGTTTTCTCCAGATCTCTCCTCTGAGCTGTGCCTAACCAAAGCACTGTGGGAAAAATCGAAATTTGTTTTCACTTAAGCAGCAAGTCAGAACTGGGATGGTGTTAGACAGATGTAGTCCAGCTGTTTGCCATTTGCAATTTTTGCTGATGGTACAAAAGCCAGCCATGCAGGGAACCCAAATGAAGCCAGAAGAGGGGGAGGAATTGCAGGCCCGCTTAAAAATGAAACAAAATAATGCTTAAAGTAAATGTTAATTACACCTTAAAGAGGAAAAAAGAAAAAAAAAAACCCACTACCACAAACAATAACAGAAAAACCTCATGTAACTAGCAGATTCAGATCAAAACTGGGAGAAACTGAGTTAGTTAGAAGGTAATGTAATGTATTCAGGGTCAAGAGAGCAGCATGTGGAAGAGCACAAAAACACAGAGTAACGGAACAATCTTTTGGAAATGTCCCACCTGAGATTACATTAATGCAGTAACTACAGAATTAAGCTCGGTACTTGAAAAGACAAAGAAGCCAATCTCAACCTTACCCTTAAGTGATAGCAGAGGTTAATTTACACAAGCGGTAAAATGGGGGTGGGGGAAGGAAGTGGTTAGAGGTTATTAATACAAATGATCAAAGCGCACACCAGGTCAACACAAGCTACTGTTTTCAACTCAATAAATAAAATCTAACCAAACTATAATGCAACTCCTGGGAAAACATGCATTATAATAGTACACAAGAATAGCAGTCAGCTTGAGGACTAGATACTGAACTCTTAAATTCTAATTATTTTTGTTCATTGGATTCTCCTGAAGTCAGGCCCACCCAGCATGTGCCCAAATCAATTGCTATCTGAAACATAAAGGCAAAACCAGAATACCACATAAGATGCAAAAACATAAAAGCAGAGAAGAGATTAACGCTAACATCTTCAAAGTGTTGTACGGAATGCTTAATAAATGTAAACGAACTCCATTATACATTGTTAGGACAAGGGAGAGAATATTCATCCCTGTCTCAGGATTTCTCCCACTGAAGTTCCTTCTGCTGTGCAATGCATTTCCAAGTCAAATTTTAAGACCTTTAATTTCTCCAGCCTCAAGTACAGTAGTGCAGTTCTCTCTATCCTTCCCAGAATATGTCTGTATCACTTCTGGCACGGGCCCTCTGGCTTTCCTGTGGCAACATCCTTCCCCAGAAGTTTGCTCCAACAGATTCTCTAGCATACTGAATCAAACCCTCAGTTGGAGCTGCAGTCAGTCCTTGAAGGCTGCACCTGTATATCCTTCAACACACATCTCTAGGATGCTTGTCAAGCACGTGACGTTTGTCAATACTGGCTATGCCTCAACACATTCTCTTACTCCAATTCCTATGGGATTGACAGCCTGCCAGGATGACCAGTTTCTTCTTACTTTATTTAAAAAGGTAAATCCTTTGCTGAGACTTGAATTTCAAATTATGAAATGCATTTTGTTATGGGCTGCCCACAGAAGGGACTTGTAAGAATTAGAGAGCACTCAATGAGGCAGTAGAGGTTTTCTTCCACCTCTCTTTCAAGGCTTACCGGGGAAGGAAGACTCAAAGTGAACTAGTCCTTTCACTCTAGACAGCTTAGTCTTTTCGAAGGTCAAGGCTTTTGAAATAGCCTTTGACAATTCTACTACTCTACTAGTGTTCTGTCATCAAAATGATATACCGCGTTTCGTTTCAACTATTTCTTCACCTCTTGTCCTAAAGACAAAAATATAGGAAGCCTGTGGTAATCACCTTAGTCCCACCACTTCCAAATGACCCACAAGCAGTATTTATCAATTACAGCAATCAGCTGGGCAATGTGAAATCAACAAATTAGTAGGAAGGAAGCAGGAGCAATACGATGATTATATTTTCCACATTATCATTAACACCCATGCTAGTGTTAAATAACACAGGAGATGCCTTAAGAATCCATGTTTCTCAGTAAAGAAAAGATTTTTCCTTTAAACTTGAAATACTCAAGTAGCACGAGTACATTCTTAGACTACTGCTATGCTTTCTGCTACATCACATCTCAAAGCGATGTGTATTTTATTTGCATACATGTATGTGGTTTGTAAACCAGTTTGGACCCTGATAGATGAAAGACTCTATTTAAATGCAACTCTGCTACAATATAATGAATCTCCATTAAACTAGTCTTTTAAGGCCTCAGTAAGCAATGCCTGTTCTTGTTATTGTTTTTTGTTTTGTTTTGATCCTACCCTTTTTTCAACTGGGTGGGTGTTTAGATCCAAAAATAAAGGCAAAGAGATCCCTGTCAGAGGCCCAGAACAGAAAGCAGGGCTGAGCTGGGATGACAAAACTGTAACTTTGGTTTTGTGTCAGGGAACTTCACACTTAGGGCTGTCTCAATACCATTGGTAGTTACTGTAAGGTCTGTTAAAGCATCAGGCTTCTGACTTGTAGTGCAGGAAGCAATGATATTGCGAACCGTACATGGGGAGGTAAAAGCTCCCTCTTCAAATGCTTACTGGGCTCATTACACGAGATATTGCACATAGTTGGCTGGACTAAATTATCTAATGCAAACTAATTAAAACTAAAATAGTAAAAAACTATTCTGAACTGAGTTCAACTTTAACACAAGACACAAGAGAAGTACCTGTGCTGTCAGAGAGTCCAAAGAATGATGGACAGGCGTCCAGAAGAAAAATTACTAGTGATGTCCCAAGGTAGACCATGCTGTTTGTGAATCAGAGCCTTAACTTAGGGGTGGGATTTAAGGTCCTGTTGATACTACTAGAAACCCTGTAGTTATGCCATCAAGAACAGACAAACATTTTGTTCCCCTCATTTGGGAAGCTTGTATTAATTTGGCTGCTATGACCAAGCAGCACGGTCTCCACTGAGATGGACTGATGGCCTGAAGTATGGCCGCAAGTCCCTTCTACTGCACAATAGACTGAAGTCTTTGAAGATGGGGCAGTCATTGGTGTTTGCCTTATCGCTGCAACTACTTTTAAGTAGAAAGTTAAACATGCACATAAATGCTTTCAGATACGAGGCAAACATGAAGTGTATACACAACTACCTCTTGTAATCCAACACTCTTCCTCTGGCCAAGTATGTGAACCACAAGATAACATTCACTTGCACTGGTATTTGCCTTGAAGCATTAGAACACAACAATGTTGGCACCTAAGAGCTTCACAAATATAACACACCTACAGAAAAAGTTTGTTACTGTACAAGTGAGCGAGCAACACAAGTACCCAACAAAATGGAAAAAGTCATATACTACTTCAGTGGCCAAAACACACAAACCCGTAATGCCTACGGTAACTGAGTGCTTTGAGAAACAAGTACTTGTATTTTTTTCCCTCTCCCCAAGTTTATTTACTTTTCAGTTCCCCAGACCTGTCCTGATGCTGATGCTAATTGCTTAGGATCCCTTATAAACAGAAACAGGGAAAAAGAAAACAAGGTCTAAAGTAGTGATCAAGTGGATTGGAAAAGCCATTAACATTAGCTAACAGAAACCAGTGTAATATCTGAAGTGAGCTTAAGTTCGGTCTTAAAGAAGACTGGCTTTCAAATGGGCTGCATTCCATTAACACTGCCTGTTACTGGACAGTTTGTTGAGCGTTCATAACATAAGATGTCAATTACAGGTCTCTTACCTTTGGAGGCTTGAAAGGATATTCTGGTGTAAAGGTGATATCAAGGAAGAAAACCCCTCCCTCGTAGACGGAGCCTGGAGGTCCTAGAATGGTTGATCTCCATTCATAGATGTTATCACCTTTGGGGCCAGCGCTAAGAAATAAAACAAAAAACCAAAACAAAACCACAAATGTTTTAAGAATATTACCACAGTTAAAATAAATTTGACCTCTTGCACTCACAAAGTATGATATGGAAAATGTTTTCAATGCCACACTTCATACACCACCTGGAGTAAAGATAGAGATTAAAAGTAGATTGAATGCTTCCAGAACCTCAGAAATCTTATCTGGTCTATCAGTGTTTCAGACTTCTTAGCAAAGCTCAGAAATTAGAGGTGGGGTTTTTCAGCTTCACTCACTTGACATTTATAAACCAGCACTGCCCAGAACTCCCCCTAAAGAAGCTACACAGTCTCAAAGCAACAGAAAACCTAAGTTTCAAAGAACAAATTCCCACTGTATTTCAGAAATGACTGCTCCAGCTCAGCCTTGATATAACTGCACCACATCAAAGACCATACTAAATAAATCAAGGACTTACGTTGATTCTATTAAACATGTGTGTTCTTCAAGATTAAAATATCTTCCTGTATTATTCCTAAACCATGGCTCATTGTATAATTATTGAAGCCAAATATATGATGATACTCTTACATGTCAGAATTTTCTACACTTGCATCATTTTGCTACACTGACTTCTAAAATGAAACCACATGAACTCGTCCCATCAACATTGCATTACATCCCCCTTTTGTGAGGGGGAATTAAAATCACTACATCAAATTAAAACACTGCTTTCTCAAATCAGTTTTGTCTAATTCTAGATTCTCCCTAACCTATCAGCAACTCACAAAGAGCAGTACAAAAGGTGCTGCAGAACACAAACGCCTGCTTGCTGAAAAATTAGTTTTACTGAAATCCTCAGACACCTGTATTCTGTAGTGTGCCATATGTCACTGAGTATTTCTAAGTACAGCTCAACCTATAAAGCCATCAATGGTTTAGGACTCCATTGCTACCTCTTTCTTTCTGTGCTGCTGTGGTAGTATTTTATGTTAGATGCTAGAGCTGAAAACTCCCTTTGCATAAAGGGAGGTGCTGACACAGCTTTTTCTGTTGCAGATGCACTATGACTTCAGAAATCTCTCCTCTCCTTTTTCTGTAAGGGCACGGATTTTACATCCCTAGTACAACAAAATCAGCCTTGCTTTTCTCTCCATGTTCTTTTAACAAGGCTAATAAAAGGCAGAATGATTAAAAAAAAAGAAAAAAGCTCTTTTCATATTATAACAATCATGGAGCAACACTGCTTAAGAGGGAAGGCAATCGAATAAACTGAATATATACACGATGATATGCATTTGATTAATGTGAAAGGAACCAGAGTAATTGCTAGGTGCTAGTAACAGTGGTACAAATAGACATATGATTACAAAAACAAATTTTCAACATAACAACAGGGATCAGAGATATGCTTTTTTTCTTGCTTTTTGCAGTACTGGTGAACATGTTCTTGTCAGATCAGAGGAGAGAAAGGAAGTTAGTTCTATTATCAAACCTCTCTAAAATTTTATTTCCAGATTAAACAGATAAAAATTCACAGCACTTTGATGCCAATTGGTTCAACAATAATGAAACTATGACTAAAAGCGTGCTTCCAGTAGAGGGAAAGCACGTAAGAATGCAATAAAGGTAGACAGGATCTCTGCAAAGTGATGTGCCATCCAATGGGGAAAGATTTCTCTCACTGGAGCACAAAACCTCGCGCAGCTCAAGACCCGTACTAAATTAAAGTAAAAGCCATTCCATCCTGAATGCTCCTGGCATCCTGCTCCACCTTAATGACTTGTCCCCGTCCTGTGCAGGTCTATATATTTGGGCACTCAGTGCTCTCCAGCTACCACTTGTGCAATAGGCTGGAATAGCACCACGTTTCGACAGGAAGCTCTGCCTCTTGAAAGACACCAGCTTAACTGTGAAAACTTACTGAAAAGGACTCCCTTGGGCACCCTTAGCCTCCACTCTGAGGATTCACCTCTTTATGTATGTATTAGCAACCTGCTGACATGCAGTCATTGCTCCAAGTTGCACCAGCGATCATCCTCCCCTCCCTCCCTAAAGATGGAGCTACTGAACCGAGCAGGTACTTGAGCTTTGTTAGCACCAATTTGCTGTTGGAATTTATATCACAAAAGCTGCCAACTGGGAGCACTTCAGCATTCAAGAAATGTGATGTGTGATTAGCACTGAATACAGCCCTCTGAACCAATAAGAAATATTTCAACAGTTTTGTGTTTTATTCCCAGCTTCAACCCAAAGGACTGTCAATAAAAGGAATCCCACAGATGTAAAATATATATATATATATATTATTATTTGTAATAGTCTTAGAAATCTCTTCTATCCTATTAGGTTTCCAATTAGAGCTATCACTGCATGCAAGTAATATACTGCTAGACCTCCCTATTAAAAGAGTGCAACATCTTTGTAAGACATCAGTAGGCTTTAACAGTGATGTACTAAGCTTACCTTTTAGCTTTTCATAATTCAATTAACACAGTGAAATAGCTGTAGATGTCCAATTTTTCCTTTAACATTGATTTCTTATAAAGGAAAGACTGAAAGAGGGAGATGCAAGTCAGCTTCTGAGTGCGCTACTGCTTGCGTTTAAATTGGGATTAGGTAATATCAAGCAGCTCAAGACGACCTAGTCTTAATAGAAATGTGACGATACTGGACTATAGCCTAAGTGCAGTGACATTAACTTTTTGTGGAGATATAAAAACTGTCAAAGGTTAAAGATTACATTCTTTGTTTAAAATCCTTGCAATTATCTGCTTCAAAAAGAAATCCATTGATGCAGAGATAGAGCGCTCGCAGGCACAGCTGCCACGTTCCCTGATGTGTGTTACCGCTGCTCAAATTAAGTGTCTAGATCTGCTAATGCAACGTTTTGAAGCTGTCCAATGCATGACCACTGGGAAGACAATTTTAACCAATTAAATAGAAATTACTTCCACTGCAAGACGAGTATGCAAGCAACAACTCTGTGTTAAACTCAACAGCCCACCACCTCTTTACTTTCAAAGAAATAAATGAAAGGAAGTCTAGTAATGCGGACCAAATAATGGCATGCAAAAGAAAACTTGAAAAAAAGATAATGCCACCAAGCCATCATTATAGTATCTTGTGGCATATGTTACAGAGTGCAAGTGGACATCTCTCGTCCCCGGAAAAACAGTGATACACTCGGCGAAGTGGCACTGCATTCACCGTTCCTGATCATTCCCAAGTTGCTGCGAGCTTGTCCTCTGGCAATGTTACAACACTAATGCCCATAGGAAACCGGCCAGTGCAAAGGTAGTGTTTGGTCAAGGACTAACTTTCCAAGTCTAGAAGCAGCAGTCTAACTAAACACTGCCTATAAACGCAAGGCAGAGAGAAACTCTAGGCACACATGAGACCAAATCCAAAGTCCTGCCTGGGCAAAGTCCCAACAAACCTCGTGTCACTTTGGAAAAACCTCATCGTGCTCTGCCTCCCTTTGCTGGCAGGTGCCATGCCCTTTCTCAATGTAAAAACCAAGCAGGTAAATTAGAAATGCCCACAGCAGAGGCTAGGAAGCAGAAGATAGCTAAGAAGGCTGTATACTTGGATGCCTTGTGCTAGAGAGGGAGAACAGCAATTGTAAATGGAGGGCTCTGCCTCAGAGATCGTTTCCAAGAAGACACACGTCTACTTTTCATGTTCCGAAAAGGCTGAAGTGACAGATAGGGTAGTCTGCAAGAACAACCAGCCTCTTTTTTTTTTTGTGTTAAGTAGGCCTTATAAAAACTCCACCTCTAGCCCTCATTACAGGGTATTTTGTGCACACAAACTCTTCCCTCTGCTCAGGCATCCCTGGGCAACCACCCCAAGTATGCCTATGGCACGGAGGGAAAGCAGGATTTTCTGGTGCTCACCACATATTGCTAATGTACGAAAATCTCCGGGAACACACCGCTGACATTCTCCTGGAAAGTCCCAGGAAGAAGTGACTCAGAAAGAGCCTGCTGTTTACATCAATTTTTGGAAACTACCTAGTCCTTTCTAGGAGCTGACCAAACGATAACATAACCTTTTCCTCTAGCAAAAATGCACTCCAGTGAGTACTCCAGTTCCTCTTCTTTGAAACACAGCACGCAATAGCAGATCACTGCAGTGAAAGATGAATCAAAATCAGGCAATGCTACGGACACTAGGCTAATACCCCAATATATCAAAGAAGGGTATATTCCTTTTCTAAGGAAACTAATTTAACCAAGTAGTTTTAAATGCCAGAGATGGCCTTTCATCAGGATGATGAGAAGTACAATTTCATGGTATGCTGAAGTAAATAACAGCTAATGAAAAACTACAGGTTTCAGTTAAAACCACAAGCAACAAACCCATGAACTCATGCTCCAGCTACTCTGTATCCCTAGATTCTATTTTTGAGGTTATTTTGCCCTGAACAGGAAGAGTCTGATGCAAGTAGCTAAGCTGTTCTGAAGTTGCACACTTGTGGAAAATAAATATAATTTCCAAAAACCCTGTCAGCATGACCTTTTCCAATGGACTTAGCTCAAATGAGAAAACAAAAAATATGCTAACAGCACATAGGGCTTCCAACATGGCAGAGAACGTAGTGATCCCCAACATAAAGCTGCTCCAGTACTAACCAAAAGCAACATTTTATTTGGTTTTGGCTGTTTTATTTGGTAGCTAAGCAGCAGTGAATGATTGAACGTGGAAGTGCATCTCAATGGTCACATGTTCATCACCTTACTGGACAGCTTTAGGAAATATTTAGTTGACTGTTGGAAGGTCTTTTTCTTTTTTCCCTTCTTCTTGAATATGCAAGCCCAAAACGTGTTAGAAATCTTGTCTGGGTAGCTTATGGGAGGAAGCACGACATTCTTACACAAAGTTCTGGTGCTCCTTGATTTTCCCTCCTAATCCAGCACATTTCTACCCTCACTGGAAAATTGCCCTTCCTGGAAGTCCACCACAAGGGTCCATGCTGGGATTGCAAATCTACATTGTTAGGCAGAAACCAGAGCAGGGATTGCAGAAGCCTTGGATCTGCAGGGGAGGCAGACACAGGGTCCCAGAAGGAAGCAGGGCAGCTAGTCTCGTGTAGCCAATGCAAAACATACACTTACAAAATCCCTCATTCAAAGAAATTTTGCTCTATGGATGCTTAACCAATCTGTGTTGAAATTGGGAATGCCAAAGAACAACATTAAAAGCAAACAAGTAAACAGCTAATCCTTCAGCCAAAACAGTACTACAAAAACTTTGCATTAATGCAGACACGTAACTTTGGTAATAAATTGTCACTTCTTACACGTGCTTTATCTACTAAAATGTATTATCATTATTATTTTTATTACTATAGCATGGAGACACTCCATTCACAGAAAGGACCCCACTATTCTAAGCATGCTACAATGCAAAATCCAAAGACACTTGTATGCAACTTATGGAGGTTTTTCATTATAAAGTCAACATTAAAACATCACAAAGTTATTAGGAAGAAATCTGACTAAAGAAGACAGAAGTAGTTAAAAGGGTACCCTGGGCCATCCATTTAATTGCCTTTTTTTGGCAATAATTGTCATATTTCAAACTGAGATACAATTCTTCTACCTCCATTTTTAGTCAAAGAAATGAAACAAAAGGGAGAGGAAAAAATATCACAACAAAACTCCTCCTGGGCAACCATGGATAATGAATGGTAACATACCAAATTACCACGTGACTGCGTGAATCACAGTGATATTTTTGCCCACTGTTATTGCACACAGCCAAGCTGCTCCTCTCTATTAAGATCAGCAGAAAATGATGGATTGACCATAGGTGAGATGCCTACGAGCTCAATGAGAGACATGGAGAAAAAGGAGTTAGGGGGAAAAAAGTTGTGGCTGGTTGCAATTAAAACACAAGAAGGCAGTGAATGAAGGAAAGGAGAGGTAAATGAGCAAAGGTGGAGCATTCTACAGCAACACCGATCCAACCTATAAAACTGTGATAACAAAACTTAATTCTCCTTCTAAGGCATGTTCAAGGGCATGTTTTTCAAGTACCAAGCAGTAAATAATATTATTTTTGTTGTATTTCATTGAAGTTACTGTATTCCCTGTCTTGAATTTAAAATGGCAGTCACAATATTATTGCACAAAAGTAAGTGCCTTACAAATCCCAGCACATTTCCAACAGAAAAGAGCACGCACAACGTTTCTGTTTTAGCATCTGGGAAAGCTTTTCCCTTAAGTATCAGGCTAATGTAAAGCTGGGGAGGGGGGTTGAAAAATTGCACATAATTTGCACAAAGCTTAAATTGGAGGATAAACTGTGCAGCGAATTACACTCTTATGAGGTTAAAAACGGAGCTAAATAACTAAATAGCTCCGATAACGGAGCTGATAAGGTGTTAGGCAGGGATCTATGAGACTTCAAGGAAAACTGTTTCAAGGGGATTTCTTTGGATAAAAAAAAGAGTAGGTTTTCCTGTTTATATTAAACACAAAACAAAAACAAACTTGGCAACAAGATCACACAACAACCAAGACAGACTGATCCCTGCCAAGATCTCCCTCTTTTCGATTACAGCAGGAAGAGAAATGCCCAGGAATACTTGCAGCCTTAGGACCTTCAACTGAAATGTTTCAGTCTCTGCAAAATATTACTGCTAAAAAGTTACTAAACTACTTCATGAAAATAACTGAATAATTGAATAATTTTTCTGCAAAGTTTGTTTTTTAAACCAGGCTTCAAAGATTTAAAATAAAATCGCAGTTAACAGGGAGGTCAGGAGGAGACTTACGATATTCTCAGGAGTGTGCTGCAGCTCTATTTAGTTTAACAATAATCACTTCAATTTAGAAGCAAGTCCTCATAAAAATGTTCAAGCGAAATTAATCCATTTAGCATTGGTTCCAAAACTGAAAATAAATCCAGCCTGCTCAATTCTCAAGAGCTTCCTTTTTCCTTCGCACTGGCCTCTTCCTAGCTTCTCTGTCTCAAAGCACTGGAAGTTTGTCCCACTACACATGGGAACATTTTCAGAGTGTCCAACATGACTACAGAGAGGCTGACTGCTTTTGTAAGTCTGCAGCATTACTGTGTACAGTACGCAAATAGGGAAAATACCAAACTGCTAAAAGTCAATGAGATAATTTTCACTGAATGCAAAGCTGTTTTCTCCTCATAGGTATACACTGGCACCTTGACCAAAAAAAGAAAAACAAAACTAAAATGTACTGGCTTGTATTTGACCTTGTATCTCCCATTAGATAAAGCCCTGCACAAGAAAAAATAAAACAAATTGGGAAAGAGTAGAAGAGAATCTGACTCGCCTAACAATTAGCAAAAGCTTATTTAAAATGACAAGAAGATGTGATGGTAGAAACTGTGCTCTGCCAACTTAACCTTGTGTTATTTTTACAACAGTTTCCTTCCTGCCATTTGTCAACTAGTCTATTAGCTGCCAACATGGGGACAGAAATTCCTCCATATCATCAGACCTCATTTCCAAATTTAGTGTTTATGGAACAGATGCGTAATTTACAATTGGGAAGCAAAAGTAGGCAGTTTCAGAAATGCAGCATTTTTGCAAGTACACCATCTACTTGGGGCCTCCTCACATTCCAACAAGTTTTTGGTAGTTGATATAGAAATATAACTAGCAAACCTATTTGGTAAAGCAAACATACTCTTAAAGTGGTTGCCCAGCATCAAACTGACAGTTCTGTATTTAAAAACAATAAAAGAGAATCATCATTATTAATAAATACCAAGGTTCTTGTGTCACTAAACTCAAATCTGGTGTACCCCTCAAGCGACGAAACAAAAGCTCTGCTTCCTCCTGGTACTTATTGGGATTTAGCAGGTTCTTACAGAAATGGAGAAGAAACCACTCTTTCTGAAAACAAGAACAGTTCAAGCGTGCGTGCACGTCCCCATCACCTCCCTCCAGAAGCAGCCTGAACTGTGCCAGGTTAAGATGATCACAGGACTCTCCCCTAAATGTCATGCTTTATCTGCTACAGAAGTGGAAACTCACCACAATCAACCTGCCGTGCCAGAATTGAGTTGGAACCTAAACCCGTGTCTCTGTCCTCCACGTCCATCTCCTGACCTATCTGTATCAGTGTGGGAACAGATTAAATAAAACAAAAAACAAACAAACACAAAACTGCACAGCATAAATATTTAGGCATCCTGTAGTACACCAATTGAAAAACTGCGAAGTTAATGACTTTGTTTGGACCAACACAATCTGGAGGCTTTGCTCTCTTAAGAAGTTACTTGTCTTTTAAAGAAAAAAAAGGATTCCACCTATTTCCTAGGTTTGCCTAGCCAGCATTGAGATAACATAGTAGACTGGTTACCGTGGAGTTTATCATCATCAGTTTGCACAACAGATTTCATTATAACTCGTAATTCTGTAGATCAAGAAACACATGCTAAATAGCTTAGATTGAGAGGGCAACGGCAGCTACAAACCAGCTTGGAAAAACTGGCCCCAGAAAGTTAAAGATGATGTGCAACGCTTGGCAAGAAGCCCCTGCTATGCTGAAAATTGAAAGCAGACAAGAGACTCTAACTTCCTCAAGCTAATAAGGACACGGTTCCTGTGGCTTCACCCAACTGTCTCCTCGAGCTAGCTTTCATATTTCCATGGAGAGGAAACGAGTTATTTGAAAGAGGCCAAACAATGCGTTGTCAGACTAGAGATACACTACCATCTCTCCTGTACCAGAATACAGCAATTCTGTTGAAACCTTCACTTAGAACAGAGAATGCAGTACTTTGAGATTGCTAGTTTATATGCAATTTTTAATTATCAAGAGAATGTTGGCTAAGGAGGAAAAAAAAAGTCTACCCATGTACCACATGCTCCAAAACTGATCTGTCTGTCCTACCCCTATGCCAAGCAACTTGCCCAAAAAACACGCTACAAATTAAAACAAATCTATCAACAGCAACACAATCTCTTCTCCATTAGATGAGGGGTAGGTAGAGTCAACGTTACTTAACTCGAGAACCAGGTCATCGCGTGATCTTGGCTTCACATCAGTATATTGCTTCCAATCGACATACCAATGCTGATACTGATAACATTATGGTGCTAACTGAAGTATGTTTTGAAGGATGCATTTTAGTGATACATGAAACCCAGGAAGAAAAATCTCATCTGGATGTCTTGCCCTTCTCCTTTATCTACACAAAACTCCTTACATTCACTTCAGTTCGTGTCATTCACCGAACAAATAGAGATCACTGCATTTGGATTAGCCTACTTCACTGCAGATGGCAACAGCGAAATTGAATCAACCACCCAATACAATAGAAAAAAATAAGAAAAATATTTGCTTACTCTTTCTCAAAGCCACAACAAAATACTATCAATTACACTGCACTACCCAAACCATTTATTTGATTTTTACAGCTGTAAACTACTAACAAAGTTGCTTAGCAGAAGTCATGACAGCTTTGCCTTCGAGTTTAAATTAACATGCACAGACTAGAAATTGAGAGATCCGAGACGCGAGTTTACTATTTTTTAAGTAAAACAGGTCTACCTACACTTTAATATAGCACAGCTGCCAGTCAATTACAGAGCAGCCACCAAAAATTGTTTATATGTCACTGCAGGTTGGTCTCGTTAACAGTTCCAAACACACACCAGGTCACAGCAGCTAATCAGCATTTATTGTAGCAGTAACATGTGTAAATATTATTTTGAAGCTGCCTTTGAGGGCGAAAGCCTGAAATAAAAGGTATATTTCAAGGGATTTAAAAACAAAACCAGGCTTTTGATTTTTTTTGGATAGGATTTTCACATGCATAAAGACAGCCTGAATAGGCATTTGTGATGGCCTTCCGAAGTTTTATTTATTTTGTTGTTTTCCAAGTATTAGGAATATTAAGCTTAATCTACATTGGGTGCCACATGAGGACGAAACAGTGCTTTTAAATAGTGAATACAGTGTTGGGGCCAACTTTCAGGCCTTAACTTGCAGAGGCAGCTCAAGTCCTCCACCTCTTTCCCCAGAACCCTGCTTGGCGTTAAGTTAAGTAACTTGCCTCCAGCACAAAAACGCCAGCCGTGACAAACTCTCATGTTGGGCTATTGACCCTCACAAGGCCTTCACTTCATCACATTTTTGACTGGAACTGTCTCATGAATGTAAGGAAACACGGAAGGCAATGAAGTGCCAAGCAATAAGAGCTTCCACTTACTTACATTACACCACTTACACCTTCTGTAAAAGCACGCCACGTACACGCCCACCAAAGCCAGCACAGGTATCTGCAACTCCCCAGCTTCCACCAAAGACAGGAGCCCTGGCAGCACCCTCAGAAGCTGGAACAGCCCCTGGGACAGCAGGGCGATGTGCTGGCAGAGGCGCCCAGCAGGCAGGCAATAGGGACGGGACGTGCCAGGCAGCACTAGAGGCTCCGGGGTTCTCCTCCTCGCCGCTGCTGGGCCCACACGACTCGGGATCCGGCAGCTGAGAGCTCACATTCGTAGTTTAAGCTTTAACCTTTCGCTGCCATGAAAAAAGGTCACGCTAACCTTACACTGAAAACGCTGGTGTTAAATAGTGCTTCAGGAGTATGTTCTGGTGAACTTCCTAAGCAACCTAAAAAGTTCAGAGAAAGATATTAAGTGACATCGGTAAAAAAAAAAACACTTTTCTTTATTGGATAGTATTAACAATTTGTAGTAATTCTGATGTGGGATTGTTATGTGTCATACAAGTCCAAGAAGAAAAGCACCCCTCACATTCACGTAAAGCTGTTTAGAGACAGCAGTTCACGTTTTCTAACCTTTTAGCCTGACTGCTGTTACAAGTAACACCGTAAAGAAACGGTGAAAAGATCAGAAAAGAATTCTTTGTACTTGCTGAGAGTTGTGTATCAGTGTTGTTACGCTGTAGCTATTTCCACACACACCAAAGGCAAGCAAAATGCAGAGGCATGCCTACAGAACTCAGAACTGACACCGAGGTAAATGTATCATTTGCACCTAATTGAGCACTATTTGTTTTGTAAAGAAAAACTGAGTACATTACTTACAATTAGGCAAAAGTATGACACAGGCATAGTATTATACAGTAGTATGGCAAAGCACCTGGAAGAACTGACAGCCTTAATACCCATGCTTGATGTAATTTTACATGCATATCAACAGAACAGAAATAAATCTATCATTTGCTACAAATCACATTTTTTTTGTTTTGTTTTTGTTGTTTGTTTGGCTTTTAGTATGAAGGTAAGGAAATGCAGAGCAAGAACAAAGGAAAATGATTTGTTTCCAGTTGCTACAGCTTCATTCACTTTGATTTTCTCACTAAAAGGCATTTTATTCCCTTTAGTGAAATAAAGATGTTCCAACTGCAATATGTTTATGATGTACATACATTTACAGTATTTACGTTACGCTACAAAATTCCTTAGCTAGTTTAGGTAATCCCATCCAAACTTTCAAGATAAATAAGGAAGAAACATCTCTTCATTTAAGTTTCTACGTCAAGATCTCAGTTCAGAAAATCTTAATAAAGTCTTCTTAATAAAGAAGCAAGAATGGACAAATTCCAAAGGCAGCTGACACTCCCATCATTAAAATAGATCTTTAATAAACTTTTATATTGGGCTTTTAATCAAATGTAGTTAAAAGTTACGATGAGACAACTCTTTCCAATTATGGCAGACTAGCTGAAAGTAGTTCTCTTCTGAGCTTGTCTCAGAAATGTGAGACAGATCACACACACACAATCATTAGTAAATGTTAAACACCCAAATGGCAGCATCATTAAGAGAACACCAATACTAATATTAGTTTTTTTAATTCACTCTGTATAAATATATAAAACTAGGTGTCACACATGCTACTTGCAACCCATGAGTTAATTATACGACAAACATGAAAGATGATCAGGCGAAGTCAACCTTAAGATTAAATACTGGAGTAAGGCACCAAAGTATGTATGCACTGGTTGTCAGCTTTAAAACTCATTTCTTTGATATGGATATTAATTTGACAAAACCAGCACAGGAAATTACTCTTAAAGGTGCTTTTGTCACACACACACGCACCCCTCACATATGTGTCACATTATATATATATATATATATATATATCAAAATATGTTTCATAGTGCAGAAACATTTTATAACATGATTTACAAAGAAACTGTTTGTAAACAGTTTTTCCTGGTAAGCTTCTAAACAATACTAAAATAAAGCTTGGTCCTCCCATTAGTATAATAAAAGCTGCATTACTGAAAAGGTTTTGATCACAAGTCAAATGCAAATTTTGTCACAGAATGTTATTTTTCTACTAGCTTATCAAAAGGAACATAGGAATTGCCAGGCTGGATGAGGACTGAAGCCCACCTGTTCCCACAGCCCGTCTCACTGGTTTCCAGTGTCAAATGGGGCAGAGATGAGCATCCGACTTCTCCCTCCAGCTCATCTGCTTTCCCTGCCTTAGCAGCACACTCACTGGTAACGGGTCGAACCTCAAACACAAGCAGCTGTGATTCTCTTCTGAAATATTATGAACAAGCTGGGTAATTGTGTCTGGTTCCAACCTCCATAGAAAACGACGAGTCTTTTTGAAGCTTGCTAAATTCCTGGCTTCAGCAGTGCAATGCAGCATGGAACCCATGTGTCTAATTCTGTTCTGATTTTTAAATTAGATTTATCTATCTTTTAACCTCATTCCATATGCCTTTGTTCTTGTATTAGAAGATAGAGGAAAGTGAGTTTCCTATCTATTTTCTCTAGAGAATAAAAATAAGGAAAATAAATATTTGCTCTACCTTCTGAAATAATCCCTGTACCTCCACATAACTCCTCCACCTCCCTCTCTAAAAGGCACCTATTTCTCCAGTATTCCTTTTGAGATACTTCTTGTCCATCAAATTTTGTTTAATGCTGTCCAACATTACTTTGTACACATCTATATTAAGATTTTTTTCTCATTCACATGCCAGAAATACTTATTGCCCTTTTCTTTTTCCAAAATGGGAACACTTTCCACTGTAGGTGTACCCTTAACGAGCACTACGTCAGTAAAGAATAAGTTTCTTCCCTGCTTCCAAAGTAAGAAGCTTGCAGCAGAGCACATGTTGTTAAGTATCTATCCTTGTCTGCAAATACATTTGTATTGTCCCTTTCCAGAAGCCAGAGCTTTTATAGAAGTCTGGGCTAGATGAAGTCAATGGCAAAACTCCCATCAAATTCAGCAGAACAAATTCATATGCAGTGCAGGACAAAGGAATCAATTTTGGGAACGTGGAAAAGACAAGTGACTGCAAAGGGCAGATTGCTGCAGAGCACTCTGATCGCAGGTTTGCTTCATCACACTTAGCCCAGTTACGCATTATGCCATTCCTCTTCCTCACGTTTACTGTCAGCAAAGAACACTTTTGGAAGCATCTTTGCTGTTCCTGAATTCTGTAAAAAAGACATAATATTGTATTTCTTTTATGGAAGAAAAAACTCCAAGAGTTTTACCAACTGATGCTGAGCATTTTTGATACAAGCAACAAGCTTTGCTTCTGTCATTAATCCAACCATGGTTTTTAGGTAATTACAGAACAGCAGAATGTTACAAAGGAATGCATACAAGCTCTGCAAAAAGAGCTGAATGCCTCTACAGGAGACATTTTCAAGGTTCTTTCTACTTTAAAGCCAGGTGATTTATTCCAATTGCCTTTCCTAAACTCCCAAAGAGAATCTGAATATTTTGGCTAATGCCTAGGGATTTCTAGTTGTTGTTCCTACTGCTTTTCTGTACAACTACCTTTTCTTTTCTTTTCCTTGTGATATTACCAATGGAAAAGGAAAAAAAAAAAACAAAAAACAAAAAAACAACCTTCTCTATATCAAGCAGATATTCCTCCTTCCTAGCCCCAATGTGTAGGAACTGTATGGTTTAAAGCCCTGCTGAGATTTGCAGGCATAAATGTCAACTACAATAGTCAAACCTTTTAACATATTTATCACTTCACTCCTGATATTTTTCCACTTTGTGGAATTAATACCATAATTTAAAGTGCCACTTATAAAAAGCCAAGACATGGTAAAAAGCCTGCTACCATCGTTGCTTCCTTTACAAAAATAGTGATTTCACTCATCACAGCATACTTAAGTTTAATCAACTTTGTGGCTCTTGCTCTGTGTAGGTATTAATCATTCATAAGTGTTTGGATTCTGCTCTTCGTTTTATAGGTCATTTCCGTAGGCATTCCCTCGCAACCTGATCAGACATAATGCAAAGTGGTCATTTCTCGGGTGAGCGGATATGGAAAGGGACGCGGAAAAGGGATACGGAAAGGGACAAAGAAAATATCTGAAGAGATACAAGACAGGTGTGTACGTGTGTATGTGGAAGAAGGGAGGGAGAAAAATGCTTGCTTATGTACAAGCCCGGATCGGACAAAATGATTTCTGTGCAAGGTGCAGAATTCAAGTACATTTTAATCTGTAGGCAAGCAAGCCTAATCCAAAGGAACACAAGAAAAACATGCCTTTCCAATACATCTCAAGTCTAACTTGCCTGGCTTAATATTGCTCCAGAATCATCATAACTAATAAGAGTTACTTTGACTACTCATGACCGCCACATGCCTGCCCATTTCTTTTTTCAAATCCTGTTATGTTCTTTGCCTCAATAATTTCCTGTGATAGTAAGTTCCATAGTCTAATTAGAAGTATAAAATCCATACGATATCTTCCTTTTATTACTCTTGTATTTGCCACCTTTGATTTCAATAGAATATATCTCTTTGTTCTTATATTATGAGAAAAACAAAACAGTTGTTTCCAATTTAGTTTCTTCTCGACGCGAGTATTCAGTGCTGCATGAAGTTACCAGTTACATAAAGGACTGAAGTATTTCATCCTGGCTATGTTCTTCCAGACAAAGTAAACTTGGCTGTCTACTAGCAGAATCAGAGAAAGATGAACAAGTGAAGGATGTAAAGAAACTCAAACTTCATGAATTTTGAGCAAGAGGTTTATGAGAGAACAACAGAAAACAGCTACAAGCATTAGAAAAAATGGTCCCCTGGTCAATGCTAGTACACCTATATTTGAAGAATAAAATTCACAGACTTTAACCAAACGAAATATAGTGTGTGTCCTGAAGATGCCAGGAGGGAAAGGGACGATATCAAAGAAAGAGAACCTATCGTATAATGTTACCCAAACCTCTGATATCGCATATATTCAGCATGCTATTTTAAACTTCATTGTAGAAGCAGCTACAGCCAACAATTCCTGCTTACTCTGTGAGCACAAGCAAGTTTCAAATGCCATCATCAGCGTCACGGATGAACGGTTTAAAAGGGATCAATGCCAGAGTCTGTGGAGACATTTCTGGAAACTTCCTCTATATTTGCATATAACTGCTATTATCAGGGTGAAAACTGCACCAAATACAAGCATGGCTTCAACCAAAATGTCTCATAAAGCAGGGATCTCCACAGAGACACGTTCAACTTACAAAAGCAATGGAAGGAGACTTTGGAGGGATGTCACAGGGTTACAACCTGACGACATTGGTTATAATTTCAGCAGAAATCCTGCTTGATTTAGTTATTGCAGGACAGAAAAGGACAACTCAGAAAAAGCTCCAGAGCTCTCCATTACCTAGGCTATAGGACAGATCCCTAAATACAAAGGTTACCCACCCTCCAAACCAGTGCCAGCCTGCAGCACAGCTGACAGGGCATGATTCTGACTTCCTTCACCTGCCAATGACTGAGACACTGCTGCAAGCAAACGGGCACCAAGTAAATTCACAGAATGCAGGAAAATAAATTATTTGATAAGTCTGGCAGTTTCTGTAGGAAATACTACCCACCTCCCAAGCATCATTCAAGCAAGTTCTATGCATATTTGCACTATTTTGGCTGAAACTCTCTCAGGTGAGGTAGTGAAAATCACAATAGTAATTCAAAAGGACAAATACAAAACCAATATATCTTAGGCACCATGATCACAGTCCTTTTAAGTCATGCTACTTAACTGAGGACTACAAACTCTTCATTTTGAATAATCTAGTTTTATGTTTAGGGAAATAATATGCTACTTGAGGAGAAAAAAGACATTTACATCACAGTGCTTCATTTTACTGTATCCTGGGATCCTTGATCTTTCCACCAGCATCATTAATACACATAAGTTACATGTGAGAAGGCATTAGCTATACATGACCAGTTTTCAGGACTTGAAAACAAATTTCTGGAACAGAGGAACTCTTGTTGACAGTACACATCACTGGGATTATTTTAAGGGTTTACTTTGGACAATGAAACAGTTCATGAAACAAAGTGACCTTCCGCAGTTCAGAAGTTCACTTTTCCAAGTCAAAACCTTGCAAAGATTGAGGGAAAGCCATCAGCCTGCTCTGATTAGTCAAGGGCACAAGAGCTCAATTAGTTCTTACTTGCTGGAAAGTAAGGAAACCCAAGTGACTGAAATACAAAATGAGGCGTTCTAATCAAGTGTGATGACACTAAAATCGAGCTTTCTAGAAATGTCATGCATCTTCAAACAAACTTGAGTGATAAAGGTACAGTTTCTATCATACACACATAATATTTCATATATAAAATAGGGGTGTATGTCCATGTGTATGCGTACACATTTGCATGTTTATACACAAAATCTGTACGTCCCCATAGATGTACTAACTCACTTCAACATCAACTGAAGTGAACAGCATCTGCCACAGTAACAGCACAGCCAAAGTGCAAGCCCCTTAGGACTGATAAAAGAGAATTAGTCCACTTCTGCCCCTTTGCTTAGATTCACACATGCTCCTAAACAGTCTTCCGTAACAGCAGATCTAGAATTCTGTCATCACTTTAGCAAGTTATTTTTGCTACAAAATAATGCAGCACTGATCATTTGGAAGGGGTGTTTTGCAAAACAAAAATAAGCTAAAAGGTACTTCACTTATTTCAAAATTGAAACCTGGCACCTATAATACGTTCTCATTCTTCTTGAACAATTCACCTGCAAAACACACACTGAGGTAGAGCAAGGCACTATTTAGAGCCTTCGTTACTTGTTAAGGCTTCCTCCTGAACTGCTGGCAAAATCCAAACACACATTCCCTCTCCTAAGCATCTTTTCATCTTTACAGTTTGTTTCTGTTCCTTAAATCCAAGCAGAGCCCACCCCCAACAAGCCTGCATGCGTCCCCAGCACACACAGTATAGGAGGAAGGCAATCGAGTTCAGATATTTTTCTGAACAGTGGAAAGCAGCATCTAAGCTATGCAAGCTCCAATTAAAGCAGAAGAACACCCTAAACTAAGAAAATCTATCCATTAAAAATATCTCAGCACTTGTGACCGAGATAGATGAAGAGTTGTAAGAGAGGCTGCCCAGTGGCTGATGTGCTGTTGTTAAACACTTCTCCCATTAGGGCTAAGAATGATCAAGAGACTCATCATCTCCACAAGTACTCTTACTGTAAACAGCTAATGTTGAAAGTCAGACCCTTAATAAATATATGCATTTAATAATTTCACTCCTGAGACATGCGGTTCTACTCCTACAACCACCAGAAGAGGTACAGAAAGAGTAAAAATAAATAAAATAAGGGAACTTAAGCCCTTGTTTTCTTCAGTACTAAGTACTAAATTGCAAAGAGAAACCTGAACACACAAAATAAATAACCTTTCATAATCCAGCGAGGGTGCTAAGGATGCACACAGGACTGATCCCCTACAGGCATGCAAGTATTAGGAAAAAAACAGACCTTCCCTCTTCTAGATCAATGTCTTACTGCACATGCGTTTATCTTTTTCCTTTGTTTGCTATATGCTCATTCACTCTACAATTATTTAAGTTCCCTAAAAATCAGAGAACCATAACAGTCAAACTAATGCACAGAGACAAAAAGCAATCCCTGCCCTCACCCTTCCCTCATAACCCAGAACAGCTTTTCTTACACTGTGGAACAGTGTAATAAATACAAGTAAGTAAGCCACATGAATTTGAGCGTGGCATTATTTTTATTATTTTTAAACAAACAGCCTATATGTTTGCTTTTCATTAGCTCCCTGTGGTGGCAAAACTATAAATGTAGAAGTCAGAGACATAAAGGGGAAAAACAGAAGTAGCCAATAGCAAAGATTTCAAATACACTTGCACAACCACATGGTTTGTTTTACGGCTGCTTTACATAACAATTAAAATGTAATATACCGTGTTTTTTGGCAGGGTGTATAGAGAGAGCATCAAATGGCAATAACAGAGTAAGCACAAATGATCTCTTTGGAACAATTAAGCAATTTTAGAAGCACCACTATGTCCAAGAGCTAATGGGCCCAAAGAGACGTAAAGGTCAAAAGTGTGAGCTTTTCTCTACTGACCAGAGATCACACACATGACCCCTTGGAAGAGAGAATCACTGCATATCATATAATCCCTAACAGAGAACAACCCTATGTAATAACAGCACATTAAACAAAAAAAGAAATCTTTCCTCCAGAAACCAAAAGCAAGGTGCACTCTTCCACCCAGCTGCCTCAGCGTAATTAAGAAATGAGGAATAATTAATTAAATAAATAATGATTACCCTCCTTGCATATAACCAGCTGAGAAAAAGAAAATCACTGGATGTACATGAAACAGTCAGGTGCTCAAGTAGTTCAGTGAAGAGTTTGACACTTTAAGAAAGAATGGGTAAATAAGACTTAAATTAAAACGCACAGCTCTTCTGGTGACCTTGAACTCTATTAACATGAACATAGAGACACACAAAAGCACTTGTTTCTGGACACAGTTCATTTGCTAGCTTCAGCAAGGGCTGAAATTTAGCCCTTGACCTAGGGTGTCAGTAGGATATGACACATTATCTTTCGGGAAAACCAACCTAAGCAAACATCACGGTTTCACTACTATTTTAACATTCAGAAAATGAGATTCTCTCTCGGAAAATAAAGCATTTACTAAAACAGTAAACAGATGACTTCTAGATAGGGCATTTAATGTGCACATGAGTGAACGATTGACAAAACAGTGACCGAAGAACACTGCATTTGCTTGGTGTACACAACTGTGTGTACACACAGGCTCACCTACCGTACTTTCCAGATGTCCTCACAACCCCAAAGTGAAGAACCTCAAAGCATCCTTTTGACTACAACCCTTCTACGATAATAAAATACACTTTTCCAATGACCAAAGAGTACCACATAAAGAATGATAATAAATGCCAATTCTTATGCATACCTTGCACTCAAATTGTCAATTGGGATAACCCCAACTACTTTAAAAAGACAGTCCTCCTTCCCTTTGATTCATGATGTGAATATTTAAACAATTGAAAAAAATAATCTATATACACATTCAGTATTTCAGATGATCAGTGCGACTTCATTTGTAAGTAAATTAATAACACAAGAAAGGTTTTGTCAATTTTTTTTTTTTAAATTCCTCATAAACATTTTATTTCTGCCAACAGGAGAACCTTGCCTCTTTGTTTCCCCGCAGATGCGGGCTGCAGAGTTTGCCAGACGCTATGGCTCACTGCAGAAGGATCGGTGTGACCACAGGAAGGAGAACGGTCCAGAGCCTGCTCAGCTCGGCAGGGCAAGGAGGCAGGAAGGCACCAGCACAGCTCCTTACAAGCCTGTGATGGTGTGCAGAAAGAGGGGAAGTGGGGAAGCTCCACGGTGCAGAACAGGCACACCAGCTCTCTTCTGCAGAACTCGGGCCATTGGAGTGACTTGGTGCATGTTAGTTTGCAGCGAAGACAAAGCCCGGGAGACGAGCACAGAGGGAGCTGAGAATTTGTGCAAGAGACTGGCAGGTTTACTACTGGAAAGGGACCTGGCAAAATGCAGTTTCTCCCTTTTGCTCTCTGCTCCTAAGGGCCACATCTAACCCCATCCCATATTTTCAGTCGCCCCTTGTGTGCCGTAGTTTAGCCACTAACTTGAGCTCTGCCCTTCCCTATCCCATTCGTTCTAAGTCAATGAAGATCGCTGCAAATGAAGAGGCTTCACTAGCTAACACACAGTTCTCCTTCCCAGATCCAGACCCCAATCAGTGCTTCCTTATCTCTCTTTGAGCCAAGCTGTGAACCACTAACAAATCCCACCCAGCTGTTCAGCCAGCCGTGAGAAACACAGCACGTCCCCGCTTGCCCTCAGCCCTTTATTCCAGCTTCTATCTGGACCCTGCCAGTGTACTGCATCCCCACTGCAAAGCGTTACCAGGCAAAGGCTCCACCACCCAAACCTCATTTTTCAGACTTCCCTGACAAAACCCAGTACCAGTTATTAAAGATGCCCTAAACTGCCAGGTCTCTGACACTTACCACTGCAATGAAACACGTACCTGAGCAGTCTCAATGCTAAATTATTTGTCTGAACTTTACATCTACTCATAAAGAAGACTCTGCTGCGAAAAGCAGAGCAAAAAATCCTCATAAAGCAATGTACAAAGCACAGCTTGAACCATCTATGGGCTAGAAAATTTGCATTTGCTGTGGAAAAAAATTATCTACAAGACATACCTGATACATTACAAAACCTCAAATGTAACAGAGTATTTATAGTCATTAGAAGTTAAGTACACACACTGAATACTAAGTACTTGGAATTGGAATGTCTCAGTACACGTAATAGCTCTGCAATTTAACTAATATTTCCCTAACAAATAGTTACAGTCTTTCCAGTTATTGAGGTGGAAGGTGAAGTAGGAGCACAAAGACAGCAAAGAAAGGGATTAGCTGTTGGGCACTTTCATTATTTCTGCTACTATCCAGGAAAAACAAAATCAAACCAAAACAGGAAAACCAAACCAAAACACAACACTGATACATCTCAAAACCCATCATCTTGCCACAACATAGCAGTATCACAACGTAACAGCTGTGTTAACCTGGATGTGCATAAAACCAGAAAATAACCAAGTCACGTATTTGAGATAATACAATAGCTGCTGAATAAAACAACTCGCTTATTTGCCTCGATCAGATAAGGAAAGGAAAGAAAGAAAGAAAAAAAAGGCAACGTCACAACATAAGCAGAACTTAATTTGGAGGGGAAGAGGGAACAGGGAGACATCTACGAGCCCAAGGACTAGACCTATTCTATTATTAAAGAACATTTAAACGTAGCTGGAAATTTACATACCACTTTGCAAACACTGACAAAAATAAAAGAAGTCCTTTGACCTGAAAATTTTACAGTCTAAATTCAGCAAGTCTAACGCATGAAGGTTAACCCTTCACAAAAGCAAGGAGAAGTGCCTGAGTGACAGGAAACAAGGGCTCGCTTTAAAAGGCTAAGTGTAAAAAGAAGAGAGGCAGGGACCTTTCCATAAAGGGCAGAAGTTAAACATTTTATGCGGCTAAAGTTAGCAGACTGGGATGAGGGACACTGGGATGTGGGAAGGAGGGCAGGAGAACAGAAACTGAGGATTTTGTGGGTGCTCCATGTAGAAAGTAAAAAGACTATTTGGTGGTCATCTAGTTCAGTATCCTAGAGTGGTAAGAGCAGATGCTACTTAGAATATGCAATTGTGGCCCCTGCCTCCAGTGCCCTCCCCTTGTACTCCCACAGCACCCACAGCCCCTGCCCTGGGGTGCTGAAGGCGCTCCCCGGCTTCTCTCTTTACGGCCATTTACGAACCTGTTGGCCGTGAATTTGCGGAGCCCAGTTTTGAGTGTGCTGATGCTACCTGCCTCCACAACCTCCCGCGGCAACAGATTCCATAACTCCACTGTGCAGAAGGCCTGGTCACCTGTTTTGAAACAAACCCATAGCAGTTTCTGTGAATATCCCCGGTTCTAGCATTACAGGATCTAGCAAACAGCAGCTCTGACCATGCTTCTCTGCCAGTAGGTACAAAAGCAGAGTGTGCTCCTTCGGGAAATGGAGGTTCACAGGGCCTTCAACAAATACACCTGTAACTTACTAACTTTAACATTAGTCTACTTGCTTGCTACTGAGTTTCAAAGGATTTTTGAACTTTCCTACCGCTTTTTGCTTGCTTACTTGCTTTGCTCTCCCCCTTCTGCCTTCTCCCTCCATTTCTACCTCTGCCTTTATCTCCCTCTGCTCCCTTCTTGCTATCTCTCCCCTAATTTACTTCTCCCCCTCCTCACTGTTGGTTTTTTCACACCTCCCTCATGCTCTTACACATGCACAGGAGGACAATCCACGGCTCAAGAGCCACATGCAGCTCACACAGCAGTTTCAGGGGGCCTGCAAAGACGCAGCCGGGCACCTGTTACACGTGTTGCATTCTTTGAGGTATAGCAGGTTGTGCCTTCTTGATTTACAGAGCAGCGTAAGCACTGTAAGGCTGTATAAACACGTTGACTTTATTGCTCTAAGAATGTTTTACCTCCCAGGTAGGGGCCTAAGACAAGCAGCACAGCAAAAGCTATTGTGGTTTATATGCTCACCTGCTTTTAAAAGTCACTCACGCTCAAGAAGAGGCTGACCCATGGATGGCTGTCCCCGTTCATTCAAGAGGAGGACATCCACCTTTGCCACAACTGTTTCTTTCAGCATCCAGTGCAAAATTGCCTCAGCTGTCCTGATGGGCCGTCTCCCACAGGGACCTTTAAGGTCTGGCACAGTCTGGCTGTCCACAGGAACGTAATGCCCTTCTGCCTTGAGTGGTTTTACGTCCTTTTCCATTCCTCACCTACAATTCATTTATCCTCTCGGTCTCACCAATGCCTCCAACCTAATTAACCTCATACGGGGAAAGAGTGGATAGAACAAATTGGAAAAATGCTATTCTAAAGAAAGCATTAAAATTTCACTAGGGACGTAAATCCTGGGATGTAACTAAAAGACAAGCAGCTGAAGAATAAGCCGAAGGCCTGACACCAGTTACTTTCCTAGTCAGAGATCTCTTAGGTCATTCCTGTAGCTAGCACACATCTTCTTGACTGATTTCCTAGCTCACGAGCATGCTGTATGATTTGAAGTAGGAAGGAAAATGAAGACACAGCTTTAACGCAATTGAGAACTCCAGTCAGATTCATGACATTCTGAGATTTCAGTCGGCACAGCCATTTAAAGCACTGTCTTCTCCCTCTCTCCCATTGTCCCCCAAGCATAAAGACTTTTATCAGAAGCCAGAGCACTACAAAACACGACGAGATTCCCAAACTAAGAGTTACCTCATTAAAAACCAAATTAGACAATTCTTATTGATAAACAATTTACTAGGAGCTTACGGAGGACACCAGCTATAAATGCTTGAATGCACCGCCTAATGCATCTCCTTTAAAAAGGTTACCAAGACATACAGGAAATAATGTGCAAATAGGGTATTACAACAATCAGTTTGATTGATCAGAAACTTCTGACGAAATGACCTTTTGTGGTATACTACCCTATTGATATAATTGCTTTAAAACTGTGTTATTACAACTGTGCGCTTTTTAGCGATCCTTCAAAACCATCTGCAAGAGTTAAACCCTGCTTTAATTAAATATACTGCACTTTCTCCACCATTTACAGTGCACTTCTCAGGGCAGCCTATACTAGTTCAGAATGCCAAGTAATACGCTGAAACTTTCAAGAAGTTGTCCACTTTAAAATTTCAAACATATGGCATACCCCTAACTGTGATCACCTAAATTAGCACCTTCAAATTACAGTGGAGATATTCAAGCTGCACGTGAAACATTTTATACAGTTATGCTGGTAGGCTTCCATGTATAAAAATTCTGAAGCTTTGCTGTTGTTTCCTAAAAATCTGACAGGATTCTGAGGCCATACAAGAAGTATTTTCCTTCTTCTCATCAATTCATCTATTTTGAAAAGCCACCTATAACTTCAGAATTAATTTTTAATGTTTGTAGGTCTTTTCACTCCTGTGTGCAGCTCTCTGTAGGATACTAGGCACTGAAAGAAAGAAAGAACAACAACAACAAAAAAGACCCTTCTCCTGATCTCTCCTTAATAGACGCTGGAATTAGCTTCACTGGCAAGAATCTATTGCTGAGACATCCACAGCAGAAAGAGCATGAAATATTAGCAGTCTACCTGCCACAGGAAGCACCTCTGCTCCAGCCAACAGCACTTGCTACTGCCTTTACAATTCTCAGCACCAGTACAAGACTTTAGTTTCCAGCAAGGCCAGCAGCTCCAGAGGCAAAGGTAAGTGTGGTCCTCTCATCTCAAACAATCCTTTGCAAAATGCAAAGGAAGGGCAAAATATTAATGCGCTGATTTGGTTTACACTTTTGGCTCTGAAGTTGAAGCCCTTGGAAGAATCGAGCCCTCAATTCTGCGCTGATTCACAGAAACACAGAGGCAAGGAAATTTAACAGGTCTCTACACCATTAATCGTACAGCCTCTTTAATCCAATTACTTTGTATTTTCTCTTAAACAAATGAACTGCCAAAACTTGGCCTGGGCCCAGCTCTCAAAACAGCTCAACTTAATCTTACCTGATCTATATTTTCAGCTATAAAGTCGTGGAAGAAATGGGGAGGAGATGTAAAAATCAAGCACTGCATCTGCTACGAGCTACAATCTGCATGCCCCGTTCTCCTTTTTTCTCCCACCTCCCATCACAGGGAGTGCAGATGAATAAAGAAAACAACACTGCATGCTGGATGTTGCAGTTAAGCATACAGATCTGTGATATATTCTCCTGGTGATGTCAATTAGCCCCTCACACACAGAAAATATGTATTAAATGCACTGTAGTAACCATTACGCTTTCCACAAATGCCTTGGAAGACCAACTGCGTGTTGCTGAAATTTGCAAATTGGCAAGAGAAACAAGAAAACCCCTCTGAATTCCAAAGTACAGTGTTTATTTTGACAGTTTCAGTTTATTTATAGTACTTGACAATACATGTTCTCTAGTTCATCTTGTAAAATAATGAAGCTAGCATTTAGACCTCCACTGTTAAGCCTCAGAGGGAAAAATAAGCATAAACTTATTTCATTCAAATAAATGTACAGATTGGCAAGATTCTACTATAATGACTAAATTACATCATTAATTTAGCTCAAAGTACTTTCTTCGGTGGAGAAAGCACAGCCCTTAACTTCATACGTGGTGTGCAAGTCTCCACAGATGTGCAATAATCTCTTAACCTGTTCACATGAAAAGATGGATCCTTTTTGTTTGGTACGTTAAATACTTGCAGGGGGGTGCTGTACAGAGGACTGGTCTTTCACGTAGAGTTATAGCAGAGCACAGGCAGAGGCTGCACTATGCACGAGCTGCCCAGTAACCTTATTCCTGTGCCTGGTTTGGGGGCAGGCCCTCTCTGCCTCATTCCCAGAACAGCCCTCTTCCACAGCGGGGCCAAAGTTGGCGTCCTGGCAGCCTGCACCTCGGCGGCTCGGCAGAAACCACAGCGCTCTCAGCCACCAGCAGCCTGCCCCTGGTGAAACCCTCAAATGCAGAAACATCCCTTATCACTTCATCAACGCCCCAAACCAGTCAGTTCTCCCTCTGTGGATAATTTTGTCTTTATGTAAAAGACAGGAGAGATTGGAGCCCTTTGAGCGTAAATACCCCCCGCACCACGTTTCCCATTTATGTCTATGAAGTGCCATACACATATCCGGAATATTTCCTAAAACAAAACCAGACATAGCACCCACTGCTACACACACATATCCAACACAAGACCTAGACGTGCAGATCTGGAATACAACTGAAACGAAACCAAATTAGAGACTGCGCAGCCAAGACGAAATGCAGAATTTGTCAGATAAAACGTATCTGCAGCGTAATAAGTACAGTTGCACAGTGCCCTCCAAGGGCAGCAAAGCTGAAAGTCAAATAATAAAATTAAGTGGGATACAAGAGAGTGTGCACAGGAGGGATTTCGACCCTCTTTGTTCTTAGCCGTGCTACAATTTCACAGCCGCTCTCAAGATTCACCCTCCCGATATTTGGCATGCAGGAGCACAGCGCGCAGCTCGCTGGGGAATTGCCGAGCCGGGATGTGCCAAACAAAACCTACCACACAACCAGCCAGCTCCTGCCACAGGACCCAAAACATGCCTTTTTTTTTTTTATTTTATTTTTTTTTATTTTAAAGGGAGCCAATGAAACCAGGAACATCTTCAGAAACGCGAATTCCTGCGATATTAACTAATCAATCCGCGGCAAAGGAGCTGCCCCCGTGCTGCTATTGTCTGAGCACACCAGGCAGAGGACTTTGCCTGCAGGAGCTGCTACCTCTGTACGCCCGGAATTCACCACGCATCTAACCTGTGTTATTTTCCTCCTTTGCAAGACAGCCCATACGCAGCTGCGGAGGATCTCTGAATTAGTTAATGCACCGCTTCAAAAGGAAGAGTTATTTCTCCAGGGATCGTGCGCCAAACAAAGGGGGGAGGGCATGGTGAACCACTGGTAGTTTGTGTGACAAAAGGTATTTTTCAGCTGCACACAGCTCTAATTACGAAGGTCCTTCCTATCCTGTGGCTGGAAAGTTCTCACTGAAAATACTTGCGTTTCAGAGAAACAACGGGGAGAGGGGAAGAATTAAAAATAAAGAGCGATCAAATTGCTTTTTCAAGCTGAGAATTGTCATTAAAAATGATCTGCATTTTGGTTTTTTATTCATTTATTTTGCCTTTTTTTTTTTTCCAAGGAAGAAAAAGCAGAATTTGTGTCATTCTTACCCTAAGAATTTGTGTGTGTATTAAAAACTAAACAAACCTATTTTAATGAAATTATTTTGCAATTTTTAATTACAAAATGTAAGACCCCAAAGTTTATGTTAGAACCTGGCTATGCACAGGAAGGACTATTCCAAGCATGAAAATAATTTTAAAAGCCCAATATTGTAGTTTAACAGTGACGATCCATCCTTCGATAATAAGCTAAAGTTGAAAGCAAAAGCTCTTAAAGCATTACTGTAGCTGGATCCATTGACAAAGTACATTTGTAAAAAATTACAAGCACTGTAAAAACAAATGTAATCAAAACAAATGCTAGACTTTCACAGTATGTAGACGAAATATATTAATTAGAATAAGATATTACTGAGTTCAAAACAGCCTTTGAGCCACACGTTTTCTGCAGACCTCTCTCTAGCCAAGAGATCCTAATTCCACATTGCGAAGTTCTCAAAACTATGAATATTCCACATATTACAGCGCAGAGCACTGCTCCCCACCATCTATACTGAGACATATATTTATTAAGTGCTGACAGTTAACTTTCACAAGACTCTCAGGGAGATCTGGACCTTATTCTGTGAATTTACAAAGACTGGGCTGAAGGAGCCAGGAAACACAACTGTATTTTATTATTATTTAAATAATGAATCCGTGATAGCATTTCACTCTGAAGCGATGGTAAGCCTTGCAGGCAAATGTCTCCTTCAGTAAAGATTTGAAAATTATTTTTGTTTAAGTAACAGCTGGTCTTGCCTATGTGGACTTAAATGAGGCATGTGGAGACAAACTTGTTTCAGTTTGGGTAAGAAAGATTAAAAACATTAATTCTAGTTAATATCCATTTCGGTCCCTCTACACAGATGGGAAAAATAACATTAAATTACCATGCTTACACACAGTCAATACCAGACACCCAATAAAGCAGAAATTCAAAGCCCTGCTCATAACACAACCGATGCTCACAGTTCGAGCAGAACAGCTCAGCTGCAAGTTAGCCCGAAACAAAGGAGATTTACATTCATTTCTCCACTTTGCCACAGACTTCCTGTGTGACCTTGGACAAGTCACTCGGTTTTGTGAGCCCTTCTGTAAAATGGGGAAAAACATTTATTTCGTAACCTCACAGCAATTAGCAGATTTACTTTCAGGAAATGCTTTGATACGGAGGTCAAATAAATGACATAAAGAGTATAAACAGTATTTAAACTTCAATTAATTTCTGTTAAAGCTTTGGAAACCTCATCACAGCGATAGAACCAAGGCTTTGGCACAATACTCGCAAGCGTTACCTACACACAGAGATAAGGTCTGCCTACACAGCGAGGTGGAAATGCATTTTGATGCCTGCAGACAGGTGCTGGCTCAGACTTCCACGACCCAAACGACCCAACGGAAAGACACGCCGTACTGCTATCACCAATGCACACGTAAGACCAGAGGTTCAGTGTCTCTGGGTACCTTGAGTTCTAAAACAAGAGTGTAACTTTCTGATATAGCACAAAACAGGAGAAGAAATCGCCAGGTACCCTCTTGAAAGATTTAAAATGTCTCAGGTCCGAAGAGTTATTCTCCAATTCATCTGAACCACTAACCACTGTTGAATTTGAAAGCCACATTTAACTTTCATAACTTCATATCAGAAGTCAAGTCATCTTGCAGACAACAGAAAATTAAGGATCTCTAGAATGCTAATCTACTGGGAAAAAAATAAAAAAGCAGTAAGAACCATTCAGAATCAGCCAAGTGCTGCACACACACTACATCAGCTCCCTGACGGGAACAGCATTAACTCCATCAGGAACGTTCACAACAACATTACGAAGTATATTAAATAAATCTTTTTTAGAAAATACCTTCAAGTCTGAAACCTATTTTGAAACAGCACCAGGTAAGCATTTGGGGGACAGGGGCAAGCTATGGAAAACCAGAAGCAAGGAAACTACCGAGGGGAGAGGAAGTTCTGGGATAAACTTCCCCTCATATTACCCACATGTGTGTAAAACCCACACAGCTGCTCAATCACAGGGTGTTGAGTGTGTTCTTTTTTTTTTTTAAACAGTTGATCTGTGGGTTACACACATGAAAATACGGTCACTGCAAGCTACAAAAATAAAAATGAAACTCGTTTGTTTTTAAGCTATTCTGTTTGAAATATCAAATGGTTTTCATTATTCGTAATTGCATCTTATATGTGGTGTTTTATAAGAAGAAAACAGTTCTTACTAAAAATCATTTACAACCTAAAGCTTTTTCTTTCAATATGCAGAGTTGCTCTGGGATGCGTTAAATATCTTGAACTCCCATTACTGCAATAAGACTGCAAGAAGAACAGCATTTTGCAACGAGGCCAAAAATTAAAGCATGGCCAACCACAAACTGCTATCAAACACAAGGCACTGCACAGAACGCGGGGAGAATAGAAAGATGGTCTGGGCTGTAAGGCCAAATGCCCAGTTTAAAAAAAAAAAAAAAGATGACATTTCCAAAATAACACAGGATACAGTTTCAGACGCACATTTTCAAAGGTGACATCTGAGACTTTGGCACCCCTATAACTGATAGCATACAGGTAGTACCTTGTAGCATATGTAGCTCCCTCAATATTTAAGTTTTGAGGTTAGCCTTGCAGAAGAGAGTAAGATAACCAAAAGGGAAGGAACATCACCCTCTCTCCAGCGACACCTGAAAAAATGTGTAGCAGCACAAACGCAGCAGAGGGATGTGGGGCTTGAGGTCAAAGTAAAGGTGAGGATAGGAAGGAGGGAAATTGAAAGTAAGGTACAAAACTATGTATTTAATACCTCGCTCGCAGCATGCTAATAGTTCATATGAAGCGTGTGTGTGGAGGGGGGGAGCAGCAATACTGTTAGCAGGCTTCCCCAGAGCAAATTCTGGCAACCTCAGACATTGTGCAGCGACTAGATTCTCTCACTTGCTCGACGTTCTCACACTCACAAACTGACTATTTCTTTTTCCACAAGAGGTGAACTTTCCCCGTAACTGCGATAGCTGAAACTCGTCTCACTGTTGTGGCAATCGGCACCTGCCTGCCCTTTCACAAAACAGCTGCTGCAGAAGCAAACTCCCTGTGCTTGAGTGCGCAACTCGAACCTCGTTAACCGTGAGCAGAGCTCTTCTTCGCCCTCAGCACTATCTTTATTGAAGTAGGATGGCTTCCACCCCAAGATGAGCAATACCAAAACTCCTTTGGTCACACGCAGATGAAAACCTCTCCATTCATGTTTTCCTACCTATCAACATATTAAGAGACAGTAACAATCACACCAGTTACGCCAGTTTCATGCGTTATCTGTAAGAGTTGCCACCTTCACTGTCACTCGTTGGAAGGTTGGAAGGAATGCAGGATACTTACAACTACATTACGGGTGAGAATTCATCATCGCTACCTGCACTATGAACTAATTATTACTGTTACAAATATTTATAAAGACTGAAACAAGACAAACTTACTATGCACTTCAAGGCCTGCATTATCCTCAGTTGTTAATGTAATTAATAAAAAAATTCACAAACATATTCTATTTTGACAGGTAGTCTGCTAGCTCATCATTACCTGTGAATGGTGCCAACTGCAACAGGGACAAATCAGGGTTCTAATATTATTTACACAAACCTTTAGACGAAGCCTGCAATCTGAGGTATTTGTACATAACCACGACTTTTGGATAGATTCACTAAATTCAGACTGCAGTCCTGGCTCCTTGATCATCCCGGCTCACTTATCTACACAGCGAGGCAGGCTCAGTGCCTTTCTGAGCCATGCTTCTGGGTTTCTTTCCCACGAAAATCAGGATATGGTGGGAGGAGGAGGGGGAAGCATGCAGACTTCATCCTGACACAGAGTCAGGATGCAGACAGGACAGACACTTCCAACCCAACAGCTGGGAGCTCTTTTAATACTCAGGTAGTCATTAACGTCACCGAAACAATAATGTCATAGCTAGAGATTTCAGAACTCGTCAGTTATCTTCCAAACAGCACAAAAATTTTAGTATCAGCCTAGACTTCTACTGTACTCACATACGCCATCCCATCCCAGCTTGAACTAATTACGATCCTCAGGACTGGTACTGAAAGAGGCTGGCTCTTGTGCCAGTGCTGCCCTGCAGACTAACAGCAGCAGAAAGCTTCAATAAAAAGCTTCACGTGCATTTGTGGGTGACAACTCAATAGTAAAGAGGCCAACTTAAATAGTTATTTATACACAGAATTTCCTTTGATTGCTGCTATTACCAACATCAAAAGGCCTCAAACCCAGTTCAGGCACAGCACGAAGATAGGAACAGAGTTGTGCTTTGGCAACAACAGCGAACACAAACCAGACTGAAAGCAACTTTCCTCTTGAATGAACAAGCACAACCAAGGATGTTACACTACTACTGTCTCCTCCCCGAACGCTATGAGGCTCGGGCCACTGAATCAACCTGCTAGAAGCTTTAAACAAAAGGCACACGTTTCTAAAACATACTTAAAAACAAGCTGCTCCATAAAGGGCAACCGAACAACCCCGCGTGTTATTTTATCAGTTAACATGCGTGCTTCTGTAGGGCACCCACCGAGTGACAAATTCACGCTTCTCTTTCACTGTAAGTTACTGTTTAAAACACAACTCTGAGCTAAAAAGCTCATAGCATATTACTATTTTCTGCTTCCTTGCCAGGACTTTAATTTACATAAGATCAGTGCAGTCAGGCATTAGACTTATAAACCAGGAAAAAAAAAAAAACAAACACAACAAAAGGAGAGTTTTCACACTCTTCTTAATAGGCCACTTTCAGAAACATACACACACAGCAGTCTGACAGATAAAAATGCAATTGTTAGAAAACAAAACCAAAACAACCCCCAAGCAGACAGAAAACACATATCAACACACGTATAACAATCTCTGGAGGCCCCCCACCTGGAAACCATTTAATATCATCCAAGAATTCACAAAAGCACCGTCAGCTAAACAGCCATTCCTCTGCTCGATCCAGAGCCTCCAAGGACAGCTACAACAAGCACCAGCACTTTTCAGCCCCTCTCCTTCCCCCGCCCTCCCCGGGGACGGAATCGGCACCAACCTGCAGTTGGGAGGTGGATCTAAGGTGATGTCAGCCAATTCCTTCTGAATCCTGTGGCAATAAAAGCGAGAAGGAACAAAGGTAAGTCGCCGTGTGGGACAGCAGTTAACACATATGCCTTACAGACATACCGTCGCAGTACGTTTGCAACACCACGTACGGGAGAGGCGCTCGGTTATAGCCCCCCGCCAGCCCACTCCCGCCAAGCAGGACAGACACCCTGGTGCAGGGACAGGAAAGCAGGCAGGCTCCGTGTGCCGAGCCCAGGCAGGCGCGCTGCTGCACACTTGCGCGGAGATGCCAGCCACACAGGGGTGGTGGGAAGGACTCTCCCCTTTACTCTGCTAGCCAGCTTGAAAAGCGAAGGGGACCCCTCTGCAAACGTGGCGTGCCAAGCGCTAGGAGGAAACCGTAGTCTGAGAAGGAAATTTGTCTTGCTGGATTGAAAGCTACAGTCATGGCCAAATTGGCTTCCCCCTGCTCCCCACCACCCCCGAGAACAAACACCAGCCCCACATGAGCGAGTAGCTGCACCATTCCCAAGGACGCTTAAAGGAAAGCGAACATCTATTTCCAAGGCTCCTGCACATTCCTGCCACCTTCAGTTCTCCCTCTTCCTTGCCTGTAACAACCACACAACATCCCCGAGTCCCTCCCCTCAGGACTCCGGGCGCTCCCTCTCATCGCCACGTTCAGACAACACCCTGCCCTCCCTGCCCAGACTATTCCGGGCTCACACAGCAGCACGCTGCTTTTGCCACAAAATGCCCAACCAGCTATCATCCCTTTCCCCGGAGTCCCATTACTGTCACTCAAGCTTCCCCTCCAGATCTCCCCACCCTCTCTCCTCCTTTAAACTCAGCCAGCATCTTCGGCCTCTCTTCCACTTGTCATCCACGCGAACCACAACCTTTTCCTACCAGGCAGTTTACAATCAGCAGGCTTGTAAAACTATCTTCTTTTTAAAATAGTTAAGGGCACGACATGTAAACACCGCTTGCTACTATCTCTGAGCTTGCCATGGACACATGCTGAGTGGAGATCTGGAATAACCGCACTGCCTTTGCTCCACAAAGCCACAGAGAACTTAGCTGTGACGACAGGGCATTTGCATAAAACCCCAGCCACTTTTGACACCTAGAGACATAACCTCTCTGTGCTGCTTGGCAAGGCGTTTCAGTGAGCTGGTTTATTATTCTTACTGAAGTGCTCTAAGTTAGCTCGAAAACTTCCATTTGTTGGCTTAGCTCTCTGGTGCAGGACAGTGCTGAATTCAGGTGAAAGAGAGAATAAATGAGAAAGGGCAACAGCCATTTTTTTTTTCTTTTTTTAAACTGAATGGCTCCAAGAGTCTGCCCAGATGAAGAAAATTGACTGACGTAGCTGTTCTGGAGTTACTATTCTATGCAGGCATCTCTCCCCCATATAGATATTATTCTGGAATAAAAACGATTTCATTCTCAAAGGAAAAAACAACAACCAACCAAAGAAAAAACCCACTCTGTCCTGTAAGCAAAAACTATTTTAGAGTAGAATGTCCACAAGTGAACCCACGGTGGATTATTTATTTTAGTCAATGTCGAGCCATACACAGAAAATTCAGTGTAAGTGATGAACAAACAGAAAAGCAGTAATATATATGGTGGGAAAGATTTGGGGTATATTACACCACTCACGCTGGAGTGTGAGTGGTGTAATATGGCCCCAAATCTTCCTTTCATCAGGCAAACTCAAAACTCTTCACAAACATTAATTAATCCTCAAAGCAGTCCTGGAAAGAAAAAAGCCATTTTACATCCATCCCAATACACAGAGAGGGAAATTGACGTTGAAATTTAATGCTTTACCCAGGACCACATAGTTTCCAGTGGCAGAGAAGGAATGAAGGCCCTGCATACCAATCCCACATCCCTATAGCTGATGCTAATAAGGAAAAGGGAAGAGACAGCAGGAATAATTGAGGGGCAGAAAAACAGCCTGGAGGAAGAAGAGACAGGAAAATATGTGGGATAGAATGGAGGGAGAAGCAGGAAGAGAGACCAGAGAGCAGTGAAGCTGGGCACACACCACTGCACAGAGACGCTGGAAAAGTGAGACAATGGCAGCTTCATACGGGAAGGCTGTAAGTGAGGGAGATGAGGAATGGGAGCAACAAGAGATCAGCAGGGGAACAGAGCAAAATGAAATGAGGAAGGAGAGAAGATGCACTGAACTGGTGAGAGAACCGACTGCAGCCTCACCTCTTGGCACTGGTAGATAGCAGCTTAGAGTTTTTACTCATGCTGACTTTGCTTTCCTTCTTCTTAGGTGTGCTTGTCTCTTTTTCTGTCTGTTGGTTGGAGGATGAAGATGAGGAGGAGCTGGTGCTGGCCCTCGAATCGTCATCCGACATAGCGACCCCCCCACCACACACCCCAACCTGGAGAGGAGACACCACGGGGCACGGGGAACAAACAGTGAACACAGACACACACAGAGAAAGGCAGCTGACAATCTCGCTCTGTGTTTGGGTCATGCTCCCTTTAAAGGGTCCTCGTGTCTCCCTCTCCTCCTCGGGCCCTACAGCCAAGCGGGGGGAGCGGCAGCCTCCCCTGTACTACTAATGCCACGGAGAAGGGAGAAAGGGACTTTTAGAGCTTCCTCTCGGAGAGCAAGTGCGAAATGAGAGAAGGGACTGGAACAAGGACGACTGCAAGGATCAGGGAAGCGCTCACAGCAGTTCCTTGTAATCTCCCCCAAACCGCACAAGCGAGAGGAGCCATCGCCGCCCACCGCCACCCAGCCTAGGGGTGCAGGGGATAAAAATGGCACCGCTCGGGTCCCCTGGGCTCCCTGGAGGCCGGCGGGGAGGGACAGGCCGGGGGGCGACCATTGTCAGCGCCCTCATGGAAGCGGGGCATCACTGGCAACAGGGGGAGACCCCGACGGGGATCCCTGAGCTGCGGCAGGGGGAAACCCGCACCCACTGGATCGAAAGGCTGCGGGATCGGGCGTGGGGGGCATGGGGAGGGGGGGCAAAGGGAACAGCACACGGCAGGGTTTGGGGACACCGAGGGGACCCGCTGAGGCCCAGCGAGCTGTGGGGCAGGGTGGCAGGGGGCAGGAGGGGTCTGTGCTGCGCTGGGGGGGGAGGAAAAGGGCCAGGGCCTAGCGGGGTGCGAGCTGAGGGCCCGTGGAGCAGCGGGGTGCCGGGGGGGGGCACCCCCGGCTCCGTGCGGGTACCCCGGGGGCACGGGGCTGGAGGCAGAGCCCGGCCCCGGGGGGCGAGAAGCCGCCGGGGGGGGGGGGGACACGGGACACGGGGGGGCACAGCCCGGCGGAGCCGGGGGGCTGCGGAGGGGGCCCGGGGACGGTCGGGGGCCGGCACAGGGCCGCCTCCCTCCCGCTGCCACCGGCGCCCCGGGGAGCCCCCGGCGGGTCACCCGCGGCGAGGGCCGGGGGCCGGGGGGGGGGGGGGGGGGCTCGGCCGCGCTGCCCCGGCGGCGGGCCCGCAGGCCGGGCAGGCGGGGGGCCGGGGGGGCAGCGGTACCTGACAGCCCCGGGCGCGCCCCCCCTGCCCCGCCGCCTCCCGCCCCATCGGCGGCCCGCGGCCGGCCCTGCCCCTCGCCCCTGCCCCCGGGGCCGGCGGGGAGGGCGGCGGGGGGCGCCCCGTCCCCGTACCTCTGCCTTTGTGTCTGGCTGCTCCTCCTCGGTGCGGCTGGGCCTGGCCACTCGTGTCTCTCTCGCTGGGAGAGAAGCGGAAGTGCTGCAACAGCAACTATTAAACAGGCAATGGCTTCCCTGCCTGCCTCCCCCACCGCCGAGCCGGGCCGGGGGGCGGCGGGCACGGGGCGACACCCGCCGCGGCCTCCAGCCCAGGGGGGCCCCGGGGGGAGCCCCGGCTGCGGGGCTGCGGGGGGAGCCCGGCGGACACAGCACCCCCCTACCTCCGGGGGGGGGGCTGGGGAAGGAAGGAAGGAAGGGGCGATCGGAGGGGGCTGACTTGTTAATGGAGACCCCCTCTGGAAAGTCATCTGCGAAGGTGTCAAGTCGGGGGGGGGGGGGATAAACGCCCTCCCCCGCTCCGGTTTGCGCTTCCATGCGAGTGCCCCAAAGGGACGAGGTCGAGGCAGGTGGCTGGGAGAGGGGCAGGCTCGCGGGGCTGCTTTTTTTTAAGGCGGAGAGGGGGCTATTAGGTTCGTGGGGGGGCTTTGGGCTTTCCCCCTATCCTCAGAACTGTTTCAGCCCCGAGGCTTCTCCCCTGCCTCACCTGCTTTGTCCCTCCAGCAGCACCAGTAACTTCTCACCTGTCTCAGTTGGAAAGCAATAAGAACAGGAGAAAAAAAAAAAAAAAAAAGAAACCAACAAACCCCAACCAAACAAAAAAAGACAGCCCAGCCCAAACCCCACCACCACCACGAGCGAGCCAAAAGGATCTCCCGGCGGCTCTCCCGTCTCTCACCTGTTCCAGCCCCAAAGCAGCAGCTGTGTCTCCCCTTCCCTCCCCTGCTCGGCCCCCCGGCAGCGGCAGCAGCAGCAGCAGCAGAAGCAGCAGCAGCAGCAGCCGCTTCCCTCTCGCCCTCGCCCGGAGTTCAGGATTCCATTGTCCCCCACGCTGCGCCCGCTGACATCACTGACACACAAAGAAGGGGCACTTCGTGATGTCATCAACGCATGCTGGGAGAGGAAACAAAATCCTGGGCTCGGGGCTTGGCAGCGACAGCGAGAAAAAGCCCCTTCGCTTTGCCAAAGGTAAAAGTATTAGGGATATATATATTTATATATATATTTTTTTCCCTGAGTCCCCTGGTGGGGAGCCCGTCTGCGCGGAAGGCGCAGCAGCATTCAGCCGGCTGGGGTGCTGTTGTATTGTATTTCCGAGGCTTTTTACTCTTCTCCCCCAAAATGTTGGCTGTTCATCCCCCGCTCTCTGCCCCTGGGATGGCGGTGCCGGCCCAGTGGGCTACCACGGCTCGTCCTGGGGTTGCCCGAGCGGGCCAGGGGAGCCGGCCGCCCACCGGCTGCCCCCGGGGTGAGCTTGGCTCGGTGCCGCCGCTTTCCACCGCCTGTCGAGGGATCCCGTATCGAATTGCCCGGCAAGGTTCGGCGGCCGAAAATACAATGGCTGTCACCGCCAAGCATCATAATAATTAATAGGACTGTGTGTTTCCGTCATTCCTCCTGCTGGAGGACCTCGGAGCGGGCTGCAGGAGCTGAGCAGGGCCAAGGGGCTATGCGACAAAACAGGGGGCAAAGGGGTGCCCGGCCCCACAGCAGCTCGGGGCTGCAGAGCGTCGTGGCAGCTGGGACAGGGGTGGTGGTGGTGCTGGTGGTGGTGCTGAGGTGTGGGGGACTGAGGTGTGAAGCCCATGCCATCAGCCCACAGGTGACACCATGGGGCCCGTCACCCAGAGCTGCTGGGGCTGGCTCCAAACACCAAGATGGCCCCGGCAGGCGTGGGGTGCCATGAGGGCCTGGCAAGGCCTAAGGCAGAGGCCTTGAGTGGGGACAAAACCCCAAAGGTTGGGTTGGGTGATGAATGGCCATGACTTCTTTAGGGGACACTTGGGACCTCAAGGAAGGGGGTGTTTTGGCCATCTCTAGGGGATACCGAACCTCTCCTCCAAGAGGCTATAGTTTCATGCTTTTGTGACTAACTGCAGGGGTCTGGTGGTGGCACTGGGCTTTCACCATTTCCACCCAGTAATCCTCAAGCCAGAAATGCTGGAGGGACCGCCTGAGTGGGCACAGTCATTCCTTTGGCCTCCCTTCCCTGCATTTCCTCGGACCTCTGCACATGGTTCTTGTTCTCTTGTTCTCCCTCTTCCCCCGTCTTTCTGCATGCTGCTCACCAGCACCTCATTTCACCTGGGTTAATCCCGAAACTACTGATACTCCCCACAAACTTGCTGCCCAGTCTCTCATGTGGTTGAACAGTGCAGGACACACACACCAGTGACATTGTAAGAGTCACTATGATAAAAGAAGTAATTCCACTGCAGTTTCACACTTACTGTTGTGGTTATTTTTTTTGTTTGTTTGTCTGTTTCCTGACTGTCTTCAGTCTTTCTTACCTCTGGTTTCACATATTAGGACATAGTGAATTGTCCTCCAAAAGCAGCTTGCTAGCAGAGCCAACCTATCTAGTTTCACCTATGGGAATGACACTTGTGAAGCCATAGTCATCCTTTCCTCCAGTAAATGTAGAACTCTGACATGTCCACCCTTGACCAAGTCCTCAAAAGAAATAATACATTTTAATGAAAACTGGCATTTTGATAAATGCAGATGATCTGGATCACTTAGTGCCCCTCATTGATGAAGGGTGCCCAAATTCAGCTCCTATATACTTAACAACAATTCAAGGTGTCAGCATCCTCCTAACTAGCCTGGGGGCTTTGGAGGATGCTGCTGGTGGTATGGTGGTACATACTGGATGACAACTGTGGGAGACGAGAGGACACAAATCAGTTGACTACGCTTCACAAATGTCACTGCTTATGGAACAGCTTTTTAAAAACAAAAACTTTTCACTTTCACTAAAACCTCCATCCCTTTCCTGTCATCACAGGAAACCTGCACCAAAGTCAAGTGAGACAACTGATATTAATAATGAAAGCCCTCCACTTCTGTAATAGGGTGTAAGGAAAATGGAAAGCTTGTTACAAAATCTCACACACTTTTTTATGTTCTTAGGGGGTTATCTGCAGACCAACCTTTTCTGCACCGCATGATCTTTGCTAACCCCGTTCAAAGCAGCATGATAACCAGCACCAGTGGTTATTTACTTTGAAGCCTACCCAAAAATGCATTCTCTGAAAGCACCTACTAATGTCATCGCTTGTGCGGTTGTTACAGTGGCAACTCCCAATTTATGACTCACCTCTCCTGTGCTAGCCATGCCATACCCAGAGCCGTGGAGAGAAAGGGAGTCAAGGAGCCAACTTTTGCGCCCAGAGATATTTTTGCAGCTTGTCTTGCTCCCACCCATGATTGTTCTCTCAGTCTCCTGCAGAGACACTGAAGGACCGGGAAAGAGGGCAGAATATGATCCTTTTTCCAGCAAATAGGTGAACCAGCTCCTCTAATCGCATCTGTTTCCACCTTGGGAATTTTGAGACAGCCTCACTGGTCTGCTTCTGTTTCTTTCCTCTGAAGTGTATACACTTTATCAGGCAAGCTTTCCCTCTTATCAGTGCTTCCTCCTACTGTCTCCTTACTTTTTTTTTTTTTTTTTTTTTGGCCAAGTTGTGTGAAGGACTTGCAGAGAAAAACTGACCCAGATTATTCACTTTCCCTGTGCCCCAAGCTTTTTTAATCTATGGTGTTAGCTCACTGTAGAAACTGAATAGGATTAGTCACTTTTCCCTCTGGATGGAGTTTGGAGGAGGCTGCAAGGCTAGATGACTAGAATCAAGTTGCCTTTGGGGCTTTGAGCTTAATTCACAGCAGAAGCTAGCCAATTCAAATCAAACCGAGCCTGCTGCTAGAGGAAGGTGACTAAGATTAGTCCCTTTGTACCGTCTCAGCTCCAGATACATTTTCAGCATTATTGCTGGCTGGTCTTTCTGGGCCTGAGCCAAAGCCCCTTATATTTCCACCAATTCCGTTGAGTTTTGCATCAGGCCTTTTGTGGGGAGCAGAAAAGAAATGATCATCTGTTTGGCTCTCCTGATGCCAGCTTAATGCTAATGTCATGCCTGCAAGTAACAGCAGGAAAGCCAGAAACATGCTGTTATCTCACACAATCCTGTGGTGACAAACTCTGTCCTTTCTGTGTGACCCTGTGATACAAGGTCAGGTAGCAAGGAAAATCTATGACGAGGCCAGAACTCATGACACAGCTATTTGAATAAAACTAGCCAGAAACTCCGAATTATGCTGAAAGAGGAAGGAACTGCATTCAAATGAGAGAAAAGGTAACAGAGAAAACGCAAATGCACATTTCTGTGACATAAGGGTAGTGAATACACAGGCTCACCCTATGGTTTCCTGCTCACAACTATCTTGCCGTAACTTAGTGATGCAGCCCAACTTCCCTTGCTGTACTTTTCTCAAACAATATGGCTTTTAGTCCTTAGAGTTACACCTTCTTCTGTTCCTTACAGAAGAATGGAAGGGTCTGCAAGCAGAAAAATGCTTGTTTCGTCTACTTTTATTCCAGTGCCAAAGATGACCTAGTTGTGGAGGGAAAAGCTTAGATCTCCTTTCAGACCCCTGCTATTTGCTACTTGTTTGGTGTTTTGTTTGCGGCTAGTCCTGGGAGCTCTCTGAAGCCTTGCTGAGAGGCTGTCGTGTGAGCAGAAAGACTTCAGACCCATTACATGTTTTGGCCTTATAAAAATCCTGGCCAAGCTCCCATAGACTGAAGAGTGGCAATTCATTCCAAAAGCTTACACAGAGCTGCATATAACCAACCATACATATCTTCTACTGCTCCATTGCTTCTTTCATGCCTCTCCTGGAATATCGTCTGGTTCATTTTGGTAACTGAAAAACTAAAGATGCTGAGATCAATTCAGTTTCACAGCATCATAAGAAGTTTCATGAGATTTATTTCCCAGGGTTTCTGCCTTGCTTCCAGGTGATGAGATCGAGCCTTAAAATTGCTTTACCTTGAAGATACAATGATTCACTGCTGTCTCCGTTTGCCAGATCTATAGCTAGTACTTAGTATTCGGGACTGAGAGCTACACAATGCTTTTTCTGTTGATGTCTCTAGCAGTCACTCCATATTTCTGATACTCATTTTCCTTCCTCTAAAGGAAGAGGATGATGTTAATCGAGAGTTAGACTGAAAACGTCGAGGTGCTCATACAAACTTCACCCATAGCCACTCATTAGACTTTTCTGTCACTTCCTTTTTGAGCCTGCTGGATCTGCTTTTCTGCAGAATGCTGCTTCCCCAGTGGTCTCTCTGCTTCCTTTGGGCTTTGCAGTGGCTGGCTCTGCTTTCCTTCTCTGTCTCTGCAGTGCACAAGCTCCCCAGACTGCTGTATTCCAGACTCCTTGGCTTTTTCTCTTCTGGCACAGTGTGCTCCCCTAGTTCAGATGTTTTTCCTGTTTCTGCCTCTTTTTCAGTTTACAGAAAGTACTGCTTTATGGACCGTCATCCGCTCTCCATTTCTACATACCACTTTTCCTTGGCAGTGGTGCTCAGAACCTGAAGAAACTCAAAAAGGGGAATTGTTATAGTAGAATAAGAAGTAGATGGATTATCGTCAATCAGTCCTGCCCCAGGAAGTCTCCTAGGGCATGGCATTGCTGTTGGCAAGAGTCCTGGAAGAGGTGAAAGGTGTTGGCCAACATGACCCAGACAAAAGGACTCCTGCACACAGTGGGTCGAACAGCAGCAAATGCACTATTTTGGCCACTTTTCGCCTGCTAACTCACAGAAAATTCCAGCTTGCCATTTAAACTTGTGTTTGCTTTTTATTTGTCACTACTGAACGGCCAATGGTAATGGCCACTGCTGGACCAAGTCTCTGCTTGACACTTTCCAGTAGCAAATAGTTAGGCTGGGACATTCCTGGTGTGATGCCAGGTGTAACCTAGGAAAAGCCAGTCCAGAACACTGTTTTGACAGCGTAAAGTGCGACTCCTGATGTTGTGCTTTGCCCATACAACTGTCTTGCCTGCACAACTGTGCCAAAGATCTTTATTTTTTTTCTGGTGTAAGCTTAACTCTGAGTGCGTCTGTCTTGTAACAGAACAGTCAGAGAGGAGAGCTGCTGGGGATGGCTTATTAATAGCGTATGCTCACAGTTTGCGTCTCTGCCTTCATGGGGTGCTTTGTGAAATTTAGATGAAAAGGACAGTATTTTTCATACTGTTGGCAGCATGTTACAGGTTAACCGTAGACTCTGGAGATGTACTCTGTAACGTCCCTTGCTCATTGTGGATATGCACACCCACAGGAAGATATACTAAATGTTGGTCAATTGTGCTACTTAAGAATTCACCAATAAATGGACAAAATAATTTTCCTAGTATCTGAGACAAAGGAGTTTCTCACTATATAGGTAATATTTCTCACCTACAGTCCTGTCTTTCTTCCCTTTCAAATATTTCTCAGTGTCACAGTATGTGTCACTCTGGCTCAGAGAGGTTAGCACAAGAAAATATGCTTTGCTTGCTCATACACTGAATTGGTAATATTCTTATTCTAGTTTATTCTTTCTACTAAAAAATGAGTGATTCCCTGTCTGCTCCAATTCTGTGGATTTGTAAATCCATGCAGGGAAAAAATCCACATGTCCTAACTTCTCAGAAAATGTATTTAGTGAGGATTTCAATTGACTCTTTCAACCTCTGCCTCCTCATCTAACAAAGGTTCTTCTCAACAGAGAAGGATCAGGAGAGGTGTTCAGGGCTCAGTAATTTCACTCTGTGGCTTGACTACAGTTCAAGACTTCAATGGTCTTCAACTGCAATTTTTCTCCCTAGGCCTCCTTATTATTACAGAACCCTTCAAAAGGCAGCGGTAGAATCACTCAGACTTTTACAGATCCCTGATGCTGCATTCTTGAGAAACCAGTGTATGGCACTTCTTTCTTCTTCTTTTTTTTTTTTATTTTTTTGTCTGACCAGCACATGGAAACAAAGAATAGAACGTGCATCTGATTGTTAACCATTACTTACATGCAAAGTGTAATCATCATTACATTACTTTTTCATATTTATTGAGGGAGAATGCATTTTTCATTTCTCACATAAAGTCCCTAGTTAAAACAAAAAGGTGTATGCTATTAAAAACTCCAGCGTTTGAGAGCCCTTCATTTTGAGACTTTTTAAAAGCCATTGTCTATTTTTTTCATCCTGATATAGGCCATGGTAACTCTCAGATGCCAAAGGTTATAGAGGTGTTCACAGCGTGGACTAAAACTTCACACATACTGTTTTCTTATTATCCCTTCACGATATTACCTCTAATCACGATCTCAAAAATTCCACACAGCATCTTCGAAAATTGCTTACATGGAAGTATAAGCTTAGGAAATCTAAACATTTCTGAATACCTGTAAAAGATGTTTCTTTGTTAAATAGCGTTGTGTTGCTCTGCTCCGTTCCCGTACAATTATAAAAGGTGGCTTTGATATGTGGCTTCTTGCTAAGCTAAAGAATGTCATGTCTGTGGCCTGAAGGACAGCTACATATTTCAGGCTTTGTCCACCCAGGCACATTTCACCCTTCACATCAATACAGCTATATGAGCATGGTTAAATAAGCATAACCCTACCTGTGAACTCCAGTTCCAACGTAAAAATATTTTCTCCAGTTCAGCTGAAAGCCTTTCCAAAGCAACGTAAGTCAAAGTTGGAAAAAGGCTCACTTCTAGGGTGTTCACACAAGGGACTATCAGTATAATTATATAACATTACATAACATAATAACCTCTTTTGTTGTACAGACATGCTTTGGGAAACTTTATCCATGGTGTAATGCTTATTCATTCTTTTCATTCAACATTTCTATTGAGTTAGAACGGAAACAGCAGGTCCTGGCTTTCGTGCTATGTTTGCAATCCTTTCTCAATTCATTGCACCTTTCCCTATTTGACTTTTTCTTTTCTTTCTCTCTTCTCACAGCCTCACCCAGTCTTCCTCCGTATTCCATAGAATCATAGAATCGCAGAATCAGAGAATGGTTTGGGTTGGAAGGGACCTTGAAGATGACCTCATTCCAACCCCCTGCCATGGGCAGGGACACCTCCCACCAGACCAGGTTGCCCAAAGCCCCATCCAGCCTGGCCTTGAACACCTCCAGGGATGGGGCATCCACAGCTTCTCTGGGCAACCCATCCTAGTGCCTCACCACCCTCTCAGTGAGGAATTTCTTATATCTTATCTAAACCTACCCTCTGTTAGTGTAAAGCCGTGACCCTTTGACCTGTCCCTACACCCCCTGACAAAGAGTCCCTCCCCAGCTTTCCTGCAGGCCCCCTTTAGGCACTGGCAGGCCGCTGTAAGGTCTCCCTGGAGCCTTCTCTTCTCCAGGCTGAACAACCTCAACTCCCTCAGCCTGTCTTCAAAGGAAAGGTGCTCCAGCCCCTTGTGTGTCCTTGTTTCTGGCTTTTCTTAACCCCCTATGAGTGACTCCCCAAATTTTGGCTGGCATGTCCAGACAGCCAGACTTCTTTTTAACCCTGTCTTATCTGAGTGTACAAAATGAACACTTATTCCTTCTCCCCACTTCCTTCCAGGTGTCTACTTCTCTAGCAAATGCCACTATGTTAGTTCCTTCTCATTGCTTCCTTCTTCTTTCAGGCTTGCAAATGCCCGTAGAAGCAGCTTTCTCTCAGTGGACCGGTAACATGGCCAGTGCTCTGTGGCCTCACTGGTCCCCAGCCTGTAGTTTGAGAGCCGTTACCTATTGCATCAGTTAGCGTGATAAAATAGGAGCTCTCTGGAGCTGAACATTTTCTTCTTACAGCATAACAGGGCTTTAGGCATTACCACAATACGGACAGGACAAAATAACGTAATTGCAGAAGTTTAATTCCTGTTTCAAGGTTTTAAAATTATTTTATGAGCAATAACCCAAGGCAAAAAAATATTTTTATAGAGCCTGATTTAGCAAGATGTCTACCAGCCTAGAGACACAGGGCTGGTAAGAATCTAGTCCTTTGTAGATGCTTAAAGCAAATCCAAAGAACAAGCCTCGTATCTCAGAACAAAATGTTGAAGGTGTCAGTAAAACTTCACAGTTGGGTGGCAATCATACCACACCCTGAAAGACTTTGTTTGCAAAACTGAGGTTTAAAAAAAAAAAAAAAAAAGACACTGAACAACAGATGTCAAAAGCTCTTCCTTTGCCAGCTATAGTCAGGGGGACAGAGAGAAATTTCTTCACTTGTTCATTGAAGATTTTCACATGAATTGCCATGCCCTCAAAAATGAGATTTGCATTTCAAATCTGAGAACTTATGTGTTGAAGCTACAAACTACAGGCAGTCTTTACAGGGTGGGCTGATACGAGAGGCATATTCATATGATTTTTTTAAAACAGCTAATAATGAAATGGAATATTGCCATTTTTTTCTAGGAATTTGTTGGCAAGGAAAGCAGAGATTTTACAAAGAGCAGAGACAGGACTAACACCTCTCCTGTACCACTCCTAAATTCTGCCACTATTTTTGTTTTAAACATTTGCTAACCTCAAAAGATGCCCATTTATTTTTCGTTGGTGTCATAGAAAGGTGACACCACCCTTTCAAATATACAGTGTCACAGAGGACAAACAATGCAATGCAATCATCTACAGTCTGGAAAACTGTGGATTCATTCATAACAACAGTATTTCACTAGTTTACCTTTTATTTAAACTCATCAGGCTTCACTCACCGGCTGATGAAGTCAATAAGGTTCTTACTATTAGTTTAATCTCTTTCAAACCAATTTCAAACCAAGCCAATGGATAGGAACAGATTTTTGAAGGAACTCATTAAAGGAGATGCTGCTGCTGCTTTCTGCTACTTCAAGATTGCCATCGGGAGAATCCTTTAGTTGCCTTAATGTCTCCACTGCATCCATGTGTTGTGTTGTGGCCACGTTACACAGGTATTATGGGTTTCTTTAATTTAGCTGCCCTGATCTCTATTCAGCTATGTTTCTTCCCCTGCTGTGAAATATTATTTTCCCGTCTTGTAGTTTCTGTGCTATTGGCAGCCCTTCCTCTCTGCTTATCAGAAAAGCAAGAGAGAGGACAGCGTCACACTTGAATGACTTTTTATAAGGCTGGGATATACTGTAGGTTTCACAATAAGATAGCCTGGCCAATGGAGTTTGTATATAGAGTTTTTTCAGTTTCTTTGCAGCTATGGGATTTGCTTGCACAGTAAAAGAAAAAAAAAAAGGAAAGAGATTCTGATTTTGCATTTGCATTATTCCAGTGACTTCAGCAGGTTTGCTCCAGATTTATGCTGAAATAAAGAAAGTTCATAGTCAAGCCCAATGGATCAGTTCACAGTGCTTTTGGTGGCATCAATTTACTCAGTCGTTTGGAAAATCTTACTTCCCTACTGCCAAAGATCTAGGACAATTCACAATTCTAATATGTCTGGGGGTCTGCTCTGCAGCATGTAGTCCTGTTTGCTTAATAGAATTAGGAATCTGTAAGGTAAACTTTATACACCAAGCCCTGCCCTCTCTTGTGCTTGAGGGCAAAGTGGAGAATAAGACACACAGGGAATTTCCTCCCCTGTACAAAGACAAAAAGCTCACAAGTGCTAGCCTCTAGCAAACCTGGAAATAGCCTTCCAGCCAGCGATCACTTACGCAGCCTTCAGAAGCAAACTTTAGCTAGACACTAATCTGTGTGCTCCCCTTTCTGGGAAAAGGGATGTCAGCAGCCTGCTGCGTGCAGTCCTATCCCAACAGATAGGATTTCCCATAGCAGAGCCCACACTGGACAGCACCTTTGCTCCCGTTCATCACAAGGACAGCATCCCGGTCCCTCTGTTAAATGGCTTAATGAACTACCCTCGGTCTGTAATGAGATGGGCTTAGGCAAGCTTGTGGGTCTGGATGTAAGGCTTGTTTTCTTCTTGTATCAGGGGTGATTGCATGGAGTATGCTTATCGACTTTGACCACACACTACTACCATTTCTCTTTTAAGAAAAAGGACTCGGCGGTAAGTAAAAAAAATGGAAACACTGCTGTTTGGAGCTCTGTTGACAGATTTTTGTGTGTTCCCCAAAGTGTGAAATCACAGTTGGCAAAAAAGCATCTGAGCGCTCGGATGTGTCACTTAGTGCCCTAAGTGTTTACGTCCAAACCCCTGCCACTGATGACACAACATGCTGCAAGAACAAAAGTCTATTGGCTGGGATCTGAACTGGTTTCCTAATTCGCACCTGTGCATTGGCAGGCAAGCATCCATCAGTCACAGGCTCCCATCCATCCTGGGCACAGTGGTACAGGCAGGGCTGAAAGCATTTCTCAGAGTGCTGATGGGAGGGATAGGGTAGAAAAAGAGAAGATTAAGAAACAAAAGGTAATAGAATTACAGGAAACAGGTCTGGAAGGGATGTCAGGAGGCTGGATTGACTGTACTTGTGTAATTCTTGACAGATGTGATTTAAAAAATCTCTTTGAAACGCATTATGGCCACAGAGCCACAGATCGAATTTGTTAGAAATAAATCACTCTCTGCATCTGCTAAACCTTAAAGCACCATTCCAGAGTGGTAGAAGCAGTTTGAGCCACTGTACCAAAGTTCCTGTATCTTGTTTTATTTGAGTGTGTATAAAGTATTTGTATAAAATATTTATCTACAGAATGGAAGAATATAAATAAGCGTGATTTCTGTAACACTTTGCCAAGAAATGGAATTTTACTAGAGCAAGGCTTGTGTAACACACTTGAAATTGGGCTCGTAACCAGCTTGTACAGCTTGCGGTTTTATGGGTGGATTTTGCATTTAAGAAGTACAAGTAAATAAAAGAAGAGAAAAAAAAGAAAATTAACTCCTGTACAGCTACATCATCTTTGAAAAGGTATCGAGGTCAGGTCTCCTCATTAGTTCCTTTCTTCATTAGCACGGCAAGAACAAAGAACAGCATTTATTTTATATTCTAAAGATTAATTGAAGTGGGGGATGAAACACTGAAATTGAATTAGTAAATTATTAACCAATTTCTATGTAATAAGAAATAATCTATTACACATCCTATCCCTCCATCTAGAGATTTGTCTTAAGCATTTGTCTTTAGGAAAGAAGGTGGAAGGAACGAGGAGACACAGACTCGAGACAATCCATCAAGTCAGCTCCTGGAACATTAATAATGAAGACCTTTGAACCTGGCAAATCTTCTGTATTTCTCTCCCTTAACTGTGACTTACAAATTGTCCCAGGGCTGCTGCCTGATCTGATGGCCTCTTTTTAATTTTTGCCCCCGCGTTATTAAAAATGCCCCCATCACCATCTCAGAAGGTGACAGCGAAAGCAACAGTTAAGGAAGCCCGAAGCTGGCAGCCTGTCAGCTCAGGAACTCCCTGCCGCCTGCAAACACAACTCCACCCACTCGCGTTTTCGGGAGAGGAGCCTGGTGCCAAGGCAGCGCTGGCAAAGGTGGTGGCTGGGGAAGTGGGGATTCTGCCTGCTTTGGTTTCCGAGGCTGTCTGCGAACAACTGGGTGCTTTTTCCCCCTTTGAGTCAAGCCTCCTTTTGACAGCTGGAAGGTTTCCCCATCACTTGTTTCTCTCTGATTTGCTTTTAGAGGCTAACTAACCCGAGTGTCGGACTGAAGCCAACAGCCTCACCTCGTGCAGAGCTCTGACTCAGAGGCAGGGTCTGGTTCCTCCGTGAGCGCTCCTCAGTGGCCTTGCAGCACAGGGGTGCTCTGAAGCAGCAGCTCACAGCGGTGAGATTTTCACCTGTCCCTCCCCGGCCTCTGGCATAGTGCTTGCAGCAAGTGTGGGAAGCCTGGGAGGAGGAGATGAGGAGGCACATGGGGAACCCACCACAACTGCCTGATGGAGGTTAGGGCTGCTCTAAACCGTATCAACCAGTCCCCTGATCCAGGAAGGGTTAAAGGCTTTGCACCAGGTGTAAAGCACCGTTCCTCCCTGCCTACACGGTGGTCTCCTTCTGCCCGGCCTCACTGGTGCAGCTCCCAGCTCCCAGCTTCCAGCTCCAGCCCACGATACTTTGTGCCTGGGCACACACAGACGGTCTCTGGTCAGGAGGACAAATGTGTTTTGTCCCATGGTCTAACTGCGCTCCACAGTCTATAGGGCCCTATGAATGGCCTATGGATTTTACGGATAGGAAGGGGGAGGACTCAAGTAGGATTTTTTGGAAAACTTCTACCCTGTGGTACCTGAGCTGTGCCAGAATTCCCTGGCTGGGCTGCAGGCAGTGCAAACACACATCGCTCTCTCTCAGACTTTTGCTTAGGCTTTGGTGAAAGCCCACAAGTAATGCACGAAATTCTTCACTCCCACCTCCGGTCTGAAATGAACAGCTTCTTGACTCATTGTATCCTGTGCTCAGCTTCAGTGACTGGAGCTCCAGGGGGAGCCTCACTCCCCAGCCTCCTTCCCTGTGTCTTGACAAGCCCATCTCCTCCCCAGTCCTAGCCCCATTGCTTAGACCGGTCTGCAGGCACTTCCAGGGCTGGTCAAGAGTAGGAATTGGCAGCAGGACACTGGTGAAATGGTTCCCTGCCTGGCTTCTCTTTCAACAAAAGCGACGCTCCTCTTACACCATTTTAGCCACAGCTCCCAGCCCACACTCAAGAAGGGCCCAAATCTGCTTCCCTGCTTCCCCCCCTCTCTCCAAATGAGCTTTGGCTGTGGTTTGCAACCAAGGAACAGCGACACACCTCGAGCAGCTGCTTAGCGGCTGCTCCAGAGCACACCCTGCCTCTGAGGAAGAAGGAGAGGAGGCTCCTGGGCTTGTTCTGCTCGGCTTCACCTCATGATTTGGGCTCGAAACCATGTCAAGCCCGAGGGTAGTGCTACAGTGATCGCATGTCGGCTGGTGATGATTTCTCAGCAGAGCTTTCGCTTGGAAAACCTCAATCCTTCTAAAAGGGCTCTGGAGGCGCCGTGCATGAAGGCGAGGCTCGGTAGCACCCACAGCACACGGACTCTGGGGTCCATCTCGCTCAGCTCTCGTGCCTGGCATACACTGCAGGTGCCAGCCCGTCCTCCTGCGGTATAAATACACACCAATGGGGGGGTCTGACCAAAACCGTGCTGCCCACCCCGCGTGTGGTGCCCTCTCGCAGCACGGCCCCGTGCCCGCTGTTCCTCCGTGCCTCGGCGGCAGGCTGACGGTATCTGAAAAATGCACTTTTCTCCCTCCCAGACCCCAAGCCCTTTGAGCTAAACCGTTACAAGGGAAGATGCAGGGATAGCAAAGAGACAAGGGATTTTCTTGTAATTTTCATGTCTATTCCCCTTCTTAAAGACGCCATTGTTTAAAACGAGCGGCGTCCTGGCAAAAGCGAGCATCCTGCCGTGCCAGCCACTTTTATCACCGCCGACCACGAAGGCTCTAGCGTACAGCGTAAAGCTGCTCTGCTCTCCGACGTGCCAGGGGCCTGTCAGCCTGCTCCTTTCCTTCTGGGGACGGGTAACCCCGGCTCGGCTCAGCACGGCTCGGCACCGGCTCGGCGACAGGAGGGGGAGCTCGCAGCGCGCCGCCTTCAACCCGGTTTTTAATTCAGCAGCGCAGCTCACCCAGCCTCCCTCTTCCCAGGCAGCAGCCACATGGAGAAGACAAGGGGCAGAGGGGGCGACTTGCGCCGGCACAGCTTTCGCTTTGTTATAATAAAGGAGTTTTTAAAAATATTATTATTATTTTCTACAAGGAGAACCGCTGACCCCAGGAACAGCCACCCCAGGGACGCGGTGCAGCCCCCATCGCTTTCAAGATGCGGTCGGACAGGGTGCTGCAGCATCTCATCTAGGCTCCCTTTCCCACCAAAGGCTGGACCTGGTCATCTTTCGAGGTCCCTCCCAACCTGGGCTGTTGTATGATTTTACTGCTCTTAAATTTGGGAGAGGGCCAACCAAGTCTGTGCTGTTGCACACGGCAGGAGGGACGGAATTTGGGCACCTGCACATACCTGCTGCCACACCTTTGGGCAAGGTAACATCAAGATTTGTGAAGTCAGGACACTTCTCTGACAAAATTCCTCTTTGACTTAGGGGCACCACTGAGAGAAATGTCTTTGCTTTTTTTACTCTGTTCTCTGAGAAATCAACTGAGGGCAGATCCTGGGAAAAATTCCCAGCCCGTCAAAGCACCTTCCTGAAGTCATTTCTCCCTAAGGACGCAAAGGAAATCACAGCTTTCAGATTGCATTTGTCAAGACAAAGCTAACATCAGCTTTGAGGGAGCTAAGCCGCGAGAAAAACTTGTATTGCTTTCACAGCAGTAGTGAGAGCAGGTTTTCATGACAGAGGAGTATAACCAAGTCCTGCCTACCCTTGCACACAGCCTACTGGTGCAATACTGCAGCTGAGCCAGTCTTAAAATGGACATTATTTTTCCTAGTGCAGACAGATAGCCCTGCAGAAGCTAATCTCCTAATAATGTACTGATATGTTCATGAGGGATTTGTTTTACAGCCCCCTAAGTGCTTGCATAATTCTCCCGTATAAATTCCACAAAAAATCCCACATTTTGCAATCCGGCAATCTCACATGAGATAGACATCTAAGGTGAAATATCCTCCTCCTTATGCATAAGCTCATAAGCCTCATTATTGCTGCAAGTTGGGCCTATGGTTAGAGAAGAAGAGCCTACCACTTGAGCTGGAGGAGAAAGAATCCAGACTGGATTCAAGATATTTACAGCCAAATTAAAGACTTTCCTGAGGGGTAATCCCGGGCAGAGGGTTGTGTCTTCCCTTGCTATGGAATCCGAGCAGAGTTCTCTGTATGCACAAAAAGCCTTACACAGATACAGACCCGTGATATATTTAAACCAGAATGAACCTGCTTCTTAAACCTATCTACAAATGTTAGCGGAATCATCGACACTGACCTTCAAGTGAAAAATGATTTGCAACCTTTCCAGCAGTGTCTTCATCATAGTGCCGTAATTTAAAGCATTTTAGCCACTCAGCTACACAACCTTACCATTCATTTGCAGTTGTCATTTTACCTACAAAAGAGCTCGCCTAATATCCCCCAAAGCAAGAGAAGCCTATTGAGTATTACAGGGGGGAATTATTCCCAGTATATTATAGAGAGGAGCTGTAAAGTTCAAACAGGAGCCGCTGTGTGTGCACACCACGTTTCATGCAAATGATGCTTAATAGTTTAACGTCGCATTATGTTTTGCCTCCTGAATGAAAATGCTTCTTTAGTTATTTTTCTAATAATCTGTGTAACTTTGGGGACCTAATTAAGGCAAACCTTTCCAAATGTGCCTGTTTAGCTGCCTAAATCAAGTGGCTTGGTTTTCCAAAGCGCTGAAGCTATACTAGATGCTTAGCACATCTTACACCTGGTAATTTTTAAGTGGCCATTAGAGATTTAGGAGCCTTATGTGAGGTGCCTATGTGATATTTTTAGTTTAATTGTTTTAAATATGAGCCTGTAGCTCACAGCAAGAAAATTAAATCTATGAAATGTTTCTGGTAAGCTTATTTCTCCCCTCTCTTCTCCCCAGCTTTCCAACTCAACTGTAGGAGAAGAAGCTGGCAGACAAGACTGTACCAATGCAAACGTGTTTCTGCAGGAAAAGGCTGATAGTACTTCTTGATTGCAGAAGGAGCACGTGCCACATAATTAGTCCACATGTGGATAGGAGCATCTTCTAGGACTGGGAATGTAAAACTGATCAAGAGTACATATGACAGGCTGGATCCTATACACGTGCTTAAATAGGACTTGTTGTCTGCCTCACATCTGGCCGGCGTGGAGCACAGGTGGAGCAGCGCATGACTGTCTGCCCTCGCCCACGGAGGCGTGTGCTGTACTGGAGCCTGGCCGGCTCCAATTTCGCCAGCTTAGCGAGTGCTGAGGTATGGTTTATCTTGCCTGGAGCAGATTTTTGAATATATTAATCTATTTCCAGGAAACTAATACTAGCAATAGGAGTATGCTAAATCCTAAATCTTTAGCCTGCTCTATACACAGATTTTTTTTACTGATGCAATCAGCTAAAGTGCTAGTGTGATTTTTTATGCAGGGACATCTCCCACAGAAGCAAATCCCTCTTGGCAGCTGACTTGAAAACTGCATACCAACACTTAATTTCGAAGAGCCAAACTGGCTGCTGATACAGATGCCAAATTCTCATTGACTTTAGCAGGTGATCTGCCTCTGGAAGGATGGAGGCATCGTGTTTCATATCAGTGTGTCGACTGCTGGAAGCAGACGTGATTCCAAGGCACGTGGACAGTTACTGAGGTCTCTGACAGGGTGCTGGTGGCTGAGCACCACCAGAAAAGTTTAGACTTGGTTCGCCAGGGCCCTCTTTCTTTCCTCAAAGTCTAGATGCACACGATGACAAATTAATTGTTCACTACTGGATGTCGTACCTTATAGAGAGATTTACAGAGCTGTTTGTAGCAGGTGCTTAGGCTGTGCTGTTTATTGCTTCAATGAGAGACCAGGCAAGATTTTTACATTCCTCTCCCATAATGTTTAATGAGCAATATTTATGTATGTGTCAGAGATAGGCTTTGAGCTGTGATTATTGGCTGCAATTTTGCAGTTTAATGCCATGTCCAACTTCAATACTCACTGTTATGAGGTAGTGTTAAGTGGCAGTGGGCCTTGTAGTCTGATGTTACAAAATACAGAGAGCAGTTATGGTTTGGAAGGCTGGAAAGGTCTGTGAATATTAACAGTGAGTTATTAAACTGTTGACTTTTGTGTTCTGAATCTGAAGAGCAACCAACCAAAGCAGCAGTGTCCATACTATATATATATACATATAGACACACAGACAGTATATATATATTTGTATATACACACAAATAAACAATAAAGGTATGGAGACAAAATGCTACTCCATAAGTCTTCCTTGAATCAAATATAACAAAAAAAGTCTCAGTGATGTTCTCTCCAAGGGGCCCCACAAATAGAGAAGTGCTCAGACACGCTTGGTCCCACTGGAAAGGTACCATGCATAAGCTCCCCTCTAACACATCACTCGATGTATCTGACTCTTCAGTCATGTTGCCTTCCTTTTACAATGGGCCAAGGGAAGAGTACAATCTCTCATCTCATGGGTGGTTATTTGTTGTGCTCCATAATGCAGGCAGCACTCTGAGCTCTGTTTCTGAAGGAAATAGCTCAGGTGGGTAATTCAAAGGAAATTTAAAAGATGAGTCCCTAATGGGGCTGAATCACTCTAAGTACGTGAAACTGAGTGGAAGCACACTGATTTGCATCTGTATGTATGTTGAGCTGTATATTGAGAACCCAGGGCCTTAGGGAAACACAAGGTCTTTTCTCTTTAAATAATCTCTGATTTGCTACAGGTCAGATTCAATAAGCATGTTGAAATGCAGCTGAGGGACAAAGACTGCAAAACTACTTCATGCCAAGGCTTTCCCAGAATACTCATCCTAGTGGGACTGTGTTTGAGGTAGTCAACTTCCAGAGAGACCTTTGCACAGAGGATATTAACCCTCCCCATGAAGGCGGAGGGTGACCGTGGGTTTGTGAGAGGAGGGAAGGGTCTCACATTCAGGGACTTGTCAAATATGGAAAAAAAAAAAAGATGTCAAAAAGGACTTTCACAGTAGCTTACTTTGTAAGAGCTTTACTTCAAGGTCTCTTGGGCCTGTATCAGACAATTCATTACGGAGAACTGGTGGGTAAAGTAGTGGCAATGATCTTTGAAAAAAAAGTCTGATTTCCACTTCCCATTTTGTCATAAACTGTCAGGAAGTGTTACACAGTGCTATTAAAGAGCTTTCTGTTGCCTTTCTTCTTAAAGATGGACGAAGTAGTGCTTGTAGATAGCCTTGCTCTTGGTAGATCGGTAAATTGTGATGGGAATGGCCTCCTGCCCCATGTTGGGAAATCTTAGTTGCTCTGGATGCTTTTTGTTTTCCAAATTCAAGAAGTTCCAGCTTTTTTTCCCTAGGCTGGATTTTATTTTATTTTTTAATTTTTATTTTATTTTATTTTATTTTATTTTATTTTATTTTATTTTATTTTATTTTATTTTATTTTATTTTATTTTATTTTATTTTTCCCAGAGGTGAGTGCTGTCACTAACAACAATGGCTACTTCCAGCATGGTTTTGGTTTGGCTGCTGACAGGCAACTGTTCTGTAGGGGCATCTACGCTCAGACAGGAGGCTTGGAAAGGAATTAAGGCTGTATTTTAAACGAGCTCTCACTGGCTCTTTTTGAGATCCTCCTGATTGACACCAGCATAGATGAGAAGAGAATCTGACCTTGGGGCTTATAAAAAGCGCCCACATTTCCAAGCAAATTTTTTCATGTAATTAAAGCTGGCGGAGTGCTGGTGCTACCTCAGAGAGAAATGAATCGCAGCGCAGTCACTTGGCTCCACGTTCCTGCTTCTCCCAAGGCTGCCACACGGCAGGGAGAGGGAGGGAGGAGCTGCGATGATGCGCTGCAAAAGCAGCAGAGTGCAAGGAGATGGGGGAAGAGGCGAGCAATTTCCTGCTTCAGAGCACTACCCAGGGAAGACGTCTAGCTCACACGAAGCGGGGCAGCTGAGGCTGTCGTCCCACACCTGAAGGAGAGGGTTTGGACACTGAGCTGCTCCGTGCTCACCCTGTGACACTGGCCCAGCTGAAGCCATGAGGCTTGAGCACCTGAGGCGGCGGCGGTGCTGTCATGCGCTGACAAGCGGTGCCAGCAGAGCAGTCCTCCCACTCAGGTTGTCCTCCCTGCAGCAGCTGGAGGACGTGCTTGGTTGTAAGGCACCTCTATGTGCATCTGGGGTGGGCATCTCTCCCTCAACATGGCTTTTGTGGTGGGGGACCGCAGCGGGCAGCTGTGCTCTTCCACAAGCTCAGCATCTCCTGCGTTCATGTGAGGCAAGGGCATTTTAGTACCCGAATGTAAATTTAACGTATTTCTTGACAGGAATTTATATTTCAAAGTCTCACTTTCACAGGTTCATCAGGCCTACAGATTCTGCATTTTGGGTGCCCTCCCACCACATGGCTTCAGAGCAGCGCCCAGCAGGACACCGCTGCTGCTGGGGCACAGCAAGGACAGACCCACACAACAGCGAGCTGTGCAGGCGGAGACCATCAAAGGCAAAGAGCCAGGTGCTACTGAAGCTGCTCATTTATGCTGCTATTAAAGGCAAACTCTATTTGCGTGGTCTAAGGGACCAAATGCCAGTGGGAAGAATCAACCATTTTCAGGCTTCTTAGAGGAATATTATAAACAAAGCAGAATAAAAGGAAAGGTGTATAAAATGTCTTGACAGTGCCTTTTAAGTGAGTTGCCATGTGTTATTTTAGCCAAGTCTTCATTCATTTCTACTTAATGCTGTGTGCTAAAGGTCTCAAAGCTGCTGGCAATACTCTGTGGAATAATTTTAGAGCAACCTTAATAGAATGAACAGAATAAAGGACTGTTCAAATACATTGTAGCAAGATAGCTTTTTAATAGAACAAGTTATCCAAAACACTGATGGCTGGAGCTCCTGAATGGAAAAAGAATCTCCCCTGTGTTTAATTACCCCAGACTGTCTTTATTTCCTTCTTATGATTCTGAACACAGTCCGCTTGCGCTGGCCACAGTCCAGTTGGAAAGTTGGTGTTTGATCAACGATGTGTCCGATTCACAGGCTGGAGGTCCGACGAGGGCGCCTGCAGCCAACCGTCCCGTCCGAGCTCCTGCGCAATGTAGGTTATGGCATTCCACCCCGCACGGCCCGCAGTGGAAGGAATTACTCTTCGCTGCTATTCCGGATTCAGGAAAGCATTTCTATTTAGAGCAGTACTTAAGCGCACGCTTAACTTTAAATAACGTGCTTAATTCCCATTTAAACGTGCAGCTAAGTGCGACTCTGAATTTGAACATTTGTGAGCAGACGCTGTGGGGCCCAGTAGCTTGGTCATAATGGAAAGTACACTTTATGACTCCCAGTGCAATGTGAAATCTGAAGAGTTTGTATCAAAGAGTCAGATGGCTTGCCAATGTATCTCCAGTAAACAGGTGACCTCCAGAGAGGTCTGATTTTCTTGGAGATGTTCAGGCCTATGGGGGTTCAATGCTATCGCCAGTTGCCATATGAAACTGCTGCAGGAAGCATAAGTGATATCCCCTTCCATTTCACTTATTGGACAGGATATATGAATCAATAGTATTTCATTAATTCAGTAACAACCTCTGCTAAACCTCTCCAAAGACAAGAAAGAAGAGAAGCTGATTTTGTCTTCATTTCCAAGGTTTTTTTTTACTTGCTTGGGGAATGGAGGAAAGCTCTGCTGCACCATAATACCTTAGCTAATTGAGCTCTTAGATTAATGTTTAAACTTCATTTGCAAGTCCATTACTAAATCTAATCAGTTACAAAGGTACCATTAGGGTTGGGATTTTATATTTTTTTTTTTTTTTCAAATCCACTCTTAATTCACATCCCCACATCCCCACCCCCCCAACTTGTCCAAGGCCCTGGCTGCAAGTACTGCATTATAGATATTGTACTTACACCAGCAGGGAAAAAGAAACCACAGAATATCTTCAGTGGAGATAATAATACACAAAATGACTTGGAGTTCATATGCTGCTATGAGCCATAAAGGGGTAGGTTAAATCTTGTATCTACTCAAACTTTCAATTATCAAAGGGAAAAAATACTAATGTTCATCCTCTTTAAAAGTGATGATACCACCTTTGAGAAAGTGCTGGATTGATTGCACTGAAGACTTTTTCCCTAGGTTCATTACCTGCAAGAGGTATGTGTCACGGTCAGCATTATCCACAGCATCTTCCAGTGCACTGAAATCCTGGTGCTGAACAAAAGTTTCAGGTCTGCTTAATTTTCCATGCTCGTGTATGTCTCAGCCTTCTTGCTAATAAATCCCCATCACATTGTAAGTAAAATGTTCCTTTTGAGCTAGACATCAGAATAAGACCACCAACTTCTCAGTGCATGGGATAGTGGACAATATAAATGCTAACACACGTCTGACCTAACCACAATTGAATGGGTGACTTAAAGCCAAAGACTCTCTCTCCCATTACCTAATCCCTGAGACATCCAGACTCCCATCCTCATCAGCACTTAAAAAAAAAAATTAAAAAAATCTGGATTTTATTTTTATAACTGTTCTCAGAAGATAAACAAAGCTGAAATCGAGGTATAAAAATCATCAGGGTGATGTTATGCAGACACCAGTACTTTCAGGGAAATCAAAAATTTTGCTGCTGTGTCTGTGCAATCAGGGAAAGCTCTGCCTACCCAGGGTGGTCAGACCCCAGCGCCGGGAGGCAGGGCTGTTTGGTGGGACTTGATTAGAGTCAGGGGGTTCATCACCTCCTCTAAATCTCCTGATGCACTTATCCATTTCCTGATCTCTGTGCACCCTTGGCAGACTGCTTACCCAGCCAACCTAGCAATATTTGTGGGAAGCAGTGGATGGGAAGGAGCTTTGCACAGTCCTGAGACAAAAGTAAATCTATTGCTACAGTGTAGATATTATCACACTGCACTGGCTTGTCCATTAACACAAGGAGCCCTGCAGCTCCCAGAGAGCACGGCTATTTAAAAGGATGCCTTCTGGTCATCACAATGTCTATGATTCGGGACAGGAGAGGTCTTTCCACCTGGCTACCTGGATTAAGAAGTACCTGGCATAACAACTAACACACTGACTGTATGGAGGCTCTGAGGTCTCTCCCACCATGTATCACTTGCCTGATGCGTGCCTTTGGGCTTATCTCTCAGCCTCACTTCTCTGACATAACAAACAGGGATGGTAATTGTAATATTAGCACTTACTTAGTGCTCACTTGGAGATCTGTGGATAAAAGAATGCTGTGTAAGGACTTCAGCTATGATATGCTACTGCATTTCTGCCTCCCCACACCAAACGGAATGAGAGCCAAGAACAAAAAGAGAAGCAGGTAAGAAGGATTAATAAATATGCAGCCTGTGATGGCCTCTCTCCCAAGATAAATGTAATAGCAACAATGAATGCAGAGGAGGAGAGAGGCCAGCACAGGGCAGAAATGAACGTGTAGACAATGCCGGCATTATATCTGCAGATCCTTGTCTCCCCAGACTTCAGCTTCTGCTGCGTGCTTGGAGCCGGTCACCAGAATCCCCAGCAGAGGTGTCTGGCTGCACACCCTCGGTGCTGGATCACTCTGCCTGCCCTCAACACTAAGAAAAAGGGCAGAGGGGGAGCTCGAGGGTTCAACGTCAGCAAGATCTAAACTGCTTGACATTCTAGTTCTGAAATGCCAGCTCTTAAATTATCAAGGCTTTTTTTTTTTCTTTCTTCTTTTTCATTTTTTTTTCCAGGTGCTCAGCATTTCACCGTGTAACAGTGTGCAAACATTTTATCAGCAAATACCACAGGGGGGGGAAAAAAAACAGCTATCTAAAACTGATAAAGCAATTTGGCATGGAGGCAGCAGCTATCACTTCTAAATGGATACGAGCTTTCTGAGGTTTAGCAAGTTCCAGGGATAACATTCTGGGGATTGACTGCTCTGAGGGTGGATGAGAAGCTGTGCTCACTCACGCCGTGACATTTTTACCTGCTCTGCTGCCTGTGTTACTGGGACCGTGCCCTAATGAAAGGAGTTATGCTGCTCGGCTGTACTGCACCAGTCCACGACACGGTGCTAACAGTATGTTTGGGGCCATTACTTAAGTGATAATCTCACTGCTCCTTTGTTTTATGAGGCAATAATTTGATTCCCATGTGCATAAAGTGAGGCCAAAGGGTAAATAGTTTGTTATAATGAGGGAACAACATTAAGACTGATGAAAACTAGAGGTCAGTGTTATTATTTCTGTTATGACACCCATTCATTTAATAATCCTTGTGTTCATATCCTAACGGCAGGGATCCTGGCTTTTCAAGGCAGTATCTGTACCCTAATAAAGGCAGATATTATCCTGCTGTCTCTCATATCTAACTCAGCTCTCTCTCTCTATGGTTCCTCATTACAATGCAATCTAAGGGGCTCACCACATGTCTGTGTGGTGAAGAGCTACTGGAGGGGGACCACTGAAGAGAAATTCTCTGCATGGCCTCAAGGCACAGAGGTACCAGTGGCAGGACAGGGAACCTGATCACATGTTTTCTAATTCATGATGAACTTTCCACTTTGTGGAATCCCTTTCTTTTCTGCCTTTTTTTTTTCTTTTTTTTTTTTTTTTCCTGGAGTATGTCCTCTCTACTGACAGCTTGTCATTCCAAGCTCAAAAGAAGTATATCCTCATTAGGAGTGCATCAGTGATACATTTCTATGGGTCTTTCTCTTTTTAGAGAAGGAGAAGAAAAGCATAGCTGGTATACTTGGATTACGTGTGAACACAGTAACATTGCAGGTTTTTCTTAACTGCAGAATAAAATATGTAGTGTCATGCTTTCTGAATAGGCAAAGTTTCAGTGTGTATTAAATATATATAGATGTATGTATAGCTTCATAAACCAGTTAAATAAATAAAACATTTGTATCTAGAAACCTTACTATATTATACTGTTTCCAAATGCCCTGGATCTACCTGTTCTCTTCTCTTTTCACTCAGCCTCCTGTTAGGTAAATGCCTTCTTCATCCTAATAGATATATCATGGTTACATAGTCTTCTGCGTGTGGAGCATATCAAGTATTATAATCAATGTGATATTATTATCATTATTATTATTGTGCTGGCTAGGAGAGGTAAGTATGGACGAGTACTATGCTGGAATAATGTATGTACAATGCTAGATATTTCTTTATACGCATCAGCTATAGTCAAAAATAATATAGTAAAAGCAGCCAGGTAACAGAACAATAATCGAAGAATAGTGGCCTTGTTATATGTTTTCTAACTTGCCTAATGTACAGTATTCAGTATTGCTACTACTTACATTAGAAAAAAACAAAAAACAAAAAAAACCACCTTATTAATAGTGAGAAAAATTGATTTGCAGTTCCCTGTGAAATCAGCAGAAGTAGAGCTGACTCCTATGAGTGCACATTCAAGATCTTTGCCTAAACATGTTTTTTTTTCAAGTGCACCTACAAGCCAAGCTTTCAAGAGGCTTGATGTAATAGGTGCTAACAAGCTAAATTTGATGAAGCAGGTATGACAGACAAAAATGAACTTTACAGAAAATGGTGTTTTAATTTTTTGGAGCTAAATCAAAACTACTGGGATGAATTCCCTCCAGGTCTTCTAGAATATTGTCCCTTCTTTTGGGGAGAACAAAAAAGTTAAATAAAATAAAATAAAATAAAATAAAATAAAATAAAATAAAATAAAATAAAATAAAATAAAATAAAATAAAATAAAATTGTTTGGTACTGATATTGTAAAACTGAACCTAATGATGGAAGACAATACCGTCCTAGTTATGGAAGTATGGTGTATCTACAGAATAACCTGAAGCTTGGCAAAATATAATTTGCTCCAGAAAGGGGGAACAGACTCTTACATGTCATTTTAAAAAGCTTCTGGCTGGTTTATGAAAAAATGCCTGCAGAGTGTAGGGGCTGAACCAGTGCAGATGGGCTTCCCAGGTGTGCACGCAGATCTACGCCAATGTAGCTGCAGTCTATTCTAATCACTGGGTGTAGTTACTAGAAAACTGCATAAGGGCTGTCCAAATGTCATTAAGCCTGATACCACTTCCACTGGAAAAACTCTGTGGAGACTCCCTTTAATTTCAACAAATTTTAGATTGGGCTTAGTATTGACTACTTATCACAGATAATAATAGGAACATTCAGATGATTTGCTTCATTTGCTTAGCAAATGAAGGCATTCATTTGCTTAAATGAATGTCTTGAAAACATAAATTTAGAGGAGAGGAAATATAGAAATTTTGTTTTTCAAGGCTGCTGGTAGGAAAGAATTTAGCAATGGGAATTCCCACAAAAGTAAATCAATTTCTTGCCATTTAATGTTATCACTAAAGAGTCTGAACAAGCTTCTGGTTGTTAGAAACATCATCCACTCCTCTCTGGATGTCAAAAGCACCAGTTCATCCTTTCCTCATTGGCAATCTCTCTCTGCAGTATTAGCATTCATTCCTTTTATTTACTGATGCACAGAGGTTAAGGTGAAAAGCGATCATTAGATCATCTGGTATAGCCTCCTGTGCATCACAGACCATTAAATTCTGTGCAGTTGCGTCTGTAATGAGGCCAGTAATTTGCACTAAGCTAAGGCACAGCCTGATTTGGAGATGTCATGAGATGCAGAATGACCTCTTCCTTTGGTCCTGTGTTCCAGTGGTTGATCACATTCACTACCCCAAAAAAAAACAACAAAAAACCCAACAACAACTAATCCCAACAACAGCAACAAAACAAACAAAAAACAACAAAAAACACCCCCCAATCAAAAATAAAACAAAAAAAACACCCAACCCTTAATTTTTTAATTTGAATTTTCCTAGTTTCCAGCCATTAGTCTGTATTACAGTTTTCTCCACTAGACTGCAGAACCTTTCTATTTTTTTGCCTACAACAAAGGTACTTCTGTGCTATAGTCCAGTCCACTCAATATTCTTTTTGATAAGCTAAAGCTCTAAGATTTTGCATCACGCTCCACAAAGATTTCTCTCCTTTTGGAGGCTTTTTCCTGTTTCAAATATCCTTTAAACATGTGGACATCAAAAAGCAGATGTTGTATTCCAATATGACTTGCCACAGCGTTCTATCCAGTAAAATCGCTTCTTTAGTCCTACTCACTAATCATCAGTTTAAAAGTCCCAGGGTAAGACTGGTCATGCTTTATCACAGAATCACCTTTAGAGTCCCCATAGAATTACTATACTGACATAATCTTTTTCAGACCCGTTCTTTAACAGGATGAAGTCTGTAACTTTGGCTTGGTTCCACGTTGCTAAATGAATTACTTTACATTTCACTGCATAAAATCACATTTTGTCTGAATGATCCAGGATCACTAAGATCGTGGTCGGTTTGTACGAGTGCTCTGTCCTCATCACTATCTTTATGTCATTGACAAATTTTATTAGCAGCAATTTTGTATTCATTTCCAGAGCTTTCATTTGAAATGTTGAATGCTCTTGATCCTAATGCTGATGCTTGCAGAGCCCCATAGGAAGCCCCCCAGTACCATGTCATACTGGTACTAATACTTTCTGGAAGCTTAGTAGTGTTTTCCAGCCCATTGTAGGCATAGTCTGTGGAAATTGTGTAGTGTTGACTTTTTAAAAAATGGTTTGTACTATTGTGTCAAACATATCAACTGGTAAAAATAACTGCATAGATGTAATAAATTCAGTTTGTCTGACCTCTTTTCCACAAAATCTGTTGATTGGCAATTATTATATTGCAGTCCTCAAATTCATTATTAATTAAACCTTGTGTCACCATCTGCCTTTCTCTTTTCTCTTTTTCCTCTGGGACTGAAATCAGTCCAACCTGTCTGTACCTCACACAGTGACCCTGGATCTTTGGGCATGCGTCTGCTAATGATCAGCACAGCAGCCATGCAATTTATTCTCTGATACATGTGCAAACATCATACAGGGCAAATCTCATTTTTAAAATAAGAATCTCATCATAATAATCTCATTTTATTCATCAAACCTGCAAAATTCAGCTCTGTAATGATTGAACTTAGAGGTGCTCCTGAAGTCCAGGTGAAGCTTACCATGAAACACCTGAGGACACAAGAAATTGGTACAAACCTTTGGGGAGTCAGCCGTGACCATGGCTTGTATGATCCTGGGATGCTTGCAATAGCTTGCACTGGCCCATGCTGCAACTGTGTAATACTAGGATTTCCTCTCCAGAAGCTGAACCAGATAGGACCAGGAGAGCATCCAGAAAGTTCTCCCTTCGTAGGCAAGAAGTCTTGTGCGGCTCCTCTCAGTACACCTTGGGTGGGCGTTTCTGTTCTGCTTGACACAGAGATTTATCAAGTACTTGTTTTCAAGGCTGTCAGTATGACACTTTTCACCAGGACTAATACAATTTCTTCTCTCTCCTTTATCCCAAAAATGAGTGACACAAAAATTTAGCATTAAAAACGACAAGGTGCCCAAAGACATTAATGCCTTCATATAACTTTATACACATTCTAACACATATAAACAATGCTCAATATCCTTTGCCCTGTCCTATCTATAAGAGATTGCAACTTTATTTCTGAATTTCCATTTTCCCACTTTCTACATTCCCAATAAACATCCATTAGCATCTGGGATATTTTATTCTGTGCTTGAGAACAAAAATGTAGTGATAAAAATAGAAAATCTGCACTAGGAAATAAACACTGATGTTATTTAGTATATTGAATAAAACCAGAACTCCCTGGAGCCCTGTACGATGTGGGTAGCTAATGTATCAAGAGTACATTGTGGGCCTCCCTAAGCTCAGCCTAGGTTTTCCTGGTTTAGCTGGAAAGAGCAAAGTTTCTTTTTTTCTTATTAATTGTCTTTATTACCATGAATCAAATTAAAATTGCTTTGTTTGCGGTGTCACTGATGGAAAAGCTCTAACTTGTAATTAGGCCTGAAGCCTGGTGGTAGGGAACCACCAAAAAGGTGGGCATCATGCACCTCCCTAGAGCCTGTGTAGTAGCAGGAGTGTTGCAAAGTACTAGGTGTAGCTCCACAGATGAAGAAAAAGAAAGCCCCGTGGTACAGGCTGAGGAATTAGAAAGCCATGCAGCTAATGATGAAGGGCCATACCTGACAGTCAAATGACAAAGACAGTATGTGGCCCAGATGATGAGGGGCACAACAGGAAGGCAAGAGGAGAGCAGTGGCCAAAATATTCTGGTCACTTGCCCTGCCACCAGCGGTGCCATCAGTTTGTTTCTCCAAAACCAGTCTTATTTCCATTTGGCATCACAGTTTCTTGAACTTTTAAAGAAAACAAAAGTAGTGATATGGTATCACAAGGTCAGCTGCAATCCTGTATGTTATCGGCGGTTATCTGGAAACCACATGAAACAACCATCTCTTTCCTCACACCAGCTCTGCACTGCGCTCTTGAGCAGCGACAGCTTGCAGATGAGGAGCGGAAAGTGGTTTTATTTTTCTTCCCCGCTGTGCAACTCCTTCGTGACTTGCACAGCCTTTTGTCTTGCAAAGTAGCTGCAAAGTCGGTCCTCTCCCATGAACATTTCTGAAGGCAATTAGAGTGGAGGTGCCCTGCTATCCCTGCACCTTCTGCAGGATTTAAAGGAGATGTTGGTCCAATGGTTACACAGGGGCCGAGAAAGGACTTTCACAGCTCTTTCATAAATACTTGAAGACCCACAGTGAGGGTGAAAGCATGAGCACCTGTTGGACAAGATGTGGGCCATGTCTACCTACTGTCAGGTCAAGGTGGTCTCGAAACAGCAGAAACACCCTCATGCCTCAGTTTCCCTGCTTCAGACAAATCAGTTGCTTGCCAGACACAAGGAGAAGGTGCAGTGCATACCTGATGACCACCTCTGGTGTGCAGGATGTGGAACCCAGCAGGTGTAAGAGCCTCAGCCTCTGCTGGCCGGCTGTGCGGCAGTGGGCACGCTGATAGCGTCTGCCGGCGGTGTCTGTAGGTGTGCGGCCTGCGCCGGGACGGTGCAGCACGTCCTCTTCATGGGAGGGGCAGGAAACGGCGTTTCTCTAGCACAGTGGAAAGCAAACCATTCACTGCTGTCGGGGTTTCGTCTTCTCACAAACGAGACCTTTGTTTATAAATGTGGCTTTGTCGTTCTGTGAGAACCAGCAGAGTGCCACTTTCAGGAAAACATTAATGACTAACCATGAATAAGTACAGGAGGATGAGACCTTCACAGTGTCTGCCGAGAGGCAGCAGCATTTTGCCATAGCTTACAAAAAACCGAGCCCACGGTCTGTGGATGCTGAACTCCAGGCCTCCACTTACCCACACATCGCATAGTTTCGCTCCAAACTTACCCAGAAAATTGCCCTCCGCCCAAAACACAAAACCCCAAGGATCCTTACACTGAGCCTCCCCTGTCCTGACTCCCCACAGCACGCCAAGTGGTAAGGACTCAGAGACTTGCTCGGTTTCAGTGAAACTGTGCAGGAAACTTCCTTAACCTTTCCAGGTTAGGAATTAGTACCCGTTTGCCCTCATCCTTCCTCCTCCGTCAGCACCAGCTGCCACGATACATAGTGGTAATACTATAAAATACCTTTCATTCAATTCTGGTGCCCTCAGGTGCCCTTCTCCTCCCCCCTGCTTCCAGATGAACACCTGTGAGAGGCAGATGGTACAGATAATCCAGAATATATTTCTTGAGTCCATGTAGAGAAGCTGCCAAGCTGCTGATTTTTTGGCACCGTGCCTCGTGGCATCCGTGGCTGGTGAGAGACGCAGATGCTGCCTGAAAATAGCTGAAGAGGAAATTCTCCTGGTGTCTCCGGAGGTCTGTGGAAGGCAGCTGCTGCCGTGGGGTTTTGCTTCTCACATCTTCATCAGCACATCCTCCAGCTCCTCTTCCACAGGGTCCATGGGCGCATGCTCCGTCTGTGGGTTCCTGGTGCAGCTCCTTGCGCGGAGCCAGCACCAGCGACCCAAGGAGCCACTGTGATGGGGTCCCCAGGACCAGCCACCACCCAAACCATTCAGCTTCCTTTACTTTTGCTTTCCCAGCCTGTGGTTGTGCCCAAAAGCAGCCTGGTTCAGACATGAAGGAATTACCTGGGCACAGCCATGACATTTTCCCTGCAATTCAGATGCTCGTCAGCACCCATCACAGCTGAAGCTGGTTCGTCCCAGAGTGGTACTCATGAAAAGGAGCTGGGATGAGCTTACCGGAACACCAGACCAAAAATAACAAATACCAAAGAGCCAACACACTGCTCCCTTCCCATTGTGTGGGGCTTTTGGGCAGTGAAAATCCTTGCACTGCCTGGCTGGTTTTGAAAGGCTCGCTCTTACTGCCCAGGGTCTGCCAAACACTTTCTGGACACAAAGGAGAGCACAGTCCTTGCCTGAAGGGGATGATAGTCAGTGGCAGATGAGCAGTGAGGAAAAGAAACAAATGAGACAGAAGAAAAAGGCATCTCAGTGCTGGAAAGTGTGTGGTTTGCCCCAGTGTATTTTGAGAAGCTGCAAGAAATGCAGGTTCTTTTAAAGTTAAACAGATATAATTTATCTCCATTCTTTATTCTTTTTTAGTTCTATAACCTCCAGATTTGTAATTCAAGGTCTAACACCCTTCATTTCCAGCTCTCCAACATTTTGCAGAAAAATGCCTCTTGCTCCTTGTCCTCTGCTCCCCCAAATCCAGGACACCAAGCACAGGGGTACCTAACCCCACTGAGATCGAATAGGCTTAACCAGATTTAGGTGCCTAAATACCTTTGAGGATCTAGGTTTTAATCAGCTCATTTAATCATCTCCTACAGTCAAAATGCACAAACAAGGTCTTAAAGCAAGTGTCTTTGGCATCCTGTGCAGAACAGGCCCTCCAAATACAGGCTCTGAGGCAAAGGGTCAGGAAAGTCCCAAAGAGCAGAGCTGAGGTGGAGGTGGGTATTGCTTGCCAGGCAGCAGCACTGTGCTTGTGTCAGATGGTGGAGTACTCCTCAAAAGAGACATGCAGGATTGGCAGCAGAGCTGTTTTCTGCATCTCCTGTAAGATGGTCCCCCCTGCCCCCATTCTCTTAAGGAACCTGATTTCTAGTGAAGGCTGGGTTATCCAGAAGTAGGAAGGTGCCATAGGGAATTTCAGCCACACTGACACAGTTTTGGGGAGAATACTTCTTCCCATTAAAGAGCACAGACAATAAGTCAACTAACTTCAGTCACAAGCAACATAACATAGAGATACCAAGGAACTCATAACTGTGGCTGCTCCTGCTGCCTTACCACAAAATGAAAAAGTAGCCCCTCATTTTATTAAAAACTAATAATGACATTTCTGTTACCACAGAGCTCACACATCAGTCCCACTCTACTACAGAATACAACCCTGCTACGTAATGTATGAACAGAAAACAAAAGAAAAAAAAAAAGGTTTCCTTTTGGCTAAAGAAGTTTAAAAGAATAGACAGTGTCAGAGGCAGTGTCAGCACTGTAGGAGGTAAACCATAAACAGGTTTGGGGTGCAGTTTTGGGGGAGAGCATCATAAAAAGAGATCTTTGAGGGAGAAATCTAGAGGAAAATAACCAGGCTGTGGTTTTTTTTTTCAGTGATTTATGGGCAGCCTGCTGATAAGAAGATGCAGATGATGAGGGCTAAGCGGTGCTATGCTACAAACTGTGGCAGTGTCTGATCCAGGGCTCAGTGAGGGCTCTGCTGTTTGGAGCAGATGGCAGCTGGGCACAAGACACAGACACACATGGGAGCACTGAGCCCCTGCAGTAAGGCACTTCTCTGCTACCTTGCTCAGGGGTCTGACACAGCTGTACACATAAGACTTCTTTCTGAGTTGCTATGTGTGGAGATGCAAACAGGTGTTATAAAAATAAGAAAGTCAACTATGCCTTTCACAGAGGATGTGGGTTTTGAGCACATTAAAATGGAAATTTTCATAGAATCCTGAATTGGGAGGGAGCCACAAGGGTCACTGAACCCAACTCCTGGCTCCACATTGAGCAACCTAATAATTAAACCATTTATCTAAAAGCATTGTCCAAACACTTCTTGAACAGCAACAGGCTTGGGGCATATCAATAGGCTTTGATATCGTAGCAGTGCCTTTAGCATGGATTAGAAAGGGGCAGAAGGTTGGGGTAACAAGTGATTTATTAGCAGTAGTTCTTGGAGGAGTTGCCATTGTTGTTTTATTCAAGGAGCAGTCCCCAGACCTAGGGCTGTACTGGGTTTTGGCTGCAGGCCTCCTTCAAGGCAGCTGTTTCAGAAACCCTTGCAGGTTTCTTGGGTTGCTCTCCTTTCAAATCATCTCCCCAGTACCCAGTTCAGCTCTTCCCTTGCTCTGAATGGTGCTAAGTAGAGCTCAAACTGACAGAGATGGAGGACAGTAATGGTAAGTAAGCATCTTCTCCTGCACTCCTGTGGAAGCACCACTGCGCCCGATGGTATACTCCAGGCTATCACTCTCCATCAAGGACCTGCTCATTTCCATCCTGCTCGCTCAGTTCTCAACCCTCACACAGCAGTTTTGACTAGGGCCTTGCTCCTTAGGATGCAGCTAAGTCCTGCTGCACGGCCCAGTCCCCTGCTTGCTGGAAAGGTAGGATTTCCCAATTTATGAAGGTACCGCAAGACTAGTTATTCCACAAATCCTACTAAATGCAGGAGTTATGCTTAACTCTCGAAGAAATCAAGGAGAGCCAAGGACTTGACCTGAAGAGATGTTTTTAGAAAGAAGATATCTTAAAAATATGGCCCCTCCGCATTTTCAGGGAAATAACCACCCTTGAAGATCTGTCTGCACGGTTTCTTTATTGTTCCAGCAGTGCACAATGAGTTAGGTAAACATTGCAACATTTCCAGTGAAAAGAGGCATCATTGCAAATTATAATCAGGCCTGAGGATTCAAATCCTCCTTCCAGGTACATCTGCGTGACCTTGGTTCCAGGGGGGCAGAGCTCCATGCATAAAATGGGGAGCTCTCTGACCTGTCGGTATCAAGATGGATTAGAAATTCAACTCAAGCCCTGTACAGCTGCACTGTAACCTACAGGGGAATCCCTGAATATGCTTCCAGCTTTCAGGTTAGCTTTCACTGTTATTAATTTCCTTTTATAATCTCCATTTCATATTTACCAGCCCAGGACCAGATTCTCAGCTGGTGTAAATCAGCAGTAATCCACTGCTGTCAAGTGAGAGGCACTACGTTACAGCAGTGGTGGGAACAGCCCCTAGCTATTAATTCTGTTTTGCAACTCTCTCTTGACAGGAGCAATCTCTTTCAGCATTTGAGACTAAATAAAAAAATAAAAAATAAAAAATAAAAAAAAGTCCCCCTTTGAATAGTTTGGTCCTGTAATTCCCTCCTGATCTCTACTCCTGCTGCCCATAGAAATGAAGAGCACCGAGCACCCTGGCAGGATCAGACCCTCAGGCGTCTCAATGACTGTGCCAGCCCTCTAATTTTGGGGTAATGATAATGATCGGGCTTGCAGTGAGCCTTGACACATATTTATTAATTGCAAGGTGCGGCTGGCTTTCCACTTCGCTAAGACAAACACTTGCAGAACATGTGCGCAGAGGAGGCTGGAAGCCGCCCAGCCGCGTGTCGGCAGCGGCTGGAAGGGAAGGAAATGGCCGGCTGCCCTGCTCTGCAAGGCTGGGCGCTGAAAACCCTGCCAGAGGAGGAAGGACCTCCTTTTGGGGCGTTTGGATTTCCCCTTGGAAAAGAAACCTTTCCTGTTCCACCAGACACCGTGACACCGGGTCGAGGTGACAGGGGCAGTGCCGAGCCAGGGCTGGCCGTAATGCGGTGATGTTCCTGGAGAGAGGGGCAGGCAGGCCCTGCCGTGAGCTGGAGGCGGTGTGTGCGGACCCATGTGCTTAGGGCAGTGACAGGGCACGTCCCGGGGGGGGCAGGACAGGGCTGTCCACCCGTGGTCCTGCAGCTGTGAGGTGGCCCCTGTCCTACAGGGCCAGGCTGCTGGGTGCCTGAGGGAGGGGAACCAGAATGGGACTGGGGCTGGACAGGGAGGAGCTCTTGTTCTGCTGGTGATACTAAAAAAACAAATGAAAAGTGACTACACAGCATTTATTTACTGCTCCGCAGTGCCCAGTGACTCACTGTTAGTAGTGCTTTCCTGTATCAGCGATGAAATAACCCTCTCATGCGAGCAGCTTCTTCCCTTCCTCAGGCCTGTGGATTTACCTGTGGCGATACCTGCTAAGCAGAGGCAGTGCGAGGCAGCTCACCAAGCCTATACCTCAGCTGCGGTGCAGTTACACCTGCCCAAACTGCAGCGTGGTGGCCTTCCTGTACCACTGGGTGCTAACTCACATCAGCGGGAGCAGCCTCCAGAGCCCACGGATCCACCGGCCTTCAGCTGATCCGCCTGGCCACAGCCGTGCCAGCCTGGTGCTGGTCAGGCTGCTCCAGGAATTCCTGCTGGATACATGCAGCCCCCCGACCCAGCACGGAGGAGAAACTTCCTCCCTCATTTCAAGCACTTTCTGTATGTCTAGAGATGTCTTGCGGAAACAAACTGTACCTGATAAAGTGCCAGCATTAATCCATGTGATGTATTTAAGTGTGGCTGTTTAACAGCAACATATCAAGTTAATGCAATACTGATGGAATAAGAAATGGCATCAGAGGGTTCAAAAGACTTCTTATCACAAGGGAAAAAAAAGGATTTTGACTTCCCATTTCATTTCTCTGTGAATGAGAACACCTTTGCTATTTACATTATTTACTGTTTACCGTAGTAGAGTCACTACTAAAAATCAAAGTGATTTGCAGAGCCCTGCCAGTTCTTTTTATATCTCCTTTGCTGACTCAATAAACATCTGACACCCTGGTATTGTAACTAAGCACTGTACTGATTCTAGCCTCGTTGAAAACATCTTTCTAAGAGAGAAGAATTGTTCTGCTTCTGCTAAAATGTGATTTGTCTGGAGAAGCATTTGTAAAAGCTTTTTTTTTTTTTTTTTTCAAAATGTTACTGTGGCAATTGGAAGCATTTAGGCATGTACGGTAACTTGAGAAGCTATGTGAAATCTTCTGATATGCAAATACACTGCTGTATACATGGCAAAGAAGAGCTTTGGGCAAGCTCATATGAAACAGAGTGGCATTAACAAACAATTCCCCTTTGCTATTTAGAAAGAAAACTTCATGCTGAAAAATAATATGCAGTAAATATTCCAAAAAGCCTGTACTGGGTGTTGACCTGTTCTGAATCCAGAACAGTCCTGCCCCGGTGCAGTCACCCCAAAATACCAGAAAGCAGAATTGAGGCTGAGGAGCTGACCCAGGGCATGGGGAGAGCAGACACAAGGACAGCAGCGGGCAGTGACAGGGCATTGCACCTCCCCGCATTCACCGGGCAAAACTGATCCAGATGGATGTCCCGCAGGAAAATGTTGCCTTCCTGTCTGAAGAGGACACGATGCCTCTGGCTTATATCTTCTCCTGGATCAAAATTCAGGCAGAGAACAGGCAATGGGAGCCAAAAAGGATGGCCGAACAAAACTCCACCATGGTGCTCTTGGATCCCAGTCCCAGGCAAGATTTCCAGGTCAGTACAGAGGAATTTATGAGCACATAAATCACAGAAGGGAAAGATGGGAAAGACCACTGGAGGACTAGTCAATGCAGGCCTGTTTTCTACAGGGACTTTCCCAGTGTGTTGACAGTTTTAGGAACTTCAAACAATAGGGCATTAGCTTTCCTCTGGACACCACTCAAGGTGCTTAGACACCTATCTGAACCTTTCAGCATCTTGGTGCATTTCATGAGACCTGTGCAGCTTCCTTGCAGCTCTTACTGCAGGTTGTTACACTCACATTTCTTTTTGCTATTCGTTTCATGCTGATTCTACAATGCAGCAAAATAAGAACTGGAGGTGGTCACTTAAGGCTTGCCCACACTGTGGATTTCCAAAATTTCCTTCCAAGAAAACTCAGTCAACAGGAAGAGCAGTTGTGAAAAGGCCCCCCTGTGCAGACAATCTGGGTTTGGGTTTTAGTGAAGTGCAAAATGCATTATAATAATGGAGCAAAGATGCTGCATGCAGAGTTACTGTGGATTAGCTGCAGCGCATTGCAGATACACTCTGCCCTACAGCAGAAAAGTCCTCTGCGCAGTCAGGTCCCTAAGATTTGAGCCACTTCCACAAATTGCTTCTAGAAACTAGGCTGAGTTTCAGCAGCACAGATCACATCTTCAAATGGCTCTGCAGGTCTGTACCAGGGCAGACTGTGCACCAGCAGCTTCTCAACAACAAATTCCCAAAGAAGATGTAAGAAAGAAAGGGCACGCAGAGAGATCGAGGAAACCGCCTCTGCCCCTAACATCTGAGAGTAAGGCTGCTAGAGCAAGAACAGAGTCCTGTTTGTGCTTAAATTCCACTTTATATTCTCTGTAGAGATGAACAGTGTCTGCTGGCGTTTTGCAATGATTGCAAGAAATTCAGTGGTTAATTATATCCTGTGTTTCTTGCCTCGCTGTCTCTGTGCACATTCACATGAGTCCTAAAAAGAGTTTACTGTTCAAACGCCTAGGCTCTGGGCCAGGAGAAGTGCCTAGATAGAATACTGTGAAACTTGTCCTCACGTGCTGTGATAAAATGCTTGGGGACATACTACACAGGGCTCTGAGTGCGCCTGCAAAGCCATGAAATATGTCATCAGCGCTGCAAGTTCTGCAAGGTTGTAAGCTCAGAGCAGCCTGTTGGCCAAAGCAGGACACTAACAAATGGCAGCCAGCATTCAAGGGCTGGGGGGACTTTCCAACCCCATCTGCCACGGGCAGTAAGGATGCCACTGACCAAACTGTGCACCTGAGAGCAGGGGGAGAAGCGGGGGATTAACACATTGGGCAAAAAGGAAGAAAATGGCAAAAAGCAAGTAGATAGCAGGAGTGGCAGGGCTGTGGGAGGCTCAGGAGGACTCTCAAAGCAGTGATGTGCTTAACCATTTCCTCTCACCCTGGGCTGGTTGCTCGCTGTCAGTGTGTGAAAGGGGAAGGCAGCGGTATGCCGCTGTGGCGTGCCAGGTGAGAACCAGGAAGGAGGGGAGCCGAGGGGGCAGCGGGCAGCCCAGAGCTCAGCCACAGCAGCCGGAGGAAGGTGGTTTGTGCCAGCAGATGGCTTGTTTTTGGAACCGATCACCACCCTTCACAGGCCCTTTCACATCAGTCTCATCACTGTTTAAACACTAATGAAATGTAAAGGAGGGCAGATACCTGAGGTCCCTTGCCCTGTCTGTCTGCTTACTTGTGAGCAGCCTGCCTTCTCCATGCGGCTTTCCCTCTCGTGTCAGAAAGGAGTCCTTGCTTACAAGCAGAGTGGCTCTCGGGGCCCAGCCCCCACAGCAGCTCCCTGGTGTGGGGATTTGCTCAACATGCTCAGATAAGACAGAAAGCTGTAAGCACATCCAGTGCTGAAACAGAAAAAGGGGGCTTACCTCCTAGCTTCTCCCCGACCTACGAGAAGTCTGCAGTTAGCTCTGCTTACCAGCAAGGAGTTCCTTCCCAGATGCCCTGTCAGCAGTCTTGATAACCTGAGAGAATCATCATAAAACACAGTTTAATGAAAGAGACCCATGACAAAACCCTCTCTTGCCTACCAGAATTTGGTAGCTAGCACAAACCCTGCCAGAGTCTGTCTTCTTCCCTTACAAAGCACTTCAGCTCCAAGCTCTTGACTGAGACCTGCCAGGTGCCCTGACTTGTTCCTCCTCCTACAATTCCTCAGCTGTGGCTTTTTGCAATGAATGCCATACTGCAATATTTCCTCGGGGCTTCCTGGCTCTCCCTAGGAGGCAAGGAGAAGCGGGATCAGCAGCAGGGTGGTGCACGAGGCTCAGGTCAGCACTGCAGCGCAGTCATATCTGTGGTGATCCTAGTAGTTTGTGGCTGTGAGCAAGCTGCTCTTGACTGCACGCCCGCCCTGAAAGGCAGACTTGGCCATCTGGCCGGCATGATTGCAAATGGGTGGAGGGACGTGCAGGTACTGATTGTTTTTGGCATGGCACAGAGCAGAGTGGGAGGGTGACTGGAGGCCAACCGAACAGGCGAAGTGTTAGTCCTTGCACAGCATGTGCTGGTGGTGAGCAGATCACGGATTGTCTCCGGTGGTAATGCCCAGGGGAAACTGCACCGTGTGGGCACAGGGTGTTTCAGCTGGGCCTGCTGAGGGTCTTGTGCCAGCAGGCTCCAAGAGGAACAGCAGGCAAGGACATCAGGAGGCACGGATTTGATTTCTGTGGGGTTGTCAGGGAAAGGTCCTTCCTCTTGGCCTTCTGCCCTCTGTCCTGGCACTGCTCAGCGGTGAGACCTTTGGAACTGGGGCTGTCCCTCCAGGTGGGTGTATCCGCAGCATCTGGGTGCCTTCACCTGTAGATAAGTTCAACTAATCACAGCGAGGTCCTCCCTTGCTTAATTTTCTGCCTTTGCTCAGCCCTCTGCCTCTGTATCTTTGTCAGAGCGGCAGAGAAAAGTGTGGCAGGAAAGGGTTAATTTGTTGGCGGGGAGGGGGAGGTTTGCAGGCAGAAGGGAGGAGCAGGAGAGCATTTCTGTATTAACATGCAGCTGGTTAATGCAGCTGAATAGCCCTGGCTCAGCTGTTACCTTTCTCAAAGCCAATGGCAAATGATGAAAAACCGTGGTAATATCTATTAAAAGTTTGTGGAAGGGGCCTGCTCAGTGGGAGCTTTTCCATCTCACATACAAGTGATGATTTAGAACAGAGAAAGATCCCCTCGAGGGGATTTTGTGAACCATGCAATGCTAATTAACTCCATTGTTGTATTTTGTTTTGAACATAAGAGTCCCTCTGGGATTGCAGCACTCTTTCCTCCTGCAAGAGATTTCCATTTTGCACCACTGTATAAAATCTCCTCCACATCGCATCAGCAAAAGGGATTAACAATAGGGAGAAGCATATGTGCGTAGTTTTATGGGGTTCTAGGGAGGAATGTCTCTCCCCTCACCTCCCAGATGCGTTCTCAATAGGGGCTATTCTGTACATCCTTGCTTTCACTGTTTCTTTAACCTTGAATTAAAAACAAGTGTACATCAAACACTGGGCAGCACCTCCCTTTGATCTTCAGCATATTCAAACCACTTCCGAACATGCTGTGCTGGAGTTTGTTTTAGTGGTTAGCTTGTTTGGGCACAAATGCGATAGAAAAAAAAAAAAAAAGACAAAACCCAGCACCCCAAAAAATCAACAGAACCCATCAACACCAGGAGTGGAAGCACTGGTCAGACGCTGATTTGCTCATCTACAGTTCATCCTGAAAGAAAAGTAAGAAAATGAAAGCTCCCATCTGTCTGAACTCCTTACCGTCTTGAGCCAACAACATTATGAAGAAACTCGACTCGCTTTGTGCTGGGTCTGCTCTTCATTTTCTGGCCTTGTCCCACTTCAGCTTGCCCGAACACTCTCCTCTCTGCTCACTCGTTTTATGTTGAGCAAAGTGGAATCCTGACTCACCCTAATGCTCTGGCTACTGCAATGTAGCATCAGGAGCATCGAGACTTTCAGGTGAATCAAAGGGCTTCTTTCCCCATTCTTCATCTTCAGTCTCTGGCTTCTGCCAACTCTGAGAAAGCCCCGTTGTACATGTGGTGTCTTGGATCCTCCCTTTTCTATCCTGCCTTAAGTTTCAGCTCTGCACAGACCAGTATTGACAGAGGGTTGATGCCCTTCTTCCTGCCTCAGGCAATTCAGTGATTTCACAGTGAGCTGTGCTGAGGGAGCGGCCAGTGCACGGCTGTCAGGTTGACTTCTGCTGGATGGAGCTGGGACTGCACTGGGAGCTACCAGGAACTCCCCACCACCAGCTGCTGGGGGGATCTGTGCAGTCCTCCAACAGGGATTTTGCAAATAAGGGACTTTCTCCTGAGCCATATAAATTCTTAGGTCATGATTCTTAATTCATGATGGAATCTATTTCATTATAACCTGGGCAATTTTTGAAATTTCTAAACGAACAACAGGAAAGGCATTTAACAATGAATGCAAGAGTGATTTTTCCCTTGCAGTAGCACATTCAGAGACCCCAGCAGAAGGTGATCCTGAGACCACTTCTTGTTCAAATGCTGTGACTTTTTTTTATACTGTAGAGTCTTGAGGGCTCTTATTACAACATTGGGGTTGTCTATTGCAGCAGAGGCCAGAGCATGCTAGCATATATAAAACAACATGCTGAAAGGATGTTCAGAGTCATTCTGTCTGAAAAGTCCACTAAACCTTTTCTGTTTGAGAGTTACAGCTCCACATAAATGCAGACACTCTCTTTCTGTGTTTCTCTGTTTCTCTTCTTTCTCTTCTTTTCTTTTCTTTCGTAGTAACAAATGTCAGAATTTAAAAGGAAAAAAATCAATGGGACAGACTTCCCATTCCAAAATCCTCAGTTTACTTCAAACACATACAGTGATGTGGTGACCTCTATGTCTTCTCACTTACATCTGTATGAAATAGTCAGGGCAACTCCACAGGTTTACCCCATCAACATCCAGAGAGGGAAGGGTAAGAGCCACCCCATTTTTGAGAAACATTTCCAGAGCAGTGTTCTCAACTGGAGTGCATTTGCCAAAGCCTGCTGCTTTTTTCACCTTTTGATATATATAGCTACAAAGGAAGATTTCTGTGAACCGAGCAAGCCTGCAAGTCATTTTTCCAGTCCTCTTTGTAAGCTTATCTTCCCTTAGCGCCTGCTGACCATTGCCTAGATAACACGTGGGTATCAGTGTGACCATCAACACACCAGCCACAATCACCTTCTTGCAACACGTTAGCTCTTCACCCATTGCCCTGAGCCGCCCAGTCTGGTGTACAGCTCGTTTCCAAAAGCCGACGAGTAGTTTCCAGTAAGTGTGCGATGGGGACGCCAAATGACACGTGAGAAAACAAGCTCTTTTATGACTGCTGAGATCACAGTGAGCCAAAGTGCAGTGAAGGCTTTCTGCAGACACTGTAAGCAGACTTTGCATGAAGCCGAGCTGCTCGTGGCACCACAGAGGCATCATTCCCCCCAGTTCCCTCTCTCCCAGGCTAGATATAGAAAACGCCTGAACTCCCAACAGTTTTATTCCCACTCTGAATTTTGCTGCATCTTCTCATCTGTGTGCTCAGCACAAAGAGGTCCAGGCTGACTCCTCTGGGTTCCCGGGTGCACCCTGCAGCCTGACTTGCTCATCTCTGGTTTCTTTACTTCAGCAGCAGCTTGAAGATATTTTGTAGCTGCCATGATATAGATGTTTAATTTCAGCATTATTTTCGTCCCTGTGACCCATGGCTTTCCACAGCTTGCTAGAACAAGTGAGGAGCAACTCTTCTGCTACTTGAGCAGCTTTCACCTAACGTTAGGAACAGGCTGGATATGGGGAAAGGAGGTATGAGGAAGGACGGGAGCTGCTTTCACAGCTGCTGAGTTTTCACCCAGCCAGCTCCTGAGCTTTGCATCACTGTGAGAGCATTTCCCCATGTCAGATGGAAACGAGAGGAAGGGTAGTTAGCCTTGCTCGTCACAGACAGCACATATTACTTACAAATATTATTTTAGTGTGTCCCTGCTCTTCCCTGTCTTGGCCTAATATTTGCAGTGGATAATTTCTAAAGCCTAAATAACATAAGCTTGTGATTGAACATGCTTTTCCTGAGATAGACTCCACCCTGTTCCAAAGTAATTGCTTCCTCTCAGTGCCCTGCGTCAAATAATAGGGCAGAGATTCAAGCTCCAAGCCTTCCAGCCAAACTATGAAGCTTGACCCACCTGATTGCAGCTCCCGGGGCTCCTGGGTGGCACCCTAATCCATCCCTCTTCCTTCATCTGTCCCTATCGGCTCCACCATTGGGCAGAGGCGGGTGTCGCACTGGGATGCATTTCAAAGCCCCAGAAGCCTTGCTTTAAGTCTGTTGCAACCTTTGTGCAATAAACTTTCTCCCGGAAGAGAGGTGATAAAGCTTTTAAAATTAATTTGCATAATTGGATCTTTTCATTCTTTTTAAATGGAAACCAAAATGGCAGTGCTCTCAACAAAAAAAGACATTCATGAAAGCCAATGGGTTGGTTGCAAGTTGGAGATGTGTCAGTGGGCTGAAACTAAGCCGAGACAAAAGACATTCAGAAACACTGAGCAGGATTCTGATTGCAGATAAAGTGGTGAAAGTCCTTGGGAACAGCACTGGCTTTAGTAAAATTACTTCACACTCATGTTAGTGTAACTGAGAATGGGTCTGCAGTAACAGTTTTAACTTTTCAGCTCTGTGGTTAATTAGCAACCCTTTTAGTTTATGGCTTTTTTTTTTTTTTTTACTCAAAATTTAATAGATTAACAAACACTGCAGATATTTTTATAACAGCAGGGCTTGTGCAAAAGACCAAGACACCGTTGGAGATAATCTAACTGTTATCATTTAATCCAGCAGAAATTTTGGCCCACTGAGATAAGATTAGGAGAGCTGTGCATAGAAAAATGGAGGCAGTTCAGGTAGTGAAAAACCATTCTCCTGTGCTTGTAAATGAAAAGCAACACTCCTGATGAAGTGCAATGTATTTTACCTCCTGAATTACATGTGTGGCTTTATATGGTGTTTTCACCTTAAAATAAAATAATAAAAAAAAAGCAATTTTAATAGTTACAATCCACCACAGTCATTTCTAAAGAACTGTTTTTATTGTTAAAAATACCCACATGGCAAAGTGCAAACCTGTTCTACAAGAAAGCTCAGTTTTCTCTCTCTGCTCGCAACAATTCATTCTTTAATCAAATATAAAGAAACTCTGTCTGTGCCCTCTGCTCACCAGTGCTGTCAGTTAGCCAAAGCAGCCCGAACACCAGCTAGAGGCTTAAGGCCACAAACCTTGTTAGCCTGTGCTTCCAACCAGTAGTGCAATCAGCAGGCCAAAGCCCAAGGGAGGTGGCAGCACACAAGCAGAAGATCTCCGCCACTTGTCAGTCCTCCTGGGTGCTCCATCGCCACGCGTGCCATGGAAATGTAGCATAAGCAGCAGGAAGGGCAGGAAGCCCACGGATAAATTCTGCTCACGGGTATCACAGTGTAAACACACAACTGGAGCCAGCTTGCTTAATTGGGATTCTCACCTGGACTCCCAAAATGCCTGAAGAAATAAGGCATATTTGGGCTGTTGCGGACAGTTCCAGGAATAAAGCTGAGTAGTCGAGGTTAGTTGCAAGCAGTGCTGCTCAGAGCAGTTTTAGTTAGTTCACAGGTCTCTGAGACAGCAGTATTGCCCATATATTTTTTTCCTGTTTTTTTTTTTTTTTTGGTACTTTTTCAAGAATCCTTGTAAGAATAAAAACTGTGTTGCTGTAAATTAAAAACAAACAAACAAACAAACAAAAAACTCATGAAATACAGTGAGAGCAACACATACCACACTGTGGCACCAGGGACGTGATCTGCTGTAGGAAACACATGGCTTTATGTTTAATGAAGGGAGCTTGTTGAAGGATTGCAGACCAGGAGGGCACACTAGATTTGTTGTTTTATTAGGTTCTGGGTTATGTACTTCTCCTTTTGCTGGGTATCTGACAACATGTGCCATTCCACTTGCAACCGAATGAGCTGGGGGGAGGAGGGCAGAAACAAAGCATTTATGAAGGACTGGAGCACTTTATTTTCTACCTTTTGAGAAAAGTGTTAAGGGTAAAAAAAAAAATTAAAAAAATAATCATTTTGTCTAAACTAGAAACAGACAGGGAGAGAAATGAAATGTAAGTAGACAGAAGAGCATAATTGTTCTCCAAGAGCACACAGAAGAAATTGTTAGAAATACATAGAATATACTCACCAACGTCCAGTTCACTGAATTTCTGCACTTAAGATGCAGCCAAAAAAGCCCTTCAGTTTATCAGGGCCAGATCTTGAAAATAGTTCACTGCCTAGGAGATGAATTGAAGGCTCTTTCCCTTGCACATGGGATAATTTGCACTTTATGGGGTCAGGAACTACAAGCCTGTGATCAGTCGGTGCTTCTAGGTACAGCTTTCTACTCTTGACCTTTGGAGTTGCCTGAAGCTGGGGGGTAAAGGGCACTGTTGGGGCTGGGGCTTGCTGCCTCTCCTAATCATACCTGAAGGCCACTGCCAGAAGGGTCCGTCCCAAATTCCTCTCTAACCCTGTTTGTCTGCTGAGACATCCCCAGCACTTCAGTATGGATTTTGTGATTCTGCAGCCAGCACTGCTCAGTTTCAAGTCTGCCCAGTTTCTCAGAAAACTGCCCTTTCCACACGTGCCTCGGAACCCCTTGACATCAGGCTAGCAAGCTGTGCTGGTTTGCCTATGGTTGTACAAGAGCTAGATTTGAGGCAAAAAGAGGTAAACTGCAAGCCATGGCTGAGGCAGAGAGAAGAGCTGGTTCACCTCTTCCAGTAGTAGCCTACATAGGTACAACACGAGGCCACGTTTCTAAAATGTGATCCAAAACACCCCCTAGGAAACCCAGGCCTCCTGGCTGTACGGTGTGGAGCTGCCAGACTGATCCCGTAGAAAATATGAACAACAGAGTTGATCACCAGACTTCTTCCCATGCCCCAACTTCAGCTGTGGATGAGGGCTGCAGAAAGGCTCACGTCTGCTTGTTTGACCTCTGACAGCTCCAAGCCACCTCCTGAATAGCACGGAAACACTATTGCAGCCTTTCAAGTGGTGGCCTTCCATTTCAGGCACTGATTCAAGAGACAGGGAGATTTGGGCTTGACTATTTTCTAACTCAGAAAAGATCCAAATGCATGCCTCCTTGAAATGCACACTGAGGAAATTCTTGTGAGTGAGGACGGGGAATCCTCCTCTTGATGGTCTATCGGTCTGTGGCAAAGGATGTAAAGTTGACAGGATTGGAACTAAGCAGGAAGCATTCATCCCACTCTTCCCTCCTAGATCACTGGTCAGGGTAGTCGGTATGGGGCAGATGGGAGGAAGAAAAGGATTCACATCTTTGACTCCTGGACTGAAATGCCTGTGAGCTCTAGTTGCTGTTTCCAAACCTTCTATCTTCAGTCATCGTCTCTCATCACAGGAAGATCAGGCTTGCTTCTCCCCCCAAAAACTTGTTTCCTTGGTTCAGCAGAACTTCTGACATATCTGGAGCTTTCAGTTCAAAAAGCGGAGGTGCTGATTGTGTTTAAAGACAGATGAATGGCCTTTATTTCTCTAGCTGTTATTTTTATGCGTTTTAAACCTGCAAGAGGTCTTGTGGTGCTTGGCCCCCTCCTTTTGTTTTGAGTGCAGGGCCCTGTAGGCATGGAAACCAAACAGCAACCTCAGGTCTGTTTTAACATTGTACATCCTCATTCCCCACTTCACACTTCAGTTACAGATTAAACTTCTGGGTAAACTTCAGAATCAGAGTCTCTGTCATTATTTGTTTACCTCCAAAACAGTTATGCAGAGGAGTCTCCTGTATTGCTCTACAAGCAGGTTCCAGTATAACTTTGTTCTTCAGCTCTTCTCCACCTCCAAGGTCAGTGCCTGGATCTGCTCATGTCTTCAGAGTACCATGGATCTCATGCATTTGGCTAGCAGAGCACTTACACTGGCACAATCTCACCTACTAACGGCCCAAGCCTGTTGCACAATGAAATCATCACTACGGTCCTCTGGTTCCAGGATTTCACCCCCTCAGGTGGCAACTCTGTACCCTTTCCACTCTCTCCCCAAGCCCTTGGAGACCATTTTATGAACGGCATGGTGTAAGTGTGTTTGCACTGGGAAAACAGGCTCCAGAATATTAATAGCTGGAATTTCTCACTCCCACACAATGCAAATAGCCATTTATTAGATGCTAGAGCTACTAGATAGTCTGGTGACAGTGTCTAACAAAGCTAGTTCTCTGATGCTAGTTCAGTCAACAGACCCCATATTTACAGTCTTCACTTTTGGATGTATAGATAGGCTCAGGCCCTTGGAATAGAAGATTTTCCCCTCCCTGCCACTTCCAGACAGAAATCACTGACGAAGTTGGTCAACCAGAAGAGCTGGGTGTGACAAAGCCCTCTGCAGTGCCCCAGGCACAGTCCCACGAGATTACCCCCAGGGGAACTCCCTTCGCTTTTCATGGTAGAGAGAGATTTCAGTTTTAATTCCCTGGCCACTTTTTCCTCATGACTTCAGAATAACAAACTGTAACTCAGTGAGAGAACTAATACATTTTAGAATTTCTCTGAAAACATCAGGAGAAAGTCCCAGACCCATGGAGTTTTTTTATGATTGCTGCCAGGCTGATAAGTCCAGGAGACAGAAGAGCCTATATAAACAAGAAGATTTCCAGTAGCACAAGAAAGCTGTGCAATACCAAGCTACCATCACCTTATGACAGACAAAACATTTATAGTTTATTGTCAGGAGGACTCTGGCAGAAAAGCATTTGCCTGAGCCAGAACCTGCTGACCTTTTGCAGTAGGCACAATAAGGCAGTGAGCACCGCTGAGCTGTCAGAACTTCTGCAATAAACCCAAATCCCTTTTGATAAAGGGAATCAAGAGCACACAGCTACCCACCACCTCCTAATAGCACCTGTGACCTCAGCAGTGCCTTACAAACGTGCTACATAGTTTGAGAGCTAGATGCAACACCTGCTTCCTGGCAGCATCCTTTTGGTTTCCTCTGGATAGGTGCTGAGCAATTTAAAATCACATTCCCCAAGCGCTGACTTCAGAGCCATAAGAAAGTTTTCATTTCCTATCGTGCTATCCTAACGTGAGCTGCCCAAGAAGCCTCATCAATATTACAGCAGCGAATAGCTTGACAACTTCCTCATAAATAACACGCTCCCTTTCTGCTTTGTGCTCTGTGTTTAATACCATACTGGTTATTTTAGAAATACTGGGAATGTCACTGAAAGCATGTGGTGATAAGATAAAGGTTTTGCCCATCAAGAGTCACAACGCACATGTTGCACCTTGTGACTCACTGCTTAATAAAGAAACAACTCAGAGAAGACTCCAAACAAACCTGAAACAGGCATAGTCACTCTTCTCTTTGTATTTTGTATTGTATATATAAAAAAAGCCCACAACATTGTATCACATTACGGAGTTCACTAACTGGTGCTTGCACACACCTAGCCTACTACAGCATGAAAAGCAGCAATTCATTCCAGTCTCTCACTCGATTTGCATAAAAAGGAAGCAATTATTTTAATTTCAGAAAAGATCTTTAAAAGGGTGAGGGAAAAAAAAAAAGAGAGAACTCGAGGAAAAAAATGAAACAAGCCAAAATAATACCAGCCCAGTGGGAAGTCTCCATCCTTGGACGGTGGGCTCGAAATGCAAGCCCACACTCAGAGCAACGGTCTCAGTGCCTAAGCCACAGCACACCTGCTCAGCCATCATCTCTAGGGGTGTTGAAAAACAAAAGGAGCTTTAATCTTTTCATGTCTAACTGTTATTCCAACCAGTTTAAACAGTTATTTAAACATTAGGCTGCCACAGCCCCTCCAAAGCCCCTCGGTGCCTGCAATTCCAAGCTGCTCAGTGGCTTTCTCATACCCAAAGTCCGTTCTGTGCTTCAGTTGTTCCTCCACCTGTGCAACCTGTGAGCTTCTTTGCAAGGTCACTGGGAGCCCAAACCATTTAGCTGAATAACTGGATGTAATTCCTATCGGTATGAAATAAGTACAAATCCTGGATCCAAAGAAGATGGGGGTTCTTCCATGTGTCTTTGATTCAGTCCATGAAATGCGAAGTAGAAGGCAGGCCTCTCTGTTTCACATTTTTTTTCTGGCAAAGTAGAAAATTCTCCATTCAGCACACAGATTTGCTGCAGTTTGCTTAGACACAAAGCTTCCATCTGCTCTGGCATCATAAACCTCTCGCCTTGGGCCTGGGTTCTGCTAGTCCTGTGCCTTTCTTGCCTTCTCTCCTTTTCTGGGGGTAAGAAATGAAGTGAGGATAATAGCATTTTATTGCTGAACAGTGAGGATGTGAACGTAGTTAAATATTCTGAAGTTGGAGTAAAGGGAGAAGTATATATTCCCCAGCTAGACGCATTTATTTGCATTTAAAAATGGAAACCCCAAAGATGACTGAAACCTTGCACGTTTCCCACCCCACCCCAAACAACTGAATCCATTTACCAGCAGTTTGGTCAAGTTTTAGCACAGCAAGTCCCGTACAAAAGCAGGACCCTCCTCTCTCCTCTTTTACTCCCGTCTTAACGCTTTGCAAAGCAGAACTCCCGTCACTTTGTGAGTCACAGGGCACTACCAAATAAGCAGCAGTCATTGAACGGTGCCTCATAAAGGAGGCAGGAAACAGGAAAAGCTCAAAATAAAGATGTTTGTAAATTAAAGAACTAAGGGGAAGAATGGATAGGAAATGAGCCCCCCCCCCCTTTTTTTTTCTTCAAAATTATTCTGATTAATGAGAAGAAAGATCAATAGCCTATCTGCAGCTGCCATAGGGAAAACAGGGTGAAGAGTGAATCCAGACCTGAGTATCCCCGTGGTGCCAACACAGCACACTCTGCACAACCTCGATATAATGAGCTGTAGGGTGAGATCCCATGCAACTGCACGGGTTACTTCTCTGTCCCTGCAGCCCCTCATTACAGCTTGATGTGATCAGCTACAGTGTACCAAAAGGAGACGTGTATGGCATATATTTGTGAATAGTCAGGGAAAGGATTGCTTTCATTCCTGTAATGCTGCTTTCCTCCAGCTGTAGTTAGACACCCAAATACTCCAGGTTTCCCTGTGCGTTGCTGCTGCATGGAGCTCTGAAATCATGCACAGACTTTGCACAACACATGGCAACACCTGGGCTCCATGGGCTGATGCAAAACATGCTAAAAGCAACAAAGCATTCCCACTGATGTTTTTGGATTTTGTTTTTCAATCAGCCCCTAAATGAAGTGCCTCAGATACTGACAGTTCCTTTATTAATGTTTGGTTTGGGGACACCGTAATTATGCTTAGCAGCTTTTGTGGGCCAGAAGATTCCTAGATGAAATGACCTGACAGGCTGCTGAGGCCATTTCCACTGTTTTTGGACCACTGTGTAAGAACAGAACAGCTGCCATTTGGATGGAGACCCTGGCTGAAACAACACGAGGCATCATGCTCCCATCCCCTTTGGCTTGCTCCAGCAACAGGGAAAAAGTACCTGGCGCTGCTTCATTAAGGCCTTGGCATGCTCCTTAATGGCACTTCTGGTAGTGACAGGCACAAAGGAAGCCTGTATCCCTACCCACTTTTCCCATCTGTGGCCATTCATGTGCAGATCCGTCCGGAGATCAACTCACACTGGCATGAGAGATAAGAGGGGACCCTGATGCTGGGCTTCAGAGATTACAGCAGCCAGGCAGGCTCCAAGGGCCAAGGCAGAGCTGCAGAAGGGTGCTGTGTTTCGAGCATCAGCTGGTGCACACAGCCCAGGGCTGCTATCACAGGCGACCTGCCCCAGGCTCTGCAGAGGGCAGGTGGTACAGTTAGGGAATGAGTCCTCCTTTCTAGGACAAGGGGGAACATAGGGGGAAGCAACGGGGGAAGGACAAGGGGGAAGCAACAGAGAAAGGCTAGTGCCAAAAAATATTGCTGATAAATGTTTGTCAGAGAAAATTTTGCTTCTGCTCTCCAGAAGACGCAGCCTCCATACTGGGATTGTCCTGCTCCAAAGGGGAGGCAACGGGAGGTCTTTAGCAGAAACCTCTCTTGACAAGAGGCACTGCTCCCACAGCCGTCGCAGTGATGAGCAGATACAGGGATGCAGTTCTTAAGGAGCTGCCTCCTTGGCTATGAATACATGCAACATTAAAAAATTCTCCATGTGAGTATTTGTAAAATCAAGAAAAACAGCCACACAATGCTCCTATTTAGACTTGCTGAGGAAAATGCTTTCATTTGGGAGAGCACTTAACTGTATCCTTACACTTGTGCTTAAGCCGCCCCTAAAATTGGCTCAGGCTGCCACAAAACAACAGCTTAAACCAATTTAATTGCTGTCTGCTGCAATCCCACCCGCCTTCCCAGCCCTGGATGCACATTCCCCGTCTCCCTCTTTGCGCCAGCTCTCGTGCTTGTCTCGCCCTGCTCTGAGCCATTTGGGAACGCACACCCTTGACACCCAAAAAAACCAGCCCTCCTCTATGAATTTAGCACACTGATGTGACTCGTCACGAGGTCAGATACACGCCGGAGCTGGTGTGAAGGCAGGGGTGGAACGACAGGCTTGCGGCAGGGTGGGATGGTGAAGACATGCCCTTCAGAGCTGCGTTCAGGAAGCTGGCAGCTCGTTGCTGTGGACCCGCTGCCTCTACCTCCAGCTAAGCCACTTAATCCCAGCCCTTGATGAATTATCCAAAGCCTAGCCTGACCCTCCTCCCTCCACATGCACACACACACAGGCTTGGTTTCTGCAAGGTCAGGAAACTTATGCAGCTCAGCAAGAGCCTTTACCAGCACGGCAATGCATGGCTGGCGGTGCAGACTGCTCGAGCCATTAGATCAGCTAAGTGCTGTTGTCAAGCGCTACCCTCAGGCTTCTGTACACATTTGAGTCCCTGTTACCCTCAGGCCCGGGCTACAGAACTGGAGACAAAGCTTTGCACTGAAGAGAGCAAGCCACCCGCTGCAGCGAGGGCTGAGCAGCCGCGCTCCTCTGCACAGGATCCGGCAGCCCTGGTTACACAGCGGCATCCTACGGGGCAATTCTGCTAGCCCTGGTGTAGGATGAGGAGGCCAAGGATTAAGTCAGATCTTTCAAGAAGGTCAGTTTAAAGGAATTTCAGAGTACCAGAACCTAATACAAAGAAACGAAAAAAAAAAAAGCAAAGCAAAACCACACAGCCTGAAGATAACTGACATTTCCACAGGATACCCTTCACTCACATGCCAGTGCTTGATGACATAGAAAGTCTTTTAAATATGAGGATAAGTGTTCATCTGTAAAGAATTTTTCTACATACATTATGTAGCACTGTATCTTCCACACCTCACATGTAGCTGTCTGTACCTATAAATAGCAATGATGCCTCATGTGCATTATCATATATTACAACCTGTGACAATGTGGTAAAGGAAAGGAAATGAGCAAAGGAAGTGGTGTGCTCCGCCAGAACAAGCAAACTTAGCAGGGCCCTGGTAAGTCATCTTCAGGCAAATCAATTCTGTGAAATATTCCAGAAATGTGTGGAAAAGCAAATTGCTTATCGAGGAGACGCTAAACCAATGGGTTTGTTGCATGACACAGAACAAAAGACAAGTAATCTTGTGGAACAGCTAAAAGAACAAAAAGCGTTCTTGCATGCCCCAAACGAGAGTATTGCACAAAGTGGCTCGGAAAAAGGAGGGAGAACCAGAATTAACAGGCCAGAGCAGGGCTGCTCAGCAGTGCTGGAGCAAGATGAAAGAGAGAGGAGAGAGATGAGAGAGGATTCCTGCAAGGCTGATCCCAAGCCAGAGTCAAGCTCCCTTCTGCAAGAGACTGGAGGCTGGGGAAAGAATTGCTGATCTTTTTCCCTTTTCAGGACATATTACCTTTGCATTATTATTATTTTTTTCTCTCCATTCTCACACACTTTATAAACTGATGAAACATCTTCAGGACTTGATCTCATCAGTTTTTTTCTTGTTTAGAAATTCAGCCTGACCACCGTGCCTACAGGGCAAAAGAGCTGTGACTGGCAGTACAATTAAGATAGGTTTCATTGGCATCCTAGCAGACAAAAGTATTTTAATTAAACTGGAAGAAAATTGTTGCTTATCATTGAGTAAGCTAGGAGCCCATACTGAATAGACAGAAGTAAGCCTTTTGATAGGAAAATCCATGTCATGTGTAAGGGACTGGAAACTGAGGTTTAATTCTTGGCTCTAGAAGATCTCCCACTGAGCCAGTTGTTCTGGGCCAAGGGTGTGTTTTGGAAGACGTGGAGAGCTGATAGCCTCAGCCTCCCAGGAACTTCATCTTGATTTTCACAAAGAGCCTGTCAGTGAATAGCCCAAAGGATGATGAGGCTCACTGCTTAACATCAGGGCCACTTTCCAGTTCTCCCCACCAATTCACGTAGCAGTAAAACTCAGAGGTCAGCCATTGAAAGGCCAAGTTAGATCTGAACTAGCTGGGGTTATGCTGAAAACCGTAAGATTTATAAAGATCAGCTCCCTCTCTCCCCAGCTTATGTCTCAAAAAAATAGCAAAAATTGCTTAGACTTTATCACAAGTAAAGTTAAACTCTCCAAAGTTGCTCTTTTAATCAACTTCAGCTAATTCTCAGCAGCTCTGAATGCAGTATAGTTTTGAGCAATGCCTGATTCATTGTGGAAACAGCATATGGAGAGAGAAAGAATGGTAATGAATCAGTTCCTCCAAGACAGAGCTATCACCTACAGGCATTTCAGCGTTGTAAACAGGCTGGGTAGGTAACATCACCTATTCAAGCTGTGTGACATGTTTTGTTTTAATACTACATTGTTATTTGCTTTGCTTCGAGTTTTGCTGCTTGGCCTGGAAGCTCTCACTGGATGCCACAAGTTCATGGAGAAACCACCTTCTGGTTTTATCTAAAGCATTTCACCTTTTTTCACTCCTGTAAAAAATAATAAATATATATGTATATATTTAACATTAAGAATGTATATCCCTCCACAGCTGGGATGGAAGCCATGGCTGTGTAAGCAACTTGCTTTATTTTTTGGAACCCCGTAAGAGAGTTTAGTATTACCTACAGGGAAGAGAGCAGAAAACCACAGTTGTTACAGGATGGTTCCTGCACAGCGTCCATTAAGGTGGTCACCCTAACTGAGTGAGAAGTGTCCGGGCAGGGGGTCCTTTACACCAGAACAGAAGCTGATTCAAGGCCACCATTATCTCACCATGGCAATCTCCCTTCTAATTCACATTTAAGAGCCCCGGTGCTTTAGAGGTCTCTCACACTTTCTGTCCTTTTAGCTGCACATAAATCCCTCCCATTTACTGTCAGCTTTCACCTGAAACAGAAAATACATCCTACAGTTTTATCAACTGTCATCTGAGCACTGGGGCACCTCCCAAGGCTTCGGTTGCTGGAACAAAACAGCTTTTCACTTTGCAAAAAGTTTCGTACACTGAAGGATTTATAACCCTTTCTCTTTTATGTTTTTCCTCTCCACCACATGAGGGGCAGACGAGGCTGAGAGGGAGCAGTAAGCCCAACTGCTGGCAGAGCTGGGTGGGGAAGAACAGAGGCAGAGGGAGCGGGGCTGTGGGGAAGGCCGGTGGGCTCGGGCCTGGCAGAGGGCGTCCCTCTAACGCGGCCTGGTGCTTGCAGGTGACACCGGCACCTAAATACAGGCCTAGAATACGCTGGTGTTACTGGAGCCAAATCACGAAGAAGCGGCATGCATTAAGTTCAGAGAGCGAGTCTAAAAATAAAAAAGAGCTGCCTACAGCCAAACTCCAATAAGCAGAAAGGCACTGCTCTATTAGGCAGCCTTCCACAACCTAACGTAAGAGGCCTGCTCGCCCTGGCTCCAACTGCAGCTCCAGCGCCCGGCCCCCTTGGCTCCTGGTCAGCGGCCAGCACAGGGGGACGTCACCGCACGCTGAAGGCTGTGGTGGCATCGCCACAGGGCATGTGTCACCTCGGCGGCCAGAGGGGACCTGCCCTGTGTGCTAGGGTCCAGCCGAACACAGCGCGTGGCGAACAGCAGCCTTATGCTGCTAATGGCACCTCAGCTTACTGGCACTTCATTCCATTTACTTTTCCGTGTGCTTTTGGCTTCTTTTTTTTTTTTTTTTTTTCTTTTTCTGTCAGCTGAGGCAATAAACATCAATTCCTGTAAGGCAATTACTTTTAGGTTTATGCTGTGTTTTATATTTAGATTTTTCAGTGCTGCGGCATTTGAGTGGCAAACCCGTGGAGGACTGTTTGTAAGTACTTCTGTGAAATTAAAGCAGACCCCTACTGAGGGCAGGCACTTTAAGAAGTAAAGTACTTTAAAAACAAATAAGTATGAAGGAAAAACAATATCCTAGAGAAAAGTTATTTGGCCAACTGTAGCAGATACATTAGTGAGATCTCATATACACAAATGAAATACATTTCCATGCATAAATATTGGGAGGACTAGTGATAAGATAAACAGCCATTTATCCTTTTTTTTATTATTATTATTTTTTATTTCTGTGAGTTTTACATTAGTTTTAATAGAAAATAATGCTGATTTCTTCCTCCCAGACAAAGCTACCTACCATATAAAAGGTCTTAATTCTGAAAAGAAGTCTCCATGCGCTCAGCTTGGTGGACGGAGAGTGGTTGCACTGATCTATGAGATGTGTGTGGCTCACGGTGCATGCCTGTAACCACACAGCAGGTCAACTGAGACCTCTGCCCGGGTCTTGTGGTCTGTCCATCCTGCTCAGGTGGTGGAGCAGTGTGGGAGCTGCCCTAGGGCGTGGGGGAAGCCATCTCAACCAGGCACTATCACCTTACCACTTCCCCGGAGAATTATTGAATTGAATATATCTTACATTCCTCAAATGATTTAATAAAGATCTGGAGATTATTATTTTTTTTCCCCTTCTCTACATAAGGGTGAAAATGCCACTCACCCAATGGTCGGACCATTACAAAGGCAACAGGAGACAGACGAAGGAGAGCAATCCTCTGAACACAAACCTGCTTTGGTGAACAGCCTCATGGTGGGCTTTGCTGCTTTCTGGGAGGGGAAATGCTCATTTGGATGAACAGGTCTTTGAAAGACAAGTTATAGTGCAAAGTAGTTCAGTATGGGAAATGATTTTGCTTTAGCAGATTTTTAATATTTGTAAAAATTTTAATAATTCTAATTAGGTTGAGTATTAGCATCTCTCTCCATGGAGCAAGGTGAGTCCATAAATTTCAGGGCGATGTACCTTGTGTCCCGTGGAAGTGGCTTGTTCCTTTTGCCTGGACAGGGGTGCTCTACTTTGGGACATTTCTTTACTACTGTTGGGTGACATTTTGATCCTAATTTTCTCTCCCCCCCCCCCCCCCCAAAAAAAAAAGTTTTATTACTATATACCTCCTCATCAGATCCTGTTAATGTTTTCTTTGTTTTACTTCCTGCAGTGCTGTCCCCTCCTTGCACCTACCATCACGCTGTTGGGTGCTCTTGGGGCTGAACCCCTCGTTGGTCCTAGAGGCACCAGTGTGTGTTCAAAGTGGGCACACATATGTATATATACAACATGCATCAATACACATGTATCACATACATGGACATATTTATTTATGCTCTCAGGAGGACTGAGGAAGCACCAGGCTGCCTGAGAACAGAATTTTAAGTCACGTCTCACAGCTGCAGTGGTTACACATTTTTGGCAGGATCTGGAGAGAAGAAACTTCCTTGTTCTCCGAGAAGTCACATCTAGATCCAGGTGCATGTAGCACGGATGCCCAGGCTCAGCCCAATGGTCCTTTCATTGCCAGAGTGGGGGGAGGCAGAGCAGGTGGGAAAAGAAAAGGAAAGGATGCACCATGCACGAAGGTAGTGTATGCTATTTTTTTTTTTTTAAAAAGACAAAAAAATCCCTCTTTACACCCAAACCAACCACCAACAGTTTCTTAACAGTGATTCTCCAGGATGGCGATTGCTAAAGCTGCACTGTGAATGTTACGTGGTACTGCTGGGACAGAGGGGAGATTGACTTGTCCTTATGTGAAGAAATATCTTATAGGAGAGCATTACGTACTGGCAATTTTGTCTTTATGCGTGGTCTCAAAATTCTGGAAAAATCCTTCTGATTCTGTTATGTTGAATTTGAACATGCCAGAGACTTCAGTAATTTTCCAGACACTCAGCCAAAGTGACTGCTTATAAAAACGTCAAGACCAGGACAATTTATTCCTGGCCAGGCATTTTATATTTACCAGGGTAGGAAAATCTTCATTAGCCATCAGCATGTAGTGGACTACTCCAGGTTTCTTTTTGGTCACAGAGCCACATGGTAGCTCTGAAAACCCAGGGTCTCAGCTGCAGTGCTGGTTGGCAGGAGGAAGGCGAGCAGGGCTGATCCCTGCAGCCCCAGGAACTGAGGTTTCTGCAGGGGCACACGGAGGTGCCCTGCCAAGGGACACCCCTAGTATTGGTGGGATTGGGGCTTCATGTTTCTGGTCACAGCCATGGGCCTGGTACACGAGCAAGAGCCATGCAAAGCTATCAGACCTGGAAGAAGTAAATTATGATACGTTTTTCTAAAACAGTTCAATATCCTGCAGCTAGCAGGGTTTGTCTTGCCCTAAGGGGGGATGCTGCAGGATGTATAGATGACTGGAGGATATGGGTAGCACATAAGCCCAGTGTGTATTTCTGTAATTATTTTACTTTTAATTTCCTCTTGGGCTTTGACTACATCCCATGTTCTCTGCCTCTAGAGTCTCAGTGCCACCACCTGAAAAATAAGATGTAGTTATTACACATAGCAGCAATAGCCAGGACATTAGCAGAACTCAAGTGCCAGCTGTCATTTTTTGCTTGCAGACTTTCCCAATCTTTTATACAAATTGAGAGGAAAACATTAGAAATAGAATTAAATTTTTTAAGACAAGTAAGTCCACATAGTACTACGCTGCACAAGTAGCAACATCTTGTTCCACTAGAAAACTTTTTATTGAAGTTATTCAAATCTGTATTTATTTTAAATAGATAAAGCAGCAAATTTACACAGTAATGAAATATAGTATTTCATGATGTATATTCTGAAATAGAAGAAAATGAGATTATTTCTTTAAGCGTATCAATTATTGAATTATCATAAGAACGTATGTATATAAATAATTCCACGAGCTTCTCTGATTAGATTACTTTGATATGACAGAGGGTGTTTTGATTATTCTTTGCTGCTTTGCAATAAGGATTTAAATTCTAAGTAGATTTCAGGAAGATTTTCTTCTAACACTGCAACAAGAGGTAGTGCATGGACAATAAATAATAAAGCAGAACAGGAAACAGTAGAGACTTTTTAATTCACACAATTATATTCCTGCATAAAAGATGATGAAGTTCCCTCTGCACACAGATTTATTTTTTATTTTTTTTGAAAGTTTCATTGTATTTATTAGATAAGCAACATGTAGGGCATTTAATACAATCCATTTTGTTACTACTTACAAAACTCCTCTGACAAGTGCAATGGACAGTGCTGCTGTGAACTTGGAAGACAGGATATCTGGAGACAGCATTTGTGCCTCTGTGCAACCACTGAGCAGCAAGAGCAGTGCTTGATCTTTCACACCACTGAGCTTAAAGTAGGTTTTCTTTCCTTTTTTTTTTGTGTGGATGGCAGCAAACTCATGTGCTGGCTTCAGCTTTCCCTTCCTCAGTGAGATGTCCGCACACCGTGGTGAGACAGCGATGGGATGCAAGGAGCCTGAAGCAGAGGTGACTTCGGTGTTTGGTGTGTTGGTGGCCTTAGCAAGGGGTTTGTGTTGCTGAAGCTCAAGTGAAGAAGATTTAGGAGCCGGGGAACAGCAGAAGAGAAGCAGGGATGACTGATGTAGAAGGCAAGCAGCTTGCATATGGTCCAAAGGAAGAAGGAAGGGATATTTTTGCAGGTCAATGGTGCTGAGGAGTGCTTGCTAGAGAAAGGCTCTTATAATTGGGATGTGTCTATGAAACGCAAATGGGAACAGTTAGAAGATGGGCAAAAGCGCAGTTAGACTTTGCTACAGGCAAGGTGTTTCCGAAGCGCAGTGGGCCAAGGCACTTTCTGTGCCTGTTTATGACAAGCAGAGAAAGGAGGGGGGGCTGCATTGAAATCTGTGTGGTAGGAGCTCCATTCACACTAAGAGACTCCCTTCAGGGGCTTACAAAGGGTATGAGTCAACTGCAAAGAAAAGAGGCATTTCACAGAAGCTGAAGTGTGACCCTTTGTTTTTCTTGACCCCAAGGTCCTCAGCGACACAAAAGGGGACCCTAGCACTGATTCTGCAGCAACAAATGCCTGTTGTGAATGAGTGTATTTGAGGAGCGGTGACAATGAGTGACCTGAGGTGCGTGTTTCCAGCCCTTGTTTCCCAAGGGACTGCCGAGGGGGGGACCCTGTGTGCAGCTGGACAGAGGCGAAGGAGATGGGGCTGTGGGGAAGCTCTTCCTGGTGGAAGCACGTCCATGGAAAGCCTCTCCAGAAATGCGTGATCTTGCTGACCTTGCTGACTACTGGGACAACTGTGACAGTGGTGTCTCTTTTTTTTTTTTTTTAATTCGGTGCTCCAAAACCTGTAGAACAAAATACAGCTTTTACTTAATCTTTTTTTTTTTTTTTTTTTCCTAATTTAGGACTGGCAAGGGATTAGGATGGCTTAGTAGCCTTAGTAGCCTTGTCTTTATTTCAGCCTTCCATTAGCCCATGACCATCTTCTTTCACAATCAAAGTAGACATGAAAGGGATGCTTTGCTTTGCCCTTTTCATCATCCTGAAGTGCTGCAGCTCCCTATTAAAGTTCATGATGGAATTAGGGAGCAGAATGATGGATTTAAAGGTGTCATAAAACTCTTCCTGGTTACTGGTAGTTCCCAAATATATACCAGTTGTGACCTGAGAGAGGCTGCTGAAGGCATCCCAGGCAGCCCTGCACTAGCTCTGCAGATCATTTGAGCTGAGGAAATGCATTTGCATTTGGATGTCATGCTAAGAAGGCAGGGCAGCACGGATTTCATTACTGCTAATGACATGTGTGGGAGAAGTGATTTAGTTTATAGCCAGTGCCAGGCGTGGCACAATGAGGAAGCACTTAATTCATACAAAGCTTCTTCTTGCTTCTGAGACTCAAAAATCTGGGGATTTCAAGCAGCTCTGGGAGGCCCAGTGTTACGTGACATGGTCTCGTTAGCACTGGGGCAAGAACAGTGCTGTGACGGGGCAGAGAAGGATGTTTTAAGATTTAGTACAGTTGTTGTAGAAAAAAAGGATAGGAGTAGAAATGAAAGGAAATGAGAAGGAGGTGAGGAGAAAGAGCAACCCGGGATAGAAAACCAGCAGGTAGAGCTGGCCCCGCAGGAACCACGGTTGCCAAGGCTGGCCAGTTGGACTTGGGAGGTGCCAGAATTTTTACTGAGTCCTTGTTCTAATGTACCCAAAGCAAAACACAGAAAAGTGCATTGAGCCTGGGGGAAGGTGTCTGACTTCATGGAGAAATTTCTGAGAACTGGGAAGGAGAAAAGGGACCCCAGTACAATGCTGGGGCTGGAGTAGCTGGGAGCTGCTGCACGGTCTGAACCATCACAGGGCATCTCCATCCTCCAGTGGAGCTGTGTTTGCTTTTGCTGCTCCAGAAGGCACTGCCTCAGGCAAGAGGGAGCAGAGGGGGCCTGGGGCACATCCTAGTTAGGTCTTTGGGGGAGAAGGAAATTTTAATGCTTGGGCAACTTTGGGAAGAACTGTTGAACTGGGATCAGTATCTTGGGTGGCCTTTCAGCTGAGAGTAATGAATCAGTCAAGCAGAAGAAAGCAGCCAGGGAGGAGAGGGTGCATGAGAAAGAGGAGCGAGTCAGAGGGATTAATGACAGAGATAAGACAGCCAGTGAGAGGGTTGTGTGCTGTAACAGCAGGCTGAAATAGCAACTGGGAGCACGCACTGCACCCAGAGCACGCGCTGGGCCCGCGGCACTCCCTGTTCTGGGAGGAGCACGGGTAGGAAGCCTACCTGCAGCACACAGCATGAAAACCTGAAGCAAGAGTTTTGAACAGGAATTATTCCTGCTTTATGCAACGCACAGCAGCTGTTTCTAGTGGATTGTAACCATTTGGATGCAATCACCCACAATGCATGCAATCAAAATGTTATGAGCTGCTAAAACTCGCTCCTGGAGCAGCCTCTGCAAATGCTGTCTCTGTAAATACAGGATGTTTTGGGGTACCTTAATTTGAGCTATGTTATTCTGTTATGTTCTGGAAAGGGAAATCAGCTGGTCAGTAGGACACAGGGATGTGAAAACCACCTCAATAATTAGTGAATGAGGACTTACAGTTTGGAGAGGTCCCTGATTTCTGCTTCATCTGAGTTGTACTCAAAGGGTGTGGGACAGTGACATTTAGCAGGGCTTACAGGAAAGTCAATGCTGCTTTACCGGATATTGCAGCCGAAGTCAGAAAAGCTGTAAGATGCCTTTAAAGGACAGTTTTAGACAACTGTATACTATTGACTATGTTTTACTTTGTATGAGTCATCTGAATGATCTTCATACCCAGTTACAAGAGGGCAGCATGTGGACTTCATCTAAAGAAGTTAGAAAGAAGATGATGTGGCATAAAAGAGGAAGCAGGAATCAGCTAAATTTGCAGAGCATCTGAAAACAAAGGCAGGACAGAATAATATGCAGTATTTTCTAGAGGTAGAAAGAAAATAGATGAAAAAGACTCTATGCCAATATATTTTTTTTTCAGTGAGGCTCTGGTGGCAGACTGAATTCTGTTGGGGATGGCTCATTTCTCCTCAGCGACAACAGCAGGTTTCCAATAATGCTGCATATTCCCCAGGTTTAGCAGATGAAGAAAAAGAATTACTTGGGAGGCAAATAGAGCAGATTTGCAAATAGAGGAGAATGTTTTATGGCCAGACTTGCAAACATTTGGCTCCTGCAGACGCCAGAAGACTCTGCATCTGCTTTAATCAACGTGGGTTGATCCTTTCTGATTATTTCTTTGAGATCCCCACAGTTCTTAAGGCAGTAGTTTTATATTATCTATGACAAAGACACTGTTCAGCTTCACACAGAGGGCAACTTACCTGCAAACTTGAATTGTGCAGCTTTTGATCAGCAAGGAAGGTGAGCTGGAGCTGACGGACTGAGAACAGACATTTATTAAGTATTCTGTGATTCCGCTTCCAACGTACCTCAGCAGTCTTTCAGTTACATCTTCATTAGAGGTACAATTGGCTCTTCTGTTTATAATGTCTTCTTTACATTTTGGCAAAAAAATAGATGATAGTAGGAACATTTCTTTGTGAAACATGTTTAAAATGTACCTTGGAAATTACTGCATTCTATTCAGCTGGGTGTAAATAAAGCCTTCAGAGCAGCAGACGCTTAAGTAATTCATAAGAAACCTGAAATTGGCCATTAATTGCTGTCTCAGGGGATACAGGTCTTTCATGGCACGAATCTCTTTAGCAGATGGGATAACAGGAGAAGTAATGCTGTTACTCTACTGAGCAAGATGCAGTTGTCCTTTTAATCTTTTTGCTCCTTTGTTGTATTTTTACAGCAGGAAGGTTCCCTTCAGACCTGGAGGCACTTCGTGGTGAGTTGGATGGTGAAAGCAACTTCCAAGGAAAGCACATACAGCAGTTGTCCTGAGAAGGTGTTCTAGATCAGAGAAGTCTGTCTTCTGGGTTTTGTTTTGTTTTTAAATTGTTATTACTCTTTCACATCTGTATCTGGGATTTGTTGGCCTGGCTGGGCTTGTAAGCAGTTGGCTTCTGCAGACACCAGAAGACTCTCCGTTTGCTTTGATCAAAACAGACTGATTATTTCTTCAAGAAAAATAATACACTACCTACAATAAAATTCAGCTTCTATTCATACAGAGGATAATTCACCCGTAGATTCAAGATGCGCAGCTGTTCAACTACTAGCAAATGGCTGAGGGAAAAGCAGAACAGCCTGGCCGTGCTGAGCCGCATGGTGGTTGGTGTAGGGGAACCGTGCTGTCACCTTGACTCCTTTAGTTTTCAGGACAGTCAAAGTTGGGTTGGCATGCAATGGGACTGGGTTTCCATGTAAGTTTATGGTGTTCCTATTGAAACGTATCATCCTTAAGGTAAGTTCTTCCTTAAATGTAAGAGGAAGAGAGAGAGGGAGAGGGCAGCCAAGCACTTTATACGGCATCTGTAACATTTAATTATATGAGACAGGGATTTTCCAGGATGCCATTGCAACACAAAGAACATTTAGATATCAGCATCACAGTATATATTTTCTAAATCAAAACACCCACACATTTCCTTAGCCAAGAAGAAGTTTTCCTTCTATGGCTGCATATCTAAAATTAGCTTGAAGGTCAAATCTGAATAGAAATACCCTTGCCATTGAATGAGCTGGGAATGATTGGTGCAATGGGCTCAATTTTCCCATCGAAAACCTTCATTTATTTTTTTTAAATAACAGTTGCTTTTACAATTAAAGAGCTTGGAGAAAGGCAAAATGAGGCCTGCTGTATAAAATCGTCATCAATATTCTGCTTCCATTGCAAGGCTATTTTTATAGCCAACCATTTTAAAAGTAACAAGATGGATATGGTGAAGCTATAGTACAAAAGATTCAGCAAGAGGCTTCAGAATAGCTCAGCTGAGCACCAGCATGTGAAAGAATGGCCTTAAAATTTGGAAGATGTTTGTATACGAAAGATCTACACAACGAAGAATTCTAAGTTAAGAAATGTATTGTTAAGAACAAATGAATAATCTAGGTCTAAAAATAGCTGCTTAACCTGTAGTTGTATTATGTGAGGACTAGGCAGCCTATACTGCACAAAGGCAAAAGCACCGTCTTGCAAAAAGCGCATTTATCAGCCACAGTGTTTTATTGAGTGCTTTAATAATACAAGTGTACATCAACTGATCCACAGTCAAAAGTGGCAGGTCCCTAAGAAATTTACAAGCACTTTTCTTTTAAGTAAATCAAAATACATATTAATTTGTTCAACGCAATAGCCTTTTGTGTGGGAAACGGAAGGCTAGTGATAAACACAGTCTTAGTAATGCACAGTGATTCTTGATTTTAAGCTTTTATACAAAACTTGTTCCCAGTAGCATGCACCCACCATTAAAGACTTCAGTACAAAAAAATAACCCTAAACACTACATTTAAGTAGAAACGAGATATAATTCTGAATTTGTTTGTTTTCCCAAAAACCACATGAAAGAAAAAAAAACACACATTAATACAAAGCTTTGTGACAAAGCTCTATACTATTACAGATCCAACATTCTTTGCACTGATAACCAAAATTCCCTGTCTACATTTGAGGGAAACAACTTTCAAGTTAACAGAACAAAAAACCCCCAAACAAATAAAAATAAAAATAAAAACAAAAAGAAAGTAAGGACAACCTTTTGTCACAAAATGGTTCAAAATTTAATAAAAAATAAGAATGAAGGGAAGGGCTATTGATGCACTTAGTGAATGTGCTTGCACAGGTCCAGCAAATCCTAGAGGAGGTTCCTATGTGGCATATCGCTTGGTCCACTGTCTGGCCATTCTGTCATGCTCTGCTCTGTTAGTCATATACTGAGTGGCAATACTTCCAACCAGGGGGTCAGCTGAAAAGGAAACACAAACCATTAAATGCTTGTCAGCTTGGGAAGGATGAAAAAGCTATTCTCAGGTTCAGATTTATTCTGTTCTCTTGGCTTTAACTGTAAGAACAAGGTGCCTACATATATTATTCTCATTTTGAAAGCACGCATGCATACAGGAGGAAAAGAACAAGAGGAAGGGGAGGAGCTGGCTGGGCAATTAGTTATACATTTTTGGTAGACATATGACTAGAACCATTCTCTAAAATTCTGCCTCACGAACAAATGTTCCAATAATTTCAGTTTGAGCTAAAAGTGGCAAGAAGAATTTCAGGTGATAAGAATGAACATACTAAAAGTCATTTAGTTATGGTATTAAACTTCCACGGGCAATGCACGGGGCAATGAGTACTATTTTCAAAGCAGCAAAAGTTTATTCCAAACTTTGGGAACTGGCATTTCATTTGTGAGACCATTCTGAGTGCTCATATGGCCAGAATGCTGTATGATTCAGTCTTCTTTGGCTACTTCTCTATTTCCAAAAAGAAGGAATAAACAGAAAAAGTAATTTTACGTTAATCTAGATCTACAAATTACTTCCCAAACAAATGAATAAAATCAGTTAGCCCTCTAAGAAAAACAAACCAAGAAAAGACTTTCCCAGAACAGACACTGTGCAATCAACATTTTTCTCAGGCAACATTTTTTTCTTCTCAGTTTAATGCAGATGAAATGCACAGAGATTTTTCTTTTTGGGGGGACCCATACTCTTGATAGTTCTCCTGCAACAGTACATTTCCTGAGACTATATCACCACACCATGCAAGTTCAGTAGCACTGTTACCATTTTTTCCCTGACTTAGGCAAGACACATTTGACTTCTTATTAGCAGCAGTTAATAATCAGCTCTACAGTTGACTGAAGATGGTGCCATTGAACAATATGAATACCAGCTTCCCCGGTACAGTCATAATCCGAGTGTTGTGTTTGCACAGCATTATTAACCACCGAGATTCCCGGAGCGAGATGTCAGGCTGTCTGCAAAGCAAAGTAAATCTGGTCTTTTTTGTTTGTTTGATGATAAGTGTTTATGATAGGATAAATACATTGCTTTAGCCAAAAATCAATTGATTGGCTTACTGCCAACAGTACTGAATATTAGTGGATAGTATCTAATGAAAAATTTTTTTTTGCTTTGAATATGTACCCTGCACTTTCAGAAGAGCCTGTGCTTTGAATCCTAAATTCGCACCTTCTAAATTAGTAAGGCGAGTTACCACTGCAGCTATGGCACGCTAAGTCCCTGTAGTCTCAGTCCTGCAAGCACTTACTGCATATGCTTAACTTCAATATCTTAATATATCCAGAGGAGGTCATCGAGGCCTGGACTTTGCTATTTTACACATACGGGTATCAAAGAGGTATAGCTGAGCTAAGATCCATTTTAAAAGTTTCAGAATAGAAAGTATATAACCTTTAGCTCCTCAGACAAGGAGAAGAACTATATGGGGGGTTACTGGAAGGATTTTGGTCTGTGCAGATGGGAGGCTGACACTTTACTGGTGTTTAAGGAGTGCAAAGTTGTTCACGGCTGGAATGAGGTTTGAGAAGAACTAAATGAGCAACTTGGGGAATGGGAAAAGGCAAAACTTCTCGTGATAAAAATTTAGGGAGCAGCCTGAGGGAAACCTTGTCACAGTGACTGTATAGCTCAGGGATGAGTCTGACAGCACTGCTCCCACTTCCCACAACCTCCTGCCTGAAGAAACATTTCCGCACAACTACATAGAAATGGAGACTATGGGTGGAACTCAAAAGGAATCCTTGGAGCAAAATTTGATGAATTTGTTGGTTTTGATGCTGTTGGGAAAGGTGAGGTGTGTTTTGGCCTCTGAAGCAGCTGATGGTGACTGCCTGCAAGAATGTCATGGCATTGTCATTTGGAACACGGCAAGTACTATCTCAATAACATACATCTTTGGGAGGATTTGGGAAGTACAGGCTCCTTCTCTTACCTCCTCCTGTCATGGGAGGGTGGCTACTTTCTTTTGGGGCGGCTGAATCAGTGAGAGTTGTTTTTGTCATGAAAGCGGGGAAATCAGTTGAAGCCCAGTAATGTAAGACACAATGGGTTGTGTCTCCTGTGGAAAGAATTCCCAGATCCATGTGTTGATGATGTCCTCCATATTGCTGAAGTGAAGATGGTGGTTCCCTACCACATGTGTGTGAGGGGAGGAAGGAAGGGAATGAAACAGCCTGAGGAAAGATGATTTTTTTGCCAAAGCAGTAACTGTGTGCAGTACTTTAAAATACTGTCTAAATTCATGGCTTGGTGATGATGCTGGCTGTGAAGACAAAGAGAAATATTTAGCTGTAAGCCTTTGTCTTTGTGTGTTTTGTTTTGTATTTGGGGAAGGAGTGGAGGTGACAGGTGACTACCTGCAAGATGCTTGAGGTCTATCTAGCTTTTGCTGGAGGTGTGTAAATTCCCACCAAGAGAGTGGTCTGTGAATCAACTATCATCTTGGCGTGGATGCCTTGAGTCAGGGCCTCCTCCACCAGCACCTGCCTGTGTGAAGCAGGAGTGCTGACGCAAGGAGCAGTACTTGCCTGCCCTACCATGAGCAGGACCAGTGGCACCCACAGCCAGCTGTGGATTGGACGCTGCTAGAGGTTGCTCTCAGTAATAACAGAAATAACATTGTTCTTTGCAATTTGGCAGCTTGTCTATACGTTTTATTGCTTACAACAACGTTGAATAAAAGAACAAAACCACAGTCTGGCAAATTCACTTGCTAGTTTGAGATCCCAATCTGAAAGAACAGACAAATACTTCTTGCCAGAGAGGCTCCTAAGTCACATCTCTGCCAGAGGGTCTTGAGTTGTGTTGTCATTACTTGTGAGGACTTTAATAAGGACTTTTCAACAGGTGTTGGAAGAGCCAGCATATTTTAGCAGTTCCTGTGAAGCCATAAAACCATCAGGAGGCACAACAGTTTTGTTTGGGAAGTCAGGACAACTGGTGAGAAAACTTTTCACTTCAGATCAGAGTCGCCCAACTAGTGGCACACTGGCCAAGTTGATACAGCAGACTGCATTTGTGCTGGTGGACATACGGATGGTGTGTGAACTCCAGACATGCAAATGGTCTCGTTTTGCACCTGCATGAAGATGGGCACCTTTAGGCCCAAGCCACAATGTCCCTGCTGGAGGAGGCAGCTGGACAGCAGGCCCAAAGAGACATCTCTCACCACTTAGTGAGTCATGAGTTACCATCTCTACGTAGTTCATGGCAACAGGCCATAAAATGAAATTTATAATATAAATAAAAGCAACTTAATTAAAATAATATTGAAGATTTCATCCTCAATACGCACAGCCTGTGCCCATAGTGTTCAAGTCCTACAAAAGACCGAGGAAGAGGAAGAAAGAATAGTACCCATTTGCCCCCTCTACAAACTGGCTAATGGCTGAGCATCGGCCGGTTCTCAGCTGGGCTACACAGCACAAGGAGCATTGTGAAATCATCATTAGCAGGGCCAAATATGTAGTTATAAAACGACTGCTGCATAAACTATCCAACTGAAAGGTGAAAAGGAATACCGGATCTCAAAACTCAGAATTACTTTTCCCATGTTTCCATTCCTCATTACTGTAAACCTGTTTCTTATTTTCCATTTGTATTTATCTGTGGTTTTATTCTCAATGTTAGAAATTTGTTTGCATAATTAGTAAACCACTCTAGCATTTTTTTTTTTTTTTAGGAAGTAGTGTGATTCATCAGTGAATCAGGGTTCATTTCAGAAATCTACTCCCAGTGGGGCTTTGTCCAAATGTCAGTGAAAACCAGGGGTTCAGAATATAAAGAAATGTGTTATCAGCAGGACCTAGTGAAATAAATGACAATAAAGCCACAATAAATTACTAATAAGAACAGCATAATTAAGCCATATTCCAAATGCTATAAATTAAGGCGAAAACAGAACAAAACATTGTTGTGGAGAACACTGTCACACATGCAGTCTCAGGCAATGCCACTCTTGGAAACATGGGCAATGAACCCCTTCAAACCATGGGCAACTGCTAGCCTGGCAGGATGCTTGTATATTGGGACCTCTCGGATCCCCAGACGCACCATGCCTGCCTTGAGAGCTGGTGTGGCCATAGTGTGACATCTTCCACACACAGCTCCCCTTCTGTCCTGTGGCCAAACAGCGACACCCCACCGGAGTGCTGCATATTTGGGAACCTGGGACAACAAAGAGCAATTGTGTGCTGCACGTGATGGGGAGAAGAGCTGGGTGAGATGAATTCCTGCCTCTCTTCAGTGGTTGGATGTGCTGCCCTGCAATGACTTGTCATCTTCTTTTGCAGCCACTTAATATGACTGTATAAGGAAGAACATTTGTATCTCATATCTGTTGTGAGGCTAATCAAATTTACAGCCCAATTCTGGGGAGTTAATGCTATTGGGGATTTGGATGAGCTGAGGTTTGGTCATTACAAAATTTCAGCTGTGTTTAATGCTAGTTACACTGCTTTATCATCCAGAAGACAGACTATAATTCTTCTTTAAAACTACTTTTCCCCCAAATAAATGAAAATATATTGCTACGCTGTATTTTTCTCTGCTTGTATTTTTACAGCTATTTCTATGTCAGCAAATAGCAATTTCAGAGCAGAATTCATCTCCTGGGCTTTCCAATGCTCTTTTAAAAATACAGCAAACATACTCTAGTGAAATAAAAAATGGAGATAGTGTATTTAACAGCTTGATTTCAATGTGCCTTCTCCATCAGCCACATGATATGCAATGAAATTCCAATTGGTAGTGCCAATATGGTTAACGAGTCACACATTTAGACTTAAAATGTACATTATGGGTGTTTGTATGCATTATATATATATATTTATGAGCATTTATAAAATAGAATAATATTTCTATTGCAGCATTTTACAGTTTTAATAGAGAACAGCTGATGGAGCCAGTTATTACGCCATCAGAAATGAGTTCTCAGAAAGATTTCTGGAGCACCTTAAAAACTAAAAACCACAGCCCTATAAAAATTTCATAGTTTCTTTAGCCAAATATTTGATATATATATATATGTATTTTTTTTTTTTTTGGTTTGGGTTTAGATTCAACTCTGTATCAGGGGGAATTTTGAAGAGCTGGCCTCCAGCTGATGAAGCAGAATTAAACTGGAAGAATTTCCAAAGGTTAGATGCAACTTGAAAGGTCTTATTCTGTCTCTTGAGCCATAAACTACTCCTTTCTCATAGCTATGAGAGGCATCCCATTGAGAGGCTCTATGGAACTACTTGTACTGAAACATCAGTCACCAAAAATTAAATCTGCTTTCCTTTCTTTGAACCAGTTGTGTGAAAAAAACAAAAAGCTTTTTTTTTAAATAAAAAATCTCTTTGGACTTCAGTTACATGTTTAGAAGAGATTTTGATTTTTGGAATACTGATTAATTTTTTAGGTCTCTTTCCATGTATTCTGCTGTACTGCTTTTTGAATTAAAAAAATCGGGATTGCTTGCTTTTTCAAACTCTTCTAAGGAAAAGTGCAGGTGCTCCGTATGTCACCTACTGTACAGCTGCCTTGGAATCATCTTTATACAGCAGCATAGGCAGGATTGGTTACCCAGAAATTAACCCCCCCCCCCCCCCCCAATTAAATTTAATATTTTTAATAACTACATTTTGTTTGGTGATTTCAGTGCAAATAGCAGTGCAGGACAGTATATATTCCCACAATGGCTTGCAGTGAAAACCAAGTTTTCTGAATCCAATTTTTGTGGTTTTTAATATTGTACCAACCTTTAAGAAATAGGTCCCAAAAGCCAAACTAAAAAAAAAAAAAAAAGATTGGGGAAAAAAGCAGAAACTAATAATTCTCTGCAACACCAGTTTTCTTAACAGCTAATGCTGGCAGCTTAATACACACCAAAAACATCCTTAATTTTAAAAATATATTTTGTCTCTAATTATACTCTCATGTTGTTTTCAGTGATGTCCAGGCTTGTCTTATAGGGAGACTAGCCAGTGAAAACTGAAGTCAAAAGCAATGCGAGACATGCTACGCCAAATATGTCATAGAACAATTTAATACTCCAAGAGGAAGGGATTAAGAAAAGATGAATTGTTTGTGAGTAATTTTATTTATAGTGTCACTTTGCCTTAGGAAGTTTCCACAGTTTGCCACATGTCACCTATTTTCAACTTAATGAACTCCTAGAAGACCATGTCAAGGATACTGTGCGTCTTGATGTGGAAAATGAGGCATGTGAAATGCATCATAGGATCCTTCGGTGATCTTATAGTAGCAGTGCTGCTCTCTCTCTTGCTATCATTAATAATAATGCACAGGCTAAGTAATTCTTTGGAGGCAGAGGCAGGTGAAGTGGCACACTGAATTACTCCACTAACCTTTCACCTTCAAAAAGAGTGTTCAAAAATCAGGGCACGAGTGAAAACGAGTACAGCGTGGCACTAATCCCTGTTTGTGCAGCAATAAAACTAGCCTCGCAGTTGGAAGTCTGATCAACACACGCTTATGAACTGGAACAACAGAATGATTCAAGCCAGAACAAAGAGCAGTAGCGGGGCTCTGGATTGCTTTACACACCCTACAAGCAGAAGCACAATTTATTCCCGGCTTTCATAAAATCACCGTTCCAACTATCCATAGATAATGCATTTATCCATCTATGAGGCTCTTTGAAAACTGTACAGAAGAATGATGAAGTGATCAATAAACACTATAAAAAGCAAAACAAATAAAATGGATTGTTTCAGTAAAGAAAAAAAGTGGTCCTTAGAGGAGAAAAGAACAAATTCTAGAAAGTCAGTGAAGTTATTATCCATTTTAGCAATTATAGCTTAGAGCAGAAATCATATGATATGGACTGTAACAAACTCTGCTTCTTGTTTCAGGAACTAGTTGTGCAGATTTCGCTGGCCACAGCTCAACATTCAACAGAATAATTCTAATATATATAGGCTACGTCAGTGTGCTAAAACATCAAAATACGCCTGCTGGAATTGCTTTAGAGCTCATGTACCTCATTAGGCTCTCTGCTATGGCTGACGTGGCTTTGATGAAGTGGACAACCATATGACCCTGTGCTTACACAGAGCCAAGGACTTTTCTGCTGGGGATGCCCAAGGAGCTGGGAGGGGACACAGCCAGGACAGCCAACCCAAACGGGCCAAAGGGGTGTCCCACGCCATGTGGCGTTGTGCTGAACAGTAGAAGTGGGGGGAATTGGCTGGGGGGCAGGGGAGAAGCTGCTGCTCAGGGTCTGGCTGGGCATCAGTCACCAGGTGGTGAACAATTGCATTGCACATCACTTGCTTTGTATATCATATTATTATTATAATTACAATCATAATTATTATTGTTATTATCATCATCATCATCTCTTCCTTTTCTGTCCTATTAAACTGTCTTTACCTCAATCCATGAGTTTTTACCTTTTTTTAAATTTCATTTTTCTGATTCTCTCCCTCATCCCACTTTGGGGTATGGGGAGTGATTGAATGGCTGCGTGGTGCTTAGCTGCCTGCCAGGTTAAACCACAACAGTCCTTCAAGGGTTCTTCCCACAAAAGAAAAATAATGAGAGATTCAGTAAGATATCCTTTGACATATTCTTCTTAGATACTAGGTGATCTAACGTGTTGGAGTCAGAAGAAACAAAGACTGACTTTGTTATGTCACTTCTCAGTTTCAGACAAAACCCAGGACTGTCTTTCCAGGTATAACACGGGAAATAAGGAAATACAGGGCAGATGTTTAAGAACCTGAGACAAGGTCTCAGCAGATCTGAACATTTACACTCATCACCTCCGCAGTCAGGGAACTAAGTGAAAGTTGTGCTATATAAAATAGCTTGGAGGGTGTATAACTTTAAAGCCTAAGTTTTCAAAAAGGCTTTGTCCATAGATAGGAAAGCTAGCCTAGTGGTCACTGTGCTAACATAGGGATAAAGGAGACTTATGATTTTGCATAAGGCTTCCTATTAAGTTGTATTCACCAGTACATCCCACAGGCCTGGTCACCCAATCATCTAGTCCTTGCCTACCTCTCTAGCTATACACCTAAAGCCTTTTTCCCGGGAAAGATCAGGGTAGGTATAGAAGGAGAAAGAGAACATGATAAAGAATGGAAGATCCTGAGGTCTCTTTCTGTTGTACAGCCAGGGTATGTGTCTGGGCAGGTAAGCAGGGAAGCAGTCACATCACGCTGCTTGCAAGGAGTGAAATTCTGGAGTGCTTCATGGTCTTCGTGGTTTGCAAGTAGTCATGATGACCCTAAGAAAGTTAAGTGGTCATACACTGGTGCCTTAATTTCCCATCTGTAAAAGTGAGCTAATGCTTCTCCACCACACAGGATATTCTGAGAATACATACACTAAAAATTGCAAGCTATCTGGCTACTGTAGTAAATGTGGCTGTATAGATGTGTCATAAAGAGGCTGTACGCCATGACTTCACTCTAAATTTTGAGTTCTGTGGAATCGTCAGAAACACACCTGACTTCTGTTAGTTCATATAGTGTCTGGAGGAGTTGTTACACAAATATTAAGGCATATATGACTTGATTCCAATGTCCAAACTGATGTCTGGAGGAAGATGTTACCTATCTTCAAAAATAAAAGCGCTCTGCAAATCCAGTTTAGAAAACATCCATTTACTAAAACATTTTGGATATATGGAAGGAGAAATTCATCCCTCTCTCTAGACTTGCATTTGATTGCTGTCAGGCTACCTACCACAGATCTGTGTGAAATATGAGGCTGCCTCAGAAAAAGATGTTTCAGAAATAAGGAGTATTATCTGGCCCAATTTTATTAACATGGCTCTTAAAGGAAAACGCTGGCAGTGATTCATCTCTGTATCTTGCCAAGGGAAATCATTCTTGTCATTTTTTTTTTTTCTGTCTGCAGTTTTTAGCAGGGTTTCTATAAACTTCAGGGGCTGGCTGGGAGTTAGCTGAGGCAATCATGGATCAACGAGGCACAGTGTACCGATCTTGAAGAGTTGTCTTTAATTAAGGAAGAACATGCACCTATTAGAAGTGCTATCATGCTGGAACAATTAAAGTTCTGAAATAACACACTTTACTTTGACGCTTGGATGCATTTCAAAATTAAAAGCATGGATACATTAGTGAAGTATCTGTTCACAACAATGAATTTGATTGAGAAACAGTCATTGTCATTAGTAAAAAAATTAATAAAAAAGTTTTAGTAACTAAGAACCTGATACGGAAGACATTACATGGCACATGGCTTGATAAAATTTCAGCAAATATATTATAACAATATGCATTCACCTCATGAAAGATCATTGAGTAGATAATAAGGGAATTACTCAAAATGCTGTCAAACAACCAAAATGCTAAGATCCATACTGTAACTGGCATGTATCCATAGGTTGATAACTATATTTTCAGAAAAAACAACCACCACCTGTGGATGTTTATTTTTGTCTCAAGATTTACTGAAGGAGAGAGAGGTATTCTATATGAATTCCAGTGTGTTTAAAATTTATTTCTTTTAAAGAAAAAAGAACCGTTTTTTTTTTTCTTTCTGGATTTATCTCTTCTCACTTCCCACTAATTACCATCTCTGAGGAAAGGGGTGACCTGTGAGTCTTAAACATCCCAAATGAACAGTTTAATCCCAAAGTAACTGGGTATAAAGGCATTTCCCGTGCCCATGCTTTGTATACTGTCAGACATCCCATAACTACAGGCACCAAATGTAGATTTGCAACTGCAAGAAACCAGTTGGTCCAACAGGATCCACCTACTGTGTTGATTTCCAGGGGACAGGGAGGGGTGTGAATATTACTGTATAGGTACTGCATTGTCTTGTCTTTTGGTTGCGTTTTGATGGTGAGAGGAAAATGAGTCCCAAAGGTATCTTCACTTTTAGGAGAAGGGTTTGAATGTGAGCAATACCAAAATCTTCAACCTAGACACATCAGGGTCATTTTAGGTCAGATACAGGAGTCATCTGAATCCTGCTCTTGAATCTATCCGTTTGTTCATTTACCGCAATTAATCCAGGGAGTAACTAGAAAAGCCTGCATACATTATGAATGCTGCTTATTTTGCTTTAATCTGATTTTCTCTTTCTTGTCCTTTTAAATCTTGTTATTAATTCAACTCATTTAAATCCAAAACTGTTATTAGGAATCCCATACAGAATGTCAAAGGAATACAAGAAGCTTTTACTTACAAAGAGGAAGGTTGGTGAAGAATTTTAGTCCTATTAATACCAATAGGACTCCCTTTCCATAGTCCAGGGCCTGAAATCCCTTGGGAAGGTGAACATCCCTTGGAACAGGAATAGGAACTTCGATGTGCCTTGCATTAGCACACCTCTTACTGCTTTCCAGTAACTCAAAATTAGTCTGGCCTCTTAATTATTTAAACTCATCTATTTAAGTTGCCTCTTTTTCCGTTCTTCCCAGGGAACATGTGGAAGGAGGTTGCACCACGAGGCAGTGGAAGGAAAATGCCTGGAAATGACCATGTGGTGCTTAGGGACATGGTTTAGTGGTAGACTTGGCTGTGTTGGGTTAATGGTTGGACTTGATGTTCTTATAGGTCTTCTCCAACCTAAATGATTCTATGATTCTATGTTCAGGGGTTTTGTCGCCATGGCCCAGATGGGTTTTTAATGGGGCAGACTTCTTGGGGCTTTTAAGGAATGCAGGCACGGGTCATTTGAGCCAGGCTGTGTGATGGCATGTTGAGACTGTACCTCATGCTTGCCATCTGTATCTGTGTCTCACACTCTCCTAGAGGAGGCGTCCCAAAATGTTATTGTGCTGTGAATGTACGAAATACAGGTGCCTTCTCAGCAGAGTATGGGAGAGGGGTCTGTGGAGTCAGTGACGTGTGACACTTGACAGGTTTCTGACAGTCCAGAGTGGTGAACTTTGATCCCTTGGGTGCTGCAGAATATAGAGCAACGATGTCCTACCAAAAGATGCATCCAATGAAGATGCTTGTACCAGTGCACAGTGGCTCAATAAAGCATGAAAAGTGGGGTACCATCCTGAATATTTACACAGGCTAGTTACAGCAGTACTTCTGGAGATACTAAGTACTCAGGTGACATGGAGTACTGCAGAACGGGAACAGGGTGGTGCCAGCTCTGGCAACGAGGAATCAGCAGGTGAGTGAGAAAATAACCTCATTTTAGTAACCAAATGGACTATCCATTTCTAAATTAACTTCTGAACATGAATATAATTAAGCTTAATTAAGAACAAGTTCTAATAGGACTAGAAGGAAAAACAGGTTAAACAAAATAATTAGCATTCATCATGCAGGCAGGTTTGGCTCCTGGATTAGTTGCAATGAAGTTACATGACAACTCTGGATGAAGATGGAATTTATGACATTTACAGTGATAATTTTATATTTAATAACAGGTAAAATAACTTCCATTGGATATCCTATCTTTCCTGTGTGAGGGATCATACTGACTCCATTATCATGCCTGGCTAAATGATAGTCAATTTGTCAAGGGATTTCAGGCATTGGCCTATAAAGTGCTAAGACTGATCTGTAGGAAAAAATGTACAAGGTAGAGATGAAAAAGACATGGAAGGTCATAAGGGCATTCCTTCTGCTAGTATAATATTGTGTCTTACAGTTATTTCTAGTTCTATGCCACTTTATCTAATCCGTATTATAAAAACCATGTGATGAGGATTCCAGCCCTTGAGAATTCTCCAAAATCTAATTCATCTTAAAGCTGCAAAATGCTCCGATCCATACAAGGGCCTTTTTTTCTACGCCTTGTGCTGATGGAACATTCTACAAACAATTTATTAATCAAAGTTCTATTCCTGTGTCCCATACGAAAACGAAATCTTACATTACAGCCCATCTTTAGGTTTAGGACAGTTACACCATACACTTTGCTATTTAAGTAACTGTCGCCTACTCCGATTAATGCACCTGAACTTAACTTGCTATGAAAATAGGGATTCTGAAACACACACTGCATATAATTTGACTTATTTCTTGCCTTTGATGGATCTGCAAAACTGTGAAAAAACAAACAACTGTTTCCTCCTCCCCTGCTGAATAATGTAGAAAATTAGCCATGCAAAATACAAAAAGACATATCTTGCAGTAGCGTAAATCATCTCTAAAGGTAGAATCTGAACAACTCAGGAATGCTAATTTCTGAAATCCTACTCAAGGAAGTGAGAGACTAAATGATTTAATAGCTAGCTTATTTACACCCAGGATTATAAATATTGTTTTAGTTTAGTCAGGACTGACTCTACATTCTTGTTGTGAATCTGCTAAAGAGCCAAATTTAGCAAGCTTTTCAGGAACTTACAAAATATGCAATGGTGTGATTTCTATGGTGAAACAAGAATAACTGTATTTTAAGGACAGGATGAAGTAGCCTTAAAATAGTTGTGCTAATCAGTGTCCTGGAGGTGGCTCATAGACAGTTAGAAATGTATGGTAATACATTTAAAATTCTGCCCTTGCCTTCATGTAAGAAAAGGCATAGCAGGAAAAGAAACAAGCAAGCAAACAAACAAACAAAAACCAACACAATAAAATTGAACAAAGTCTAAATGAGATATCGGGGGTAAGATATTCAGCAGGAGTGATGCCAATTTGTTCCAGCTGAGATTTCAGCTATTTGTACTAACTGAAATAATGAATATTAGATAAAATTATTATGAGATTAGAGAATTAAGTGTAGGGATACAGACAAAATATGATGTCTCACATTATTTACTTTCTAGTTTTAATTATTTTTCCCTTATACATATACAGTTCTATTAGTGAGAAAATATATCCATTAAGGAAACAAGAATAATTTTCATCAGTGGAAATAGAATTGTCTAAGCCAGTGTAAATAGGAACATGTCTGCATTGGATAGAAAAAATCTGCATGAAACAAAGAAAATACACATAATGAGGACTTTATATTTTATATATATGAAATAACTGCTTTATCTAAACCCTTTACCTGGTAAAATATTTAACATTGATGACTTATTTTGGTCCTGGTTTGCACAAAGATTTACTATGGGTATGCATTAAATTACCTGTCTTCCCTCTATGGTAATACCATAGGAAATCTCCACTGGCATTATTTTAAATTACATATGTTTATTGGCAGGAAAATATATTGTAACCTTTTGTATTTGTAGCATTTATCGCTCATGCATTTTTACAAGTACTTTTAATTTCATGATGGCTAAAGTCCATTTACATTTATTTATTGATATAGATGTACAAGGCCTCTTTATTTATTTTGGATTTTGGTCAATCTTTGATTTAATCAAATGCCATTGATTGTTGCATATTATTATATCTGAAGTTCAATTTTTCTCACATTGCCTTAAATGAAAAAAAAAAAAACAAAAACACAATAGGAGTAGAAAATTTATTGAAAAGGACAAGAAATCATTAACAGCATTGTCAAACCTTTCCCATTTAAGGAATGATTAAATCTAAGCTTATTTTGTCTGGAAAAAAAAAAGACAAAAAAAATGTGACAGGTACTTTTATAAAGGAGATTATTAAAAAGAAGTGGTCTTGCTGATCCTTTCATAGTGAGGAAAGAACACAAACAAAAACAAATCAACACATTTAGAGAAGGTTGAAATGAAGTAGATATTTCATACACCAAATAGTTGAACACATACAAGAATACAGTGTAGGAATACTAGAAGGTAATTTAGGAAAATTAAGAAAGGATTAGGAAGCACACTAGTCATGGCACCACCTAAGTTACCACTGCTAAGGCTTTTACTGCTCATGCTACATCACATAATCTGATCATTAGCTGTGGTTAAGAGGGAATTTCCTCTCGAATATTACGTGTGAGTGAAGTGCTTTGAGGGAATTTTACACTTTTCACTGAACCACTGAGCAATAACCAGTTGCAGGCAACATACCTACTGAATGGCGCATGACTGTTTTTCTGCTTGAGAATGGCTATACTGTTCCTTTTAACCATCATTCTTTGTAGAGTTACAGATACACCAGATAAAAAATAAAGGATAGGGTAAGAGCATGTGTGACAGGTATCTGGAGCTATAGCTAATGACTTTAGACACCACAAAATCCAGATTGAACATTTTATTTTTAAAAACTAAGCTCTGCCATTTACTTTCTAAAGTACATAAAACCACCAATATTCTTATGCAGTTAGCTACAGTCACATTGCAGAGAAAAATATACTTAAACAGATTGCAGACTTCTGAAAGTGTGCATGTTTAAATATTTCTAAACAACCTTATTTCTGTAGTAGTGCTAATCTTTTTAACAATGTCTTGTGAGTTTTGAACAGTATAAATCTCAACACGTGAAATGCCTCTATGCCCCCGAACAACGCTCTTCTACCCATAAGGTGTTGTCAGTATGTAACTGAAAAGAGCAAAGATTTAGGCCAACATAAACAGCAATCCTGATCCAAGCCTCCTCCCTCTGCACGCATAATTAGGAGATATTCCAAGACATATTTTCCTGAGAAATACTAAAAGGATGACAGTTCACAAATGTTTTTCCTGCTGTTATAATAATCCCCACAGTCGTGAGTTCATGTTGTGGGGACTTGGTCCGTTGATAGGAACAAAATCTCATAACATTTTTATCACCTCTTTATGGACAAGCAAATTAATTCTCTTTTAATGCTTATCTATGCATAATTTTCATAATGTGCTGCTGCATTGCTTGCATTTATGTATGTTTAATTTCACTTTTATATGTTACGTCCACAGAGTTTAAAACGTACAGGTGTGCATGTCTGCAAATACATAAAGACCAGATGTGTAATAAGTCTGTAGTTTCCTGACCGTCCAGAGTCCCTAGAGGGACTTAAGATACCTAAATCCCCCTGGGAGTACTGAAAAAACTGCTGCTTGTCTGCCTGCATCTTTAGATGCCTAAATTTCTTCAACATATTGGTGCTGTGTGTCCAGCTCATAAGATAAGAAACTATATGTGAGTAAAACCATAGTATAGTAATTAGCATAGTATATATACCATAGTATGGTACAGATAGCACAGCACAATATCTTTTAAAAGGTATGGAAAGAGAAGGCAATGATAGATTAACAAGAATTAGTAAATATCAGCTCCAGAACATATCATACAATCAGTCCACACATGTACATATTACTTCAATAGATATTCAGTAGGTTCTATAGAAATGGCATGGGAACTTGAAGTATTTAAAGACAAATAGGTACTTTCTGGCAAAAAGAGCCAGCAAGAGCCATGAGCTTTGCTCATATGAATGAAATGGATGCTGATGCGTTTTTTTCCCAAGGCAATCCTGTCTTGGACTTTGTCATTCTGCAGTCACAGAGAGCAGAACTAAAATGATCAGTTTTGTGTTTCATTTTCTTTTCATGCTATGTTAGGACAACTTACTAGGATGGCCTTTATGTGAAAGTCAGCCACGTGCACCCATCCACTCTGCTTATAATCCAGTAGTGCCAATACAGCAGAGAGACCACACTCGACCTTTGCGTTTGTTAAGAAAAAGCCTCAGAAGTGAGCTAAATCCATTTGGAGACATCCCAAGGTAGAGATTTTAAAAAGGACAGAAAGGTTACATCGCAACTTAGAACCACATTACAACATTACTCCATGAGCTGATTCCTAACTGTTCTAACTTTTGTTTGCCATCTCTTATTTGTTGCCATGTTTGAGTGACACGGCATAGTTTTTTTTTTGCTGCTCAAGATACAAAGAGAACATTTTCCATTGTGCTGAAACAGTCTAGAAACCATCCCATTTCCTGACAGTATACAAACTCTGAAGAAAAGGGAAAAATAGCTCCAAGCTGAAGAATATAAATAATCTCAGACAACAGAGCAATTTCATTGTTTACACAACCCTCTGCTGCTTACAAAAGGGATATATGGCAAAACGAGGTTATTTTGTTGTAAATCTGATAGTACTGTACTATGACGGTGCAACTGGTAGCCTGTGGGTGCCAGAGAAGAATCAAAGCATCAGTGGTTAGCCAGCCTAATAGAATTGACCAAATTAAATATTATTTTGCCAATTTCTAAGAATTTTGCTCATTATTCAGAATATTCACCACACTTGACAAATGTACTCAAACATGGTTTGGATTATTGCAGAAGGAGTATTTACGATTTTCCTGTTTTCTGTATGTCTTGACAAAAATATTCTAAAAGAAAATCACATTCCATTACAAACCAGTGGAAAATATATTTGGTACAGGGGAGACCAGAAGTCCTTTTAATAAACTGAACAAAGCTGTTAAGCTGCTAAATGGGAAGAAGAAAAAAAAATTAGATTTGATTCTAAGTAAAGTTTTTTGATAGCAGCAAAATGTGCAGATTATGCCTTTAAGGGAAAAAATTACAGGAATGAGGAAAATGAGAAGTGGCTCATCCCTTAAACTTGCTGTCATCCAGAGTTTCTAAATTCACTTCACAACTTGGGGTGAGGGGAAAAGAAGGAATGATAATTGGAAAGCCTAAAAAATTGCAGAAGGAACATCTGACATGAACCGGCGCTGACAGAAAGCAGCCTCTGCTATGGAGAAGCACCAGATGAGGACAAATATCATGCATGCCTCCTCTTAGGTCTAGATGTATAGAAGAAGAGAAGAAAGAACAGACACCTCCAGCCTGCCGAGCACCGAGGGGCACGGACCTGTTCCTCATTACCAGGGGCTGGGTAGCTATTTTAGAGTTAGGACATGGAAGCCAAACAGCAGAGTTGTGACCACAAGTCAGCCAAATCCTCGCTTGGAGCCAAACACTCCAGCATGGAACAGATTTTGTTTTTACAGCTATGTTACATTTTCCTTTATTAAGCTGCCTTAGATTTATTTTTAATCTTTTTTTTTTTTTTTTTTTCTTTTTTTGGACAGGCTAGTGCTTTCAGATCTTTCGGTAATTCTGAAAACAGATCTTTTTATTGATACAGTGGACACCTATTAGTCCGTTAAAATGCATGGCGGTATGGCTGGAGCTTATCGGCTGAGAAAACAGAGCTGTTCCTGTGTTCCTGTGGAATCTAAAGCAGATAAAACAGATGCTCACTTTAAAAGCGGCCACGGTGGTTTTGGATGTTACCGCCCCTGTACCAGAGGCGATCACCCTGAAGAGGTATTAGAAGGGAGCATGTCCAGGGGCATCAAGTCGAAGGCTGGCAGTTGAACCCAACCTCTCAGCAGATGGTTTTTCCTGAGAGGGTTCACAGGAACCCACTTCTCCGTGCCGGAGGTGGGACAAGGCCCAGTCCATGGGTGCTGTGGGTGGCAGTGAGGGACCTCCTCAACCAGCCGATCCACATGGGCCAGTGCCAACACACCCGCATATACTACTAGTTAGTGATGCAGGAACTGTTACAATCACTTAGATGAGGCTTGGTTTTCCCAAACCCTACCACAAATTCAGACCGTAGGCTCCCATAACTTCCTAGAAGCGAGTCTGTCCGCGTGCCCTGGGCCCAGTGCTAGGCATGCAGCCATGCATCATGGCTGGAGCCCTCCCAGCAGTGAGCTCTGGGGTGGCTGCTGACGGTGGGCCTGCCGAGGGATGGTGTTGTGGCACTGCAGCACAACGCCAGGCTCCCTCCCAAAGAGCACGCTGCTGGCTGAGAGGGAGGAATGGCTGGGAAATCGGGACAGTATGCTAAACCGAGCCTCTCCCTCGCACCTCGTCTGACTTAACTCTTCCCACCCACTAGGGTTTTGCAAAGCTCCTGGACACAGCAGCAATTCCAGCAGCTTTGTAGCAGGGCAAATACCACTCAGGCTTTTAGGGTTTTTATTGCTTATGTTGAAAAGTCACTCTCCAAAGTGCTGTTTCTGATCCCACTGAGGATCAAAGATATACATTAAATTACACTATTGAATCCTTTTCTGCAAAGGATGACAGAGCTGGGATTTTATACTCCCAGCAGTAAGAGTATAGAGACTTGCAAACCTTTAGGAAAGCAACAAAGAAAAAAAAAATGAAGAAAAAATATTGTAATAACTGTAGCCCATCTCTTAATTCCAGCACCCTCATGCAGGTGGAGGTAAGGGTACTAGTATTTTTTTGGCAGAAAATACTTAGGCAAACCTAAATCATGCCAAACCACATGAATAACTTGTAATAGTAACTGAAAAGCAATGATGATACGTTATCAGTAACTGCCAACTATACCATTTCTGTGATGAAAACAATGAAGTTTCTGGGAAAGATAAAGGCAAAACATGAGGATGACTAACATAAAGAAAGCTTGAAAGCATGTCTCATGTCCCTTAGTGAGATGACTAAAATCCCTATAACCTTAGGATGTCGTTTGACTTTGTTTACCTGTGCCTAGATAAATGCAAGTCATTAAAATGCACAGCCATATTACTTAGTGCGGGTTAACAAAGTATGAAACCATCTAGTATAGTCATGATTCATGGCAGTACTTGTAAAAAACAGCATGCATACTTCTAACTGAGGTATTATATTTGAGTACCACACATGCATCACAAAGTTTTTTAACATAAACAGTCTACTTTTTCAGACATGCTGAGCAACTGAACTCCTATAAAAATTGATGGGACTCACATCAAAGTAATGCAGCGATATCCATCCAGCTCATTTACTTTTATGCGTGCTCTCACTGCTGAGGACATGCACATGCTTCCATCTGAAACTATGTTCACAGCAAACTTTAAATATATGACTGAACAAACTGCTTCACACTTTCTGTGGTGCTTAAAGGATAACAGGAGATAAGCAGCTTTACACTGCTAATATAATATGCCACTGTGGGATCTAAAAGCAGAGTCACAACAACTAACCTGGGTAGTGCTGATCCAGGTTAAGCAGTTACTGCTGTCACTTGTTTGCTCATTTTCTTTGCCACAGGTCAATGCAGTATTCTTATAAAAGCTTTATTTCTTTTCCCTCCCTCCCTCCCTCCCTCCTTCCTTCCTTCCTTCCTTCCTTCCCCGTTCCCGTTCCCTTTCCCGTTCCCGTTCCCGTTCCCTTTCCCTTTCCCTTTCCCTTTCCCTTTCCCTTTCCCTTTCCCTTTCCCTTTCCCTGTCCCTGTCCCTGTCCCTGTCCCTGTCCCTTTCCCTTTCTGAATCATTTCATTGAATTGGGTTAGAAAGCAGACAAATGGTGTAAATGACAGGGCTAAGAAAGAATCAGCCTTTGGCAGGGCTGCGAGTGAGACAGGAACGTCCAACTGGGAACAGTAAATTTTTCAGTCCGGATGATGGTGACCACCAGCAGGTTAGCCTGTCTAGCCGTGCCTCATGCACTGATGAACTCCCCACAAATCAGCCACGTTCAGGAAGGATGACTTCAGCCTGACGCAGGGGCAGAAGAGGGCAGCGAGGGTGATAAGGGGAATGGAAAGGCCGTCTCATGGGTGGAAGTGAATATACACAGGCCTGGTTAGTGTGCAGCAAATAAAGACAAGAGGAAAGAGGGTGGATCTTCATTAATACAGCAGGAATGAAAAACAGCAAGGGAAAATAGTAATTTAAGCTATAGGATAAAAGTTGCTGAAAAACAAGTTAGTATAAAATTCCCATGCATCAATTTAGGCTAGAAATTTGGCAGAGGTTTCTAAAGAGTGAAGAAAGTGAAGCTCATACAGCCTCTCAGTAGTTAGTTGTGTTTCAGCGGCCAGCCAAGTGTTCAGTGGAACCAGACACACTTTGGGGAAAAAAACGCCATGGCTGCTTACAGCCTCAGGCCGTACCTTCCCACCCTCTCTCCCGCAGCACCGCACAAATCCCCATCTGGAAGGTGGTGCCTGTCAGTGCCCAAATGAGGTCACGGGGCACAGTCTGTCCCGCAGGGACCAGGGGCAGCAGCAAGGCCAAGGCATCAGGTCCAGTTTTCCTGGTAGGGAATGCCAGTGGAGCAATCAAGGGATAGAGATCTTACTGGCTGTAGAACTGTTGTGTGGAAAAAAAGGTACTTAACTACAGGTAAACAATGACAAAAAAGTGATGGAGATTTAGCAGGTTTTGCTCTAATGTCCTAATCAAGGCTTAGCCATGTGTTATTAAGCAGACGTGGCTTGACGTTAGACTGTTCAGACATCAGGGACAACCAGGCCAGCAAAGTTCAGACTTTGCATGTGTGAAAAAGGAGGCCATGCGAAGGAAAAAGTTTCAGGGCAGTCTTGTCAGTGTTTCAGTTCATTTCTTCTGAAGCAAATGAGAATTTTCCATAAGACTTGAGAACCTTTGGCAGGGCTGAGATGGGAATGACCAACAGAGAGCAGTAAACGTTTTAACCCAGCTCATCATCATCAGCTGTCTAAATATAAAAATAATTAATTTCTTTCAATCTCTGTAAAAATACAAAACCCCAGGGGCCATCCACACTTGAAAGCTATTTTGGATTAAGGTAGTATGGGAATTTATACTCCCAGGGCTACTTTTCCATAATTAATGTACAGTTGACTTTTACTCCATGTAAGACAGTTTTTCCTCACAATATATTTTCAAAAGAGGGAGTGTCCACACATGGAGTTACTCTGCAATAACTAACATGTAGGCAAGCCCTAGCAGCTAACACTGGAAGTAAATACGTTCATCACTCGAGCACACAGCCTACGAGCACTTACTCACACACACAGTTTTATGTAGATGAATGCATCTACCAGGTTTTGTAGGGTTGCTCATGCACATGCCGAAATGTTTACAGGACTGGGGCCCTGCTTTGAAGAAAAGATGTGTGCTGTGTCCCAGAGTACCACCTTAAAGAGAGGCAGTAATCCCCAAACTGAATGCTAGCGCATCCCATCATTTCTCCCATCTCTCTGATACCATTCCAGTTGGCTCTCCTGCACTGACAGATAATTCACACATGTTCACTTACACACAAATACTACGGCACCCTTTCCCCCCACAAAAAAAGTCAGCCAGCTGTTACAAAATTCAGACATTTCATTAACACAGTTTACCGTCTGATGCAGCCAAGCAAAATAGAGACAATTAATAACAATCAGGAGTGAAGGGTCTGAGACAGCTTATGAGTAAAGGATTATATGAGTTGCTTAAAACGGACAAACTAGCTCCTGCCTTGAGTGATATGGAACAAAGGGTGGTGATGTATAACCAGGGAGGAAAGAGACTCTCTCCGTGGCTTTTGTAGATGGCTGTGTGAATGACAGAAGCGGCAGGAGCAAATACCTCTTTTCATTTGCTCAGCCTGCTGGAGAAGAATAGCAGTGCTTGCCAACGAAGCTGCAGCTGTGCTCTGGCTCAGTTTAATCACTGTGTATGACTGAGGGTTAATTAGCTGCCATTCTTACTGCTATTTGTTGTTCTAATGAAGATTTGCATAAATGTAAGGCTGGGGGTAACTGATACTTGATTCTTCCCTTCAGAGGGGCTGGGGGTGGAAAACGCACCCATCCCAAGTGTTTATGTTTGTGGGAGATTCAGTGTTGCCTTTCCATTTGACCTGATCTACTTCTGTCTGATGAATAGTGAACAAAGAGTTCAAAGTTGCTTATCAAATCGAGATCCCTGTTGGGTTGCTGCCTTTAAAAAGGAGCCAACTAGTTTGATGAAGAGAGGACTCGGGGATTAGAAAATTACTTCCAGCCGACAGAGAGCAAAATACATACATATATATATATATAATAATGCATATAAGTATATGACATATATCTCAGTGATATATATAGATACATATTCCTATCTTTCTCTATCTATCTATCTATCAATCAATCAATCAATCATATTCAATCTGGATGGCAAGGAACATCTATTCCAATGATTTGTTAATGATAAAATTTCATCTGAAATGAACGGGACAAGCAGTACAGCCAGAACAGGCTGTAGCATGTTAGGCAATACACCGAAAGGTAAGAAGCCTTGTGTTGTAGATCGCTAAAATTCAAAGTTCACTTTTTAATAAAAACAAAGTATCTAACACTAGGCAAGTCATCTCAAAGGAAGGCAAAAATGACTCAGCAGTTCACAGCTACTGCCGTCAGCTCCTCATAAGAGGGGAAATCACAATACAAGTAAAGAAATTACATTAATTCCTCAAAAAACATAGCAAAATTTTAACAGGGCACAGTAACAAAATCCACAACCACTTCGTATTTAAAGAGAATGTTTAAATTGAAAATGAAAGGTCATAAAATTGTTTGACTTACTACAGTCGTGACTGCTTATGGCTACTAACTGAAAGAAACTGAAGAGTAACTTCCCATTTTTAGTACATTAACTTGTTGCATATGATCATATCCTATGGGTAACAGTTTTCAGTGTTCCTCTGACCTACTTGCTCACTGTTGTGCCAACAACATCTGTAAACTAGCCTAAGGGAAGGAAAAAGACGGAGAGGGCAGAGATAGTAAATTTCCCAACTTCAAATCATTGCTTGAAACTGGCCAGCTTTCAAGCTGCCTGTATGCCTGCCTCTAAAGACAGGCGAGCACAACTGAGTGCACATCTACTTCCAGTTCCTCACTCCCCGACACAGCTCTGCTGTTAAATCCTGAAATGGCCGTATTTGCTGATAGACAGCTACTGATTTTACAGCAGTGTCTCTGAAGCTCTTTACCTGGACCTTAACACAGCTGAGCAAATATCCATTTGCTTTTCTTTAAGCTTATGTCACCAATCCACCTGCTTTTGTACAGGCACCTCTGCATCAGTTGGGGTGGCACTGCCAGAAGTCAATCTTCCTGAGAGGTAAACAGAGAGCGCCCAGCAAGCACTCCTGAAATAAACGTGCCTGGAATGAGACTGCAGGGATCCCCTACAGCTCCATCTCTCAGCTGGGAGAACGCTGCAGTTTTTAATGCTACATGCAGTAACAAACCCACATGAAAAAAAAAAAATGCAGCCAATTGTAACCGAGAGTCCACTTTCACCTTATCTGGAGCTTTGAAATAACTCAGTCTCCTGTTACAGCCTTTGACTTGGCACCTGACTGCACAGGAATCTCACATTCTGGCCTTTGAAAAGCATTTTTTTAGCCTTTTGGTTGGGGAGAAAAGTATAGAAGCAGGAAACCTGAAGTTTTAAAACCTAGATGGCAAATTAATAATAATAAAACAAAACAAGTCTACAATAAAAACCAAACCAAACCAAACCAAAACCACAAGAACACTCAAGATATGCGAACAGATTGCTTAGTTTTTCTTTAAATGATTCTTTAGTAATTTCTATATATTACAATTTTCCATGGCTACAGTCAGACCATTCACTGGCAAACAGGGTAAGAGAAAGTGCAAATTACAGATCTAGTGGTCAACTGCAGAAAACAAATCTAAAAGAGCTGAGGGAAGAGGTTAAGTGCTATGCTACTTAATATGAATGACAGCTTGCTTTGAATACTCATACTGGCTGTCCAGGATATTGAATAAACTTCATTTAAATTAATTTTCATTATTTGTAGAGTCTGTGTTAGACATCTATCATCGTCAGTACTATTAATATTCTTTTCAGAGAACGTTATCAGCATATTTAAATGAAAGCTTTCCTTTTCAGTATTTATTAACACATTAATATTTCTTGGTACTAATATCCTGCTTGTAATATCCAAATTAGTGCCTACTATAAGGTATTGTCCACTGATTAAACTTTTGAATTAACAGATATTTTTTTCAACTACTAAAAAGGCACATGAGATCCTAAACTTGTGTTTTCTTTCTTTACTATGCTTCAATTTAAATGAATTTAAAACTTACTTTTTTTGTCTCTTTTTTTAGTACATAGCAGTAGAACGGTGCACCAACCGTATCCCAATAGCTGACAGAACGCTGACAGAACACGAACCACGAATGAACGCAAATGTGAAAGTTAATTTGTCTTACCTGGGTTGCAGTCTGTGAGGAGGGAGCAGATGGAGAGGAGAACTTTAGAAATGGTTAATGCTGGACTCCAGTTGTCTTTTAAAATGTCCAGGCAGATGACGCCTTGGCTGTTAATGTTACAGTGATAGATCCTTGTCCGAAACGTTACCTAGAAAAGATAGCGTGTCTTAAGTGCAGTGGTGTACAAGCCAATAATTACATGATTATTAAGCAATTAAAAAAAAAATTACACAAAAGACCATTTTGCTTCCCTGGTTGAAATTACACTATTCTGCCAGTTAAAGATTGAGCAAAATAGGGATGTTCATTACAAAATAAAAGTCTGCCTCTTCCAATTGTGGCCAGCAATGGAACTGGTTTGTGCAATGTAAGAATGGGACAAGTTTCCAAGTTTCCTTAGCTTCCTCTTGCCTTGGTCCCACTGATCTCATTATTCTTCCATGGGAACAAAAAGGCTATTCTTCATTTCCAAATTTAAGTCACAGTTGAATCGGTATAATCGCTTCCAAATACCTTTGTGTTTGTGTGTGTGTATTTTATTTTTAGGATTTCTGTATCTGCATTGGGTTTATGTGGCAAGGTTTTGGCAGCAGGGGGGTGCAGGGGTGGCCTCTGTGAGCAGAGCCCAGCAGCTGCCCCATGTCAGATCAGAGCCAGCTCCAGCCAGCTCCAAAGGCACCCACTACTGGCCAGAGCCGAGCCATGAGCGACACTGGGTGGTCCTCTGGGAGAGCAGATTGAAGAAAGAAAAGGAAGTCTCCCCCTGAGCAGACCCCATTCCCTGTTCCCCTGCGCCGCTCAAGGGAAGGACGTAGAAGAGGGCAGATGGGAGGAAGGTGGTTTTAGCTTGCTTTTATTTTCTCACTGCCCTAGTCTGTTAGAAATAGGCAATAAATTATATTAATCTCCCTATGCTGAATCTGTTTTCCCCGTGCCTATAGTTGGTGAGTGGTCTCCCTGTCCTTATCCCAGCCTTTGAGCCCTTTCCATCATATTTTCTCTCCCTCTTCCTTTGAGGAGGAGCAGTTGTGGTGGAGTTTAGTTGCTCATCAGGGTGAAACCACCACAGTACCCATTTTATATTCTCTCCCAGGTGATCCTATATTTACTGCACTGAGGAGGAGCTCATTTCTTTTAGTCTAGAATGATGTGTTTCTGCATCAAGTGGAAGATACAGACCTTTTATTTTAAAATAATTTCAGCTATTAAAGTCCTCTGTGTAGTTCAGAATAAGTACTGGGGCTACTGGATAGGAAGGGACAATACAAAACCCCCGCATCTTGGGATCTCCATGAAAGATTAATTTCTCCATCATTTCTACACAAATGACAAGTTAAACCAGATAGTTTTAATGATGTGTTCATTACATCTAAAATCAAGATGTATCATTTTGGTGGTCTACCTCATCAGCCAATAGACAGGCGGGGGGGCATGAGACAACCGCAGGCAAAGCACACCTCAAATCTCAGAAACATGTATTCTTCACTAGAATTTGCTAGTGCTAATAACTGGGAGTACTTATGAACCTATCCCTACTCTACCATGCAGATAAATCTGTGTCTGGATAGAAATTGAAACTGATGGCAGGCATGCCCCTTTTCTGGCTTTATTTAATACCAGAATTCCCAGTGATTTCAGGAGGACTAAGATCGGGCCACTCACCAAGAACCAGAACAGAGGACACAACTGAAATAACACGGTACCCGTTCTACCTCTATTAAGAAAACAATTCTGCCCCTTTTGATTAAATCAAAGCGCTTTGACAAAATAATGGAAGGAAAAGGCAGTAGATTTCTGGTATTACAGCGCTAGATTCAAGAAGAAATATTTATTCTCGTAAGTACTTTTCCACATAAATCTGGAAAAGCATTCCTGGAGTGCAGTGTCATGGATCAGTGAGCTATGTGACAAAGATCCCAACAAAAAAAGCTCACCAGTTTTTACATGCAGCTAAAGGTATTGCCAACTGATAGGCCACTTGAACAGTTTGCCGCTCTGTACTCTACATATTCATAAGTTCTTTCCTTTTTCCCCTAATGTTGTGGTTTCACTTATTCTTTTCCAGCCTAAGTGCTTCACTTCCAATACCTTTATGAGAATTTTAAATATTTCTGGCACAATGAGCTCAATTCATCCAAACACTATAGCCAGACTATCTTCTTCTTTTTTTTTTTTTTTTCCTCCCATAAGAACTCCAAGCACATTCAGCGTTTGGAGTGAAAAGTCTTCTGTCAGATCAAGAAAGCAGTGTTCAGTGATAAAATTAAATGTTCATCTACAAAGAGAAGTTATTGTGAATAAGGAAGGTTAGAAATGCACAGAAGTGGCAAACTGCCTTACACTAAGTGTGTTAAAAGTGTCCACAAAGGGAGTCGGTGTGGAGGAGCACCCTGTAAACATTAGGTTCATTAGGTCCCCAGACAGATTAACTCTAAGGCACTATTAATACCTGATATAACACTGAATCAGGGAATATTTCACAGCAGGCTGTACCAAGACTCAGGCAAACACTTCAGTATTGGCTTAATTATAAGTATTATATTCTTACTTCTTAGTATATTGTTGGAATAAAGTTTTTGCTTAATTATTTTTCCTGAAAAAAGGTGCTTTCCTATGCTTCCATGAATAACAATTTGAGGACTTTATTCAGCAATATCTGAATACACTGAGTAAACTTTGCATGAATTAAATTGTACCTTCCAATTTATTTTAAGATAGGGGTCAGTCTAAGCTTGTAGCCTACTTAATGCCATCAATGTGAGCCTGTATTTTAATGTGTAACTTTTGATGTCAGCTTAGAGGACAGACACATTGCCACATGTTCCCTTTGAAACATCCCAGAAGGGACACTGGAAATTTGGCAGGACTTGGAGAGCCACTGGAATGAATGGAGGTAGTTCACATCTTATATAAACGGTTCAACACTCCATTGTCATCTTAGGCTATTAGTGGATAAATGTAGGTGGGATTACATCTGTTTGTAGTTGCAAGGCTATTTTTTGCAAATACTTAGAATTGAACTGTAGGTTTTTTCACTATGAGTATACCTTAAAACATGACACTGAGGAGGACACCCAGTCACAAGATAAGGATCACTGCTTATCATTGACAGATATGTCACTCACTCGCCAAACATGCCAGCACACTTGGCAATGCCTGTACAAATACACAGAGACACTTTAACAACAAAAAATTGAAGTTTTCAGAATTTCAGAAGGAGCTGTATGAATGACACATCAGGAACTGTGGACGGGTGGTGGGAGGTGACGTTGCCCCTAGATGCCGCAGAGCTTGCAATGGCTGGCGGTGGCACACGCCGCCCAGGCCTCCTCGGTCAGGGTGAATAGACAACCACAGAAAAGATAAATAAAAATGGTAGAGCTAGGACTGGCCCCACAGATTTCCATGTCCTGTGGCAAACTGGGAAATGCCTGCCCTCTCCCCCTTTTGTGGAGAGTTGGTGGTTTTGATGGAGCTGGCACATGAGGAATCAGGTGGCTCCCCACTCCGACTCCTCAGCAACTGGGGCAGCTTGGAGGAAAACCATTACCTTCAGTTACCTTGCAACCTCTGGCCTGGGGATAATTACACAACCCCCAGATCTGTTCAATTTCAAAGTGAAATTGTAATGAACTTAGGATCTATTGTAAAAAGGGACAAGGTGAGAAGCCCCATCCCATTTTCATATGCCAGAGAAATGTAAGTAAGATGCAGGACAGCTGGGATGACATATTGCTTTCCTCATCCAGATATTGCCTCAAATTGCATCTAACGTGGGAAACGCTGACAAGGATGCTGCGTTGGCCATACGCACATTTTAAAGTTATGCAGGGTCATCTCTGTTATGTATGTAGAGAGAAGTCAAGTGATAACACTGTTCCAGGGGAACTCTGTTTTCTTTAATATCGTCATATTTTAACCTTTGATGCCACTTAAATGGTTCCTATAAATGATGCACTCTAATTCCATTTATCCCCTAATGAAAACACCTAAACAATCCCATTCAGAAGCTCAAGGGAGTGTGTGGGTGTATAGTAGGAGTTATCCTCCGACAATTGAATGGTAGAGGAGTAATTTATCTCTTTTTTTTTTTCTTGAAAGATAAGTACCCTCTATGGATTTACTCTCTTTGATTCTCCAGTTTTTAGAGAATATCTCATTTTTGTTGAATAAAAGTGCAGGTCAGAGAAATGTGAATTGCAGGAAATAGGGAAAAATAGGACTACTTTCTGAAAACTGTAGAAGTATTATAAAGAAGCTTTTGAAAGGTAATGATAAAGAATTTATGTTCATATTTGGAAATAAATAAAAACAAACTCATCTATTTACCTACTGCTGAATGCTAAACCCTTCTGAGTATTGTAAAACAGAATTAAACAAATTAAAAGAAACAACTTTATATAGTCTCTAAGAAGAAAATGAGGTTATGTATTTAAAAGGGGGAGAGAAAATGATTACAGAGAAAAGAAGTACATGTAAAGCTTTTCATTGAGTAAGTTTTAGGACAGAAAAAAGACTGTTTACAAAACCAAGGACGGGCAAAGTAAAATGGATTTCAGTTGAGTGACTGGAGGCAACTGATCGGAGACAAGACAAATCACTGCTGTATGTCAGGGTGATTTTGAACACCAGTTTTCCAGCAAGGAAAATCACGTCTTCAAATCACTCACTATCTCTGTTTTGCATGTAAAATTCATATGTTAGGTGTAAACCCAAGAAGCCACCGTGTCATTGGCAGCCGTGTGGGTGACTGGCTTAAACTTCAGTGAGAGACAGGCATGTAAAGGCACTGCTTTAGATCTGAAAGGGCTGGTCCTGCAAACACAACCCATGCACTTTCAGACTCCACTGAATTCAGTCATAATTCTTAAAAATATGTCTAGAAGAAGAAATGACTCTCTGGTTTTGCACACTAGCATGCAAGAGCGTAATAGCATGCACTGAGGAACTGCATTCTTCATCCTGTTTGGGTTCAAGCCCCCATCCCCTTTTCTTCATTGCTCCCACTGAAGCTGGGCAACTGTGCAGGGAGAGATGAAAGATTCAGAGTCTACAGGAGAATAAACAAAACCAAACCCCTTTTGCTTGGCCAACACTGGAAGCAGGATTGAGATCCCAGGGCTCTCATTCCTGCAGTTTTGCAAAATTTCCTTTCAAGCTCTTTCATTTCTTACAAGGGCGCAATCCTGCAGGCATTCCTGAGATGAAACTTCTGTCTTTCTCTAATATTCCCCAGGAGTTCTGTTTTAATAAAACTACAGTGGCACTACCTGAAGTGGACGAAGTTGTACTGCATACATAAAAGGTTATATATATATTAAAAAATATGATGCCCTTTATGATGATGTTCATGGAGCTCAGGAGGGAGCAAGTAGTTCCCATCTCAGTTTTTCAGACTTTATGGGCAATAGATTTGTCTTCTCAAATAGAAAGAATAATAAAAACAAGATCAGGCCTTTGCTCTTTAGTAATATTACAGCAATACTGTAAAACAATCTGAATGAATATTATCTATAGCTGCGAGTGACACAATGTCCATGTTAACCTTTACGTTAATTATCATCCCTAAATTTCTTACGGAGTGCACTTCATTTTAGCTATATCCAGTGCTGAGGCTGCCTTTCTACAACAAGATGATCCATCTTTGTTTTGCAACTACAGATTTGTAGCATGTACATGAGCAGTTGTTAAGATACTTAATGGATTATCACATAAAGTGCATAATAAATGACAGACCATATGATGATCACTGTTAAAGAGCACGGTTTAAATATATGCCAAGAAATGAACTTCAGCCAGTTCCTACAAACCTTCAGTTGGTAATAGCTACAGTTTCTTACATCAAAGGAAAATATATGTCATCTACATTATCAGGAAATAATAACTTACAGTTACTTTTGTTTGACCTACAGAAAAGTCTGATATGCAAACTACTCTGTGGTTTCTGTAACAAAATGCACCACGCGAGACATAACTAGCCAGAAGCGATCATGATTTAAAAGGCATGTAATAGCATTCATATGAGTTAACCTTTAACACTGCTGAAAACGAAACGGTATGCAATGTGAGTAATTATTCATTATATCCACGGTAATTATGAAGCTGAGTAACTACTCACACTGTCTCACTGAATTGACTGTTGCAGGAAAAAAAACATACATTTCAATAAGCACAGTAACACTAAATGTGTACTTTATTGAAATGTACCCAGTTTGCACACAGATCTAATAGCAGAAAAAGTAAAGAGGAATTTAACTAATCTTTGATGTACCTGAGAGGGCAAGTAAAAAATTAACTTAAATTGTACAGTTTTCTGAAAATAAAAGAATAGCAGGAGAGAATAAAGGAAATGGAAAACTGTCCAGGTAAGGGAGGTTCAGAATAGAAACTATTTTATGATGCAAAATGTCAAAAGCCTTGCCTGACAATGTCAGTATGAGTCTTTTAAATGTTTTTTAATTATAGCCAGCATAATCTTTATTATATTTAGTAACTGTATATGGAAAGTCAGTAATAAAGTCCATTTATAGAGAAAGCAAAATTTTATGGAATTACTGACCATTTAACTTTTACAAAACAAATCCTGCCTTTCATAGAATAAACCATGTGGGCTGAATCGTCCACATGCACTTCCTCTGAGTCCCCAAAGTGCTCTTTCCCCTCAGAACCGTAGCTGACTTGGTTTTGAACATTTACTAGTTTGTTCTTATTCTGTAGTGATATCATAAATATAAAATTATTTCTCTCACATCTGTAAATGTATATATCTGTGTGCATAAAAGAAGATGAGAACGAACATTGATGTATGATGTATTTTTAGATTATGAGAAGATTTTTATGCAGTAGTGAAAATGCATGTGATATAAGAGAAATACCTAGTTTCCCAAGCATCTGATAGCCATCATGTCCCCTTTTGAAAGTGAACCTGACAGGCGGTATGCAAACCATCATTGTGAGGTAGAAGAGAGCCCCCACAAGATGACTCTACAGGTCCTCATGGGGAGCTTAATGTGCTGGGTATTTATAGGAAACAGGAAGAAATTATGAACCTTCTAAGCTTTTTTGGGGGCGAGGGGAGAAGCAGGAAGAGTTTAGCTGGATAGAGCCATTTTCATCAAGACTAAAAAAATTACAAACTACTGATATAAATTAGTATATTAAAACAGTGAAAAAGAAGGCTATTCATTAGAAGAAATGGCAATTCAACTTGGCATTTAGTAGAAGAACTCTCGGGTAACTAAATGCAAAGGAAATCTCAGAGGTTTACAGGATATTGTTCTATCAAATGTGACCTTTGCATTTATTGGTAATAAAATATAGTTATAGATCCTTTCCTCTGCCTTATGTATTTCTTCCTGCGTTTCCATTCTCCACATCTCTGTGATGCTGTCATTTTGAGAGGCATTGAAGTTTCTGAGGGAGCCACCTGGGTCTGATGCACCCCGGGCCCAGTGCTGTGCGCTGCCCCATAGGTCCAGCACTGCCTGCAGACATGCAGCCTACGGCATGCAGAGCTTCCTGAAGAGTGGTGATGAGGCAGATGGGTGTCAGGGATGGCAGTAACAGGAGACCATCGTGTCTGAAGGCTGATCTTGTCATGGCGACAGCCACAGGGAGGGCAAGAGAAGGTGGGCTGAAGTTTGTACCTACAAAGTTTGTACCGCAGGAGAAGGATTCCATGTAATGATATTTTGTGCATAGAGATTAGTGTTATGATGATTACAAAGAAAAAAAACCGAAGAGATGTTCAATATTGCCATTAAGTCCAGATTCCATAGACTCTGCACTTTATAGTTACAAAGGAAAAAGACTCTCCTTACAGCCTTATAGTTGATTTAAGACAGCTAAGCTTTCAAATGCTGAGAACAATTTTTCAGTCACTTGATAGACATGCGCGATGTACAGGGAGGAAATGGAGTTTTCTGTTATTTTAATTTTGATTTAGAGGTGATTTAGCATATTGCAGCTTTCAAGTCCTGTGGACCATTTTTCAGTCAGCTGAGAGTAAAGTCCCTAGCAAGATTAATTGTAGAGTTGGGATTAAGAGATTTTATAAATCACTCAAATTAAAAAATAAAGCTAGCAGAGTACTAGGATAATGATGGATATATCCATATTGTATCAGCTACAGCTAAATTGAATAGACACTGTAATAGACTGAACACAGTCAAATATCTGAGTAGAAGTTATTAATAAAGATTATTCTTGATGAAAATGCAAACACCACTGTAGTGACAACTCCTGGAGGGAGTGTGCTCTTGAAGAGCACTCAGTTTTCTGCAAACAAACACCTGTATGAAAGACTGCACCAAGACTTCCTGGTCTGGTGGGACAGTGTGCAGGATAATGAAATTACTGCCCTTCCTTCAACAATTATAGCCTGTATAATGTTGCGGTGTCAATTTGTCACGATGGCTAAACTTTAAAGGACCTCAGGTCAAAAAATTTGTATACTTGGGGAATTCACTGATTTTGTATATGGACCAAGGAGAGAAATTAGCTGAACTTCTCCAGGCTGACTGAAGGATTCGATACCTCCTACTCATATATATGTATACATACACATACAAATATATGTATGTATATATATATACATATATACACACATACACCTAAACATACACACCCACCTTTCTATGCATAACTATATATCCCATCCAATACCCCACAGAAAGCAGCAGAACAAGAGAGAGCTTTCCCCTGTAAAAGCCAAGGAGAGGAACAGTCTGAATTCATTACAGATGAAAGGAAGGTAGTTAGCAGGAAAAAGAAACCTCAAAGGTAATTCTACAAAAGGCTGGGGGGTCATTAAGGCATTGGAGAAATGCAAGGTTATTTCCTTGGCAGGCCATCTAAGTATTTTTATTCATTTCTGTAAGTGGCTGCTCTGAACAGGCCGCAACTTTCTTTATTGTAAAGCCTGCTGCATTACAAGACAGATGCTGAATTTTGTGGCTGAAGCGAAGCCTCAAAGTGACCAAGAATGAAGTCTCACCGGCACCTGGCCTTTAGCAGAAGGTGAGATCAGGTGCGTATCTATGGCTTGCTTTACCTGTTCCACACCTTCCTCTTGCCTCGTTTCATAAAAACCAGCATGAGACTTGGGGGACTGCTGCAAAGGAAGGGGCAATTCTGCAGCCTGCCTGTTCCTGCTGACTCAGCCAAGGGGGTGCTCAGCTCATTTGCACAGCATTACAGCAGCTTGCTCACAGTGGAGGCCAGCAAGGATTTTTAATTGAGTAGAGCCTCCCAGAAAGCCAAAGCTAATTTGTCGTTTCTCAGATGAGCTGTTCTAAAAATCTTGTTCTCCGGTTACACAAAGCAACTGGAGCTGGGCTGGGACAGCCTCTGTCACCCCTGGTCAAGCTGCATCTGGCCCACATAGAGAAGCTCCTTGTGGAAGAAGGACTCTCTCCTCCGCACCAGGGTTCTGCTCTTGTGAGTAAAGCAAAATGCCATGGGTCTTAAAGGCAAGCAGAGCTGAAAGGGTCACTGCACTTCGGCTCAGAAAGCTTGGAGTCTGGTTTCAAGGCATGAGACCAAGCTGAAAGACTGAAATAGACTGACTTCAAAGGGGAAAAAAGGAATATCATGAGAGCAAATTATAATCTGACCTATCACATGGTATCTCCTACTTTGTTGAAAAATAACTTACTTTGATTTTATGCTTATGGCTCAGCTTTAGAGACACTGACAGGTGTCAGTACAAAGACAGACAAAAAGAAAACTGATGACCTGTAGGGGAAAGACTGAGGGGAAACCTGATTGCCTGATATTTGGGTATACAAAACTATGAACATAAAATGAGGCACAGAGTGCAATCAGAGGACATGAAAAATAGAGATAAAGGTGTAAAATTTGAAGAAAGCAGGTTAACTATCTAGAAGAACAAACGAAAATTACTTTATACATTTGCTAATCCCCCCATGCTCAAAACATAGGTTCAAACATCTTTTCTTCATGTGCAAATGTGCTCTCAGTTTTTTAATTTTAATTCATGTTTTCCAATACGCAGCAGGGTGCCCAATGATCAGAATAAGCATCAACAGGGTTTATAGAAAGAATTTGGATCTTTCAGAAAATATTTAAATCTTTGTATAATACAAAAAAAAATGGCTACACCACATTTTTAAAAATTATAATAATAATAATAATAAAGATATGTATCCAGAATTTAATTTTAATATATTTTTCCTAATTTAATAATTATTTTTTGCTTCCCAACATGCATTTGCAACATACATACGCATGATAAAAGAGTGTGCAACATCTCAGAATAAGGATAAGGAAAGGGAATTGTGGAAATCTTTCTGCAGATTTTAATACACTTTGTATTAGGTCCTTTAACAGTAACTATGTTATGTGACATGGGCATTTGCCTTTGGAACCTTAAGCTGGGTCAAGTAATCGCATCTGGGAAATACAGTTTCTGTTTCTTCCCAGGTCTTTTGTGGTCACATTTTTAGAAGATCAATTTTGACAGTACTCATTTAAATGCTTCCTTACTTCATAGTAAGAAAGGGATGAATGTGGCCCACAGAAATCTCAGGAGGAATGTATGAATTCAATCATAGCAAGAAACGTGAATTAGACCTTTTCTGCTGTGTACTGACATGGAGGTAACCTTGCCAAGTCAGGGATATACTTTATGACTTTCCCAGTACATTCCACAGTTTTGTATTTTATCTTTTTTTTTTTTTTTAAAGTTGATAGAGCCACGAGGAGTGGAATATACTTAGAAAAAAATAAATCTATCATTATCCACTCCCATAACTCTAAGCACCATGATTTTAAGAACAGCCCCAAATATCACAAATCTTGTGGTAAAGTAGAAGAGTTGCCAGCACCCGGTGACACAGATAGCACTGTACCGTAATGCCATATGTTATGTTCCACAAACTCAATACCTTTCTTTTGCTAGAAATAAGTGTTTGGAGTAAATATTTAAGTACCGTTTCCCAACAATATTGACTAGCAGAAGCTACCTTATGGCCAGCACTCGTCTTCCCACACTGCTTTATTCAAGGGACTTCCCAGATTATTTAACCTGTGAATCAATTTCTCAGAATCTGGGAAAGATGTGTAATGAAGTAGCAACAGCTTAAGAGCTCCTAAAGCAGGACTGAAAACACGGGTTATTTATGACAGTGGCTCAAGTGAAAAGAATAAGAATCTATGCGTACAAAATATGCTAGTGAAATATTAGTTCTATCTGACACTAGTCCCCTGTGCACATGTACTCATTACTTTCTTATAGATAACAATTTCCCTCATCATAAATACTGCCCTTTTAGTAATACAATATGGTATCATCAACTCTCTCGTCCTTTATCAAGCAGTACATTTTCATATGATTTATATGCACACATTTCTTAGAATGACAACTGGCATCAAGATAAAGGCAGACAAAAATGTTTTACAAAGCAGGGTAAGAACCACCTCTTTGCTTGGTATTTCATTAATAAGCAATGCACAGCTGCATTACTCATGTCTCAAAATAATACAGTTGCCAAACACAACTGAGGGTGGACTGAAAAAGTCTTTATCTACTGGCGAAACAGCAAACTGGACTGTCACCTTCTATTTTAAAAGGATGCTGTTGAATAAATTGACTAATATTCAACAGACTCAACAAAGGGAAGGAGAAATATCCCTATGTGCTCTATTTAATACTCAAGAAATACAGCCAGTGAATATGCCAATACCCACTAAATAATTCTCCTTTTAATTGGCTAGGGTACTAAATGTAACTCTTGCATTATAGCTATTGCACACAGACTAAGCAGCAATGAAGCAAACAGAAGGAGCCTGTCAAGGTGGACCTCATATAACAAAGGCCAGAACGGCCTGGGCTGAGAGGAAGGCAAGAACAGAGCATTGCCCGAGCTGCGTGCCAATGCTTTAACTGACTGAATGAGAAGCTTGGAGTTATGAAGTTTCAAATTCTTTCTTCACTGAATATCATAATTATCTAAATCAGAAAATTTGTGGTCAGCAGGGTGTACAACCCCTGCAATATTTGTCTGTGACCTCAAAGCTTCCCTAAACTGGAATGCTAGAAGTAGGAAACAAAGTTAGGCCATCTGCATCTGCTACCTAAAATGTGATTTTGTCCCGTCTTTATGTCACTGGTTGGGAAAGTGCAGTTTACAGAATGACAAGTACTTTGAACTCACCTCTCTCATTCTTTTTTAAAACTTTCTCCTGATAATAATGTTAACTACTATAAGCACTACTATTGTAGCATCAAAATTCTGTTTATAAATGCTCCTCTCTCAATAGTGTACTCACAATAATCAAATAGGAATTAACTACTCTATTACGGGCAACCATGGTGTATCAACCTTTTCACAAACATGTCAAAAAGAAGGGAAATATTTCCACTCCCATAAGTCCTCTTGAAGACCTATTCCAAAACCTCATTCTTCTAACTTGGAAGGTGAAAAATTAACCTCTCTTCACTTTGTTTCATAATAGACAGGCCCATCAATTTATTTGATTCTATTAATAGCCCTGCTGGGTAAATTTTCCAGTTTCTATTCATGATAGTGAGCATGGGTGTCAAGAATTGTACTCAGTCTTCCAGATTAGGTCTTACAAATGTCTTGTGTATGACGCCAGCAATGCCTTATCTCTACAGGAAATGCCAGATGATGCATCTTACAAGTGTATTTGCCTTTTTCACAGATGCATTAGACTGGTAGTTTGTAATAATCCTGTGATCAACCAATAAAACCCCATTTTGACACCATCTCTCAGCCATTATTCGTACTGCTTATCAATGACATTTTGCACAAGTGCATTTCATGCCACTTCTGTTTCTCCAGTCTTCAAAACCACTAGGTATTTCCTGTATGACATTCAGAGCCTACTCTATCATGGTAATGATCTGCCAGCTTCATGTTATTGGAACAGTTCTACATTTGTGGTTAGTGTCATCATTGACAGCATTAGAAAACAAATCTGCAAGGAATTCTGTAAGTCGTTGTCTTTCTTTCCAATTTCTTGTCTTTGTTACCATATTTCCACAGTCTTCCAGAAAACCGATGGAAAGCAATTAATTATAGTTTCATGAAGAGTAGTGTAGTTTGCATCTGGAGAAGTAATTTATATGGAGTAGCACGAAAGGTGCATATTTTGTCAGACTGCCACAGACCCCTGGTGAATGATATGGGTCAACTGGAAAGATTAAGTGCCTTCAGCTGCTTAAAAAGGGTGCAACTCAAATATAAATGCTTTCATATTAGAAACAAATCCAAGTCAAACAAATAACTGCTGGAAATTATGCAACCATTTGCTAAATAAATCCATATTTATCCAGCTATACTGGAGACATGCAAGCAAATTTTAAGCAGTTATTTAAATTTGTTCCATCAAAATACTCAGTTTAAATATTCATTATTGCCTTGAAAGTTTTGTGTTTCATCCTACAGCATTATACCAACATACACATTAAAAAATATCACAAGGAAAGGACTCCTACTAGACTTTTAATATCCTCCTACTAACCTTAGGTGGTTTAAAAGGATAGTCCGGTGAAAAGGTAATGTCAAGGAAGAAAACTCCACCTTCATATACTGACCCTGGAGGCCCCAGTATAGTTGACCTCCATTCATAAATGTTGTCTCCTTTGGGTCCAGCACTAAAATAGAAAACAAACAAACAAAAAAACCATGATGACCACATACAGTTAAGAAAACACTGCATCAGTTACACTCTACTAGCAGTACCACTGGTTTTGCAACAATGCTGTAAGTTAAAATTGTGTATCACATTTATTAAGTTAGTCCTGCATAACATGTCACTGGCGTCCTAAGCTCTGCCAGTGAAGTGATATATTCAGCCAGGAAGAAGTATTAAAATCACATTATAAATTATTCAAATAAGCACAGAAAATTCCTGACCATCTTATCTCAAATATTTTAGTGGGCAAATGTGAAGTATTTACAGTACAAGGATACAGAGACTTTGCTGAGATGTCTTGTCACTGTCTTGCCTCACAAGCCATCCTATTTTCACCTACATCCACATCCACCTACCTCATCAGTCAGTAGCAGTGTAATTACACACATTATTATACAGTACACACTGTACTAAAGACAGCATGGTACAAATGACCTTGCAGCTTCACTTTCTAAGTTACTATCCTAAGGACTCGTCCAGTCATTAGTACAGAAGGCTGCTTTAGTCTGCAACTGTTATGCTATCTTAAAAATCATAACAGGAAGCAGGTTCAACTGTTGGATTATGTTAATTCAAAGTCCCATTTAAAAACACAGTACTGAAACAATATTTAAAATGTAAAAAATATAACCCTATACACGGAGCAAGAAAAGTCTCTCACTGATACATTCAGTGCCTGGAAACAACAAATTAAAAACTACTAAAATTTTTGGGCATTACTATTCCAAAAGCCAGTGTAGCCTCCTTTCATACAGCATAATGCTTGTCCACAGAAAGACATATTTTTCCCAGGGTGGCTGTGGCCTCCTAAGGAATACGAAGACTATGGTTCACAGCCTGCTGATACAAGTCACTGATACAGGACCTGAATTTTAATTAGGACCAATTGGGATAGTGACTTCTGGATATCTGATTAATATTTTCCACAGGAATGCAGTGTTGGTAGATTTTTCAAATAAATGACGTGGTATTGTCTTAGGGCATTTCTTGTGAAACTATTCTCGTTATGTTTGCAATAAAGATTTCCACAGTATGCAGGGGTTTGTGAAATAACCCTATGTGTAGAACAGATGAAAGCTCTTGGCTATGCTCCATGCCTCACAATGTACCCAAGGCATACAATTATTATACGACATCATGTCATGTTCACTGCTCAACTATTCATTTTGTTCACTGAAAGTTAATAAAACCCTCTTTCACCTGAAATTCCTTGGGCTCCCTTCATTAAAACTTCTGACTGCATGTTCCCTGCATACAACACAGTGACTTAGTACTGTGTGGCGTAGTTCATTAGTCATGGTACCTACATCAATTTTCTATAATAGCTGTTAATGTTTCTTGGCTTTCTAAACTACACGCTTTCTTAACAAAAAAGGGTTACAGAGAATATAACATTATGAAACATCAATTATCTACCATCCATAGAACCAAAACTAGCAATTGTTTTAAAGACAGAATCTGGCTTTTCAAGTGTCACAATAGCAAAAGTCTTGCCATCCATCCATCCATCCATCCATCCATCCATCCATCCATCCATCCATCCATCTTTCACAGTGTCTGTAATACATCAGGTTGTTAGCTGGCAAACAAATTTAATTTACCCAGTTCTCAGTTTGCATTAACCTTTGAATAATAAAGCACAGCTGAGACTGCTGTAAGAAACAAACCAGAGAACGAATAATTAAAAACACCTCCATTGCCTTTAGAAAGACCAATCCTGAGTCAACAGGGAAGGTGGTTTAATTGTGACTGAACTAGGCATTAAGGGGCTAATTGAACTCTTTATAAGCCCGAACGAATGTGGGACTACATCAGTGCTATGGTATACAAGGTTCACAGAAAGTAAAACCCTTTAAAAAAAATAAAAATAAGGCAATTAGTTCAAATACAAAAGGCAAGAAGCAGGGGCAGTCTAAATCTTACCCGGAAAAAAGCCTATCTCATGTGAAGGAAATCCTTTCCCATTTTCTGCAGAAAAATGTTCTAATACTTGGAGAAGCAATGACTCAGTTGATGCCAGCAGGTTAAAATGGAAGTGATATAAATGTCAATCCCAGAAAAATGGTTGGAAAAAGCAAGTAACAAAAGCAAGTCCTGTCTTTATTAGAGCTTATCTAGCCAGCAGGGTATGCTTGGGCCCTTCTTGGGTTTGAGCAAGGCTCACTTTTTTGATCAAAACTGCCTCTGGTAGTAGCATTTTCATAATGTACATTATTTTTATTTGTTTTGCCTATTTATTTAATTGCATTAACATTTGAAATGAGCAGTCATTAATTAAAATAGTTGGAAAATGCTCCATCTGCCAGTTGAACTGTTTCGGCACGTCCAGCTACAAGCTCAGCCTGATCACATTCTGAGGATGCTGATTAACATTAATTGAAGGTTTTCTTTGCAAATGAGAGATGAAGCTTTATTAAGTATTATTATTAATTTGAAGAATAGCTGGAATTGTATGGAGTGTGGGTAGACTGCTGTTATCGATGTTGCCTGTTGGAGTGCTTGCTGGCAGCAGGGCTGTTCAGCCCATGTAAAATACTGATTCATGTGCACAGTCAACAGCTGGTATTGAGGGCAACAGCATGCACAAGCATAACGTTTTTTTCACTTGCACATTAATAATACAAAAAGTTTGACAGGTGTATTATCTCTGTTTCCTTTCTCTCCTAATTGTTAAGCCTTTTATTTATCCACATTATTGGCAACAAGAACGAAAACTCATCAGGCTTCACCAGAGAAAATTCCCATATGTGCAAGACCTCAGCCAGAGCCTGATTCTGTAAGGTTTATAATGCAAGAGGATTTAATTGCCCTTCTCTCTGCATGGATATCTGCCCGGCACGCTGCAGCCCAAATGGTTTACATTCACTGTGATTTATATTCCAGCTCTATTAATGTTACTGGCAACCAAACCACGGATCTCAAAGAAAGCAAACTGAAAGTCTCAGTGCCTGAAGTCCTGTCATCTTTGGAAGGACTGATTCAGATGTGCACCTGCTCGGCAAAGGGCAGGCTAACTCTTTTTGAACTGAACTGACCCGAGCCGGAGCACATACATGCTGCATGCTGGTAACCTGGTGCTAATTGGGTCAGCATCAGGGGACAAATAGTGGTGGCTGTGGCAGCTCCAGGTGGAGGTGGCTGAGCTGTAAGGATTAAGTTAGGGTAAGGACAGAGATGCTGTCTGACCAGCAGCTCAGCCTCCCAGTTCAAGCTCCGTTTCTGAAGCCCTGGTGACTGCAGAGTGAAGCAAGCAAGGAGTCTGGCAATACGGATGCTGTGGCACGCTGGATGGCACTCTCAGCACTGCCCGTGCCACCTCCCAGGTGGGAGCTGAAGGGGTGCAGCGGGGCAGGAAGGCCCTGGAGACTTCAAGTTATCAATGGCTCATCAAGGGATAGCTCCTTGCTGCCTTTACTCCCCCATAGCTGATGAAACATCCCACAGAACAATGCCTGCTCCACCCGCCAGGGAGGCTCTGCTCGCTGGAGGAGCTGGGGGAGGCTGGATGTGGAGCCCCTTTCAGAAGGATAGCGGTACTGGTGTGTGAAATTTAGGCGAATTAAGTCAATACATGTAAAATGGTCTGCTCTGTACTTCACCCTCCTTTGCCTCTCCTTGTATACTTCAGTTCTGCCTCTGCTTCCTACATACATACTTGCAAGTGAAATGTATGCACATCAGTTGCACTTAGCTGCAAAATACTTTAAATGCTACTATAACTGAATTCATTTTGCTTTAAATACGCTTAATGCACTGAGTATTTTCCATTCCCTCAACATGTTTTAGGCAGGCAGTTACTTGAAAGTAGTGCTGCTAAAAACTGCTTGTCTGGTACAATGCATAAAAAACAAAACAAAACAAAACAAAACAAAAAAACTAGCGGCTTTCACTGCATTTAGAACATACTAAAATATTCAATTTAAAATTATGCTTGCAAGCTGTATGTAAACAACAGCATCTATGAGACATACCAGATGAAAACCTATCTGGAGAAGTTATGAAAGTACAATTGATTTTTAGTTTTATCAGAGTTGATTTGTATATAAATTTACTCCATTTCCAGAGTATAAATCAAAACAATGAAAATACAGAAAGTCAAAGAAATAATGGTACCCCACATGTTTATCAAGCAGTCATATGGAATAAGTTAGTCAAAATAATGTTATTATTTCCTAATCTAACTTATGTTTCTTGATGAGGGATTGCATGCTTTCCCAGCATCTATAACTGAGGTAGCATAACCTCGATGCTGTGTTTCTGGTGACGTGGAAAATAAGGACTAGTTTAATGTCTTCCTTTCTACTCTTGGTCTCTAATCTTGCTGGAATCCACTTCTTTTACAGTGTAACTGTACTCTTTAGCACATGAGAAAGGCAAGCCTGTAGCACAAAACAAAGAACGAAGAAAAGAAATTCTAACTTCAGTTACCTTCTAGTTCCAACACACAAATGGTGTGTGGAGAGAGGCAATACAGCCAAATAAAACAGGAAAGCAGGATGGTCGGGAAGCCTTCCCATTCCTCGGGACTCAGAAAGAACTGGAAAGGTTCTTCTGGACTGAGTGAGTTAAATTCATTTTTATCCTCATCCTTCATAACAGGGTGGAATAAAGCAGGACCAGGCTGCTATACTAACTTTGTTCACAGTAACTCACTTTCTGTGACATTCCTTATGGCAATTCACTTTTAGTATGGCATTATCTAGTCTGAACTGCACCGGCACACAGAAACACACCTCAGAACTGGGGTTCCCATGCACGAGGTGTAGTCCATGGTAGACGCAGACCCTCTCAACTCTCTTTGGTAACATACAGCAGCAGAAAGAAGAGGGTCACACCCTAAACTCTTTTCTTGCTTTCCTATTACTACATGGAGCCTTGACTTTACTATTTAAGAGATTTCTCTCCGAGGAGGGAAGCCCACCACAGAATCACCTTCACTTAAAGGACATACAACATAATTTCTTGCAATCCTGTTTCTTGCACATCTAAAGTTATGCTGGAGTTGATCCCGCCTCTAGCTGCCCTCAGTGAATGCTTCTGAGAAGCCACTTGCCCTGAGGGCAAAGTGCATACAAAACAATGGGGAGATTGGCAAAATAATTTAAGAGTGCAGCTGGTGAGAGAAGAGGATGGATGTGACAAAACAGAAGACTGCAGATTCAGCTTTCAGTGAGATACATCTCTTGAGAAACTCAGATGAAGCCTCTTTAAAATAAGCCTGGTATATACCTCTGCTCTCCTTTTTGAATGTGGTGCTAAGCAAAAGTGTTGCTTGGGTCTACATCACAGCTCAGGGCTGTCCCTGTGCCTGGGGACTGCCAAGCGACCAGCAGTGGGTTTGCGCTGGCCAAGTGGTTGCTGGAAGACCTCTGACAGAAAGAAGTAAATCAGCAGGAGGCCTGCTGAAGCTACCATTACCAGGTGACCTGCACAACCAGCCCAGCCCTGTTCAACAAAACACAAAAATAGTACCACCAAGAAGCATCAGCATCATGCTCCTATGGGCAACTGTGGTTCTCCGCCCTGATTTCCCACTGCTGCATCTTTGTCATTGGAACAGATGCAGACATCTGGTCATCTGCCCTCCTCCCAGTTCTCTCTTTCTGGTATTTTGGAAGCCACTTGGTCCACTTCCCTGCTTCTCTCTCTGCATGGTAAGAATTCACTGCTCCTTCTTCATGGAGGATGCTTCCTCCTTTCAGGTTCATGCAGATCCACCTCTCCATAAACACCCCCTTTTTCTCTCATCAACAGCCATCAACACATCCTGCTATTTTTTGTCTTTCTCCAGAAAGGAGGAGGGGGTAGAAAATAGTGCAGAGGGATTTTATTACAGTACAGCAGTTACTGATTTTGTTTCTTTCCTTCTCTGTTGCCCCTCTTCTGAGACGTACAAAATGAAGAGCAAGCAGAACGGGTGCTGCAGCAACAGTGGGGTAGGGAAGGGAAAGGGAGTCACAGCTGCCTACCCAGATGCTCCAGTGATATCAGTAGGTACTTTTATAAATGTATGTAATAAACAGTTGCCACAGCAGCCAAAGGAATACATTTCTACAAAACAAAAACAAAGAGATAGCAGAGAGCACTGAGACTGCCTGTGGCAATGGGCACAGTTGTATGGTTAATAACATCTCTGCTATGAATAAAATTAGCAGCCTAGTCTCCTAGCAGTAAAATCAAAGAACAATTAAAGACATAAACCCCTTCAGAATTAGAAAGAAGTGCTGTACTTTGGCTATAATATCGAAGACTTAACCTATCATCAAGAAACAAACCTTCCCCAGATTTGTACCTTTAGAATGTGTAATCTCTTCTCTTTCCTGTGGAAACTCCTAAGACCTTTTTTCTTTCTTTCTTTCATTTTCTTTTTTTTTTTCTTTCTCTTTTTTTTTGTTTAATTTATCTCACTTTGTTCATCTATCTTTATCTCACTTTGTTCATCTATGTGGTGCAAAACCTGTTATTATCAAAATACTGGAAAGTACTCATGGTTCTTACTAGATTCAATCTAGACCAAAGCTAGGGATTTTTCAGCACTAAATTTGAGGCCCAAGAGATCTGAATTACTCTAAGAAAAAATATTTTTAAAGACATGTTCACTTTCCTTTAACTAGACCCTACTTCAGTGAAAAAGCTTGGCTTTCCATAATCTAACACTCAAACTTGGGTCTATGCTAGATCCATTATATTTGGTCATCCTGCTGTACTACCGGGAATTTATGTATGTTGGAATATCAGCATAATTAGATGAGGTAAGCACCATTTTGGGGTATGTATCTTTCATTAGACTTAATTATTCATAACGGAAACTGAGGGTGAAGCAACTGGGCTACTTGTCACTCAGAAAGGCTTTGGCAGGAAGAGAGACTCAGACCAATCCCCTATACCACTTAGCTTCCATTACAGTGGGAGAATTCAGCTGAAAAATTTGGATAAGACTTTCTTCACATTCTTCCAGTTTTGTGATTGAGACCATTTTTCCATAAGAAACTTCAAAAAAATAGAAAAAAGTGTTTTTAGGCAAGCAGTAATAGAAGGATATTAAGACATTTTTCTAACTCATACTACAATCCCTTCAAAGTGGTTATAACCTGCTTTTATCAAATGCTTTTTATTGAAGCCAGTTACCATTTTCATCTGCACTTTGGAACATGTGTTCATGGTAAATGTGACTGGAAGAACACCGAGGACAACTGATCCCAATGAGCTGTCAAAGGCGCAGCAACGTATTACTGGGTAATGCTAGATGTTGTTTTGTATACTTACTGAGAGCAATTGTGTTCCATACAGTATGGCATTGTTTCACCATTAGCCTCCTCTAGTTTTAGCAAGATGTTTCTTAGGGGTACATTTATCACCAAAAGTGATACACAATTTAACTTTGGGGCTTCCAGCCACTTTCTTCCTTGCAACAAACCTGCAGCACACCAGCTCAGCGTGCCAAAAGTCTGTATGAGGCAAATTCTTTTTTTTTCTTGTGATTAAAGTTCTCTGCCTGCCTGTCACTGGAGCCATTAAAAATTATTAAGGGAACCCGAAACACGGGTTCCCTCCTGCTGAAGCTGTGTTGTGTTTAAAATTCATGAGTTTTGGCCACAGTAAAAACAACAAATAGATTAAGAACAAAGCGAATGTCACTTAGTAGATTTTATTATTCACCTCTAAGTATAACACTAAAAAGTATTAAAGGTATCCCAGCACTTTAGTAGACTGGTATTATTCAGAGAATACTTCGATGCTTTTATTCTCTAAAGTCCTGTCTTCAGAGCGTTCCTGAGACAGAAACCATCATGAAGAGAACTGCTTCTTAATGCACAAAACAGTTATTTATATTATAGTATCTACAGCAATTTATTCATTGCAAACACCATTACACAGTGTATGATCACAGCATGCTGAGTATTCACAATGAGATTTTTAAAATGGCAATTTTGTTAAGTATTCTCCACTTTGTTCAGCTGAACAAAATTACTTAAAACCCTTCACAGAAGGCTTTCCTTGTTCAGCGCCGGAAACAATGATTTGCCTCTTATTACATATCTATGGGCTTGATTCCCTTTTGCCATGTTTTCTTTCTTTCTTTCTTTCTTTCTTTCTTTCTTTCTTTCTTTCTTTCTTTCTTTCTTTCTTTCTTTCTTTCTTTCTTTCTTTCTTTCTTTCTTTCTTTCTTTTTCTTTCTTTCCTTCCTTCCTTCCTTCCTTTCTTTTTCTTTCTTTCCTTCCTTCCTTCCTTCTTTTCTCTTTCTTTCTTTCTTTCTTTCTTTCTTTCTTTCTTTCTTTCTTTCTTTCTTTCTTTCTTTCTTTCTTTCTTTCTCTTTCTTTCTCTCTTTCTCTCTTTCTCTCTTTCTCTCTCTCTTTCTCTCTCTCTTTCTCTCTTTTCTTTCTTTCTTTCTTTCTTTCTTTCTTTCTTTCTTTCTTTCTTTCTTTCTTTCTTTCTTTCTTTCTTTCTTTCTTTCTTTCTTTCTTTCTTTCTTTCTTTTTCATTTCTTCTAAAGTAATACCATTAACTGCAGTTTCAGCTCCTTTATAACACCAGAAATGACCTGTATAGTTTAAATAAAATATTAATCAGGCTGATTTTTCTCTACAGTAAATTCTATCAAGCATAGTTTGTAGCCACATTTTAGGAAAAGAGGAAAACACAAGTAAATAGGAATGAAAAACACTACAAATAAATGAACAGACATTCCTGGGACCTTTTAACATGACCTCTAACCTTGCAACTTGAGAAATGGCATTATTTCCTTGTAATTCCCAATTTGCTTTTCCCTGAGATTTTTTTTTTCTTTCCTGATACAATAATTTATTTTCCAAAATGTAACTAGTTTTTAATTTCACAACATTTCCCCTTACTTACACCAGCTGTAATTTAGCATTCTATCGTTTCCAAGTCAAACAGCAAACACGACCCAAAACAGTGGGGTGGCACCATCAGGCATTATATTTTTAAATTCTAAGTCTAATTTAAAAGAATGAGGTGACTGAGTGTGGACAGATAGCACAGAAACCCCACAGCAGCCAGAAGATTTAAGAGGTGCAGTGGGGAAGAAAGCATTCTTTAAAACAGCACTGCCTTTTTAGTTTCTGTGGAAACCTTAGAGGGAGCACAGGAGAGAGAGAGAGACAGGGCTAAGGCAGCCCAACTCAGACAGACAAGAAAGACTTGTAATTCATGCACGGAATATATTGAAGCCTTTGGATATGAAATCAATTTCATAAGTGATCATTTACATAAAAATAATTCCAAACTCCCGCTCTTCATCAGAAACGATGAAAAGGGAAGAAAACAACCACACACAAGGTACTAGTGATGGATGGATCGGCTGAACTTCAGCTAAAGTCTCTTTCACTTTCTGATGAGGAACTGTGGGATTTCCCCACAGAGCTGATCGGGAGACCCTACATCAAGAGTAGACTTGGGTTTTCAGCTTCTGGGGTGGGAGAATTCAGATGAAGGCAGGTGCATTAACATACAACAGTGCGTACCAGCCCACCCCATGGGTAGAAGGCTCTTTGTTTCCACCACACATAGAGGGGGTCAACAGCAAGTAGATGAGGTGGGGGAAAAAAAACGCACTTCCATCACTCATCCTCAGTTGTGCATTACATTAAAACTAATAACTATATAATGACTATTAGTATGTTTTACAATGTTTACAAAATGAACTGCAAAGCAGCAGCACATTAGACATATTTTAATGCCTGCCCATAACATGTCTATCTTACCTACTGTTACAGTATGAAATGCCAGTGGAATAAAAACAAAGACTTTTACTCTTTTTCCAATTTTCTGCTTTGAAACTATAGAAGGTGAACTAACTTTATGAACATCTTGTGTTAAACTTCATCAACTGTTTAACTGTTCCACGTCCAGTATTCTTGTTTTTCTTTTGATTAGCTTATGATTAGCTTACATTTTAAGTATGAATGGCAAAAGATTTTCAGGCATTTTTTATGTTTTTTTTTTTCAGATATTCCTAATACATAAGGAAGGTATTTAATTGTAATCCCTTTATTGTGACTAAGCTAATATTCATCCTTCTCTGTGCAGGATCCTGGACACAAGATAATAGTGGCTTTCTGAGACTGCATTTAGTGATGTCCAAAACCATACCATATAATGATATAACTTGCAGAAACCTGTGGTAAATAAATTCAAACTAATGAGGTCATTAATTTTGGTTTCCAACATCAGAGCAAAGATGGTTCTATACTTTTTAATACATAAAATTAATATAATACATAAGATTTAATACATAAAAACAGAGTATAACTATGCTTTTGAGGAATTTTTCTGTTTCTGCTACCTTCAATCTATTTAAACTTGACAATATTTGACTACCCTTGGTTTAGCATATTCAATTTTTCATGTTATTATTGGCCATTAAATTATAAAATTAGGTAAATAAAATAATTATGATTCTATACACTTAACTACTGAAGCAAAATCTCTTTAGACATCATCAAATGCCAGAGAAATTCAACGTGGTTATATAAGGATTTTTTTAGTTGTATCCAAAAAAAGATCTCTACAGTATCTTATTTTAAGGAACGTCAGTGTAAAGATATTCTGCAGCACTCATCCAGTTCAGTAATTGAGAAAGATTTATACAGGAAGATTTCTAATATATGCACACACACATATTCTGACAATTATGAATACTACAAGCAAAGCAGAAATATTTTTCAGTGACTGTATATTCTCAGTTCCTCAGAAAGCTGGTTCTGTATAACCACTAGTCATTGTTTCTTTCCCCTACTTGGAAATAATTCATCAAATTGCCTATAAAGAGGTTTGATTTGCTCAAGCCTGTCATCTTTAATAATCCCATCTACAGGCAGTTGTCTAAATAGGAGCCTGGAAATTTTGAAATCTTATGCAACAAAAGTGATTGTGTAGCTTTTTCTGAAGTGGCCTGATTCTGATATTTCCTTTTTCTATGTTTTAGAGTCTTAGTTTCTATGTTTTAGAGTCTTAGTTTCTACAGATAAGCTGGTTGTGAAACTGGCCCAAAATATTAAAAAGGGAAAGCAATGAGAGGAAAAATCAAAGAAGTTTGTTTTCACAGAGAGATATCAAGCATCTGATACAACTGTGTGACCAGCAGCACAGCTCTTCCGCCCATCCTGTAAACAGAGGAACAGACTTGAATACAGACTCCCCTAATTTCGGCAAGAGATTCACACATGCTTACATGTGAATTGCTTGCTTACACAAGGAAACAACTCTATATTATGGCATAGATTAACTAACATGATGTTAAACACATTATAAAACAAGTCATTTCCTCCTGAGTAAACAAGCCTATAAAGCCAACAGGCACAGAAAAAGGAAATTTGATTCTGAAATCCATATACTTCAAAAGCAGATTCCTTTTATTTAGTCAATTTAGTTAAGAGGCTGTCTTATTTCTCCAGATCTCTGGTAAACAGAAGAAAATATACTTGGAAATTGTTGGCAAACTGACACATTTTTGCAACATTTGTTCTTCATTTGAAATTATTCTCTTATTTCAAATATGGAAAGCAGCCACAGGACGAAGGTGAAAAAAAAAACTTAAAATTTCCCAACTTTTCACTGAGACTGGTCACCCCCATTGCAGACCACATTCTGATTTAGCAGAAAAAAGCCACTATTTACAGGCGGTTTTCTCTGTGGTTTCTGTGAGGACTGAGGAATTTGTACCACTTGACTGACCAGTCCAAAAAAATGGGGATCTTGCAGATTTTTTGGGAGTGTTTAAGTAAGACTGGGTGTTGGTTTGGTGGCTTGTTCTGCTTCATTAGAAAACTGCCAGGGCTTTTAAAAGTACCCCTCTTCTGGGGTGGGGGACCTTTCTGGACATGGACAGTTATCCATGGCAGGGTAAACAGAAAATGAGATAGACAGGAATTTCCCATTTCTCTAACAATCAGGACAATTATCTCCAAGAATCTTTTGGGGGCGTCTCTGAGGCTGATGTTACAAAGGGGCTTACGCTGGACTGAGCTTTGTGTTTTCAGGTCACTGGAAATCCTCTCAAAGTCAGAGCTGGAGTTATGGAGTAAACTTGCTAACGCTGTCAGCAGCTCAGAAATGCTGGTTGTGCCACAGCCTCCACCATAAGAACAGCTTTCTGATTTGTTTTGCAGTAGAGGTGAGTTTATTTAGGACGTATGAGGCTATGTTCTTCTCAGTACACCAATCTCCACTGCAATCCCAGGATCTGGACTTCATATTAGAAAACCCTAATGGCTTAGTTTCATTCCTGGTTTTATTCCAAAGCATTAGGATGAAAAGTAGTCCTGGGAGGGATGGTGGCAAAATGGGATCAAGAAAAGAAGAATGTTTGCTTGTCATTTGAGAGCTATCATGGAAGTGTAGGGCTTGTAGGAGCAAGTTCCCAGCCACTGGGACTGTCTGGGGACAGGGATGCACCCCGCTGAGGGCAGGTACCTGTTTGTAAAAGCAGTCTTCACCATAGATTTGGAGTCTCTGGGATCAGGCTGAATGACCTACTCTAGAAGCGATACCTTCTCTAATGAAAAGTCAACATTTCTAATTAGTACAGGAGAGGCAACACTAACCTGCAAGTTGTAATCAACCAATCTCGCAGAAGAATTAAACTTCACCAAGATAAACCTTTTTTTTTCTTTTTTTTTCTTTTTTTTTCTTTTATTTTATATTTATGTATATAACTATGGTGTACATTCCCTACATCAAGATGCAATACCATCAATAGTTGAAATTACCATTATAATTTCCTCGGCAACAACAGTTTGGAATCATTACTCACGCAGATGTTTTCTGCGTGATAAAAATTACGTTACTGTTATTTTCTTTCCCGTTTTCAGTTCCAGCTCATCTCCCTGGTTCAGCTGCCCGTGATACCTTCTCTCATCAGTGTTTATTCACTTGTAATATTACTGGTGGTGTGCATTCACTGCAGTAAGTGACAAACGACCAGTCTGAGTCAGAGCTAGACCACACAACATGATGCTAGTCATTCTGAAATTCACAACAGGAAAAAAAACATGTCGCTTAACCTGTGAACACCAGAGTTATATTACTGGTCTTTATCATACTGCTTATCTTTATTGTCCTAATCATGCTTGTTTAATTCTTGTATATTCAAAGCAAACAGCAGATGATTCCAATTATGATTCCAATTACTGCACTCTGGATTCACAATAACATGGATGCATTTCTATAAATGATTAATAGTGACACATGTAATCATGTTATGAACAATGTCTGTTACACTCAGGCTCCCTCCAACTTATTACTTTCAGAAAGACTTAATAAGTGAAATTAAAAATATGGATTTAAAAATATGTATGTACAAAATGGTGGGGGACTGAAGAGCATGCGGGATGGATAGGAGCATAATGTGAGGAAATAAAGGAAAAGGATTAAGCACTAGCAAAGAGTCAGATTTATACAAAAAGAGAAGTTGTTTTCTCCTCTTTGTGGTATTCACAGGAGGGCAAATATGACTGGAGTAACTGGCTATGAGCTACAGAAATGTTCATCTTGTGGTTTCTGGTTCAGTGCTAGCCTAGATGGCATTTGTCCAAACTGTGAGTGCTTCGAGGCTCTTTGGTGGTCTGTGTCTGATGAATAGTTTTTTTTTAACAAATCCACCTCTTAGTGGACAAATGTCCCAGGTCATAAGAATATCATTGCTGATTGCAACCTCTCTGGCAACTCTGTCTGTATGGAAGAAGAAATACTCCTTGGCTGCATATACAACCTCGTGGCTGAGGCGCTGAGAAGGCTGTGGGAAAATGTGCCGTGCAGCTGCCTGTCCTCGCCAGTTATTCTCAGGGTATGTGGAAATGTGTCTGTACTAATCCCTGCAATGGTCAGTTGGGTACTCTTCACAACCACTGTGTTGAGTGTAATAGTTTAAACAGAAAAAGGTCTTTTTTTTTTCTTTCTTTTTTTTTTTTCCTAATGCAGAGGGAAGTTGCGGTGGAGACATTTAAAGCCTTTAAATATTTAAAGACTGTTTAAATAACTCGGCTATGATCAAAATCAGCAGTGGTTCACCTGCACTGTTTGTGATAATTTAGCAGAAATCTAGCTGTCTGAGAAAGATATAAATATACAACTTTATGTATTACGAGGAAAAAGAGTTTCTCTGTCAGATTGTATTGAATCACAACAGTGTGCATATGTATTCTTGTCACTGTTTCTGCACTTTTTCTGCTTTTGATGCCTTCAAAATAATCTTTTTTAAAATTAATATACTTGTCAATTGTATATTCTGGAAGGGAGAGCAGCTGTTTCTTCACAACTGTATGCATAGCCTTTTGAAGAAAATTTTGTTTATTAATAGTAATCTGTTTTTCATAGCTTTGCAATTTCTTAGATAATAGGGTAAAACACAATTTTCCTTTCATGTTCTCTGCATAGTGAAGAGACAGATGTGGCTGCAAGAGAGTACTTATGCTGAGGGCAAAACTTGGTACTCTGTAACGTGACTTAATGACTAAAAAATGTGTATCATTTATAGATGGCATGTATTACCCAGCTAATATATTATTATGGTCAACAAGTACAATTCCCTGCCAGTCATTAAAAGTATTTGGAATTAAATCTGCTTTTATTTTACTTGTTCAAGTAGACACACTGAAAGCAACCAAACTAACCACATGAGTAACACAAATGGGATTTAGTTCTTGCTCTTGATCTTCTTCTAGACAGAAGCTCACATACAACAATATATAAATCAACTTAAAACACAGAACTGAGAGAAAGGGGGGAAAAAACAAGAGGTTTGCTGACAGGCTATTTTACGGCTGCATAGACATGTAAACACCTCCAGGAACTTCACTTAATAAGGCCAGCTACTTTCAGCTATCACTCCAAGGCCCATGACAATCTTTGCCTGAAAGCATTTCTTTCTCCCCCAGGCAGCACTATCAAGTCAGCGCAGTTCCCTTGAAACACATACATGCTGTATTTAAAGCCAAATGTATAGCATATGCAAGGCTGGAGCTGTGCTCTGAGGACAGCCACCCACCACTCAGCCACACTAACAAATGTTCTCACGAAATGTAGCAAAAATGACCGGGAAAATGTCAGAACGGAGAAATTCCCTGTAGACTTTAACTGGTGTCAAGTGACACTGCTGTGTAACAGAGATACCACGAGCTCCACACGCAGCTGATCCTGAATTACCTCAAGATACAACGTACACAAAGAAACAGTCAACTCAGCAGTCTTTAATACCCGAAGAACCGTTTCCCTCATGGGATACTTCAGACTTATTTTTGTCTTCTTTTTTCCTAAAAAGACCACTGATATATGCGTTCCTTTAAGGCACTCTGCTGTTGGCCAAACTAGGTGTATTCAACCACAAGGCAGAGAAGATGTGATAGTCAACTTCCCTGGGAAGCAAAGGCTCACTTCAGCGCAAGATCAAGAGTTGATCCCGTGTTCAGTGATGGCAGTGGCAAAACTCCCACTGTTTTCACTATGTTGAGATGCACAAACAAGAGCACTGGTGAGCCACCGGTAAGCACACACGACGTGCAAGCATTTGTGCTTTCAATTTTAAAATCTCCCATTTTAGTGAGTCTCATAAAAGGATCTTGCATGTGCAATTGTATATTCAAATTTGCGGTGACCTACTTTAAATTGCTTTCAGTTTACCACATTGGGAAGTATATTCTAAAATTGTATTCTCAGATTATAAAACAAACAAACAAACAACAAACCAACAAAGCTTCAAAGTCAAGAAAGCTCCTACCAAAAACAACTGAAATTAATGTAGCTGTGGAAAGTCCAATGTACTAATAAGCAGGGGCAGGAGGAAACCTGCACAGCCTTTGCAGCATCTCACTTCTGTTACACTGTGTGTCATCCTTTCATCAAAGGCGCTCGGATGCTCTGCATCCCTCCACTACAACAATGGTAAAATAGGTTTAAAACCAGCACAGGATTCTGGGCCTGTTAAATGTTGCAGTGATTTCTACGGGGTCTGCTAGGAGCACAAAGGGCAGCTGTTGCTTTAAACTTCCATTGTTTTATTTAATATTCAAATGTGAAGTTCCTAAGCACAATTACAATGTATGTTTTCAGAGAGCTGTTGATTGTGAAGCTAAGGTAGAGAAACACAGCTGTGAAACTGCTGGATGAACAGCTTCCCTTCCACATGTTCCTAGGGACACTTCAGAGAGCCAAATCTCAAAATATCTGGGGCAAGATCAGTCCCAATGCAATAAAGGTGGGAGTGGATAACTATGATGTGAAAAATGCAGTGCATTCATCGAACAATTTCTCCCATTGTGCTTTCCAAGAAAGCTTTGCCCCTTGTTAAGGGACAACTCTAGTATTTCCGTGATCTCAAGAGGTGAAGGAAGAGGCACAGGAAGACTGTCAGAGCATGGAGGTGCTCCCACACTTGCTCCACAGCGATGCCAAAGCCCACCAAGCCACCAGAGCCCCACCTGCGGCTGCCTGGGGGCCCTCTCCAAGAGGGGCATCCACCAGAGATAGGCACTACTGAAAGGGAGTTTTCTCTATTTAAAGAGTATCTGTATTTTCATTTGGATTTTTACACTTCTTTTCAACTCATCAATCACAGTGATTATTGTGGACTTTAGGACGCAAATCTTTACAGTTTCAAAAAATTGCAATGCTTGAATATTTTCTCCAGAGAGGTAAAAAGTTACACTGAATAGCACTAGAAATGAGAAAAAGAAACTAAAAGGAAGGTAAGAAGTCTGGCTTAGAGGTCAACTTTATTTTATTTATTTTAGTGTGTATTTTTTAAAACTTGCCAACTTATCTATGCCAATCCAGTGCTCTGGCTTACTGCACTACCAGTGAATAAACTACTCAAATAGAAACAATGCCAAAAAATCCCATACCCTTTCAGAAACCCACCCTACTTCTCAGCCACTTCTATCTCAAAAGTCCTGAGCAAAGGAATACTGTTTCTGTTGAAAATCAGAAAACTGAGATCCTGGCAAACTGACAGGTGAACTAAATTTATGTTCCTTAAAAACATGATTGTGTGATTGAGTGGGGCTCACAAATGTGAGTGGCCAGCCACCTCCTTGGATGTGACCACAAATACTTCATTTAAATACAGGATGATAATATTTACAAATAGAAATTAGACACAGCATGTATTTCAAAATCTGTCTGCCATTGTCCAGAGATTTTTGTGGTAAACAAAACAGTATAAACAGCGGGAAATAGCAGTGGCTTAAAAATATTATTGTTGGTTTTTTTGTTTGTTTGTTTGTTTTTGCAAATGAGCTAGTATTAGCAATATCAACAGCTACTACTCAGAAGCCCATATATCTTATTGTATAAATAATTTTATGCCTGAAATTTCATGTACTTCCAAAAAATGACAGGGCAGATTTAGTGCAAGTTAGATGACACTGCCATAAATACAATTTCAGTTTATGATTACCAATTTAGACAAATTAGGATTTCCCAACAATGCTAATCAAAAGTTTTGTATTGACGCATCTCTTGTCTAAGAAATCTGTGACTTTTTTTTTCATCCTTTTTCATCTGTTTCCCTGTAATAGCCACAAGTATTTTTCATTTGTGGGCTATAAAACATTATAGTTATTCATTACATATGGCATTGGCATACTTGTTATAGCTATCTAGTGTACATTTCAATACCAAAATACATTTCTCAGTTTAATATACTACTAATGAATCAAATAAAATTCAAGTGGTTTGGGGCTTCAGTTGACACTTTAACTTATTACCCCCATAATCACATCAGGAGTAGAAGTGGCCTTGTAACTCTTATGGCATGCTCAGGCAGCTGTAGTGAAACTCACTATAATATTCTCTAGTAATTTATCACTCAGGGGTTTAAAACTACTTCAAAATTTTAGAAAATGTATTTACATGCCTAATAATATCATTTTTCCAGGGAGTTTCTGTTACACTAGCCAATATCAATGCCCAAGAATAAACATCCAAAAAATAGACATGCAAATATAAATCCGAGATTACTTCATCATTTTAAATAAAAGACTTTGCTTCTTTAAAACATTTCTTGTCAGTTCACCTCATCAGAAACTGAACCAGAAGCCCCTGACCAGAGAGCAGGGGCATGCAGCCTTTTCCTTCCTTGCTGAATAGATTTTCAAACACTTTGACAACCCATGGTCAGGGAGCTCCTCATTCATTCGATAGCATTAGGTATAGAGACAGGCTAAAGAGAAAGGAGCATGGTTCTGAGCAATACCCAGTCCTTTCCCATGGGCTTCCAACTACTACTGAGGAGAAGGCCTGGGTTCCAAGTGTTATGGAATAATGCTATAAAGCTGTCTCCCCACAATCACATGTACCACGGCTTGCAGTCATTGCCCTTCAGTACGTAAGACTTAATAGCACGTTGCTGCAAATACTTTCTCATGGGCGACGCCAATGAAAATATTCACAATACTCTAAAGGCGACTCATTAATTATCTTCAGACCTTACAAAATGTTAGGACCTAGCACCAAAAATATACATGGATGTGAATGTTTTTTGCCCAGAAAGCTACTTAAGGACGAGAGCTTTGTAGGACGTATGCTTCCAAGCTGCAGCTTGCAGTTTTTGACAGCTAAGTGAAAAGTCTGATTTCAGCAACTGAAATACATTATTTTATAGCATTATTTTTTCAGCCAGTATACTACCACAAGACACTAATAAGAAAGGTCTATCCCATTCTGTCGGGCAATGAATAAACTCAATTACCTAAGGATGGAATATTTCAGAACAAGTCCTAAGAGATTCATGTTGGATTTTCAGGGGGTTTTGTTGTCGGTTTTTGTGGGTATGGAACATGAGATTAGTACCCACAGCAGGCAGAGAGCACAAGGCTTGTTATCGGTTCAGCGGGAATGCTACGATCAGGTTTTCATCTGTTCAGCAGAAGTTCACAAACAGGACGTGCCGTGTCGAACATCTGCATCTGCCGTAGTGCGTGGGAAACACGTTTGAGGGGACGGGGTGAAGGGACCTAACAGCTTCACCACAATACTTTGGCATGCTAGTGGCTGCCTGTTGTAATTGACTTTTCGCTGGAGAAACAGGCTCAGTCTCATTGCAATACATCCTGCAGGGAGAGGAAAATGAGAAAACAGACTGTGGTACCTCTAATGAGCAGAATACTTCTGCCCATTTTCACTGGTTATAAGGAATCTATTTATTTTAAGCTGGGTGAGCAAAATCTCTGTCAACGGGTAGAATAAACACTACTTAGAGTGGAACCATTTGTAATATGCTTTAATTGGCAATTTTCCCTTAATGAATAATATAACATCTCTCATATGAGGATTCTGCAGCTCTGTGATTTTTTGTCCCTGTATTAGCGATATGAAAACTGATGCACAGAATACTTTTGCTTAATAACAGAGCTTAGAATAATACTACCTTTATATCACACTTGTCTATAGTAATGCAATCAGAGCAAGAAAGTAAATGTAAGACCCCCATATAGTTAAAATCAACATCTTTTCTTCAGAACAGATGACAATATAAGATATAAATTAAAAGTAACCCTACAAAAATTTATGGAAAAAAATCTTTTGAAGAGAAGATACCTGACTGTTTAGAAACAGTGTTTACACTTAATTTTTTTTTTCCCCTGCATGAAGGTATGGCAAGAGGTTCAGTCAAAAAAAGAGGGGTTACTTAGGTTTTTTGTAGTCTACACAGTAGCTTGTAAGACACTGGCCAGACAGACAATGCCAAAATGTCAACAAGGCTGTCTTTCAAGGGGACACCTAAAGGACTTCTGCACAAATTTAATCTGCTCCAGTGAAAACGCAACCTGAAGTGATGAAGTCCACTCCCACAGAAAACTGCCGGGTGTTGATAAGGAGAGTTTCATTGCTAGCTCTAGTGTGCAGTTTATAGTAACAGGAAGGTCTCAAATGAAGAAGGTTTTAACTCTGAAGTTATCTTTAAAAAGGGCTTTTATATACTCTGGTCTTCCCATTTAAATTGAACAGTACCTATCATATATACTGTCACTCTATATTCAAAAATAACAGGACAATCACAGTACATGAAGTTCGATGGGCATACACACATTTCCAAGATTTCATTTTCACTAGAATGAACACCTACTCCTCTGCATGTTCCCCAGCGTGTTCTTATCAGAATATATACACTTTCAACAGTTTATGTGTACCAACTAGAGCTGCTTGCAGCAGAATGAAAAAAAAAAGGTTCTAATACATATGTATGTAAAAACCCTCTCATAAATCAAAGTAATGGGCCCAACATTGTCATGATGCAATTCACAGACTCCACTGGAGTGGTACTAGCTTACTTAAGAATTAAATTTAGCTCACTAAGATTATTAGAAAAGCAAAAGACTATGGAAATAATCTTTGGAAATCATGAAAGTGAATTGTGTAAAATCACAGAGCTGTAAAAGTCTAAATACAAGCCGAAAGATAGTTACTCAAAACTCTGTATGGTCACCAAGACCACCATTATCAGTATATCACCCGATGAAAGGTAGCATAAAATAATTCCTTGAAGTTCAATGCAGAAGACATTTTCCCCTTAGAGAAAACTTTATGAAAGGCTTGCTCTCTTCAGACAAGACAACAGAAAGAAAGGGAATGAAAAAGTAAAAAAGGGAATGAAGTAGGTAAAATTTCTGCATCTCTAAACATTATTGAAATTTAGAAAATGAAAATGTTGCATTACAAGATGAGGAAAAAGACACAGCTGCTCAAAGTCAGTCAACTCACTTATCTATGTCTCAGAAAATACATTGGGTCTGCACTTTGCCAATCTGCAGAAAGTAAAGGAGACTCTTCTGACCTCATAAATGTGTGAGAAATGGATTGTGCACTGATGTATTCAGCTCAGGATATACCTGGCACCATCTAATCTGGTTCTCACAGAACCAGACACATCTACCCTACAGAATCATGTACATCTACCCTGAGGGTAATTTCTATGGAATTTCTCAAAGTCAAGAGGAAAAAGCATCATTTAAGCAATAGGTGTGTCACAGTGGTGTGACGTTGATTCTGGGCTAATTGCCTGACACAGCTGAATATGGTGACCACTGAATATTACTATCATGGCTCTTCTGTGGCTCTGGACACAGAAGAGATAAATTATAATGAGGCAGGACTTCTCAAAACATGTTGGCAAAGTCACATTAAAAAGCTATGAGGAAATGATCTCTTCAAAACTTGTTTATGAAACCTAGAGGTTTCAGTCAGCTTCCCAAATGGTTTGCTATCCTGATAACCACTAAAATTTGTAATATTACCATAGGAGCATCTAACGAGAATGTTATGTCTAAACATAGAAGAAGGAGTGAATTTGTCCTGGCATTATATTTTGACAGTCATCAAAAATAACTTCTGACAGAAGGTATGTGAATTGGAAATAAGGTGTTTATTCACTAGGCTAAATAAGATTTTGCAGTATCACGTTCATTCATTCTTACCTAAGTTTGTGTGTTTGCAAGATCTATGTATGGACTGTGTGACTGCAGTAGACAGTAGAAAGAATTTACTGTTTTTCATATTACGTTGATGTTATTAAAGACATGTATGTGGAAGAAAACCCTCTTATATTTTTCAGTCTGAAGTTTTTAACACTGAAACCTGTCTTAATTTAACTGGCCATTTGAGAAATACAATCATGTTGTTCTGTATCAGATCAACGTCCGCATCCAGTGACAGTGAGGCAAATATATCAGACCTGTTGCTACGGAGTGATAGTTTCTTGCATGTATTGTTTCTAAAATCAGTACAACAATTTTGTACTTTTTGTATACGTGACGTCTTCAGAAGTGATGTAACCTCAGAATCATTCTGAGATCGGCTGCCTTTCTGTTTCCTGATGACTTTCTTTAAATAAGTATCAGCATGGCCAATTGGCTCTACTACACTAGTGCAACCTCTAGAGTGAGCAGGGCTAGCCACCAAGCAGATGCTTTGACAGCTACCCCTTTAAGCAAAAATTAAAGGCTGTAAGAGAAGAGGCACCTGTTTCTTATTTAAGATTTCTCATTACCTCTTCAGTGGTTTCTGCTTGCTGACAAGCATACAACCTATGCATCAGCAGCTAGAATTACCTATTTGTTGCAAGTGTGTATTTGCTGACTTAATGTGTTCAGCATTTGTCACATACACAGAGGACTTGACAAATACAATCTTCTTGTCCTTACTTAATAATTTTCTGGAGCAAGAAATGACTCAGGTCATGATACTTTTTTACTGAACTTGTTCCTTACTATGGTTTTGTGCCAAGAAACAGCTCACAGCCATTTCCCTTTTTTAACATACAAAGTCAAAGTAAATTTCCAGCTGGCAAATGAAATGCAATGTTGATGAGGAATGCAATATATTTAACATTTAACCTTTTAACATTTGACCTTTAAAGCACAAAAAAATATTGCATTTGAAATATAGTAAGTTTGTCACTTATCCACAAAGCCATATCAAATCAGGGAATGCAGTTGTTAGAGCTGATCAATGCTGACTTTGCAGTTTCATGATTTTTCTATGTAGTTTCTCATAGTCTTAACTCTGTGAAAGAACAAGACATTGACAAACAAGAATTGACAAATACTTGACTTCTCAAATATGCACTCCTTTTAGACCACTATCCTCTTGTGGAATTATATATATTCCAATCCTACTGTGTTTAACTAAGATTTCTGATTTTACCTTCAAACCGACGATGTGTATAAAAGCAAACATCTGAGAACTTGACATTGAAATACTCCCTAAATCCTACCAGTTTCATACTATTGATAATTGCTGTGCCAAAAGACATCATACTCTGAACTTCTTTCACTCTATTTGGAAACTCATCCTCTGAAATATGAGTTCTAGGAACAGTTAGAAATTTTTTTTTCCTGTGCTGATACTAACTGATGAGCATGCTCATACACTGTCTATTGGGTGTCTAACAATAGAAGCACAAACAAATGAAACACCGAATATGAGTACCATTCAATCACTTAAATTGTATTCATTTCCTCATTCTATGAAAGTGTGAACTCAAATTCAAACTCATAGTGAGGAAGACATGTTCAGACCTTGTGCTTCAGAGATTACAGCACCAGTGAGCAATTCCTAGGACTTTCTGCCTGGATCTAAGGGAAGAATAAAGGCATGCAAAAGGGGAAAGAGTTCTGGTGTACAGAAGTTCTCCGGCTCTTTCTCTTGTGTTACAGGCTCACATTTGAAATATAGGGATTATAGTGATACAAAATAGTTGCAAAATTTCTCTTGCAAGGACTGATTAGCAATAGGTAGAAGATTATTACTGCTGAATACAGGCAAGTTGGTGGCACAGGCTCCTAATAAAGTGTTTCAAGCTTGGAACATTCTCTGGGATTAAGTTTTTCCCTTTAGAGATTAAAAACATTCACCATTTGTCCCAATCCTGCTTTCAACAAAATTGGAAGGAACTTTGTATTCATTTCAATATTCTTTACAAATATAATTTTGCATTTTCTATAGTTGAATGCACAAATGTGTTTGCCACCAGAGGCGGTATAGCTCAACCACTTCTCTTCCTAGAACGGGCTGTCACAACTGATGACAATGTGAAGAACAAGAGGCAAACAGGAAAGCTGTGCAAATTTATATGCCTTTAGAGAGGGGACCTGAAAGGGGATAGGTGCTTCTGGAACACAAAAGGAAAAAAGCAGTAGGAAAGTTATTTTCAAGTTTCTGACCTAAATGGACAGAAAAATAAGCCAAAAAAAAAAAAAAGAAAAAACAAGACAGACCAAATCACAAGCATCTTCAATTGATTTCAGACTGAAACTTCGTTGTGTTAAGTACTTTATCTCAACAGTCTACATATCCTACTGCTTTTGAAAAAAATAAATTTCGCATGTTAAAAATTCCAGGAATAAACCCAAGCATCATGTAATTCAAGGAGTTTCTGCATTAGAGCAAAATAAGATGTTGATGTATTTTCCTTGCAAAATGATGGGTAAAAAATTTAATACCATTATGTGAGTCCAATCTAGTTGAACTGTAACAGTTGCTCAACACTGCTGTATCCCCATTGGTAGAATCAAATTCTGATGAGGAAAACGTCCTCCTAGAAAATGGAGTCCACCACAATGACAGACTAAAGACACTGTTTTAGATTACAGAATTCCTGGCTGCTATCAAAAAACAGCAACCAGCAAAAGGAAAAAATTCAGATTTCCAAAACATGTTCCAAGAATGTTGACAAATATACAAGCTGTAGTTAAGAAGAAAGTTCAGTCTCAAACTATCAAACTGATCTCCCACTTGAGACGCCTCTGTTTTTGAGTAACTATGTTAGACATTTTAATGTGAAGACCTCACAAATACCTTTGAGGCCAAGGTGTGGTTGACCAGCAGTTCCAAAATTAGTCTGTTAGGTCATGATTCAAGAAAGCCTTTTAATAACTGCTTAATTACTAACCCAAACGCATATGTTTTACTCTGATCTTCAAAGTCAGACTCCGGAAACAGCGGCGCCCAACACAGGAAATACTTTTTGAGTTCACTCCAGTCCAGTGGGTGAGGTATGTATTACAGAGCTTGCCCAGAAGGCCACTTTATCAGTTTTGAGTTCTGCAGAAACTTTGGAACACTTCACAGAAATACCCATATTTTCTTATCCTCTGCCTGTGGGTAGTTTAAGATAAAAAACCCTGCTACAACATTTTAGAAAGTTAAAATTCTTTGGTATAGACCAGAGCAATTTATGTTTAAAAGGCATATGCTGATGCTATATATCAAACTATTCCTATACTGTAAAGGTGAAACAAATTCTAGTGTTGAGTCTCGCAGCCCATGGACTCAAATGGAATGAAAAGGGGGTAACTGAGGAGAACTGGACCTCAGTTGTGGCCAGTCAAGTGGTATGAAGGAAAACAGTATTACTGGGTAACTACGGACATCTGTTCTACCCACACAAATGTGGGGACTTTATATATATCAATTTCACTTGTATCTGTTGAAGAAAAAATTCTAGGTATACCTATACTAACTAATTTCCTGTATCTTCACTAATGACATTCAAGGCAAGGCCAAGAGATAGGTTTTCCAACAGGCCACCCGCGCACAGGACAACTGTCAACCAGAGTGATGCAACGTACTTAGACATCATTTTGTCCATAGGAGGAAGTCATTGCCTGGTGTACGCTGCACATCCGTGACATAGCTAAAGGCTTGTAAAACTCAAGTCTACCTTATCCTCAGGGAAGCCAGAGGAAAAAAGAAAAAGGAAAGAAAGAAACAAACGGGAGGCAACTCTACAGTAAAGAGAAGAATTCTTTATTTTCTCCCTCTAGGCTGAACAGACATAAGCCCTGACTGAGTGACTCTCTTAATCCCCCCAGTTGCTGCATTTTCCTTTTAATCTTCTGTAATTGCAATACTCTCAGACAGTCCTTCTTGCTTCTAGTAGACTGTGCCTTGCAGCTCACATCCTAACCAGAAGAAGATCAAATTCAAAGGCTGAAGGCCGCATGACAGCCAGCAAAAGGTCACAGAGTTTTCTGGACCTTAAATGTATACCCGTATTAAATTATTTCCAAGTGCCAGGAGGCTAATTCTGTAATTAATGGAAGGCCTGACATTAAATGAGTTAATTTTGCTCTCCTCACTGTGGGTAACATCTAAATTTGAAATTTCCTCTCAAATTGTTAATTGATTTTTCTAATACAGACCATAATTCTCCCAAGTGAGGGAAGCTGAACAGAAGTGTGTTGGTTGCCCAGGAACGCTGCTGCCTAACAAACTCTGGTGGTCATCTCCAAACAGAGGAACATCCGCATCTGCTGGAACTAAAGCGATGGAGAGAACTGCGGGAGGCTTGCTGCAAAAGGCTTACATAACAATTTTGGGAAAAAGATGGACTTCTTCTGAAGTTTCACTCATAATACTTTTGTTGGGGGTAACCCATTCAAAGGAAATGTTCTGGCTTTGCAGTCCCTGGCTGTATTCATACTGGTCTGGAATGAAATGCAATAGATTTGGGTTCAGTTCCTGACTGCCACAGGTTCCTGGGCAATCACACAGGGCAGCAGAGTCAATTCATTTCACTTGCTCTCATTTATCCAGTTGTAAAATGAGGATATGAAGCTCCTTTTTTTTTTTTTTTTCCTCAAGAGGAAAAATGTCCTGAGAAAATATTTAACAATGAGAAACTGAAATGCCAAGTTAATACAGTTTCAGGGGAAAAATTCCTCTTAATTCATTATGGGAAATAAAATAAATCAGTATGTATGTATTTTCCAGTGAAAACTACTTGGTTTATGGAAAAAATAGTTTCAGTCAAAAAAAAAAAAAAGAAAAAAAAAAACAAACAGCAAATCACACCCAGTTCTGTTCACTTATGATTAGCCACAAATTCAAGGATTTGAAAATATAAATCAGAAATCTTGACTTAGACTTTGTCTTATACTCAGTCTGCAGTTTCATGAGTAACTTAACCTTATTTACTGCTACCGAGAGCAGCAGTCCTACCCTTCCCGCTCTCTGTGGCTGTGTGCTCCAGCTCCCTTGTTTGTGCTGGCATCAGTGCTTGGGCAGCTGTGCAGCTGGTCTGAAAAGTAATCTGACCAGAAAAAAAAAAAAAGAAAAAAAAAGAAAAAAGAAAAATGATTTTCTTCAGCTGAAGCAGCTCCCTGAATTGACAAGCCTGGTGCTGGCATGGAGAGAGGAAGCAGCGAACGGCTGAAGGATAAAGCAGAGGGAGGGACAACCTCCTTCAGTGATCCCAGGGATTTAAATAGGCTTAAATCCATCATGAAACCACTTCCTCAGCCTTATAACCACTGGCCATAGGATCTGTTTATATCCTTGGTTGGGGGAGACCGTCTTCACACAAACAGAAGGCTAACAAGTTACTTCCCACAGATGTGCAAACACTGGAAATGCAAAGTTATTCAAGACAATTTGGCCTGGAATAAAGCAGAGGTAAGTGCCATTGCGTTTACCATGGGACAGACTGGCAACAGGCAGTCACCACTGCATTGTATCTGCTGAACTTATGGCCATTTTAGTAATACATCTTTCTACTTAGAAAAAAATACACGATAACTCAATATCTCCCACACAATGTGGGAAAAATATCATCTTGCAGAAATTAATTAATGTAGTAAGAGGGAAAATGCCACAACAACAAGAACAAAATCCCAACTAAATAAATTAGAAAAAAGGAAAATGTTTTGAGTCCATACAAAATATTTTGTCCAGGGAAACATTCGAGGAGTTTAGTAGGAATCTAAATATTCCTATGAAGAATTCCCCAGTAATACAATTACAGTATTCCTAGCGGTTTTTCCTTCTATGAGTCTGACAGAGTACTGATTTCAATACAAATACTAACATCATCAGGACAGCCCCATACTTTATTTGAAAAAGACCTTATTTTCCTAAAAGTCAATTTTCATATTACATGTTTGATCCTAGATAAAAGTGTTTATTATTTCTCAGACACTGATGAGAACTTAAAAAGGAGTCTCTAGTGACATTAACAGCATATTCTTTGCAGATTTAGAAAATATTTTGCAACAGAAGTGTTGTAGAAGTGGAATGTCATTTCATTGAAAGTCAAAACATAATTCAGTAATATCCACAACTTTAATTTTTAATGATGTCAATACCACGTTGGTACTTTAGTCTTATGTTGATTATATTTCTAATATTCTTTTATGAGCAGCTCAAAAAATAAGAGAGTAAGATAAATGTCTTCATGTGATTTAAAAACACCAACAACTGAAATGAATCTTCAGCATAGTCATGCTTAAATCAATTAAATAGATCCAGATCTTAGGAAATTCTCTAATTATACTTCAATTATTACCCAAGCTTTAAAAAAGGCAGAAAGAGAAAGAAAGAAAAAAGCTGAGAGTTATCAGGTGCCTCATCTTCCCTGTTATTACTTAGTACATGCAATGTTAAAAGACATCATATGTTAAAAGACACCAATAATGAGTTCTTCATTTATGCCAAGTGAGCCCATCATTTTCTGATGATGAAAGCATTTCTCTGAGCAGTAACACTTACTTAAATAGAAATATTCACAATCTTCCTCTCTGGCTAATTAAAAGCACTCCGTCTGATTAAACATGAATCTGAACAATGTTTTCCATCCCTATTCCTGCCTATTCCATCATAAATCAGTGCTCTTGAGTGAGTTGAGTCTCTTGTTTTAAGTACTGTCCCTACACTAATTTTATTTTTATTATTTTAAGAGTTCTTAAAAACATTAGCTCAAGTGAAACATGGTTTGGTGTTCGCACAAAGGCTTTTAACATGTTTGCCAGCTCATTGTTTCTAACACTTCAGTGATGACCACTTCCACGAAGTAGAATGGATAATGTTTTTTCTGGTCACATGGGTCATTCGTTCACTGGGAGGAAATTAGCCGACTCCCTCCACACCATGTGAGCTCTTCTTTATAGCCTCTTGCCATGCAGTTGTTTTGGTACATCAGGTGGAACTTTCCTAGAATTAGTCGTAACTGGAAGACTAAGCTATGCTCTAAAACATAGAAAATTAAGGATAAAAAAAAAAAAAGACCCCCTCCCAACATCTCTACATAGTAAGTATCAGAATAGGGCTGAGGAAACACAGTTGAATTAACATACTATCTATTCCTTTCCATCTTTATAATATAAATTTAGTTGGTTAATTTAGCTGTACAGAAAAAACAGCCACACTGTCTCTCAAAGCCCAGTATTACTATTTAAACTATCAACAAATCAACCTTTAAAAATGTTTTTCTTTTGGCTAGCAGTGTTTGTAAACACTTCTGAGAATCAGGATACATTCTCCCAACATAAAACCAAAAAAGTTTTAAAAATATTGCTTTTTTTTTTCTTCCTAAATATTACCACTGTAATTACTGAAATGGATTACGAAAAAAAAAAAAAAAAGCCAGAATAAGACATTGGTGCACCCCTTGGTGCATCCCTTGTATTACTTATTATACCAGTTATTGTTAAGTTTATAGTAAGATGAAAAATCTTTTAATTAATTCACCAAAAAATTAGGCATATATTTTCAAAGTAAGTCCTAGTCCATGTGAAGCAAAGACCATATGGTCAATTTAGCTGTCTGCAAAAGGAAAGCCTGAAGATCATGGCCTGCTAATGAAATCTTTTTTAGTGTTGCCTGTGGAGCTCCCGTCCATATTATGCAGCTTGAGAGATGACTGAGACCCATATCCAAGAAATATGATAATTATTACTTTTCATAAAAGACAGAAAGCAGGGCTATAAGATTACTTTCTAAAACACCTCCAGCTATCTGAATTAGGAGTTACACCATTTCAAGGGCAGAAGGTGCCATTTCACAGTACCAAGGGCTGGGAGGGAAAGACAGGAATTTAAAGGAAAATAGCAGCTTCTCTTTTTTGAATTTGCAGCCTAAAAAGTTTCAGGTAATTGTACAACTAACAGACCATGTTTAATCTTTGAAAGTACATTTCACAGATCAAACACAGAAGCTGTAAATTACCAGTAATGACAGCAATCTTTTCATTTGACTATCAGTATATCAAACCACAAACTCACAAACTCACTGAACACAATAATAACCTGAAGATAGGAATCTAAGGAGACTCAGACTGTGTATTTATTTGGTTCTCAGGTACACTGTAAAGCTGGAAGAGAAAAATATGTTTGGTTTTCTCAGCAATAATATAGATATAAAAAGAGGTTTATGAAAGAGCTAAAAGACCGAGTGCCAAAAAAAGTACATTTCCCAAAGATTGCAGGTACAGTGCCAGGCCCCCAGTGCTACAAAAGAGCATTTTGTGCTCTAACACCCATGCTAAGGGAAGAGCTGAGGGTGGTTTCAGCCTAGCTACCAAGACCAGGGGGAGCAGCCCGAAGGCCAGTGTCACTTGAGGTCCAACTCACTCTTCCCGACTGATCACAAACCTGAAGAATAGGACCATAAGAAGTGCTAAGGTGAGGAGCTCTGGGCAACCAGCTGTGTCTTCTGTACTGCAGGGAGCACATATGGGGCTGTTATTGTTATGCAAAACTTCAGGGATGAGCTGGGTTTCTGAGGAAGTTTGCTGGCATCATTTTTATGCCTGGGAGTCTGGCAATTTCTACCTGAAATTCTTCCTGTACAATGAATTCACTCATTATACGACACTATTTTGGTACGGAGACACTTCTGCTTGGAAGACTCAGTGAGCATAAAACTATAGGGCTTTATTGATACCTGCAGTGTTGTAGTTACTTCCTTTGTGAAAGTGAAAAAATACACAAATGTAAGGAACCTCTGTATCAGCATAAGTGAACTACATGGCAGTGATGGTTTTAAATACATGTAGGGATTTAATTAAAGTGACAACATTTTATAATGTAAATAAGGCAAAAACAATCAATGATAATCAGCTGTAATTTATGTTGTAGCAAAAATAATAAAACCAGGCAGTAAAACCAGGTGCTATTTCAATTACAACCACTCCTGTTTTTCCTGACGGTGAAACACTTTGTACAAATACTGCACTTTCAGTGCTCAGTGTTAAAGTCTACAAGGGAGAATCAAAACCATACAGCAATCAGATTTTATTCTTTCCTCCTTTCCCTCTCCCATTTTTGTGAACATAGTATTCTCTAAAATTGTTTCACGCTCACCATAGCCTGCATTTGGAATCTGCGCATCACATACTTTTTTAAGGCATGACTGCTGTCACTTTGTTTGCATCTTTAACACATCTGCAATGTCTACATTATTATCTGGCTGAACACCATATCCTTTTTTAATGGACAGGCTAACTTCCCTCTTGCCTGTTTTTCTTCTATGGTATACACAGTGTCATGTACAGCTTGTGGCCAGTCTGTCACTGAGTGAATGGGGATGTTTTCTGTAACAGCAGGGGATTAGCATGTGCTTGGCATTAAATGTGTGAAGGGATTTGGGCTCCGCCATACTGAGGGGCACTGCTTCTCATGCTAAATGCTTGGCATCTAGAGTGAGCTGATCCTGACTGGGTTCAGTGCCTGAGGTCCCTGCCCCTGGGAGAATGAGATGCCTCGGAAAGGAATTCAGAGCAGACAGTAAGGCTGAGCTGGGAGCTGTTGAAACTGGCCAAGAGAAACACTGAGAGAAGGGTGTGCCTTAAATTCCTCTCCTTTTGCGAGTTTAGGTATCTTTTTATGGCCTGCAAGGCAAAGCCCATGTCAGACAGGGTTTCAAGCCCTAGATCCACCCTAACTTGCTTAGGTGCTTTGCTTCTTCCTTTGAAAATCAAAGGAAAAAAAAAAAAGATATATGCCTCCTCGTCAAACAGAGTTGTAGTGTCACTATATGAGGACATGGGGAGCCCTGGTTTAATCCCTTCCTTAGCCTGATGTGGTTCAAATCCACACACTTCACTTCCCAGAACACCCCAGCCCTGTTACACTGGGGAAAAACAGGGATGGGCAAGGGGAAGGGGTCACTGGCCCCCTTCTGTGTGCATTGTGCCAGTGCTGCAAGACATCCCGCATGGGTTATCCAGGAATCTTCCACTCATAAAGTGTTCTTCTCAGTTCCCAGCCCTCTGCCCAGGATTACGTCTGTATCTTACTCAATGACATGTGAAAGTATAAAAGACCGAGTTAAAACAAATGAGAGCTTACAGTAGTCTACTGCATGTTGGACAACAGTCTTCTTAGAGTATATTACCCATTCTTCTCGTATTATTACTCCCTCACTGTGTGACAGTCTCTTGAGATTCTTCATACTTCTTTTTAAATTTCAGGGACACGCTGCTTAACAGTGACATTCAATTAGTTCTCCACTTAATAAATAGCTGCATATAATTGAATATCTATGTAAGTATTAAACACAGAACACGCTCATCGTTAAAATTTAAGATCTTTAGCTATATGCTTACAGCCAATGAAAGGCATTGTTCACATTAAAATAAAATCAAGGGATTATAATTCAGAATGCTTATGTTTGGAAATGGATCATTTGCAATTTAAGAAAACAGATAATTTACAAAGTTTTAAATAAAATACATGATTGCATTGTTCTAACCACTGAGGGACTGAACAAAAGGCTTCCGCTTTTTTATCAGTATCAATTATGGCATGAGTATGAATAATAGGAATTGCGATTGAATCATTACTAACCATTTTTGCATAAATTTCTAGTTTCATTTCTCCAATATAACATTTTAATAAAAGATAAAATTATAATTCTTCTAAATGCCATTAAAAAAAAAAAAACAGAACTTGATCTGTGACAATTATTATGCAGAAGATACAAATGATCTCTCTACCCCAAACAGTTACAGCTAGTAACATGCTTGGATCACATTTCCTAGCCATTGCCCTCCACGCAGAGGGCCTTCAATTCAGTTTTGATGAAGTCAAAATTGGGATGAAGTCTTTCTTCTGTAGTCTCTTATGCTTGCAAGACAGTCAGAAGCCAGGGACTTTGTCTTGCGGGAGGGCAGGAATGGTGGTGGTACACATGTGTGAAACACAACCAGGCCCGGGCACCGCGGCCTATTAGCATAGGGACTGAGGGAAGAGCAATCAATCCTGTGTTAATTACGGAGATTGTTCAGCAGCTAGCATTTCTTTTGTCTGGAAGGTGACTTAAAATGGTGACAGCAAAAGATGATTACCGCATAAACTCTACACATATCCATACCCTTCTAACGTAGGCCTTAGTTTGGACCAGGAAAAAGACAAGACTGAAAGAATCTTGCCTTAAAGCATATGATAATCAATCATCCAGAAAAAAACCATGTTTGATTATATGTACCGAGTTACTTAAGTGCTCTTTGAAGGCAGGTAAGATGAAACGTATGTTTAAATATGTCAAATGTTCAAGGAACATTTTAAACACCTATTGTATACCGAGACATCTTAAGGGATGGGCTCATGGGACCGAAAACTCAGGGCCTAATTTCAAAGTGGGGTACAGAGAAGCTGGTCTCCAGACTTCATAAATCATTCCACACTTCATGTATGGGGACCAGGGACTATGGCACAGACATGTTTCTACATTTTCAAGCAAAATTTTTTTCTGAAAGTTATTTAACATAGGTTGTAGCCTGGCACAGTAAAAGGAGATGCAGCACACAGCATAAGGCAATGTAAAGACCGTATCTGATAACGATTTTCCTCCATGCTTGCACAGTTCTCTCTCTAAGGATCATCTTTAGTGAGGTTTTCATTAGGAGAGTCTGGACTGGTAATAAAACAGGCCTTCAGTTTTTCTGTTCTCTGATGTTTATAATTTTTGTCAGGTATCAGAGGGACTACTGATGCACTTAACTCATTAAATGAAATTTAATGAAGGACAACTGTAAACAACTGCTGTAAACCTTTCAAGAGACCCTGGAAAGTAGGGGGCACAGAGATTTATCAGTCTTACTTGTGTAGTCATCTTTATTTGAATAAGACTAAGTGAAGCATGAAAGAAAGGCTTGCAAGTCAAAACTTTTGTGGTATTATTACATGAAGGAGTTTTTTCTAATATATGTTAAAAAAGTGACAAATGTAAGCCAGGTTTCTTGCTTTACTCAACTGAAAACAAAAAGTTTCATGGTTACTTCATCACCTTCCAAACAGAATTTAATCTGAAAGCTCATATAGGGCAAGGAAGAAACTGATTATGGAGAGACATTTTACAGTCCTGTTTTACAACACGGTGAGGACACCAGAAAGAATGACTGATGATCACAATAATTGCAAGAGCAAACACACAGATAATCAGTCAAGTTTACAGATAAATTAGTACGACTTTCCTAGTTGTTTCAAAAGCTCGAAAGACAGCAGATGGCTTTAGACCTGTCTACCAAATGTGCAGTTTAAATATAACCTACTTATTCTACCCTTCATTTAGGTGTATCTGCCATGGGAGCTGGATGGGATTTCCCTTGAACAACCAGAGGCAGTGACACAGGGTCTTACTTTCCAGAGCGCTGCCCAATGTGTCTGGGCCGTATGCAATAACTCCAAATGAAACAAGCACTTCCTGAGCTTCCTTGTGTTCAGCTGTCCTGTACAATGTTTGAGTGATGTTTGACTTCTGAACACTGCTTCCCTGTTGTCTTAGCAGGCTTGTGTGGTTTTATGCAGACTTGCTCATTTGTACTGCTGCCTTCTTGTAGAACTACTTTTGCTGGATATCATGAGCTGCTGCTACGCAAATTGGGAGGACACGATACTGCTTCCCACTACTTTCTGTGTACACTTCCAAGATTATAGCCAAGCTGCCAAATTTTGTATTCAAATTTTGTATTCAGAAGCCGACATGCAGAGCTTTTTCCAACTGCAAGCATTCACTCCTTCCAGGAACTTGTAACAGTATTGGCTTTGTAAAAACACATTTTTCAAACCAATTACTTAAAAGGCTATTTTACAGCATCACAGCATTTTAGACATTGCTATGGCCATTATCATCCTGTTGCATGAAGGTGCAATCAAAGCTCCATTCCACAGTGCGTCAGGACCCCACTGACATGGAAGGGAATACATGCAAGTCCTTTTCTGCTTTTTTACCAGTTTTTCCTCAATGGTCAGCTCAGTGCTAACCAAGGATTGCAATAACATTTTTGGTGTGAATTTGTAGAATTCATTTCTTTGTCAGACCATTATTTCTTTAGTGAAGGTAATGCAAAAAACATTCCATGTGTGCTTAAAACTTTTTTTTTTAATAGTTCTTACTCATCTTAAGAACTGAACCTTCTCATCATCACTGTTTTTTTTTTTTTTATGGACAGCATGCTACGCCAAGATGTAATTTGTTGTTCTTTTTCTTTTTTTTTTAAAAAAACATTTTTCCTGTAACTTTTTTACTGAAATGCTCAATAAATATTTAAGTGCCAGCATGAAGTGGATTATTGTTAACATGTTGCAGGAAAATTGCACAGTGCTAAAGCTTGCAATAAAAATAAGCAGAACGCCCACTGTTAATACACTGTAGTTAAGTGTATTAGCTGTTTTCAAAAGCATTAACTCCCACACAAATAGCAATGCTATTTTGTCCAATATATTATTATCAGACAGAGAAAATCAGTTGGGGACTATCTAAAGCCTTTATGCCTGTATGTATTAAAACAAAATTGTTTCACAAAATTAGGAAATTGTGTGGGGACAGCACTTAAGATTTTACAAGGTGTAAACAAATAATAATAATAATAGATTATGAAATTACACACTAGTCCTACAAATGACTCTTCCTTGTTCCCTACCCAATATTCAAAATCATTGAAAAATATCTTGTTTTCCCCCCACCTCTCACTTTTCATTGTATTTTCTACCTCATTAGCTGGTGAGTCTTCATAAATTTTGAGCTCTTGCACTTTTCTGTTCACTGAAGTGGGAAAACTAATATTGGATAAAAATGGTATATAAAAAGATGCAATTGTTAATGATCTTAATGTGGGAGCTCTTCACAAATTTACTGATTATCCTTTTGTTTCTACTTCCTGTCCATGTGTCTCACCAGTGACATCATGAAAATAATAATAATTTGCACCCAGATTCTCAAAGTGGTTTGCAAATATTAATTAATTGCAAACTTAATTAAGCCTTTGAGACAGATTTTATGGTCCTATTGTACTCTGGAGACCTACGTGCATCTCTCCTTAAAGCACATTTCTTCTCCTGTAGGGGCTATTTAAAACCCTCTGAAGCTAAGGAATAAGGAATTAAGAAAAAAAAAAGGGGGGGAAATTAAGGGGCAGGAGAGGGGGAGAGTGGAAAGGAGAAGCCAGGGAGGGAGAGATGTAGAATGGCAGAGAGAGAGAATGGACGTCTCTTATTTTGCTAGGCACTGTGCTGCTAGGCATTATTTTGCTAGGCTCTAACTACCTCATATAGGAAAAATGGTGTGTGTTCAAAGCATTTACTGTTAGCAACAGTATTAAAGATCACTATGTTTTGTTCGGCGGTACTGCTAAGGGAAAAAAAGGAAAAATGCAACTAAAAGGGTAGAAACTGTCAAATGGTGTCTTTTACTTCTACACGTTCTCAAATGATGACCATCATTTGGCATGCAGCAACCTCAGCTCCCATGGGGTTTTGGGCTGGGGCTGAGCGGTAGCACTGCCACGCATCCCTCTGCCATGGGCTCAAATAGCAACTTTTCAACGACAACAGAGAAATGCATCTTCTAGAGAGGCTGCTGAGGATTTTCCTTTCTCTTTGGAAAGCCTACTTTGGCAGAAAGCCAGAATGTGTGTCCCTTGGAATAAAGGCTGCAAGAAATGTTTTCTTTTTCACCTCTTTCGTTACGGTGCTTTTATTTCTTTTTCAGAAAACCTGTCATCACTCTGAGGGATGAAAATATGAAAAATACTGCTGGTTACTCTTTTCCTCACTTTTCCACGACAGATAGGCAGGTATTTCTGCACTGCAAGCACTCTTCTTCTGACTTCAAAAATTAGCAAGAGGGTCTTAAAAAAGCTGCCATTTAATTCTCATCTTGTCACAATAAAGGCATGTACAAGCCAATTAGAGACAGCAAAACAATTAGCTTCAAATCCCTGATCATCACCAAAATGTCTGTTCATCCTAATGGAAATACATACGCTTCCATAACACACATAGTTTACCAAAGGGAAGAAACTATGCAGTCCTCCAGATGGCTTACCAAAATGAAATATTCTTCCTGAAACAACACAGGTTGATGAGGAGCAAGACAAGAATCAGAGCTCAAGTGGCGGTTGGGACACTGAAGGAGTGCAGAAAATTCAGGTAAAGCTGGGAGGATGAGTTGAAGACATTTTCTTTAAGACTATTATAATTACAAGTGTTTGAAATCCTCAGTCCTGACTAACAGAATGCAAAAACATGAATATGCTTTGAAAAACTAATTTTTAAAATTCTTCTCATGAGATTTTTCCTCTTTCTTAACATAATAGCCTTAAGGCAGATTGAATAGCAGTCAAAAGGATTTGCAAATAATCTGATCAATTAATTCTTCCAAAAGCATGCTGTATAGTGAGTATCCGACTTCTAAAATGAAAGCAACTTCTTTGATATTTTGGTCAAATTTAGTAATTTGGTTTACTTGTTTTGTTTCTGAGATGAGTAGTTGAACAGATGACAGCGGTTCTGTTCCTCCCAGAACTTCCTCATTTTGGAATATAAAAGAATAGTTTATAGGTGAAATTTATACAAGAGTTAATAAAATGATAAAAACAAAACAAAACAATGCAGTTTGTAACTATCTCATTCAATCACTCCTGAAATCTTTAAACCTGACTAAACCTGGTTTTTATGAAAAAACAGCATACAGGCTTGTAAATTAGAACCTAATTCTTTAAGAAACAGATCTGAAAGTGTGTTAGTCTTGCAGAAAGGGAGTTAGAATATGCTGGCAATGATCTCTGGAGCAGCAGATGGCAGGAGTAACTCTGTCTCTTACCTTTATTCACCATATGCCATTTGAATGATAAAACTGTGTTTATATAGCAAAGAATAACACAAAACAACACACGTAACTACAGCTACTCAGTGCCTATCATCCCACTATTTTTTTTATGTTCTGGTAGTCCATCTGCAAATCTCACGTATTTTTGTCCAGGTCTCCTCTCCTTGTATGAACTTGCTCTATGTTTCTGCACCCCTGCAAAACAACACATACTCCACAATGTTAAATCCGTGATCTTCCTATATGGTAGAGTAAACACAGCTGATACTATGAGAGGAAAGAAGACCTGCCGAAAGGATTGAGGCACTTCAAAAGGTCCTGGTAATTCAACAGGTGGGATCTGAATCAGCAGTGTCATATGGTGCCGGAGGAATACTATCACATCTTGCATTCAAGAATGAGATTTTTTCTATTATTTTGACTGATCTGATTACTGCAGGGATCAGCCAGGTGAGTATCAGAGCAGCTCTCCATACACTTACACATCCTTACATGACAACTTCTCCCTTTCTTGTCCAAATACCCAGTGCTGTCATTCATTTTCCCTTCCCCTCTTCTCCAAACACCAGCCTGCATCCTCCCCTCTTCTCCAGCAGCATTCCCGCTTGCCTCTCCACAAAAAAAACAAAAACAAAAACAAAACAAAACAAAACAAATCAACAAAAAAAACCAAGAAACTGTGAAGGGCCTGTAGCTCCGAGGTGGCTTTTAGTTTGCTTTACTATGATCTGATTTTATTATTTCCCTGAATGAGGTGAGGGATCATCCTCACCTTGCTGCTCAAGGCTCCATTGGTGTCAGTCACAGTCCTGAGAGAACTGGGCCACACCACAGCACCTTGGTAGCTAAGAATGAATATAGGAAAATTACGAGAAAAACAGACCACCAGGACATGTGATGGGAAGGCAGTGGGTTGTAAAAAGTGTGGGAGAAAGACATCAGCCAGTTCTGTTCAAGCCCGGCAAAACCTCATTCTCAGTAAGAGAGCTAAATTTCTCTGCAAAACTGATACAATCAGCAAACTGGGAATGACTGGTCACAGTGATTGCTCCGACCGAGTGCTCCTCGGTTTGACTGCATCAGGGATTTACCACTTGCATCAGCTGACCATTATAGTCCCTTGTTAAAAATTTCTTCCAGTGGACTCAGGCCATTATTCTTTGTCTTGATATCTTCCCAGACTGTAATTCCTTCCTCCCTCTATACCGTTACTCAGTATTTATAAGCCGTAACTGGGTCCTCTCTTTCCATCCTACTGAGTTTTCTGTTGCATGAAAGACTATTTTATCATTTGCTCTATTATCCTATCTTTCAATCATATTGTTATCTAAACAAAATTCAGCTTCATAAAGGCAGTCAGAACCACGTAGTACTTCTGATGTTGCAGTGTCCAATAATGTAAAATAAGCATTTATGAATTGTGGAAAATAAAATCTAAAAAGAGAAAGTGAAAATATCAGTCCCTCCAGATTCAAAAGATTCTCTGGATGGGGTCTGTGAATATTCATTACACAGGTCAGAATTTCTGTTTGTTACAGCTAGTAGAATATAAAAACAACAAAATAACAGAGATTTTAATAACATTCAGCAAAAAACTCAGTGAAGATTCTGCTGGTTGTTAAGTTCATAGTGGGATTTTTATAAAATATTCCAAATCACTTAAACACACAATTGAAATGGTGAATCAGAATTGCCAAAATGTCTCCAAACACATAGATAATTTGAACTACATATAGATCTTGTGTGTTTTTGTTGTTGTTTTTAATTCCAATATGTTATTAATTCTCCTTCCTCTATGATTATAAGTAAACAAACAAACAGCTTTTTATTTTAGCTAGCTCTGGATTTGTATGTTAAGTATTTTCATTGAAAGTTACAATTTTAAAAGATGGTATAAAGTATTCTGATTAAAAGGAAAAAAAAATATTATTTTACATTCTGTAGGGATTTGGAATCAAACAAAACGTTGATGCCTTACATAAGGCTAATACACATGTGAAAGTGATGTACTAATTTGAAACGGGTATTTAAAACTGGATTAAAATTTTCCTAGTTCACACAAACCATCACAAACTAGCAAAGCTAATTGCTATTGCATCCCTATAAAAAGTTCCTCATTTCTATTTAACGCTGCCAATTTTCAGGCTATTCATGAACTATTTTGAACACTCCCAAAGATGGCTTCATGTTGCCAAGGTTTCTTCACCCTCCCTTTTCCAGCAAATGAAATTAGACTCCTTTCCACGCTGACTGTCTACCGCTTTATTTAGTGATAGATTATCATTAACTATCTTCAAAAGAAGAAAACAGTGTTTTATTTGCACACATCTGGTAACAATATTCATGGGTCTAGACAAGTGAAATAGGAGTTAGACAAGATACGTCAGTGAACTCAGTTCTCTATTTCCAAATCAATACTTATGCTGAAGCTAAAACTTATGAAAAAAATGACATAGTTCAGCATAGTTAAAAAAAATGCTACTCAAATGCCTTATTCAGGCACTTGGAAATTCATATAAGGACACATTCTTGTTATCTACGCTTGTTTTATTGAACTGAATAATGATTCAGTTCAATAAAACAATTCATATCAAAATTAAGCGATAAAGTGAAACAAAACCCCACTCTAGTTAAGTGAAGAAATAAATACTGACAAACCTGTTTTGTTATAACAACATATGGGAAAAATCTCATTATCTTTTAGTCGTAGATACAGCAAATGAAACACCCTGTATTCAGTTTTCCTTCCCTGTCTCCACATTATGAGGCATGAGACTATTTCAGTAACATTTACCCTGGACAAATCACAGACAGATGAGTTCCCAATCTACTTAAACTATTAACTTCATGGATTACATGTGTTATGTGAAAAAATTTAACAAACAAAGCACTCCTCCTGAATGTAAATATAGTATTTTTAAAAAAGCACCAGACATTTTCTTCAAGTGGGAGAATGATTTTTCTAAGCCTAGATCAATTTCAGACATAGAGGTCTTTATCTCATATAATGACAAAAATATTAGAGTAAGATGGTATTATTATTTATTGTCCTCCTTATTAAAACTTACAACCAGCCTGTTTTTGTGCCTTCTGTAAAACTACGATAACTATACAGGTATATAACTAAGAACTTGCTCATTATCTGCTACAGTTTGGAATCTTGAATTTTCTGTTAGTTTTAGATGACCTGTACCATATTTAATTGATTTCATTATCTTATATACATATATTACATGGCTTTAGTGTACCAAACACTGTAAGCTTTTGTCTGTATGATTTATTTCTGAATTTAATAATAAGTGTACGAGAGTCAATGCTATTATAATAAAAATTGCTGATTTAATAACAAATAAATTTATGTAACATCTGCCCTGAAGACGGGTAAATGCTAGTTATTTCCTCCCTTCTGAATGGCTCCAGTAAGGGCTCAACTGGTGTACAGATGTGAGTCCATTCCCACCAACTCCAAGTAGGTCACCTCCATAAAGCCCATTTCTTAGGATTTGCCAAGACAACAAGGATTTTGTCATAATATTTAGAATTAAACTGCTTATCTTTAGAAATCTGCCCAAATCCTTCCAGCTAGTTACGTGAGACTGTCATTACAGTGTCTTTCCTCCATGGAGGACTACGATATCTTGTTTCTGTTTTTTTTCACAGTTTAGAAAACCTCCAGTGCTTTAGTTTATTTATTTTGCTCCCATAGTTTAAATGAAACATTGCCTTGGGGTAAAAACTTCTGTTAATGGTAACTTAAGGTTATAAAAATTAGTACAGATAGTAGAAAGATTAAGAATGTGTTATCCAGAAACTAGACCCCAGATTTCCACTGTCACACATTTTTTACATGAATCTATCTCAAGGAAAACAAATTACTTTTTTTTTATCATCTCCATTTTTCCTGGACAACAGATGATATTTAGTGTAATCCACCCAAATTTGTTATTTACACAAATCCTCTGAAAACAGCGATAACCCTGTGATTAAAAGTATAGCATAAACAGTATAATGTGTGTGTCATCAACTACATTGCAACCACCAGACAAGTACAGGGAATATTCCTGAGGAGTCTGTATCACACCAGAAACTGGTTGTGAAGGCTGAACATGGAGAACTCTAGCTAGATTTATTGACTGGATTTCTGCAGTCACTGAACTGGGCCATACCCCACAGGTATGGGAATGGGGAGGAAAAAGAAGATAAAGCCAATGAGGACATCTTCCCCTGAAAGAATCTTGCTGGGAACGTCTCCAGCTTGTCTGCAACGTGGACCTTCTCTAACCAAACACTGCCACCAGGGAAGCCTGTTTCTTGCATCTGTGGGAACCAGCTAACAGCCTTATCTACTGAGATGCATACACACATGTGGACATCACGGCAGCTTTTGGAAAATATACTATGTCTTAGGAAAACACACGTGTATTTTTCATCATCTCTCACTGCACGTTAGTAAGGACCAAAGCCAGCTGCAAACAAGTGGCTGTGTCCATTTGGAACACTGCGTGCATTCATCATTAACAGTCCAGGGGTCTGTTTTCAATGTGGTTACCTCTTCTGGAGTTTGTTTGGCTTGATGATATTTTAATAGAGTCCTGTAACATTACATGTATCGATGTACACAAATGGAAATAAGAAATTAGGCAAAAGTTAGGCCCGAAAAGTGATGTACCCCGAAAAAGCATTGGGAGTGGGGGCTAGAAATAGTCGTTTACTATTTTATAGCTACGGGGCATTACTTTCATAAATATGAACAAAATCATTCTGTTTGGATTATATGAGGCTCAGAAACACCTGGATTCAACAATTAACAAGCAAAAGCATTAAGCTAAAGAAATACTACAAAGATAGCATTTTATTTGTGTGTGAAAACACAAATTTCAACAGTTAGGCACTGGACTCTTGCAGCTGAACAGTGTGTAAAATTAAATTAACAGTCCTAAATTCAAACCACTGACTTACAACAGTCTCCGTTTTACGTAGCTACATAAATAAGCTTTTATGTATTGATTATTTTGCAGGATATTTTGCATGATTATATTCATATAGACTGATAATTCATTACAAAAACTAGGTGATTAAAAACTGTACCTGGAAAGTGTCTTATTTACATCTCATTTGATTTTGTCTTTGCCTCCTTCAGTCTATTTGTTTAACATTTCTTCTAGCTTATATCCTTTTTTTTTTTCCCAAAATAACTTTAATGGTCAACGAACAAACAAAAGAAAACTACTTGGCCAAAAAGAAACAGATTTTTTAAGTTTTTGACTCATCTTCAGCTAAGTTCTGGGGAATTTCAAGCACTCAACAAACAGTATGCAGTAAGAGGCCCGTTGCTCAAGTCTGGCTGAACACTGCTCTTTGCCATCGAGTACTTGATGTATACCTTATCCTTTTATCATTTCTTATGTGACTAAACAAGCTTTTTAGGAATTCATTTTTTTTTTCCACAGAATGAAATTTTACTCAAGATGAAAGTTATAGAGTGGCACTTTCTTGAATGAATCAGCTTTAGTTTCTTTCTTCAATTAATTTATCATAAAAAAGAACAAACATTTTTGCATAAAGATGATGCATGTAGTACCCTGGATATCAGACTAAATGAAATATTTGGCTGCCTGATAATTATTTATTTTTATTATTAAAGGATTAAATAGTGTATTTGTACTTTCAATGATATTTTGCCTTTTTTTTTTCCCCTCCTAAATACTTTGAAGCCACACACAAACAGCAGTAATTTAAACATCGTGTTCTCCTTTTAGATGTGGCACATACTTACTGCTCTTTTAAAGGTAGCTATTTAAATTTCCTTTGAGGTTATTTTAGTGGTATTATAAAAATAAAAAGCAGCTGACTTCTGTGTTATTGTAGTTGTGCTTTTCTTCATTCCTTGTAATGTAACAAATCAGTTGTGGTTCATCTGAACTATTGACATGGCTTATTTCTGATGAATCTCTAGAATTTGTTGGGAATATTTCTATTTTTTCTTCTTTTTTAACTCTTAAAATTGAAAAGGTAACAATCATGATTAAATTGATCAGGGTTTTGATATTTTGCATATAGTTATAGAACTTGATTATCAAGTAAACTGATATATCTTTGTTTTCCTACTTTTCCCAAGGCATTAAAAACCTGTATCAAGTGGGGAAACTGAGTCCCAACATCATTAAAAAAAAAAAAAGAATTGGCATTTTCATTAATAGAGCATATCTCTGTGTTTGGTATGCTAATCTGTTTTACATCCATCCATAAAGCAAACATGAAGTACCTTAATTTCCTTAATGATCATAAATCATAAAAATGTTTTGTAATCTGCAAATGAAACATGCCACTGAAGGGAAATTTTCTTTATGAAACAATGTTTATGAAGCCCTATTTTGGAAGTATATGATTTTGATTTATTAACTCATGCTATCAAAGCCCTAAAAATACAGGTATTGTAAAATGAAGACCTCTGATTAGACAGGTGCTAACTCTTTAATCTCATTTGTATATTGCTAAACATATTTTAAGAATTAAAGTATCATTTTCAAAGTAATACCAAATATTGATTTGAATGTGACCAAATACGGCACTTGGAGATATTAATGCAGTCATTATCATATTGTACAACCTCAAGTGTGCTTTAAAAATTCATAGAAACCCTACATGAGCATAAACTTGCTTTTCACTACAACAGAGGCTAAATGATCCAGCATTCAAAAAGTCTTTCTTATTGCATCATTCAGTACCTAAGTGGCCATGATCCTTGGGTAGGTCCTTGACTACATCTCTGTTAGACAGGGTCAAAGAACATAAATAACAGGGGCGAATATTTAACCCACACAATATTATGCTAAACGTATTCTGAATGTTTCCTCAAATGGCAGGCATGCTCTTGAAAATATTAAATCAGCATAAAGATTGAAATATATCAAAATTATGGACTGTTGAAATTAAGGACACATTAACTTGTATTTTGCTGGCACTCAATTGGGCAATAATTTCAAAGACTGGATTGGAATTTATTAAATATCTTGGGAAATGGTCTTCGTCTTTCTCTGTAACTATGAGATGAAACAAACATTTGCGAAATTTAAAGATATTTGTGTAATACCTGACTGCTAACACTTGACTTCTGGAGGCGGAAAGTAAAAGACTGAGTGCCCAAAGAACAAATCCAGAGTTTGAGGTACAGGTCTGTTGTGGCATTTAGTGCTTATGGGGACATATACTTCACAAAGCAGATTAGAAACGCAGAGCTCAGCATCAATTAATTCTCTTGTACAATTATTTAGTTCAGACAGTCTACATATTTCCTGCTTGCTCCTGTAAACCCATCATCTTTCCTCTCCTGATACTTAGAAACAACTTCTTCACACAGTGACGCTTTATTAAATGCAATAGCTTCCATTTTGTCAGGAATTTAAACTCTGTTTTGTGAGATTTAGATAGCCTAAACGCTACTGATGAAGGCAATAGCTTCCTAAAGCCTTTAATAGTAGTTGCAATTGAAGCAGCGCATGCAGAGTTCAATTTTCAGGCTCTGAATGCAATAGGGCTCATCAGTCTGGATTTTTAAAGATATTCAGGCATTGATGGCCATGATAATATCAGTAACAAAGTTCTATTTTCAGACATGACACATACAGAAATGAAAAAGTTGTAAAAAAATGACACAAGCCTAACTTCACGGAAAGTTACAAACCTTCAGAGCTAACATACCGTACAAAATGTTGGTGAGGCTAAAAAAAGCAGAACTAAATACTTGTAAAACCTGATGACATACTTCAGAAAAGGGACTGCAATATCTGAACAACACAGTTAAGGGTGTATTGCTCGAGAAATTTTCTGTCCATAACAAGGAACACAAACCAACAGCTGCACAAAAGAAAATCCATGCACACAAAGAAATAAAATAAGTGTGTTTAAGGTGCCTGGACTTATTGCCCATGCCTCCCTGTACCCACATCATATATTTTTTCTCTTTTTTTAAATTTTTTTTAATTTTCAATACTTAATAACTTAATAACTTCAGCTGTTACGGAAGGGGTAATCATTGCTCAGTTATGTATGTATTTCACTTGCTTGCTGTGGACACGCACACCAAGCTACAGGGATGGGCAACATTTTTCTTGTCATTCTCTACAGTGAAGTTTCATCCCCCTCAGCTTCCAGAATACATGCTACTGAGAATGATTTTTTTCTCAAGTATACTGCTAAGCAGACCTATCTGACATATTTTTAATTTTAACTCTAAATATTTATATGACATGTATCCTTTTGCTAACACTGACTTATCGCTTGGTAGTCAACTCAGTTTAGTACCTCATCTGTCCAGTAACTAGAGCTAAACACACTGATCTCACCAAACCCATGAGAGCCGCTTCTTATTTTTGATATAGCAATAACAAGAGGTCAAACCACGTGTCGACCAAATCAAAGGTCGAGGTCCCTTTCGGTAATACAGTCATTGCATTTAATGAAAGCATGGTCCTAGTCCAACAAGATAAAACAGTATTTTTCACAGCAGAGGAGCTGTGAATCATACTAATTCAAAGAAGTCAGTGTACAAATAGGCAAATGAAATTTCAAGGAGGGAAGAATTTCTTTCATTAGATCAGCCAACACAGGTGGAGAGAAGAGCCGTGGGTTTGGGTACATGCTCTTCTTTCATCTACCTACGGGCACCCACTGCGGGCCAGGTGGCTGCAACGTAGTCGGGGGTCCCCACTACAGACCTGCACAAACGGAGCAGAGCACCCCGGGAAGTGAGCCAGCAGGGTAAAGGCAGCGACCAGAAGAACTTGGAGCCTTCTTTCTAGATAGGGCTGCCATTCACCTGCTGATGGCAGAACATGTTTCAGGCAAATTAAATAGTTTTTTGATTACTGGAACTACCAGCAAACACTATTTTACATGTGCCCAGTAAACTTACGAAGATAACAAATAAAGAGGTTACAGGACTGCTCTGGCAATCTTTAGAAATACTTATCCACTACAGATGACATCCTTAGGGAAACACAACAATACACAAATCAAAGCAACTGTTTTTTTTCTGACCATATTGTATTCCTCATAAACCGTATCTTTGCTGCCTCTAAGGTTGTCATTATGGTAATTTATTTCCTTTGGTAAGGAGGCGACACATCTTAGCAAATGGCTGAAACATCAGACTGTTCATCTGCTACTTTAGTTGAGACTATCACATATGATATAATTATGAATTCTTTTTCCCAATATAGACTTGAAATTCAGGATCATAGGCATGGACTTTTTTCTTCCCCAAATATTAAGAAATGGGACTTTCTGTGCTTCCCGTTGGCCATGTCTGTAGAATTTGATTAGATACAAACACATAAGTCATATTTTTATAAGCTTAGGAAGGTATGAAACTACGAAAATATTTCTCAACCTGTTTAATGAAACAACTCAAAAAAAAAAAGAGCTGTTACAATACAACTGTGGTTGGAAAAATAACTAAGTAAAAACAACAATATTTTTTCTCAACAGTTTTACTCTCTGGATGAATTCAACAATCTGTTGAGTTTTGCAGAAAAGCCACAATCTTATTACTGCACTTTATTCATTGGTAATGCAGAATCAGCACAGGCATGAAAGACAGAGAAGAGGAACTATTATTACCTCGAATTTTAACAACTAGGTGGCAACCATCCCCAAAGATGTCTTTGAACTAGGAAACATAAAGGTGTGGAGAGTGCTTTTAAGTATTATCTTTTCTGCTACATCCCACAGAAACACTCACGATGAAATGAGAATCTCCATAAGAAGGGTGCTGTAAATTTAAGAATAGCCTTTTTGTTTATCAGGTGAGCATGTTATTTCCTAAATAAATAAAAGTTGGCCATTATGAATTTTTAGAATACTTTTTTTTTTTTTATATTACACCACTGCAAAATAGACATGCTCATAAAATGTCACAGTTTTTTTGTGGTGTTCTCATGGTATTAATAAATGCTTTGCGGAAAGAGACTGCTCAGCATTTTGGCAGTACCTTTCAAAATATACCACTTTTATTAAATTGCCCGTGAGTAACTCACAGAAGACTGAACAGTGCTAAACTACTTCAAATCATGTTTATTAGTTTCCTAAAGGTATTTGAAATTTCATTTGCTCAAAGTGTAGCATTTTTTTTGCCAGTTTTTCTTCTTCTTGGTCAGACTCCCACTCCAATTTGCTGACAGGTTGGTGATCTGCTTTTAAATGCTAACTCGAATGGCAATACACATACACCCCCTCTTTCCTGCCTTTTCAAACTTTATTTTATTAGGCTATCTTAAGATGTTTTCCTGTCTTTTTTGGCCATCACCAAGACAGACTGATAGTGTAATTCTGGCAAATGTTCAGGCTTCACGGGTAAGCTTTCAAATCTGAAGTTCTATAAATAATATAGGAACATTCACTTTAATAAGAAATGACAACATTAAAAGTGATAGATAAATGACACATTTATTTTTACACAAGAATTAACTTAGGGATCTTATTTTTTTCAGATATTAGGGAAGTCCAGTGCTTTACCAGCTTAGGAAAGTAGATGCATAGAGATGTGGGGGAAATTTGATTTATCCTTTGCTGGCCTTGTATTATTTTTTTTTGCGTGTATCTTTCAATGTAAAGTGCTGGCCTCCCAGCATTGCTGCTGGTGCGTTTTCTAAATATGCTGTAGGATTAGATAGCCAGAAGATTTTAAACACTACTGTGATAGTGAGGGGCTCACAAAGTTCATGAATCTGCATTATTTTCACCCATTTTTTACTACATGATACATATTTACTTGGAAATTCACTGTGGCAGGAGCTCTGCACACAGACACTGGCAGTTGCTTCCTATTCCAGGGAGTTTAAGGTTGCAATTTGAAATTAATGGATGATCTTTCTGTTTCTTGTGAAAAAAGTATCCGCTCAAATGGAATAGGCATTAAAATTTTAACAGCTATGAGAATAAAAACATTCCTCCATAATATTTACTGTCATTGCTGTATTATTTAAATATTCTGTTTATTATTTGATTGGACTTCTAAAGCTTTGTATGTTTTTTTCTCCTCAGGGTTAAGAATTACACATATTTCTCACAAGTTTGGGCACAAAGCATCATGGTCTGCTAGTCCGTATGAATATTACATATCCACACGTGATTTCCTTTCCTTCACTTACATTTCCTTCTGTCCCTTATGACAGATAAACAAATTTGGACAGAAAGCTAGGAATGCATAGTATCACTTTTGTTGAGTAAAGTAAGACTTCCTCAAGAAGAAGAGAAAAAGCAAACAAACAAACAAAAACAACAATATTTTGTTCCTGTTGCAGTTCAATTGTTCAGTGCAACAAGGTCACCCTGGGTTTTCTCCCTCTGTAAGGTGACAGAAACAGGAATAAGGAAAATGTCAGTAAAGTAGCAGTCCAGCTACTTGGATTTTAGTTGACCTGCCTACTCTGGCAGGGTGGATCTTTGTTTTTTTTGCAGCAGCACCACTCTGACGCAAGTGAGGAGCTTAACATTATTGCCTGTATATGAACAAGGAAAGAGCTATTTAGGCATATAGTCAAAAAGCAAAAGTTAGCCAAATAGCTATGAAAGCATTAACTGAACCTAATGTACTTAAAGATGCTGTAATATCTGCACTTTACAACATCCTATATTCCAGTTCCTAATCTATAAGCTATTTAGTCTACTAATAAGATCTCCAGTCCATAGCTATCTATTAATTAATCCATTTTAATATCTTGATTTGTGAGATAAGGCAAAAAACATTGCTTCCTTATGTCATGCGATACCACAATCTTAATTAAAGCTCTTTTAAAAAAAATCTAGTGGATGCCATAAAAGTGTACGGTGTACAAGTCATTATCTCAGGAGAGAAAACAACACTTTTTACTTGCCATAAAAGCTAAATTTCTCTAATACCAGCACCAATAAATCTTTCAGTGAATGTGAAAATGCACAGTGCTTGTTAAGGGTGAGCACAATGAAAGTATTATCTAGGACAATTTTTCTTCTAATGAACAAAAGCGTAAAATTAACTGCAAATGTGCTCACAGTATTGACTGAACATAAACAACTGGAGACTGCAGCTACTGCACAAGTACACACATTAAGTATTACAGAACAGTAGGCATCAATAACCCACCAGTTTCAGTTCTTCTGGAGCAATCTTAAATCCTTAACAAGTATTAAGAAAGAAACAGTGGTATCCTAGACCTTTTAGTAAAAGGCAGCTTGGGATATCCAGTGAAGAATGATGGTAAGAACTCAAAGTCTGTTAGTATAGGTAATAAGTCTAAAGCAATTACTACCTGCTACGGAAACACTCTATTGATTTGGCCACTTAAGTTTGATAAATTGGTGTCATATAGCAGAAACCATAAGAAGGAAGAAACTCAAAATCCTGGCACTGAATCTTAATTTATTGCAAGAATGTCAAAGTCAATATTAAAAAAAAATACTGGTATTTGTGTTAATGCAGACCGCTTTCAAAGGACAGCCTCTTCCCCTCAGCATGGCAAAATGTCAGAAGCTTTAATATTTTATTGTAAAATGCTTCGTCCACCAGAGAAGTTGCAAAGTACACCACACAATTCTGTGCAACCCAGAACACAAAAATAATACTTGACAAACTTTGTTCTACTTATTCATAAAGATTACTTTACAGTTTTTCCTATCAACTGCTGACAACAGCCATGTCATCGCGAGTTTAACACCTTCACTTTACTTCTCCCTCTGTGATTTACTAGATACAATTTACATGCTCAAAGCACTGCATCACAGAACTGATGGCGAAAACGCTCTGCATGTAGCAGAAACTTGTTTCCACACTTTAACAGCCTTTTGAAATACTGTGCCTTATTGTTGGTCTAAATGGTTAATATCTGTACGTACCATTTTGAAATGTATATACTCAAATTACTACTGGATACAGTCGTATGCTTTAAGATTTGCTACAAATCCTGTGGAGAAATTCCAGGGCAGCAGTTTGCACATTTGGAGTAAGTAATGAATTCAAAAGCCTTTACGAGAAAAGGAGGCTTGCTTCCTCAGAAGGAATTACACAGTTTCTAGATCATCAGTAGACAGGCTTAAGATGGGAATGATGGGAAAGTGCATTGAAACGTGAATAGCTGAGGTAAAGGTGGAGTCCCACATCCGAGTAAACTCCTGATTTAGCTGTTAATTTAGCTGCATCTGAGAACATCTACTAAGGGCTTTGCATTCACATAATGACCATGAATAAGGAGAAGCTCATGATTCAATGGGTGTTTCTAACACCGTTTCCAGGGAGCTGTATTAGAACCGACACTATTTAATCATTTTCATCAGCGATCTGAAATTTCTGATAAACCCCAAGAATGCCACAAAGACAGGTGATGAGTAAAACGATGTGGGGACGCTGCAGAAGCCCAGAGCTCACGAAGACCCAGGGGGGATCGGTAAGCATTCCCAGCACATTGCAGTGCGGTGAGGACGCCGCAGCCCAGCTCCCGGCGCGACGCAGCGCACGGGTGCTGACTCAGCAGTGCTACTTTTAGATTGTGGCTGCCTCGCGTGCCTCTAGCCGACGTTGTCTCATGCAGATACAGCTGGGGAGTATCTGGATCTGGGGGGCAGAAAGGACTGCGGAGCGATCTGGATTGTACCATAAACGAAGCTCAGTCACGCTCAGTGTTTTAACCTGCTCAAACATTTCGGAACGCACTGTGCGGGCATTCTGCACCAGGTCTTCAAAATGGGGGACTGTAAAATCACGGTTCTAAAAAATGGCACTGGATAAGCAATGTAGCACCAAAATTAAGCATTATGCCATGGCAAAAAGGACATACAGTCAATACAGAAAAAAAATTTACTTATATAGATGGCATTGGCATAGTGTTCCGGAGCTTATATTTTTATAAGCTATTGGAAAAACTGGAGAGCGTGAGGAAAAGAACCATAAAAATGGGTCAAGGTCTGGAAAAAAAATGCTTTATAGCGAAAGATATAAACTGCTGAATACTGGACTCTAAAGAAAGCTTCATTTAGCAAAAAGAGTGTTGTAATGCACAACTGAAAGCTGAAACCAGATGAATTCAAACAGGAAATAAACTATGGTGTTTTAGTAGTGAAAGTGAATTCACTGGAATAAACTGCCCAGGGAAGTGGTGGATTCTTTTAATGTTTTACAACAAAGAGAAGGTCTCTTTCTGGAGGACAAAAAATTAGATTAATCTTGAGGTAAAGGTAAGTGGTGGAAATGAGGGTCTGCGATAAACAGGAGATTAGCCTGCCTTGTAGTATCCTCTGACTTAAAGCCTGTGAGTCTAAAAAAATGAAAAACAGGTAACAACAGTATAAGATTCTCCTGTATCCTTTCATTTAATAGTTATAGTTTAAGGTATTGATCCCATTTTTCCCAGGAGAGAAATGGATCAATAGTGCAGGCTCACAAAAAGAAAATGAAGTTTGGCTCTAAAACTGGTAACTACATCTTCTAAAAGTAACAAGCTGGCATCTGTGTTTTGACTACAAATCATCCTACAAATGATTGTAATGTTTGATAAAATGAGAAGAGATACAAAATGAAAGGCTGATATTTTTAGGTAACTTGAGGTAAACTAAGGGAATTTTGAGACCTACCTTCAATGAAAGGAAACTATTGAATACAGAATTTATTTGTTAGGTCAGGAAAAAGAACATGACTTCAAACTGGTCATCAAGCCAGGGAATTATTTCAGAACGGTACATAACATTGTGAAGGTTGCCTAAGAGCTGGTAAACAAGTACTCAAAATGAGAGAAAGGAAGAATGGGCAGATATAGCAGTGAGATGTTTTTTTCCACTGATAGCCAGAGGTCAGTAATTACATGGAAAATCTGTAAGCAGTGTCACACAGGAGGTGAGAGAGGAAATGAAATATGATTAAGAGTCGTATTTAGCCATACTGTGTGAAAGGCCTGTGCATTTTCCACCTCAGATAAGGTTGTTGAGGATATCATATTGTAAAAATCTTTTTTTAGAATAATATTCTTTTGTTTTGTACTTAATGACTATTGTTTCATATGACTGCACTGAGTATATGAACATTAGGTAATGTTAATGAGTCTTGTAAATTCATCATCTCAAGCATGCCTTTACTGACCATCAATTTTACCACTGCTCTTCCACACCAATTAGCAGGAGAGACATCAGTGCACAGCAGTCTTCTGATGCAGAGCATCATTTTGACCAAGCCAGGGGAGGGCACTTGGGCTGCCACTGCTCTGTGACACTATGGGCCAGCCCGGAGAGTAGCTGTAACTCACAGCTGTGCCCTACAAACGGTTCCGTTGCTTCCACAAGGACATTGTATAAAGCTCTGTACTGGGCTGCTGGAACAGTCATTATAACTCACTGTGAGATGTACGGTGTATGTACCTCACCCTAGAGGGGTATATTTAAAGTAGCACTCTGATTTGAATATCAGATCGTGATGTTCAACTAAAGTACTTTATCTGAAACTGATGGCAGCAGATTAACATGCCAAAATTTAGACATTATTATTTTTTTTTTTTTAAACTGAAAGGGGAATGGATTTCCATACTCATTTCAGGACTTAAAAAGTCAATTTCACTTTTCAAAAATAAAAAAGACAAAAAACCCACACCAAAATATTTATGAACTTTCTGAGGATTCATTGTCTTCTTACAGAGTAAGTTCTTTCATTAAAGCACTTTAGTAAAGGAAAAAATTGGACTGACTTCAACAGATTTGGGGCCAAGCCTTTTGTCTAAATAGTACATCCATATTTTCAAGTGGTTTTCCTAACAGGCTGATCTAAAGCTCACTGAAGTGCACCAGATTCTTTCCTGTTGAGTGCAATGAAGTTTGAATCCAGCTTCTAGAGTAATCACATTGAGATGCATGTCTGAGAGCAGAGACTGAAATTTCATACCCAAATTACAGGAGTCAACTGCTGTCCATAAGAGTGCTTAGAAAGAGAAGCACAACCATTAGACTAAGAAGTGTTTGAAAAAGAACACCGAAAAGCTTGGCCTTCCCCGCTGCCCGAAGGATTCCTCCTTCACTGCGCCCACATCCATTCTTTTCAGCTTGTGAAGATTTACCAAGCTCTAATTTCGAACAGACATGAAGTAAATCCTGAAAATGGTGTTGCATCAGTTTCTAACCATAAAGTATACTGAAAGCAGTACAACTTTAATTACCCATAAGCATACAACATTATACATTGGTGTTACTGGCTAATTGCTATATATATGGATACAGAGTGGGCACGATCCCAATTCCTTTGTAAATCAACCTGTCTCCACTGATGTGACCAACACTGCGGAACTGAAACTAGGCGATAATTTAATTCAGAGAAGAAAGTTTTCCTCAGGTTATCAAAAACTGCAGAAAGAATACATTTACCAGTGATTTCAATGGCCCAGATAGAGCATGTGTCTGACAGAGTTGGGTACAGTCACATATCTTCAGCTACAACCATATTCTGACTGACAAAGCAAGAGCAGGACCTTAAAGTATTTTTAGGTAAAGCTGCCTTAAACTGTACTTTCAGGCACTCACCTGGAAGAAACACCTCTGTAGAGGAGCTGAGAGTTTCCAGAAGGAGTCTTCAGCATTAGGTCCCCATTGGGATACTGGGATTAAAGAATGCATAACCCCTACCACCCTGAATTAGAAGCAACCATCTTCAAAACCACATACAAAGTGGGGGAAACTGTTCTAATTACATGCATTAATCAGTCAGAGCACCTCAAGCGAAAGGGATTCAATATCCGGGGAATAAGTAGGGTATTAGCAGGAAGAGGGCTGATAAGGTGCTTATCTCTGTAAGAAGAAAAGAGACAGGTAAATTATCAGGCACTAATTTTGTTCTCCACTGTTTGAAGCTTCTGTATTTGACAAATGGGCAAGACCTTAAGTAAGAGATACAAAGACTTCTTTTTAACAGCATATGCCTTCTTGATGACCATATGTGCATATAGAATGACTGGAGAGCCACACAACATATTTCATTTTAGCTTTTTTTTTTTTTTGGGCGGGGGGGTGGGGTGGGGAGGGGAGGGGAAGGAGGGCAGATATTAAAAAAAGGAATGTAGTAAGAATTTTTGGGTATTGAGAAACTGTGGCTCACTTCCCTGGATAACTTCTCTGGGGCACCATGGTTACTGGAGAAATACCTCTGTTTCAGACTTAGAACTCAATATCACTGCCTTGAAGCATACCCACCATTTAGCGCCTGCATCCAGGCATTAAAAAGAACACCCACTTTCATCAAGAAACATAACTCTGCAATACAGAGGAATAAGAAAGCAGTGCCTTTGTTTTAGTAAGAATCAATATCAGGATAAGATTTTTAAGATTAACGATAAGATAGGGCCTTCTTTAATGTTCACAGAAGGATTGACAACATAAGAACATCTATATAACTTCTGTAAGTTCTGTACCTAAGTCTTAAAACTATCATTATCCTAAATTATCCTCAACAGTTTAGTATTTGCTTATCCTTTTTTATTATGTTTCTCAATTTTGTTGACTATTTTTGTCCTAAACTATTCTTTAACAGCACACAAAGTATTTTTTTAATTGTCATTTAGATGATTTTGTTGATAACACTCCGCCCATTCTATTGTACATATTCTGGTACTTCATGTAACTGATGCACTCATGATATGTAAGGGACAGCTTTTAAAAGTTAACTGGATGATTTCCTAATTCATATGTTTTACCTAGTATTTTTCTCTTTTTGCAGAGCAAAGTAAATCATATCCTCACAGGAATTCCTTGCTTCCATTCCACAATACATCAGCAGTACCTTTTTAAAATTATTTTTCCATGACTGCAGCTTCTCTTTTTTTAAACATATGATTTTCACTGTCAAATGGGAAAAGGGACTGAAATAGCGCAGACTTACTTTCCTGGTTGTTATGCTATTTTTTTTCATGGTTGGAAGTATTGTAACATTCAAGGGAGCAATTAAAATTGTTCTGCTGTATAATAATAAAGAATACGATTCTCAAGTCAAGTGCCAGCCAAGAAGGTTTTGTAAACTAACAGAATGCTGGATTTGTGGATGTTATAATATGCTATGTAGATATTTACTCTGGAAATAGTAAACTGCATTATAGTTTCAAATTTTTAAGAAAAAGGCAAGGAAAGAATTTAAGAAGTGCCCATAGTATCACAGCAATACAATGGACCACTTAGAAGGCAAAACATTTCAGCCATAAGATTAAAAAGCTTTAAATACAAATTATGCCCTTTTATGGTTGACAAACATTTTCTTTCAGGAGTGTTTTAATTTTATATCACATACCATAAAATATATTTGGTTTTAGCAGCTTCACCAATCTCTTCAGCATTAATTTTTTCTACTTGACAGAGACAGATTTAATCCTATTTCTCCTTCTATTATATATTAATGTTTACAAAAATATTGTACCTATGAGAGTTATATTTCTAGGATTCAATTTCAGTACTTGAAACAGCACTGATTCAAAGGCTGTTACAGAAATAATATGTGAAAGCATTTCTGTGAAACATAACTGCTTTAAGATTTCCCTTCAGTCCCTTCATGACACACTTAACAGTATTTCTCACACTTTCAAAGAGAGCTGGTCTCTTAAGGAAAGTGCAGACAAAAGCTGTAAAAATAAAGCATTTTGACAGGTATCAAACTTCAAGCAAAGTGCAGTAACGTTAACACATGGCAAACCACACCACTTTGCTATGTACAAATTCTTCTACAAGGTAATCAGTAAGAGGTAAGTACGACTTGCAGCCTCAATGCCTTTTAATTATTTGTAAGCTCACCATTTTATGTAATTCCCGAGCCACATGCTCTTAAGCTTGGCATTGCACATGCACGTGAGACCAGGTATTGCAGAAAACTCCTCTTGGTGGAGCAGGCAGGACAGCTGAAAACCTCGATTCCTAACCACACAACTTTCACACATTAAAAACAGAAGTTTTTCTCACTGTGCAGTTTCAATGAGCTGAAAGATGTCAGTGGACACTGGTAACAGGGGAGCTAAGGATTCACTAAAAGCTTTGGTGTGATTAATTGGTGTAGTGTGTCTGGTGGTGGTGGTGTGGTCTAGCCACATCTGGGCTGCAACCACCTGCAAGTTATAGCTTCTTACCTATATAACTAGAAACAGCCTTTTCTACATGAATTCTTTTGGTTGTTATAATATATATATATTTATTATGGACATACCAAGTACATTGCTAGAATAAGCCAGATTCCACCTAAGACCCAGACAGGCTGCCCTGCAAGCAGAGAGCCAAGTAACTCACGTCACATTGTACAAAAAGGAGATGAAGCAGCATTGTTTGGGGTTATCCCATTCAATTAAATGTTCTGCCAATCTAGTTTTGTACATCTGATATTATAAAAGTCATTCTGGTTTCACATGTAACTGCATCTCAGGATGAGCTGATTTGTCACAGATACCCCCTGCCTAGGACTAGTAGTGAGATCTGAATTTCAGGGATCTCCACGAAACTTGTACTCTTACAGTGCCCCGGCACTTCAGCAATGGAGAAATGATTGGGACTGTCCTGAAGAAGGCAACCAGTTGCTCTGCTCTGCTGTCTCTGTCTCTGTGGATCAGGAACTCCCTGCAGTGAGTGTAAGGATGGGCACTGATGGGTGCAATAGGGGTGGAGAGGTATTACACAGTAGAGAAGAAATTTAAGGAGCTTTTGTTTCTAGCATTTTAGTAATATCATGTTTTGTAATAATAGTACATAAATAAGAGTTTTGGAGAATTATCTTTCTCTAGAAATGTAGTATTCAGAAGAGATTCATTTCTATTTAAGAATTTAAAAGTAAAGATGAGGGTGTCAACAGAAGGGTCCAAAGACAGCTAGAGCACATTCCTAATAAGCGAACATGTAAGTGACTACTACAGACTCTGCACACCATAACAGTTTGGGAGGAAGCTCACAATTCCCAAAGCCTGGCCCAGAGGATCAAAAGGTGAAGATCTTAACATCTGGCTGAGGGCAGGAGAGAAGTTAATTTCAGTTTCCATTCTCTTCAAGCTGGCTAATACGTCAAGCTGAGTTTTCAACACAGTAATTGATCTCTTGATTAAAACAAAGTGTTCCAGATTTCCAGATTAAAATGAAAAAAGAGAGAATATTTTTTAAAAGTTTGGAATTCCCCAAGCAGACAAATAATTTCTTTCTAACAATGTTCAACTTGAAAAATAGAATAAACCTTCATATTAAATTGACTTTATCATTTTTATTTTATTTAAACATCTGAGGTAAATTTAACAGGTTGCCTCTGCTGCAGGAACATTCAAAACCAACTACTTATATTTGTGCATACTAAACTCTCTTTGTTTAATGTTTGTAAATGGCATAGAGAAAACTCAAGCTGACTGTATGTTAGGGCAATTTCACACCATCTTTTTATCAATTTTACAGTGGGTCAATTTAACAGCAGGTGAGCAAGTAACACCCACAATGAAAAAATCCACTGGTAATGAAATAACCATTGTCTTTCATCTTTTCCTTTATAATATGCTTGTGTGCATACACAGAAAGTGTTACTCTGTGATTTGAGTAATGACTGCAAGACAGTGGTGTCAAAACAGTCACTGCCTAAAACAAAATAATATCTAATTTTCCTTCGAATAAAACAAACAAGAGTTGCATGAAATGAACTGTCCTACGCTGTAGATGGGAACGTGATGGGAAAAAACAAGCATTTAAAAATCTTTAAAGATATCTTAAGAAGACAAAATAGAATCAAGTTGGCATACAAATAAAATTAGAGTGCTAGACTAATCACTAGAAACACAGCTGGAACAGCAAGGACAACAAAGATCTGGGTCTCTTCCATTCTTCCTAAAATAATCCTTTCCATGCTTTTTTTAACCTAAGCTCCCATGCTTTATGACAGGTGCCTTACCACTACTCAGAGGGAAACCAATGCAATACAAGGTCCTCCAACTTCTCTAGGGTCACACAACCAACCAGTTTAAGAAAAGAGAAATCCACCCCATGTCTCCTTGCCTATTCCTGTACTCTCAAGCGTGTGCCACTCCACCCCACCTGTTGACATACATTTCAGATGGCTTACACTAGTGTCAGGGCAGCTAGAATGAACCCTTATGCTGCTACAGAAAGGGAGTTTCATAGTCAAGGACACACTTGAGGAATCAAAGACAATGTAAGTAACACAGAAAACAACAAAATAAATCATAAATAAGGGGCTAGATCAGGTTCTGCTACTGGAATTTTTGATCCTTGTTGCACTCCTTTCTCAATGGTTATTTCAGAGTAAATGGAACTCGATCAAAGTCCACATTAAATTCCCACGCTTACCAAAGTCAGGGAAACAAAGAGACAAGAAGAAAATGATCTCTGTTTTAATACTGTAGTATTCAAACAGCATAGCAAATGCAAGGGAATTGGCCCTACATTTCCAGGCTTACTCAGGCTGGCAGAATGGAGAGATTCAAACTGGGGATCAGAGGAATGATTTCCTCTGAGATGTGACAAAACGCAGAGTGGTGCACCTGCTGAAAGAAATTGTTCTGACTTGTGTGTGTTGCTTGCTTTTTTATTTTGTTTTGTTTTAGAAAGTGAAGCTCTCATTCAAATAGAGGTTTTCTTTATATATATATATATATATATATATATATATATAAGGGATAACTGTGATAAGACAGGTATTTCCACTTTCTAGATGTAACTAAGATCTCTGGGTTTGGTTTATTTGGCTGCTTTATTCTAACCTTCAAATGACTCCTGCAGCCTTTTCTTCACAGTCTGAATACAAGAAATGGAAAGCTTCCCAAATAAGAATAAACTGTAGTCAGATGAAACTGGAAATTTGGAGCTCAAATTCCTCAGACTGTAAATGGCACGAAAACACAACTCACTTATCCCTGGAGACTCATTTGTGTAGCTACAAATCATAGGAAAAATCTTTAAAGATGAAATATGAAAAATGGTAATGGAAAATAATTGCTTAACACATGCATACCTGAGCAATAATGCTAAGATTACATTTATAACCAGAGTAAATGCTTGGTTTTGAGGAAAAGAGATCCTCTCAAAAGACATATAAATATAATTACAACTCCTTTGAAATGAATCTTGTGCAAGTCCTTAGAAAACATCACACACAACTAAACAATTTCTGCAGCTTGTATACAGTAGAGTCTGAAAGCCCACTGGTGCATGCTGCTTCAAAATAGCACGTTTGTGTCTTCATGAATTCCTTTTAAAAGTCTATTCCTCTTGGAGAATGCTCCTCTCTTTACTTTGTTTTCTTTTCACACAAATAAATTCTAGTAGAGAGAGGAAAAGGTGGGTGGATGCCTTTGGAGTATGTGAATACTACCTATCCATAAAGCTGGTAAAACTTCAATAATAAATGACCATACATATGTGAAAAAATCTGCCTTACTTTACACTGGCTGTGCAAATGCATCTTCGTGACCCATCTTTCACTATAAACTGTTGCACTTTTGTTATTTTTAGTTAACACCAAGCAGGACTCCCTGGAGTGCCACAGACACCAGTTATAACTGCAGCCAGAGAGTTGAATCTATTTCCGTATGTGTACAACAGTGTACATTGATAACAAGCGAAGTTAGATCCAGAAGATTTCTCATATACTTCAATGGAGAAGGGTGACCTCAGTGTGGGAATTAATGCCATTCCATCCTTATTGTATGCTCTTCTTGTGGGGTTATTTCTTTGCTTAGTGCTGTCTGACTGGCTGGAAGACACACGCACTTGTGTAATCCTCCTCCACCTTTTGCCATCTTCTCTGATTTCTATGCAGACAACTGCATAGTTGTTGATTTTTGGCAAAAATGAGAAGAATTTGTTTCTAAGTTACATAAAGGTCTAAAAATACATTTTACTGGTTGCTTCAAGTCAGCCAGTAATTCACAGAATAAATGGTGTGAGATGTGCTGTGGAGTGTCTGGCAAAGAAGAGTAGTAGCACCTTAGAAATGCAGAGGATAGCTGCAATATTTAAAATTTTAAAGTACTTTCTGGGATTCTCAGTCTCTTCTTCCATTATGCAACATTTTTCATGAAGTTGCAAGTATTTTCTCAGTTCTTAAAGAACAGCTATGTTGCATATGTGCACCGAAGCACATATTTATGTTGTACAAATACGCAAAAATCTCTGACATATGAAGCTGGTTTCGTTTTACTAGTGTAAATGATTTTTAAGAAGATCAAAATCACAAAACTACCTGGTCCCAGAGCTGCTTTCCTGAAGTACAAAGAATGGAAATGTGAGTACAAAGCATCATTTTTTTGGGAAAATAAAATTTAATAAATAGATCAACAGAGAGAAAAGATTCAAAAATCAGCTTGAAGCATGAGTGAATAGAGTAAGTGGCTGGGTCAAAAAGATCTTCCAGGAGTTAAGTTCTTTAATGTGACATTTTTAGCCTTTGAAAAGAAGTTGACATAACAGTATGGAATGTAGCTCTTACATAAAGTAGTAATATTGATACCGATACTCTTCAGAATTAATAGTATCTTTTAACGCTTATTGCATTCATGGCCAAGACCTCCGTAGGGAGAAGCAATCAGTTGCCATCAGCAAAAGTTTAAAACTCACAAATGAGTTGCCAAGACTCTAAAAAAATAATAATAAAAAAGAAATGTTTCTTATCTTTGAACTGCACTTTTGCAGAGCTTTTCTCAAGATTTGTTTGCAGGGCTTCAGCTAGGCCCAGGCAAGAGGAAAAACCCAATGAATTACACGCTATAAACATTCTTAAAGTGATTGGGTTTGCTGTGAGTAATACATAGGTTAGTAGCAGTGTAACAATGACTTGCGAAGTGAGAAATAAACAGGGATTGAGCTCCTCTTGTACACAGGCCACAAAAGGCTGGTCTGGGCAGGATTCAGACTCAAAGATCAAAGGCTGGATAGGCCATTAGCAGTGCTTTGTGGCATCCAGCCTATTACAAACACTAACCGAGAGGAGAATCAGTGCTTTCTGAAAAGACACTGTTCTCTAACACAGCCGAACTCTCCTGACGCGTAGGCAGGATCTGCTTCTTTTTCTGCACTTGGACAAAATCTCCCACTTACTTCTTTCAACCTGGCACGTACTCATGAAGAAACCATTCCCATTATCAAATACAGATAATAAAATGAAAAAGTAAAGCACAGACTAAGCATTAAATACAAAGCAAGCCATTTAAAGTAAAATATTCAAAAATCTAAAACCAATCCTGCAGTTGTTCCAAGCTCCTCACAGTAACTCCCATTTCCCTCCTTCATTTGACTACCCAGAGTATTTGAATCTGACAGTTCCCATCTAAAACACATGCTTTATTCTCTGCAGATCTGGGGAGAAACCAAGCCTTGATTACACGTTCAGAGGTAGCATTTCTTGTCCCTGTGTCTGTGGTGTCATGATCTATGCTGGCATAGCCGCTTGATATAGCTATAGGATGAAGTGACACAGTTATAAAACAAGAAGCAATAATAATGGTAATAATAACCTGAAAGGCTAACTGAATATACAGAGGCTGGAACTGCTGTTGAAAAAGGACCTGAGCAAGTAGAGTCTTTGTGAGAGAATGTCTGCAACGGTTACTTGTGCACCAGGTAAAAGACACGTTCCAGGTGTACACAACTATTTGTAAGACAGTAGCAAACAAAGGTACCTGATGTATTGGGTTGTAAACCAGATGATTTTGTGTATGACCCCATTACTAGCTTCTACTGCAATGATTTATTATCTACCTTTGCCTACCAAAGCATCCTTGCACTTCTTTTCAGAGGGCATAGACGGAGATATGAGAAAATGCCCACAAAGCAGGACCCAAAATAATGATTTCATCCTAATTTAATTTCATGGAGAAGTGGAATTTCATTGATTTGGGATTACAGTTAAAATCAGAAGGATCTCTGACCTCTTATAAATTACATGGGCAATTTTGCTGAATTTGGACTCAAATCTCCATGAGCTGATACATATGTTATGTGACAAATACATTTTACAACTGACATATTATTTAAAACACACCCAGTATAAATATAGCTAGGCATTTCAGCAAAACTTAAATAACAACCACAGAGCACCAGAAAAATGCTGTAAAATAGCCATAAGGTCCTGATTCAAATAACCAAGAAATTAGGGGTTGAGGCTTGTAAATATCGTAAAATCCCCTGAACACATGTGACTTCCAGGGAATTTCAGGGAATTAAAGATGGTTCTAGGCTATGCTTTGAATGTGGGGTATCTATCACTGTGAAGAAGGTCATTAGCAATATTTAAAATTAATCGTCATGTGAACATGTTGGTGTTTTTAGTCACAGAACATTATATAAGCGAAAACAACCAAGGGCAAATTTGATGTTTTAATTTATGAAACAGCAACTGGAAATCCTGCTTTGCTGCCGCACCTGACCTTGATACGCTCACAGCGTCTCATTGCAAAACTGCTGAATATTAATTTTTAAACACATCATCCTTCAAACACTGTTTTAAGCACCCCCTACTACAGGAACAGATGAAGCAAAGTGCCTACAAGCTGGAGCGCATGTAGTACACACAATGTGGTTAGCAAACAGGCTTCTGTAAAACCACAAAGGCCAACTAAGTCTCTGATTAAGTCAAGTGAAATCAGTACTGTTACACCAGGATCAAATTTGAATCTAGCCTCCCAAATTTTGGGCTTCTCTAGCCACTTAAACACAGATGTCCTGAAAAATTTCTCACCCTTCCTACAAAAATATCAGGCAAAACAAAGCCTGACCTTGGAGAAAAGTTGTAGAAGGGGAACAAAGCGGCAATTAACCCTGAAGAATTGCACTTCCATTTTCTACCCTCCCACTGCTGACTTTGTCATTCCTTTAATAACAAGAAGATTTTCAAGATTTCTAGTCCATTAAACAACACCTTGCGGACACCTAGAAGCAGACAGGAGAAGACATTTTGAAGCTAGGTTTTGTTCAGGAAGGAAAAAATAAAAAATGCTGCACATAACTGCCCAGAGAAGAAGACCTTGTCAGACTAAAGGATAAACTAAAGCTTTTAAAGTATTTTAGGAAGCTTCTGTACCTTTAAAAGATTCAGGCTTTGGAGTCCTTTTCTTAACTGTGACTACTTTCTGCAGCTTCCACTTTTTTATCATGGGCAGATCAAACACACTATTTAAAATATCTGAAAAATACTATCTGATACATTTAATCTAATAAATGGAGATATACTGAATTTTATAATTAAAATATTACCTTACTGATTCAGTGTGTAATGTGAGGTATCTATAAATACTAAGTTTTACATTCAAATCTACAAGAATTCATTTGTAACAATGCTGTCCATTTTCATGGCTTTATTTTACGTATTTAAATGAGCTTTCCACATTGTAAATTACATTCTTAGGCGACAACATTTTACATTTCACCAGATTAGTGCTCTGCCAATTGAATGTGTTCACTAAGAGTAGTAGTTTTCATAACAATCAACCAGCTCTCTGAATCCTCTTTTGGATGTTAAAAATACATTATTTCAGTTCCTAAGATCTTTGCTATTACTCTCTCCAGACATAGCTTTGCTTGTAATATTAGCTATCAGAAGATTAAAGTAATGTGTTAAATGTCTAATAAAATGTTTTATATGTTTTTTATTTATTTCAGAATATCTACTTTCTTTCATTATCGACATAGTACCGTGACAAAGACTCTAAGAGTAATTCTCTGAATTGTCATGAATTTGTGATGAAAAATTAAGTTAGATCTGTATTCAGGTTATAATTTGACTCCACAGAATCTTCTTCCTTAGTTCCCATTTATGGAGAAGATAATGAATAAATAGAAATTCCTCTGAGAATATACAGTTTCTAGTCTCTGAAACGGGAGAGAGAAGAACAGGAATTCTTCTCCCCCCTTGAATAAATTCACACACACCCAATAAATAAATAAATAAATAAATAAATAAATAAATAAATAAATGAAAGATAGGCAGCCCTGATATGCCCAACTTCCTTTTCCTCCTCCAGTCGATGACTGATTATTTATAGAAACACAAACAGCACATGAGGAAACTCAAAGAGTACCCCTTCCTAGAATATGCCACAGGGCACAGTGTTTCCCCAGACACCTTCATAGGAAACGGAAAGTGTTGATTCAAATCTACTCAGGCCATAAAGGAAACTAAGCAAGGTTTTCCTACATCTGGACGCATTTCTCCTTCTTAAGGGGTAAAAATAAAACCAGTTCTTCTTCTCACTCTTTTGTGCATGCCTTCTTTTTTTGATGTTGTTGGTTTTTCTTACACTTTCATTAGGACAATTTTAAAAATACTTGATTTATTTTTATTTTTATTTTTATTGTTATTTTTTTTAAGAAGAATGAAAGGAAACCAAAGGAAAACTGAAAGAATCTGAGAAGTTTAATTCAAAGATCCTCTGTCTCTGCCATCTCAAACTCTCTTCTCCCACTGATATTGTGGTTCAGGTGTGAAATTAAAGCAACCCAACAGGATTTACCACTGTACTAAATTTCACATTAAACACACCTGAATGGTTGCATTCCCTAGCATGTCAGAGTAGGGCACAAACACTACAAGCCTCATCTGAAGGCTCGGGGTCCTAGAGTTCAAGATTGAAATTCTATTTTTCCTTTAAATAAGCAAATACGCTTTATACCCTCAATTAAAAGAAAACTGTATTTAATACAGTTCCATTTTCACAAATCTATAAAAAGTCCAAGACAAAAGCTTTCTCAGTGTTAATCCAAAGCTCTAGGGAATCCCACCAGGAGCAGAAGCAGGGGGGTGAACACATGCCAAGAGATTAAATCAAAAAAAACCCACCTTACCACCTATAATTGGAGTTACATTTTAACTACTAAGTTAGCATTCAAAAGGTTTCTTTTGTAGCTATAACTGCTTCAGAAAATCGGCATTTTCCAAGGAGAGCAGGCTGTTGCTCTATCAGAGGCAAAGACATCACTTGCTACTGCCCCTGCCTTCTCCATCAAGAATCTCACAGCAGCTCTTGTATGATTAACAGAGCCATGAAGCAATGACTAGTCTTAAGACTGCCTTAATTAACCCTGATTCCCCTCACTGCTTCTTTTACCTTTGTGTTCCAGGATCTAAGAAAGCACTTCCAATCCCCTTCCACACCTTCAGAAGCCTCTTCAAAAGGTGGCAGCTGGTAGTGTCACTCTCCTCAAATTAATCTAAGTAGCTTCATGGGGATATCCGTCGCTCTAGCTTGTGACATCAATGGTCTCATTACCGCAGGACTGAAATTCCCACAGCAAAGAGCAGTTTTAGGAGGAACAACTCTCAGCCTCTGCAGCATCCCTCTCTGTTGCAAGGACACAAAGTTATGGGTGAATTATCTTCCCCCTCCTCAATCTCTGAGAAAGTTGCTCAAATAGGAAAGAGCTCACAGTCATCTTCCCCCTCTCTTTATCAAAGCACAAGAGCGTGGGCACATTTTTTTTTGCTCCTTGTCCACAGTTGAGTGGAGAAAAAGCATCAGTTGGATCTACAGAGCTCAAACCCACTACAGACAGCAGGAACATTGCTGTTTTGCTCAACACCAGACAACCACAAACTGACAGATTAATATTCAGACAATATTCATCCCGTGAAACCACAGACCAAGGGGCACTTATCTAATATATCATCCCCTGCATCAATAAATATCAGAAGTTAGACATCTTCACGAGAGGCACATTTTTTTTTCATGAAAAGATTCATGTTATTCATTCAGTCACACATTTCTTCAACTTGTTAAATTCTTTGAGGTGCTTACACAGATGCATACAAACATGCCATTTATGTATCAACAAAGGACTAAAACAATTACGGAGTGTTTTAAATGGTATAGCACATATTGTATTATGCAAGTGAGGAGCACTAAATCAATCTCATTGTTCTCCTAGTTGAATATAAATGTAATATCTGTAATCCAACCAGTCATATCTCAGGCAGATATTGCAATTACTTACTTTGTCTATGTTGCTCTTCACTATGGTATAGCAGAATGGTATCACATACAGCAAATGGCATTGTATAGGCATTTATAAACACCAGCCTTGGAATATGTACATATGGTACGATTTGGGGAACCATTCTTAGCATAAACTGCAGGACATGCATGGGAAGATCACCTGCTTGATTATCCCAAGGGAGAAGGAGCTGGCATACTGACAGATCATTAGATGTGACGTACTCATCATAGTTATGGCTGTGAAGAAAATGAGGGAAGAGGAACCGTCACAGGAGATGCTATAGGAAGAACTCAATAATGCAGTATCATACACAGGCAAAAGGAAACAAACGAACAAACAAAAAACAACAAACAACAACAACAACAACAAAAAAGCCACCAGTGTTCAAAGAATCCTAATTAAGATGAAAAATCAAGTGCTTGAAAGTTCAGGAATGTCAGATTTATGGGTGGTTGTCTGTGCATTTGTATTTTCTACACATCGTGCAGTCATCTTCTACATTACATAAAGATAATCTAGCTGTCTTGCCGTTTTATTTACACAAATACACAGATGATTTCTCTGTAGTACTTCTTTGTTCACATTTCCAGTGTACAGTTATCGGTTACACAGAATTTATCCTGCATTTACTACTAATTGACACAAACATCTCATATTCACCAACTTAATGATAATCTAAGGACTTTTAGAGGTAAGGACAGGAAAGCAACAAATGTAAAAATACATGCACAATCTGACAAACATTTCTCACTTTCTTTCTCCTTTCCTCTCTCAAGTGGATTGGAACTGAAGTAGAGTAAGGATTTACTAAAGACACTCACTGTTCTGCTAAGATGAATCATTTCACCTCACTCTCAAACCTAATTAGCAATATGTTAGCGGGTGGAGAGAACAGATAACAGGCATCTAATCTGCCAAACGCTGCATCCACAGAGGCCCATTTATCTAACCTGCATGGTGTTTGGTGAAAATCTGGACAGATTGCTATGCTCTTAGAGAAGAATGCCTTTGTATCAGACGTGACCTTGCAATTTTTGAAACACCAGGTTTAAGTTTCAAGTACTGAATATTTGGGTATAAAATACTGAGCTCAAAAGTAATATGAATTGATTCACAGAGGTGCATACTGTATTAAAAAGAAATTACCTCCTGGGTCACTTAGGAGCCATTAGTATCATTACCTGACAAAGGTGACTAATATCTTCTAAAAATACTGGGTTTATAGTTTGGGATTCATTTTATTTGATATTTTAGCTAATGACCTTGGAATGAAAATAAAGATGCACCAATGCAGTTTGTTGAGGATACAAGTCAGGAGGTAGAGGAGGATTTGAATGTCCTGTGGGGGGAATGCATGATCTCAAAGACCCCAGAAACAGAACTGGGTTGAATGTAATAGTCCAAAGGGCACATGGGATTAATAACAAGAATTTCTGATATATACTGGGAGCTCATTAGTTGGAAATAGCAGCCTATTTTAGTCAGTCACAGGATGACTATGAGCCATTTAATTGAATCTGACCATGAAAAGGGCAAGGCAAGGTATTTTGATAAAGAAGGGGGAGTATTCATACCATTGTGTAGCCTGTAGTGAGACCTCATCTGAAGTACTGTGTATAATTCCAGTTATACAAGTTCAAAAAAAAAAAGATGAATTTAAATCTGAACAGGTGCCAAATAAGATTATTACAGAGATCAAATATAAACGTATCGTATGGGAGGAGACTGAAGGAACTCTTTATTTTTTTATTTTTAATGCTGAAAAATGAAGGCCAAGAAGAAAGATGATTGCTTGCAGCAAATGTACTGGGGACAAAAGAGTTGTTAAATCTAAGAGAGAAAGTTGGTGTTAGAACAAACAGGTAGAAACTATACATGAATAAATCAAGGATGGAAATTTAATGAAGGATTGCAATTTTCATTACAGGAATGAGGTCCTACAACAATCTTCCTAAAGAAGAGATTAGGGAATGAGAATCTAATAGGTGAACCTGATCAGCCTATGGCAAAGACTGTATAATATTGCATGCCACGGCAGAGGAATGGATTTGGTGACCTTTGAAGTTCCTTCAAATCCAATGTTTATATTGGCTTTGGTGAAAGCCCTCATGTCCTTAAATGGCTGTTTGCAGATACCTGCACCACAGCCACCACAGTCTGTACAGTGATTAAACTTATTTTAAAAAGCCTTTTTTTTTTTTTCATTCTGATCGGTATTTATACTTCAAATATCCACTTGTCATACCTCAATTAGGCACAAGTGTTCAGTCATATTTTTAGTAACCACAGCAGCATTACAGTCATGCAGTTCAAGATCAGATTTGGTGTCACAAACCATCTAAGTCTAAAGGGTGCAAGTTGGAAATGCTCTGAATCCGGTGGGCATGCCTAGCTTTCAAATCTGACTCCTTGTTGAAAGCAGCCAGTCCACCTCAGGAAAAAATAACATCCTAAAAGATAAGTCATCTTACCTTGTAAAAGTGAGGATGCTAATAGGACAATGACCTCTGGGTATTTATTCTCTGTTTAATTAATTGTGTCTTACAAAACAAAGCCTCTAAATAAATAGAGAAAAAAGAATCTATCCCAATAAAATACATGACAAACAATAATTCCATTTGATATCATTATTATCAACTCTCCTCCTGTTTAACCAGTTACAGCAGGTGCACTTACATGCTGTCATAATCCAAGCTACATTATCTACATAGAACAAAAAATTGATAAATACTAATTTCTAGTTCTATTCCTTTTTGTCTCACTCACTACCACAGTTTTTTGTGATTTTCTACGTTTTCCCTATGTGAAAGTTCTTCCAGATAAAATAGGATATCTCAAGATAGAAATAATTTCTCACAATTCTTAAATGGATTTATCAGATATATATGAGTCATAATATGGGAGGGAGAAGAAGTTTCACAACCTCCTGTACTATTAAGATTTCTAAATGAGCATTTCCATAATGTTGACTGAATCTTTTAACTATTTAAAAATGTGAGCAGTTAATATATTAATGTTGAAAAGGCATCAGCTAGTCAATGCTCAAATTCAGAGACCATTAGAGAACTACCTCCCCATGTAGAGGAAGATTCATGGCAGCCTAAGTAATTTCTCAAGACACATGGCTCTACTAAAGAGTTGTTCAAATTGTTGTGCTGTCTGTACAACATTTATATAAACACAATGGGGAAGATAAGCACTCAATAATTTAGTTCAACAACAATATAATTCCTTCTAAAATAGCCCATTGGAAATGCTCTGATTTTAACTCTACATAAAGAGCTTGTCACTCCATTATTAAGGCCAGCCAGAATAAAGTAAATAATGACACAAAAGCTAGAGTTCTTAATATTAATCCAAATGTAAATTTTCAGCAAAATTATTCTCTACTCAAAGAGTAATTCCTCTTCATTAGAAGAGACCTCATTTTTTGTACAGAGCAAAACACTTTGATTCCTGTTCTAAGTATAAAGTAAAGCTATTCAGTCAAAGCCAGTCAGTACCACTAGAATGCAAATTCATTTCCTGCAGCTTCAGAACAAGCCTTGAAGGCATATTTGGAGCTTTATCTAAACCAGAACTGCTGTACAGAGCCTGTGACTCTCTTGTTCAGAAGGTTAATGTGTTTTCATTCATCAGAACACATTACAAACATTTTAAAATGCTAAATAACAATTGTTAAATAAATACAAAAAAGTATAGCTTAATAATACAAAATTTGTTGAGAGACCAAGCCTTCAAACACTATCTGAACCAAGGGCATATGCCTCTTAAAAAAAGAGAGACATATCAAATCAATTAATTCTTGTATATAATCCTGTGCCCAATACATATATTTATAAAAAAAATCTGTATATATGGTGAAATTTCATAATGCACAGAGGGATGTGTAGGTGGCTGTGATTCTGAAGAAATGGGTTTACTTTTAAACAACAAGATCAAATTGTTAAACTGGAAAATTTTCAATTAGATTTCTTAGATTTGCTCAGCTAAATGTATGGAAAAGTATGGGATCATGTCAAATACATGTCCATCTAGAAATAAACAGTGAAGCAACAACAGCAGAGGTTCACTGTAAACTCCAACTTGCTTTGCAATTGCAAGGTCAAGTGGTATCCCTATGATCATTACAATTTTGCCAAACCGTCTTGGCAACTTACTAATAAAGACATATAACACAGTCACTTGTCACAGTGATTGATGAAAATACTAATGATACTCTGTTTACTTAAAAAAATACCACTCTGGTTCTTCAGGGAAATTGAGTTTCATGAAACTGAGTTATCACAATGTAATTTTACAGTTTACATTAAAAGATACCTTCAGACTTAAAGAATACCAAAAAGCCAAGTTATTATATGAACAGTGAATACAAAGAAAACTTTTCCCGTCCTGATGTCTTACACCTTCCAGAAACTTTGTCACAATAATCTCCTGTCTTGTCAGATGTTCTTCATGACTTCGCTTCACTTCAGTGCAATACCATCAGCATCTCCCTACTCTTCCTCAACCTGCCCAGCATTTACCTATCAGATTTTTATCATTTTTTTTACAAATATTTCTGGGCACAGATGTATGGGCACAGATTGGTTAGAAACCGAATGGGGGCCAAATGAAGATGAATTTCTCAAGTTAATGCTGCGGACTTTCTCTAAGTGGGTGAGAAGTGGCAAAGAAAAGCTAACCAGCAGATCTGCTCCACTGTTGAAACTTGTACAACAAACTAATGAACAAATGACAGACAGAAAAGCTGTGTACATCTCATTTCATGAGAAAAGCAGACTATGTATTTTACAGTTGTCCAGACCAACTCAAAGAAGCAGAAGAATTTGTAAGAATAGTGTGCTGCATTTATTTCTCCATTTGCGGTCAAAATTACTTACCCCTGATAACTTAATTTACATTTATTTCTTATCTATGCTTGATTTTTTCTCCTCATGCCTGAACCCTTTTCCCCCTGTTTTAATTTTAAGACACAGCAGGGTTCCTGTTCTGTTTTTAATAGCTTTCGCTGACAAAAGAACACATGCCCACAACACAATAGTGAAAAAATGATAAGCAGAAAGCCAGCAAACCAAAGCAAACCAGCACCCAAACACACACACATCAGCTGGAGAATTCCCTCAGACTTCAGCTGCTGCTACTTTTATCTTTGGCAGCTTTCTCTTCCCCTGAAAAGCTCCAACCTCATTTAAAACCTGGCTGAGGATGCTCAGCAGTAATTCCACTTTCTGTTAGTTTGAAGTGGCTAATAACTAGATGTTTCTATACTGATGCCTGGAATTGCTGCAGTGTCCTGAGGCATGACTTTTGATTTACTTGAGGAACTAGTCCTGTAAAAGTCAATTTCAAGTCCCTGATACCTCATATGAATTAGGGAAGCAAAGGGATATTCCCCCACTATACCATAAGGAAAAAAAAAAAAAAGAAAAAAAAAAAAGGCCCCTAAAAGAGATAATATGACAGCTGCACTTCAGAAGAGAGGTTTTTTTCTATGGAGGAAGATTTCACTGACTCCTTAAGAAACTAAAACCCATCCTTGTGTTTATGCAGGATGGCATAACTACAGGAGACCAAATAGTCTAATTTCTATATTCTGCCAGGAGGTTACTACATGGCACAAAGAGACAGGAATTTTATATCACAGTATTACAGACTGAGAAAAAACAAAAACAAAAACAAACAAAAAAAAAAACCAAAAAAACATGTTTCTACACCAAATGCATATATTCCAACAACAAATCTACATTGTTTACATCAGCCATTTCTCAGTCATCCATTATAAAAGCACAAATTTAGATTAACTTGAAACACCTGCACTTGAAATTCCCTGTCAGCAGCAAGCTGATAACGTAAGAGAAAAAGGAGTCTTTTGTGTTAATAAACAACGTAATGAGACTGATACAATGTGTGGCTATTGTCCTTTCAAGTTGCTTTGAGAACATCTACATAAATTAAATGCTCGTTTTTTCATTATCAACTGAGGTTATGATGTGCTGTATTTTATTAGTTCACCACTCTCATTCAAATAGTAGCTATCTAACACGATCCTTGTAATTAGTACCTTATGTACATTCTTGAACCAAATTCTTCCTCTGGGATTTAAAGAAAAACCAGGGTCTCATTTGAGTCTCTCTTGTAATTCAGCTACACACTACACTTTTACAGCTATGCAAATTAGCTTCAAGGAAAACTGTAACATACAGCAAAGGAAGAGATCTGAAAATTAAAATCCCGCAGAAGAGAAAATATTTAAAATTTCCTTTACATTTTTTCTTTTGTTTAGCTAATCCCTTAAGGCATTAGGGCAGCATGTTCCATCATGAAAGTCCCTGTAGAATCATGTACTATTGAGCATAACTACAAATGTGATGCTTTGAGCAGCCAGATAATGTTTTTTAATTGGCTCATCATTGCAGCTTCAGCCCAAAAGCACAAAAATGAATTTAGAACCAATATTAACAGGTGATAATTAAATTATGGGGTCTGCATGCTTAATATATTGGAATAAGGCAGATGAGGCAACTAAGACCATTAACTTTAATAATGGAAATCAGTATCTACCTTAAGTAGTATTTTATAGCACATTAGCAATGGTTGATTAGTGTTAAATCATAAAGTAAATTTTGTTTTTGTACTAATGCATTTTTCGCTACTACTCCGTACCTGTATATTTAGTGTGCACACTAAACCAAAGATGCTCATTTAAATCATTGATCAGAACCCCCAAATAAAACAGCTAATTAATTCATTGTGATGATTTCAGTACTTTAGTTGTTACTTGAGCAACTTATTTATTACCCCTTAATATTAAAGCATAAATAGATTGAACAATGAATATAATAGAAAACTGTATATATATATTTAATTAAATAATACTAGTAAAACTATTCATCACTAAGTCAGCAAGCCCATAACCCACACTTCCCATTCTCATGTAATGAAGCAGAACTACCTGGATGCACTGTTCTTACCACTATAAGAAATGATGCCATGTACAGATTAATCCTGCACTTCCTCAGAGCAACAAAAACAAACTTTGCTGATGTCTCAGCATCACCCGAACTTGACAAAAGAAAGTGCTGCTTTGCTCTTTTTTCCTATTTTCTTCTCTATGCCTTTAAACCTAAGGAATGAGATAGGCTTTGAATTTTCCTCCCTTCTCTCTACATGGTCACTCCACTATGTATCTTTTCCTCTACTCTCTTCTCCATTCAATATACCTTATCTAATGCAATACTATCTCCTCGATCTTGCAAACTCTGCATCATCTCCTATTCTGGGTCTCTCCTGACTGCTGTCTCCAAATTAAAGCTTTCATTCTGCTTGCCTTTCTGCTGCCTACCTACACTCTTTTGTCATTTCTGCACTCTATCCTGTCAACTCTTTATTTCCCTTTACAGCAGAGTGCTCTGGTTCCTTTTTCCACTTCTGTGTCTGTCTCTTCAGCTTGAGCTCAGTAATCAGATTCCCCTATTTCCACTCTTACTTACAGTGTGTGAGCTATTGAGTGTTTTAGGAAACTTAGTTTTTCTGTGAGACTTCTTTCAATTTGTGAAGTGCCTTGTTTTTGATTTTCTCTTCCTTCTTGAATTTAGTTTTGATCAGCACGTGTATCTTCCAAGCTACTAGGATTTTCCACTTTCAGCCTCGTTCTCAAACAGTGTTCTTCAAAAGCTAGCCATTCATTCTCTGTTACTTTATTTTTCTGCCTTTTAACTATTCCTAGCAACTTTCATCTGGATAGACACATATGAATTCCCTTCCTTCCTATAAACAAAACAAAACAAAACAAAACAACAACAAAAAAACCACAAACAAACAAAAAACACCATTAAAATGGGCCATGAATATAGAGTGAAGCAGCCATAAAGTTACTACAAAGCTACCTGTTCCTATCCGTGAATCCAGGAACATACCTAAATTAGGGAATGGAGGAGAAATATGGAGGTGTATCCACTTGTTTAGGCAGGTAGGTATGAATCCAGAGGCTTACGTACCTAACTCTTTGAATGAAAGCTTCTATTAGGTTTGAAGGATTGAAATAATCTGTGGACCACGAACCACCAGGCCTTCAGGGAATATATTCCATACCTCTTTTTAAAGGTACATGGTTTATTAATATATACTCTTAATCTCCTAAGTACTGAAGTCAGACTTTATGTAAAATGCAGAAACTGGAGGTAATGAGGTGGAAATAGCACTTCAGAATAAGAAAATCAAAATCTTGAAGCAATTATCTATAAGTCTAATGTGATCCGTACAAGTTTCTTATGACATCATTTCTACCTTATTCTTATTAATGTGAAATTCCAATTGAGTGTCATTAGGCAATTGCACTCAAAGATTAGAGCAAAGATTAAAAAACTGAACTAAAGAAATAACGATTCATCAAAAAACAATAACTCATCTCAAATTGTAAGTCAAATTTTATATCAAAACAACATTAAATTGTTCCAACACCTGTGATATTCACAGAAAACAAAGTAAAACAAATACTTAATATGCTTGATGCAGCTGAGAGGAAGGCTAAAGATAGAACAGAACTTGCAGGAAAATTAAGTTTGTCAATTCTATAACAAAAGTCAGATACACATATATGAGTGTAATACACTCACGTGGCTATAAATTGTTACACTTGTCCTAATGAATTGTATGGCTAAGGTTTTACTATATATGAACCTGGTGATATTCCCTTATTTTAATGGAGATCATCCCAAGGGAGTGTTCATAATACCTCTATTTTGTGCCACCGTTTATCATATTTATAACATATTTTGCAGACAATCTATTTTAGATCTGTGTTAGAGAGTTTTACTTTTTTATTGTTATTTCTTAAATATCTACACATAAAGCCACTTGATTTTATTATCATGAGTTCAACTTTATAGGCCTTAAAGGGAGAATAAAATGATAATGAATATATTTCAATAACCTGTGAAAATTATTAAAATATATTCCCTATAAGTCATGGTACTACAGTTTTAACATCCAATAACTCAGAACCTACCAGGAATTGAAAAGAATGTCTTGCCATACCTGCAAACAGAATTTGCAGCTCTATAGATCAAGCTTTTAATGGTTCACGAAAGATTGGCTCTTAGACCACTCAGTAAGACAAAGTAAGACAAAAGCATTTTAGATTTGTTTTGGAAAATGCATATGGTGCAGGAGAAAAGAAATGTTTCCCAGAGAGCTATTTTTCTTTATTTTACAGCATGATACTTCCAGATAACACTGAGTCCAAATCAAAATGACTAGTGAGGAGAGTGAAGGTGAGGCAGTCAAACATGCATCATAAATGAAATTTATCTCATGGTTCCAGTCTGTCACAAAAATCGCACTGTCAAACATAGCAATGTGGGCACAAAGCACTGCATATTTCTTGTGCCGAGGACCCTTTAAAAACACTGCAATTGCCCATACTGAGGTGCCATTTTCATCCTGTGTGCAGAGAAACACAGCAGAGAAAATTCATTCTAAAACATATTTATATGTCTTTCAAAAAGAACCAGCAAAAGCTTGGTAACAACGTTCATTAAAGATTCTCCACTACTGCTGAAGAATTTCTTTTAAACTTCCAGCAGCAGGATTAAAAGGTCTTTCAATGAAACTACTCTGTAATCATAGTACCATTCATACGCAGAGCATCTTACATGCTACTGTGGTCTTTTGTGACCCGGTAAGAAATAACAGCATTGCAGGGCCAGTAATACTTATGTGAAGTGACAGCAACACAGAATTCACTGAATTCTACTGCAGTTCTCATTGATTTTGACAGCAGTGTCATCTATGCTACTGTAAGAGCAACGTTGTTCCAAGGGAGATGTTGTTCCAAGTTGTTCCATGGATTTTAAAATTATCTTATATTCTTACTTTGCAGAAATCTTAAAGACAAAAACAATACTCAACCCAGCATTGCCAACTTGAAGCACTCAAACAGAAGTGATAAAATTGTAAGATTTGCTCAGGATTCCATTTATTTAACTTCATTATTAACTTTTAAGAGCACACTCTTTTGGCTTTCTCTACAACCATGAGAATTAGATATCTTACTCTTCTTAATTAAAGGCTGAGTTTTCAATGGGTCTACATATTTTCTAAAGCACTGTGCATGTGCACACACAGAGTAAAATACACTCCTAATAAAACTGAAAGTTTCGTCAATGTTGTGTATCCATGCCTATGTTTTCTCCAGAGGGAAAAGGTATAATGAAACTAAATACTAGTACAGCTTAAAAAATGAGTTTTAAAAAATGTTAAGGAGTTGTTGCAAACAAGACTTAGTCATTCACAAATTAAGTATCAAATAATGTGGAGTGAAACCTTGTCACTTCTGAAGTCTAGCAAACTGCTTCCTATCAAACACGGCAGAAACAGAATCTCAGATGTTCACAAATTCGTCTAATTAAATACATCCATTGGACTTGCTGTTCAGCAAATATGTTTTTAATTCAGAGGCAGCCCTGGTGGAATGCCACACTAAGAATTCAATTCCTCTTTCAGTTATGCATGGAGCTCACAAAAACTGAAGGAGTCCAAGGAGACTCCTGTTTGTTTGCACAGAAGTACTGGTTACTGGAGGCAACATTTGGCCATTCATGAAAGCAGAACCTGGGACCTTTCATTTGTCTTTTGAGGGTACGAGGAATGATACTACTCAGTTCCAAAAGCCCTTTACTTTTGAGCAGAGAGATCCCAAACCCACTGCACAGCCCTGGGGGCAGTGAACACCAGATCAAACCAAACTTAGCGGGGAAGAGTGAGCAGCTACAAGGATATGAGAGGAGCAAAGAGAGGAGTTGAAGAATACATTTAGGTAAATGTTCACAGATGAAGTATTACAGAAGGCATTCAGTGCTACACGTCTCAACGGCTTTTGTTGAATCAGTGGAACTTGCTGTACACAGCAAATTATTTTCTATGTGCAGCCTTTTACTTCAGCTCTTAATAATCGGAGACTCATATTCCTCTTCTATTATTACCTAATATTACTATTATTGATTTATATAGCACTGCCAGAAAGAAAATTTAACAGACGGGGCTGATTTCAATTAAAAAAATGTTATTAAAATGACAGTATATAATTATAAAGTAAAATTGAAGTTTTAATTTTAAAGAATTAAACAAATGGAAAATGAAGAATTCATATTTATGAAAAATGGAGAGTGCAGTTAACACAAAAAAAACCTTTACAAATCATTACATTCATAAGTTTAGAAATGGAGAATCCCTGGCAGCAAAATGTGTGAAGACAGAATGTTTATTTATTAGTGTTATTTTTAAAAGGATGTTCCAAGTCAAACTCGACAGCTTGTTTACAGTGGGGTCCTGCCCAAGGGTGGCTTAAAAGATATTAAACAGGCATACAACCAGAATATCATGTTACTGTACAAGATACAAGTTGCCTGTGGCTTGATTTTACCGTGACTGCTTTAGCAATTCCTTATTTATTTTTCAGGAAGCACTAATCTGCTCTAGCTTCCTGTCCCTCCAAAAAGAAAAAGAAATGCAAGAAAAACTCTTCATGTTTTCTATATGTATCTATACATAGATAGATTTATATATATCTATGAATGAACTAACATATATTCTTACATATAAAAAATATGTACTTACACATAAATGAACCAGTGGGCTGACACACAGAATCTATGCCAAGTATTGCTTTTATTTCCAGGCATTGGTTTTCGTTACAGAAAATTAGCTGTAATAATCTTAAGGAAAAACAATAAAACTTTTGCAGACCTTTCCTAATTTTCAAAATAAATCTTGGAAGGATGATGGCTTCATTACGGAATAGTAACTGTGCTAGTCCTTCCCACCAGACAGGTTTGGAAGGGGAACAGCTTTGAGAAGGGATGAATTTTCAGCATGCAGCACTCTTCGTAACATTATATAGGTGAGAGTTACTACAGAAATACCATAGATCTCTTCTTTCTAAGGTTAGTAATATCAGGTTGGAAATTGAGTATGCTCATGGTAGATTTCCATTCAAAATTTGACAATGTTATTTTATTTTAGAAAAGTTTGTCTTCAAGGAATATTTAAGTTGTCATAAAAATGTTTGTCCTACCCTGAAAAAAAAAAGTATTCATAAGGGGTATTCATAAGGTATTCAAAAGATATTCTAATACTGTTATTCTCAATAGGAAAAAGAAGTCTGACTTTGTAGAAGGTATCTCCCTGGCCTCAGGACCTCCAATCTAAACTGGCCTGAACTTTAAATTCAGTTAATGTAGATGACGTTAAATATTTAACGCGTCAAGTAAATTCTGTATGCTCATATGGTGCATAGCACCATGACATTCAAAATGGTGCTGGTCTACAGAAGTGAAGAAGTAGAAAAGAAATCATACGTCTGGACTTTTAAACCACCATGCTAAGATTTCCTCTTTTACTACTGCATATGCCTACAGAAATACTGGATGGATGCACAACAGAAATCCCTATAGGGCTTGAAAATAAAATTCATATATGAAGCCATTACTGGGGTAGATGATATTAAGAGATATGCAGTAATGAATGCTTTGTACATAAGAACTAAACTGAAACTTGTCAGACAAAATTTTGCCCTAAATTACTTTTTAATCAGCATCACTGAAGTAAATAGGAATACACAGGTATAACTCAGGCATGATCTAGCCCCTTGTAGCTATGTTTGGGCTTTCCATTTGAAGCAGAATCTAATTTGCAATATTAAAATAGCATTATCAGTCATTCCTGAAACATAAGAATAAATTTACCCCCCCGAACAATAATAATGTTTACTAAAGAATGTGACAGCCAAGCTTAAAAAACGAGTTCTGCATTCTCGATAAATTTTTTAATGTGGCAATTTCTACTTCGACAATAACAGAGAGCTTTCCTGACTTACCATTTAATGTTGGTATTTAGATGTAGCAATCTTTTACACCGCACTGGAAGTTTACATCAAAAACATGGCTTGACATGCCTCCATTTCAATGGTATGCTGGCATAAGTTCTCACTTTTCCCTGCCTTTTTGCTGCTGCCTCCAGTTTGCCAGTGCAGGGAACTGATCTAGCTCAAAAATAACCTTATTAAATATATATATATATATATATATTTTTTTTTCTCTGTAACTTGGCTCAGCTCCCTGATCTGGTTCACTGCATGGCTGCACAAATACTTCTACCAACACAACCAAGGAGCTACGAGGGCTGTATAAGCCTGAACTGCAGCCAAAAGCAATTACATGTCAAACTATGGTCTATGTTTGAGCAGACAATTTTAATGTACTAGATGTGAAGGATGTTGAGATGTCTGTAAATGTTATGATTACATAGCTGGCTGATAGCATTGATTTATGCTGTCTACTATCAGAAGATTGTAAGGGGTTAATTCAAGTGCATTATTTAAAAGGGTTGGGCACATCAGCTTCATATAGGCTCATTTAAGAAAGCAGATGTCACTGAGTTTTGAAGTTTTACAACTGTAGATATTTCATACATATGATCTTTTCAAGTCTGTCTGAGTTCTAATGGAGACCATGTCAGATGAACCCCAGTAGCAAGAAGTTGCACAAAGACCTTGAGAATGACTAAAAATCAAAAAACCTACAGAGACAATGCTAGGAGTCTGACAATGAACAGGGTAGTGCTGGAGAAGAATGACACCTCTCCTATTTTTTTTTTTCCTGATCACAGTTCCAAACTGCTCTCTTAAATCATTCACGAGAGAGGAACCAAGGTAGAAAAGTTGTCTCCAACTCAACGAAGGCTCATGAGCAAGCTCATGCCTTTCAACCAGCTACTAAAAAGTACACACAAAGGGACTTGCTTAATGTTGTTACCTAATGTCCCTCTGTCACTTGCTTCTCTGACACCAAACCCCTATCTGGAAACACAGAACACAAATGGAATTACTTGCCCATCCCAATGCTTGTTCCTCACTAATTCTTCTGCTGTGCAGCTACTGTTGAGACTAAATTGCATTATGGAGGAGGAGTTTCGTAACGGATAACTTTAGAATACAGAGACAAGTTTCCCATTTCAACTAGTGGTTAAGGACCTCAAAAAGGCATTTATGAGGTAGACACCTCTTTGCAATTGCTTTTTGGATGCATCCCCCTCTCCATTTGTTCTAGAGAAAGACCATAGGATAGCCTACCCGAGGAAGGTTATCTATTACGAAGCAAGAGTAGTCAGAAGTCCCAACAGCTTTGCAGTCACAGTTAGACCTTACACGAAAATAATCTTAGAGCCCAAACTAAGAGCAAAATTATCACCAGCTCCTTCCCTTTGAAATAGAGAACCGTGTCCTCTTTGTAGAGAGAACAATGTACGGCTGATCTGTGACTCATAGGATGCCGAGCAAGTCTATATAGGTGCATGTGCAATGAACTAAGGGTGTGAAACTGCAGAGCAGTAGCATGTAAAGTGTCAGGAAATTTGCAGACTCACAGCTTAAACTACCATGCACCAAGGTGCCCTGGGCAGCAAAGCCCTCTGAACCTAACACAACATGGAGCTGCTGCAGGGCATGCTGCCTCTCCAACACCGCCTACTCTGGAAATATAATACAGCACTTTAGCACTATCTGCTCGGGTCACAGCTGACGGTTTTAGAGTCTAGATATTGTTAACTACAATTGCTATGTTGGCACTGTATGACAGAAATGGATCTGAACATAGTTTTTTCCTTTTATAAATTCTATCAGTAGTGTGCTTTTGAAAGATGGTATTTCCTTAATCTAAAATGATCACAGGTAGTACATCTCTGTTAGTTTCAAACGTGAGAGCCAAGATTCATGACACCATGGTTTAATGCTGCTCTTATCAGAAACCTGCAGAGATTAGAAACTGTAAGAAATGCATTGATGGACGTTTTCAGGCTTTCTGGATTAGTTTGGAATTAACCACCAGTGGCTTGCTTTCTTTGACAACTCTTTTATAATTGGGCACAGATGGATGAAAATACACTACAAACACAGTGAGATTTTCTTTAATCATTAATTTTCACTTAATTTGCCAGATGGCTTTGGTTTCTAGTGTAAACTTTATTTGCTGTTGTGTCATTTGCAGGGTAAGTTTTACTTTTTTTTTTTTTGGTTAAAAAATATTGTACATCTCCTGAAAACCTTACTTTATGATTGTCTTCTGGCCTCTTTCTAAAATCCAGAGGAGATGAATTTGTGCCTTTTATTATCTTACTGTTACGTTCTTATAAGTATTCCAGTTTTCCCTCTAAGAAACTGAAGACTTTTATATTGCCAATAAAGTTTTTATATTGAAATTTAAGATCTGATATGGCATATTCCTAAGCTCACATACAAAATGTGACTTTAAATGTTGTCTTATTCTTAAAAGTGCATATGCCATTCCTAATGGTACATGTGTGTTGTTCATGAAAATGGGTTATTTGCATTTACACGGTTACACAGCTGTGCTAGGTACTCTTCTCTGCCCTGCCTAACTATAATTGTTAAATTTACACCCTTTTGTGAAGGTATTTGAATGGAAAAATGGAAATACTGTGCTCAGGAAAAGGTGTTTCTTAAGCATGCACTTTGTTCCAGTTAGGAGTGACTTAAAAAACCGTTAATGTTTCAAGGAAATTCATTTTCTTTGTTCATTTTTCACAAAAGTAAGATACCCCTTTATAAGCTTTTCATTAAAAGACCTTTTCTTCAACCAGGATGACAAGATGCTGCAGTTCTTTTGGTCAAAAAAGGAGATGACTATTCAAAATAACTGGAAAACTCCTAATTCTGAACTATGCATACTGGAGCTTCCTAGTCTTTTTCTTAGTCTTAGTCTTGGGCTCAGAGTAAAGCCCAAGCTTTACTCTGAGCTGTATGTTGCCATACTTCCCCAGCCGGATGGTGTCTGATTCTGTGAGAAACGTATCGGACACCAGAGAGAACAGCATGTGGAGGTAACCGCTTTTTGTCATAGGTGAAGCAGCAAAATCTTTTAACAAATGTCAAGTCTCTGATAAGCAAAAAGACTCCAGGAAATGCTAAATTTGAACTTGGGCATTTTGCTGAAATGAGGTTCTTGTTTGTGTCTATACAACCTTGGTTTGTTCTTAGGGACTCTTCCTTCAATGAGACATTGATGAGATTATGTCTGAAAGGTCTTTGTTATGCTTTCTGCTGATACATTGGATGTAACATTATTCTGAACTGATGAATGAAGGCAGAAAGAAGAATGGAGAAAGTGTTAAACGGATATGAAATGGAATATTCAGAAAACAGCCCCAGGCAATCAGAATAGGGCAGGGATGAGTGAACAAAAGAACAAGGTTATCTACTCTCATATGTTAAAAATTCTCAGGGGGCTCTGTGTCAACCTTTAAAAAAATATATCAGAACAACACAGCAACAAAAGCAAAAAAGGAAGAAAGGAAAAATTCCCCATTTCTTTTCTATTTGCAAACATTACTATGTCTTCCAGTACAGCGATGGACGCCTTTGCAAAAACAAAAAGAAATGAACAGGAGGTATAATGAGACATTCCACCACTTCAACAGTTGCAAAACCATTTTTTTTTTTCTAGAGAAAGATGCTTCAAGTTTCTTAATACATAGTATTACTTGAATAATATAGGGAGCAATGCAGCTACAGCACATGCTGGAAGCCAAGATTCTTTTCACACAAAACTGGCAGGCAAAATCATTCTGTAGAGCAGTCTGCCTGCATAGGAATATACACAGCTCTTAAAGCGAAGATGAAATCTGAACGATACCAAAAAGTAGTGTGCATTTCCATTCAGATTCCTGACATTTTAAATAGAAATTCCCCTTTGATACGTCCTCACATTTATAAGAATAAAACAGTCTCTTCTTTTAGAATTACAAAATCTCTTCTAGTTAGAATTACAACTACCAGTGCAAGTTTCTATTTATTTTCACACTTTTTTTCCAGTTTCCTTTTGTCAAAAAATAAAATCACACCAAGAAAACAACTCCCCCAATATAATAACAATAACACTAAAATTCCAGTGAAATAATTCAAATTAATGCTTCTATGAAAATGTAACTAATACTTCAGAAGTTTACAAACACTATAGAGAAAAAAGTGAAAAGCGCTTGCATACAGATTTCAAATGGCACCGGCAGCTCTATCAATTGCATCAGTCAAAGCACGTCCTGCAGAAAACGTACTGTATGCTGTTGAAATCAATGGAAGCTCCACGTGCAGAATTGAGAAGAGATTTTGACATCAGACTGCAACCGATGGCAAATATTTACGTTATTTTGGTCTGATACATGGCAGATATGGATATCAAGGTACGTATAAAACAAGAATAATGACTGCTGGTTGTGACAGTTCAAAGGAGGGAATAAGTAAGTATAAGAAATGTACAATTGAATTTAAATAGTTTGGCCGTTTGTTTTAATCAAGAGAAGAAATTTAAGTCTCAGCAAACAGAATTTTTATTTGACTAATATTAGCTCTAAATAGAACGTGTTGTTAGCAATAGCATTTAAGAAAAGGGAAAAAAACAGAGTTAGTGAGGCTTAAAAACAGCAAGAGAGTAGAATATGTTCCAGTAAGAAAGCATATGAATCACAGAGAACTGCTTTCTGTTATAGCAACAAGATCAATTAGATCTGCAACAGCTGAAAACCATTAACTGCTGTTGGCTGCTGTTAGCGTAATGTGTTTTTTTTTTTTTTTTTTTCCCCCTCAGTATTCTGGTGTCAGTTTATCACTTTACTACCCAAACAGTTCTGCCTGAAGCCCTGGTAATCTTAAATATAGAATTGTTAAGAACAAAAGAAAATCTCCCAGCATACAAATTGAAGTATTAAATATTACTAACCTGTTTACAGATTAAACACAGCTTCAGCTGCCAAAATTGTTCACTACAGTGTCAGAGATGTCTTTATGTTTTCATTCTTTTTTTTTTTCTGCGAGATGGTCGCCTCATGTTAGTCACATTAATTGGTTTCTAGCCACATACATATGGGAAAAAAAAATTGGGGCAAGAAAAGCTTCCCATGCGTACCCAGCAACAGCACTTCTTTGTTCTTCTTCCACTTTATGGAAAATAAACAAAATTAAGTTCTTCAGAGGCTGTTCTCCTCATTTTCCCTGGATTCTTGCACTGTCCCCAAAGTACCATACTAACTTCACTTGGTTCTCTTTTCTTTCAAATTAGCAACACATTGCCTTCCTTAAAAATGTGACATCTTTTTACATAATTTATCTACAGAACAATTTATTAGTTTCTGAGTTTCAGATGAGAAAAATTGAATGTCTTTTTTTTTAATTTAAATATTCATAACATAACATTCAAAGTGACAGGCGGTCTTCTTCTGGATGAGGTTTGTTTTCTTTTGCTCATTAATGGCTCAAACTCAGGCAGGATTATTTCAGTAACTTGTCAACTCTATTTTCTCCACTCAGTGCTGCTCCCTTTCTTCGTCATCTTGGTGGCTGCTTTTACAGGCTTTCAAACTGTTGGGTGGGAAATATCAGGAACACCACTGCTTACCCTAGGCTAAATTAATGCCTCCCACATAAGGAACCATGTAAGCAAATATGGTTTTTTTTTGGTAGCAGGGGGTAGGGGAAATGAAATGCCAACACTGATTTATGTTAACAGGGTTCAATTGTGAGATAAGCCTGCCTGCTTCAAAGAAAGAGGTGTGGTGAGGAGATCCACAGGATAGGACTAAACCAACCAGAAATGTTTGCACGGGACATTCAGGACATGCACGTAGTACAACAGCCCCCAACTTTGATGAAGAGGCAGCAGAGTCAGCGAGAGCCCGGTGCCACACAGAGGCCAACAGGCTGTGCCTTTAGGACTCCTCAGTTTAGGTACCTACAAGCCCATGCTGCCTCCAGCTTTCGAATAAGTCACCAGCAGTTTGTGCAGAGCTCTGCTGCACAACACAGGCACGCTTGGGTGATGCTCCCTGCGGATGGGAGATGCTTAACGCCCATATCTCTGTCCCAGACACGATCGCATTATGACCCCTTCTGACTAGAGTGACGATGAAAAAGTGTTTTCTTCACCATCTTCATCAAAATTCTGTTCATACCTTTCTTTTGCCTCTGACAGAGCTCACTCTGTGGTTAGGATGGAAGAGACAAGTACAAATATCTGAGATATGCCTTCAAGCCTTTAATTCATAAGCATTCTTATCCCATGGTCTTCCCTTTGCTACATCACTTGGCATCATCAGAATACCTGAGTACCTATAACTCAGCAGAAATTGTAGGAAATCATGTTGCCAAGAGCCACTTGTAACACCCAGAGGAATTCTGCAGTGAAAGTTTCCACCTTACCCTTTTGTGTACGATTAATGACAGGTAAATAATAAAAACAGAAAAATGACTATATTTTGTGTTAATTCATAGCAGCTAATCCACATTTCTTTGGTTGTCCTAACTTAATTCAGACTTACAGGACCATAGTTTCATGCTTCAGTGTCATTTACTATTTGCTTGTGTCTTTGAAAGGAATACAACTAGGGAAAGTCCTTGTGCAACGGAGGGAATGGGGTGGAGTGGAGAAAAGGTGAAGGCAGAGAACAATGCAACCATCTATCTCAGGATCAGTCAAACACAAAGCGTTGTTTTCCCCCCGCATGTGCAGTTCTGTTAATTGGTAAGGCGTGCATTTACAATAGCCAGCCTGGAGTGTGAACAATATTTCGTTTTTTCTGCACAGACATGGATATTTAAAACAAAAGCAACAAAGGAGGGTCCTTTTAAAGCTTTCAAGATTCCTCTCTCTAAACTTGTCCTTACTGCACAAGCCAGTGCTGCTGGAAGGGAACTGCGCTTGCTCCAGTCTCAGATACATCACAAGCAATAGCATGGCTTCGGCTTGAGCTCTCGGGCACCAAACACAGGAGTGCTCTGCTTGGCACTAGGTGCCCACTACCACAGCCCCTAAGCCTGGAACTAGCCTACTAAATAAATGTTTAATATCCTCCTGAAGCACCCTGACTTCCAAGTGCAATAAACATGTATCTCTGGGGCATGTGGAATCGCCCCAAATGGGGGATTTTCATCTTTTCTGTGGATCACTGAGAAAGTACTTTTGAAGATTTTTAAGTCTCAGAATTGTAAAGTAACAATATTTGTAGCTACAGAAAATATCACAGATCACTTCATAGTGAAATAGGTATTATAGGTTCATAGATTCTTAGGTGTTATAATGTCTTTATTTCAGAGAGCTCCTGTCACTGAATTCAGCAAAGTAAAGGAACAACAAATATCTATTTTTTGAAACTTTACTAGTTTCCCTATTAACTGTATAAATTACACAGAGGATAAGGAAGAAGCTGCATAACCATTTCAAGGGGGATAAATTACAATTCCCCCCCCCCCATGCTCCCAGTTTTGGAAAAAACTTTTAAATTCAGCTGGTGTCAACAGGGACTTTAAAAACTATGTATGTCTCTCTCTCTTGTTTTTTTTTTTTTTTTTAAAAAAAAAAGACTGCTCAACTGAGGACAGAGGAATAGTAAATGTAGAAGATGTATTCCCCAACAATGATGTAATATAAAACACTGCATTTTTGCTGGAGAAAAAAAAAAGAGTATCTGCCTTATTTAATATTGAAGGCTAAAAGTAAGAACGATTTAAAGAAGCAATTATAACTCCTTATGTGCAGGTTTAAATACGCTGCAAACCATGATTAAAAACAAAACCAAAAAACTTAATGCAGATGTTACACATATGGTTTAATGCCTCCTTTCCTTAACTTCACTGAATCTAGCCTATTATAAATTAATCTTGATTTTTTCAATGTAAACCTGAAATCTAGGAGGCTTTCCTAAAAATTCGTATGTTTTGAATGTGTTACTGTCAAACAGCTGACAAATATATGCCTATAAATTACCATGAAACAGTAGATAAAACACTCTGTTAGTTAATGCATATTGAGATGTTTCTTTATGTTGTATCTGTTATTTAGATACTTGAGTGGCAAGGCATAAAAGCTGAGAAGATATTGCCCATATAAACTGGCTCATGATGTCCTGTTTTTAAATCAAAAATTAAATCTGTGTTGACAGAACAGTTACGGATAAAAATACAAATTCCTGGCATTCTAATACAAAATGTGTGTCTCAGTGAAAGACTAGGTTTCTTTTTTTTTTTTTTTTCTTTCTTCTAATTAATAAGAAAATACCTGTTTACTTTAGGAAATCTATGATCACGTTGCAGAAGTATTCAGCTCTACAGTAAGTAGTATCAATTCAACAGTTGAGAACAAGAACTACAATGGGATTCAAAAGACCAGTGACTGAAGTTCTAGTGAAGACAGATACATTACATCACAAGTAAAATTTTAAATTGCTGGCTTATTTTCAACCTAGGAAGAACATTTAAAAATGAAAATGGAACAGCGGTTTTTGCTTTTGTTTTTATTACGGGCAACATAATTTTCATATATCAAATGATAGCCAGCTCTCAGTATTTCCCGATGTAGCTCTAATAGCCACGCTGTTAAATATTACAGTATTGCCTGAACAATTTCATGAATCCTTACTCTTTCCTGACATTATGAATAGCTTGAATACTGACTTTGGTTTGCTATAATGAGACAAAGGTGTTCATCTATTAAAACTATCATAAGCATAGGCAAACTATATGCCTGTGTTTATTTTTTGAAACATGAAGTATATATTGAATACCATTAAGCCCTTGACCTCAGGAAAATTATTAGCCTAGACTTTGGCATCAGAAGGCTTGCAACCCTTAAGAAATATAGATACAGAATGAAAAAAAGTTTTTATTTACTTATTTATATATTTTTTAACCCCTGGGAATATACTGCATTTTCCAAATTTCAACAAAAGAATAAAGCGGGAATCTTATAGAGCCCAGCTAGAAAACACCAACAAAACTCCATAGAGATAGATAGAAATATAGATGTATACACACATAATTAATGTTCTAAGTAAAGAGTTAGGCCTGTATTCTGTTTTAATAGAGACATAACTGATTTTTTATTGTAACCCTCCTTTTCCTAGAGTATATACATATTGGGAAATCCTGTCTCATCACAAGTAATACCAAAGGACTATCATTTTGCCTTTTTTTCCTTATTGTTACCAGGAGTAGAAAAAAAGAAGAATATCATTTGGTAAAAGCTAATGTAAGGCTTGCATCATATTTAGTGAAATACTTCTTAAGTCAAACAAAACCAATATTTTGAAAACATCTTGTTCATGCAGCAAAGTGCAAGTAGGAAATACAGCTGGTGGAAGCAAGTATAAAATGAGAGTCCTGGTCTTAATCCCCCTGGCAGCTTGCAGAACAATGCAGCCCATGTTAAAGAGCACTGGTGATTCTGGAGTGCTCTAACTACAAAAAAAAATAGACGCTACAGAGCTTTCGTGGACTTTTACCCTCCCTTCCTGACTCGAAGATCATCCACTGACAGACTAATCTAGAAAACCATACAACTTCATCGGCTATTTCATCTTATCACTAGGCTAGGTTATAATGAGAACTGCTTTGGAGCTTGCGCACTTGGCATCCATCTGCATAGAGTGTTTAAAGGACTGAAATAAATCCTGCTGCCAAGATGACAACGGGGAAGACCAAATAATAAGAAAGTATTTCTGACATGAATTTAATTTTCAGTTCATAATTAAGCTTCAAGGAAAGTTACTGTCTGGGGAGAAATCCAAGCTTCTGGCCAATACAATACTCACTCACTGGTATGAGAAGTTGCATGACACTTTTTACTTAGGTTACATTCTTGGTACAGGGTTTGATGTTAAACTGCACCATACATAAAAGGAGGAAATTACATTCAGGTCTTTGTTAATTGCTAATGTAACCAGTCATTGAAGTTACAAATTTGCATGTGATGTCATTAAAGTAAAGTTATTTTACATTTGCCGCTTTGAAAGATATTTTAACTTCCCCCAAAGCAGACAATTTTGACTGTGAATGACATCTCAACTTTTACATTTCTATATATAGCAAACAAAATATTAAAAGTGCTATAGAATCAACTGTGCAAGACATTATAAAAATACCTTTTAAAAAGAATGGAGAATTAGTTCATTTGATGAAATGGTGTATACAGACTTAGGGAGATGGTACTTTAATTTACCACTCTATGGCGATGGCCGTTTTGCCATCCTGTCTAGAACAGCAGAGCAAAGGATCAGCGCAGTGATTTTAGGTCTCTCTCCTTGTACCTGAGATTATAATATGCAAGGCAAAAGAGACAGGCTTGTTGAGTAAATGAGAAATTACGCCTTAACAAAGAGACAGCTCACAGCTGTCACTCAGGAACCAAACTGGAAAATGTTCTGGTATATTACCATTTTCTGCATTTTCTGTCTTTGTAAAATGGAGGGTAATCTCAATGTCTATCATACCAGATACAGATACCAGTAATGAAGCATCAAACAGCAGTTAAAGTATAGCACCTAAATAAATACAATTTTCAGAAGGACATTCACCTTGTTAAATTCACCTACTGCTATTTTTGAAAACTATGCTTCAAATATAATTGCAAACTGATTAAACACAATGTTGAAGCCCTCCTAAGTGTATATAAAAAAGAAGTACTAATCTTGGTTATCAGTCTGTTTATAGGATTTGAAAAATTACCTGCAATCATAAAAGATTTTCTAAGCCCTGAACTGTGAGAGTTGTGTGAACTGTCTTTATTCATAATAATGGCTTTTTATTTGGCAGCTTAGTGATATTACTTAGTTTTAGTATCTTGCTTCATGAAGTACCTCATGTTAAAAATCCTCAGTGGACTTCACAAAACATCATCTACATTTCTCTCTTTTTGTAAAATAAATACTACACCAAGGTTTTTCTGAAGTTGCTCATCTACCTGTTACGCAGGAGAGTTTCTTGAGCATAAGGGCCTGGGGCAAGGGGAACCCCTAATAAGAACACTGCCTTTTCTGTGAGAGGAAGATTTTTTTTCAAGAAAATGATCTTGCAGAAATTTCCTAAGACTGCTTAGACTCTGAGTTCATGTAATTACTCATGGGTGTTTATTTCCCACCTGGACTGTTGTCTAAAGGTCTTCATCCCTGCTTTGTGTATGCTGTGTCTTGGGTGTTGTCATTTGTTCCATACACTTCCAAGTAAAAAGTAGTCATTTCACTGTTGATCACTTTATTAAAATTGCCATCTGAAATAAGGTATATCCACATTTGAGAGACTACAGCTTTAAGGAGAGAAAGGAAAGGGTTGCTTTGCACTGGAGCTTATACCAGTGTCTTGAATGGAACACATTACTTCATCAGAAAGGGAGGTTTTTGACACTGTTAACTGTATCTAAACCAAGAGGTTTTGCCATTGGAGCTATGCCTGGTAATGGCACGATATTTTCCAACGTATGATTGAAACAATCACAATGGCAGAACTTTAAAGCATAAACCAGCCTTGAGTCCCGTGAATGAGATCAAAGCCATGTCTCTTTTCTTTTCTTTTTTTTTTTTTTTTTTTTTTGCTTGAAGGCTTTGTTCTAATAGTAATAGTCAGCAGAAAAGCAGAATAGCCTGATGATTACTCTGTTTTTAACAGATGACTCATCCTTTGATGAATCTTGAGGGAAAAAGAGCACTGGGTTTGCTTATGTCTTTCCTGGAGTAGCTTCAGGCCTTAGTGAGTCAAGCCTCGTGCACTTAGAAGCGCAAGTCTACAGCACTTACCGCTGTATTAGTAATGAGTATGTTTTGCATCAGCTAGCATACATTCCTTTCTGAGGCATATATTTAAACCATATTACTTCAGCGAACATTAGATGATTGCAAGTTCTTAATTCTACATTCAATTCTTACCTTTTCCTTGAAGTTTTAAAATACTACCAGAAATAAAAACTGCTTCACTGCTTCAGAGTTTCTCCATCCTACATATCATGCTGTACCTTGCATTACGCCACCAAATTTATCTGACGGGAGGCCAGTTAAAATGTTTAGCAAGTTGCTCACTGTGCTACAAAAGCATTAAGTTGTCAAGCCAAAATGCTGTTAATGAAAATGCTACATTTACTTTAGTTTCACAGCAAAACAGGATATTTATAGATTTTTTTTTGTGCACTATCAACACAAGACACAGTCGGGCCAAGGTAACAAGTATGGTCTAATCTTACAGTTCAATGTATTTAGCTCTGTAATGTATGTGGGCACAGAGCAGACAATTGCATTGCTGCTCTCTTGACAAAGTCTGTGCCTGCTCAGATATGGTTATTACGTACATGTGGTTTAAATACAGAACACAGCTTTCTACAGGGAGGAGTTGCTTGTACTAATTAGGCTCTTATATGTTCAAGCCACTTCTGTGATTCAGTTACGTAATATAATGCTCCTCTTCAGATGTGCTCTCCACATAAGATCACAGCAAAACAGATGCACAAGAGGAAAACTGAGGAAACAGAGGACAAAAAGCCTTCTCGGTCATTTTAAATTCTTACTACCGCATTTGATTTTTCGGTCCCAATACCTTCAACATTCCCAAATCTATTTTCTATGTTTTGCGTTTTGCATCGTCTATTCAATGATTTTAACTAAAATTTAATTATATTGACTGCATATTTTAAGTGGAATGCATTTTTTCTGCACATTAACATGTACTAGTGACCACTAAAATCTGTCTTGTTTGCTTGCCAACTCTCTTCTTAAAGATGTCCAATGAAAAAAACAACTGTGAGAGCCTATTATCTAGGCTTTAAAAAGCAGACAAGGAAGTATTTGAAAATGTTTTTTGAAGAAAATATTATTTGAGGATGATGCATTTACATAGCTTCCACTGTTCGAGCATCAGTGCATATGAAAAATTTCAGTAAATTTATATTTACAACCACCCTGCAAGATAGGAAAAGTAATTATTCCCATTTTACATATAGGCAATTAAAACACAGAGACTAAGCAACATGCCAAGCTATGAAAGAATGTGGAAGTGAACCTGTTTTCTGAATAACATACTAGCATTCACATTACACAAGCCTAATTGCGTCTTTTTTTGGAGATAAACAGCAGACAACCAAACTAACTGAAGGAGTATATTAGATGGTTCAGCTGCAGAAATTGTCTCTCCCACATAATGTATTCCTAAACTATTTTTGAGATTAAACAGTCCTTCAACCAACTCCTTTTCCCATCAACTTAACCCATCCACAACAATTACCCAAATCTACAAATAAGGCAAGCCAAAACAATCTCAACTATGAACCAAAGTTACAAACCAACCATAATTCAGAATGAGTACATCAGCCTTTCTGAATTATTTTACTGAGAGCTGAACTTCAGAAGATGTCCTTAGCTTGTTCCTTGAAGAATAATGTACTGTATGTACATCTTGCTTGCTCAGTTTATGTTATCTGATAACTGTTCTGTAAGTATATCCCATGTTGTTCATTGTTTATCACTTCCCCAGTTACTTGTGTAAGTGTATACTTTAAGTAACAATTTTATTTCTACCAGCTGATTGATTAAAATGTTATACAATGCAGAGTGAAGAACTGATTCCAACAAGATCCCAATAGAAGCAGTTCATTGTTTGCAGGTATATTGACATCCCTTCATTTGCCAATTTTTAATCCACTTAGAATGCCACACTGATCTTGTATCATTATTTTTAAATCAGAATTTCAGGCAGTACTATATAAAGCCTTACAGCAATCTCTATATCTTGTATCAAAAATATTATCTTTCATCAACCAAAGCTGTAATCTAATAAAGATGGATATACAGTTAAACTAATGTTGATCAGTATATGATAAAGAAGTAAAGGAACGAGGTGTAATAAGAGAGACCCGCATCATCCTTTCTACTTCTTCACCTGGGACTGATATCAAGGACAGGCTATAATCACAACAATAATTTTTGTTAATGTTAAATAGTTACTTACAGACGAGAAAGATGCCAAATTTCAGCCAAGTTAAAAGGAGGAGAAAAGAACGCTAGTAAGAGCTTGCTGGACTGAAGATTTCTGAATGTTGGATACTAATTCTGAACTAGTATTCCTGTTTCTCGAGGAACTTATGACATGCCTCACATAAGGAATAAATGGCAAGACTCAAAAGCTGGCCATTTGAGATACTGAAAAGGAAGCTGCTTGACAAAAACAAGATCTTTAGCAATGCAAAGCATTCATCATTTCCATTCCAGCAGACAGTCCATGTTTTTTAAAAAAATCCTATGACCACCGCATCCAAACATATATTTGATCAGCTTACCATTAGTATGTGATTATTGCAAAATTGAACAAAGATTGGAAATTTCAAAGATTTCAAACAGCTATTTTTCTTATCTTGATCTTCTGGTTGACATTATCAAAGCCATTTCTGATGTTCTATTTGCCAAAATGATGCAGGGGAACATCTGAAGAGGGAGGAAAGAAAGCAAAGGGGAAAGAGGAAGAATAACAACTTATTTTAAGTCCCCTATTTGCGTGGAAGTAGAAACAACTCCAAGGCCAGGCTTTGGTTACAGGCTGACTGGTCTCTCTGCCCATGAACTTGCAGAGCACTCCCTCGGCAGCTGCAGGAGAAGGCAACGCTGCTTTGATGCGTGCCATAGTTCACTTCAAAGACTACCTCCAACCTACATTTTTCCTACCTCTAGCCACCACATACTCACTCCAAGGTATCATAACACTCTTCTTCAAATTCTTGTGGTACAGAACACATATGCCAAGATGTCCTCCTCTCTGTGTTCTGATCTGCCCCTTGCCAACACACGTCAGCTTCTCCTGATATCCATTTAGATGAAGCACAACGTTGAGCTCATTTCCAACCCATCTGTTTTAAAATCCCATTTCAAATGACCAAAATTCAGATGTGCAGTTACACATTTTAAGTGAACATAATGACCTTACTTTGGCAACCCTGTTAACACTCGTTCCTGAATCTTATTTCCCTGCTTTTATGAAGGCAGGATTCTAAATCAAGATTCACATAGGAAGCAACCCAAAGGATGTACTATATCTGTTTTGTATTTTAACTACCCCCTTTCTGACACATGCAATTTTCAGTTATGCCTTGGTTGCACCCAAGACATGGAAGAGTGGATGCAGATAGAGCTTCTTGAACAACTCTATAGAATAATACGGAAACACCTTGAGGAAACTTAAGACTACTTTCAAATTAACAATGTATGCAAAACACCTATTATTTAGAAACACAGGAAAACATTAGGCCTACTTGTGTTAAACAGAAGATGAAAATATTTACAAGGATATGATTATAAGGAACGTGAGCAGATTGTCCTTCATTCAGAGTCTTATCATGGAAAAGAGGATGTACTAGATGTAAAGCTGTATTTGGCTAGACTTAGATTGGCTGAATGACTGTAAGCCACCATTTCAGTTTATTTAATTTAGAAAGCAGGTCAAAGTGCTGCTTTCAGCCATCTATTAATATTGAAAGGATCTGCTGGTTATTATAATTATGTTATAAAGTGTCTTCAAAGCATTACAACTGTACTAAATTGTATGTCTTGCTGAACAAAAAGCATCATGACTAAACATTTTTTAAGACTCAGGAATTCAAAAAGATTGTTACTAACACTTGACTAAAAAAAAAAAACTTATTGTGAGCTAATGCTTTCAGCCAAACGTATCTAAAAACACTACTTCAGACTAATGGGAAAGAAAGATTTCAGTTAAGAACAAATTCTCCCTGCTGCTCTTCCTCCCCTCCTCACCTGGTTGGCATTTATTTCCTTTGTGAGAATCTCTTTCTTCCACATAGCAAGTCCTAATAAAATTATTAACCAAAGGGTACACAATGCTGGAAACAATATTTAAAAGTATGTTCTAATAAAAATAGTAACAGCTGTAAATTTAACACCATACATTTTAAAAAGACAGATTGTTTTTTTTAATTTGAGGGATTAGAGATAAAAACAAGAAATACCAAAGCTGAAATTTAGCAAAATGATGTCTCCTTTATTACATTATCTATGTGTAATACCTTGAGTTCCTGCTATCCAAAACAATATATAGAAAAGCAGGTTTAGAGTCCAATTTCACAAAGTCCTTCTGCCTTTCATACTTTATTTAGAGCAGAGTTGTTTAAATGAGTATTAAAAACTAGAATAATTCCAAAGTTTATTACAGGGTTTTACAGGCATTTTCTTGCAAATGGTGTGAGGACTGAGAGAAGCGTGAATTACTTTTCATGTTACAGGTTTGTATCAGACCCTGATTTGAAAACTTCTACATATATGTACTACTATGTCTGCACGAGGACTAAGTAGAGTGAGTAAAGTTAAGCAGGCGCATAAGTTTTTGTAGGATTACAAACTTATTACCACATTCAGATTAGTTCGCTTATTTCTGAGGACTAGAAAGTTACTACAGTCTCAATTTGGGCTTTCTGCAGATCAGATTCACTATTATGTGATGTCTGTGATGTTTCTCTTAATGACACCATAAACATATGTGTGTGTGGTTGGTGTGTGGCTGGGGGGTGGGCGTGAGGGAAGAGAGGCTGAGTATTATTTCAGCAGTAGCTAATCGAGACGGAAATTCCCAGGCTATTTACTGTTAACAGTATAAGCGGATTGCTTTCTGGAGAGAAAAACTGACAATCATTCAATATTGCTGTAATAATAGCGTAAGTTCCTATTTGATAACAGCAACAGTCTCATTTATAACTAATTGACAACAATCATTTAATATTTTGAAGTAAAGAATTCTATTAAGAAAATGCAGTTGTGTGCAGGATGATAAAGGCTATCTGTTCACAAATTAATGCTTTGCTTCAGAATTAAACATCAAGACTTGTCCTCCAAACAAGGGCAGGTTTGATGGAGAGACTGAGGGGACTACTGTACAGTCCATGTGCTCCAGGCAATTTCCCTGTCTGTATCCTAGATGCATTGAGCCCTGTCCAATCCCAAGCTCTGTAAATCTGAAAAATAGAAGAGTGAGCTAAGAGGCTTTGAATTTGTTTGGCTTACACATTTGCGATAAAACCTTGCCTATTTCCACTGTAAAGAAAATTATGCGTTTTTGCACAAACTGTTTCATCTAATTGTAGCATTAGAAACACAAAATATAAAATAAGCCACACCAAAATTAGTACAAATTTGAAATATCTATTTTACAGCTAAATGCAAAACCAAAGGCTATTCCAGATGTGTTTTTATACACTGCTGGTTTGCCTTGGCAGAATCCAAGATGCTCAAGCAGTCCTGAATTTCCTATATGAGACTCAGGTGTGACTACACACGACTTAAAACAAGTCATTTCCAATTCCTGCCCCCCCCTCCCCCTTTTTTTTTTAAAGGTACTTTGGAAGAAAATAAAATGTTACAGCTTTAATTTGATATTGTAAATCTTTCAACCTCTTTTTATTTTTTATTTTTTATTTTTTTAACTAAGTGGTCTCTGTTTCCACCAAAAAGGTCAAACAGAAGTATTAACTGCTTCTACAAATCTTTTTTTCATGTGCACAATCTCTAAACTAATGTTACTAAATTCTTCTTAGACAACAGAATGAGTATCATACAGCTTGTTGGGCAGCAGTAGGGTAAAAAAAACATTTAATTTAGTAACTATAGATTTGTGGGAACTTAGAAGAGGCCTATACACACATTCACATTTTCATGAAACTGAAAGGTCTTGGTTTGACTATTTATATTCAACAACTTATAGCAATGACAATTTTCAATATATCATGACAACCTCCAAAAAAAAAACCAAACAGAAACATTTCCTTCATATATTTGAAACAAACAAACAAACAAAAAAACACAAAACAACACTGAAACATCAAATACGTTCTCTGAAGCAAGTTATTACTTAAACATTAAGCTAATGAGACAGTTGAAATACTGGAAAATTATAATCTCATCACAAATCAGATCACAATGTATCTTGGCTAATTAGCACCAGAAAAGCAGTAATAAATTACTTGTGTTTCTTGTCCGCTAAATCTGCTTTCAGCATATTCTAAACAGTCCTAAATTTGAAACCACTGCTTCTCACTAATAAAGAGTTTTAAAAATACCAAATATCTATTGTTTTAAAGCGCTCACTCTTGAAAAGCTGTATAGAAAATAATGAAGGTTTTTTTTCTGAGAGAGGAAGCTATGGATTTTTTCAGAACACATGATAATGGCAGCATTTATCTATCTCAAACATGTGCTGATATCTAATAAGTAAAGGTTAAGCTGACCAAAGAAAAGGTCAGGGCACAACATCTGGTCTAATTACATCATCGGAAGGATTTTACCCAAAGCAAAAGGAATTATTCTGAGGTGTTGGAATAATGAAACCTACTTGTCTCCTTTGCATTAGTGCATGGAGAGTTCTTAAGGTCTGTTAGCAGGAAGAGTACTATGAGACACCCTGCCCTTTGGGAGAGGTAAGGGCCTGGCACATAGGACAATCACCATGTCAACAGCCCTCTTTGAAACACAGCAGAGAGCAGAAACTGTCCCACTGGATACAGAAAGCCAAAGCAGTACAGGACGTGCCGCTTATCATCTTTCTCCAGTCCTCCTGAGCATGGTACAAAGGCCCAGATGACATAAATGCAAGTTACATAAAAGCATAGGCACATTTAATACCCACATATATGGGAGGTTTCAGATGAAACTGAACTGCATTTTATACTAGATATGGCTCGAAGCACAGAAGAAAAGAAACAGAGGTGATGGGCACCAAAGAGTGACTCGGTGGCTATGGCTCCCAGGCCTAGCTCTCCTCACTCATGTGGCCTGCAGCAGCTCGCACTGCTGGTGGCACTCTGTAGGCTCTTCCCAGAAGAAAGGAAGCTCAGGAGCTCTGGTGCATGCTTGAGTACAGACACAAAGGCGGAAGAGATGCACCATCCCATAAACTTTGTCTCCTGAAGCTGCACCCATGCATGAGTGCAGCTGCCCAGGGCAGCGCAGCCACTCACTCGAAGCTCGGGGCTGGGGTGAGTCTGGAAGCTCTGCTCATCCGAAAGCATGCCCCACGTTCCTCACCCCTCCCCAATACTGGGGGTCCACCAATCAAGTTATAATGAAACTTCTGCTCAGTTCCATGTCTGAACATAATCTAGGGGTTTCATTTTCTTTAGTTAAGTATCTACAGATCTTGATACTAATTATTCAGACTACAGGCTCATTAAGTAGATCAGCGACACATACTTCTTACACAGACAAAACATTTAATTTAGGATGGAAGTATTCAGAGGAGGAACACTGGTGTTAAAAAGTCTAGTGAAAGTGGTTGTGGTAGAGAAGCAGCATAAGAAAACGTTTTCACCCCATACCGCATTTCACTTTTTACACTGTTCAACTGTATGTCCCTTTTGATGGCAGCGCCTGCCACACAAGATGCATTGTCAAAGGCAGTCACGAAGGGAAAGTCCCTAACCCCAGAAGATCCCAGCGTCGGGGCAGACAGAGGCTGGTGAAAGAGGAACAAAGATGACGACTATTACTTTTCAGCAAAGCAAATGGAAACACTTTATGAGGTTGAGTCAGAGCACTGACACACTTTCCAATATATGCATGCTCCCTCCTCCCCTGCTTCCTACGCAGACTCCCTCTAACAATAAAGAAGTCAAAATCAACCCCAGAAACCTGCTCAGTTATCAGTGAAAACTAACTCCTGAAATTAATTAAAATAGTGAGACTTGTCACCTTTCTTGTTTGTTCTGGGTCTCCCCCCCCTGCACCACAATCTCTTTCCTCTATTTGCTTTCTATTTTCAGTCTCTTCTAGTTCAAGCATCCCCAAGTCTCTGAAGTGGGTTTATTTTCATTTTCTTCCTTCTATAGAGCTGATATGCCCCAGAAGACTTTATTTGCATCTATAAACGATAAAGACCCTTCAAAGGGTTAGCAGCCGATGAGAAGTGAAGGGTGGTGTGGGATCTCTAAAAGAGTGAGCAATTCTGAAAGCAGAGAATCAGCTGGACAGGCAATTCATCAGTGTAGGAGAAAATACTTATTTTCCGCTTTTAAGCTGTGCTGGAAAGGGTACGGTTGCCCCCTGTGAAGGAGTTCCCTGGGGAACAGTTCATTGTGCTAGCAGTGGGAAACATGAAGGCAGGGGAAGCATGAGCTCAGACTCAGGGACAATGAGCACAAGGCTCCTTCCAGAGTGACTCATCCAGCCTCTGGGATAGAGGAAACCGATCACTCCATAAATCAGCATCTTTTGCTAACTATCCAAGTAGTGGCACTTGGCAGTGGGGAAAGCAGCTGTTCACTGCTTCTAGCAGCTCATGAGGTGGTGCTGGGAAGCAGCAATTAAGCAGAGACTTGGGGGAGAAGACATTTGGTGGCACACCAAGAAGGAAATAGTACAGTGAGATACTTAAATTTGCCTTCACATAAATAATAGGCCACTGGATCAAAGTAATATTCCAATAACATTAAGGTTCTGCTACAGTAGAGGATTTTTTTTCCCAAAACTTGCGGACCCCTGAACATTTTTCTAGTAAGCTAGAACTCATTTTTACATAATTTATGTGCCAGTAATGCATTTTTCTCATAGTAAAGCCAGCCTATATCTAATAGAAAAGACAGATTTTGGAAAATAAAAACAACAAAAACTTTTTTTTTAAACATAGTTATTAGGTTTTATGTCATAAAATTACATGCAAACTAATTGGGAAAAAAAAAGTAGGTATTCCTCAGCTTTATTTCTTTTCTGTATAGTATTGTGATGCTTACGAGTATGCAGGGAGGAGTCCCTTTTCTGATGAGCAATTTTGTCATTTCCTGCCTTGAAAAGCCAAAGAGATTCTACTCTTACGAAAGGCAAATAACACACCAGCACACTGAACTGAGAGATGCACTAAGTATCCAAGTATTACATTAGTTTCAGTATTAATTAGTCAGGGGCAGAGGTTTGGTAATAAATGTGGTTTTTTTTGTTGTTGTTTGTTTGTTTTTTTCCTCTCGTAGAAGTGGTTGCTTTCACAGCTTCTCTTATGGGCTGGTGGTTAAGGATGTCTTCTCAGCAGTTTCTCTCATCGCCCTCTTGCCCCAGAAGGATTGGGGGGAAAAAAAAAAGATCAGTTTTATTCTATACTTATTGCTTTAACTTATTATCTTCTCAAAATTATCAAGGATACAATCTAAAGTAGCATGAAGTTTTCAATTACATTAACTGAAGGAATCTGATCCAGATAGCCGGACCAGGAAAGCTCACCCTAGGTGATGTGGATCTGGTGATGCTCATCTATCGCCTCTGGCTGCATAAAGACCTCTGCAACTCAACTACATGTGAAACAGCTTCTGAGGAGGGCTAGGACATCTGCTAACTGCAGTTCACCACTTCTACAGCCATCAGGAAAACCCAGGTGCCAGCTGGAACTTTTGACACCCCATGAACTTGTCTTACATGTGGGAGCTAAAGCAAAGGCCCAGTGGGTTTCTTGCTACATCAAAAGTTTGGAAAAATCACAAATCCTGTCCTTCCCAAGTTTTTACCAAGGGGCCACAAAAATAATTAAAATACAAATGAAAATCAGTGACAGAGGTTAGTTTGCAAGCAATGGTCAATCCTCAAGAGCTACATTCAGCTGTTTCAGAGGTGACCGAACATTCTGAACACCATTTAAGTGTTTTTGTGTTGGAAAAAGGCAAGAATGGCAGGCAAAAAAGAGAGATGAGTTCTCCTTCCTCTCCCTCACCCCTCCTCTCTTCTTTCCCAGGAAATGCAATTTCCTTCAAAGAAATGGGATAATCTACCAAAAGAGGAGGCTGCTCCTCTGGAAACAGAAACCTGTGGCTAATGAACCTAAGTCTTTTTGTTTGAAATAAACATATTAAAAGATAAATAAAGGAAAACTGCCCTCCAATTTCAAAGAGAAACACTTCTAATGCAAATACTAATGTAACTTTTTTTCAGAAAAAAAAACTTTGCAAGACCGCTTTGTTTGAGAAAGACAAATTCCTAATATCGTAGAGAAATCTTTATGGGGCTGGGAGAAATATCTGTTTAGCTCTGACAATCTGGAAAAAACTCTACCTGCTATAGCATGCACGAGATGAAAATGAAAAAATAACCCTAAAACGAATAATCTCACTTTTAGCCTTTCATACATTCCCAGTACTTGAATTTGTCCTACCAAGAGTAGAACAGCCTTGAGAGGATGAACAGCAGTGTCTGAAACCATGGAAACTGTAGTTTGCCTGTTTTTCTTAAGAGCTGGGCAACAGGCCCTGTCTGAAATCTAGTTTCCACAAGGTTTTGCAATTAGAGAAGTATGAATGCAGCAAGTTAGGGAACAAAAATAAACAACATTTCATACTTCTTCCTATTAGTCTCTGAGCTATTATGAAAGCCTTTTCAGAACCAGCCTTTGAGAATGAAATTATTGGGTTATCATCTGATTTTCTGACCAAGAGTGCTTGCAATTTAAAGCAGAGCAGGATAAAAAGCTTTACTGATGTGACACAGATACTTTCTGAGACAGAATTTATGCATCTTCTTTGTTGGTATTTGATGTCTTATTTGAAATAAAACCTTCATTGAGAAATTGCAGAGCAAGAATTCAATTCTCCAGTTTGCCTGGAAAAAAGACACATGTGGAATGACAGGAAAGAGGAGCTATGGAGAAAACCTTTCAAGACAATATCCGTGATGAATGTTGACCAGAATTCCCCCATGCCATCCACACAGAAATTGATTAGATATACAGAAAATGGTACCCCCCCCCCAAAAAAAAAGACTACCAGATTTGCAGTACTACAGCAGCAACCTAAGTTTTTAGTTCTCAGAAACTTCATATAAATCCTCCATCACCTTCTGCCCTTCCCTTCCACTTCTACCTCTGAATTTTATAGAAGAGAAGACAAAGAGGATAGAAGAACCATTTATGACCCTAAGACTATTGCAAGTTGGTGCAGAGCTTCTTCTGCTTCTTCTTTGCACCCTCTGGCACACATAGCTGACAGGCAAGACTCACCTACAGAAACCAGAAGAAGGAATTGAGCACCTGCTGCATGCACAGACCTGGAGTTCCTTCTTCATAGGCATAAAAACTTTGCCATGATAAACATGAGACTCACCAGTGTAGATACCCTGACATTGTCAGGCTGAACAATTTCATCTCTTCACTCCCTTTTTTTGTACTTTACAGCTTTTTAATATAAGGACTGATATTTTGCTTCTGTTTGTACCTGAGACGACTTAATCCCTGGTGGGTCCAGTAAGCACTGCACTGTGATAAGAATAATGTGCATAGCAAGAGAAAGAGATCAGCTGGCCATTTCTGAATGCCCCATGACCCTGCTAATGCTTCAAAATTCTTGCTTTTGTGGGTAGTACTGCAGCTTTTTTCCCTATGAGAGCAGGGGACACACATGTAATTTGCTGACCCACTAGATCCAATGCATGGGTCCAGGAAAAGAAAAGTTGCAAACCGCATACCCCAAACTACAAGGCAGCAGACTAGCATTATGGCCTTTCTCTTATAACATGACTACCCTGCTTTTCCCCTGTGGATGTGTGTCACTCAAGAAAATATCTGTTCCCATTCATTAGTCCAAAAACCAAGTTAACACGCCTTGCATTTTCAGCACTATGGAAGGTCTATATTGATAACTTATGTTAATGCCTAACTGGATTTATAGCAAAAGAGGAAAACTATATTTGTGGTTTATGAATATGAAGTTATTCCTTCACTAAAGGAAAAAGGCAGGAAAAAAAAAAAAAGCTGGCATTTTGCTGAAGAGCAAATGAATAAAGACTTTTTGAGAAGCTCTTCATAAGCAGGATTATAAGCACTACGAAACGGAAGTTTTATTTTGAATGATGGTAAAGTGCAACAGAAAACGGATCTATTGGCTTGTGCACTTCTTTCTTTTCAAACACAAACAATCACCACGCTTCTTCCTTAGACCGTCTATTTTCATAACATGAACAGAGTAGTTGTCCTTATCTCTAAAACTCCTTATGTATAACTTACAAGTTTGCACAAAAGGCTTTATTATACCAGTGCTGGGTCAAGAAATACTTGGATTCCATAACTTGTTCATTTGAGAGCATCCCATCTCTGCTAGAACAGGGGCAAGAGCCATTAAACCTTAGCACTCTGCTTTCTCAGGTAGTCTAGAAAAAACAAGTTTGTAATGATGTATGAGAAACTAAGTTTCAGAGCACACCAAGTGAATGCAGCAACAAACATAATGCCATCCCTCTGCAGCATTTTAACTGTTAGCCTTTCACCCAGAATTTTTTGAAGATGCAGCAATGATATAAGACATCTCTTTTCATATACATACCTTACAGTCAGTTTAACGGAGCTTTTGGTCTGTTGGAGTAAATAGGCCACATTTGAGTAAAGACATAAATTAAGATTCATGGTGCTACATACCTTCCTTAGCTGACCAGACCTGAAGTACAAAACTTTGGAGTTTTCACTTTTACTCCCCAAAAGCTTCACACAGTGAAGAACACACTTGCTTTCTCTTTTCTTTTAAATAAAGCAACATCTTCAGGAGGAAGAATGTTCACAGACTCAAAATATCAGTAAAGATCCAGGAAAAAGGAGAGAGGCTTGCGTTCAAACACTGACCTACTTCCTATTATAGCTTTCCTCGTCACTGAAGAGCACACAGCGCTTCTTCAGTAAAACTGAAATGCTGTGGCATATGCTTCTGTAGACAAATAAAATGCTGACAGGCAATGCACTAAACTGAGCCATGCTACTTCTTCCTCCTGTGAAAGCCCTTTAAACATCAGTATTACCTTATGCGCTGGGATAATGACTGAATACTTTATAAATGGGACAGAAAGCCAATTATTCTACACATTCGCAGTCACAAGAAAAAGCGTGAGATCAATATGCCTATAACCTATTTTATAAATACTTTAACAGAAAAGAAACAAACGAGAATTAAGTTCGTTGTTTCTTAACACTTTAAAGAGCTGCTAATGTATGTACTGTAACCCATGAAGGTTATTTATAGAAGGCAAGCTTCTGCACAGCCTTCTTAGAAAATCATTTTTATTAACCCTCGGATACCATGTTTGTTAAAGCCCTGAGGATGTGTTACAATTAATAATTGGTGTGAAATTTGAATTTCAACAGTGTTTTTTAATGCCCAGACATAAAATGCCGGTTGACAATCTGTGATTAAGATGAAACATTAAGGATTATTTGATTAAAATCAACAAAAGAGCAATAAAAACTACCAGTCCTAAATACCCCAGTTTTAAATGCAACACTTCTCCCAGATACAGGAATGTACAGCAGACATACTTGTTGAGAAACCTGCACAGCATGGCTGCAACTTGCGAACAAGGAAGTTTAAAATATCAGGATTCATGCTGAAGTAAAATGTTTAATATTAGATACCTTGTACTTCAGCAGTCTTGAAATTGATACAATCACTAGCATTTATTGTCACAATTTTCATTTGCAAAAATATGATTATTTTTCCTAAAGCGAAGCATACCTTAGCTGTGCCATGAAAAATGATGCAATTCTGTGGAGTTCCATTTGTTGTTTATCCTAATTATTACAGTAAAGTATTATGATCGTATTGTTTTCTATAGACAACAAGTTAAATCTACTTACAGTTGCTAAATTTAGGATTATCCCCAGATAGGTATATTAAGCATAAAAATAAACTGATTCTAGATTATACCAAATCTCTTTAAATAAATTAAACATTCATTCATTAAGTCTTATGATATTCCAATGGATAACTGCTCTATTTTAAATAAATTAATTAATAAAATATGCATATAATATTTAGGAGTGCAACTATTAAATCTCATTACATAGACCTTACCAACAGCTTCTTCCTGCAAATTCACAAGCCTTTTAAAGTTAACGCATAGTTAAATGTATTTTGTACAGAAACTTGCCAGAGGGAGGTTTTTTGTTAGCCTTCTAAAAATATTCTGTGCTAAATATTTTTGCCATATACATAAATTTCCCTGAAAATGCTTTTAAGTGATTTCCTCTCCACACATTGTCTAAAAATACAGTACAGTATAGTAAGAATACAAAACAGCAAAAACACTGTGTAAATAACATAGAATATTTAGGAAATTATGTTGAATATTTTAACAGTTCATAAAAAATCTGCAGTCACATTTTCTGTTGTTTCTTACTAAACCTGCACTTAGTCTTGCATATGAAAAAATGAAAGGCAGAACTGAATCCCAGTAAATACCTGCAATAATTAAGGAAAGGCAGATGAACAAATGCTTTCAAAAACAGTTTAAGGAATATAAAAGAATAAATTCATGTTTATGCAAAAAAATGAGTTAAAATATTTTTCAAAATATTGAATAAATAATATATTCTGACGTTTACTTAATTATTGATACGATAACTTTCTCACACAGAAGCACAAGTAGAACCCAGGTATGAAAAATGGTCACAGGAGCCTACGAAGTCCCAGACTATATTAGTGATTCCATGCTCCAATACCAATAATTAAAAGTGAGAATTTGCAGAACATACTGCTCGATCAGCACAGGTAATGAATTATAATTAGAGTAGTATACTTAAAAAGCATTGGTGACAATGACTAGGTAATTTGTAGTTAGACTCTCGGAGCTTAATTAATAATTCTAACTTCAACCTTGCCTGCTGCAATATTCACTAGCTGCAATCATTACATGATAAGCTTTGGGAAAGAGAAACAGGCAGTTTGCACCTGTAAAATCCAGCCCTCACTGAGGCCATGCCAACACTTGCTGGAACAAGTAATATTTTGCACACTAGGGTTTAGCCCAGAACAAATAGCTCTGGCTTAGCTGGCCACAAACATGCAAACTGAATCCCAAAATAGGCAGGCCCAAGTATGCCCTTAATGTATTTATCATAATACAGTGGTATTTCAAAAACCTACACTTAAATATAGCTATGTAAAATGGAACATAGAAAAAAAAATCACTGTAGTTCTATAAATCATAAATTATTAGAAGTAAATACTTCAGCCCTTTTTAAATTCTGAAGCATTTAAAAAGGTGAAAATACAGTCTGTTCAGGATGTATTTATTATTTTTTTTCAAAAACACCCATTGGGAAACTGATGACAAAAAACAAGTTATAACTGAATAGATGCAGATTTCTTTAGAGAAACAGATTCATTATGTGTGAATATTGTAGATGCTTGCAGATTGACATTTAGGAAATGGGCCTTTTTAGGCTTTGCATTCCACATGCTTTACCTCTTCCCCCCTGCCCCCCCCCCCCCCCCCCACTAGTCAGTATATCTGGTGTAACAACTTGTTATTGATTTATAACTAACAAATAATGTTCCCGTGTTTTGGGGATGAATACACACAGGCTCATGGTAGTATGGTGGCATGTGTGAACTAGAGAGTAACTCAGAATCATCGGTGTCTGTAGCTATTCTGGTGGCCCTCGTGTGTTTGGAAACCACTCCGAAGAATTTAAAGTAGAAGTAGTCCATCATAATCATGCTGTAAAAGAGCTATAACTTCTTTAACAAAATCAGTCAGAGGCCAATTCAAAGTGGAATAAATCCAATCCAAAATGACTAAGGAGTCAAGCTGCTAGTGATACAATGCTGTGATGGCCAGAATTTATATATCTGAATAGAAAAGATATTTTGATGATCTGTGTTTTCCTTTTAAGGATGGCAATATTATTTATTCACTTTCTAGAAGTACATAACTTGGACATGACCCCAATCTGAAATGAGAGAAAAAATACATCTATCCATATCTATCTCTATCACTTCACTTTTTAAACGGTATATATTGTTAATTCCACAATTATCATAGTAAATGTTACAGTGATTATAAATCTCATCAGAAAAGTCCATCCGTTATTATTGCTTCAAAGGCAATTTAATAGCAATAGCAGCCAAATAGAAAGCCATGACTCCAAAAATAAGATAAACAATTCTCATTTTTTATATTTGATTTTTTTCAATCTGGCTTGAAATATTGTAGCTGTGTGATAATCTTTGGCACTCTGTTCCATTGACAGTAGGTCTCTTTCTGAATTCAGAAGATGGAAGGTGAGATGGTATCAACCAATCCAGCACCACACCAGCTGAGAATTTCACTTTCACAGCTCCTCACTTTTATTAAGTAGTGAGAGCTTTGTAAACAAACTTTAAATGTTAAGCATCAGCATCCAAAAATAAATTCTCATCTATTTAGAGACAAGAAAAAAGCTTTAGAAAGAAAAAGCATTTAAGGGTTTATTTTTAAGCAGTTATTTTTAAAATGATCAGCCTTGACATCAGAACATTCTGTCATCGTAAGAAAAGGGAGTTTAATTCTAAGGGAACCAGCTGCTTGCTTTACTTTGAGTTCCATAATTCTTCCTTTCCAAACTTAACAAAAGCTACCGGAGTGTAACTGCTCAGTGGTAATTGACTTAAATATCTAGAGAAAATAACAATTAAAAAGGTACAAATGGTTTCCCGCTGTACAAATACATTAAAGTAAGTAAATATGAATTCTGAATAAATGAATATTTAATACATTCACTCTTTGAAAAGAACTCTTTTCTTCTGTATACACAAACGTCACAAACTGTTTTTGAAAACAGCTACTTTGAAAAGTAAATAAGACACTGGCAAAGAGTATGTTGTGTCCTACTTTTCTGGCTGATCTAATAGTTGATCGTTCACTTTACTTTGTGGTATCTATCACTCCTTTAGCATAAGTATTGCAGTGTGTGAACTGAAGGGTCACCTTCAGGAAGACTTTGCATTCTGATAACATATTACAATGTGCATAATATCCAAAGTGGAAATACTGATGGACAATAGCATGTGATGACATATGTCAGCCATGGGAGGGAGGCTTAAAAAAGCAGGACATGCCATAAGGAAATCTGACTTCAATTGTTGGCCCTGATACAGCTTTTCTTTGTGACAAATAATTTCATCTTCCTAAATTGCTTTTCCCACAATTTAAATGGGATAATATTTGTTTACTTTTCCAGATACTTTGAGGACTAATTTATTCCTACTTGGGAAATCATTTCAAATTCAGAAAATAGAAGCCTCTAGGGGACCCTAGCATAAAGTTGACCTGTAGACCAGAAAGACGTCTCTTTAACAGTGAGCGGTCAGGCTCGGGCACGTTCACTGCAATTTGACTCCCCTTACATGCAACTTCTGCCATGACTATTAACATAAAATGTTTATTTCTGGCACACTACCATTAGCAATCTAAATCTTGCCAGTCTCTCATGTGAACATACCAGAACAGCAACAGGATTAAATTTATTTCACTGCAACTGAATTAAATTTAAGGCACCTTAGTGGTCATTAGCACAAACTTAACAGGTCTTTTTAACATCTGGAATATTCCTCATTCTGTCTACTGTTTATCTCTACTCCAGCCCTGCAGTCCCAGAGCTCTTTTTTCTACCTTTTTTCCTGCCTGGTAAAGACTTATGGCTCAGGTATAATTGCCTCAACATTTGGTACCCTCCCTTCCACATTCTGTTGTTCTGAGTAGAAACTATGATTAAAAAAATGCAAAACTATATCTAAAAATTTTAAACTCTCCTGATGAAGGCTAAAGAGATTAAAGAAAAGAAATATATATATACATGTATATATATTATTGGTATATTGTGGAAACTGAATCTGAGAACTCTCCTGAATCATTGTCAGAGAAAATGTCTCATCACTTACCGGATCATTATGATGACTTATCAAAAATAAAGTATCAGTAACTGAGCTCTTGAGAAAACACAAATTAAACTGATGACTTCTGAAACACAAAATACACCTAGTTTAACAGCTGCTAAAGTGCAGGAAACATACAAAGAGGCTTACTTTCAAGCAGGCAAAGTTACAGAATCTAATAGTGTAAGTGGCCACACCTATTCTCCTGATAGCACAGTGAGGTGCTACTGGAATATACAACATAATCCTAGATTAATTTTTATTCCAAATAATTGGAAAAAAGCTCTGGATAACTGTCTTGCATTCCTGGCAGGAATCCAGATAGTCCCAGGTAAAGTATTTGTCATTCACATGGCACTTCCACTGTCTATTTAGAAGAAAGCACGACTATTTTAATCTACTGAGGTCATATTTCTAAACCAGAGGTATTGTATTATGTTAGCTTAGAAGCTGAAACTAATATAAATTTGTATGATTTAAGAAGGAACCATATACTTTCCTTGTGTAAAAAAAGGAAACAAACAAAATAACCCAAAATGCAATATTTATCATTAAAATCTTTAAAGAAAACAAGTGGTTTTGAAAACAAACTTGTGTCCCAACTGAAACTTCAAATTATTTTTCCTTTTCAATTGGGAAATTTTAGAAAAAGTGAGGTAATTTGAGTTACTTTATTCATATTTCATTATCTTGAAAATTCTTGCTCTTGCTGCTGGTTAACAGCACATATGTGAACAGATCAACTTGTGTTTCCAATTGGTTTATCCATCTAAATCCACAAATGAAGACTAAGGAAATAAGCAGCCATAGTTCCAGCATTACATACGGGTTCAAAACTGTGGCTGCTATTCCTTATTCTCCTTTAAACAATAAATGGAGAGAAGTGTCAAAAGATCTAGTTGCTCACCAAAAAAAAGGCCAACTCTGGTGCAACTCCAATACTGTTCAAGCATTGTTCAAGTACAGAGTGACAGTAATGAAGTACAGACTGTCACCTGCTGCTGTTTTATTCTCAAAAACTGAAGACAACAATTAATTAATTCTAAATTAGAAACGGATGTTCCACTCAAGAGTTGCAAATACACACACCACAGAAAAGGCAAAGCAAAGATGGCAGCACATGGGATCCTACAAGTCACTGCTGTGTTAGGAAAATGATGGTATTTCTTCAGAAGGAAAAAATATCATAAGCAATGAGGCGTCACAAGATGTGCACCAGTAGATGCTGGTGTAACTGGTGATCAAGGCTGTGGTCAGGACTGTAGGACATAGAAATAACCACCCCCTTCTGCAGACTTCAAAAGGGAAGGAGATGCAAAATGCTCAGCAGGATGGTTTGCCTGAAAAGGTCTAGATGGTTGAGCCCCATTGCCATGGATGTATCTACTCATCTTTTTCATCTACAAAGAAGACACACAAATCCAGCAGAGTACTCCCTATGCTGCTGTTCAGTTTGTTTGGTTGAAAAAAATATTTTGAAGTCCGTATTACACTAATGGTGGGTTTTAATTAGTATTTTCCATCTGAGTAGGGGAACTGTACCTGTAAGGTATGCTAGTCAAAAGCCACGTGCAGCAGTTGGTGGCACAAAGTGACAGTCCTTTAGACTTCAAACAGCCAAGGAAGAAGACCTCTCTGTGGTGTCCTGATCTAAAACATTTCTAAAAACCTCTAACATTCCTCAAATGAAGAGATAATTTCACATCTAATTATCATCAAAATATATATATTTTTAATGTCCCTAATGTGATTATCTTTTCCAGTTACGAGCACTAAAATTCTGAATAAGAAAAAATAAATCTTTGGCTGTGTATTTATCACACTTACAAAATGTGGTGGGACAACCCTATCCAAAGGGTGATATCAGACATCCTTCATTGTTCTGTGAGGCAGCAATGGCAGAGTAGCTCACTGTATACCTTGAATTTAGGAGCACACTCTCATTTGCCCTCTACTTGCCCTCCCTTTCCCCTATGTTTTCCCTGGCTTTTCTCTACCATCAGTATAAGCAAGCTGTTCAAGTTATTCCCAGGGAGAATGAACAAAAAAAAAAAAAGCACCTCAAAATCTGACAAGTGGTGTTCTCCTGCCCTGGATTCTGAACACTCTTATTTTAATTCTGTGAAGTAGAATTTACATAAAACTTCAAACACTTAGTCTGGATTTATTTGACTGTATCAAGTGCTTAATCCACATATAACAGAAAAAAAATAAAAATCCAAAGCATGGTCTTGGTATTACAATAATTTCAAGAAAAAATTCAAGAAAATCCTAGAAGTCTGCTGTATTGCTACGTTATAGAGAGTGTTTTTAGGATGTGTCAAGAAAGCCAGATAGCAGCAAATAACCTGCAGAATTCCCTCATTGAATTATGTGCTTGTAAAGATTCTGTCAGTTACAGAGCTCTGTCACACAATATAAGCTCAAAAGAAACCCTGGATGACTAAGATAATTTCAATGATTTCTAAAAGTTTCCAGATCCTTAGCGATTCATTAATGGATTTAAATTGTCCTTTAGTTTTAAGGGCAGTTCATGCTGGCAATTTATGTTCTGTAGCACTGAAGAAAAAGAAGAATCTAACTGTTAAGCAGCTCTCAAGTCAAAACTATATAATGCACTATCCTTTAGTATCTTTTCTTCCTTAGATTACCTCCATCTGAAAAGGACCATGCTGATGGGCATTTCTTTGTTTCTTAATGTAAAACATTGCAACTGTTTTCTCTGAAATAATATATACCCATATATTCTGTATAACAATACATCATCAGCCAAAACTCTCACACAGCATAGATACAACAAATCCTTATGCATGCAATCTAGGAGAAAGAAAATTCAGGGAAATATTTCAGTTTTAAACTTTTGTTGATCACAACAAATTACAAAGTTTTGAATCAGTGCAGAAATAGCAACTATTTCTTGGATTGTTAGAACAAACCCCTAAACAATGGTATGTTTTCCTGGCGCGTGAGCCAGTGATACCATCAGCTGAGAATCTGATGACTCAGAACACTGTCAATTTTGTTTGTCGACATTGTTAAGCTTAGTACCCTATGTCACAACTTCTGCCTAGTTTATCTACAGCAAGCCCAAAGAATGCTAACTTTATTATTCAAAATCAGTTGCTATCCCTAAATATTTAGGGAGAAATGTCAAGTTTCAAACACACTGGAGTACTTCTCCATAATTTAAAACCAGTCCTGCAGCTGGAGGCAATATAAATTCACTACCTAAAGCAGAATTACTTGCATGAAAGACTTCTTATGTCATACACAATTTAGCGGGTCTGGGCTGACCCATCCGAGCAACTGCTGCCTTGTCCCAAACGCAGCTGCTCAGCAGGCTCTCAGCACCGGCTGCAGCACCGCAAGGGGAGGGAGCCCAGCTGCTCCGCTGCCTCGCAGGGCATGACGGCTCTCGCTGAAAACCACAGCTCGGTTACAGCACGCGCTTCCTTAAAATGAGTTCATTTTTACTTCACCTGCATAGCTGGCCTAGCAGAAGCCAGTGGATAGTCTGGGAACCTAAAAGCATCGCTGCTCCACTTCTTCTTCCCTGTCAAACTATACAAGAAATTATTCTACATTAGATCATCAGACTGCTGTGGGTAAATCTCGTGTGCATTTGATTGATGCTTTCCTCCCACAGCACCCAGGATTCTGCCTGCTTCTGGGTTTCAGCAATGTTGGCTGTGCACTAGACTAACTGTCCTTGTTGGGTCCTTGCTGTCACTTGCATTCCTTCTTTATTTTGTGCAAAAAAGGAAGACAAAACATGGTAGAGAAAGTATGTCAAAATATACTTTGTGGTCTCTTAACCTTTCTGTAAGAATATGTTCAACCCTCAGGCTGCAAAGCATGAGCATCACTGTAATACGTGCTTGCTGATACACGTGATAACATTCTCCTTATGCATCACTTTTTATTGTAGCTAGGGAAGGGAAGAAGAGGAAGCTAAAGAAATCCATTAAAAAGAATCACATATTTCTTTTAGCCGCTGATTTTACTGACGATTACTAATGAAATACTTCATGGTCCTGTTCTCTTTATGTAAAATATAATCCTGAATACAATCACTTACTTCTTCAGCCTTTCTCATTTGTTTTATACATACGGACAATTATATACATGCCTTCCTGGTATCTCACCATTTTCTGGTATCAGACCAATTTACAGTGAACAGCAAGGTTGTTGAGATAAAAGGGATGAGGAAGATGGACAGATAACAAGTAGGAATCGTATATCCACCCTTTCATACTCTCCTTTCCTCCACAACCTCCTCCCCATCTCTCTCTTTCTCTTTCCCCCTCCATCTTCTAATCTTTTCTCTTACAAAACAAACGTCACCTATTTTTCATTAAGAAGTATAGAAAGAAACTTACTTTTCCACATACACTTGACCATCAGAATACCCTCTTCCACAATACGAGACTTACACATGACAGAAGTCTTGTAAGTAAGGAAACCTCATGCCCCTCTCACAGTATAAATTTGCATTCTGCCTTTCATCACCTCTGCCCCCCACCATTGTCAAAAATGATTGATTGGCTATTGAAATAATACTTACATCTCCTTCCCAAGTTTGGTCTTCTGAGCTGATGTAAAATGAGATCACAACCCAATACTGTAGGTGACACATGACATAAAACTGTCACATCTCTCCATTTCCTACTTCTCTAATTAATCATTCAAGTGTCTCCTTAGGAGGAGTTTATTTATCTGGACTCGAGAATTGAAGCATCCCTTGAAGGGGGAGGGAAGAAAGCAAGATAGGCAGGGAAGAAGCATTCTGCCTTTTTCCAATTAATTCCCTTCATTATTTGCACGTTACCTCTGGATAAAGCCACCACCAAACAAACTTCTCAAAGACCACTGGGGCATCTGCTATTCTTTTGGATACCCTGCATTTTCTTGAGCAAATCAAAACATACCCACATCTCTCAAAACATCTGCCAGTTCATACCAAACATATCCTCTTTCCTTCATCTCTCCTAGCACTATCCTCAACCTGCCGCCGGTAGTTAAGGTGGTATTTCTTCTTTGGGTCTCCTTCTAGCTCTCTGTATTTCAACCATTTCTAAACGTTTTCTTTGTCACTACCCCATAATTTACATTTTCCCATCCTTCACCAAGCATATTCCCATGTGGGATCTGATCACATCACATTTCTTTATTGCATCTCTTATTTCTCTGGCCTTTTTCTTTCTAATTTCTTTAACAAATGCAGTTTTACCACAATCACATCTGCTCGCAGTGCACCTGCAAGGATCAGTTTCCTAAGCTCTTTGAATCACCGTGCAACCCTCTTTATAAGTTTCTTCCATTGACACCTGCTCCTCCATCTTATTAAATACAAACTATTTGTCTTCACTTCATGCCCTATTTCCACTTGACCATTTCTCATTTTTATCAGCTCTTATCTCCAACTTGCCAATATTGCTTCCCTCCATCATTCACTTGTAAAATGCCTAAGTACAGCAGCGGTCTAGGGTTCTGCTCTGTAATTACAGTTACGTAGTACTGCGGTAAAGTAAATAAAGTTAATTCTACAGCATGCACAGAGGACTGTGTTACTGAAATCATAGCACAGATCTCAACCTCATAAAAAAAGTCAAATTGACTGTGAACATTCCAAGTTCTTTGTCCATTTCCTGGCAAATGTGTCATACTTCTTTTTTTTTCCCTCCTTCTTTCTTTCCCTTTTTTTTTTTTTTTAATCTGGTATTTGAAGCAGTGCTGGCAATCATCATTAATCATTAATCTTCCCATTTTCTTTTGCATCATGGGCAGGTACGCTGTATTTATTTAGGTGACAGGCTATGCTTACCTGAGGACGAGCTCATTAAATCTTACTCATTCACCCACCTGCTTTTATTAGGAAGTCATTTCAACTGAAATACAGACAAGCTATTTTCACTTAAGAATTTGACATGCACATTGTAAATTACAGGAAATATTTTAAATCACTTTAAAATTTTGTGTATAACACCCTATAACCTTCTATTGGTTTATCTGTTTACAATAACTGTTACTGTATGCGTACTGAATTATTTTGAAATCTTTCTCATAATAAGATTTTCACAATATATTCCACTACACTGCCTGCAGCAATACTTCCAAATCCCTCCTTCTTTCACCCTTAACTTTCTTCTTCCATTACAATCCCCGCTCAAACTTACAACTTTGCATAATGAAATTACGGCAATGATCCTTCCATTTGTTACCTCCTGCCTGGACTAATGCAATTTACACAAGTAAAGGCAGCAGAAGGCCTGCAAGTATGTACAAGGAGCTCCTGACAAAACTCAAGCACAAAAAGGAAGTATATAAGACACGGAAGCAGGGCTAGGTAACCCAGGAAAAATATATGTGCACTGTCTGAGCTTGTAAGGATTGGGTTAGGAAAGCCAAAGCAACCCAGAGCTGAAGCTAGCAAAGGGACATGAAGGGCAATGAGGTCTTCTATGTGAGCAGTAAAAGGAAGACATGGGGAAATGTGGGCGCGCTGCTGAATAGGCATGGGTCTTGATCATAAAGGTTATATTGCTTCAACAAAGAAGGTAAAGCTTTCAGAAATCTGAGGCCCCTGCAACCAGGGAGCAAGTCTGGAGCATGAAGATTACTCTCAGTGGGAGATGAACAGGTTAAGGAACACTTAAACTGAACACATACAAATCCATGGGACCAGATGGGATTCTGAGGAAGCTGGCTGATGTTGAAAGGCCACTCCCAAAATTATCTTCAAAAAGTCATGGTGACAGTGAGATGTTCCTCATGACTGGAAGAAGGCAAACATTGCTCCTATCAACAAGGGCAGGAAGGAGCATCTACGGAACTACAGGCAAGTCAGTCTCAGCTTGGTTTCTGGGAAGGCAATAGAACAATTAAACCTAAAAAAATGTTTCCAGACACATGAAGTGCAAGAGGGTGAGTAGCTGACACAGACTCATGATGGGGAAATTTTGCCTGACCAACCTGATGGCTGCAACAGCACACTCAGCAAGTTTTCAACAGCATCCTGAGCTGTATTAGGAAGAACATTGCTAGGAGGTCAAAGGACGTTATCCTTCCCTGTACTCAGAACTGGTGAGACAAACCTGCAGTGCTTGGTTCAGATCTAGGCTCCTCAGTATGAGACAGACATGGAATACATTGAAGCAAGTCCAGCTATTGGCCACAAAGATGATTAAAAGACTGCAGAATCTGTCAATGAGGAGAGACAGAGAGTTGGGATTGCTCAGCTCGGAGACAGAAAGGCTCAGGGGGTCTTAGCAGTATGTATAAATACCTGATGGAGCAAATGAAGAAGAGGGAGACACTAAGTGAAGGCTGATGACAGGACAAGACACAATGGGCACAAACTGAAATACAGGGAATTCCACCTCAACAGAAAAAAATGCCTTTTTTTTTTTTTTAAACTGTGAGGGCAGTCAAACACTGAAACAGGTTGTATAGAGAGGTTGTGAAGTCTCCATCCTTGGAGATACTCGCCTAACTGGACAGTTGGCAACCTGCTCTAGCTAATCCTGCTTGAAGCAGAGAAATTGGGCTATATGATCTCCAGAGGTGCCTTCCAAACCCAAACATTCTGTAATTCTCTGAATTTACCTTATTTAAGAATGAATTCTGAGTCCTGAATATGAGCACCTTTCCAGAGCCCTCTGTTTATATAACAATCTAGAACTATGTATCTTTCATTAGGATGATACTGCCAAACCTTACGCCAAGTGTCCTTACTTTCAAAGCCCTCAGTGGACCTGACAGTAGGTACCAAGGTATTCATTTCTACCAAAACAAAGTGTATTTTTTCAGCAAACACAGCTAAGAAAACTGGAACAAAACATGGGACAGCAAGTGAAGACATTCACACTGGACAGAATCTGGAACAAACTTTCAAATCAAGCTAGATTAAAATACCTAGTTAGTTTTAAATCATAACACAAAATTGTTCCTCAGGCTACAGTTTTCCTGACATTATGAAAAAAATATACAAAAGAAAACCTTATTTAATTTTCACTTATGAAAGACACATCAAAAAGACATTCAGAAATGGGAAAAGCACCATTCCATGAGAATAACCACTGGTATTCCAATACCACTTAAGATGAAGTATGAAAGCAACCAAGAAAGTACTGTAAGGGATTTGATATTGCCTGCTGGCAAAGAGCTATCATGGTGGAACAGAAGCTGGTATGGGCTCCAGAGCCAGCAGCTCATAAATTATCACTACAAGATTTTATCTTGTTCATCAGGGCAGATTTTGTCTGACTCAAAAATCTGGGTTTGTTTTCAATTAAAGAATTAAAAAATGAGGGCAAAATTTTTAATGAAGAAATTTATTTATCTCATAGCCAAAGCATACTATGTGAATTAATCATCTCTGTTCAAATGCTTTTGTTGTTTTTGTCAGAACTAGGAGAGGTAATAGTATATTTAGTGATTTTAGTATTTTAGTATAAACAGTGAGCACATGACAGTCGAGATGTTCTAAAAGACAACTTGTGTATGACCTTATTTCAGACTAAGACTTGGATCCATTTAGCTGATTCAACAGCACTACAAAAAAACAACATGGATAATTTCCTGCTTTGTCTTAGGTAGGAGATGCTGGCAGCTATCTACGGAATGAATCAGAGATTTTTCAACATTGCAATTTGAAGGATAACATGTGCAGCAAGTATGACTGAGTCTTCTTTCTCCTTTTGTAAAGGCCATTGAAATTACTGTAAATATTTTTTAGTAAATACATAACTAATGCTATTGTTATTTAATAGGCCTACTTTTCAGACACAATTCTGTCTATTTTCATATGCGTATGATTTGTATACCAACATTTTTCTTTAGAGTTAAATACAAAAGAAAGCATTGTTATCGTTATTGAAACCATGTAACATAATAAGCCAGCTAGAACAGACACTATGAATTTATATTTCAACTGAGGACAAAAAGACCAGTGTCTAGAAGACTGACGTAGAATGACCAGTTTAAAAAGATTTTCTATTTCTTAAAAAAAATAAAATAAAACAAGCCTCCAATACCCTGATGGAAAAACCTAGTAATATTTAATGCAATATTCTCCACACTTTTTTATTTTTTGTCAAACTGCTAAGCTTAAATAAAAGCAAATTAATATTTTCAGTGAAATAAAAGTTATCTCCCATTACTCTAGTAGACACCTAAAAATAGTCTAAATGAAATTGGCAGCTGTGTATAAAAACTCCTTTAGTTTTCATGAAAGCTTTTAAGTACTGTTGCAGTGAGGAATCAATATTACCTAGCTGGTGTAACAGTGAAATAGTTGGGTGCAAAGCAAAAAAAATAAGTGCAATCAAAGTAAATGAACTGTGATCATACCAGCAGGCCTAGCAAAATTAGCTTTAATTTTGGGAATATTTATGAAGTATATGTGTAATTTTTCATGATAAAATTTCACCTACAGTTCAACACATACAGATAAAACACTTTTTGATGGGTACACAAAACAGTTTGATTGGAATTACTTATCGAGCAAGCAAACTTGTACTAGAAAACAGATGAACTTCACAACCAAACAGAATGTTTCTGTCTCAAATTCTGGTTTCACATCTGCTTATTAGGACTGTCTCTTGAGTGAATTAATTATCATTAAGGAGCCACACACATTGTATCCAGTCCCATTAATAATATCTTTTAAAATAACCCTTCAGGTATCTTGGCAGGCATGGCAAAATTAGTATTTAATATTTCTCTATTGAACTAATTAGGATGAACATAAAATATGAAATACAGGATTTGTAAAAATATTTTCTTATGAAATTACACATAATTATAGTCTTTTTCAGCTATGTGTACCTTTTAATATAGTACTTAATCACCATGTTTTTATTCTATGAAAAGTGTGAAATAGCAGGACCTACAAGGCTTTTCTTGTACCAATGAGCTGAAGAAAAAACAACTGTATTTAATGCAGTTATCTTTCTGTTTGTCATTATGAACAGATTAATAGTATAGAAGTAGATTAGATTAAGAAATAAACATTTTCTATATGTTGTTCACTACAGTTTCCATATGTCAGTAATTTCAAGTGTCACCAAATAATTCTGAGTTTGTTAGAACAAATTTGACCTGTTAATTCCGTCTTTCACATAAATATAAATCATTTAAAAAAAAACATTTCTTCACTGAAGACTAACGAATGCACTCATTCTGCATTCTGTAGAACAGCCATCAAAACAATAAAAAACCACCATACCCCTACACCTTTTTTTTTTTTTTTTTTTTAATTTTTCTGTTCTTTTTGTCCACTTGACAAGCCACCTGTCAGTGAAACTTAGTAGTGGAGCACCTACAACCCTCAAAGACAAGCAGCCATTTTTGTCTCTTGTTGCTAGTCCAGTAAAGACTATACAAGTCCTCATGAAAGCACTTATTTAGAGCAAAAAACACTTCACATAAAGATTTTGGCAATGGAAACAGAAAATATGCTATTACATATAAAAAAAAAGGATGACACAGAGAGCAAACTGATGAGATAAGAGAGACATAGCAAAGCAGGAAAGGTTTGGAATTTCCTTGGAAAAGAGAGTTCCTCTTTACAAAGAAACTGACATACACCTTGTAATAAGCATGTGCTAGTTATAAATGCCAGTAAACTGAAAACTGAGTAATCTAGGTACCCACAAACCAAATACAGACTAAATGTGGTAAAAGAAAACACCGCTTTTTCTGATCCAGTACTAAACTATTTAAATTTCTGGTTTTGGATATACCCATTTCAATGCTCAACTTTTAGAGTGTTAAGCAGCCATGCATCTGTCACATGTAGGGGTGACGAAGGAAGGCAGTGATGATGAATGAGGAAGGGAATTAAGGGAACAAGCAGAGGAGGCCCTCTACATTGCATGGGAGGCATGAGGCCAAGCAGTTTGGCTAAAGGAAGAACAGAAGCCTCGAAATAAAGGGTCAGGCTAAAGCAACTCATTTCACAAGATGGGATGTAGAGACTCTCTTAATGGTTGCTCACTGGTGTTCAGTTCTGATATGTTTACCTAAAGTAAAGCAGTCAGTGGAAGGCTATCTAAAAGAAATGTTGCCTTAAAGAGCAGAGGAGATTAAAACCTACTGTAAGTGTAGCAGGTGATGTTCTGCTGTTAATGTAATCTAATGTAACTAAGAAGCAGAAAACAGGCGGAAAGATGCAAATCCCAAAGTCTAAGGAAATTTTCTATCTTCTGATTACTGATGCTTGCTCTAATTTCAGAGAAGTTTTATTTTGAAAAGGTGAGGGTAGGGGAGAAGGAAAAAAAAGCAAAGCAACACAGCAAAAGAAGAATTCAACTTTCAAAACCTGCAAAATCATCTACGCTTTGTTTTTCCAACAGACTCTGTAAACTAGTGAAATTCCATAGTTAGTTTAAAACAGAACAAACAAAAATAGGTACTAGAAACCAGGCAAGATACCACAAAAATGAAGCCAAACAATGAATTCATATAAAATCACAGTATATGCTTCATGAACAATAACACTGTGAAATAACTTGGCATGATATATCACCAAAAAGAAGTTGGTCTTCCTAGAATGCATCAAATAACATTGTCTGTTGGAATCAAAGAGGTGGAGTGGAGCTACCAGCGATATCAGCTGCTTTCTGTGTTTTTGTGGCTGAGGGCAAATGTTTGTGCATCCTATCAGTAGCTCAGGTAGGCTATCAAGTACCTCATTGCAGTCTGGTATTTCATGACAGCAGCCTTTAAATTAATCCTGGTGAGTGGCCTTAATGTTAAATTTTATTACTGCTATCAACCTGACATTAATTTTTCCACGGCTTTTTGAGATTTTGTGAGCTGTGCTTTGCTCCACTAATCCAAGATGCTACATTATAACCTTGAAATCTTGATGGTAATGTATCATAATAATTGGAAAAGAAATTAAAATGGTCAAAATAAGCTTAAGGTATCAGCTACTTGCTGTGTTTTCCTTAACCTTTCTTTTGCCAATTTTTCTACACTAACTTCTTCACAGATTATTCTTTCTTTTGGCAGTTAAACTGAGTTCACTTCTCAAAAATAATGAAAAGCAAACTAAAAAGATATCCCATTTTCTTATACATGCCTAGAAGCTGGCACTGTCGGTGACTGCAGAAGGCCCATTTACACACAGCTGTGAAGAGTTCTGAACAGCACTGGATCGTTCCCCTTTGATGATGCAAAACCACTTCAGCTCTGGTGACTGTTTGCAGGCAGTTAAGAAAGGAGATTGTAAACCTCCAAAAATATGGCCAAGAGAAGGAAACTTTCAACATTAAGTGCTGTACGAAACAGTCTAAACATGCGCCCGTATTCATATACACGTAATGCCTGCTGGTCAGTTTTAGCATTTGTGTCATTCAGATTTAAATAGGATACTTCTTGAGGACCGTCAAGATTTTGCTCTACAACCACTCGTGTCAACAAAAGGCAAAAAACAGGCCTCAGTGAACCAACTGCTTTCTACAACTTCTATTTTAACTGCATCTCCTAAGTCAGCAATTTTTCCACGTTAAATGACAGGTTACATGCTACTAGGCAAGACAACAAAATAGAGGTTTGTCATATCAGAAACTTCATAAATCTGTGTTCATTAAAACATGAATCAAAACATAACTAATATGCCTGGTTAAACAGAACTATGGCTCTGATTTCATCCACCAAAGTTAGTATTTCTAGCAAAAAGTAATCTATCAAATGCGTTCAAAAAAGGCGCATGGCTCTCATTGTACAGATTGCCAGTTAGTGGTGTCCTTTTTTCACCAATAAATCCACAAAACTTCCACCGGTATTAATGTGGGCTGAGCAGGAAGTTTGAACATACTCATCTCTATACAGGAGCATAAAGCAGCCACCCAAGGTCAGGATCTTGATTCTGATAATGGCCTAAAGGGATGTGCACAGAAGAGATCATACAATCACAGAATCATAGAATGGTCTGGGTTGGAAGGGACCTTAAAGATCATCTAATTACAACCCCCCTGCCACGGACAGGGACACCTCCCACCAGACCAGGTTGCCCAAAGCCCCATCCAGCTTGACCTTGAACACCTCCAGGGATGGGGCATCCACAGCTTCTCTGGACAATCTGTTCATGTGCCTCACCACCCTCATAGTAAAGAATTTCTTCCAAATATCTAATCTAATTTACTCTCTTTTAGTTTAAAGCCATTAGTCCTCGTCCTATCACTACACTCCCTGAAATCACAGCAGGGTCACTATATGCAATATATCTCTGACTTCTTCCAGTGCAGCTGAGAGACCTTCTGTGGCTGAGGCAACAGTAGGTTCTACATGCACCGTGGATGTAAAACGGGATTTCTCTTCTGTGCATTTCTCCAGTCTTTCCTTGATTCCACCTGAAGTGTTACCATCCCCTGCAGCTGTCACAGAGGACTTTCGCAGGTTCAATGGGCATTCTGTGAAACTATTCTTAAATGAGTTAGCTGCTAATTTCATTTGATAGTCTTAATTTGTGCATCTAAAAATTTTGAGAACTGCCACCTCCTTATGAAACTGGTGATTTTATAGAATTCTATCATATTGAATCTTTGGTAGTCCTTGGTCCACATTGAAGAACTTTATTCAGTTGTTCCTTAAATGAGGGAAACTGTTCCTTACCTTGCAAGACAGAATACATTAGGAGAACTTTGAAATCTGATCTTAATTTACAAACAGCACAGCACCTATTCACCTAACCAGCTACAGAGCTAGAAGCACAAAGTTTAAAATAAGTCAAAAATTATATTCTACCACTTGGTACATTCAACCATTTGAATCCTCTTAAATCATACAAATAGTCAAGTCAAATTTTTATCAATGCCAAAGAAATTAAACAGAAATCCAAAATGGGTGAGGGTTATTGACAGCAATGCAAATCATTGCACAGACATCACAGAAATCTCAATATAATCAAAGCACAATTCTGTACATCACTAGAAGTGTTACTTAAGGAGATGTTAATTTGGGGAGGAGGGGGGGCACAAAGCAGAACTGAAACTAAATGATCCTTTCATCATTTTTTTTTCAGTTTTATTATACTTACATCAGAATTCTTACAAAAATTAAATAAAATAGTTATTGTTATTTCACAATATAGTATGACAGCCTGTCTCTTTAATTTAATTTTGGAGGACAGAGGATAACAAACTTTTCCAGTTCTGACCATGCTTCTGATTATGAAACCCACTTCAAATGGCAACACAAACCAAAACATTAATAGAAACAAATCATTTCACTTCTCTTGGGTCATGATCTCTAATCTCGATGTGTTAAAAATCAGTAGCACTTTCATGAAAGTTTTTTCGTGCAAGCTATTACCCAAGACAAATTGAAACCTTGAAAACTTTTCAAAATATGTAGTAAAACAGAGATTTATTTCTCCATCTAACAAACATGAAAAACATGAAGCAAAGCTTTAAATCTGGAGACTGACATAAAAAGAAGAATATATAGTGCTAATATTGGCATCCACAGCATACAGTAGGTGAATATTCTTGCAAAAAAAACCCTTGAGAACATAACCCAAAAAAGTGAGTAATTGCATAATGGCTTCACTATTTACCTTATTCAATTATCTATTCACTTTGCACTGAAAGCATGGATGTTGCTTAATTATTGTGAAAGCAAAGAGACAAGCAGCACACAACATCACTTGATTCTATTTTATATATCCAATTGCATTCTTTATATAAATATAAGTTGCTTAATTGGCTAATTCATTACACCTTAATGTGCCATTGCTGCAAAAGTGATCAACAGCAACATGCTTGGCAGTTATATGACAGTAAAACAGAACAGGCTGCAGATGAGGCATTAATCACTTCTGTATATCCTTTCGCTCTGCCTGTATTGTGGGGGAACAGTAAGGAAGTTCAATAAACCTTCTGAACTTATTTTAATAATACCACTTTTAATTTAACGTGATAAGCAATATTCCCTGGTCCAACTTAAAACTGCCTTTCTGGAAACGAGGCTTTGAAATATTAATTTATTTCTTGCTGTACATTCTGCATGACAGCCTCTTCTCTCTTCCATAAGAGAAAAAGAAAAAAAAACATTACTAAGAATATCTTATGCATCAAAACAATCAGTTGTGAATTAGGTTTAAAAAAAAATCTGAGAACATTCAATGACAGCAGATGATCTGCTGGCACATTGGCCTCACTGCAGGCACACTATCAAGGGTAGCATGGAAACAAAAGCTGAACATAGCGTAGCAATGATGCACTTCCTGAGCAAGCAAAAACAGAGAAAGACCGTTGTCCATAAAGCACTAGAAGACTGTCTGAACTACACTAGCTTTGTGTTATTGCTATTCCAAATTTGTTTCCTTGCCCATCATTACAGATGAAGGAACAGCACTATGATGCAGCCAACCAGAGATAGTAAAGTTGGGAAAATGTGTGCCTGAACATAAATCAGTGCCATGATGTGACAGCAAAATTTTCAGAGCAAATGAAATGATTGGAACTATGCGATCTATCCATCCCTTTTTTTCCTACTTTGATTACTAACCCTCTGCCATATTTAATGAGAATCAGAACAATTCTGTCATCTCTGATGGATATGGATAATCTCATTACTTCAATATATTTTCTATTCTTGGAAAAACTGCCAGTATTCCAGCAAGGGCACATATATTTCTTAATTTATATTTATTTTTCTGCAAGGTTAGGCTTTTTCCTACTGTGGAATGACTAATGGTGTTTAATGACTAAATGCCAGAAAATGAGATAGGTCACTCTGTACCAGTGAGTGTCCTCAAGTAGGTGCCCACACCTAATAGAAGTTCAGTGGTAAATTCCCAGTTAAGGTTTAGCTGCATAGATGTTAACAAAGGAGCTTACATGTATTTAGTAGAAGTAGCTTGAGACAAACTTAACCATCTCCCTTTACCCACTACTTCTCCTTGATTACCAATGCCATGAGAAAACAGTCCATGTGTCTACACATCGATTTTCACACTTTACATCTTGGCATCACAGTGAAAAAAATCATTTTCATCAGAGGCCCATCCTCTCCCAGGTAGCATGTGCCAGCAGAGAGATCAGAAGCATCTGGGGATGGTATCACCTTAAGCTGTTGCACTAAAGCCTGCCAGAACCCATTTGTCAGTGCTGGGAGGCAGCAGGAAGCTGCTGTTGCCTCTCCAGGTGTGGTTCAGGCAAGATGTGTGAAATTGCAGGGGATGCAGCATCCATTTCAAGGTTGTTTTTGCCCCTTCAACCTCTTGGCTTCCAATGCCAGTTGTAACTAAAAGTCAAAGTTAAAGATTAAGTCCCAGTAAAAGGGTTTCTCTCAACCAGATTTCGACTTCCACTCTTGAAAGAGAAAACTAATGCAATCCATAATAGACTAGAGGTCACTCATCTGCTCCCCCAGAAGTGCTTTTCACCAGGCACTGCTGGTGTTCAGGGACAACTGGGAGCAGGCTGCAGCCAGGCACCCCACAGAGGCTGTGCCCCCATACCCACACTGCAGCCCAGGGGTTGGCACCAGGGGGGAAGCCCCCCCAGAGCTTCCCAGGGAGCACTGAGTGAAGGCACCCCAGCAGAAAACACACACCAGCACCCTGAAGTCATGACACGCAGATTTATGAAAACGTAGTGTGAAAATGTTAGTATTTTGGTTGAGCAAAAGCTGAAATGCCCAGAAATGTTCTCTACTTTTAAAGGATTCTATGCATTTTTTGAAATCAACAATAGTTAAGAATTTTCCCAGAAAAGAGGGGAAATTACAGCAGGTTTGTTGCCAGAACCAGAGGATGCCCACTTCAGGTTGATCTCTATCATTCTATCAGGCAAGTAGGATATATTTGCTTTCTTATCACAAATAGAATAGTAGATTAGTATTAGAGCACTTTAAATGCAAATTTTTTAGGAAACACTTTAAATTATAAGAAGCATTTGCAACCGCTATTCTGATGTTATACCCACATACATATAGATAAAGAGAAAAGAGGAGAAAATCAATTACTTCTGAGCTGTCTTATTTTGAAACTACTTACTCTGGAAATCCATACCATTATATCACTTGCGCTTGCACAGTAGATATTTAGGAGGTACTAGATGTTTAACAGTCTATTTCACCAGCACAGCTAGACGTATATACTAATAGGTTCCCTTTTTTTGCTACCCTAACGCATTCATGACAAATAGGAGGAAGAGGCTGAATGACTGGTAACAGGTCCAGCAAAAACACATCGACTTTAAATTACAGTACTTGTATTTCTGTTTGCCAAAAGGCACCTTCTGTACAAGTAGCATCTTCAAAGGTGATCATCCTGAGAACGTAACTAGACAAATACTTGGCAACTGGTAAGAAATTAGGTTGTTTAATAAAGCTACAAGGCCTTGAATACCACAAAAACTGACGATATTCACCAGTGGACAGAGCCTTTAATGCACCTGGTCAGATCAGCGCACACAAGTTGGAATAGTACCTTCTTTATACTACATTTCTCCAGCCCAAAATACATGTCTGGAAACTATTCTGACCTATGTCACATGACAACCTTCTATGCTTTCTTCCTCACCATCCTCAAGAAATCCTTTTTCTACCAGGTAGCTAAAATCAGCAGTTCAAAAACACTACAGGCACATTTCTACCAGGGAACACAGGGTGGGGAGAGCAGCTTTAAAAATACTTTCAAATTTTCTTCCTTTAACAGGATAAACAGAATTTGCAGTCAGTCAAAACAACCAGATCATGTGTTTTGTTTGCACTAAATTAATAAAAAATGTTTAAAAAATAAGTTAATAGAAAAATAAATGTCTGGACTGGAAAATGATAAAATCAAGAAGCCTTCAGTGTAGAATTTGTAAAGCATATTTGAAGGCTTAAAGCAAAAAGCCCTTTTTTTTCTTTAATAAACTCATTATTGCTGTGATTGAGGAATAGATACAAACCCACATGTAGACACCCTACTGCATATATATATATATATATATATATCACTATGGGAGAAATAGTTATACTGAAGTTGCCTATACTGAGAAATGATGCAAACATATGGCACTTCATGTGCAGTCATTTTGTTTGTCACTTAAGGAGTGATTCAAATCAGAATTAAAATGCAGTGTATTATCTGACATTTGTGATTGGCACTAAAGAAAAAAAGTAAAATCATGGTGGATTAGTTAAGCAAAAAGCCAGCAGGCTGAAGCAGTAAACACTGTCATATAGAAATTGAGGCAATACATGTTTTTATCGGGTTAGCCATCTCTTTTACATTTACAATCCAATCCTACTCCAATTTTGCTTGCAAAGTAAAGTTGAAGTTAGGAAGGCCTGCTTAATCATCTTGAGAGGTGCAATAAGCCAAAAAATTGCAACAAATTCAGAAGAGAGATAATTATCTAAATAGACACTTCAAAGAGCTAGATAGGGAACAAGAGAACAGACAACCACAGCGTGATCCAGCAGTCCCAGCAGGCCAGATACCACCACTGGAGGCTCTTCTGGTCTGTACTGCTCTGTGTGCTGGCCTTCACTGCTTCCACACTGAAGCCTGGTCTTATAAAAAGCAGCAGGCTCAGGGAGAAAGAATGACACAAACCAGGTAAAGGAGGAGAAAACATCCCACAAGAGAGAACTACTTCACACCAGCCGTTGCTGTACCTGCTCCATGAGGAGGGAAAACCACCACCTGGAGAAGATGCTTCCCCTCTTCTGCACTCAAAGGCTGTTAAGGGACTTCTTCCAACGTATTCGGCAAATCCACAGTATCACGGTTACCAGGACAAAGGGAGAGTACTCTCCAGGAGAACAGGTTATAGTTCAGAGCCAAGTGTTTGCTCATGATTCATAAAGTTCATTTGAAAAAGATGTGATTCCTATTTCCTCTCACAGGACAAAGTACTTTGGGGAGAATATCCATGCAGACTAAAACTAATCAGTGCTTAAAAGTTTATTATTACTTTACACTACTTGTTTCCATTTTCCAGTTTTTATTTACAAAGGGAGGTAATTCTTTTATTTACAACAGACCAGGTAAACACAAGTTTAGAGCTCACGAAAATTGTTTTATTGACCCAGTAAACTATGCTCATTTGTTTACTCTATGCGTCTACTATATTTACACATGACCAAAGCCTTTTTTAAATTCCCTGAATACATTAAGTTCTGTTACAAAGTCCTTAAAGAGAATTTACAAAAGCCAGTTTCAAAAACAGGATGTTTCTTTTTTTGTGTGTGTTACTTTCCTGGAGATACTAAGCAGGATACATCCACAATATAGATACATAAAAAGTATCATATATGTGTTTCAATTACAGTTTAAGGGGAAAAACAAAACAAAAGAAAAAAAACACACACACAACACCAGAGAGAAATAGAAGAGTTAGGCTTTTTTTTTTTTTAACCCAGCCTGAAGCAAGAAAAACAGCTGAACTGCAAGCCAGTGTGGCAAAGCAACAATGAAAGTGTACAACACTACATAGTAATTATATTTTTAACAAGAAACATATACACACACTGGGTAATATTCTAACACGATACATGTAAGGAATATGTTTTTTTTGTTGGAGATTAAAAAAAATCCGCCTACATACCTAGACCCATTTTTCCATTTTTGTAACACAGTGGTAAACATGTAGTACAAGAGGGTATTTCAAAGTGACATTCCTGCTGGTCTGAATCTGTTCTTACCGTACTAAACCAATCTAAGTGCCAGTAAATATAGACAGTTATGCTTTCAATATTGTCTCAGAAAGTATGACTGAATTCAATTACTTAAGAACAGGACTAGGGGCTTCAGTCCTTTGGTTAAAGCACTTCTTTCCCCAGTACTAATTCCATAACCGTTATTTGTTCAGGCAGTCTATTCTCAATCCATTAAAGATTGTGTATAGGTTAAGATCAGGCATAAGGATTGTAACACAAAACATGAAATTGCTGCGTCACATTCTGAAACTTAAGTGTATAAACACTAATTTTGACATCACGTAATTGTACCCAGAGTTTGAACAATCCTTTACAAACCTGGCACTCTATTTCTGATGTCTACATTTGTTCCCTATACCTTGTTTCATTTTTTAACATACTTAATTCAAGATGAACTCATAAAATCAGAACACTGCTTTACAAGGATGCTTAAGCCTTACCTGATTCTAAGCTTAACAAGAAGCGAGAAAAATAATGGCACACTCAACAGAATATCCCCAGTTATCGACTGCAAGAACATAGCTTTTTAAAACAGCATGCTTATTGCATGAACTAGAATGTCATTATTGTTTTGTCGTCTTGAAATCCTGTTGAATCACCACCATTATGATTTAGACAAAGATCAAACTTCACATTTCAATTTCAAAATAATGGATTTTAGGGTACTTAGCTAATGTAAGAAAAGATGTTGATGAAGTATGAAGGAACTTCTTCCATTTGAAGGCACTGCCACATCACTAGAAAAATAGATTACTTCACTGCCTCCATTGCCAACCATGATACCTATGGTAATTTTTATATTCTAAAGACATACTGCCATGACGAAAAATGGGTAAAATCCTGTATGAGCTGGCGGGCAAGGCACACTCTCTGTATCTGGAATAAATGTGAGAGATAATTAAGTTTCTTGAAGTGAGCGACTCAGTGGAACAACACGAACCACTGGCTTGACCACAGCCCGTGGGAAGCTGCTCAGAAGAAGAACTGCATACACTTTTGCTGGAGGCTGAATGTTACCTTAGGGATCCAGCTGTGGTTTGCATTCCTCTGCTATTGTGGCTGTCAGCAGAGAGAAATGTGTCACAGATACTCTGAGAAAAGCACAATTAATGTGGCTCCCCTAGTCCTGATGAAGTTCCTTTGCTTTCAGCTGGTCCCCAATAGACAGGAACTGTGTGCTCTGGCCTAAAGTATTGATTCATCCTCTCTGGGATGCTTCCTGGAGTCAAGGGCTTTGTCTGAAAATCCTTGCAGAAAAAACAAACTTAGGTGCTGGCTTACAGATGCTGTCTAATCACACTTTCCCAGAGCTTCATCCTTGTGGACACTACATTTACAGCTCCCCTCTCTCGGCTCACACACACAAAAGCTAAGTAAACGGACATTCTGGGCACCATGCAAAGCCCTCTAGAAATCATTCTCTCTTCATTTTAACTAGGACAGGACAGGCACAGTACTAGCAAAGCAGTGAAACACCCACTTCCCCATTTCTCTGTAGGTGTTTAAGTGTCTCCTAATCAAATAATTTTAAGGATCTGAAAACAGGATACAGTCTATCTGTACATGCGGCAATTTCTCTCCCCATCTCTCCTCTCCTGCCAGTTCTTGCTGTGATATCCTATCCAATTATAAGCACTCATCTGCAAAGAAAACATCCCTATTTGTTCATTTCTTTTGTCCATACTTTTTCTTTCACGTTTCTTCCAAAATCTTTTTGTAGCTGAGTCTCCTTACTAGCCTAACTGAGCAATCAATACTTGCTTTTGTTGATCCTCCCTAAAGATGAAACCTGAAATTTTGTCCAGAACAGGATCAAAGTTTAAAACCTAAACTAAAGCTATTTTTTCCTCCCCTAAAGCTTAGTAGCTGTATCCATCACAAAAATTTATCCTGACGCTGTCTTGCAGTTTTTATCTGAACACATTGGCAAAATACAGCAGGGACTGCAACCTCCTGTTTTAAAGAATTTGTTATGAAAATTTGCATGCTGACACAGAAAGACCTAGGCAGACCTCAGCATCCAGGAGAATAACAACTCAGGATTGTCATGGTAGTCTAGAGAAAAAGTCAAGAGAAAACAGTTTTGTGGAAAAGTATTAAATAGAGAGAAACCTGTAATTATTGAAAATGTTTTCCTCATTGTTGAGATGCTTATTTACAAGATTTTTATATAGAAAAGTTGTGTAAAGAATTTGGCTAAAATATGTTTTTTGAAAGTCCAACTACCTGAAACACCATTTAAGCTAAAATGAACTACATCTGTAAATGTGTTTCTGTTTTTGATACTCCATCAATGTACAAAAAAAAAAGATTCTCAGATGACTCTTTAAATCTGTGTTTATTTTCTTTGGTGTTTTAAATAGCAGCATATAAAAATTGAGCACTGTAATATTTTCAGAAGGTAATTCCAATACAAAATTACATAATATCCATGTTACATATGGCAAGCTACTCTGAATTATCCACAGAGTATGTTCATTTAAGATTAATTGTTGATTAAAGTAAGATCCTGATCTAGAATTCTATAGATCTGATCTGCAACTTCATGGAGGTGCAGGGAAGCCCGCTAAGATTTGAATTAGAAAAGGATCCACAAACAAAACAAGAGCAAAACATATGTTATACATACTACTACAGATTTCATTTCCTACTGCAGCTTTCATTCTCTTAAAGCGGTTTTACCAGTGTAAATTTGGAGCAACCAATACCAATGTGTTAATTGACCACCTACAACTCTGTCTGAATCCTTGTCTAGCCCCATCATTTTATGGGACAATGCCAATTGCTTCCTGGAGGGACACAGTTTTCAACTCTGTGAGCCCAAATTAGCCCAAGGTTGTTGCTAAGACCACCTAAGCAGAAGTCCTCGACATCTAGCTATGTCTCTGGGCGTTCACAGTCACCCTCAGCCACACAGTTCTCCTAATAGCCATTTATCAAACACATAATTCTGTACAATGATGAGATCGGATCAGCTTACTTTCACTTAAAGTCAGCTACACGAGTAAGCTTCCTATCCATTGAAGGGAGAAATCAATTATTTAGTTGAGGTAAAATGCCACCGAATTCATGATACATTTTCCCAAGAGGAACAATTTAGCACTTTTTATGATAATACAACATAATTCCAATGTCCTTCTTGCAAAGTTAATGGATATAGTGTGTCTTCATTGACATTGCAAGCCATTCTCTCTCTCTCTCTCTCTCTCTCTCTCTCATAAAGTTTGAGGAAGACAAAATCTTTAGATCCCAAGACAGAGCCCTTCTAATCCATGGTGACATTGTTCCCAAGGATCAGTAAACATGTGAACAGATGCATAACTGATTTTGTCCTCCCTTACAGTAATGGATTTTCAATAGACTTCTATAAAACAATTAACAGCTTCTTTACTCTTGATAAAAAATAAGCATTTTAGCTTCAAGACTACTGAAGTAAAAGTAATTCCCTCCCCCTCCCAAACAACAGATTTTTTTCGTTCTCTCTTTCAGTGCCCAAACCTAAGGAATAATGTTTGACACTGTAATGAATGCCCCACTGTTTCACAGATTTAATGGGGATTCTGGAAGTATTTCTACAGGAATATTAAAGGTAATATTTCTGCTGCAGTAACCTGACCCAAAATACTATAATTTATTTCTAGTTATTTTATTAGAGATATAATTCATATAAAAGGAAATTTTTCACTTAAGGCAAGACTACACCCATAAAAATAGATTTTCAACATATTTCTTATTTTATTCATTCAAATATTGGACTGAAAATGTCACTTGCATTAGAGGAATGATGATCTGTTCTACACATCTACCAGCATGCTGAGTTCACTATAACGCACCTATTGATGAGAGCTGTTTGCTCTCATTCTTTGTCCTTTCATATTCAGTTTTTTTTTCCCCTAGATCTTATACAAGACACTACTGTTGCTTTCTCTGACAATGACAAGCTTTGTCACCAGATATAAAGTTCTGATATTTTTAAGACACTAAATAAATTGAGCCCTCCATCCTACTAGAAAGTGTATGATCTTTTATTTGGGATTATATTTCCAGGATTTATTTGCCCTATCTTCGAATCCTAACTCAACCACCTAGAACACAATCTGATGCTCCTTTGCAATAGGGCTGTAAAAACCTACTCTTCAGAATAGTAGCGACAAGTGGAGAATGCTTTATAACCACTTTGTCATCTAACTCGAGAATTGTTTTTATGAAAAATAATTACATTTTGCAGCAAAAATAGCTTCCTCTCTTTCTATGGTAAAAATGTAATTTTCCAATTATGAACTTAATAACCAACTGTAAACCAGCAAGGTTGTATTCCCAAGTCTAAAGAATATTCTATCTGGCTGCACACAGGAGCAGAATGAAAATTAATATATTTTTTTTCTTCTTCTTAGCAATTCTTTGGTTTTGGCATACGATTGAAGACAACTAGCAAGAAGCATGTGGATCTCACTCTACTAGTGAAAAAGAAAACTTATCATGAGTAGTGGCAATGACTCATTGGAAAGAAAGATAACTCAGGATAACCCAGATAACCCTGGGGAACTGTGTGAAAGGCTTTAAAAAAATCCCCTTTTAAAGCAACAGCAGGCAGGCTGCAAAAGAAGCAAGTGATCTAATCCTAGCATTCAGCCTCACAGCCTACAGAATGCTTTGGACAGCCTGTTCCTCCCAGCTGCTAGAGGCAAGTGGAGCTGCAAATTCATCAGATACTTTGTATTCAGAGACTGATATGAAAGGCAAAAATCTTTTACACAATCTAACCAGTAAGGAAGGAAAGTCTCTAACAGGACGTCTCTCTTACTAGTACATATATTCATGGGCACATGGTGCAAAGCATCTACCAGCAAGTAGAAATTCAGACGGATCGATCCCTGCATCCCATACACTGTGCTACGCAGCACTGAGCAAACCTTCCACGTCCTTCCAGAGGATCTATTCCTTTCTCTGCCTTAATGACGACAACTGACTCCATGTTATGCCATACTGGATTATCTGAACCCCTTCAGTATACCCCCCTCTACTACCTTATTTAAGTTTGACCTGCTAAAAATAACATGCAAGTACTAGTGAGGAGACCCTGAACAGGGCTATTCAAATCTATCCTGAACAAGTCAGAATAGAAGCTATAAATGCTGGAAATACTGATTTAGGTATAGCATTTGCATAACACTGCATGAAATATGTCTATAAATGGGATGTTTCAATTGTTGCTGTTTTTTGTACTATTTTATTACCTTGTGACTCAGTCAGACCCACAAACCACTTTCATTTGGCCTTAAGTAAAACAGAGAATTAAGATGTGAAACAGTGAATGAAACGTATATATAATAGACCTTCTCCAGTTCACGGTAAATACATATAAGCACTCCCTACAGAGCTCCCAGACCATCAGACTGGTAAGAATTATATCTATCATAACAATGCCATGGAACTATATTTTTCTGTCACATGCAAAGAAAGTAATCTGTAAAAGGCTGTCATCCAACAGCAGTTTCAAAACACCTTCATGATCTGCAAGGCAGCCCCATAGATAATACACTGGTAAACAAGGACAAGCATGAAAGGAAAACAAACAAAACCACAACAAGAAAGAGAAAACATTTGTATGTATTCTTTTATAATATGTTGCTTTCCTGAGCAATTGCTAGTTAAATATACATTGCCATAAATTACACGACTGCCAGATGCCAACATTTCTTGCAACGTTAGTAACGTTCTGCTTAAACATTGGCTTGTTCTCAGAAACATTTCCTCCTTGTACCTGACAGTTATCAACCTGCCATACTTCCCACCTCCCTCCCCCTCAGGTTTGCAAGCATACTGGAGAACTATTAGCGTGTTTGATCGTCCTTACTGCATCTGATTGAAATCATAATATTTTTGAATTGCTTAAATGCTAGTTTGATTTGTCTGAGTGTATGTTAACATTGATTCTCTTTCACCTCTGCTATAGTGATCAATGCTTATGTATTTTATAGGTCTCTGACAGTTTTCCTGTGTAATTACAAAGATATTCAAAACAATTTCTCTTTGCTTGCTTACACTATATAAATGAAATGTCTCTATTATATATAGTGAAGCACACACAGCTGTCATTACCCAAGGCACTTCTATTACCAAACTCAGCAAAGCAGCAATATCGCTGTACTTCCAATATCACTTCAGTAATCACCACTACCATTTGGAGTGAGAAATTCAGTATTCTAGAAAAAAAATCTAAATTAGATTTCTATTAAAAATAATTTGCATATTTCATTATAATTGTATTATTCATTTATCAGCACTTTTAATAATTTTCTCACCCAACTTACAACCAATGATTTTGTTCTGTCAGCAATGACAGTAAAGGTGTACTTGAACCCCTCTGAATTTTTGTAAGCTTTATCGCATTATCTCTGTAAATTCACTCTTGTAGCAGCTATTACCTAGTATCTGAGACAGATAGCTAAAAACAGACAGAACACTGAAGACTCTGCAAGTTAGAGGGTAATTTATTCATCCCATTATGTATTTTAGCAATGAGAAGACTATTTATGAACAGTATTTTCACAAAATTGGAAAAAAAAAAGTCTAATGAGGAAATGATTCTTCACATGCAGCTTAGTCTAGGGCATCAATTACAGGTCTTCAAGCATCAAGGACTTGAAATCTGGAAGACGTTACTAGGAGAGAAAGGAAGAGAGAAGGCCATACTCTTCCAAATCCCTTTATGATACAAGGAAGGCAAAAAGTAAGATGGCAGGGCTTTTTGCGCAGTCAGAAAAGGCGGAATTGAAACAGTCTGACAGCAACCTACAAGATCAGGTCTTGGTCCTTTGCTGTCTAACATTTATATTCATGACTTGAAGTAAACTAAATCATCGCTGATAACAATTACAGCTTTGACAGAGATGGAAGAAATGGAAAACACTCAATTGCCTAGGTAAAACAACATGAAGTTCTTGATAAGATGTGTGCAAGCAAACAGTATGATTTGGAATATGGAGAAACACAAATCCTTACATGGCAGATGCAGAAATGAAGGTTGTGCTTTCAGAACAACAAGAAATTCCAGTTTAGAAAGGAAGAGTCAAATGTGTCACTACAGCCTGAACACAAACATATTGTACAATAATAATTAAAATCTAAAAAGCTTACTTTAGAACAAGAGACTCTAGGAACTTGAATTATTTTGATTTCAAAGAAAAAGTTAATGCAGAAACACAAGGCATTATTACCAACAGCTGTTAACTATAGTTAAATAACATTAACTATAAACTAACAAAACTATAAACTAACATAACCATAAAATAAGTTAAATAACATTAACTATAAACTAACAAAACTATAAACTAACATAACTATAAAATAACTGTAATACAGTTCTACTATATTCTAGCTCTAATAGAAAGATACCAAGAAATGCAGTATCTTGAAGTTAAACAAATCCGGATTGCAATTTTCCTGAATGGATAACTGATCACTGAGACATTTTTATTTTTTATTTTTTCAATCCAAACTCAATCTTTTCATGAAGGCATGCTTTAATTCAAACAGGAATGAGCTCAGAAAAGTCTTAATGTCATGCAAAAGGCAGAAGGTCACACTTGATGATCGCCATTGTCCCTCCTGACCTATTAATCTATGAATGAATGTTACATTAACATTTTTGAGGCCTGCATTTTCTTTATTAATAGTAGGAATATTCTGTATCAAATGAAATGAAAGAAACGTGTCATAATGTGGCATTAGACTTGAAAAAAACAAAGCACAAAACACAACTACTATTACTTTGCCACATATATACATACATGCTTAAATCTGTAGCTACAAATGTTTTTATTATTTTCTTCTTGCCTGTCTAAGTCATTCAGTCTTAAATGATTTAATGGTCATTGAATCTAAGGAGAAATAACTATTTAAAATACACTCTCTTCACAAAAGAAGATTGGTACTTGGAACTACTGACCACAGAAAATTTGGGAAAACGTGATCCAAAAGAGAACCGAGATCATTACTGGGTGAGCAATGTACAGCTTTCACTTTTCCTTACATTAGTACTAGAAATAATGATCATCTCTATGACACATTTTTTAGTTTCGTGTTTAATACAGCTTGTAAAAGAAGTTCAATATTATTCCCTGATGTATTACTATTCTGCTAGTGTACAGCTGCCAACAGTAGTTAAATCTGATTAAGGCCCCCTGCCGAGTTAATCAATCTGATAATGTCAGACATTATTAAGGAAGCATACATGATATGGTCACACTGTCTATTATCAGTGGCATGTACACCAGTGCCTTTGTCTTCACAGAGCACTGAAGCTACTTAAAATAGATAAGCATAGAAAGGATAAAAAGCATTATAAACTTTCAGTCTTGAACACTGGTATGGTAATTCCTGCTAAAATACAGCTATTTAATACAAGATACCTTCATTTATTTTAGTTCTTTGACGGAATAAAAAACAAAACAAGACTTCAGAGTAACAGAGTGCAGGTTAAGAATACATTGCAGCATTCTGATCAATGCAAGCTTGTTGCTAAGTAAGAAAGTCTTCATTTTACAGAAGCTATGTCTGAGTTGCAGACTTACTCATGCACAAAAATACACATTTTCAAAACACTTGTATACTACTTGACCTACTCAGAAGTCAGCAGACGTTGCTTCTACACTATTTACTTATTTCACTAATATATCCTAATGTTGAAATCCAGTGCTTTTGAAGGGAGCTGCTTCTCTTCTGTTTACATTACATTAAAAAGCAGTGTCATATCTGTTTACACAAAGCTGCATTTAGTCTTTGGATTTCAGCACTATCAGCAAAACTACCTCCCATTAGCTCTAATACTGATCAGCTCCTCAATAGATGCAGGCTTTGTAACACCTGACCCAGCACAGCTCCTTTGCAGAGTGCGTGAAACATTGCAGGGGACAGAAGGACACGCCGTGTTATTTCCTAACAACACACGGCATACATGCAAAGTGTGGCAGGGGTGGGAGGGATAAGAGCAACATAAATGTGGGCAGTGAAACATAAGCAGCAACCGTAAGGATTCAGTAATGGTATCTGGCATAAAAAAGGGCCCAAGACAAACTCCTCTCCAAGGACTGGCAGAAAGGCAATTCCTTTAGTGGCTTACAATCCAAGGGAGGGTGGAGGCTGATGCCTATTCTTCCTACAGACAATTCCTTGGGTATTCAACTGAACTGCTAGAGTCCTGGGTAAACGGTCTGTAACAAAATCTGCCCAGCTGTACCTGACCTGGCTCAGCACCATGAGTAACATCAGTTACCCCTTCTACGTAACAACCTAGTGGACTGATATCCCTATCTATCTAACATTCAATCCAGAATGAACTAATCAGTAGCCTGCAGGACACCTAGAACTGAGAATCACAAATGTAGGCCAGATATAGTCAAGAAGCAAAATGCCTTGACTAGTATTTGAGGAGGATAAAGGGATAGGGGGAAAACAACAAAACAAAACAAAAGATGTAAAATTACATTACAAACTTGAAGACCAAGTATATATAGTTTGGTACAAATTCTATACAGCACCTTCCTGTGCTTGTCTGGAAACAGAAATCATTTAAGTAACATTATATAACGCACCTACAGCGGTATATTGCTGTGGTAGATCCAAGACCCCTGCACATCAATACATTAACTAGGAAGTTCTCAGTTTTGGTGCAGGGAGAGAGACTCATTACAGCCCAGTCTGAAATGTGTCAATATGTTTACACAGATATAACTAGGGCTTTTCATAACTGTCAATCACAAACACAGAATTAAGCAGTATAACTTTTTTCCCCACTGTTTTTCCCTTTCAGAAGGTTTCTCTCCCCACCACGTGTGTCTTTAAAATTTAGTTGCACTTCAATTGCAGTGATTTATTTTTATTTTTTTTAATTTAAAAATAAAATGAAACTATAATGACACTTAACTGCTGGATTAACTCTATTTGAAGAGCTGAGATACAATAGGTATTTCCAATTACAAATGTCAGAGAACAATTAAAGCATAAGATTTTTTCGAAGAAAAAAAAAGACGACTGTAACCTGTGTTTAATCATGGACATCTAGTCCTTGTATTATCTTTAAAGAACAGCAACAACATTTTCAAAATTTGCTACAATTTTAAAGGAAACAGAAGTGAAACAGGTTTTTATTTTTACAGAGCAGTGTCTTCTTATTCCCTCTTCTTCCCCGTTCTCACAAAAGCAAAAAAAAAAAAAAAAAAGAAGAAAAAATTAAAATCAACTGGTAAAAATAGGAAACAAGATAGTGGCAGTGAGTAACAGATAGTTCCTTATGGGTTTGTGTAGCAGACTGAACTGCCATGTGGATTCTCTAATGTCTAAGATGACTTGTATTTGCACATTAATATTCCCACAGGGTGAAAGTCTCTCTTTTATCAGTTTTCTTATTTTTAGAAACCTCATATGAATTTAACATATCTGAAACCACTTTCCCTCTGTCAGCTTTGGTTGAAATTTGACCGGTTATTGGGGGGAAAAAGTACTGGCATGAAAGGAGAGCTGACAGGACTGACAAGGATATGTAGGCAAACTAAGAGCCTAAGTTGCGTTTCACAAGAACTCTCCCCCCCCAAAATCATATCACTTGAACAAGACATTAAAAATTCACACCTCTACACAGACCAGAAGTAGGAAAAGAAAAAGAATCAAGAATTTCCTTAAACACCAGTAGTTCATTGCTGTAGAACTCTTTCCCCCTCACAATAGACTAACTTGGAAGTATATTCCAAAATTTCAGTTTCCTTAATAACATGAAGAATAAGCACCTTGTTGTCTCTTCTTTCTCTAGAATGCACCAACCACTACAACTTAACACCAGTTTGGGGATTCTCTGTTCTACCATTAAATGTGGTCTATGCTAGAGTGAAACAGCTATATGATTTCGAAGATGAATACTCATCCCACACCCCTGACAGCTGAATTAGAAAAACAATGCAGTTTTGCACATATGCTTCAGTATTGGGAGAGTACTCTGTTACTTTCTGAGAAGCGTGAAAATTGTGATGGAGGGCACTTTTATCTCATTGACTACAGCATGCCAGAAGCCACAGCATTTATCTGCAGATCCAAAAAGATACTGCAATGCCTTTTTATCAAAATCACAATAGTTAGAGAACTGTTTTTTTAGAGTGCTCATAATTCCATAGGAATGAGTATCTTCTCATCCTTGTTAACCAAAGGAACCATGAATCTCACCACAGGTAAATGCACTTCACTGGCAGTCAACTACCATATCATAAGCCAAACAGTAGTCTACAGTCCCCTAACAGAAGCATATTTTTTCTAAAATTATTGCCTGAATGAGAACTGAGCTATCATCTCTCTGAAGGATAAAGTTCAAAGAAGAAACTCCATAACACTTAAAGAATGCCAGTCAGCTCATTGTTTTCTCACAATACCTGATACTTGGCAGTCTGAGGCAGACGTGAGAAAAAAGGTACAAGGGAAAGTTTCTGTTTTAGCTCTTTTCAAAACAGCAGATCCCTCACTATGGTGAACACAGATGGAAGTACTTCCAAACACTAGCTCCCTTATAATATTAACACATCCCTAAACAGGAACTTCTGCCTATCCAAAGAAAGTAGAGAAGTATGCGTAGATCCTTTGTGTCACCCCTGAGCTTATTTTACTTGAGAAGCTGTTGGAAGAAATCATCTCTCTAGTTTTCTGGATAATTTGTTGAATTCTTGATGGGAGAGAACATGTTGCCCCCTGGCCACTGGCACACGAAAGCAATAGCTGCAAGGATTACATGTGGGCTCGGGGCCATATGTTGTGTAGGCTTATTGTAGGAATTTAGCATCTTTGAAACTCCTACTTTCCTGTCAAATTGGTTGAAATTAGCCACTGAGCTTCCTCTCTAAAAACTTCGGAAATGACATTGTGATTGCATAATCTTTTACCGTTGAAAATCAGATTAAAAGGTATACAAAACCAGCATAAAACAAATATTTCTATTCTTCAGGAAAGCTAGAAGGAGAAGTTAGAGGAGACGGCTTCACAAACAGAAATGTTTACTGGAAGCTGGAGCTTTAATAAATGTAAGCTTAGCACTACAGAAATTAGTACAATATTAGAGTACAAGCTTACTGCTATGAAGGTTTAAAACAGAGTTCAGAAGCTAAGCCAGTTTAAGCCATAGAGGAGTATTCCATTATCCTTACAGAAAATAGTACAGAGTGTATATGACTGACACACAAAAATATAATCTTATTTACCATTTAGTTACTTCTAGAACCCAATATTATGCTAGGATGTCTGCAAATTATACAAATGCTGGCTTGTGAATGAAACAATACATCAGGTAAAATAACACAGTATTGAGGTCTACACCTGATGAAATGATTCTGGCCTCCAGATAGTCATATTACAAATGGATTTATTGTAAATGTATTATGACTACATTTATTCAGGATATTGGTATTTTATAGATTTTCAATCTGGAGAGTATATAAACTGTAAATCATGATTATAAACGAAATTGAATGAGCATAGACAACTTTGGAGAGTGGTGTTGTTCATTTTAAAGAGGACACAGTTCCTCATCCACTGATGCAACTAGCACATCCTCAGCATTTTATTTCAGTGGAAAAAGTTTCATCACAGAGCAAGCAACTTCACAATACTCTCTATTCACGTGTGCCAACATTCTGCATTATTTTTGATGGCGCTCCAGTTGTGTACCAAAATGCCATTCCATCCTGTCATTCCTCATCAAAACATGAAATTCAACACCACAGGTTTCTCATTAATATAATCCAAAACCAAATCTTAAATTCAAGCTTGCTTTATCTTTAACAGAAGTTCTGTAATATGCCCTAGTATTTTGCATCCCTCATAGTGAGGGGAGGCAATAAAGCCATTGACCCATTTGGACTACAAGATCTATGTACTACTTACTACTTGTGCACTAACTTATAGTAACTTTCTGGTCTCTACTGGAACACACACAGGTACATTAAGTTTGAAGCTATGAACATGAATAACTCCTGGAGTGTGCTGTGGCATTATATAATCATTTAAGACCAACTTGGCAGTTGAAGGTTTCTCAGTTAATGCATCATGTCCAACATGTTGGACGTGGTGGTTGGACATGGTGCTTAGGGACATGGTTTTGTGGGTGATATTGGTGGTATGGGGATGGTTGGACCAGACAATCTTGGAGGTCTTTTCTAACCTTAAAGATTCTATGATTCTATGTATAGCTGCTGCTCTTGCAGACAGCTTATAGATGCCAGAGATAAAAATACTCGCCTTTTAAGACAGTTCGGCCAAAGTGAAAACGAAAGCAAACACACACAACTCACAAAGACAGAGAGGTACACCAACAAGAGAGTTACAGGCACAGCACAGGGCAACTGACATCCAGAATATTATTCCCTATTGCTGGTGCTTAGGAGAAAAAAAGTCTTGCAGGGGGAAGGAAAGGAAAGAGGCTCATTATCAAACACATAGCCAGCTTCATGGTGCCAGTGAAGACCACAGAATGGTCCACCTTCCAAGCATCAAAGTTGCAGACTTGACTTGGTATCCATGTAGATTCTTGGAGAGTGGTTGGGAGGAGCTCGTCCCCATGGATCCTCTCAGAACCAACAAGAAAAGGACTGTGAGAGATCTGGTAGCAAGATTTAAGGAGTTAGGATGAAGCTTGGGGCCTAAAGTTCAGAGCTGTAAGTTCAGGAGTGTTCCGAGCACTATCCACTGGGCAGAGAGACAGCACAGTTGACTAAGTGGTGTAGGGAAGAGTCATGAGAGGGACAACTTTGGGGATGAACAGAGTTTACGCTGGATGAGGAGTCATGATGTGAGAAAATCTCTCCATGTGCACTCTTATGTGTACATGGAAGAAGCCAAGCTTTCTACTCCCACATTTTCAGGAATAGCTTCTCTTTTCTTTTATGGGAAACTACCTAAGAGGTTGGAAAGCTTCTATGGTACTCCTTAAACAAACCAACTTCCAAAGTTGCAATAATATATTGTCTCTCAAAGGAGAAAAATAATTTATTTGTTCTACTTCAAACATATTCAGGGCTCAGTGAACCTGGAAAGGATGAGTGATAGATCCAGGAAAAAAAAAAAGAAATAGAAGAAAAAAATACCAACAAAACCACAACCACACAACCCTCCAATGGAAGAAAAAACACACACACAAAATCAAAAAAAACCAAAACCACAAGAAATGTGGTAGGCAGAAATGATCTCATGCTCTCCCTGCACACAGCCAAATAAAGAAATATCCAGTAATATTTTGAATTCTGGGCATCACCATACACGAGGGTATGCCTATGAATCAAGAGCTATTGGCCAGCATTCCTGGTAAGACTGAAGAACTGAAGATGAACAGAGAGTGCAAAAGACTCCAAGCTGATGAGTATTGAAATGCAATGGAGGCAAAAATGAGGGACAAGGTCAAAAAAAAAGGTAGTTATGGGGAATCAGGCAAATTTAGCCAAAGACAGTTATTCTTATGTCAAGCAGAGTCACACAGAAAAATAAATTCTATTATAACATCTTCATTTATTGGCCATGTCATTTTACTATAAAGTATTCATCATAATTACTAGATTCAAATAAGCTCATTTTCGCTACATGAAGTGTAGTTTGACTTCAGAACAGTAAATACATGTAACCGTTTTCAGCTAAAGTACAAGAAAATTAAATTCAATGAAATTAAGAATTAAGTGATTTTCAGATTCTCCTTTTACTGCTTGCTTATCCATTTAGCATGTAAATAATAACAAAAATATATCAGTAAAGCTATATAACTAGCATTTATTCAGTTATTTCAGGCACACAAAGTGTAATAATTACCTTCTGAGCATTTTTCAGTCCACACACAATGAGAGGACAAGTATGCTGCGGGATGGTCAATAATTCAAATTCAATTTTTACATGTGGTAAAAAGTGACAAGATTGATAACAATATGCCATCCATTCTCATCAGTCACACTTAGTCCTCAGACCTCTATCATCTACAAATCCTGCTATACAATCAAAGAGAAAGAACTACTGAATTATTTATTAAAACTGACACCATCAATTACGCTCCCATGTAAAATGTCACCATGCAGCCATTTAAAGAATTATAATGCCCATTTTGGTAACTTTTGACCAGGTTAACAATGGCTCTGCTTTGGGAGAGGATGGCAGCTCTTCTCAGACATTCTGCATCTGAAGAGTGAAACTCATAAAACTCTGCCATTGCAAAGCTAAGTCTCATACTTCTGGCCAACACAAGTTAAAAGCGTGACACCAATACTCTCCTGAGTAAAACTTTTTTTTATTTTATTTTTTATCCGTATCACCTTTAATGTAATCTGAAAAGTCCACAGACGCATACCTAAAGTGACAGCCTTGGAATAGTCTTTCCACATTGCACGGCCAGCAACAGTGATCATCATTGATGCCAACAACCCTGAATAATAAAATATGGGTGATATTTCTTGGCAGCCAGCTAGGATCACATGTCAAAGATTGAATCTCTCAGTAGAGGCCAGGCACGCAGTTGCGTTGTTCCCTTTCCACAGGGTTCTCTGAATTTATGCACAATTTTCATGAAATTTCTATCACCTTTTAAAATCAGTGTTATTCATGTCTCTTAAAACATGAACTTAATAACTATATTATTGCTGTAGAGCATTACCAAACTCCTAGCACAACATTGCATTCAGGAGAGCAAGCTACATTCCGAAAACATCCTGTCTAGACAATTATGCAAAACCACGGCCCACGGAGGTATTTCCCAGAGACACCTGGTGGCCTTTGCTCTGAATAAATATGGCCCAATCACAGCTATAAAAGTTACACTTTCAACAGCACCCAGCAGTAAGGGAGAAACCTGAAAGCAATCTAATAGACAAGTGATATATAACCCCTCATACATACACCCTCAGCATGGAAAGGTGCCCAGATTCGCACAGTTTCTGTTCGTGGTGGTGTACAAGACAAAGACTGTGCCTATAACAGTAAATTAAATATGCCAAGACTGTCTGCTGGCACTAAGGCCAGCTGGCACAGAATTGCCTGTGTCCATACACCCTTACCCTTCAACATATACAACTGTTTGATGGAAACGTCTTTCAGCTTTCCCTCTCCCTAGCCATGAGCAGGATTTTTTTCAGGAGAACACTGGTTGATGCTGTCCAACACCTTGGCAGACTGTTCTAATAATTTAGTAATATAAACAACTGAGTTTCACGGTTCAAGAATGCCCTCTGGTAGTGTTGTTTTATCACTATAGACCTAAGTGACAAATCCAGAGGGCTTACCTGCCCTGTGAACACAAAGTGGTAGTACATAAAAAATAAAGGGAGGTAACTGAAGGGGTTAGGACAAGCCAAGAAGCAACACAAGGGATGAACATCTTGTTACCAAAGATGTTAAATAGCCTTCCCCCACCTCCCACCCCGTTACTTCAGGAGAAATATTGGAAGCAATATATTTTTATTGGTCTTACTGTTGTTAGTATTTCAGGGCAATTAACATTGCAAGAAGTATTTTTCCCCAAATTCTGTTGTAGATAATTTACAATCTAATCCCAATTGCAACTCAGTGGTTAATCTAGATATAAATTCTTGCCATGTTCACAGAGCCCAGTGAAATCCCAATTAATATACTCAAAGCTTCCCCCTGCTTTCGACATTTAGCCAGATTACTTTGTGAATATCATTTCTTTTAGTTTCAGTGGTATGAAAAGGCCACTGCTATGTCACATGCTCTACCACTGGCATTTTTAATGATGAACAGGTTCACTAACCACAAGGTCTAAATAGAGTTCTTGCTTAAACATATGTCTATTTACAATACGTATGTTTATACAAGACCAAATTGGCAGCAAAGGTACTCTTGTTAAATTTATCCTCTGGATCTTCAAGTAGGTTACTTCAAAATGGATGACAATTTAAAGGATACTTTCAAAAGCTTTTTCAGGAATCTATAGCTCTTACATGAGGAATCGTATGGCTCTTTAGACATCATTAACTCAGGTAAACGCCTCTTTTAAAGGAGTATTTGAACTGTCAGCAACAGGACATACCCCTCCTGATGTTAACGCTCATCTAAAACAGTGTTGAGCGTATGCTGTCTGCTCCCCATTAAACTGTAGTTAAAGAATAAAATTTCCACTTATTAAAATTACCGGGAGCAAGACAATTAAATGAAAGTCACAAGTGTTAACAGTTAAGTCTTGAGAATTAGAGAACAAAATCTTTACGGTAAGAATAATGAACCAAATTGTCCACAAATGAAATCCTAGTGGTTTAGAAAGATACTGGGCTGAAAGGAACAACTGATTTTTTGTTGTTATTTGTTAAATTAAATTGAAAACAAAAAAAAACAAAAACAAAAAAAACCCAACACCAAAATCATGCAAACACTGGAGAACTGCATTCCTGATTGCTAAATACACCTTGCCTTACTACACAGCCTGTCAAAGGCATTCTTAAAAATATGTTTTTTTTTTAACAAAAAGTACTAAAACAGAAAAGTGTTTTTTTTTTTTTAAAGTAACATGGGTGCCATTTTAAAAATCCTCTTTCCAATTTTTTAAACTTTTTAATGAATTTCACCCCTACATTATATGCATTTTGTACTCATCTGAAATAGTCTTTCAAGTGAACGTATGAATATTATTTGTGAGTGGAAACAAAACAGCGTTTTGTTTCAAAACAAAACATAACTATCATTTTTAATGTAGTCTGAATCCTACACTATTGTCCCCCAAGCAAATCATCATCTTCTCTCCCTAGGGAGAGCAAGGGTGAGTCTCTCCCTGGAAAATCAGCAGCACTGCCCTAAAATCATTTCTTCTTCTCCCATCTTTGGTGGAAAATGTTTCTGCTTTCCATCTCGAGAATACCACTTGTGCCTCCTAAGAATGATTTTCAGAAAGAGTACAGTGGCCCATGAGATGGCTTTGTACAGAGACAATGCAAGTCCAGAATTATTATTTTTCTTATTCAGCACCAGTTCTTCACCTAACCCACAACATGTGCAATGTCTCATCAGCGAGGCCTTTCTGATGGCTCAATACTACTGCAAGGCAATTAAAGTCTAAGCAAGTCACCTGCTCTTTTTTTTTTTTTTTTTTCTAATGGAGCTATTTAGTTACTTCCTTCAGAGCAGAAAAGAAAAAAAATGCATATTTACTGTTCTGATATAAAAGAAAATTTTGAGTAATATGGGATTTTTTTCTAAACCACTTCCTACCATTCTGCCGTGTCAGTGAGAGAAAGGGAGGGCAGGAGCCACACCATTGCTGGTAAGAGGTGGCCAGCAACTCTGTAGAAGTGCTCCGAATTTACTTGTTGGACAATCTACAACTGGGGTGAGACGTGTCTGAGTACATGAAATGGGTTACATGTTTAAGAGGGATTTGAGCCGCATTTAGAAATCCTTAAGGAACTGTGGCTGACTCTTGGTTTCTGATTCAAAAGGATATACAATAATTGCAAAGAAGTCCAGCAACTGTCAAGTGTAGAAAAAAAAATGTTCAGGAAAAAGAACAGAGTTCTTCATCTCTGTCACTTCATTGAAGTAAGCAGATGAAAGCACTTAACAGCATTAAACTTCACTGTTAAAGACAACAGTTGGCCAACACTTATTAGAAATCCAAAAATAACGCAATACAGGTGAGTAAAGCAGTTACATACTGCTCAAACAAAATAGTTCTGCAAAATTCTCAAACAGAGGTTTAATTAACGAATTTAAATGTCAGGCCAAAATTAACAGAATTCAAAAAGGGCAAAAGATTTGTACATTCATTTCACAGTTTCTTTAAGTACATCCTTTAGTTTCAATTCATTATCCACAAACACAAGCTGCACTCAGGTCTAACAAGAAACACTGCACAGTATGGTGCAACAATAGCAAAATATGCAATGAATGTGTTTATATACGAAATAAAGCAAAACTCACAGAATGTGAGCCAGCTGCATGTCACCCTAATTGTTTCAATCAAAAAAACCCACAAAACTATATAAACGGACCTTTAAGTTTTTAAATGGTTGATCAATTCAAAAATGCTGGAAAATTCATACTTTTCCACAAAACAATTTACATTATAATTATAATGAAAACCATAAAACAGATTCCATCAAAAAAGAAATCAAGTTGTATGACACATATTAAGCTTGCCATCAGAAAGTATCTTTTGTGGTAAAGTAAGGCTCCCAGCAAATAAAATCACTGAAACCAATAAAATTTGTAAAGACAAAGAAGTTAACTATGGTTAGTTGGTGTTTCTCCAGCATACTACTTAGTTTCCAACTTTTTATTTTTCTCTTCAGAAAGGATTAAGGAGAAAATAGCAAAACGGACATCTACATGAAGGCTCTCCTATGCGTAAATTTGCACAGTTCAAGAAAACACATGATTTAAGACTATTTTTAGCTAAACCAGTCAAAAAGCTGCAGGAACATTTAGAAACAAGGTTTACATTGATTCAGTTTAAAATCAATAGACTTAATATAATGCTAAATAAGACAGAAACAAAAGAATTCAAAAATCTATCTCGACACTTTTTAATTAAAATCAGTTTAAAACTAATTCAACCAATTCATCAACTTGCATGGCTTGCATATTTAGATAAAGCTGATGGATCACGTCACTGTATGAAAGGGATAAAAACATGTAACAGAAGCTGGAAGAAAATAGCATAAGGCTTGCAAGCCAACTAAATGAGTGAAAAGGCAAGCAAAATCAAATTCTAAACTCAATGGAAATTTTAGGGCTGAACGGCATTTATTCTTGAAAAATGAACACTAATATATTGTCTCTCCACAGATAAGCATCAAACGTACCTTTTCTATTCACTATACAAGCATTCTGTATTTGATATTGAATTCTCAAGTCACTGACCACTTTCTACAACTGAGAGAAAGGCAGGAGGAATTGCTGGAGGAATGTTATCTTAATGCAGGACACAAAGTCACTGGAAATTCTTGGGGAGAATGAAACTTCTAAAAGCGAAATACGAGAAGTTTTAAACTTACTCAAGTGACCAAGCAATGGCACAGTTTTAAGAATCAGTATGTTTGGATTCTTGGTTAAACTCTCAGTATCAGTTTTGGTACTTCCTGGCTGTGCTTTGGGTTTTGTGTGTTTTGTTGGTGGTGGTTGGTTGGTTTAAAGCTTGCTTGCAACACGTGCAAAATAGAGTCAAAAGTAGTAATAACGACTATTATGCAATTGAGTCTTCTCTCCATTACTTATCACACCATATTGCTATTTCTGGTTCCATTTCTTTATTTCAGACAACGAAATAAAGAAGAGATGCCTGTTTTGTAGCCTTGGTAATCGCCAGCGACATAAAAACTGAAGTTACTTATTTATATTTTTGATAAATGTCTGATAAACATTTAGTTATTTAAAAGTAACTGTCCTCCTGACGGATATTTATCACCTTTTCATATTTGCATAAAGTCACCTCTAATCAGTTTGATATTTTGTATAAACTACCAGATGGCATTTGTGGCATGTCTGCAACACATCCTTTTAACCAAGCAAAAAAAAATATAATCATTTATTTCTTCTTAGTAACTCAATATAAATGGCTACTAAAATTAGACATTAGCAGTGTCCATTATGATAAGAAAAATGTAAGCATATACTTAAGTATTCATATGAATAACCCAACAAGAGCACTTCTGCAGTTGGACAGTCTCACATCATTGTGGTACTTACTAATCATCTCTGCATGTTTTCTCTTTGAAACATTGTTCTATTGCTGAGCTATAACAAACAAACAATGTATGGCTGATTATGCCACTGCACTAACAATTACAAGTTGGCCCTTTTCCATTTTGTTTGTTAAAATCTTCATTAGTCATGTGGAAAGCTACTAAGCCATACAGAATCTAAAAATGTCACAAAAACGTATGCAAGTGTTTAGGAGTGAAAAGAAACCATTTCAGAATTTGTTTCTTAGCCATAAGACTATAATGAATATTAAATGACAGAATTAAATTAAGAAGAAAGCAGTCTCCTACCAGTAATAATGACTTACTCGTAAGTACAAGTAGTATGCAAACACCTTACCCATGAATCCACAGATAGTCATGGTAAAAAAATTACCAGCATAACTTCATTTTCTCTTTACTTTTTGAAGTCTTTAAAGTAACTATATCATTTTAATGTGCTTTGTACAAGTTTTAGACATATTTACAATATAGTCTGTCTAGTAGAGTTATACCAGTTACAAATTTACTACAAAAACAGCATCAAATTAACAAAAAAAAAGGAACAGAACTCACTTCGTTGAAATATTAGTGAAAACAAGTAAATCACTGATCAGAAACCCAAGGGTACTCATGTGAATAAGGGTAAAGTCAGTTTTGCTGTGCAAGAAGGAACACCAGTATCTAGATACAGCTACTGCTGCATAAAAATGAATTAGCAATTCTCAAGGCTAAAAGACCCCTGCAGCTAATAATTTTTAAACAGCACAGGAAAAAAAAAACCCTCTGGGGGGACAGCAGGTGGAACAAAGCGTATGCATTCTATTAAATTAAAATATTATGAAAAGAAGAAAATCTATGTGGTAAAATCTTAATTTTGAACACCCTAAGGCGGAAAGAGTTATGTAAATTGAACATTGCCAGTCCCAAATTTCGGGACAGCCTTGTGGCTCTCTGGGACATGGGACTATGCTGTTTTATACAGTTGATCAGCTCCCTTAGAAAGTTGCATAGCTACCAAGGCCTAAATAATAAATAAATAAATATTTTTTTTTAAAAAAAAGGCTCTCTCAAATCAGCATGAAATGCATGGAGTAACGCTAACAACTTGCAAGGCACAGCACAAATTATGACCTCCCAGATGCCTTGGTAAGGTCAAGTCACAGTGCATAAGAAACCATATATAAGGTAACAGTATAGCTGCAAAAAGCAACCACAGACATAAAAGAATTAGGATGTGTTGACAAGAGGAACTCAAGTTTAAAGTATTTCCCCACAGCCCACACTGGGGGAAACCCACTCCTTGTAGTTCTGTAAATACTCAACATGTTTTTACTACGGCGTCCATTAGTGATATTTATACACAGTGATGACCTCATTCTTTAGCACAGTGAATGAACATGAGAGGAAAAAAATAAAATATTTTGGTTGTGTATTTATCAGCATTTGAGCTCATTTAAATACTACTTGAATAACAATTATCTTTCTCAGTTGAGCAGAGCATCAGGTTGGCAGACTGTGCTTCACTTCTTCTCAAAGTGACAATTAACCTTGATATCAGTCTGCAAAGTGCTCTGTACTGGCAGCTGAATAGAATTATCATTATCATATAAATCATAAAGATTCTACTGAAACTGAGATAGCTGTCATCCCTCAGCTATTTGTGTTCAGCAAGGAGCAAAGCAGGTTGTTGTAGAGTAGTTTAGAAATGCGTCATCCTAGAGCCCTCACACTGTGGGCTTCTGAGGCTGTGTTTGTGGCTACTTGAAAATGTATGCCATACATGTATGCCTAAACACTCACAGTTAATATACATTATTAATTAAGTATCTCTCAGGGAGGTTTGTAATGCAATAGGTCATTATACTTCAATCATGAATTTAAATCTGATTTACAATACAGTAATTCCAGACCCAAATGAGATTTTCAAGTTGATAACATGACGCCTATCAGCTAGACAGTTTCCCATCCCAACGATAGCGTTGATCACCTGATCTTTTTGTTCACAACTACAGCTTTCAAATCAGAAGACCTATAATTCAGTTAATGCCAGATCAAACTGTGGAGGGTATACCCAGATAGACAGATTACAGTAGTTGTGTCCACAACAGCCCGTTGTGATACCACATTATATAGATGCTTCTTCCCTTCTAAGGCACCCCAGACGTGGAAGGAAGGAAGAAAATAGTCATCCTCTCTAAAAATTTCCCACCTTCAAACTTGCAATGACAAGGGACTGTGAAAATGTTTACAGCCATTTTTGATATGACACTTCATTTCTGTAACGTATGCACTGTGTGTCAAACTGTTTTACTGCTCTCACTGCTACCGACAGGACATCCCTGTGAATAAGATATGGCAGTGAAGCAAGCTCTCTTTCACAAATATTTTATAGACAGGTCTTATTTTATCTGCAACAGAACACAAATAATTAAGACAAACAGCTAATTGGGGGCCAAGCAGGTGTTGGTATTTCTTTTTTTTTTTTTTTTTTTCCTCCCCCCTAGAGATAGCTACTAACTTTGAGCCAAATTACAGCAGACCTTATCCAAGAACCTCAGGAAAGAGAAAGGCAAGATGAAGAACATGCTCTTTGTACCTTCGGCACAAAGTGACCCCAGGAGATCATTTTTGGCAAGCACCGTGGCAGATTAGGTATAAGCAGGTGTGTTGCTGACCCAGCCAAAGTCACTCCTCCTGGGTGGGAGATAACAGTGCCCATGCTCCCACAAAGAATTGTGAATGAGCAAGCCAGGATGTTTCCTACAATGCTTGCTGCAGAAAAGTGAACTTATCCCAGTATAACATGGATCAATGCTAATGCCTGTCTAATAGTCAGAAGCCAGACATGCTTCTATAAAGCAATTCAATCAAGAATGCCACTTGTTTCAAGCTACCCAGCAAAATCTGAAATAAGGGGAACAGTCCATTTTCACACTGGAGACTTCAGCTAAATTTCTGTGCAACGATTAAGTCCAGTTAACTCCAGCCAGTGGCTTAACCTAGAAACTTTAGCAAATCCCACCCACTGTTACTGTCTGTTACTACACCAACTAGTGCTGCATTAACCTTAATTCTGAAACTGGCTTTCCTGTGAAGCCACTCTGGCTGCAAGCCCCACATTTGAAACTGATTTTTTTTTCAGGTTTGCAACCCTAGCCTAAATACCACAGCCATGAGCCTAACAACCAGTTATTTGTAATCAAGAAATCTGAAATTCTGTGCTAGGCGGACATCTAATACTTCATTCATAAACTTCTCTGAAATTAAATGCATTACTCGCATGCTATCCATACAATTTTGAAGGGATATAACACGCCTAATTTTACAGGTAATACATATATTTATTTGTCTTATGCAGGCTACCCAAGGTACCAAATAATATGTGCACAGCATTTTTAAGTTCTATGGATCACATCTATGGTAAAACAGGACTCAAAAATCTCTCTTTTGCTCAGTAGTATAAAGTCCTAGACACTGCCTTCTTACTTGTTAGCAGACTAATTACAAGTTAGTGTAATAAAACATTAATTTTGTCATTTTTGCATTAGAACACGGTAAAATGTAAAATAAATCTAATTTGTTACTACATGTTTTTATGCATTATCCATGTAATTACAACAGATGTATTAAATACAGCCCTGGTGTTATAGGGGAAAAAAAAAGAATCTTCTTTGGCAGTTTTAAAATTATAATAAGAAGGATAATCACCTTTCTTAGATTCAGAACATAGATTTTCAGTGGTCATTACTGTCAATGATTCCCCAACAAAAGTTAAATTGAATATCATCTAATCATGAAGATATAAAAAGCCCTACTCTCATAAAAGTGGACCTATACTAAAAGGAATGCAATAATTTCAAAAGAATGAAATTTTTGGTTATTTCTCCACTGAACAATATCATCATTTTCAGCTAAACAAATTTCTGTATGAAGAGACACTACTGGATTTTATATAAGAAGACTATCTATATTCAGGCAATTTAGAACAAATGCTTTTAAAAGCTCTAAATTTCAAAAAGGCCATACTAAGGTCCAGGTTTCATAACTGTTATGCTAAGCTTTAAACTTAAAAAATAAACATGAAAGATGTAAGCTCTAAGTTGTCAGCTGTGTCAGGTGTTACTGAAAGAGTAATTGATGTAACAGAGGACAGCCTATTCTTCAAATATAACTCAATCTCCTAAATTAGGTACAAACCCTTCTATTTTAGTCTTAGCTAGAGAATCAACATCTCAGCCTCCACAATGTTTACAGCATTAAAAGGCTACAAACATCAAGAAAGCATATTATCACTCACCTATAGCCTTCTCGAGGCACTGCATGCATCTCAAGTTAATAAAGGCCACATAAATACGGCTTTTGTGCATAGCAGACAGTAAATCATGTATTTAATTACATATTTCTCTGTAAAAAACAGAAACAGTTGGCTCTCTGCTATTTTTGTTAACATTAATCAGAGGAAACTTCAGATTCTGGCATAAATTTGACTATCATATAAAAGGTAATATTTAAAATACATAATGCCTTACCACACAAACATGAGCTGCCATATGTGAGGCGCTGCTAAGCATGGTTTCTATTAAGCCGATACACAGTAACTGGCTTCTTTCCAAGCAACATGGAAGTGTTTAAAAAACCCTGTTTAATCCAATTCCACAGCTTTGAAACAAAAATAAATTAAAGTGCTGCAAGAACTGTTAAAATGAAAAATTAAAGGCATGTAAATAAGTGAAAAAATAAATTGTCAGAGAAAATGAAAACAAAGATTATTTCAAGTAGATATCTTAATTGTAATTAGCAACATTTGGCATGTGTTATGATATGATTCAAAGCTGTAGCCAATTAGATACCCCAAAAAGCTTGTAACAAAGCTGCAAATGTGTAACTACAGCATAAATAAGTTTTATTGCACACCAAGAAAACAGCACCCAGATCAATTTCATAGTTTGTTCCCGAAAGGCTGTAAAGCCTGCTCTGTTATTAGTTCATGACTTTTTATTCTTAAACTGCAGCTTGCCTGCTAGGAGATTTTGGAAAACTATTTCATTAGACTATTAATTGTAAATCTGTAAACATTTAGCGTATATTAAGAATAAAAGACAAATTACAGCATTGCCTTAGACTGTCATGCCTATGTAAAAACAAACAAACAAACAAAACAAGCAAAGAGATGAAAGAATAAAGTATGCAAGTTAACAGCTGTTAAAAAGCTGCAGAATCGTGGTGTTGAAACTGAGAAAGATTTATTTAGTTATTTATTTATTAAGATTCCCAAAGGAAAAAAAATCATTAGTTTTTCTTTCGCAGACATAAAAGATACACAATGGCATTCAGGAAATAACATGACTTTTTTACGTGCCTTTTTAAAGTTTTCTTAAAAAGGAAATATTTTTACAGTATTACTTTAAAGATCAGAATTCAAATTCTGATCAAATGTGGGCGTACTGAACTCAACAGTATTCGGCGCTTCTGAGATTGTGCCATTTATTTAAGGAAACAAATACTTCATTATCAGTAATGCTGTCAGTCCTAACCAACAGACAAAGTACCTTCCATTTCCCCCATTTATTCAATAATGAGTAATTTACTAAAGGGTAATGAGTTGCTAATAAAAGCATGTTTCTTACATGATTATTATGAAATGTAAGTAACTGCTTGTTCAGTGCAACAATACTTACTACAGTCACTTCCAAATAACTCTGCTCTATCAAATTTCTGCAAAGAAATTGACTCTTATGTGGTTTTCATACAAAACACTAGACTACATTTAGAAAAAAATAGAAAAAAAGCACCACAGAAACAGCTAACTGAATTTAAAAGCTACAAATATAACTACTTCTTTACCAAGTCTCCTAACAACAAGGCAAAGTCTCAGCCAACATGGTTTTGTTTCCCTTGCTGGCAAGCAATGACTGTTTATTTGACACACTTATTTTAGGTTTTGGTGGGGAGACATTGGTTTTTGGTGTTTTATGATGGCTGTATTGAAGAGATTACAAAAACATATGCATACAATATCATTTTTATGCTATAAACCACGTTCAGGATGGCAGGAAAAGTTTTTCTTCAGGTAAATAAGAGGCCAAAAGCAATGTCTATGGAAGGTAGTCTGAAAAATTCTGGACCAGAAAGCATTGAGGACTGTCCTTGTTATACTTCCTAACAGGGTAGCTTACAAAGACAAGTTGAACCAGATATAAACCCACTGGAAGAAAAATTTCTCTGTTCAGGATTTTCTGCACCATAAATATTAGAGTGTTTTTTTGTTTTACTTTATTTTACCCTTGGTATAATCATCCACTCCACCCTCCCAATACTTGAGTTTAAACTAGAGCTTTAATTCTCTTGTACACTAAACACACTACAAATATTAAGGATCCATGGATCCTTCCATGTCCCCTATAAACTCCTTTCTGGGCACTTGCATGTCTTTTTCTGCTTCAAAGAACGGGCAATCATCATGACCCCCTCATTACATCCAAATCTCCACCCATACTTCTGGTTCAGCTGTTCCAGGGAACAAGTTATGGCATCCCCTTGTTCTTCCAAATGTACACTAACACAATGCTTGCTGAACTATTTTCATTCTTTGCTAATACAGTTTTCTCTTTTCCTTCTAGGAGAGAAGGGGTCACCATTGGAAAACTGGCAGAACTGGCGGGAATAATACAGTGGTATTGTTACACCAGGAGGTACCCATGGGTGCTGTCAGCCTGTTCCTTGTTTTGTCATGGGTGAGTGAAGTTGCTAGTTCTGGCAAGCAGCCAGCGGCAGGATCCCTTTACTGCTCCCCCCGCCCCTCCTCTCTCCCCAGTGGTCTTCTTTAAGGGTTGCTTAGGCTTCTAGCCACCAATGCCTGCAACGGATCCTGCAGCTTTTGAGGGCTACCTCTAGCCAATCCTAAAATCACCCCCTCTACAGCAAGCAGAAAATGACTCAAGTGGAGATTCAAACATTAGTTTATTAAATTAAAAAAAATATGTAATTTGTTTCTTTGCTATCTTACACCTATGAAAGGGAAGGGCAGTGGCCAGCACAGTGCTGTCTAGTACTTTTTCATCTCAAACATACATTTTCCAAGATATCAGATCACTAAGAAACATCAGCTATATTTTAGATATTTAAGTACAGTGCATCTTGACTCATGGAAAACCCACAAAAAGAAACATGCATGCATTATTTTTAATAACAGATACTTCAAGAACAATACTCCATCAAAAGGTCATTTCAACAGTCAAAAACAGATATTTTTTTAAAACATGTTTTAGTAGAGCTGCATATTTCAGACCTTAAGGCACATCTGACACTTTCCTGTATTGTCCTAAAAGAAAATAGCTAAAGGAATTAAAAGATTATATATTAAAATGTAACTTGACCCTTTTCATCCAAGGTACTTCAGAATATCATGGTAATAAATCCAAAATAATAGTTATAAAAAAACAGGCAAACTCAAGTGATAAAATATAATACAGTTGCTATTATAAAATATAATCCCAGTGCAATCATCAATTTACTTGTTCTTAGGATATGTTCCTTGCTGCTTTTGAAGCAGAAAGGGAATCAACATTAAAAAATAAAGCAGTTGCAATGGCACTCAAAAAGGTTTTACATTCATTCTTTTACCCTCAAATGAATGTTGATACTTCATAGATTTAAAACAACGGGATCCTGAGCATTAACATCACCGCTCTGAGGCTCATCTTTTTGATGAATTTTTGCTATTTGCTATAAATTCTGAAGAGGTCCAGCCAGGAGAAGTTATATATAGTTTTGTGTCACACTTTCTCTAAAAGGTTATAGGAAATTAGCTGCAGATCAAAGTAAGCCTACATAGGCAGAAGGTAAACTCCACGGGTAATGTAACGTAACAGGAAGAGAGCCCAGATTTATGCCAAGGAAGCTGGAAATGCTTGTGAAGAAAAATGTTCAAAGAAAGCATTCCTTATTCCCGTTTTCATCTTGCTCACACATTAGCATCACATGCATCACAGTCATGTGCCTGTGGCAACAAAGTGATGCATCCTTAACTAAAACAATCAAAGTCACTGAGAGCAGTTTATTTTAAAATAGAGATATAAGCTGCTACATCTTGAGGGATTTTTTTTTCCCCACTTGAATTTGGCACCCAGGTTCTCCTTCAATGAAATCCCTACCAGAAGAAACTGATGTCATGAGCACAAGATCTAAAACAAAACAAACAAAACCAGATCAAAAAACAGTAAGGCATCTATTTGCTCACATTGTAAAGCAATGTGAGCATCCATGATTGAGATGGGTGTATGCACATGGGGAAGATCTCCTTGAGCAAGAGGTAATGAAGGAGAATTGGGTAGGCCAGGGTAGCATGACAGATAGTGACCGTACCTGCTGCTCTAACTCCTTGCACTTCTATCACTCTGCATTGGGGAGCAATGCTGACAGTCCTTTCCCTCTGGTCTTCCTATGAAATCGTGCTAACGTTTGTTTTCTGCTCCTGACACGTGCCATCTCCTTAGCTTTAAAGTACTATGAGGCAAGAGCTTAAACAAATGGCCCCAAGAGAAGAACTTAGATTGACGGGATTCACATAATCCCTTAGAGTTGTGAAGATCATGGCCTCACCATTTTAACAAAAACAGAGCCAGAGCAATATTGAACAGGAATGTCAGCCTTAATGTAGTCATTAATAGCACAAGAGGCATGCATGAGGCACACTGACCTCTTCCCCTAAACCAAGTCAAATAATTTTCCCGCTCCACTTGACTCCTCTCTATATCACCCCAAGAAGAACTGAGTTTTAGCAATCTTTTCAGTGTGATTGGCTTTCAGAGCTGAAATACGACGGTCAGATATGTTGGTTGTTTGTCAGTTTTGCGGACAGCATAAGAAGCAATGAATTAATGTAATGATTCCAAACGAATAGAAGAGATAAAGCTACATGCAGGGTGTTAAATTGATTATTTTGGAACGTGTATCAGTCATTTTGTCCACTAAGCTACACAGCTGCTTAAAGTCTATTTCTGAGCCTCAAGCATCACCCATATTGCTACAGGGAAAAGGAAATAAAATGAATACACATAAAAAGAATTGCAGTAAATACACAGAAAAGAGAAGGACGGTGACACCTATTGCAGAGGACATCAAAAGAAAACACAGAGGAAGATCGGTAACAACAATGACTTAATAGGAAAATTCTGAGCAGTTGCTCCAAATGTTGTCCACAGAGAGCTGCTATTCGCTTTATGCTGGCTCTCCTTGTTTCCAGCTGTTAAGTTCAGATTGAAAGAAGCTAAAAATACATGAAATGCTTTCCAGATATTATTTTCCCATGTAACCAATTGGTATTAGTTGCCACAGAGATGTTCTCTTGCCAGCAAGAAGGGAAATAGTATACAATGCTGACAATAGGTGTATTCTGATATCTGCTGTCTTTGACAAGATGCTGTTCAAAATATAGGAAAGTTTTAAATGGCATTATTTTAGCTACAGAAATTCCCAACTAGTCCTATATTCTAGCAGTGCAACATATGAAAATGATACTGAAAGATTAGTTGTTTTTTTTTTGTTTGTTTGTTTTTAAATCACCTGTGAGAAAAGGTATACTCTGTATTACTCTGAGGTATCAGATGCGCAACATTTTCAGCAATCAAGTTGTGGTGTTTCAGTGAGAAGGAAAAAAAAAAAAAAGAGAGCAGGCTGCAAAATCTCTACAATTTAGCTATATTGTTTCCTGACAAACTAAAATGTCACAATGCTGCTGATTTAAAATACAAACGTACCTGCTTAGCATTCATGACTCTCCTTGACAGTAAATTAAGCTCTGCACAAAAGGGGGGGAACACATACCAGAAAACATCCAGTTCTTTCTGTAAAACGTGATGTATAACAGACTTTATTTTACATGCCTTCCTCCGAAAATAGCAATGATTACACCGCTCAACTCCCACACACCCCCTGACCTGACTTTCTGACACTTAGTACATTATATATTCTCGGTCCTGGGGAATGATCCAAAGTTTGTCAACAGGACTCCTTTTATTGCCAGAACACAAACTACAGCATACAAAATACATTACTGAGGGAAACAGGCAACCCTGACTTCTTATGAGATTAAATCCTCTTTTAAAGAGGGATGTGATAGGGTTTTTTTTATTATTTTTTAAATGAATTCTGAAATACACAGCTTTCCATAGTTTTGGAAAAAGATGCTGCAAGTCACAGCAGTGATAATCTGCCAATTACAAAGCACATGTGCAAGCAAGACTTTTTTTTTTTTTTGTCTTTCAGGCAAACAAGAAGATTATATAGCCTATTCTTTTTGGGGGGATGAGGCGGGGGAAGTGTTAACATTGCAGCTGCCGCAGAAGTGGAAGCTGCAACTCCCTTGGAGCTTGTATCGACTCGGTAGCCTACCATGCCATTAAGAGATGCTACTGTACTAGAGAAATTGTTCCATTTTCTTTTTTTTTTCCTCCCAGAAAGAGACAAACACGAAGGTTTGGCTTGCTGTAGTTAACTGGAAGTCTTCCAGCATATCTTGCGATATTCCACCCAAGTTCCAATTCAGCTCAATATCCTGAGTATCAAAAGTTCCTAAGAACCTGCTTAGATAGTATTCGTGAATTTTGACGTTTTCCTTTGCATCTGGTGACATTTAGTTTGGAGCTTTATCAGATAGCTATTGCCCAAGCATGATTTATTTTATATATAAAATTCCCCACTGAAATAAGAAAGGACACATAGTGAAGGGAGGCTGGAATTGCAACCATTTCAAGCAGCCTTAATTTGTAAGGAACTTATTTTTATGAAATGTAACTTCTTAACTGAAAAGATACCACCACTTATAACAATGACCTAACTTCTACTAAAAACAAGAAAGTATGTGTCAATACTTTAGGGTAAGAGATAGTCTATTGCAGCTTGGCTTTCTTCATTATGCTAAAGAACCATGTCTGGCTGATATATTTATTTTGTAATGTTTAACTATAATAGAAAATAGATGAAGTTCAAATGAAAACACTGTTTAGACTGTGTCAACAGAGCATAAAACTAAATGAAGTAATTCCGAATCGACTATAAAACATATTTGCTAATAGTAAAATTACTAATGGTTATCTATCAGGATCACAGCAGACACTAAGTTAGATGCAATTTTTTGATTTTGCAAAACAGCATCATGCAGTGCATTTCATTGCTATTTTATCATTAGTGTAAATAATTCAAAAACAAAGCAAAACAGGAAATCTGCAGCTCACTTTTTTTTTTTTAACTGCAAGTCACCAAAGGGCTTTCTACTAAGACAGCCAATGCTCAGTTTACATTTGCTAGCAAAAGAAAAGCAAACAACAGTATTTTGTACACTGAAAAAACTGCTTTGTTACAAGGGAAGGATTCAGAAAACCAGAACAAATGCTACTGCTGTAAAAACTATAAGTCTTCTAGACTCAGTTCAAAGACATACGCATTCTTCTACAACAGACTGAAGTTTCATATTCATCTCAGCAAATCAATCCACTAATAGGCATCAGTCATCAACACCTAAGTAAAGACCTGCCGTTTGAAACAGCTTTGAAGTGATTGGAATCGCACACAGTCGTAAGTATGACAGAACAGCTTAGCTATTAAAATATTTCATCTAGCAAAGAACTGTTCATCCTAATTGACTGAAATACTCTTTGAATGCTATTATTACAAGGCTACTTTGCTATGCAATGCTTTAGTATGTAGCCACTTGACTTACATCTTGAGACCCAGCACAACCACATCAAATCTTGTTAGAATATTTTCTCACACATGCTTTTGTCAAGAGACCAAAACAATAAAGCCAACTGTCATTTTTACTACCAGTTGCTTAGTTAATTCGATACTGAAACGTACTGGGATTCATTACAAAAGCTGCGTGCAATCAGCCATTTCTATCAATCTTGCCTTTTACCATGCCGATAGAACAAACGCGAGCAACCACATCAGCTGGAGTCAGCCGGCAGGACAGGATGGAGCTGCTCACCTGCCCCGTGCCCAACTGCTCACTGCCAGCAGTACCACTGCACGGCTTCACCAAGCAGTGCTGAGCAGCCCTCGTGCATGCCCTGCACAGACCACGTCTCAAGCTGATGGGCAAGAAGCCCCGGACAGACATCTGAAAACAATCACACACCACCCCAGCTGCAAAGCAATGAATGAGGTTTTCTAGGCCTGCCTCATTACTCCTTTCAAAGCAGATTTAACAAACACCGTTAAGTAAATACCTCACCAAAAAAAAAATATTAAAAAAAAGCGGTAATTATTAAGAAGCATATGTGATGATAGCCTCCATTTCAGGAAGTTTCCACTATCATAATTGATCACCAGAAACACAGTCAGAAGATTAATAATAGTTTGCGCTTGTAGCATTTTTCCTTCTCCATTATATTCACAGTGTGTTAACAATTTGCAAGAAAAAGGAATCAAACACACCAGTAACTGCCACCAAAATTACACTTCACAGAATCAAAAAAAAAAAAGCTGTCTATTTAATACCTCAAATAAGAGATGATTTGATTTTTACCTTGTATCTATCAACACATCATACTTTTCATTAGTTTTTACCATTACTTTTGCTACCAGGAAGTATGTCACATCAATTCTTTGTATGCAGGCAAACATGTTATCTGTCATCTTTTATGCCAAAACTGCTCATCAGCATAAAGGAGTGGATACAGTTACCCCTGTCCTCTATGTATTTTCCACAATTCCACATATTCCATTTCCATATTCCAAATTAAAAGAAATCCATGTGAACTTACCTACAGTTGGGAGGAGGGTCTAATGTAATTTCTGCAAGTTCTTTCTGAATTCTTGAGAAGGAGAAAAAAAAAAAAAGACATCAGGACTTTATTTTTGCAAAATTTTTCATTCAACTTCATAAACATTTCTACAGCAATTAATAATAATAATATGTCTTAACATTTCTAATGGAAAGATAATGCTATAAGGTTTCATGAAACTGCTTGAGATCAAGATGCTAAAAAACAAACTTTTTTTTTTTTTTTAAATGAGCACCCAAATATCGGATGAGTTATTCCATGCACAGCCACCTACAAAACCCTGCTTTTCCTACAGGTCAGGGTTCTCAGCTCTCATACACCTTAATTCTCCATTTACCCTCTGTCTATATGCCTTACAGCCCTCTGCCTTGCTCTCCAGAACATTTAGCTTGATATCTCCTGTGCATTTGAGTTTTTTTGCTCCATCAGTACAACATTGTTGTCTGTCATCCTCACCCCTGCTCTGACATACAGAGCCTGGTCCAGCCTTCTCCATAGTCTCCTTGCAGGTGTCGGGGGGCTGCTACGAAGCCCCCCTACTGCTGAACGTGCTGTTTCTTTGTACTAATAGGCCCCAAACTGGAAAGGTTATTGCAGATGCAGCCTAACGAGTGGTGAGTAAAGGTGGGTGACTGATTCCCTCTACCTACTGACTATGCTCCAGTTAACGCAGCCAGGATGCTGTTGAATTTCTTGAGTCCCCCGTCAACCCAGCCTGCCTAAGTCCCTCCGAGCAGCAGCCCTACCCTCGCCCGTACCAACTGCTCCCCCCAGTTCACCATCATCCACAAACATGAGAGCATGTGCTCGGCCACATCCTCCCGGCCACCGATACAGGCCTGAGGCTGGACTGGCCTAGTGCAGGCCGACACAGCGGTGCTCACCTGTTACTGGCACCCTGCTGGAGTTGTTCTTCCAGGCACTGCAATGCAGTTCTTATGGATTTCTGGGTACTACAAGGCTTATATTACCATGCCAAGCCCTTGAATTCTTAATCTGCACCACATCTGGCGATATGGCTCCTTTTCTTTATACCAGCGTCTCCATGGAAGTCAGTATCTCCCACTCCATAGAAATGCAAGTGTACATGGTAGGAGTTCACTGAGCTCCCAAAGGAGCTTGTAGGAGTTTATATTTGCCAAAGATATGCTAGAGTGCCACATGCAGGACTGCAATGGCCACTCTCCCTATAAACTATACCCCAAGGCCTTTTTATAGGCTGCTATTTCTGGGCAAAAACACAAACATTTAGAAGGAGGAATGAAAAGAAAGACAGCATTCCCTCCATATTTTCTTCTCCCTTTCTCCTGCTCAAGATTTCATGTACTACGGGAGCAGATTACTACTACTTGTATTCCCCACACTAAGAAAGAAAGCCTAAATGATAACACCATTCAAATTCCTGAGATAGGTGCTCAAGCCACAACCAAAGATCTCAGGTCTGACGTGAAGTACACACACATCCTGTTAAAAATGACTGCCACCCATCTTGCACATAAATACAGAAAAGAAAAAAAAAGTATCTCAAAATAAACATTCACATATACTGGCACATATAACACGGAAATGAGCAGTTTACACTAATTCTCTACGTAATGTCAAGATCCAAATACAACCTTACATGCTAAGGAGTCTCACAGCCACTATCAAAATTCCCCTTATGCCAGTATGTGTTGATTTTATGGCTGTAATGAATCAACAAACCAAAAGCAGTAGAGGAACTGGCCGGAACCAGAAATTCCAACTCTTTATCATTCACATTCTGAAATAATTAGGACATACATCAGCAAGATTGTTAGGTAGAAGTAATAATCTTTTATTAGACCAGCCAACATTGTTGAAAAGATTAAAAACAGTCTTTCAGACACATTAGTTTTTCTTTCAAACCCTGTCCATCCCAACCCTACATACAAACACCAGTTATTCCTGTAGAGAGAAACAAATTCAATGTTTATTTGTTTATTCTATTCATGGAAATATTTACATCTCCAGGAAGTAGAATTTTACCAATAAGTATCTTTTTTTTTCTTGTAAAGATACAAACAGAGGCTGCTTAATCAATATTTGCAGTAAGTCATTGTAGTAATACTGCAAGCCCAACACCTTTTTTAGAAAGAAAAATCTGATTAGTGAAGTCTAAGCACACCAAACATTTATGTTTCTTTTAAAAAGTCACTGGATTTAAACAATCCTAACAATTTACACCTTTTAAGAGAAAGAAGATCCTACAACTGTGGGAGACGCTGAAAATATTTCTTCTGTCTATGACATAGTTCTACCATGTTTTTGAAATTTATGCTATCACAAATTCAAAACAGAAAACTTAAATAGCATGAAGCCTCCTTCAATTTTGTGTTTTATGGGTTGATTTGTTTTCTCTGCCTTTTGGGAAGTTAGCGAGTGATGGTATTGAACTTCCACAGAGTCAGGGACAATTCTTTTGCTTTACATATAATAATAGGAGCAGTTAATATTTCATTGCATTACAATGAGCCCATGAGACATCAAGAATGGATTGGCAAGTGTAGCTTAAGCCCTAGATCAAAAACCTTCCAATCATCCTCCTAAATCCTAGTCCATTTCCTTTCCATTCTGAAAAGAAATGGGTACAGGGCCTTTTCTTTTTCTCCCTCTGTTCTAGCTTAACAAAAAAATTTCTAATTTCAAATGCCAAGAGCACTAAAATAATCCTAGATCAAGCTTTTCCCGTGATTCAGAAAGCAAGAACAAAACACCTTGCTGCTTCAAGCAATAAAAATTGATCTGATGATACTTTCTATTTTTGTTCAGAAGTCCTAATTGCTTTAGCAAGCATCTAAGATAAAGCGATGTTTCATTCATGATTATCATTATTACACAAACAAGCTGCAACATTAATATGATACTGTCCATCAACTACTCCTCAACAAGTATTCCATGCTTATTCTCCTCCTCTGTGGCATATCCAGACTGAAATTAATATATACACCTTACAATTCTTTTGTTGCAACTTTAATTTACCTTGCATTCATGCTGAGAGCACATTCATAAACAGTTTCTGTAGAGTGGCTGACATGCAATAGCTTGTTCACATGTCACGGCATTCAAAGTTACAATTAAATCACCAGATAACATCCCGGAGAGCCCTGCACTGACAGAGACCTCTGATGCGCAAGTTAGCCTTTGTCTGCATGAGTTATTCCACTGCTCTGGCACTTGTTTCATATCTCCATTGAGTTGTCTTCAGAATTTGGCATAGGAGAGGATGTGCCTCATTTCCTTTGCTGACCACAGAGGGTTCACCGCGAGAGCGCGTGGCCTCTGGCAACATGACATTTTTTGCAGGGTCCTCTCTGACACTTCTTTCTTTGGATTTTCTGGCTCAGTAAGTACTGTTATGTCAGCGAGTAAAAAAGGGCTCTAAATTAAAATAATTATACACACACACTTTAGATTTAAATTAATGACATGCTGGTCTACTCTATATATTTGGGGGAATGGGAGGAGGTGGGTCAGTGAAGAGAAGTCTTTCTGGTAATCAAAGCCCTGAGCTGTACACACAGGACATTTAATCTGCAATGTCAGATCTGATGCTCTTTGTTTGATCTTAAAAGAAGTCATTTGACCTCTGCCTGTCTCCCCTGTCTCCCTCTCTCCATATATATATATATATATATATATATATATATATATGAAAAAATTGCTATTACTGTGTTTTCCTTTCACTTTACTAATGGGAAAGAACAAGCATACTTGCCTTCAAGAAATAGTGCAAAGGTTAATTTACCCCTAAATTCAGAAGCATGAGAGTACATTGTGGATTTCAGATATTATTAATTCTTACAGACATATATTTACTGCTGTTCCAAGCCTAGGGGGACTATCTGGTGTTTCCTTCTTGAAACAGTTAAAGTTCTCTAAACCTTAGGGAGAACTGAACACGTTAGAGGATTCCCCGATATAATTCATAGGAGAAGCAGCAAGAAAGGACTAATAACAATAACCTATTTTACCACATCTACTTTTCTAAAATACATACCTCTTTATGCATAAAAGTTACGTGAACCAATGCACCATACTGAAGAACATGTTATAAAGAAATACAATCGCTAGTATAAATTTCAATCTTACAGAAACTGTGACTGAGCATGAAATTTTTCTAAAGATGGTTAGATTCATGATGAAGGAAGAGAAATACTCATTCTTTCATATTAGATGCATATGTAAATGACAACGATATTTCATATAAGAAAAAGCACTCCATTTTTCCACCATATTCAACATGCTGAATATAACTCTTAGATTCCTTGAAACAGTGCTGTGATAAACTTCTGAGGGGAAAAAAAAGGGGGGTGAAAAAAAAACAGCTCATTTTAATTTGATTTCTAATCAAGTTTAATCCATTACCTAGTTGCTATTTCTACGCAACAAGAAAAGCCTACAACTGAAGTTTTAGAGTTCACAATTCATTTTAAGTACAGATATTTATAAAAAGAAATCCAAGACTGGACACTAAGGTTGACAGATTTTCAACCATCAACTTCAAGAGCCAAGCAAAACAATGCATTTATTTGTTGAGCTACTGTGTCAGCCAAGAATGGTTACACTTCTCTCAATCCAAAGGTCAGGCTAAGATTTGCTGCTTAAGAGGTAACAAGATGCCTGCTGTTTTCAAGGACAGCAATTCAATTCCGTGTCTGAACTGTAATTGTGATATGCAGTGAGTTTCTCAATCTTGACATGTTAGGTAAGAAAGGTTGCTATTTAGGGTGATGCCCTCAGGGTGAGGAAAATTGAAGGACCGGCACACTGTACGACATATGCTGTAAGCTATTACACCTGTATAGCAGCTAGCTTTAAAACTATTAACAGAGAAGGGCAGCTTGTGATGGCATTCTGCCTTCTTGATGCCATCTATGGTGATGCTAACAGAAGAAAACCAAAATTGCTGTGACTTAAATACAAATTCAAGCAGTCTCATATATCCTTCATAATAAAATCATTTTGGAAAGCATTAAATTGCTGGTGTAGTACACTCCTGTGCAAGACAAGGTAGCAGCGTATGTTTACGCAGTGAAAGAAAGAGCACTGCTAAATCTTGACTTATATAAAGTCAATACCACTGGAAATTCTTTGAAAGTAAATCTAATTGACTACATAAACATGCAAATAAAAAGCAGAACAGAATTATTCCAACTACAAATGCACAAATCTTAATTCTAATCCTATATACACTAGGTAGCATAATGTAATCCAAAACTACTGTGACTACAATTCCATATGCATGAAAAAGCTCTTCAAGTGTGAAAACGTGGCTTCCAAATTCATGTTAGAACCAAGCCTGTAGTCTGCGAATTAAAGCCCAAAGAAAGATTTTCTCTTAACTTGTTAGCACTCTCTGTTCTAAATAGAAATTAAGGAATTTTGACAAAAGCCTTAACTATTGTGTGCTCTGCCGTTTGGGGTTTTCACTGATTTCAGCAGGGCTGACACTTAACTACGTGAAGATTATTGTCACCTTAGTGTAATGCCATACAAAACCACAGTTAACAAAGCTAATGAAGGAAAACATCGCTAAGCTTATATCCAGTCTTTTTTCCCCACTAGGACAGCTGAATTGCTGCAATTTGTTTCAATTTTTAAGAGATCACTTTTTTTTTTTTAAACCTGGCCAAAAACAACATTCCGATTGAAGGAATGTAGCTTTATTCCCACAATATTGTTCATTTCTAATGAACAAAAATGAGTAGTATAGAAACTGTCCATATAAAACAACCACATAGGGATAGAATCCTCAATATGTGATAATATATTTTTCCTTCCTTGATGTTACTCCCTTCCTCTTCATCTCTACTCTAATTTCTGATTTTCCTTTCTTCAGGCTTTAGTGATTTTAATTAAAAAGCAAACAACAAAAACAACAAGTAACATGAAAACCTGACCAGATTAAGAATGCTTATGGAAAGGTTATCTTTATTCCAACACACTCACAAACTACTGAATACTACAAAAAAAAGCTATGCTACTATTGAAAAAAAAAGCAAATAAACAAACCACTATACTACTATAAAGACTATATTGCTGGGATTTCTACACAGTGCTGTGACAACCAGCGCTCCTAAAAATACATTTTTTTCAAAAGTATTATTTATTATGTCCTTTTCTACAGAACTCTCATATTTATAAAAATCATCTCAGCTTTTAAAATGCAGAATCAAAGGCTTTTCTTCAATATTAGTAAACATGTGAAACTTGCTTTAGAGCCTAACTGGCAAACATACTGATGTCAGCAGCTGGCATAATTAGTTTCAGCAGAACCATAAGCAGATATGATTAAACTTTAAAAGGTTTAAGTAATTTTATCACTGTGAAATGCGTGTTGATAAAAGCTCTAAGCTTTGAAGATACAAAGCTAAGATTAATAGACCAATTTCTGACATATCGTTATTAATTTTTTAATAGGATAGTGTCCACAGGCCCTTGTCAGAATTGTGGCACCATCACATTAGGCATTGTACAAAATTCAGAATACAGAGACTCTTTACTAAAGATGTTAAAAACTGGATTTTATGACCTCAAAAATCCTGTCTAGTCTAATATTGCTAATATTGTGAAATAACAATAGCAGGAAGCAGGCAAAAGAGAAGAAGCCCAGAAACAATGACTATGAGGATTAACTACATGAATAACATCGCACTTTGAAGTGAAAGTTGTTTCATTTTGGTTTTTGTTTTAGTCACAGAAAGGAACATTGCCAGCTATCCCACAACCAACACGACTAGGTAATCTCCAAACAGCATCATAGTAGGAATGGGTCTCAAGAAAACATCTCACGTGGAAAAAAAGAAAAAGAAAAAAAAAAAAGCAAAGGCTTCACAGAGGCTAGCTGTAAGGCAGGTGCCTGTGGTAGAAGAGAAACAGGATAAAATGAGTTTTCCACTGCACCAGAAAGACAGAAGTGTTCAGGACAGAGAAGTAAGCAAATGGTAAGGGCCAGACTAAGCCAAGACACAGGTTTGAATCTTGATGAGATGTAGACACATGCTCATACACCGGCATTTATGGCCTCTTCCTATGAGCATGTGTTATAAATTACAGTGACATGGCCTTGATGCTTCTCCTTTACCACGGTGGCACAACTCCAATGTTTTTTCTTGCAGTTTACACTGCCTTAAATTAGCGAAAAACAGGATCTGGGAATTCTGCATCAGGACAGTCTGCAGAATTGGTCTCACCAGATTCTTTTAGAAGCATTTAACTACAATCACTGTACTCCAATTTGAATTCTGCTGCCTGGACTAACACCCCTACACGTACTGATGGAGCAACGCGAAGCTGTAAGTTCCCTCTGGCTGGTCCAAGCATGACAGTCATTATCTGGAAATTGACGTGATAGTTTAGAATAATTTAAATAGCTATTTCACAAATCCACCTTCCCTCTCAAGCAGAAAAGAGACGGAAAAGAAATGGGTATTAAAACAGACCACAGTTTAAAGTAATGAAACCAACATGCATTTGTTGTTCACTCAAATATCTCTGACCTGACCATCTGGGAAAAGGAAATGCAGTACTTTACAGCAATAGGTATTACGGTAGTCCTAACATGCTGAGTTACTGAACTGTCTGAAATGTTTATGGTTAATTAACTGTAAGTTACACTGACAAGTTTCAACATCAGTCATACGTACACATACAGAGATATATTTTATAAGGCTACAAAACTGTCTGAGTTTTACTAGCAATAAAAAAATGTCAGCTTTTATCATGCAAGCTACTATTAAAACCATGTGAAAGAGCCAATCTGTCAAAGAAAGGAAAAAAATATACAGGTCTCATTATCGTGACCAGCCTCAAAAGACTATTACACTGACACAATAATGTTATAATAAAACAATAAGAGAATGAACATACTGAACCTCTACATACATCTGATGGCCAGCTAAAAAATGAGAAAGGTAGAGAAACAGAACGCTGTACCTTTTAGCACTAGTTGACAGTTTAGCAGCTGTTTTGCTTGATATTTTGCCCTCTTTTTTCTTGGGTTGAACTTGCTCCCTTTCTTGTTCCTGCTGAACACCTTCACGTTGATCTCCATCAGAGCTGCCTCCACTAGTGCTTGGACTATCGTCAACTCTCTGCCCCTCCGTAGACATGGCAGATGCTGCACTGAAAAACACAAACAACAAAAGTTAGCTTTTTCAGAAGAAACTGTCCAACAATATTTCTTGCAACCCTTAAGGAAATAGAACACAAGATTTAGGCCTTCATACAGAAATGCTTGCATTTCAGTACTAAGATTACTGAGGTGCTGTAGAGTTTTGCCATAAAAATCCTAACAATAATTCAGGAGTTGGTCATTTTAAATCCCATACCAAATGAATAATAAACCTATCCTCTCTATATATGAAAATCATAAGTTATTGTAGTTAAGCAGGAAACATGATTGTGCAAGTATAATACCATTTGCTGTAAATGAGATTTTCCAACCCCTCGGCCATATCATAAGTTAACTTTCTCATCACCACGCCACCAGTCTACATCCAGCCCAGTTGTTAAAAACTGAGAACTATGACTATCTTAAGACTCTCTGCTATCCCATATGAAATAAACCTGTGGGCTCTTTCCAAGTCTATAATGTGGGTTTCCACATTACAAAATCCACATCTTGGCATGCTTGATGGAAACATTCACAGAACCAAAAGGCACTAACACAGATCTGTTTGTGTTTACTGCAACGGTACGCTGCTAGAGTGGTAAGCACACTGGTAGGGGATGCAAGAAGTTTTTTCTGACAAATTCTGTTCAAGCGACATGAGACGACAAAGCTGTCAGGGAACACAAGCTACAAGAAATCTCAGTATATTTCCAGAAGTCAAGTTAACACTTTATTTGCACACTTCTGATACTAGTTAGCTATTTTCATTTCTTCCTTCATTTTAAATAGTATAACAATATGCCGACAGATGAGGAATTACAAGCCCACTGTTACAGCTGTCATGACTCTTCAAACTGCTCTAATGAAGGGCAGATGTCCATGAAAAACTCTTAGTAAATTAGCATATGTGGTGGCAATGACTGTTAGAAAATTTCACAAAAAAAAAAAAAACACACACTGTCCTTCCTTTAAGGCCACATCCACAGCTTATAGATGTATTTTATCTATCTTCCTCTGTTACAAATGAGCCACCTTGAAAGCACACAGGCCCAAACGTTACTCGCTTACACCCACGCAATCCCCATGTATCTGGGTGGTTTTTCTGATCGAATCTGTCTGAATCAGGAGTTTGCTCTTTCATACACAAAGAGCTTTAAATTGCTGTGAACTTCGACTTGCTTTTCCTTTTACCTATATACAGACACCATCACAATTAAGAACATAACCATTCACCTTGACAATTATTCATTTTAATATGTTCTCCAGGGAGAATAAAAAGATTGCAGGCTCAGACTCAGCCACGCTCGTTCAGTGGATTAAACAAAGTTTGTCTCCCTGCACTTATTTATGGAAAGAGGCAGCAAAGGAAAAGTAAAGTAACATCAATGCCAACAGGGTTATGTTAAAAAGGGCACTTTTCAAAAAGGCCTAAGTGTTACAGTTACAGTTGCATATAACAGAATAAATTTGCTCCTATCCTGCAGAAGCCTTGCCAAAGTCTGATGCTATCAACCAGCACATGGCATGGAGTGAAGAACTAATCTTTTCAGGCATTATTCACACAACTCAGTCCAACTAACTTCAGGAGGAATTAAGGGGTTTTTGGTCTAATTGATGAAGCTAATCAGAAAGGAAAACCTGAACGTCTGAAACATTCAAAATGTTTAGACGCTAGAAGAAATAGTACGTGATGGATATAGTACAAGCTTTCCCCTCATCAGCTTATGCTACATTTGGATTTCATTTTTGAAATAATGTTTTTGAAATATATTTTCATGTATTAATTTATATTAAAACACAACAGCCAGCCTGCTGCATGAGATAACTGAAATAATGGCAGGTTTGATTCCTAACATGAAAATTAAGAAATTGTTCATTCTTAGCGGAATAAGTTTCCCTACGGTACAGCTACAACATATTAACACAATTCACATATGTACACAGGTTAACGTCTAGATATTTAGATCCTGCTTGTCAGATGTTAAGATAAAAGAAACAGAAGACTTAGAGGTAATAAAACACAAAAGTACCGTACTCTGACAAGTCAAGATATGCACTTAATAGCTATAATGAAATTTCAATAGTAGGTTCCAGTCTTCTACATATAGCTAAAACACAATCTGGCCTCTTTTAATAAAGCTTGTGATGGCTTTCATTTACTTTAGATTTTAGTTCTGATCTTTGCTTAATACGTTTAATTTTAAAGAGAAAATTCTCTCCACAACGTACATATGCTTTAACACTGCAGGCCAGAAAGTTAAAAGCATTTTTAATGAAGCCTATATGCATAGGACATCTGCTGCGAATAATCTCGGCTATAAATATTACTATTATCCCAAAACAACTGTATCACTTCATAAGTTCAGGTTACTATCCAGCAGACAAACACTGTAACAGTAGCCCAGAGCATATAATTACTGTAACATGTAATGCCAGCATTTACAGCAAGAAAATGCTTAAATCTGTCACTCGGTGTCTGGCTAGCTTCTTATTCCCTCCCCCCTCTTCTCCTCTCTCTGTTCCCCTTTCTGACACCCAGACAACTCTGGCCGTGCCCTCTCCTCCCGATATCTGCAGTTTTAGCAATAACGCACAGCTCCAGGGATGCTCGGCGAAGTGCCTTTTAAAGGGCCCCAAGTCAGACACTTGAAACGCGGTCATCCTGAAGAGACAAACGCAGGTACGAATAAAAAAAAATGGGGGGGGATAAATAAATCAAGCGGGGAACGAGGGCGTTAGGAAAACATTTCGCTGCCACGAAGCCAGGCGGAAAAACGCGAGGCGCCGCCTGAAGCTGGAGAGCAGGGGCAGGGGGCGAGGGGCTGCGGGGTGCCGGGAGGGGCTGCGGGGATCGGGACCCCCCCCGGACCCCAGGGGCGGCCGGAGGGGGCTGCGAGGTCAGCACCCCGCGGGATGATTCAGCACAGCCGGGGGTTACGAGCGCTGCCTCGACGGCAAATTGCGAGCCGTGGGGGTCCCAAGGAGCCGGCCCCTGTCATTTTTAGCCGCGGGGACCGTCCCTTCCCTGCCCTGCCGGGCAAGCGGAGGGAAAAGAGCCGGCGGGCAGGGCAAGGTCCCGCGGGCGGCCGAGCTGGCGATGATGCCTTCCCAAGGCGCCCCTAATTTCCTAGGAGCGGAGACAAATTGGGCACTCCGGGGTCCGCGGCGAGCAGAGGCAGCAGCAGCCGCCTTCCTCCATCTCCAGTAGGAAGCGCAAAGGAGCGGGGGGAGCGCGGGGGCAGCCCGGCCCCGTGGGCCCCCCCGGCCCCGCACACGCGTGGGGGGGGCACCCCCGGTGCTCCCCGCACCTCTGCCGGGGCACGGCAGGGAGAGGAGGGGGGGGGGGGGGAGAGGAGGAGGAGGAGACTGCGAGAGGAAGGCGGCGGGGGCACGGGAGGGGGTTGGGCGAGCGGGGCTCCTGGGGGGGGTAAGGGGGGAAAGGAGAAGGGGGGGGGGGGCTTGGGGGGTCAGAGAGGGAGTGGGGGGGGGGGCAGCGGGGCGAGGGGAGAGTTGTTGGAGGGGGTGCGAGGGGGGGGGGCCGGGGAGCAATGGAGGCTGGAGCCAGGGGATGGATGGGGCCGGATGGGGGGGGGGCAGCGGTGGGAGACGAGGTGACAAGGAGGGGGGGCAGCCCTCGGGGGTGCGGGGAGAAGGGGAGGCGTGGGATGAAGGTAGGGAGCGAGGGTCGTTAAACGGATGGGGAGGGGGGGAAGGCTTGCGGGGGGGGGGGGGGGGAGCAGGACCGGGGCGGGTTGGGGGGGGGCTGCTACCTGCGGGCGAGCGCGGGTCGCTCTCGCTGCTTCGGGGCTGCGGGACGATCCGTGGCCGGGCGAGGGGCTGGGAAGGGGGCAGCGGCCGGTCACTGAGTCATGAGCCCGCTCTGCCCTGCCCTACCCCGGCTGCCCGCCGCCCGCTCCCTTTCTTCTCTCTGCCCCCCCACCCCCCCGAGCCGCGGCGGCGGCGGCCGCTGTTGTGCTGCTGCTGCTCCCGCCGCCGCTCCTGCCCCCGCTGCCCGGAGAGAAGTGAAGCCGCCGCCGCCGAGGACGCGCGCGCGCGCGCCCCCGACGCCGACGCCTCCGCCGCGCGCGCTCCCGAGAGCTCTCCCTCTCCCTCTGTCTCTCCGCCCCCCTCCCTCCGCGGGGGGGGGGGGGGGGCGGGAGGGAGGCAGGGAGCGCGCGCGCGCGCCCCCGCCAGCCAATTAGCCCGGGCGCTCAAGGGAGGGGCGCGCGGGAACGCGCTTTGGGCGAGGGGAGGGGGGAAGGGGGTGCGCGCTCCCGCTGTGGTTGGGGCGGGGGAAGGGAAGGGGGGGGGGGGGGAAGAGCCGTCCGCGGGAGCGCGCGTTAAAGGGAAGCTCGGGGCCGGGGCGGGGTCACCGGGGACGGGCAGGAAGGAGCGGGGGGGGGGGGGACGGGGGAGCAGGGTCGGCACGGCTGGGATCGGCGCGGCACGGCTCGGACCCCGGGCCGGGGGCGGCATCCGCGGGGCCGCGCGGTGCCAAGTTTGTTCGCCCTTTGTCCCCCCCCCCCCCGGACCTCCCAGCTGCGGCCCTTCCTCCGCGGGACCCCCCCTACGGTGCCCAAGCGCCCCGCGGGGCTCCCAAGGGGGCTGCGGGGGGCTGGCGGCGGCGGCCAGGTGAGGGGAGGCCGGGGGCAAAGCTCGCCGCCTGCCCCCCGAGCGGCTCCCCCCGGGGCAGGCAGGGCCCCCGGGGCTGTCAGGGAGCCGGCTCCGCTGGCCTAGCTGAGGGAGAGCCTTGGGCCGCCGCCGCCGCTTCGCTCCGGGCGTAGCGAGCAAGTGGAGCTCACCTGTGCTGTCTCAACTTTTACTTCATCGAGCCCGGCGTCGGCCAACACGCCGGCCGCGGGTCGAGGAGTCAAAATATTTCCCCCTTTTTGCCGGCGAAAGGGAATTTACGAACGCCTTCTTGCCATCCCGCATGCAGAAGGAAAAGTTTCTCCCTGCTTGAGCTGCAGGGCATTATACTTTTTCTGACTCATGGTTATGGTGTAGGTGGAGTCCAGGCTACCAAACATACAGAAATTGAGAACTTGAAGCGCTGCCGAGACGTTTAAGGATTAGGAGCTTTATTGGCACCCGGCTCTCATGCTATATCCGGACAGCAGAAGTGATTTTTGCAGTTTCTCTGTACATAAAATTAATCTTGCTCTTTGTTGATAAATTGTTTTGAAATAGCTTGCTTTATTGTCTCTTCCTGTTTCATTGTTAAATAATCCCAGTGACGTTTTCACCTAAACTTAAAAACGCCACAGTCAGCTAGTTCTACCTATTTTGTGTGCATTTACAGTATATTTCCCCACTTTTACTGAGCCCCTGATGTCATCGAGGTGGGTTTCGATCAGTGGGCACGTGTTGACTTCTACAAGCACTAATAACTAAGTAATCAACAGAATACAATGCAAAAAAATATTTTAAGCAGTGCAGATCTTCTGCAAGCAATGCTTCTTATCATGCTGGAAGGCTGCTGGCTGCATTGCATGCTCTTGACATCACAGTTCCCTTTTCTAAAATCATTTAAAACGTGCCTTTTTCTTTCAGGCACTCCAAAACAGACCTCCTGAAAGCCATCCAGGAAGCTAAAAAATACACTTCTCAGTGAGTCTCCAGCCACATTTCCTTAATATCGCTTAAAGGTACCTTAAAGGAGGTGTACATTTTCCTGTTAGAATACCCCTCCTATTGAAACTCCTCAGCCCGTGTCAGGACTTCACTTCGGTGACAGTTCGGTGTGCTTCATTATCTCTCTTCTTTTCTGTTAGAATCCACAGGAAGCACAGAGGGAGAAGAGCCGTGAATAGCCTAATTCAGACAGGGGTAGGATGGGGCCAAACCATGTCCCAGAATCTGGGTCACAAATTCCCCGTGCCAAAAAAAAATCAAGGGAGTGCTGAAGTGTTCCAGCACCAAATGAAGGGTTTGAGTCATTCAGAGTCAGGCCCCGATTTTTTCTTTTGGTGCATAACCTCTGGCCCAGAGCCCTAGATGGTAGCTTAAATTAAGGGCAACCAAACGAGGGAGAAGGCTTGTCCTGCCTCACGACCAGGACATGCACGCTGAGGTGTGCCATGTGATTTTAGAAGTGAAGGTTCTGAAGGAGCCCTACCTATGCAGTGGTAAAGCAAAGAGGGCAGGGTAGTCAGCTGCTCCCATATTTATCCTTTTGACCTTTTGAAATAATGCATTTGGCCCTCAGATGTTAAAGGTTGTACAACGGTGTGTTATTTAAAATTCTCTGGAAGGCTGTTGTCAGTTTAGATCACACAAGGTGAAATCCTGGCCCTCTTGAAGTTGGATGCAATACTCCAGTGTTTCACCCATGCTGGAGGGTTACAGTTTTTTTTTTCTTTTTTTTTTTTTCCCTGCTCAGCTTTGTGTGGTTTCTAGCAGCTGACACTATTTACAATACTGGACACATCCAAAACAACCTTTACTCATACAGAAGCTTACAGCTTCCTCAGAGAAGCACACCAGGGTTCAGCGCACCCGGCACAGATAGTCATGCTGTCAGACCGTTACAGCTAAGGACACTTTTGTTAAGGCCTCTTGATTTAGAGTGTCTGCTATGAGGACAGATACATCAATCAAAATTCATGAAGTTGGAGAAACCTGAGCCAAGTTTCCATTTAAGAGTGTTTAATTTAAGGATGTATTGGATCAATTTAGGTTTTTAGACATATTTAGCTGTACTGAGATCTCATCTCTGGCAAGTTTCACCCATCTTTATTCAGTTAAAAAAACATGGAAATTAAATGATGAATTATTGTTAGATGTCAAATTAAGAAATAGAAAAATGCAACTTTGAGGTTTCTTCTGCATTTATGAGTTATTGTCCATTCACATTTAAAATGGGAAATCCTTTTAATAGTGCTATTTAAGCTGGTAAATGTACATCATAATCAAGTTATACCTGATAAAAATTTGCGTGCTTGGCCAATCAAATTGAAGGGATTGTGTTTTTTTGAGGTTGAAAAAGACCAGGAAGTATCTCAACCATGATAGTGCTGAAAATATAACAGCAACTCTCAGCATCTGACTTTCAAAACTTTAATGTTTTATATTAAAGAGTGAGGTTGAAGATACTCAATTATCCATGGGGTGTCCTGTTGTTCTGTCAGTTTCTTTCAACCAAATCATGACGAACTAGATTGTTTCATCCATCTGAACCATTGTCAGCAGAGGATTGGAGCAAAGGGGATGACAGTGCTTTTTTCGTTCTTTACCTTGTATCATTGTCAGCTCTGCAGGAGCTATCCCAGCCTGTGTCACCCTCTCCCTGTTTCTTCCCTGCTGCTTAATGTATTTGATGCATTTTGGGCCCCACAGCAGATAGTGGGCAGCTTTCTGCAGTGGGACATCCCTCCTGCCCTTCATCCTGAGTTGAAGGGGGAATACAGAATGGCATGTCTTTACAGTAGCTTTATGCCGTTAAGGGATTCCTCTCCCATAGCTGGCTTTCTTTGTACTATTGTGATGGCATAAAGCCACAAGGACAGTCCAGAGGATCTGGCCTGTTCTCTGTTCTTTTTTCTCCCTGATAATTTTTCCTCCCATTTGTAGTTAGCTTATTTTCACAGCACATCTATTTTTATTTTGTTCTATGATCCTGCTTTGCTTTTGTCACTACTTGGCCAAATGCCACACCGTATGTTGGTAAATGTAAACTGAAATTCAGAGTTACCCTGATATCTGAAGCCGTCTGAAGCTGTGTCTGAAGAAGTAGTGTTTGAGTGATTCAGAGATGGGGATTCTTCATGTTCATTTTGTTTTACAGCTATCATCATGTAGAATGAAGTGGAGTAACAAGGACAGATTTTTGGAAAGTATCTGCAGCAGAAATTTTATTAGATTTTTCAGTTAATTGCATATGTCCTCATCCTTGAAAAAATGACACCTTGTGTCATGGAAAACATGATTGAATACTGAACACCAGGTAAGCCTATTATTCAAATACTGCCTTGACAGAAATCTGTTTAAAGTATTTTCATGGCATTCTGAAGTAAAATGATTGTGTGGGCACAGAGACAAGTTATTACTAGCCTTCTTTATTTGCTCTACAATAGTGTAAACCCCCAAATTATTAGAATTTCTTCACCTTAATCTTTTCAAGCCATTAAATATGAACAGAGTTGTAAGTTGTGATGCAAACAATTTAAGATCTCTTTCACTGTGCTCACCTAAAAAAAAATAAGAATTTGCAGCTCCTCCTCCTCTCCTTTGCTCAGAAGCAGAACAGCTCCTGCTGTCATTCAGCTGGAACCAGAAGAAACAACTGGGACAATAACCATGCAGCATCAGAGATCCTCATGGCTCTCAGGCGCATCGCTATCCAGGATTGTAAAGAATAAAGATAAAACATATTAGGGATGGGTGGGAGGGAGATGTACTAACTTGCTTCCATGTCCTTAATGAAAGCCTGGATTTTTCTTGAAGACAGGGAATAAATCACTGCTTAGTGTCCAGAATGGAAGTTTGTGCTGGTTTAGAGCCCAACTTAAGATAATTGCACAGGATAATTCTCTGATAGTTTCTAGACAGAAGTTGTTAACAACCGACTCCTAGACTAAGACACAGTTTTAAAAATCTCATCTTGTATGTACTGAAGGGAAAAATCTTTATTTCCAAAGCTATTGTAATGCAGTGACCTGTAACTGGAAAAATTCCCTGCATTGCCCATGTTAATTCATCACCATATGGGGGAGAGAATGTTGAAAAGTGATGATAGGTTAGAAAAGAAAATTGTGGTTTTTTAGGTGTTATTTCTGCACCCTCTTCAGCACCTCCACATTTCTCTTATTTCCTTTTGCTTTCATAGCATCTTAATTCACAGGATCAGAAGTTGTTTTTCTGGTTAGAAATGGGTAAAATTCTGAGGATCTCTTGTGGTTCTGTAGGGAAAGTTACATCTTTACACAGAAAGAGAAGCCGTGGGCACTCCTGTTCCCTTTCAATAAAGTTAAGGTTCCAGGAGAATGTGGGCTAATATCCTCTATGGTTAATGCATGATTAATACATGCTTAAGGAGTAGGCTAGCGCAGTCACCAAGGCAAACCAAACCCCATATAGCAAGCTCGTTCAATCCTTTCAATATGATTGACCAAATGTATTTCAGAAACCCAAGGGACCACAATCAGTCTGAAGCAGATTGTCTGCCTTGTAGAGAGTGGAAATTACCCACATGTTCTCTGCAGGGGATTCCCCCAGTGAAATGGAAGTCCCCTGCAGCAGTAAGTCAGACTACTCATGTTTTGCACTTCTTTCCTGAAGATCCTGGCCAGACAGCCTGCTTTGGGCTGTACTTGGAAGGAATAAAAGGGAATGTCTGCAGTATGATGAGCCTAAATCATCCCTTCTGGTTTATGGCACCTTATACACAACTAATGCCAATAAAGTAGCTAACCAGTCTCTAAGTACAAGCAAAAATGGAGGAAGAAATAAATATCTTTTGTCTCATCCTCAGTGGTTACTGTTGCAGGAAGTAAAAGATTTTGCCTATAGGCAGGTAGACCCTGACAAACTCCTGTCTGCTTTTCCCTAAGCTTCTCCCGCAGACCTTCAGGGAGCAGGAAACAGAGCAGCTAGTGCTTCTCTTCCTCACTGACCTGCAAGGAAGTAGGCAAGCAGTGAAAGCAGCAACTTCAGGGAGGCACAGGCACTCTTAATCACACTGTGGGACTGTTCCCAGGGCTGCAGATGAAGTCATGGGGAAGCAGTGGGGAGGACACAGGTGAAGCATGCACTTCATTTGAAAAAGCTTCAAGGCACAACACAGGTGTACATCTACTTGCTAAGCAAGCAGACTTCTTCCTGTACCACAGTTTTAAGCAGTGCAAGCAGGTGTTTGGACATTGCTGGACTCAGCTCATCTCAGCTATACAGACATAGCTCAAACTTTTTCTGTTAGTTGAGGCTTGAACAGATATGAGGCAATCATTGAGCATGAGTCTAAATTTGGATGCTTGGCTAAGACCTGAAATAAAAAGAGGGATTACATATTTCAGATGGGCTCCAGCAAAAAGGGTTGATAAGATATTGCAATGATTCTGCAGGCCACATGAATATAATAGGCGGTATCTGGGAAAATAAAAGTACCTAGTTTTAATAGTTTAATAGTTTAGTGGAAACTAATTAGATAATCCAACCTACAGTTTCTCTTTGAAATGCCTCTTTGTCTTGATTCCCTGTTTTAGGCAAGGTTCTTCGAACTGGAATCTAAACCATTGTTGAGGACTAGGCCCACAAAGACAATTTGGGATCCTGGCTGCAATTTCTAATTATAAAAACTCTATTGGCTAATGAAATTCACAGTTCTCAGATAGGACCATATGTTTCAAGTGAAATACGTCAGAAGAGCTAGGTATTAATACAATGGAGGTCCACGAATAATTGGTTGAGTAGTGAGCAGGTTAACCTAGTCATTAGGAAGTGGCAAGGAGACAGATAACAGCAGCACAGTATCTTCCAAAAATATATGTACTTATAGCTGGTAGGGGCCTCTAGTTAGGGGATTCCTACATCCATCTCCTGGAATTAAATGAGCAGAAGACCCTTGCCCGTTCAATTTTCTGGTGATGGAGGCATCGCTGAGAATGTGGAGAATGGAGATTTAATTCTGTCTGCTGACTGAAAGGACAAAACCACACCATTTCTAACTCCCAGAAGTGTGTCTCAACCACTATGGCATTTTGGTGCCTGGCTTATTTGGTCTTTCTCATTCCAACTCTTCTTATCTCTAAAAAATATCTACGTCTACGCTGGATTGGAACTGCAAACGTGAGAGGCCTAACAAACAGGCTAAAAGTCATTCTGTATCTTTTGATCTTTCACTCTTTTAATATTTAATGATCCCATTCAAAATGGAACAGCATTAGCAAGAGAGATTAAGAAGTCCCCCATCCCCTTTCCATGCCGTGGCCTGTTTTCAAGGCAGCAACCTGAGATAACGTGTCCCTTCAGGAAAACAGACAATTTGTGCCCACGTCTCTGACACCTTTGGTGAAAAGTCTAACTGCTTCCCATTTCAATAGTGTTTATGCCTGTTCTTTCATGAGGGTGGGAATGATTGCTCTATGAGGCCAGTATTTGTAGGTGGGATAGAGAAACCATAATTGGGCTTAGAAATAGGTGTTAAATTGCTTGGTGCCATCAAAATTTGGGGTTCCACTCACAAGATCAAAGACATCACTTACGTAAAAGCAGAAAATACCACAAGGCACCGTTATCTGGAAAAATAAATTGAAGTCACAAAATGCATGTTACTGATTCACACATGCTATGAGACTGCACTTACGCAATATTGGGATTTTCAAGCGCCCAGTTCAGACTGAGTGAGCCCAAAAGACCTGGTATTCCAGGTGAATCGCCAGTCTCAATGAAGGCATCTTTGTCTAAATGTTATTGCAGTGCTGCGTGTCAGGGTGCTTCCATGGCTGGCTGTTCCCTGGGGCCAGGGGCTCCCCATGGGATTCACAGGGTCTGGCAGGCAGGCCCGTCCCACTGCCCCAGACAGGAGCAGGGCAGCTGGGGGCTCCAGGGCAGCACCAGCACTTGTCACCTTCCTGGGGACAGGGACAAACTGAGGCCAGGCGATGGGCCTTTGGGTGGGTCTGCCTAGGTGGGGCCCATGGCCTGGCCTGGCAGGCCTGCCCTGCTGTGGCCTCACTGGAGCAGGGGCTGACAGCCTCAGCACTGACATGGGGTCCAGGGCCTGGGTGGGGGATCTACTCCCGGATCTACACCCCACCCTGGGATGGGCAATCCCCAGGGAGAGCAGGGTCAGTCAGGCCTGGTGGTGCCCTGGGGGCCCCAGCAGTGTGTTGGCTAAAATAGCTTTCAACAGCCATATTTTCTTCATTTTGACTGTGAGCACCCAGGGAGTATAATTCTGAATTTCACCACTTCTAAATACATTAATTTTAGTTGTCATGTAGTTATGTATAGAGAAATCCCGATTTTTAGATAAGAAGAACTATTATCTTGAAAAAAAAAGTGCTGTTTGGGAAAAGCAGAAATCAGTCACTCCCAGGAATGCCCACTAATTCAGCTAGATGATTATTATATTCCACAATCAGCCAGTCAGGGTTTATTATTCCTTTGAGACAATGGAAGATATAATTTGGTTTTGGAAGAGTTTCAGCAATAGTTTTTCACTCTTGTGAGCCTGCAGCTTGGATAGCTCTGTTGTACCGGACCAGAGCTCCCTATTGCGGGGGACACCAGCTAAATGGCTTGCAATGCTACATCTCCTGTGAGGTGAATGCCACAGAAGCTCTGAGCTTCACAGCTGCCTCGGCATCTGCTCGCAGAGCCCACAAATCTGAAACAATGGACCAGAAATTGGCTGGCAATTTAAATATAATGGTTTGGCCATTACTGGCAATTAAAAATCCATTGGTAAGAGCACAGAAGGTAGGGCAGACGTGAAACACACACGGATTTCTTCTCACCTAGGCAGGCCAGGATAGGCCTAGAAGCAGATATACATTTTCTTCATGTGGGCCTGCTTCAAACTCCTTTGAAATCAGTGGAAACATTTCCATTGACATTAATGGACTTTGGATCAAATCCTAATTGCCACTATAAAACCTTTTTATTGATGCCATACATTATTTGCCATGTATGTATTTTAATAAAGCAGTCCTGTATGTACTATAGGGAATGTGCTCTTTAAAATGGATGTCTTTTTAGAAACTGTACCAAGGGTAAGCCCTCTGACAGAAGAATTTAGTCTATTTCTGAAGGAAGGTTTAAAGCACTATTTCATTTTGTAGGGAAAACAGAGAACTGTGCAGAAGTCTGTGGTTTTTTGGGGTGGGGAGAACCTCACATAAACATTTTCTTTATTCTGATTCATAACAGTTCATTCCCTCAAATATGATTTTGGTCTAAAACTCCAAAATGCAAACCAAAAGTGACTAAGAAGTATCAAATCTTGGGTGATCTGGTTTCATGTACTTTACATAGTTTGATCATCAAACCAGATCTATAGGCAAGTTTGCTCAGAACTGTATCTAGATTCAATCAAAAGCTCATGAATGTCATAGTAAGCCTTTTTATAAAAATGGGCTAAGTTTAAAATTTGCACTGAAACCCTAAACCAGCCTAGTTTCATGTGGTTTCAGTTTTTGTTATGAATGGTCTTTTCTGGTAAATGTTGGGATGTAAAGTCAGGAGAGCAAAAATTACTTGTGTGACTACAAAAACTGAGTAGCTTTTCCTTAGTTTCCCTTTCATAACATATTCATAATAGTCACATAGATTTCAAAAAGCTCAGCCCCCCCCCCCCCCAATATTTGTAAAGAATTATGAGTCCTTCAGCTCAAGACGCAAAATATTAATATAGCTCTTGAAAGCACCATGAATACTTCCATTTTCCACAGCATAGCTATAAAGGTAAACTGTGATACCATTTTTTCACTCCTGAAATAGAAGAAAACTTACATCTGAGATTGCAGATGACAGCTGTATTCTTGATAACAACACTAATGTACAGTTTTAAAAATTATATGGGAAGACAGAGATGCTAAGTAAGCTACAAATGATGATTATCACAGTTTCAGACTGAGCTGTAACTTTCTGTTTGGTTGTTATTTTTTGTGGTCTTCTCCACAGGGAACTCCCCATAAACACATTGACACACACCTAATGGCAGTTTAAAATGCAGTGGCCCGTGAATTTTAATTAATGCCCCCAACCCAGCTGCCTTCCAGAGGCATCTGCCCTGTGGCAGGGGTGGCTGAACGGCTCGTGAATCAGCTCTTGAACCTTACAGTTTAGCATAAACCAAAATCAATGTTGGTTTACCTTAATAGGCCAAGCTGTAAGCTGTGGTGGTTCAGAGCTGATTCATGAGCTGCTCAGCCCACCCTGTTAGGAGGTGGCAACCTCCGGGAGCAGTCTGGTAACCTCTATGAGGACTCCTTGAGAAGAGCAGTCACCACTTCAACCCCTTCAATATAATTTGCCACAAGCTGTAGATCTTGCATTATTGTATTCTTTTAGGTGGGATTCAAGATTAGGACCTGTGTTCCCTGCTGTTCATAGCAAAAATTTATAGCTGTGTGCCCCAATGTGTTATCCCAGGGGCTTCAGCATCTGGCCTTGAATATCAGGGACAAAGACGGAATTAATCAAAAACCGACCAACCTTACTACTTACTGATGGCAAAAGTATTACAGAAAAGATGTATTTCAAAACAATAACCAATCTACAAACTTGTTTTGCTTGCCACATGCTGCCCTTCTGTATGAGTGCCTGGCAGGTACCAGGTACAGGTGCGTGATCTTTGTCCTTAGTGGATACTTCAGTGTTCTTAATGAATCCTATTGCGGTTTTCTCTTTCTTTCAGTCTTTCATGACAATCCTATAGTTTCTAAAATACCCCAGTATCCAAACCTCACATCTGTCACAGCTTTAAAGTCACATAGAGCCCCTTGGTACCAAGAAAATGTACTCTGGGAAGGCACGTGCCTCAGTAGGACTTTCCTCTTCTTTTGCTCACAGTGTCTTTTAGATTTTCCAGGAACACAAAGCCCCAGGTTGCTTGTTGTTTGCTTCAGAGGACTCTTCATATAGCTACCCAAATAGAAAAGCCACAGCCCTGTCTCATTCCTCTGTGCTTCCTTCTGAGGCTTCACACTTTATTTTTTGAAGGCGGGGATTGCTTTCATAGCTGGCCTTCTGCAGGCAATATGATTGTTATGGGAACTCCGTGTAAAACCTGTTTTGCACATGATGTTGCTTTAAAAGGTTGCTAGCCAAGGCAAAATGTATCTATGCACAAATAAAGTTCTATCCCTTCAACGAACAGATGATACTGTATTATAAATTTGACTTGTCTGTCAGTTTATGGCCTTATTCATTTATTTATTTAGTAGCAAACAGATTTTCACATCTGGAATGTTCTCTTTCATTAACCTTGAGAAAACTCATAGAGCTGAGTATTTCAAGCTTTAAAAAAACACAAAACTAAAAAAAAAAAAAAACCCTACAGCAAGTGGAAAAGAGTTGCACTAGGAAGAAAAAGGCTATGGTGAATAATAAGAGCATTTCATACTCTTTCTATTTCAATAAGCCTCCCATTGTCCTTTTACACATTTCTATACCTTTGCCTTTGCTTTCATTTCACTTTTTTTTTTTGTCACTTTCTTTTACCTGCTACTTTTTTCTCTGTTTTTCTTTGAATATGGCCTTTTTACCTGAACTGCTTGCTATTTTTCTTCCTCCCTGCTTCCCTTCCCCTTTCCAGCCACTCTCTATTTTTCCCTGTTTTCTTTTTGCACGTGTTTTTTTTTTTTGACTTTGTCCCTGGATGATCTTCCCTCCTCCAGTCCAATCTGTTGTGCATATTTTCCTTCCATGTGATAATGTAAGTAAATGCCTTAGTCCCTCACTTCACAAACTAACTCACAGATCATTGGTTGACGATGAATTGGGAGACTGTTAATCAGAGAGAACTGTTATCTTCCAGGCATTGAGTATCTAAACTACCTTCAAAGGCAAAGCACAAACAGATACCTATCTAGTGCTGTTTCCTGCATGACTGTATCTGTTGTTATAACATCATGAGGTGACATGCAGTTGTAAGTAAGAGCAGATATTTATTCCCCTGCATGAGTTCTGCTATGATACCATCCACACTAAAAGTCAGATTTCCTCGAAATCCAAGGCAGTAGTTGAAATCGTACCCTCTCTCTATTGGGATGTATCATAATCTAGTGATATAGGGCCTCCAACCTCTCAAAATATGGCATTTATGAGCAGATACTCTTCCTTTTTAGTCTGAAGACCTCGTGATGGCCTTGGTTTATGCTTTTAACACATCTGGAAACCTATAGAAGGGATCCTAATGTACAGTAGTAGCAGTCTCATTGATGATTGATTTCAGAAGTGGAAAACATTTCTAGATTAACATCAACTTAGAAGAACTGTAAGATGGAGAGTTGAATTAAAACAGGAATAGTACTGTCAGAAGGGTGGTGTTTTTTTGGTTTTTTTTTTTGTAATTAATTATAATATCATGGGATTGCATGGGTGGTGGACTTGACATAAATTATACATTAAATCTGAGGTGTGTGGATGTGAAGGACCATAAGAAAGGCAACTGTCTTACAGTTTCATTGGGCACTGCCCAAGACAAGAAGTGTCTCTACTCCCTTCAATACTGGTCAGCAAACCAAACAACTCTGCTGTATTAGAGCACTCAAAATAAGGAGGAGACTTCTCTCTCTGTGTCTTTTCCTCTACTACTTTTTGAGTAATACCTATGTTTGCTGCCATGACCCAGGCTGTAGTTTTACATCTGTGCACAAATGCTTTGGTCCAAGGCGCCATTTAAGTGCTGAGCTTGGATGCTTTGGTAAATCAGTCTTAGTAGGGAGGAAGACAAATACCGAGAAGGAGTTTCCTTTAACTTCAAGTCATAATAAAGTGATTTCTTAAAGTCAGTTCACATGCAGAATGAAACCATCCTGTTTGATTAAACACAAAACATCAACCATATTTTCAGAATTAGTGTTTTGAAATATTCTTTAATTAAATTTCAGAGAGACTCAGAGAAAGCATGGGTGAAGAGGAGAATTGTTTGAACAAGCTAGCCCTACATATCTTATTGCTAATTGATTTATCACATCTCTTTCAACACACTTTCAGGGGGGAATTCTTTCTGTTCTGTTAAAGCCATATTTTAAGGTTTAGAAACAAGATATACAAACAAAGGGCAAATAACTCATTTCAGGCTAAAATAGACCAGTTTTGGAAATGTGATATTATGGCAAGCTTTAACCGTACTTGATTCAGCTGGGTAGTATGCCATTCCTTGGGGAATACTTCAAAGAATGACGCAGAGCAGCAGCAACTGGGAGGATACAGACAATTCACACAGGCTGCATGCTTTCACACCCTTGTCTCAGATCAGCAATCCCAGATGGTGATCACCCAGAAGAATCTCAATCTTTTTATAGTCAATATTCTGCAGTCACAAAGTGATTTAACACATCAACTCCGTAAACTGAGATGGCATTGACATTACCTTCAGTAGGCTGAGCACTCTCCTATATCCACTTGCTGAAGGAAATTAGTGTGATCACTCAGGGACTGTTCATACCTCTGTAATTAGCAGTAGTACAAATTGGGTAGAAGGGCATGTTCTTAAACACTTTTGCTGGAGGGATCTGGGCTGGGAAGGTAATACAGAACTCAGCATCAGTAAGATTAGCAGAATGTAACAAGAGATGACACCAATGTAAATCCAGATTAATTTATGTGACTCTGTGAGATACATGTCATCACAGTTAACACCAGGATGGTACTCTTAGTAAAAATAAATGCAGTGATCTTGGCATCTCCTCAGCCAGAATAAGCATTCAGCTTCACCTCCCGTGGGCATCAGTTACCAATATTTATTCTTTCACATAGGCTAAGCCTTAGATTTTTTGTCCCCTTCTCATCTCAGCTCTCTTGAGAACATATAAAGACATCAGAAATAGCTGCAAACTGGTGTCTGGTGTGACTGTTTTGTGAGGTCAGTTATGGAAGTGATAAGAATAGAAAGGGTATGAATACAAAGAAGATATTTTTTTCTTATTTTCAGTCCCTTTTCTACAAAGAAATGATTCAACAATTTTTTTTTACTCTTAGCTGCTACCCTATTCAACCTGGCCATTGTGGATTTGGTCAGCTGTATTACTGTGCAACCTGATTCCAGATTATTTTCTACCCTAGTAGAAATAGGGTTTGTCCATACCGTATAGTGGGTAATGTTCATGTGGCCTGGGCAATCCCAGTTGCACAGAGACACTAGCTCCAAGCTAAAACGCTTCTTGGCAGAAGCCGCAGTGCACAGCACCATGCTGATGTGAATCTGCTCCTCCCAGGTGTAGCCCAAGTGTGGCTGCCTCCACCTCCAACGTCTGTGCACCACCCTCTACTGTGTCTTTGCTTTCACTGCGAGGTCTCTGAAGCACAACGGTTCCTGATAATGCAACGCACATGTTGAACAGACTATTAATTGAAAACAAATCTGATTATCAAAGAAGGCTGTTACTAAAACACCAGGGTTTTCACCTCAAAAAAAAAAAAATTCTCTGCAGGTCTCCAGTCCTTCTAGAATGCCTCTCCATTCCATATTCTGTCATTTTAAAATAATTCTACAGTAAAAATACATTTTCTCTAATAACTCGTAACCTTTTTATAAACCAACTCAATTTAAAATTCTATTTTAATCACTTTTTCACAGCAAAGAGAAGATATTAAACCATGTAATTCGTATTCATGACAGCAGCCATCATCGCACCCAGACAATGCTGGGAAAATTTTGTGAGACAGAGATAGGCAAATCAATTATAATGAAACTTTTGTTTACTGAATTCTTCTTTTTGAATTTTAAATGTCTGGGCATATATCACACATGTTTAAACTATTTCGGAATGATTTAAAATTATTTGTGAGACTCGTCAAAAAATAACTTAGTTTGAAATTTGAACTTTTGGGATTACATTAAGCTGTCTGCTCTGTCCTTTTGTGAAGTGCAAAAGGGGAGATTTTGGCTAGAAGTACACAGTGTTTACAGAAAGCCAACATGAAAGAAATTTTAACAAATGTCGTAAGGATTGTTTTGTCCCAACTCTAAGATGCTTTGGAGCTGGAAAATTACAAGCATTAGAAAGAGCAGCAAGGAAAACAGAAGTCATTTCCAACTTTCCACAAGGTACTTATTATTGTGGCTGCTAGATACTGCATTATTTAGACCTCTATTCTCCTCTTGGGTGCTCACATTGGATTTGCTTTATTCCACCCATACACATAATGCTGGAATCATCAGAGCTCCTATTTGTATATTATAAAAGTTAATTTTGCTGTTTAAAACAGAGATGTCAAATCAGCTAGGCCACATATAGTTGCAGCAGGGAATCCTGAACTGCTTGGATGGCTTATTTAATCCTACCCTTTCTTTTTCTGTTCAAGGGACTGTATTCACTTTCATGTTCTGGAAGGAAAGAAAGTTAAAGGCATAGATGTAAAAGATACTGGGCCAAATCAGATACCTTACTTATTCAATAGTTGGACAAACACACTTTGCCAGTAGTCAAGATTTGAAGATCTGGCCCATAACAATACTCACAATAATAGACAGTATTTTGTTCTTGGCAGAGCACCAAATCTAATTTGCTCTGAATTTACAGGAGAGGAAAAAAAAAAGAAAAAAAAAAGGAACAGAAAACAAAACCACAGAGAAGTGCTCCACCACCCATTTGTTACAGCAGGGTATTGAGTGGGGAATTGCCGATCTCGACGGCGGCGAAAGGACCAGGAGAGGAACGCTGTGCTCTGCCAGCGCTGGGGCTGGTGACGGCAGCGGGTCAGTCTCCTGAGGACAGCCAGCCAGCACAGCAAACAGCCTTTGTTTTACTTTTTCTCCCTCTTCTGGCACATTAGCTTCAGCAGACAGATTTAAATGTTAACAAAGCGCTCGTGTTTACACGTGTTTTCCACCTCTCCCTCAGAGCTAAACAACAATAACCAGGACCCCTTGCTGCCTTGGCTTGCATGCTGAGGGCCGCGGGGCTGTAGCACCAGTGACTTTGTATCAAGAGTGCCTGCAAAAGCCATGCAGTGGGAAAAGGGCGATGTGACACTGTGGGTGTGGGACCGCAATAGTTCCTATATCCAGGGCTCACAGGCAGGCAAGAAGGGCTCTGTGCTCAGTACAAAAGCTCAAGAAGCCAAAGTTGGTATAATGTCCCTGAAAAGCTGCCCAGCTCTCCACGGGGAGGCCCAGGAAGCTACTGTTCATCGAAGCAGTAATAACTTGCACAGAGCAGCCTGTGCACCTAGATCTCTCTGAATACCAGGGGAGCAGAGGCTGAATGCTGGCATAAAACTCAGGGGACCAAAGTGAGGTTGCACGCTCTGTATATATCAACGTGCCTGATGCCTGAAAAGAGTGATGTGGAGTGCCTTCATTCCTTTATTTTGAATGACTCCAAAGTGCCACTTTTTAAGGCAGATGTCTAGCTTCTGAAAATGCCTACAGGAGCTCAGTCCGCAGGCAGGATGCAGCGGATCTGCTGCTCCCAGGCAGGCGGTGGCTTCAGCTCCTGCTAAATTCCTGCAGGCAGTGCTGAGCAGCCTGGTTTGGCATTCACCGTGCAAGTCCAGAGCCACATGGCTATTGAAGCACCATCACTTCACTTTGCTTCCTCTAAAAACAAAGTAAAAAATTAAACACAGAATTCAACCACATTTCACTATATTTATGTCAGCATCATTGATTCAAAAATGTGGCACACCACCCTTTTGCTGTTATGCTTTTTATGATGATTGGGCACACGTATTTTCAAGGCAAGGCTTTTAAAACAAATTTCTATAGTCTCCCCACTGATTTCCAATACTGGGTAGGGTAAGTCTTGCCATATATACAGCTACTCACTCAGTGAATAAATTACAGAGGAAACAATAAATACATCCCAAATTGACTTGGGGAGACAGAGTTTAAAAAGAAAATAACAGAAGTTGTTCTCTTACAGACAAAACCAATGAGGCGGTGAAGAGTCTCATCATCTGGGGCTATATCTGCAGGAGCTTTCTTCAGCTCCCCCACGGACACATTGCTATCTTTAAAAAAAAGAAACTCTTCTATCCTGACCCTCAGCATTTAAGTCGTGGTTTGGGGACTTGTGAATTTCTTTGCCATGGGTAAGGGATATAGGAAGTTTTGGCCTAGGATAAAGACATAATACAGAAGAGGTGAAGATTTATTTGAGCACCCACTAAACCATAAAAGATTTGCAATTCCCTGCTGTAGAGCTCTGTATTCCATTTCGGCCTTGTACTCTATAATTTTGGCTGGGCAGAGCTTTAAGTCTGTATTTGCTATCAAAAAGACAGCAGCTCCCACTGAAGCAACTCTGACCGTGTGCTCAGAATCTTTATGTCTGGAAGCAGACCAGCCTCTGAAGTACCACTATCAGCTGTAGCAGTTCAAACTGGTTGGGTGTTCTTGGAGCTAAAATCCTCCCTCACCCCCCCCTTTTTTTTAGTTAAAGGTTGTGGGAAATAAGGATATTTTTTCTTAGCTCCCAGAAGGGATAAAAAATTTAGTCTTATAAACTTCCTTGATAAAGAATTTCAAACACCTAGATCACCAAATTTTGTTCGTTACTCCTTCACATTACTGGATGTGGATTCAAGAGCTCCCATGGTTAAATTTTTATGACATAAGGTTCTCATTTGGCACCATTTATATATTTATATTAACACAATCTTGCTATGTGACTGTGTATCTTTGTATTTTGAAGCCTCCAGATGAAATGGAAAAAAACAATTATTCACTCTTTTTATTAGCACTGTAATCAGATTTTCATAGAGTTCCACAATAACAGGAGAAGCTTGAAAAGTAATTAAGAGATTCTCCAACACAGCAGGAGTTTTTGTTAAAGGAGAAAACTAATTCAGACTACTTTGCAGAAACAAGAGGAGTTAGGGCTTGAGTCCAAGAGACTCCTAATCTTCAAGAAAAGTAGCTGCTCTGAAAGCCATGGGGAGGAGAGGTCATTCATATACTTTCGTTTTCCTTAAAAAAAAAAAAAAAGGAAAAAAAAAGGTCAGCAAATGATTAGGAGCTTATCTAACAATTAAAACATCTGCTTCACCAAGGAAAGCACATCAACTTGCGTTACTTCAATTTAAAGAACACATTTTATTATATAAATTAATTTAGAAATGTAAAAAGTAGTATATTAATTTGTCAGTAAGAAACAGTTGATTAATAGCACACTATGCATATGCATTTGAGAAAGCACCCAACCACATAAATGACAGTTTCCAAATGCACGTTTATTTAGATGTAACCAGGTCTCCCACACCCTACTGGATATAATGTGGTTGTAATTCACTCCGAACATTTTGGTGTTCCGTTTTGATATTATCATAATGCACTGACATTTCCAAAACTGTGAATCGTCTAAACTACATTTTTTCCCAGATGCAGATATAGATGGTAACGGATGGCAACAAGTAACTCATTTGTAATTCTCTGCTATCTCCCGGTATCTTGTGCTTCCCTTGTTCCTGCTTTCCCTATCTCATCTGCCCTTTTCTGTGGCTAGCTGCCACCTCTCCTACTGCTTCGATTCTGTTAGGCAGACACAGGTTTCATTAATGCTTTTCAGCAGCTGTGCTTGGCTTTAAGCTTTTATCTTCTAACAAAAAGGAATTGTGAAAAACTGCTTTAATAGAAAAAAATAAATTGGTGCAGTCTCTTGCGCTAAATAAGGTAGTGAGATCATTCAGAATGCAGTTTCATTTCTTTAAATGTAATAATTACCTCTTAAAATGTGCATGTGGCTTAATCTTTTTATGGCGTATGATAATGGAGGAGTTTTATATGATTCACTTACAAGTGATGATAAGGATGTACATTGTAGATTATTGCTCTATCACCATATATTTGAAGAGAGCTCCCTTATGGCAGTAAAATAATAATGGGACTGATTGCCTTGTCCTAAAACCCACAGGAAAGTGCTGCTCCACATTATTTTAAGGCATAACAAAGATTTTTTCTCCTGTGTCCTTTATTGCTCTCAGGAGGTGAGGAGATTCACCTGTCCTCTGTTTGTCCAGGTCTCCCAGTCCACACAAGAAGTCTCCTGCCCAAAATTTGTGTGTTGGCTCATACTTTCTCAGCCCTCTCTCCAGGACTGTTGTCATAACTGGAAGCTAACCAGTAGTCCCTTCCTAATTTGGGACCCGACTGCAAGAAGAGGGATGTGGAAGGAATGTGAAACATATGGAAAGATGGAGAAAATTAAAACATAATGTAGGAGGCCAGTGGGAGACCAGTGTGCACCCACTTGCTGCTTTTGTTCCCTCCATCTCTCTCTTATGTCAGTGAGAACTGTTTTTCAGGCACCTGGCATTTCCTACAGGAATGAGCGTGGCTGAGCCAACACCATTAGAGCCATACAGACAGAAATACATAGATTTAAAACAGCTTTTCACCCTCATCAAATGCCATGTCATTTGTAACCTGTACTACCCAAGAAATCTGCATTGTCTGAGTATGACCAGTTTTAGTGATGTTGTAAGTTTTCCCAAAGTTGTTGGCTCTAGGTGTGCTGAGACTGGGGGGAGAATCTCAGATGTATATAAACTATGAGAAAAGTTTGGAAAGTGCATCCCGTAGTTTCAAAATACTCAGTAAAAACTTCCCTCTCCAATGTCAGGTTTGTCAAGCCAAACTAGTGATTTTTGCTTCACCCTTTTTGAATGCTCAGGGATAGTGATTTTTGTTACTATGGCTGCTGGTTACTACTAGGCCTGGTTGGTAGGATTTGGGTCTAAGGTTAAATCACAGTTTGTAGGCAAAAGCCTGTTTCTTCTTTTTTCGACGTCTTTTGTTTAGCTCTGCTTTGCATCTGTTCAATTGATCCCTAATGGCAGAGGTGACGTAGGGCTACTCCTCACTACTGGCTGTTTTGCAGTGACACGGAGAAGTTCTGGAAAGAGGCCAGGATTTCATTGATATAATCATATCCCATGGTTTGCAAAAGATTTACCTCTGCTGTAGTTAAGAGCCAGTGTCCATTACTTTGATTTAAGCAGACTTCTATGCAAACACAACAACCCACAAAAAAATCTGTGACAACATGAATTTGCCAGGAGTTCAGAGTGGCTTCTGAGTTGCCAGAGTGTGCTGTAGGTTTCCAAAGTATTCCGACCTCAATGGTTCAGACGTTTTCGCCTTCCCTACTACCTTCAAGCACGTACTATTTTTTCCAGGAAGACCTAGAAACTATGTAATAATGCTTCTTCTACTCTCTTGAAAACTACATGCCAAGCTGAGGGATTTTGTGACATGCTTTATTTCAGTTACTTAAAAAATATACATATTTCTTACACGAAAAAGGTACAGTCAAGCAAAGGACTGATTTTGATGGACTGGTTTTTATTTCCTGCCTATAAATTTATGACATAGCTGAGCGCTGACATAAGTCAATAGCTGGTAACATAGTTATTGAGTATGGAAAGGCACCAGGCAGGGACCATGCCTCTATTACTGCTGGAACAAAACTACGTTGTGCAGAAATGACTACCACATGGGACTGAGATGAGGCTTGGGGGAAAGCTGTCTGTATTTCTGCATCCTACAGAGGTGGCTTGTAGAAACAGGGCAGTGGTCTTTAAAATATCTTGTTGGTTTGTTGTGTTCCCTGACTGCAGCAGACCACTTTCTGCATAGTGAAGTTGTATTGGAATTGAAACTGGCGAATCTTCTTATTCTTTGCCGTTTCTTTGTTTTTGTCCTGCAACTAGTTTATACAGTATCACCGTCATCTGCTGCCCTATCCTTCAGTCTCCCTGGACACATTTGTGGTCTATGTATGAGCAGCAGAGGATGAGGAATTGCACTGTTATAGTCTGCCTGCTGGTGATAAGGGCAGCAAGACCTCGCACAAACTTCTGTTGATGACAGCTGGATGGTAGCTCACTCAGGGGTAATACATGTATCTGAAGCTCACTCCTTTATTTTTTATATAAAAATATTGCAGTTTCATTCATGCTAGCCCTGCAGTTTTTGTATTGACACAGCCGTTTATAGTCAACTTCATATAAAGCCACAGTCAGTGCATCATGTTTTAAACTCCATCTATTCAGCTTTGCACTGAAACTTAGTTATATTTGGTCAGTGAGGTACTATTAAGAAACCTTAAGAAATCAGGTCAGTGAATGGCAGTGTTCAGAATCCTTAAGAAATCAGATTTCTCCTATTGCTTCAACACTTTAATATTAAACCTTATTATACACATAACGGTGTGGTACATATTAAAAAAATAAGTTTCTGCAGAGTCAAGTAACTTACATAATTATTAGAAGGGCTCTTTGCTAGTTGTACAACCTTAAAAAAAAAAAAAAAAAGACCCCACCCCACAACTGCAGAGTATAATCTCTCTTTTAAATGCTGCAGAGGCCTTTTTGTATTTCTGAGAGATCTGGGAAATCTCACTGTCTCTTTATGAGATATATCTAGGGATAATCTAAAACCAGAGTTAATTAGTGGAATGTTTATCACTCTGATGATAATATTCTTCTTCCACTCACAGACCTTGGTCTGGTAAATCTATTTAAGTGTAATGTGTTAGTATATTCTGTGTCAATTTAGGCATAATCCACCATCTTCTTATGTATGATTTTACTTTCTGCATGTGAGTAGCTTCCTTGATTTAAACAGGAGCAGGTTTAATCAAGCGTGGAAGTGTTTACAAGGTGTAATGAAGATGTAAAAAATTATCCCTGTTTTGGCTCTAATGGACACCCAACATTGTCCCTTTTCCACAGCTGTCAACCACATACCTGTTTTTCTTATCACTTTGCTGCAAAAGTTATTTGAGCATACTTGCATTGAATATTTTAGAGTTCCTATGTAAATAAAAGCAAGCTTTCAATAATCATCTTAAATTGTTGAACAAACACATAACTCAATGGACAATCAAAAAGAAAAAAAAAAAGAATAAAATAATTCAAGCACATTTACCTGAAACCTAACCAATGGACTGGATCCAATGGTGCATAAAAGTTGCAGGAGGACATTTGGGAGGTGGAGAGAGAAGGACTGAGTGGCCTCTGTCCCTGACTTCATGCTTCTGAGGATCCTTTCCCCAGAGTGCACCCCTGAGCTTGTCTCAGTGGGCACTGAAGAAGGATGCAGACACTGGTTTCTAGCTAACTCCAGAACTCAGGAAGTGACCTGTTGGTAGCTGAAAGCTGTTTTGCCCCTCTTATTTTGGTTTTAAAAGCCCACAACTTTATTCAGCAGGTTACAGTAATTCCTGGTCAGTCCCCGGTATGGTTCACCATACAGCCAGATAAACCTTTGTGCCAGCACAACTGAGGCACTGCTACAGGAACAAGAAGCAGGCATGGCCTAGGCTGGCATGGCTGCCAAAAGGAAGGGCTTCAGTTACAATACGACACGTTGGGCATCCATACCACGGCCTTACTCCCAGCTGGAGCACCGGTGGCAAGGACGTCCTTCTGCACAGTATGGAGCAGGAGTACCAAGAGGCTCTGTGCTGCTCAGCACCCTTTTCCCAGGAGAAAAACACCTGGAAGGAGGGAAGGCTGCAGGTAAGCCCGCTGGTCGTCACCCTTTCTAGGGTGACTGGCTCGGACCTGCCACAGTGCTCACCCCACACATACTCTTCTCCCCAGGGGCTGTTGACAGGATCCCGAGAGCACTTTGTTAATGCACTATTGAGATTCATGGCGCACTTCACATTTCCCAAAGTTAATGATCCAGACTGTCTGCAGATGCAGGCAGACACCGCTGCTCAGGCTTACAGTGCTGATGAGCTATTTACAAAAAATCATCTTTTATCTAAAATGACTAAATACATAGAAGTTTTATGAAAATTGACCTTTCTGTTGGGTAAGTTTCAGGAAACAGTTTTTCACTTAATGACTGCTTTGAATCCAGGCCAAATTGGTAAGTCTGTAAGTCCAGACTGAGCAAATAATTTTGAACAAATTATTTATTCAGTGAAGATAGCTGCTTTTCCTCACTAGTACATAGTTCATGGACAGGCTGTGAAACTCTTTAACCTATTTGTAATTCAAAGTTATTCATACATTTCCTCACATAATAATTCTTGGTCTAAAACTATTTATGAAAAGATTATCAGTGCCTGCCATGAAGAGACATGAAGGAATGGAAATTATGTCTGGATCAGAATCAGCTTGGAAATTTAGATGGATGGTCTCTAACGTGAAGAAACTCTTCACTGTTCAGTGAATGTGGCTGCTTTTCCTCAAATCATTTATTTGACACACCAGTTTTTCTGGTGTTTGACCAGCTCCATAATTCATAGGGAATTTCCCTCCCCCTTGCCTATCATTTTCCCAGCTTTGCTGAAAGCCTTGCAGCCAGACAGTTATTCTGAATGAAATGTATTTATGGTTTCATATCAGTTCCTAGTAAATAGGTACACCGGTGATGAAATCACAAGTATTACCTTAGGGCCGTCTTTGCAAAGAGCAGAAAAGGACATGGACGCTTGCCTGCTCACTTTGTACTCAATTGGCCCCTCTGGTATACGTTGCAGTTAACAGACATTAGTAAAGCAGCACGAACTTTCTGCTGTGAAGGGCAACACCTGTACCTGCTGTGCTGTCAGAACAAAGCCATCACACAGTACCTTTTAGCATCCCTTAACTGCTCACAAAGAGAAAGCAGGGGAGGGAAACCCACTGGTTCCATCCCTAATTCCCTCCTGCATCTGGGCAGAGCTCCTTTGGACATTGCTCACTGAATCCTTTGACTCTTTTGCACGGAGGCTGGAGCTACCTGGGGTTTCTGCCTGGTGCCCCATCCGGGACATTTATTTAAACCCTTGACTCCCTTTCCACCAGTGCTAACATAATCCCTTTAGTTAACCCTTTAGTTAACCCCAAACCTAAAAGACCTACTCCTTTCAACTCTATTGTCTTTTCTGCCTTCCCTCTCCACTATTCCCCTGCTGCAGCCCTTACCTTGTTCTTTTACCTGCTCCGCTTTCTTCTTTTCTGCTCCTCATGATTGATTTCTTTTCTCTTTAGCCTTTCCTATTTCAGGGAGGAGGTTGCCTCTCCTGGCCCCAAGCAGTGCTCTTTCAAAGTCTGGCTTATTCTACCCTCCCTTTCTTATTCTTTATTTTACATTACAGCAGAGCCTCCAGCTGGTATTGATAATCACTGAAAAGAGAGTTCCTACCCAAAGTGCTTAGAATGTAGGCGCATTAATTCCACAGGTTAAACAGAGGGATCCCTTTTATGTACATACATTGTTTAAAAACAGTAATTAAAAATATTAAGAATCTAATTTGGTAGCATTAAGGTTATAAGTACTAATAGAAATGCTCATTTGTATGGCCATTTTAAAGATTCTTACTTGCCTATAGGTTATTTTTATTCTGGCTCTGCAAGATTTTTTAAACTATCTTCATGGTTACAGAGTGGTAATAAAGTCAGTTATCCTGGATCTTATCTTTCTTTTAAAATATTTTATTCTTTTTGCACTCAGTTCTGCTTTCTTGGTTTTGGTAGCCCTCTGCAAAATAGAATAAATATTTTCATTTGGTTCTGCAGGTGGTGAAAGACATAAAACATTAGAATGGTCCTTTAAAACAGCTGTAAACTAAAATGATGCTTGTAAACTGAAATACTGCAGTTTTGTTCACCCTGAATTTTAAAATAGTTTCATGAGGTAATTGAGCCTTAAAGGATCTGGATTTTTTTAAACTATATTATGTTATTATGCAGTTGCCACAGGGGAAGCATATGTTAGCTGCCAAAAATCTAAAACTGGATTCTTGGATGTTAAACAGATAAGATTAAGTCATAGTCTTCAGCTCCACTAGAAGCAAGCACAACATTCATCTGGAGCATGTGACAGCTACGTCCTGGAAAACTGTTTCTAGACAGACATTCTTGGCTGCTTGCATAGGCTAAAATAGGCAGTTCACATTCATTCGATCTGCTGAGTTTTAAGCACCTCTGTAGAACTATTCAGTTGAATATTTTTCCAATTTTCCTGAAGTGTGGTATTGCTTCTTTAGGGAGACTTGTAAATTAAGCCTTTCACTTAAGACTCGTATACTCTTGGATTTCTGTTATTCTTACTGGCCACTGAACACATACTGTGACATTTGATTTTTAAGACTGACTTTTTCTTAATTGTATTAGCAGGTTTGAGTCTGTGTTGGATTACAGGTATCAATTTGCGCACATTCTGTATTACATTTTATTGTGCCCTAAAACATGACAGGCACTACACTGAACAAAAAGAAAGATAAAATCACTTCCCTGAAGAATTTACCATCTAACTTTAGATTAGAAGGAGGGCAATAAACAGCAGGAGAAGATGGCGTGAGGAACTACCTCACACATTACAGCAGTAAGATCAAGCTGTTAAGCTGTTGGGGCTTGTAAACACCTCGATCACTTAACTAAATGGTTTATTTAAAATAATTATGATCAGTGAGCCAGTAATTGTAGGCACCACTGAAATGAATTTAAAGGAGGGATTTGAATCAAAAGTTCAAATTCAGTGAACTAGAATCAGCACTGCATCTCATGAACAGGGCAGAATGGCACAGGGAAGCTTGCAGTAGAGGTAGGAAAGTGGGACATCAAGACTGATGTCAATGGTAAGTGCAGAGAGCAAACCTGTATACATAGAAATTACGTGGTTATGCAGGGTATTGAAGATGTGAGTGGAAAGTCTAAATCTAATGTGATGGGTAAAGGAGACCTAGTGGACTGGTTTAAAATGGCCCTCAATGACTGAAGTGTTTCAGCTGACTTAGCAAGGTCAGCATCAGTGTGTTTGAGAGAGCATGGTCCCATTGCCAGGTGTACCAAACTGACAAGAGGCATTTAGCTTTCTGTGTTAAAGCAGCCCAGCTTTGGATGAGTGTTTGACTACTGGAGCAGAATGAAAACTTGGAAGAAGATTACTCTGTAAGCACTACAGCAGGTTTCTTACATAGTCCCAAGTCACCCAACCCTCATCACTACCACACACAATCTCTGTCCCCATCAAGTTGCACCAGGGGAGGTTTATATTGGATATCAAGAAGAATTTATTCATGGAAATGGTGGTTAGGTATTGGAAAAGGCTGCCCAGGGAAGTGGAGGTGTAGCCATCCCTGGAGGGATTTAGGAGATATGTGGATGTGGTCCTTAAGGACATGGTTTAGTGTTAGGTGGATAGTTGGACTTGATCATAAGGGTCTTTTCCGCCTAAATGATTTTGTGATTCTATGGCTCCACAGTGGAGCCACCCTGAGTTTCCTTCCTACAGTGTCTATCCTGAAATGCCTATTGGAGCAGTGGCCAAGTGCTGCATTCTAGGTTAGACACGGCTTGGTGGCTTTAGTTCAGTTCATACCATTTCGATAAACATTGCAGCAAGTGCCGTGTTTGCTTGGCAGTGAGGACAAAGACTGCCTGACAATAACTTCCTTAAGATAATCTGACTTCCCCAGTGAATTTTTCTTATAAATATAAGGCCCAGAACTGCACCTGGAAATTTTTGCTGTTGCTGTCTACAGTCTGTTACGATACCAATATGAAAAATCAAACAGCACTAAAATGCAAAATTGCAGTTGCCCTGTCTAAGACTCAGTTCAAATCCACGTGTTTAACTAATGTTAAAGAAACTTGGACATCCCAGATGATCCAGTATTTGTGTGATTTCAAATCCCCAGGCCTCTATACCTTCCTCTTTGATGGTCTCAAATGGTTAGCATCTAGATTTTATGTTGCTGAATCTTGCATGTTGTCAGGCAGCACCACGTCGATTAAATTGCACTCAGGAGAGAGTTAACCACAAAGCCGTAAGTATTCTTGACAGGTCATTCTTGCTTGAGCCTGGTTTCTTATGTATAAAGATTAAAAATCTTGTCACAGATGGTAAAGAATGAAGTACATGCAAAACAATGGAGCATCAATAACTCATAAAAAGCACTTAACAGAACTGGCAGAATTTGAATGAGCTGGGGTATACATTAAACAAAATAAGACTAGTAATAATGTTGAAGAGAGAGTACTGTAAAATAATTTCTCTAAGTGTTGAATGCAGGTAGTAATTGACAGTGATTGTTCATTTCAGTGATGAATGAGTGTAAGAATTTTATTTTTATTCAGCACTGTATCGAACCCAGGCAAATGAGAATAACTCCTTTGCATTTTGCTTCATTTGCTTTCCTGAATATTCTACATTAATGATATTTGAAATTAACGGGTTCCCATTCTCTGCTCTGCTGGGTCTGGTTTTGCTCTGCTCCCCTTTAAAAGGAAACCATTCTAAAATGGGCAGATGTAGCCATTGGCACCCACCAGACTCTTTAGTTAGATGGTGAGAGCTACTTTATTCCCTTATCCTGGTTGCCAGGATCTTGGCTTCAGAAAAAAAAGGCATGACCAAAATACCTTTGCATGAGAGCTTGTTCCTGCCTGCTGGCCTGCTATTGGCAGGTGGGACAAATTACAACAGCATTCTCAAGCAATGAAGAGGCTGACATGCAAAGCTACTTACCCAGAAGCCCAGCTTGGTAGCCAGGTTTCCCTGAGTAGAGAGGAGAAACAGCTCCATACTTTTTACCTATCTGCTGCCCCTCCAGATTTCCATCAGATGAAGAGAAACCTTAAAGATGGTAGCCATGTGGGCTCCGTATATTTTCTTCCACAAGTGCTTCTGATTCTGAACTCGTCAAAGCAAGGCAGCCCTGCTGATTGAAATGCAGCCCATGCTAGAGTTATGTGCTGGCTAATAAATGGCAGTAGTTTAATCAGACTTAACAATGTTATCCTATTCCATAACTCACATGCAAAGGGCAAAGAACACAGCATTTTATTGACAGTTCTTGGAAGTTTATGCTTTCAAAATGTAGTTTTTGACAGCTGGGTTTGGCTCAGTTGCCAACACTGAGAAGAACACTAGAGACCACAAGTGGCTTGAAACGGTGATGTATTAATTTAATTTATTATTATTATTTTTTTTTGGTATAACTTTCAGTCCATAAACACCTTTGTTTTTATGGAATACTTCTAAGAGACCTATAAAAGCTGACTAAGCAAGCGTTGTGTCTGTAGACTTCCATTCATTACACAGAGCTGTACACCTCCACAGAAAATAAATTATGGACCACAAAATTGAAAATCATTGGCCTACAGCTTCCTGGATAATCTTAATATTTGAGAGACAGGACTGTCTCCCAAGACACATGTAGAAATTCATATAAATACAACGAGAAAAGTGTTCTTTCCATAACTGAGTAATCTAAACTACTTCTTGGGCTTCCCTGTGGGTTTCCTATCCAAATACCAACTCAGCCTGTTCATGATTACCCTGTGAGAGCTGCGTTCACAACCTGCAGTGGTAAGGCTGCAGAACATGGTAAAAAGGAGCGTAGAAAAACTGGGACTGCTCTATGACATTATTATTATTATTATTATTGTATACATTATTAAATTGCTGCAGTCTGAGCGAAGGTGCTCAGAAGGCTATGTTTTTCCTGTTCTTTTTAAGTTGTCAAAGGATTTGAGTTACAAACACTGGGAGGAACAAAGTATGCTGCGGAAAACTTACCACTAGACAGTCTTGCTGCACTTAGGACAGGCCACCCCTCAGGCAGATTTGTGTAATCTACACAACGTGTAATTTCCATAGGTGTGAACACCTTGTAGGGCAGGATTCAGATGAAGATTTACACTGCTGGAGAGCAGTGAGGCTGCTTCTTCTAGGGACAGGTTCTGGAGCTGCTTTGTGTACTCAACGTTTCTGGAGGACAGAGGAACTGTTTTAAACTCTGTTTAGCCTGAAGTTTAGAGTAACAGAGGGTGCTGACTAGTCCCAGATGGTCTCGGCTTTTTGTGGCTGTAGGCAGGACACTGGTTTCAGGAAGTATGTGTGGGCTAATGCAGGAATGCAGGATGTGAAAGGGCACAAAGTGCACCAGCCCCTCTGAGCTTGCAGGCCCGGCAAGGAAGGGGATATACCACAGGCCCTTAAGGGGGATTTGCAAGCCCTCCCTAGGAGGATGTTTGATTTTTGTGTCATCCTTGGCATTAGCATAACCCAGGCCAGCGCTACTGTTTGTGGTGGGGTTGCTGTTTCACTGCTGCTTACTCTTCCCACTCTGCACCTCTGGCATTTACAACGGCAGCGGCAGCCCAGGCAGCACAGTCTGTGGGGCTCAGGAGCAAATGAGCAGCTGCTGGTGCTGCAGAGGAGGCTGAAGAGGACAGAACCACCAGCAAGGAGCTGCTGCTGCCCACTGATGAGTGGGTGCCTGAGAAGTGGATTCCTCATCCCTGCTGCCAGCCCAGCAGGCAGGGAAACACGGCCTGCCTGCCCCAGCCATGCATTGGGGCAACCTGAGTGCTAGACACAGCCCAGCTGGACCAGAGCCAGCTTGCACAGCCTAAGTGGTGGTTTGAAGCTATAATTAAGGCCAAGTAAGGATAGTAAACATCTGAAGCCATAGGGTGGAATCAACGCTTTGCATGAGCCATTTCAATAACTGGTCGAATTTTACTTTTGCTTTTGGCCAAGCTTTTAGAAGGTGCTTGTTAGATCAAGCTAGCTAAAATGATCTCATATTATCCTTAAAATCCACATCCAAATAAGTCGTTAGTGAAGTTTAAGGTTAGGAAAGAGTTTTTTAACTGTGAAGGAATAGAACTGCTCCAGTTCCTACTTCAAAGAAACGGGTTGAAGTCAGAAAAGCAGTAAATTTTGTGCCCCCTAAAGAAAAAATTGTCACGTTCCACATTTTATCTGAGGATGGCTATCTGGGACAGGCACATCTGACCTAAAGGTGTGTGGGAAGAGGGGATTTGCAAACATAAATGAGTCACATTCATTAACTGTTTTCATTCTGCTAACTAAGAAAGAAACTGAAGCTAACCTATCGGTGGCTATTTCTGCCCCACTCCAACTGCTGTGCTTGCACACTTGGAATTTTAACAAGTGACAGGATTCAGAAGGACTGGCTGCATAAGTTTGAGCAGGTGCTAGAAAAAAAGTGGGCCAACAACGTATTTTGGTTCATGTCTGCATTGATATGCAAATAAACCACAGCTAGTAATTAAATACATGTGTTGTTTCACACTGAGCCAGGTAAATCCAGTTTGGAAAAAAAGAGTCTGATGGTATATTAGATTGCTTATAGGAATAAAGTAGCTGCTTTGTACTCTCATTTTCACACTGGTAATTAGCATAAAAATTCCAGCTCTTTTCTGTTTTGGATTATGGTTGAATTCTGCTATTTATTATTATTTTTTTTTTTAACAAAATTTAAAGTTTCTGTGCTTCTGAGTGCTGACTTTTTATTCTGTTCTTTGCATAGGATAGCTGTCCAAGGCCTTCTGCTTTTATTGTCCATGCTGAATTTGACTCAGGTTTAAATATATTTTGCATATTTCCTTACCCTGTAACTGCAATTGGTTTCAGTGAGACTTACCGTCATCTGCTGCCATGCTCTAGTGCATCTGACCAGTTACAATTGCAGGGTAAAATAGCAGTTTGTGGGATTTTTATGTGTGTCTACAGTTTTTATGTTGCAATTGTGTAATACTCTAATTGTACCTCTGATATTTTAATGCTTACTCCCTTAAGTGGGTCTTGAAAAGATCCACTGAAGTCCTATTCCTTAGTAAATTACCTGGAACGGATAAGCAAGTAGAGCACACTTATGGTCCCTCTTTTGTTTTCCTGCTTATGCTAAATCCACTTCTTTTTTTTTCTCGGCCAGCTGTCTGAGACATAATTATCCAGAATTGTGACTATCAGTATCCTTAGACTTAGGTGAAGCTTTTATGTGGAGATCAAATGCCTTATATTTCGCAGAAAAGCTTAGACTAAAGTACAGAAGAGCTCACTGAGAAGCTTTGAGTTACCGTCTCTGCTCCCTTGCAGGTGGGGTGATGCTCTCCCAGCTGCAGAGGACCCTCCTGGCGCTGTACCTTTTCACTATTTTTCAAAAAATTTTCTTGTTGTTATGGTTACCAACCACCAACCACTCACTCTTACCACAGCCCTTGTTTCAATCACAGCTTTGAACAACCTTATCTCTGCTCCCGTGCCTGCTTCCACATGCGTTTTCCTTCATCTTTGATGGTTTACTACACTCCTTTTCCTCAACTTCCCAGTCTCTTCTGTTTCTAGTAGGACAAGTTCGGATCTTGTGCACACCACAATTTTCTCCTCCTCCTCCAGACCTCCATGGGCACCTGTCCCTGATACTGCCATCATCCCTAGTGCGGTACCCACCACACTGTTCTCCCTCTTTCTCTTGTGGCCTAACGCTTCCAAAACATTTGCAGCCTTCCACCCTCTCTTCACGTTTCCCACACTCTGGCTCTCTGGTCCCTTTCTTGTATGATACATGTATATGTATATCTATACACATATGTATATATATAAATGGTTTTGATGTGGTAGTTGGTCTCTTGGGGGATTCTGTGCTCCCTGTGGCCTATTTAGCTTACTTCCCAGGTGGGATAAAATTAACGGAGACACAATACAGGCTGGGTCATGTAGCTAAATCAAGCCTGGGGCTGCAGGCTCAAATAATGGGGATTCAGGGTAGGAGGCCTCAGAATTAACTCATTTTGTGTGAAGGTTTAAAGGAGCAGGATGGCTCTAGGAGCTGTTATATCCAAATGAATTCTTCTTTACTGCCGGATAAAGGATCTAGTGATTTACGGTTGGAGTGTGAAGGACAATCCTGTCAGCAGAAGCTCAACCAGAGAAGCTTATAAAACCTACACTCAGTGTTGCTTGGCTTCAGCTGGAATATTTGTGTTTCTCTAAGTGATGTCTTCTCCTTGAAGTTTCTTCTCTTCTTTCACTTTAATTTGTTTTGTCCCTCAACTTAAAGGAATGTTTCATTGTAAAGTGGTAACTACTTGCCCTTACAAATGTGTCTATTTCTAAATGAATTACATTATTTAATTAGCAATTATTCTGTAAATAATTGAACTGAGTCACACATAAATTTCAAAGACTAAGGTGCTATTCTACTTAATGTTAATTAATATGACTAATCTAATAGATAAGAAAATATGAATAATGAAGTCAGTCTTTCTACCACATCATCCACGACACTTTTATGGCCTTGGTTATCTGGAGAAGTAAAACGACAAGCTCTTCTTCTCAGTCAAAAGAATCTCTGACTGTTTTTTCCCTGGATCCATATTTTAAGCTTTCCAGGACATGCGGATCCACAGTTGCATTGTGCTACTGAGAGCAATTAGTTTCGCTTAGCTTTCCTTTTATTTGAGAGAAACTAGACTATAATTCTGTGGTTTGTTAATGAACTTCTAAGTATTATTTCAATCACGCTTGTACAAGCAATGGTTTTATTTATTTCATTTATTTATTTAAGTGAGAAAGAAACGCTAGTTTCTGAAAGTTTTTGTTTCACATCAACTTCTAAAATTCTGCTTGCTTAAAAGGAATGCCAATGTTTAAAAGCTTGCTCATCATTGCTTTCTAGTAATCTTGGCATGTATACCAGGTATAAATCTCAAATGCTGATTAAATCTCAAAGAGAACGGGGGGATCCAGAATTAGTTGTTTGCAGGATGTCATACCTTATAAACACCAGGGGAGAAATAAATTAACACATCTGAAGATGGATTGTGGTAAAGGTCTAGAATACATAAATAATTCTTTAATGATGTGACATCTACATTTCCTGTATCAAACTATATTAGCTGAATCATTAATGGAATATTAGGTGAACCAATACAGATAGCAACAAGCTGTTGCCCTGGTGAGGCAGGAACAATGTATAGAGCAATGGGTCAGGCAAGAATAAAAAATGTAAAGGTCTGTTTGCTTTCCAGTAGCAGACCTTGAAAGCCCTGGAAAAGGGCCACCAAGCCTGCTTCAAAGGACAGCCTCTGTAACAGCACCCCAGACCTGGGAGAAAACTTTGTTAACAGCTGATCTTGACAATTTTTACTACTCTGTCAGAGACTGTCTCTACTCATACCTGGAAACTCATGACTGAAAACAGACCTTGCTCTCTGTGAATGGGCAGTTCAGCATATTGCTTCTCCTGGGTACCGGGGTGAGGGTCCACCACTGTGCCTATGGTCTCTCTGCTTCACAAGGTAAGTACTAAGTACTCCTTGGGCAGAGCTTACAAGATTATCAGAGTTGACAAGGCTGATGTTTTGATGACTAAAAAAGAACAAAAACCACTCCCCAAAACAAGCCACTCCCCAGTACTAAACCCCATCTCATTGATATAGGTCATGGTGTATCAAGGAAGGCTTTCTCATGGTCTGGTACTCTCCCAGAGCCACTGAAGGCTGCTGACTCAAGTTTGATCTTCTGGCTATATTTGGAGTAGGCTGGCACTTGAAGGAGAGCTAGACCTTCATTGCCTAGTCTTTGAAATAAAGAGTCCATGACACCAAAGCAGTGGCATTAGAAAATCCTCTTTCAAAGCTCCCCAGGGCTACTTATATCTCTGCTCCAACATTTCATTTTAAACAGCTGTAAATCTTCTCAAAGGAGGCAATAGGTCATTGTGTCTTTTTAGGTTAGCCTTCAGACCAGATAAAGGGTTGTGTGCAGAGACATTTTACCTGAAAGAACAACATCAGCTCAGTCACTTCTTCAGGTGAGACTGCGAAAGAACAGCTAGACACTAAACATTCATTAACACACCTAAGTTGTTTATAGCCTCCATCCTTGCTCAGCAGGTTTCCAGTGTTTCAGGTCTGATATGAGTCCACAGATGGCCTGAAAATGGCCTCAGGCATGTCTGGGAAAAACTTTTCCAGACATATTTCTGGAATGAATGCAACAAATATTTGTATCAGTCATCCCCAAAACTTCTGAACTCCACTGATTCTGGGTGGAAGAAGTGTAGCCCCCAGGTTCTTCTCTGAGTACTTTATGGAGCTCCTACTTATCCTTGATTATCTTCATCCATCCGGGCCAACAAATCCCTTCACTTTTCTTCACAGTCTGACAAGTTTGAAGAGTTTATAGAGTTCTAGGTTAGCATTATGAACACTGGTTGTGGCAGATAGCCTGGTTACTCTGCAAGAAAGGGGAGAGGGAGGGATTGAGAGATATAACCAGTAGGCAGAGCATAATGGCCACTCACAGAGCCTGCAACCGCATTGAGAACCATCTGCTCACTTTTCTCCATAGTACCAAACACATGCAACAGGCGGGGAAGGGGAAGAGAGAGGAGCACCAGTTCATACAGCAGGCTGTGCTTGCCTGGCATTAGGCCTGGCACTGAGTTACCTGGTAGCTGGGCAAGATTAGGTCACCTGCCAACATGTTATTGAGTCAACATGTTCTTGGCTTTTAATGTGAAAGTTGAGGTTAGGTAAATAGGTTAGTGAGGGAAAACTGTCTCTGAAAACTGAGTGCTTGATGGAAGAAGGTGTGGGTGCCCTGAAACAGTTTTCCACCAGTCCTGTTGGCCCTAGAGAAGTCCTGATTATGACCGTGGTTGCACATTTTGCCCTTTTGCTGTGGGAGAGAAATACTGGAAGCTGCCACCTTGTCAAGTGAGGGGGTAGATGTGCTGCCTCTGTGGGGTTTACTGGCAGAGCTGGGTTTCCTGGCACAATGTTGGTCCGACCATGCCACAGGGCACACAGCGAGGAGCGAGATTTTCCTGCTCGGCTGGCCCCACAGCTCTTTTGGTCCTCCCTGATGGTTTTGAGAGAGGGTGCTGAGGGGAGTAGGGGGGTGTCCCAAGCACCCTGAGCCATGGGCACAGCTGTATTGCCAAAAGTGAAGGTTGTCCAGACAAGCACTCGCTGCTGTGTGGAGTGGGCACATGCTGTGAAGTGAGGAAAACAGAGGTGAGGTTTCAAGTAAGAAGTGGGATTTTAATTCAGAACAAATGCAGAAGACCACAGTATGTGTGGTATGTTCAGTACAGCTTTGAGGCTTAGCTGTCTTGTTTTTAATTATATTCTAATATGATAGCATGCCACATTATTCATGTTCTTAATAATGGTTTGTATTGTTTAAGGAGATGCAAGCAGAGAGACCCTGGGGATATACAAAGCTCAGACTTTTAAAAGTAGTAAGATTCAACTATTTCAAGTGTTTGTTTCTTTTAAAGTGCTCTGTCTTCACCTGCAGCACACCCGGTACCTTATGGCCCAGGCCAAGAGGGATTTAAATAGGACCGCAGGAATTATGAACAGGATTCTTAGCTCAAAATCAGGCATCCAGCTCTGACATGTTCAATGTAGGCTGCCACAAGATGTTTTACACAATGTTTCTGGATCATCATTAAGCAAAAAACTTGTTTGAGTGTTACTCCCTTTGAATAAAAATGACTTACCCCTGGCAGGTTTGATACGACTACTTTACAAATCAACCAAGGGAATGACAGGTACATTAATGTGAGAAATATATATGGAGTTAGAACACAATACTCTTAGCGGCATTTGGTGAGGAAATTTTTGTCTGCAAATTGACTTTAAAAAACAAAAACAAAAGCAAAACACCCTTATTTAAATTCACTATCAATAATAATGAATTCCTGGAGGTGCTGGTGTCCTCCTCCAAGCTGCGTGCCCTGGTGAGCAGGGCCTGCGCTGTGGTGCTGCAGCATGGGGATAGCCTCGAGTACCATATACAGCAGCAGTATGGAAAATAATCCTAAAAAGGATTATATTGTGCCAGGATTTAAAAAAGAAGAGAAGAAGAGAAGGGATCGGAAGAAAATCAGGAAACAATTAAATGGGCTAAATGATTACAGAAGGAAATGTTCAAAAGGAGATGGAGATGACCAGATGAAAAAAAAGAACAAAACAAAACAAAAACACATACTGGTGGGAGAGGACATCCAGTAAACTGGAAAAAGAAACAGGGGGTGAAGGGAGAAAGCTATTAGTGTGTATATCCAGTGATAGCACATAACACATTTTCATACCTCATTGCTCTATCTGACCTCTTTTCAATGACTGCATACAAAAGCCTTGCCCTGTTAAGATATGCACAATCCAGGATCAATATTGCACTCACAGCTACAGCCAAATCCTGTTTGCCATACTTTCCTGAATACTACCATTGTTTAAGTAGAATTTGGCTGCAATACGTTATTTATTTTTATGGGTCGCTGATTCCCCTTGAATGAGGAGACTGAACATCAAGGAAAGAGGATTGGGAGAATCTCTGTGGGAATTAGCAAATAATCAACAGCTTGAGCTCCTGTATAGTAAGGCTTGGTTTTCAGGTACACCTTAAACTGTAACTCCGTGTCTGCATGTAATGATTCCAAGCATAGCTGTTTCTTCACAGGACTGCTTCACATCTGCTTTACAATGGCAGATGCAGATTGGGAAAACAGTGAGTATAATGTAGATCTAATTTTCAAAAATAAGGATTTTTTCTCAGATTGCGAGTTATCATAGCTCCAGGATCTAGTTTCCTGAAAATCACAAGAATTCACCCTACTCAAAGTACAGATCCAAGTACAATGATTATTTCATTTACATGAAACAGTTTAAAAACAATAAAATAACTTACCCCCAAACTTAGATCTAGTAGAAGTACAATATTTCTTCCCAACTCTGGATTTTAGTTTGGCTATCCGGAAAGTGGTCTCACAGAATAGTACTGCCAGATGATACCAATTATCTGTTCTTATTTCCCCGTTTAATTTCAACACTGAAGGACCTGATTGTACCCTTAAAGAATTTATATCTAAGATGACTTAATTTTGTAATGTAGACTTGCATCTACTTTTTTTTTTTTTAAATGCATATGAAGATGAGCCTGTGTTTTAAAGTTTTGCATGAAATAGTATGCAAGTTATTTCATCTACTAGTAATGGAAAGTATTAGAATGCCATGATAGTCACATGCGAAACTTCAGCTATGCGTATTGATATGGTGCTTACACAGGACTTCAGAATTCTTTTTAGCCCCTTGCAATGTGTTTTGGAAGAGTGGAAGAGCATATATATTCCAGTAAGCCCAGCATGAACTCAGAGAAGAAAGAAACTGGGGATGAATCACAGTTTATGTTATAAATATATGACTGTTAATGACACAACTGACAAATTTCAGATCTCAGTCTTATGCTGAATGAAGAGTGAGCGTTGCTGAGTAGACCACTTTTGTGTCTGCTTAGGCAACGTAAAGAAGAGTTGCAATATGACCATGGTCTTGGCTTGAGACAGGTGGGTTCTCCAGTATTGTGAAAATTGATCCATTTTGCCAGACGGGAGGATCTAATTCTCTGGCATCATCTTTTGGAACCAGATCCAGCTTATTCTGCAGATAATGTGTATTTATTTCCTCTTTGGCTTTTAAGAAAATAGGACTAGTTCTTTGGCATGTGATGGAGACAACACTGCATTCTGGAGGCCCTTGTGATTGAAAAGTGGTGTGAGGTGCTCAAAAAGAAATCCTTTGGTTGTTGTTGTTCTGATTTCAGCTAAGAAAGCCTCTGTAATTCTATTAAAGGAGTAGGAATTGCAGGTTGAAAACGTGCAGATTAAAGGGGAACTGAAGGGAAAAAACACCTTTGATTCACATACAATTATTATTGTTAAAATACCAGACATTTATATTATGTAATACATCTACAGTATTTTAGTAAATAGCATTTCATGTGGAGACTGGGAATGCCCTCCACATGATATATTTCCAGCCATAACTGAATGATTAATGAAATCAGAGTCTGGGTATTTAACTATGTATAAAAATCATAATGTGCCAGCCTGTGCCTTGGGATAATGGAGGCAGACTTGTCCTGACAGTGATCCAAAGGGATTTAATTTCCCAGATATTTAATCCAGACCATTTTGTGCCTTAGTCTGCACACCATTACAGTTCAACACAACATTACATAGCAAAGACATTAACTTCTTAGAAGGTACATCATATGTGATATGTTTTTCATTCACGAGAGCCACAGGACAGAGCCAAAATGCCATGTTGTAGAGTTTGGCTGTCATGATCAATTTGTAAAATGAAATAAGTATCTACTTTATTTCTTGTAAATCAAAATCAGCAGTGAAACATATTTATTGCCATAGGGACCATATTTAAAATTCCAGAAGCTGCTCAGCTGATTAATTTGATCTGGGAAGTTTATAGATCTCTTGAATAGTAAATATCATCTTAGTAACAAAACATATAACTTTGATAGAGAAATAGGATATAAAAACCTCCAACAAATTAGGTTTCTGAGAGATTATCAAAGTCATATCAGATAGAAGCTGAATGAGATGAGGATCTTACACTGAAAATAACAGTACTATCTATAGCTCCTCACTGTGACTGTCTACCTAGGTAAGGACTCTAAATAGCACATAATTATAATGTATAAGTGTTTCTCTAAATTATTATTCTATGTAGCATTTAAAAGTTAATGTATTCATGCACTTTTACAACACATTCCCAGATTCAGTGTAGGCCTCGGAAGCACGAGAAGACACTCCTAGTCTCTGTACAAATTGAATAGCATATTAAAAATAACTCATTTAATATGCTTCTAACAATATAAAAAAGCTGTTCTTTATTTTAAAATATGTTTTCTGATAAAGTAGCTCAATAATGTGCAATTTCATTCTAGTAAAGTTTTATGAGAATAGACATTTTCTGTTTTAAATTATATTATTCAAGATAGCTGGCTGAAGCCTCTAGTGGGAGCTGGGGGAGAGGGGGAAACAGGCTGCTGACTGTTACCAGCTCAGCAAAGCTATGGAGAAGGCTAACAGCAATATATCTAGGAAACATAGCCCCCTCCAAAAGAGAAATGAGTTTACCAAACCGTCAACTCATGTCTCTATAGCTCGTGATTTGCTTGCTGCTATTTCCCAATTTCCCACTGGGAAAGACATACATCCCAAATTCTTTGATTTGTGTGACTCTTTTTTTTTTTTTTTAATGTCTTAACGAGATGTGAAAAAATGGAAATAGATCCCAACTTCCCCTCCTTAAAAAAATACACCTCCTCCTTTGCCAAATATCTACCACGACTCATTCTTTTCCCCTTCATGACCTCAGTCATTTCCCACCAAGGTGAGAAGCTTGAGTCTAGGGCACATCTCCTTTCTCCACAAGCTTCAAAGGACTAGCACAAGCAGATTTATCTAAGTTTTTCCTTGAAAATAAAAGGAAAAATAAATAAATAAAATCAAGGGATTTCACAGCCAATTCTCATTCCCCCTTTAGTGGTAACTGAGTTTGGTTTTATCCTCCCCTCATCCACCTGAAGGTGGAATGAAGGCTGGAAGGCTGGGCTCCAATTTCACCACACCACTCAAGTGGCATCTTTTTGTGGCAAGAGTGTCACAGCCTGATCCCAATGAAATCAAAGTAATTCACGTCTGAGAACAGTAAGGCAAGGTAAGAAAATGACCATTATTTGTAGGTGAGCTTTCTGTAGATATGTTAAAGGAGCACCCTGTGTTATGAGTACTATGCTTCTTTGAGAACTTGGCCTTCTGTGTAAACTGAAATTGTTTTGCTATTTTTTCACTGAAGTTAATTGAAGGTCAAAATAAATGATTATTCTGGCCTTTCCTAGCTTTATTAATATGTGACTGTGTATGTGTGCATGCATATGCACTTTTTAAGCCAAGAGAAGACCTCAAGCTATCAGTGAGATTTATTTACAATTCATACTGAGCCTTGCTCTTTCCCTTGCTCCAGCTGTACACCGCTAGCAAATAAGGAAGTATTTTCAGCTGTCGTTCATGAAATAGTCAGGACCTGCAGCCACCCACGGATGCTGCAGTTAGAGCTCTGTGCACTGGCTTGCTTTGGGCATAACAACGCGTGGGCACAACAGGGGTGAATGGCCGTGGTGTATTTAAAAGAAGTAACAACACTCTCAAATTTTGCTTGGTATCATGGGATGATGGTATGACTAGTGTGTAAATGTTTTGGGTTTGTGTTCTGTATATCAGATCTTTACATTTCAGGTAGTTTACTGCCGGTAGGTGCAGGTGCCATTTTGTGAAAGAGGGTTTGATGCTGTATGTTACAAAGTTGACACAAAAGGGTTTACTGTTTCCCTCCCTCTAATCTTGTTTCCCCTTAATCCAAAATAAATTATTTGGGATGCAAGTGTAAATTTGCTGTTTGCATACACAAGTGCGTGCATGCACTATCATGTTATTATTTAAGCACAGGGCAGCCCACGCCAGGAAATGTGATAATTGCCGGGTGTGACACATTAACCTCCTCTGGTGAGAAATGGCTGAGAACCAGTTCAGCTGCTGGCTAAAGTCAACTCACAGCCCTGGTAGCTATGGATGCTATGTTACTGGCTGCAGAAGAAAAAAATCTGTTATAATTTCCAAGGTGTAGGATACAAAAGTTGGGTGAGCTGATTTGTTCTGTGCAATTATTTAAGAAATTTAGATAGTATTGCTGTTATTTTTTACTGGAATTGCTGGGTGGAGCTAGTGGCATGTAGTTAGCCCTCCTAGATTTTCCCTTTTACACAGAGCATATGCTTTATTGTGTCTGTGGGTTCCCAAACACTTGAAGTATTTTGTCAAGTGAAGATATGTTTATTGTCATGCTGATGATGGATAAATACTAACACAACCATTTTCCCCCAAACTTTCAGGCAATAAGAGGATATTCGATTTAATAAGTATGAACAGAGTATTCTTAAAGCATCTAGATTCCTTTCCAGAACTTTGTTTCTTTGTATATATTTTTGGGACTTTATGCACATATGGTAATGTTGGAAGGGATCTAGGTAAAGTGATAAATCTGGCGGTGTTCCATGTGGCTACGTGTCCCACAGTCCACGACTGTTGGCTGAATTAATCTGTCATCCAAATGACTAAATATCTCTGTGTTGCAAGAAATTCAACTAAGCAACTTTTGCCCTAAAAAGCAGAGCCATCCAGAAAGCTCTAATTTAGAGGTGGGGAAATTAGAATTAACCAGATGATGTTAGAGAAACTTATGAGTTACATGTTCTAGCACTTGAGTGTTCTAAACCAGCATGAAATAAAAGGTGTTGGGAAGGTTTTGAAATGTTCGAAATCTGACAGAACTGAGATTGAGATAAAAAATACTTTATTTTTATAAGGTTTACCTTCTCCGTTCCCTCACCTCTCATTGCTGCTTGATACTCTTTTTTTTTTAATTATTATTTTTATTTATTTTAAATTATAAGTTATGATAGTGTACTATATGACTTTGGGGAAATGCTGTGCTGTTAATCTCTCTCCCCTGTGAGGGAGGGCTCACAAACAGTGTAATTCCCTTTGCCCAGGTAGCAACTGAGCAATTAATAACAGCTATCATAGTGATTTTCATACAAGTTTTCAACACCTAGGAACACATATAAAACCAAAAGGCTGCTTTGCATACTTATGTTGATCAAGCAGCCACAGCCTACAATAAATTTCAGTGTCTATAATGTGGGTTGAAGTTGAACTAACAACTTAACGATGTCATCCCTTATTGTTGCCAAACTCTGAGCTACCCAGCCTCTGTTTCTGTGAATAAAATTTCTGTATGCCTGTATTTTGATGTGAATTATTTTTGTAAGTAGCCTTTTTCTTCACTAAGTTTCATTTTCTTCTTCTAACCAAATTAAAACATGGATCTGGTTTGTTTTGTTTAGGGTTCGTTATATTCCAGAATATTAATGAAAAAACTTCATCAGGCGTGGCAGAAAGATTTTTAAGTGTATAAAAATATTGCCTAAAATTAATTCTGAAGTACTTTTTCATTATTGTACTGCTACAGTTCTTTTTCTAGATATTTATATCATGTGGCTGACTACCTATTATAGTTATCAAATCCTAAGTACTTATAATAAACAATGGGCTGAGAAAGATATTAACTGGAAATATACAACAAATCTGTGATTGAGAGGCATTAAAGGCAGTCAGGACAGACTAGTGAGCTATTTACTAAAATATAAGAAAATAATCCATGTAGATAGTATAATATGTAACTAAACCATCCTGCAATAATGAGTCCAATCAGCTCTTCATTTTCCTCAGTTCTGTTCCTGAATTCAGGCTACTTGAATTTCTGAAGACAAGTAAACAAGTTAGTTTACTTTTATTTTCTTTATTATGAGGTAAGAAAGGATCTGTTTTAGATAAATAAAATTACAGAAAATTGCAGACTTGAAACTTCATCTCTGTTGCAAAGTCTATGAAACTTAATCATGTCTTTTTTTTTTCTAACGTCACTATACTCGCTAGTGCAGATTGCCTGTTAGTAATTAGAGAAATTTCTTTTTTACATATGTGAAATTGGCAATAGTCAAAACTGAGTTATGCTTCCTTCTCCTCTTTATTCTGCAAACCAAAGCACTATGCAGGATGAACGGTTTTTGAAGGCTGAGTTCCTGCTTTAGGACTGGCCATCCCCTTAAACGCCTACAGTCCATTTACCAAGTGAAATAACAGAGTAAAAATAAACTCATGACCCTGAAAGCATTGGTGGCTGCAGAAAGACTTTTAGCCCTTTAAATTACAGGTTGCAGAAACATTACACTGAATCATTTGATCCTTAAATTGCTTTCTAAATTCTGGATGCCTTGCATTCAACTCTAACTCTCAGCCACCAAAAAGATCTTGATGTAAAGCATGGTGGCTGGCTACTTATAACTCAGTTTGGTAAGAAATAATAGAAAAGCTTGTCTTTGAGAGAGCAGGAAGAAAACCTGACTGCAAGAAAACATTTGAGAGTATCCATTCGTCTGTAATCACTAGTTTAGCTTTTTCTACTTTGTATGTTGCCTTGCTGAATATCTGTCTTTGTACAGTGTCAGATCTGGTATAGACATCTGTCTCTGGTGCACTTCATAAATATAATCCTAGTTTCCTCAAAAGGGAATTTCCTGGAGCCTCACTCACCCCATAATAGATACTGCACTTTGTAGTGCGTGAAATCTGGAGGTCACAGTAGTCAGTCGTGCCCTGAGTGGACCAGATCAGTGTTTTGGGTGGGGAAACCTCCTTTTGCGTATTCAGTCAGAGGCATTAGAATAGCTTAAGAGCCAGGGATATGTCATGTAAATGAACTCAAGCAGCTCTACTACCTATTATGCTCATAGTTTCCTTCTATTCTGAGGGGCCTCATTGGGTATAGGAATTAGTACAGCCCTGGGGCTTCTCTATTTGATTAACCAGAGCCTGGATTTGTTAAACTTCCAGACATGCTGCAAAGTCCTTTTCCCTTCCAGGAAGCTTTTGAGTAAGGATTCAAAGGTGAAAGGGTTGGAGGTTAAAGTTCTGACCCTCCTCTCCCCCAAACCCCTTCCCTTCAAGAAGGGAACAAAACAAATCATTTAAGCATGTGCCTATCTAACTCAGCATTGCCAATGCTCATATGTTTTGTGTTGATCTTAAGGCTTTAGCTGTGGGAACTGAGATTCAAATGCTCAGCTTTAAATTAAAACCCAATTTTGTAGTTCTTGTGGTTCTAGACTACGGCTTGAAAATATCAGTCCAGGGAAAAATAATATCTTAAAGAAAATGCTGGCCTATTATTTTGGAATGTAGTGCTTAGCTCAAGATTTTTTGAATACCTGCATTTGGCAATATTGTTAACTGAAAGCGTGGTATTACTTCCAGTAAAATAAATGGAACTGAACCCATGCTTTACAAACCTTACTGAGTTGGGGTCTGATGATCACTTACGGACAGTTTAAAAAAGAAAATGTGACTTACTACTTGCAGGAAAGCTGGCTAACTGGAAAAACTACCTGCATTTTTCTATTGTAAGTATAATCCTATAATCTGTATTCTACTATTGGGGTTCTGTACTTATTTGGAGACTTTACTACACAGAAGATCAGATTTCTGATTGTCTTTATCACATTGCTGTGTGAGCGTCCTGTGGTGGTCACAGGGAATGTGTCACGTTTGTTGGCCAGGAACAACATTATATGCAAAAACATTACCCAACAACCTATTTAGCCAAAGAAACCCTTGGATAATGACTCAGACTTAAGCTGTGGTTTTTAATATTCCTCCCAGGATTTCTCACTCTGCTCTGCCTGTGAGGAGGAGGTAGGGAATTGAACAAGGTGGGGTAATGGATGAGCGGAGTACTTTGTACTTGGCAGGGTTTACAGTCTGGGGTTGTATTTTTCCTTTCTGCAGCGTACCCCCTAGGGAAGATGCCTGTATGCAGAGTGTTCAATTATCTAAGCTGTCAGGGACATGCATGTTGTCAAAATGCAGGCTTGCAGCAGATTTCTGGTGATCTTTACAGATGGCCCAGGTCTCCTCCTCAAACCTTCAGCTTATGTACTAGATTAATCATTTCATTTAGGGTGAATTGTGAGTGCATGGAAGAGAGAGGTAAGTTACACAGGAAAGAGACAAACTATTGTGAAGGGGGCTTTTTTTTTTTTTCCTTGCTTTTTTGTCTGCCAGTAAATGAAATACACTGCAGGAACAAAGCATATATGATTATCTCTTTCCAGAAAGTGCCAAGGACATCAAGGATCTAAATGTCATTATTCTGGGTTCAGGAAGAGGGAACTCAAGTTCTTCTAGATGAGGGAACAATAAGTGATATAGATATGTGGGCTAGAGAAATTCCATAGGAAATCTACTATGAACAGGAAAAATGACCATGTGCTCAGCTTTAATTATTACTGTCAGTTTGTGACAAAGATGAACCAATGTATTCTCTAGGTCACAGGCAGGCTCTGAGAAGATGTGATTTGAATTAGATAGCTGTGACTTTGCTTGGCAGGAGTGTCTGGTTCACAGAAACTAGGTTAGTTACTTGGTGGTCTACACATTAGATACCACATTATCATAAACAAAAATGAGCAATACAAGTAATAGGACCACCTTTGGGGAGAAGAGTGGAGATTTGCTGTAGTCTTTACTTGTTTCCTTCCAGAAAGGAAGCCCCCACTGTTCCTTGGAGGAAAAAGCTGAAAGAGATGGGCAGTACAGAGAGAAATTTGTTCTAAGCTTTCAGGAAAATTGGTAACACTCAAACCACATCTGCAGTCAAAACTGTGAGGCTGGGGATGACCTCTGTCTGAGAACAGTTTGTATCCCAGAGACAGATTCTAAATCTGTCCGCTTTCAGGTAGCTAAAATACTGAACAGCAAATTTAATGGAAGAATTGTATATCCCTGTTGCCAGCCCTCACTGTCCCCAGCCAGATATTAAATGAAACAACAAATTCCTACTGTAGGCCCTGACTTGGCAAAACAGGTTATGTTGCATTGTTTTCAATTACTTCCATATTAGAAGTTAATCTCTTGCTTAAGTGCTTTGTAGACTTGAGACTGTGGTTCTTTTTGAGACTTAGTTGCAACTTTCTTGAAATATTTTTCAAGCCGTCCATCAATTATGCAGGTAAAAACCTTAGATGCACAACCCACACATAACATGGAGAATCTCACTCAGCTTTTACAGGGGTGAACTCAATTGTCCTGATGGGATGAGCTTTCCCTCCTTACCCTGCATTATAGCTCTGCTTGTGACATGACTTTCTCAGTCTTTCTAGGAGTAATGCAAAGCAAAGCCCAGGACAGAGGGTCCTGGCAGGATCTCACAGTCTTTTGACTTGTAAATGCCTCTTTTTTTCAGTAGTGTGAAGGTATATAGTAGCTGCAGATGTACTCATCATTCTCCATCTTCTACAATGATTATGGAGGTTGAAGATATTTGGTTATGTTTGGAAACCATTTGACGTTCTTTGCAGAAAGACCCCATAGAGAAGTAAAGTATCCGTATTATTGCTTTATGAAGGATCTCTTTAAACTAATGATGCATTAATGAGTGGACTGGTATGTTGAATCTTTCTCATGTATAAAGGGTGCAAAGTAATTTCCCATAAATTGCAGCCCATTATTATAAATAGTTTGGCATCGGCTTCCCTAGAGGTGGAACTTTAAGCCAAATATACTGCAGCAGATGTGGTGACACATTATGTGGAAGCTGTTCCAGGCACTGTGCTGGATGAGTTGGTGTTGCAGGCTAACAGCACAACGGCACGTATTTAGAGCCATCCTACAGCAGCAATTCCGGTTTATACTGAAGGTCTAATAAATAGCTGTGTGTGTCTGAGCTGAGCAATGTGAGTTTTCCCCTCTCTCAGCATTTTCCAATGACTTTGTACCTGACTTAACCAATTACAGTCACTGTATATCAGATTTTAATGATCAAGAAGTCTCTCTGAGTTGCATTTTGTGTGGTAATTTTCATAAGAAATAGTTGTGTAAGTTGTTGCTGAGGTGCTCCTGAGAGGATGAATTTCCACTTCTACATATGGCTTTCAAGGTCTTTGCTAAACTGGAAGTGATACCAGGTATTGCCAAACAAGAACTGGTGTCCAAATTGACCCCCAAGATATATAATTATATTTAGGTCTCTAGGAGATTTTGAAGAGAAAGCTTCAGAAAAATTTGTCCCTTCAGGCAAATTTTAGGAAGGCTGCACAAACACCAGGGTAAACGGACAGTCACTTTAATTGCAGAACCAGTTTGTGCTTACGCAGCTTAAAGATGTTTGCTGCATTCTTCCAGTGGGCCAACAAACCTCCAGCCATTGTCCAGCACCCTGACAAATCCCTAAAAGTCAGTCTCCAGTGGTTTGCCTGGTTTCTACAAAATAGTTTCCCGTCCTTTTTAAGTTCTGGCTGGCTTTATCCCCAAGAGTGACTCTGGCTGGGCCTTGGTACTCTGCTTGTTCTCAGGCGGAATCCACGATGAAATTCTGAGTACCTTCAACCACCAAGGACTGGGAATGGTGTCAGCCAGACCTGGTATTGGGCCTCATCTGCTACTGGCAGGCCTACAGGGACACCTACCTCAAAGCAACATCTTTTCTTCTCTTTTCCACAACCTGCATTGCATGTGTATGCATATGCGTTGGTGTGGCGTGGCAGAGGCAGGCAAGCAGCAGGCAAAGTGGAGAGAGACTGTGTGACTTGTGACGGTGAACAGAGACATTTTCTTTCATTATATTTTCCTCCTTACAATAAAGGGTCCTGGATATTCATGGGACAGGACATCCTTTCTCTTTTTTTCTATGCAGGGAAGTAGCTATGTTTCTCTTTTTCTCCAACAACCTCCTAAAACTTGTGTGTGTGTATGCATGTACTGTTTTACAAATGGGATTTGGACAGACAGCAAGGATAACAATCAGGTTTATTTCTTATTCTCTAGTTTCCGAGAGTGTGTCAGTTGGTATCTGACTGAGAGCAGGTGTTTATTATTATTATTCTTCCTGAAGCCTGAAATTTAGACTTACTCTTGCTCACTCCAAAACTGACTCTGTAATTCTTGTCTAGGAATTGCTTCATGTGTTTCTGCTTTTTATGTCCAACACAGGCTTTATTTTTGACAATGGTCATAAGTAAACCAGTCACATTTGAAAAGTCTAACGTTTCTTTTACAAGCATATTAGTCATATTCAATAGCACTTTATGGTAACAGATCCAACATCTAATTAATCTTACTTTGTGCTTATTTGCAACATTTAATGTTAACATTTGCAACATTTAATTTTGTGCTTGCAAAAACCCACCCTATTCTTGGTCTTTCGTGGAGTCTTGTACTCTCGGGACTGAGTATGGCTCTCAGGTACTTCCCTGTAATAGTCCCAAAGGCCAGGCAAACTTTCATGTTTGGAGATAAGTAGAGAATTTGGTCCTAACTCACTCACTCACTATGGGTTACTTTTCTTAACTCTCTTCAGAAGAATCACCTCTTTAAATTTGATGCCTGACTAACATCTCAGGTCTTCTTTGGTGAAAGAAGCAATAGTGGAGATTATTTTTTTGCTCATTGATTTTACTTTGTGATATATTTTAATTAGTCCACTATACGCAACATCATAAGCAACTCCTGGCTCTGCAGGAGCAGTTGATACACCACTTCCAGCTGGTGCCAGGACAGGCCACATGTCGGGGTCCTGAGGGCGCCCACAAGTGCTAATGGCCCTGGCCCCTCCTCTGGGGCTTCCCCCATGCTTCCCAGGCCTCCATGTCAGCACCGGGGCTGTCAGATCCTGCAGCAGTGAGGCTGCAGTAGGGCCTGGCTCCAGCTCCTCATGGCCCTGCCAGGCCGTGGGCCTCATCCTGGCCTGGCCTGGCCCTGTCACCACAGAGGTGCCCCTGGCTCCTGGAGGGGGTGGTGGGACAGGCCCTGGCTGCTAATGCACTTGAAGTGCATATTTGGTATAATCACTTACTCTCCACCTCTTCCGGGGGGGGGTCCCTACTTGCCTCTGATTGTTGGTGTAGACTTTATGGATTTCTCTTAAAAAATAATGTCTCCTTTTTCTATATGCTTTTTCATATACCAATAATAGTGGTAATTTAATCACCGATCAAATGTATTGCACCACCAAAACTCCGCTTGGATGTCCGAGTCTAGTGTGTAGCACCAAATGCACGTTAACGCTGCTTTCTCCAGTGCGATAATTTTTCTTTTGGCTGGATGGCTCACAGCTGAGTAAGTCCCAGCAATGAAGTCTCTAGAGTGGTCCTATATTTATACAGACTTTTTTTCCTTGCCACATGAACCTTGGTTTCTGATTTCCCTTCACCAGATTTTTGTTTGTCTTGTGATGCTGAGTGTTTTTAAAGTAGCAGAGTGATCTATTCATCTGGAAATGTGACTGCTTATACTATCTTCAGTCATTTCTGAAGATTGCTTGTGATTTTGAGAACAGGAGGGGAGAGCTTATGGCATTTGACTGCTTGGAATTGACCAAATGTGTGGTTGATAGAGATCCTATTCTCATAACTATTGAATAAATTGCTATTTTATTTCTTCTCACTTGTGTATAAGATATTTTACAGATGGTATTTGGTTTAGAGCTTGAGAATGATTTTACCTGCTGTTTCTGTCTGTCTGCTCTTCTTATTCTCACTATTTGTAGAGCTTTGAACATAAGTGACAAAGTGTGTATCACAAATTCAGGAAGGATTCCCAAGCTGCCTGAGTGTCAGGGCTGAAATACTTACCAGGAATTCCTGCTTTTTTTTTTTCTTCCCTATTCTTTTGAATGCAGAATCCTACTGTTCATCTGTGCAATTATGAATGCACTTCCTAGAAAGGCTCTGATGGTATTTATATTAACTTCTGTGCCTGCTTTTGATTTTAGATGAGAAGTAGGGGCTATGCACCTTAAGCAGATGCAGAAGGCAGGCTGTTACACTGCACCTCTAGTCTGTGACCTTTCAGTGTGTACAAGCCAAGCAGTGGTGGGAGGCTGGATAAATTATATATATATAAGGTGCCTCTCTGTGCCTTTCCTGGGCTGTTCAATCAATGCTGTTTTGGGTATACTTACAGAGAGGTTGGCCCTGCTGACCATCATTTCTGTTGGGGTCTCTTAGTGGGGTGTTCTGTTGGGATGTCTTCAGCTGTATAACATTGCTAGCAAGGAGTTCATTTCAGGCTTGGGGAGAAAAGAAAAAAAGGGGGAATTACATGGTACATGGGAGGAGGTCTGGGAGGTGAGTGCACACAACTGACGGACACACTGGGGTGGTCCCCGGCTGCAGCAGCACACCTCAGCCCCATGGCCTCTTGTGGCAGCGTGTAAATGACAGAGCTCAGACCGGGCAGTGCAGACAGGAGAGCAGGGTTGAAAATGAGTTTTGTAGCAAGTGCCTAGCTCTGACGGGACTGTGCTGGGGCTAGCGTGGCTCAGGCTGTGGTACAGAGATGGCTTGGGGCTGCCACTAACTGTGGCAGGGACAGTGCAAGACTTGGCCCTACATCCAGCTTTCTCTGTCTTGAATGGTCCCTGCAACCCCATAGATCTGTCTGGTGAGCTCAGCACTCTTGCCCATGCAGCATGCCTTTCTATCCTTGGCACTGCTGCTGTCCTATGCCTCAAGCTTTTATCCAAAACAAAAGTTGCCTTTGCAAATAATTAGGTGATGAAGGCTCATCTCTCGCCTGCCACCCTGGCACTGCTTCTGCTCTGTGAATGGGCTGTAATAGGGAGAAAAAATGCCCTGAAATAATAACTAAATGCTTGCTTCGTCATTTTTCTAGTGGGAAGGGAAGGGGATGTTTTGGAAAGTCCTGCTTCTGCTGGCACTGTGTCCTGTGGGAAGAGGGGTTTTGGGCCCTGGTAACAACGGGGTGGGCAGGGAGCTGCCTTCCTGGGCTGTGCTGAGTGGGAGGCAACCGGGAGGCATCCTCTGAGGCACCAGCTCAGCTGGAAGGCTGGGGAGCGCGGCCGGGAACAAAGGAGCATCAGCCTGTGCAGGCAGGGAGACAGTCAGCGAAGGGATTGATTCCACACCCCCCCCCCCCGCAAAAGTCTTTGTTTTTTCTCTTTCCTAAAGGAGAACAAGAAAAGAGAGGAAAAAGAGAGGAAAAAAACCAAAAACAACAAAAAAAACCCTCCTGTTATTTAAATACATTCTGTTTATTCGTTTTTCCACTGAAATTCTTTCTTTGTATTTTGAAGAAAAATATACACAATTTAAGCCAAGCTATTCTCTTTACATGCTTTCAATTTGGAAAGACTATTTTCTGTAAGAGGATGTTTCTGTGTGTGGTGTGTGTATGTTTATGCATGTGTGCATGGGAGAGATTCATCAGCTTCAGTGCTGACAAATACAAGGGGCCAAGAGGTTCTCCCCCACCTCCATGAAGCAGGTAGAAATCATCAGGAAGAAGCACGCTGGCCAATTCTTCCCTGGGATTATACATGCATGCAATATTTATCAGAATTGCATGTCTCTGACCCTAAGACGAATTTGCTCCTACCTATTAGTTTTGCAGGGTGTAATTTGTGTTCCTGACTATTTGGTGTGTATTGTGGAATTATTTTTGAGCAGGAGTTACCTTGAACAGCCCATATTTCAATTATGTTGTAATACACAGACTTATCATTGAATGCTGACTGCCTTTACTTCCTTGATGTCAAGCACAAAGCTGTTCAGGATCTGCTGGTAATCGTTGCCTTCACAATGGGAATTTCTTTTGCCTCAAAGGTAGCTATGGCATTTTGCTTCACTGATAACAATGAAGGGTAATAAAGATACAACTGCAGCCTTCAAGAAAGAGACCAGTAAACATTGTTGCTTTAAGGAAACCGTTACTTGATGAATTGTACTGAAAGGCTGCAAAGCCATGTTACTTTAGTTCCTTAAAAAAAAAAAAAAAACACAACACAACAACCCACACCAAAAACCCACAACAAAACCAACAGCAAATAACCCTCAAGCTATATAAATTACTAAGAGAAAAGCTACTTGCATGTTTCTAATTTATATTTCAAGAATATTTGCCATTAAACCAACCAACCAACCAAAAAAAATCAGCTGAAATTGTAGGTATGTCAGCTCTTCCAATTGATATGCTTCAGAAGCCCCCAAAGACTTTGCTAATGTGTAAATACATTTTAGCCAAGACGTGAGTAAAAAATAGAAGGGAGTCAAGAAATTAACTTCCGTTGCTGAGAGACGATCAGATTAATTAGCTGTAAATAAGATGAGGAAGGTGCTACCTTGGTCCACATAATGAGGTACAGCCATGGGCCCGTAGGTGGGACTTGCAGCAGGGTGCATGGGGATGCTTTGGAAAGTCCTTGTGACACCCAGGCTGTGAGGAAGGAGTTTGGAACCCCGGTAGAGCAAGGACTGAAAATACGGGGCAGGATGAGTAGCCGCCTAAAGCCATAGCAACCACTGGGCGAGAGACTTAGGTGGAATTAAAGCCATCTGGATCTGGCAGTTAGCCTTTCTGTGGTTCAGACCCCCATCTGTAAAAAGGTGATAATCAGGCATTTTTCTGTCTGTCTTGCTGTGATTTTGAGCTCTTCATAACTAGGGTTCCCCTTTCTGTTCTGTCTGTCCAGAAGCTGTCTTGCACAGAAAGGCCCTGATCTTGTTTGGCACCTCTAATTATTACTATAATATAAAGAAAAATAGTGAAAGTAAGATTACAACCTCAAGGTCAACTTCTGCTGTATTACACTCACCCTTTCCCACTGAAGCCTGCCAGAGTGTTACTGAACACAGAATTTGGCCTTTAAGGTTTCAGTGTACAATATGCACATCTTGTGCTGAGATTAAATATGAATATGTTTAAAGGTCTGCTTTCAATCCAAATTTTGAGGGCTTGCCAAAGTAGCAGAGATTGAGATAGGATCTTTTGTACTATTAATTGAAGGCTATGCCTTTATTTCCTTTAAAAATTTTTTTAAAGCCTCCCTTCTGTGGTGGAAGATATCTTGCTGCTGCTTGGATTGATTCCAAATACTGTTTTCCCCTTTAGCTAGAGCTGCAAAATGTAGTGGGTTTGATTCCTTGCTAAGTATCTTTTGTTAAATACTCACAATTCAGAGTTGCAGATACCTTAAGGTGAAAGGGAAACCAGATCAAGATGCTATTAACTGCCACTAGAAAGAAAACATGCCATAATGTCATATGAGTTAATAACTTTAAGTAGCCTGTAAGATGCTGCTGTGGAATTAAATGCTTAACAATAATTCAAAAACGGCTTACAGAAATTTAAGAATGTGGATCATTTAGTATAGCTGAAATTATGCTCCTGGCATATATGTATGACACATGAGAGCACTTACCTGGAAATTTATTACCCAGCTCTGAGCAAACAAAGCATGACCTACATTTGACTAAAGTCAGCTGTCTCTGGCTAATCCTATGGGCTTCTTTTTATTAATGTCACAATTGCTAATGTGGTATAACATTGTCATTACTGAATAGCACAGCGGGATAAGCTGCAGCTGTTATTTCTCTTTCTATACCTACTAACTCATTAAATTTGAGTTTTGGGGAATACAAATTGTAAAGATTATTCAAATTCTGATTGAGAAATGGGACTGTTGGGAAAATGAAGGTATATAAAGTAAAACTTTGAATTGAGGATTTTTTATTTTTTATTTTTTATCAGGAAGCTTGAAATGTTCAATTAAAAAAAAAATCCTTCTTCCCTACTTCCTTGGCATTAGGCTCAAAATCACACCCAAAGTAGAATAATAAGAAAACGAGTAGAAAGATAGAAATTACTGCACGGTGGGTACTAGCCTACTTATGGAAAGATAAAATGCAGAACTTGCGTAGAGAGAACACAGAAGGAGCTAGTTTTGTACCAAAAGATCAGTAATACAGTAAATATCCAACTGTTATTTTAAATAGCATAATTTCTTCATTTGAAATACCCCAAAGACACTGAAGTTTGTTCATTTATTAAACTTTTACAGAATTCTGTAACATACATAGAGACATGTCTTAGGAACATGGTTGGGTGGGTGATATTGGTGGTAGCTGGATGGTTGGACAAGATGATCTTGGAGGTCTTTTCCGACCTTAGTGACTGTATGATTCTATGTCTTTGGACTTCAGTATTTCCACAAAAACACTCTGGGCAGCAAGAATTGACTTCTTCAAGAGTGAAACGGAAAGTTTCCAATTTGTCTGCTTCAGGACTGAGACATTGGTCTTTTTTTCCTTTAATTATGCTGGGCTTTTTCTGAGAGCCTTACCTCATACTTACACTCCTCCTCATCCTACTGTTTGGTTGAAAACTTTATTATTAAAAAAATACAAACTCTAGCATGGAATAAGAATGACGCTTGTCCTTCCCAAAGTTTCCTTGCCCAGAATTTTAGCTTCAATCCAAAATTTTGGCCGTGTATACAACTGTGGGCCAGGATGATGCTTTTCAGAAACCTCCAAAACCTTCAAAGTCCTCCAAGCAGGCTGCAAAGTGGTGACGTTGGAAGAACCCCGTGGGCGGGCAGGCAGCTGCGCAGCCTGAGTACCAGCTCAGAGGCACAGCCTGGCCAGGGTAGGAGGAGGCATGGCTGAGGTTTTTTCACACCCCAGCTCTTTCCTGCTTGCTGTGAAGCCAATGGAAACTATGTCAGCTAGCGCCGAGCTCGGTCAGTGCTCAGGGGTCAGGCGGCAGGGTGGGTTTTAATGGACCTAAGCTGATGGTTGCAGCTGAGGATCTGGCCATTAATTTCCATTCCATTGTTACGGTGAATAGGTTTATAAGCTAAATTTGGTGCATGATCTATTGCTGTATTTTGCTTTTCAAGGGATTTACACCCCTTGACTTTCATAGACAAACCTGGAGAAGGGTAATGGCAATTTTTATTTTTATTTTTTTAAAGGGGAAGGAAGGAGAGTATCGGGGGGGGAGCTGAGAATTGGAGTGTGATCTTGTAATAGCAGTGAGAAATATGTGACAGTTGGGCTAATCCAGACGCTTGGTTGAATTTGAATTCCTCAAATCAAGATTAGAACCTCATGCATTCTTTAGATAAATTGGAATAAAAATGATCTCCTAGGAATTCGTGCAGTTAATTATGTTCTCTCCTCCTACCTTCCCTGCAAACAGTGGGGTTGAAAAAAAAGTTAACTTCTACATTCAGGTTTTAAGGGTGATGTCAGACTTTAGGTTGTTGCTGACTACGGGGAGATAGGTGGTGAAGCATACAGTGGATGCTCTTTACTCAGTATGGTGAAGGAGAGTGATACTGTGTAATGTCAGTGAGCTTAAAACACTGGGAAGCTATATGGAGAGGAGGGGAACGTGAACTCGGATATCATAGCTACAGAGCTGGGATAAGTCTTTACAGGTAATGCATGGAATTTGTTCATGGGATTTCTCCAGGATATAATGGCTATGATCTCTAAGGTAATTCTCAGTATCAATCTCTATTCTCCTAAAATTTCAATTTCCACTATGTTCCTCTTTGTCTTGCTCCTAAGTCTTGATCCCCAGACAACTTAAGATTTCCCAGAAGTAAAACATTTTTCCCACCATCTCTCCTTGGTCTTACGTGAGCTCATCTTCTCTTCAAAAACCCTGATCCCAGCTGCTGTCTTAATCTGCCTGTTAACTACTTCCACAAGCTGTTATTACTACTCTGATACATGAGCTTGTAAAAATTGGGCTTGATGGGAGAACCTGAGGACAGTAGAGGACAGAGCAGAGTGTGAGGGAGGGGATGCAGAGGCCACATGTAGAGCGAGGGACTGCGTGCCTGTGTGTGATGGGAGAAGAGGCTGCGCAGAGTGATTCATATGGGAAATACGCCATGGCCACACTGAAAACAAAACAACATCAGCTCAAATTCTGGTGTTTGTAATGAGAAGAAATGCTTTTTCCTTTCTTTTAGGCGGCTTGTGGTCTATATAAGTAAGTTTGAGGCCTCAGCTTAATGCTTGGTGAGCTGGTGCCTACCACAGGCACTGGCATTCTTGTAGAAGAAGGAGTTGGTGAGCTGAGAGCCCCTCCAGGGCTTTTGGGAGCATAAACATAGGATTTTTAATGCAATTTAATATACTAAAAAAAAAAAAAGACAATTATTGGAGCGCTTTTTTTTTTCTTCTCCATACAGCAAATGCCACAGAATTTGTTAGTTTGCTCATGGCTTTAACATGGCAATTAGCTCAAAGGACACTTTTTTAAAAGAGACAAGCTCTCTAGGATATGTGAATGCTTCCCCCACCTTGTTTTTTCCTTTCTTCCTTTCTTTTTTAAATCTCCCTGCTTCTCCATTCCCTGCCTAATGTTGTTATTGAAAGTGAAGCAAAAGCTTTCCCATGCATCAGACAAAAGGAGCGCACTGTTAGTGCCTGAAGATGGAAACACACCCTGCCTCTCCAGTCTCACGTGGGTCTTATGCTGAAGAAAATAGACTGATCAGTCATTAAATGAATAGGTCTCATGCCATCCTTTTCCTACTCGTGATGTAGGTAGGACTACTCCTCTTAGAGCAGTTTCTTCACCAAACGAGCCCTTTCCCTTCTCTCTGATTAGTAGTTTGCTCCCTCTGTCTGTAACAATTGATAAAGCAAGGGCAACAGCAGTCAGGTTTGAAAGCATTATGCAGGATCTTTAGATGTGGCTATAAGGGAATGTGTGATTGCTCATGAGTTTGTGATGGCTAGAATAAACTTTCTAAGAACTGAAATCCCTGTGAGCATGACTTCATCTCCCTGGGTGCCACAGAACTGAATGACCAACTTATTTCTAGCTTCTGCAATTGCAGGCTGAGGAGTCTTGCGGATAAAGGACGATTGCCTGACAAAGACATGAAGTTCAGAAAGCTAAAAATTTTTTGGGAGAGTACCCTCCTTCTGAATCATAATAACAATAAAAAGTGAGTACTTCTTTTTCTTTTTTTTTTTTTTTTTGGGGGGGGGGGGGGGAGTTTTTCCAAATTCTTACTTTGCAAGGGAGGAGGTGAGGGGAGTTCACTTTCTGTTCCCTGCCGCCTGCTAGCCACTGCACTTGACTTCCACAAAGTCTACATGGGCCAAAGGAGGAGCTCTGAAAATAGGCTATCCATACAATTCTGGGAAAGATGCTGGAGGTGGATACCTCTACTCTCCTGCCTACTGAAACAGTTATTTTGACTGCAGGTTCCATACAGATTTATCAGGGAAGGTCACATTTTTCTTGTCACCTCTCCTTGCCTTCTTGTGGCATGGTCACCACTGGAAGAGCTCAGATGTGTCCTCTGTTTGCCAATTCTTCCTGTGCTACTGTGGCAGAAACAAAAAAATAAATAAAACCAAGCAAAAGTTAAGGTTTGAAGTAAGAAAGGGAAACGTCTTTAATGTAAGATCTGAGGTTTACCCATGATCAACCTGAAGTATACAAATTTGGCATATACACATTAAAGAACTTCATTTATGAAATGTGTATCAAAAAGCAAGTGACCTTAAAACTGAGCAGTTTCACAATTGCTTCTTACAAAGTCAGTGAAAAAGCAAATGTGTGAACTCATTAAGCCATGTGTAAGTGAGCTGGCGTTGCCATGTGGGCAATACGGGAGCAGGTGATCCTGGCCTTCAACACAGAATTAGACGTGACTGAGGAGTATGATACAGCATGCCAAACAACTTGAGAAGTTGAATGGCTGAGAAAAATAAGTGTCTTTAATAAATTTCTTGTAGTGGTGTGCTTGGAATCGTAAGGCTTTTCTTTAAAACAAATGCCATCTTTAATTTCCAGATACTCCTTTAAAAAGGCATATAGATTCTCCCTTGGCTGAAGTTTAATATAAAAACCTCTTTATAAATTTTTCAAGGAATAAACCTGCATTATGTCTTGTTACTTCTAGCTTGACAGAGCAGAAAGTTGTAAATCTTTAGCTTAATAGAATATATTTTACCAGATATTTCACCGGAGGAAGGGCACTACTTCAATCAAGAGGCCATTTGAATTCATCTATGATTTTGTCCAAAGCTGACTGTTTAAAATAGCTGATCTGTATCTCAACATAGTTTTTTTTATGAACATGAGGATTAACTACATCATGTTATGAAAGTACCCATTCGTGACTAATAGCAATTATCAGAGTAATGCTGTCTTTGTTCTACTTTCATTATGCTCAGAACTAATCGTTCTTGCCCCATAGTGTAATATAGTATCTTTGGTAATATTTAATTTTCTGTAAGGAGAATAATGAAAGGAAAAACGCTGTGAAAAATAAGGAAGCTCTTTGTTACATACAGAAAAGATTAAGGCTGCTGCTTGCCACATGGAGGAGCTCGAGTATCAGGTTAGGAAATGCCATTGCTGCCTGGAGGGCTCATTCCCAGGCCAAGCTGGACTGGAAAAGTGACCCCTGGCAGTGCCCCTGCCTGGGGTCTGCCCCTGGGGCTATGGATGAGGTTGTTGTCACTCTGTAGCAGTTACGGGTAAGAGCATAATTTGGCCTGTGTTAGCATTAATGCTCTTTCCAACAGACCTGCCATATAGATCTCAAAGACCTAAAAGCTACTTCAACTAGTGCAAACCGTGGCTTCTCTGAACTGTTGCTGCTTTGCAGTTCTCCACATCTGCCTCCACGGCTCCTCCTCCTGCTACAACATATAAGGCTAATTAAGAGGAAAGGAAACGACTGAAGTCTCTGATAAGTAGGAACAACTCTTTTTTACTGTGAGATTCTGTGCTTTAAATTTAAGTCATGGAGCTTCAGCTCCCAGATCCACCTGTGCCAACATAGAAGGTTATTGACCTGCAGCTATTTTTGGTCCCTTTCTGTCCTACCAAGTTATATACATATATATATATATTCCAGGTCTCTGTTAATGGAGCAATGAAAACTCCCCAGTTAGCTTCAGGAAAATGTAGCCACGTTAGGTAAAATAACCATCATCAGTTCTGCAGTGACTGGCAGGGAAGTCCTTTGCCTTGGTGGAGGGACCTGGGAGGTGGGCTGGGGGCCACCCCTATCCCAGTCAGACCAGCTAGCCTGTCGTGATGTGTACTGGCATGGTAAGAGGTCCTTGCTTTCTGGTCCTCCTCCTAGTAAATTAGGAAATATCAGTTGTGAGAAACTAGAAAAAGAAGAGAAATTAAACATGGTATGGTTGCTGCAGGAGGGAGGAGAGAGGGGATAGAGGCTCCTTGTGCAGCTTGTTTTGTACAGCCTGCTGGCTTAGTGAACACACTCATAGTGTATAGCGTTGGTTTTAGCTGGTCCATGTGTCTCTGCCTGCTGTTCGTGAGGGAGAGCCTGTGGGGGCAGCTCTCGAGGGATGCAGCGAGGTGCTGGTTGCAGCTGGGGGGCTTTGGGCTGGGGGCAGAGCAGCAGTTTGACCCCTTGGTTTCCTGTGACAGCCATCCTGCACTGAACTCTTCTGCCTGAAAACAGACACTTCCACCCCTGTCCCAGTAGTTAACAGTCATGACTTACGGCCCCTCTTGGGATTAATTCCTTCTGTTATCAGTCTTGTCCATACAGATGAGTTATTATCTGACTATTGCTACTTCTTCCCATAAAGGATAACTGCTTAATTCTCACCCTTCTGCCTGTGCTGTTGTTGGGGTTAGGTGTACAGCTGTGGCATCTGCATTGTGTTGTGAGCACACACAAGCTCTGGGAGCTCCTAGAAAGGAGAAACCATCTCAGAAGCTGAAGTGCACCTCAACTTCTGTTTTCCCCTTAATTAGTTGCATTAGGCTATCAGTGGTCTCAGCAGGTGCATTGCAGGCTGACATAGCAGAAGTCTGAAGATCTTTGGGGTTCCCTGGCCACTTCTTCCTGCTGTTCTTGAGGGAAGCAGCAGCCTGTATGTTTTGTGGGAGGCACGGGTAGGTTAATGTAGCCTTGTTGTTGTTTCATTGTAAGTTACGTGCAGTTCTCTGTAGTACATTGCGCCGAAACTACAAGTCTGCCTTCTGAAGATGATAGTTATCATATATTCTGAAGTGGCTTTGTTTTCCTTCCAGGTCAGAACAGATCAGTGAAAAATTCTCTAACTTTAAAATATATTAATAACTCTGAAAAACTTTATGTTCTTGAAGTCTTTGACTGGAAAGGCTAAGACAAATGACATAAGTTGCAACGAGCCACATTCATATAAATAATCTAATTTTAACATACTTGTGGCTCTGAAGAACATTAATTTTCTCAACTTGTTTTACAGGAATGTCCTGCCTTATTTCCCAAGGTTTAAAAAAAACAAAACAAAACAGAGTCATGACATCTCTGAAATGGTTCAGAAATCTGGCACATGTTGGCTGCAAGGGTAGCTGCTGCTGATGGAAGTTGAGAGTGGCAGTGGGAATCACAGTAGAAATCCAAGTTTTTGTTGGACCTAGTACATCTTCCTGGCCATGGGTATGAGTAAAGAAACTTCACTTCTCTTGAATCCTACTTAGTTTATTAAATCAAATTGGAACTTGGGCTTAGAATGCAAATACTGCAAAGTCTATGCTATCCTCCTGTAATTTTTTTATCTGCTATTTTTGAATTGCTAGGGACAAACTATACAGTGTATGGTACCAGCAACTGCAAAATGGTATACACTTTAAAACATAAATTGTATGCAGACTTCAATGTTGGATTCCAGTGAGATAAACTGTGAATAAAGTATGCATTCGTTGGATTAAAATACCCAGTCTTTGTATTAAGGTACAGCAATAGTAACATATACTGTCTAAGAAAGTCCTATTTCCGTAGATCTAAGATGTTAGAAACCTTAGTTTAGGCTGGAATTTTCTTACTGAAATTTGAAGTGATTCAAGAGCGCAGCTGAGCAAATAGAGGGCACCACTTCACTTGGTAGGAATGTGCATTGGTGAAATTGCATGGGGAATAGAAGTGAGGAGATTTTGGCCAGGGAACTGCCTTTTGCTTCTGTTCCTTGGTAATTTAATCCAATTAAAAGAAAGGAAGCTTTCCCAATATAGCTATGCTGTATAAATGCAAGAACTTCATAAAACCCGTCTCTCTTTACTTCAATCATTTAAGCAGCCCATAAAGACTCTCAGGTTAAAGAATTAATCTTCAGTTCCAAGCTGAAAGTCTTCAAATATGGTAATTCATGAGGGATCTTTGAAAGAGCAGAGTTGTGCCGACCCTTCCCAGTAAGTCATTACTGAAAGGGCTTTGTGATAAATAGTAGTGTGCTAATGACCTGTGGATGGGCTTTATAGGGAAAGGCACTGATCTCTTGGGGTAAGTAAAGATGGTATTGCAGATTTAGGAAGAATAAAGGTGTTAATACTTCTGTTCCAGACACAATCCGTCCCAAGCGGTTAAAATCTCTACTGAAATCCCTACTACAGGGTTATTTAATACCTTTCAGTTCTTTACACTTGACTTATGCTCTGATTCTGTGTGCTGTATAGAACTGCTCTTGTATGTAACAGCCACTGAACTCATGGCTATTAAAAGCTATCCTTCGGTTTCTGGAAGGATTTGCAGGGCTATTTTTTTTATTATTATTTTTAATTAACATTTATAAGGCTTTTTGTGGTTCTCAGAGAGTAGCGTGAATGCAAGGCTTTCTTACTGTGCCAAGTCTGGAGTTTTCCTCCCAGGCCTCCATTCTTTGGGAGTCAAGTGGCGCTGAACAGGGGCTGAGCCCCAGCTGGAGAGCCTGGCACACCAGCCACTCCACTTTGCTTGCTGCAAATCTTGGACTCCAGCAGTTTCAGTGACTGAGATGACTGTGACAAGAATTTCTGCCCACAGGTGCTGTGTTGCCATAGTGCTGCCTTCTAGGTGTGCGCTCATAGTTGTTACCTTGTGCAGCCAAGGGCTATGTCTGACCTTGGAAATACAGCAGGAAAAAAAGATGCTCATACCTCCTTGTTCCCTGGAATAGATAAATAGATCTTGGCTTTTTTTTTTTTCCTAATTCATTTTTACCCCAATTATTCATATTGTAAAAATTATTTTTTTACTTTTTTTGCAGTCTTGAAGACCTGGGTGACTGTAAACTTAAACAATCTCTTCAAGAGCAAAAACTTTTTTTTTTTCCACTCAGTTTTCTCTTCAGCTTTTCTGTTATTCTTCAGGCTGTTGGCTGTAGAAATTAGAGCTGTAGGTAGGTGCGCTCTTTTTCATATTGCCTAGCAGCATCCCTTTGCTCTCCCCCTACAGTCTTAGGACATCCTCCAGCAAGGCAAGAAATGCTATTTGAAATAGCAAGACTGCTATTTCAAATATAAAGGTAATTAGAAACACCCCTACCCTGTCCAAGGGAAAGAAATACTGAAGCCTGAAGTGAAGGTAGTACTTTCTTCTTCTATGGCAATACAATGCTCTGGGCAGAAATGATTGCAAAATTTGAATGACTATGAACTTGCTGGAATCTTATTTTGTCTATGCAGTTGAATTCTGCTGAATCCTTTCTCCCACAGTAATCCCTGTCTAAATTTGAGGGGAGGTGGGGGGAAAGACAATATTGGAGAATTTTGAAGAGAACTGTATTTATCCATATAACTCTATGAAACAGAAGGAGAAATTTTTCTATAACTTGGAAGAGGTAATGAAAAAAACTTTTAAAAATTTAAATGTTTAAATATAGAGCCTTCATATCTGGTCTGACTCTTTGCAGAGGTGGTTAGTGGCCCACAGATCCTGTAGGAGGTATCATTCAGTGCTTGAGAATGACACTCCCTCCCAGCCCCCCTCCCCCACACCCCCAACAAAAAAAAAAAAAATCCAGCAATTCATTTTGTTTTAACTGTGCATTCCTGTCCCTAACAGACCTGTTGGTGTCTAAGTGTGCAGTTGCAGAATGAGAAGAAAAAAGCTCTCAAAATTCGTAAAACAGATAACATATTTGAGGAGCTACTCTAATATCTCCTGGGCTAGATGAGATAATGCATGATTAGAATATTTATAATCACTGATGAGAAGTAGGAATAATAATATTCACTGCTGCAGTATTCTTTAACTTCTCTGCAGGTTGAAATGCCTATTAAAGTAGTAGCAGCATGTGGAGTGCTAACACAATGCATAAGGCTCGTTGTGGAGGAAAGTGTTTTAAAATAACTTCTAAGTCTGCAATTTTTCTCTTTGTCTGGGAATGAAATCTCACTTTGCTCCCAGATTTAAATCCTGCTTTGATGAGATGCCTTAGGAAAGCTACCTTTCAAGGTAGCTTGTCCTGTGTCTCCTTCTAGTGTTAATACATACTTAGAAAACATTATGAAAAGTAATGCAGAGGATGTTCAAACATTAATAACACACTCATTTTCTTTTCTAATGGTTGAATGACTTTGCATTGTCTGTACATTTTCACTTCAAATACAGGCAGCCTTTCTTTGAGTTGAGTGAAGGTATTTGCACTTTTCTAGCATGTGGTTAATTTTCAACTGTCCCTTTGAAGTGCTGTTTCAGGCTACAATCCTCCAAGCAGTATAGCACAAAGCCCAGCTGGATTTGCACTGGGGCAATGTGCAGGGTGGAAGCCACAGTAGGTTCAGTCTAGCGGGGAAATGAGAAAACCCTTGCAAAGCCAGCAGAGAGGTCAGGAAATGGGAAGCTTTTCAAAGTTTCCTTGCCTCCTTCCAGCCATCCTCAAGCACCTGCTTTGTGAGTTGTTGTCTTTGGCTAAGATTTTTTTTTACAAAGCCTTGTCTGCGTGGCTCTTTTTCAGAATAAGAGTTTTCAAGAAAAACATTGTGTAGGCTGAGAGACATGCCAAAATTAGAAGTTAACAATGCTGTATTATGGATATTAGGACTGTGCTCTTCAAATGCTTCCAGTAAGCCCTTGTTCAGTTGGCTTTATTCTTTGTGTGATTCTAGTTTGCAGAAATCCATTTTTGTATCCCTTTGAAAGTCTGTCAAAATCTTCTCCTCTCCTGTCTCTTGTGTATGTTGTCTCTGAGGGTTTAGTCCTGCAAGATGTTGAATGTGCTGGATACAATGAGAGGCATAAAAAAATTCTTCTGTGCCTTGGTTGTTGCTCATGCTGACTACTTATCATACACGAAGCACTTTACAGGCACGTAAGGTAAAGATGCCATTCCAGGTGTCTTTCCATACACTTAAGCACTAATCATGTCAGTGGTACTCTTTTCATTCTTGAAATTACACACCTGCTTTGCTGCACTGGGACCAAAATGCTCAGCGTTTTGCAGAATCACCCACTTAAAGACTGTCTATGGTGTAAAGTTTGCTGTATCTACCCAGAAACCTGAAGTGTTTCACATGAATTCATTTCTTCACAAAATATGATCACGTAAAACAGAAAGTGAGTCAAGTGTGCTCTTGGTGCAATGAGTGATGGCAGTCCGGTCCACGGCTGCAGCTGTGCCACAGCTCCCATTTCCAGTTGCTGTCCTCAGCAAATTGTGTCTAGCACCAAAAAGCGGAGTTCTGGGGAGAAGAGGAGAGCATGACTCATATCAGGGCAGGAGGCTTCTGCTTGCATCATAAGCTTTTTTTTTTTTTTCCTGAGGAAGAAACAGATATGACACGAACAATACTTGCCAAATATGACAGATGAACAGACTTTTACAGAGCAACAATATCATGTGCAGTTTGATTGCTCACTGTTTGGCAGACAAGGATCCAAGGAGGTAAATGATTGCATCTGAGCCTCACCTCACTGACTCAGTGACTGTAATGTTCTCCTTTAATATATGGAGTATCTTTGTTATATAGTGTTCCTTCAGATTTCCAATAGAAAATAATTTGTTCTTCTTTTGTAGTTTTTCTTCTCAGCTGAAGGTGTGAGTATGAACTTTCTCCCTGTTGGCAAGCATTGAAAATAATTTTTAGTATTTCTGTGTCTACAGCTTTCATAACAAGTGGACCGTAAATCCCCTATCTAATATTGTGTGCTCTGTAATACCGCCAATATATCATAGCAGTATTTAATTTTTTAACTGGAGTCACATGAGGGCTCGGGTTATAAACTGTATCTCTGTTCTAAATCTTTAGCAGTTTATCCTGACCCACCTCATGGTCATCTAGTTTTTTTCCAGAACATGCTTTAGAGTAAGTTGTGTGATGTTTTATACTTACCTTTATTGATATCATCCTGAACAACAAAAACAAAAAACAAACAAACCAAAGAGGAATACTATTTTATGCTTCTTTATTTTTTTTCTGAGAACTTTATTCTTAACATTTTTTTTTCTGCTCATCAACACAACTAATTTTGATTAAAAGATTGAGGCTTTCTTGAAAGAATGTGTATATTTATTCTGCAAGCCACAATACTCTATTCTTTAATTAAGTATGCTCTGTGAGCTGAATTAAGAAAACGCAGCTTACACAGAAAGAAAACTTACTGTTATAACTGTTTTAAGGATGAGAAATGGTTCATTTTTCTGAAAGTTTAACATAATGCAAGTAGCTAGGGTACAGAATATGACTCGGGGAATGCTTGTTTATGGCTAGTCTTTGTATGTGGAGTCCCATGGTGGTCTCTCTTCATGGCATCCAAGCGTAATGCATCTCCTTGTTTACATCATCTTATGTAGGTATAACATGAAAATCCATAAGTTTTTCTGATAACTAAAAGAGAAGGCAATGTTCCTTTTAAAGAGCTTTGTATGTCTATACCAGGCGATTGTAAAGCTTCTCAAGGGACATCTCTTTCATAATCTCAGTGCACAACTTGCACATCCCAGGCTCCTAACACATAATCTTTTAAACTGTAGAAAGAGCTCTGCTCTGTAATACTAAGACTCCAACAAAGATGAGTCATGTTTATGACACTGGGCATAGTTAAACTACTTATGCTATACATCTGTTTAAACTGAAGTAGGTAAAATACGCAGTTACTGAAGACAGCCCGTAAATCTGGCATTCATTCAAGGCCTAGAGCACTCAGTTAGTGTCAGTACAGACATGTAGGAGTGTGGCCATGGGGGTCGACAAACCCCATGGTTGGTGATAACATCGGACTCATCAGATAACATGAGGCCAGAAGGAATGGAAAGAGTTTAGAAAGAACAAAGAAGGGTGAACACCTTGCTGTCTCAGACTGCTTGTTCTCCAGCCATTGAGACATGGAAGTTGCTGGGTGTTTGCGGTTGCTGGTCAAAATTGTTGACCAATGAATAGTTAGTGGAAAAGTACTGCTGTAGAGCAAATGGCTCTGTCCTCAATAAGAAAGAGTTGAAGTTATGTCATCAATAAAGTGGTAGCAGTTACTGATCCTAAAAGAACCCTGGTGTCTGTGTGGTCATTATGCCACGCAGAGACATGGGACGACTTTTAAAGTTATCAGTTTATGCCAAGTCTTTTGTAATGTACTTTCAGGGCTTAGTGGTAAGAGGAAAGAAGAAGATAATGATAGCTCACCTGGGGATGATTCTATTATGCAGAATAATCTGAAGCTATGCAGAAAAACATATTGTGAGCAGGAATGGACCCTAGAGATTTTTTTTTTTTTAATCTTGAAAGGCATAGCTTTCTTGCCACTGACAAGGCTTTACATTAGATGGTTGATTCAAAAAAGCTTGGCATTTATCTTAATTTTGCTCTTTTCAACTTCAGTGACACCGTTTTGCAACTGAGTGGGAGTTAAGTTAGAATAGTGCTGAACATTTTTGAGTTTCAATTTTTTTTTCAAGGTCATTATTTCCTGGATTTCCAAAGGATTCTACTTGCTTGGCCCACAGAAATTATACATTTCAGACTCACTCTTGCATATGTTATAGAGCCATAGGGAATTTCAGAAAATTTGGAACAAAGTCTCAACATTCGTTTCTTCTCTCCAGACAGTTGTGAATAAAATATACATATATATATATATATATTTCTTTTCTGCATGTAAGCAGGTTTATGTGCTTTTGTAGACAAATGGAGACAGAGAGGTACAGCTTATCTGATGTTGTGGTGTGTTGAAAACATTGGAGTGTTTTTTTTTTTCCTCACAGCTGAAGTTGCGAGTAGGAATTTATTCCCTGTTGGGAACCATAGATCTAAAAGAGTTGCTTCCTTAAATATATTTAAAAACAAAAACAACAAACAAAACAATACTCATTGTGTCATTAGGCAGTCTTATTTTGGCTGTTTTTTCAGCACAGCTCCCTTACATCCTTGCTCATGACTTAAGCAGAAGCAAGGCTGCCTTTTGATGCTGGAGCCCTGTCACAGAATCACAGTACACTGGGTCTTTCTCTGGTGCTACCATTTTTTTTTTCTTTTCTTGCTTTTTGTCCTCCACTAAGTCACTAATCACTGCTGGTATCACTTTGGACCACTAGGTCCAATAGGCACTTCTTGCCTTGCCCTGGGCCCAGGACCTCTTGCTAAAGCTACTGAAAACGTTGTTTGTCAAATTAAAAGAATGATGAATGAAACTAAAAAGGTTTTCAGTCTCTTGACTTGGTCAAGATAAGTTGGTAAGGTCATGTATGACTGCCTTCCCGGAGTTTTAAGATGCAGGGGTTGAGAAATAAGGCATACAACAAGTCTGGGACCCTGAGTGATGCTCCTGTATGGCTGGCTGCGCTTCCCAGCCCTTATGTTTTTGTACTGTTGCAAGGAGAGAAGAGGAATAAAGATTCTCTGAGGACAAATCCCTTCTCACAACACCTAGCAAGCTGAAAATAGACCTGAGGATAATAGCAGGGATTTTCCTCCTAACCTTTGTGCAGAAATGCTTTTTGAAATGGGATTTCAAGGAAACAAACCTTGGAAGCTTGGAGCCTTGTTAATGTCTACTTCTAAAAAGAGACCTGTAAAAACAAGTGAAGGAACTGGGGCAGACACATTCCCAGTTAGGTATCTACTGATTCACATTAATAGTAAGATCTGACTGTGCCCAGGGAGCTGGATTTCCACCTTGCATTCTCCTCTGAACACCAGATCTGAAAAAGAGAATTAAGTTTCTTTGCTAATGGATTTTGTTCTCTTGTGAAAGTCTGTGAAAGTGCTTATGTACACATGGGCGTATCAAAGTCCTAAATTCTTCTGGGGAGGGTGAGCAATCATCAGTGCCTAAATCACTTTTGAGATTTAGGTTCTTTAGGGAACACCTTCAAAAACACCTGAAGCTTTTTATTGTATCTTTGTCAGAGTCAGACTTTCTTTCTGTTTACTGGGAGGGTGGAGAGGTGTTACAAACACAGAAATTCACAGATTGGATTTGCTGAAGAAAACAAAAAGATTGGCATCAAAGACAAGAGCAAATTCAAACTGTATGAAAGAATTGTTTAGAAAAATCTGGGACTGGTACTAGAAACAATTTTCTATTAGAGTAACAGTTATTGTAGTTTTTCATTTTTAAATGGAATGTGAAACTGTTGGACACATTCTCTTTTGAAGGAGCGAGACACGAGTACAGATCTTTGTTTCAGGAAATATGAGAATGTCAGGCATCATGTATAAGGGGATTTTGAAGTATATTATTAAACTTTGTACTTGAAGGAATTAAAGGGTGTTAAATAGCTTTGTGTGGAAGAGCTTCAAAACATAATGAGCAATAGTGAATGATCTACAGTTATTAAATTTACGGTAAGCAGAACCTAGTAAGTCTTCCTTTTTATGTATAATAGAAACATGAAAATTATGGAGAAGGCATGTGAGATGAGGATTGGATGGATCAGGAAATGTCCCTTAAATTACTTAAACTTAGTATTTAAGTAATTATTTAAATTAAGTATTTAAGTATTTTATAGACATAATGCAAGTCAGCTAAGGTACAGAGTTTGTCAGGGAATGCCTGTTTATGGTTAGTTGAGTGGGTGTGGAGTCCTCTGGCTGTGTTAGCGTTTTAGATCCAGATAGTAGTGATGGAACAGCTGCTGCTCAAGCTGTTGAGTAAAGTGGGTTGCTCTGTTCTTGGAGTGGATTCTTGTAACGGTGTATTCAGCTGAGCTCTGAGTTTTTGTGTTTCGACTGATGAAAGCTGTGTTTTTGTGTTAACCTATGGGGAGACTCGTAGATTGCTGGGCACAGATCACACTTCCAAGTTGTAATTTTACAGTAGGGATGTTCTAACTCAAAAAAATTTCAGGCAAGAGAGATCCATGCATTTACATATTTTAGGAGGAAGCTGAGAAGTATAAAAGGACACAGGAGGTTAGGATGTAAGTGTACTTCTGTTAAAGCCCTAAAATCTTTTAATTTCGGAGAGGTCATCAGTTGCATGCTGCCAACAGTGTATAACAGTTCAAGTTCTTTAGCTTTATTTATTTATTTTTTTACAGTTGTTTCCCTGCTTAGGACCTGTGTGGGGATGTGTGGAAGGATGTTGTCCGAAGGGAACCTGTCTTCAGCAGAGAAGACCATGAATCCCTGGAGACAAGAGCCAGTGGGATGGTGATATTGTTTGACTTGCTTTGACTGAATTTCGGTTTGGAAGGCTGTGCTTGACAGGGAGACTGGCACAAAATAAAGTAGGACACAAATTAAAACTGCACTAACTACCCTGCTGTAATTGCTCTTTTGTATCTTCACAGTGCATTTTAGGTGTGCCCAGTACCTGGGTTTTCTTTGGAAGCAGCATAATCCACCTTGCACAAAGGCATCCTTAGTTTCTATTTTAGTAGTGACTGATGCAGGTTTATTTCATGCCCTGGATCCATGGCTTTTAAGATTATCCTAAGGAAGGCATTGTTCAGAAGCATTTGGAAGAAGCAAACAGCCAAGAGGAGAAGACTGAGCCAACAACTGGATTAGGGAAGGGAGCAGGCAGGACTGAGACACCTACAGCTGGGAGAAAGAGGCTGACAGCAATCGGAACCAGTGATCTGGAGCAGAGGAAGGACATGGCTGGTGGAATCTGGCAACTGATCCAGGGACAGAAGCTAGCCATGCATTAACTATGCCACATAAAGAAGTTTTGAACGACTAAAGAAAAACCTTGTATCCAGAAAAACTGTTTATAGCATCATTTGTCCAGACTATAAATTAAGAAATCCAAGTTAACATCTAGACCTTTAAAAAGCAAAAAGAAACAAAAACATCCCCATTTCTGCTACATCTCCAGGTGATAACAGTATGTTGTCAACTAAATCAATGTAAATGAGTGCTGAATTCAGTGTTTTCTCACTTAGCTGTGAAGTATTGAGTGTTTCTTCAGTGGCATTTTATTCAAAGGTACCAGCTGGAAAGGAGGAGGAGAAGCTGTGGCTCCAGAGACTCACTGTCAGCTGTTCCATGCAGCACCACTGACTGCTAGATCCTGCTTTGGGGCATTCATCGTACATGTGGCTCCTGAGGGCTTCCTGCGCTCCCATTATCCTATTATTTTTTTCTCCTTTTGTGAGTTCACCAGATGACTGAATGCACAAGGTTAATATTGAACTCAGTGAGTCCTTAGATGCAACTGCTACAACTCGATGGAAAGTCATATTTCTTTTTTTGAAGATGGGATAACCTAGTAGTGCCAATGGCTGTTTGCACATACGGAAAAGAAAAGGTGAGTCTGTAAGATCTGATAATGTTCTCTGTTCCCAGTATCTTGCAATAAATGCCATAAAAAACCCACTGAGTGAGGCACAGCTGTAGTTCTTCTACACTATTACAGAGCAAGTACTTTCAAAAGTATCCATTGGAGGACACTAGAACACAACAAATCACAGGAAATACGCTGTAAAAAAAAAAAGTACATTTCTCTTTCAAAGAAGAAAAATGAAAGTAAAACGTTGTTTTATTTACATAGCCTGAAAATCATTTATTACCTGACTGTTTTTCTCTGTTGCACCTTCTATAGATCCATTCCTGCTTTGTTTTTGGGACAGGTGGGAGGTATCTACTTTCTAACTGCATGTATTTTCATGTGTTCTCTTTTTAAATAATACTCAGATGGGCTCAAGCTTTCCTGTATGTTTTTTTTTTTTTTCCTTTTTGGTTTTTAATTCTTTGACAGTGTTATATTAGCTTTTGTGTCTCATATATATTTCAAATGATTACTTTCCTTGCATCACCTTGCTTAAATCTCACAGCAAAAGTTCAGTAAGTCTCTAGTAATACAACTGAGTTATAATTCAAATAATGAGACAGTGCTGGACTGCACAACATCTTTAACTCAACATGCTTTTTTGTGAATGAAAACAAGATTTCAGAGTTTGATTCAATCTAACACGAATTAACTGTCATCTGCTTTCTCAATGGCAGAATCCTACTCCTTTCTGTCCACTTCCAATGCACTGAAAATGGCAGTTGCTGAAATGATTTTCCTCCTCTGCTGTTCAGAGGGTGGAGGTAGCAGGTGTCATGTGTAAGCTGTTTTTATTGTTTGTCTTTGCCTCTAGTGTTCTTTATAGCTCAGCCCCTTTCTATCAGTTGTATTATTCTCTGTGGCCTTAAGCTCAGTTTTCTCTTCAGCTTCCATGCCAGTCCTTCTCCATTTGAACCAATCTTTCCTATCGACTTGAAATGCACTGGTAGCAGGATGCACAGCCTTGCTGTGTCATTTTCTCTTGGAACTGACCATTAAACATGAAACTCTTATTCATGTCTTGCTTCTTATCTGACTTCCTTGTGAGGATATTTTGAAAGATGGATGTATGAATAAATGTTCAGTAGGGAGTGGTAGGAAAAAGAAAGATAGAAGTTGTGCGTGGGATAGTGCGTGCTTTCTGGTTCTACTACTCTGTTAACTTTGTGGTCCACTTGCTGTCATGTTTTTCTTTCGTTGTTCAATTGTAAGTAAAGCTAGGTTGTATTTCCATTTTTTATATGCATTTCATTAAACTATGCATAAAGTATTTATGAGGTGGCTTATAATGTAATAGTAGTTTCCAAAGAGGAAAATATCATATTAAATAATATTTATAAATAATTCAGTTGAATTGGGCTTGTCACTCCTTAGTTTTACATATGGTCCAGTTCTGGAGTGCTAAGTGTCTTTACGCTTTAGTGACCTTTATACAACTGCAAGTTTAGTTCCTAGTTTAGTTTAAAGGGCAAACTAATACTTTGCAAAGTTCATGAATCACTGTAGGTATACACACAAAGAAACCGTAATCACTCATGACATTTCCATTTTATTGCACAAAAATTTAACTGTGGACCACAAACTTCAGTTAATATTTTGTGCTTCCATTTCCCTGTTAACTTGCCCGTGGTGTCTGTCTCTGCTTATGCTTGTGTGCAAAACCCAGCCATTGGTTTTGTTTTAAATTGTAACATAATGGTGAGATTCTGGTAGACAGATGTTCTGTTTAGAAGGTGGCTTCACAGTGATATGTCTGATTAACTTATTCCTGGACCCTCCTGTTTATTCCTATACCCTATATGCATCTTCCTCAAATGTTTTCCTGATGCCTACTCTAGACATCAAAGTGTTTATTATCTGACCCTATGTAATATTAAGCCTTGTGCAGGATGTCTGCTTTTACTTATTGAAAGCCACCATTACTGTTTAATTCAGGGCAGTGTGGTACCGCACCAGCTTCTACAATCTTATGGGGCAGCCTGCTAGGAAAGCCATTTGTCACAAACAACATTGAGATATTTTTTTTCTTATGCTAGGGAGAAAGGTGAAGGGATAGCCTTTGTGTTTTTCAGCTTGCATGTGTGTAAAACAATGAAATCCCTAAGATTTAACCTACAGTTCTGCCTATAATAAACCATATAGCTCCCCTGCTACTCACATCAAGTGTTGTCTGTCTTCAGTGATTGCCTTGCTGTTTTCCTCGACTCTAAGTGCTATTTAACATGGTTCATATAGTTCACCCTGGCCTAATGCTTGCAGTTAAGATTATATTTCACATTTAGGAAGAAATCTGAATTGAATAATACCAAACTGAAGCTCAGAAAATCTAAAGAAATTATGCCAGAAGTGCTCAGAAATCCCTAAAACAGTTTTCTGATTTGATATTTGAGATAAAAGAATGCAGCATGTTTTCAAGTTTATATGACTGCTGCCTTTGAGGATTTATTTAAACCCTAACTTTGACAATTATAACTATTATCAAAATTGCTTAATAGCATAAAATATTTGTGGCTTCCAGAAGCCCTTAACTTCTATTATGGTAACTCCAGTTTCTGCTCATCTGCAATTCATCAGGTACACCGAGTCTTATGTGCTTTAGAGCTCACAGATGGAATTGAATTCTGCCTTTACGGTGATGATAAATTGCTAATGAATCCAATATAAGCAGCCTGAAGAGAAATGGTGACTGTCTCAGACTTGCCACTTCTAGGCATGAACATTAATATTCATTATGGCCAAGGATTTTAGTTAAATTAAAGGCTATTTGATTCTAATATAAGTCAGGAACCTTCCTCTGTATTTGTGTTAGAAGTTGTCACTGGTTTGAATCTTTTCTAATCTAGACTGTCTACTGTGCCCAAATTTATCTTGCTTATGCATCGTGAGTTCCTGACACAAATGTTTGTTAACAACAGATGCCATGAAATTAATATGAAGAGGTATACTGTCATTTACAAAAAAAAAAAAAAAAAAATCAGGTAGCTAAACCGAATTTAACCCCTTGCAAAAAATTGGAGGACAATTGACAGGAGCCTGCTTACATAAGATAGGAGTTTCATTTCACTGATTTTTTTTTTTTTCCAAAATACAGCAGCCACAGCAATTTATAAAGTATCCTTGGAAAGCTGGAGTCCTGTTTTCTCCACAAAAGTCTGTAAAGTGTCTGAGGTAGAAGTTTGCAAATCCAGCCTAGGTCTTCATTGGAAAAGATTAGAAACTTGCTCTGTCTCCGTGTCTGTTCTGCTGTGCAATTTGGGACTCTTTTACACGTGAGAAAGTGACGGTACAGCAATCATGCATGCACACAACATGCCATGGTGTTAATTGTGCTGCCGTCACTCCACTGCAGGTAGGGTTTATTCTTAGGTAGATCAAAGCAGAAATCTACCCCAGCAGATCCTGGCCATGTCAGCAGAAAGACGCACTTCCAAAGGGAAGTCCTTTAAGAACTGTGGCAGAGCTGATGCTGTCCTAGCACAAGCCTGCCAACAGTCCTGCAGTGAGCAATCACTAGAAAAACATTTTTTTGAAATGAATCAACTCTTAAAGACAAGTTTCTTGGTGTGGGTTGTGGGGGGAGCATGTAAAATAACAATGACTTGAAAGAACAGGCAGAGCTGCTCAAAGCCCCAAACAGTTTGTGAATGCAGTTCACCATCTGAGCTTTATCTGAGGGCCCTCCAATGATTTCTGTCAAACTTTGCTCTGGTTAAGGGTATTCCCTGCCACCTGTCTGCCCCAAGCCTTGGATGGTGTCTCTGTGGTGGAGCTAGCTACACACCTGTAAACTCAAATGGGCTGTGTCACAAAACAGAGTGCATTTGCTTCCCCACCAAGAGGGGTGCTGCAGTGGTTATTGCAGCTGGGTTGCATAAACCCTCTTCAGTTACCTGTAGGATTTGTAACATTAGTTTTATTTTCCTTTAAGTATAGACTTTGACTCATCTTCCTTAGGGATTCTTCTTTCTGCACTGCAAGGAAATAAAAGTTGGACTTAACTTGTGTATACAGAATAGAACACATCATGAAAAAAAAGAGTTGCAAAAAGACTTTTATACCAGCTGTTAGCAACAAGAACCAAACTTCTCCTTTATATTTTTTCTCATCTTTAAGTTGTGGTATTTTTTAGAGATTGCACATGAAAGTTAATATATTAGGTTTATCCTAGTAAACATAACTTTGGGACCTGCCTACCCTCAAATATTCTAAGGGTAACTAACATAGACTTGCGACTTTATTTATAAAGCACTTTGAAGAGGATAGCCTTTTACACAAGCTATAAAAAACGGATAATGATGATCTTTAATGTTTGTTTAGTTCAAGTGTATGAAACTGGATAGAGAATTTCTCTTTCCTAACTAGTCAGTACAAACCAAAAACTGACATTCCTAACACTTAGTCTTGTCTTCTATAAGTAGGAAGCAATAAAAGATGCAAATTATTTCTTTTTACCAGGTCTTTTCTAAAGGACATTTCTTCTAAGGCTACAGTCTCCAATTCCATTTTTAATTTTCACTTCTGTTAATGTTATTTTAAGAAGCTGCAGCTATGTGGACTGGAGCAACATCCAGTAATCCTTGTATGTGAACCATAATTTTAGGCCCTTCATTATTTCCACTGTCAGTACCTGTTTTGTTCATTAATTTAACCATAAAAACTTGCTGATGCTAGGTTAAGGTCTGGGCCTGTTGAATTACACAAGTGCACTCAGGATAAGTTTGGGGATTGACTTAATGCCACTGTGGCATTAAGGCAACCATGTCAGTGCAAGACTTGCAGCCAGGTGCCGAAGAACAGAACAGAACACAGGCAGAATTCAACAGGCAGAATGTAGCATGATGCACTTATTGCCCTCTCTGAGCACAACAGGGGGGAGCTAAAGACAAATTCTAGCCTTAACTTGGAACTTTTTGACTCCTATGAGTGTAAGTTATACCATTTTAGTACTTTTTTTTTTTTTTTTGTGATTTGATGTATTCACTTCACTATTGAAGTTCACTTTGACAGGACAGTTGTATAAGATCACATCACCTCAGATGTTGGAGCTAAGAGCTTTGTATTCCTGTGACTGTTTTTTCCAGAGAGAGAAGCAGAAAAAGTTAACGTCTTTTTAGCTTTTCTCCTTTATCCATTTTAAATACAATGCTGGTACCTATTAGTTATCTTCTGAATCCATCTTAGAAAAACTGAACAGGACATTTTGAGCTAATTTTTCCTCAGAAAACAGAATTTGTGTAAAGTCATAAATACCCTATAATTTCATGTTAAAATATGTGAGAGAAGGAGAAAAACATGTTGAAAATGAGACAATAATCACTCCATGTTCACCACATCTGTGGTCATGTTTCTATTTTATACTGTTGCAAACATACCCTTGGTTCATCAGATAGTAACAGCTGCGAGTGGGGGAAAAAAAAAGACCAAACAACAAAAAATATACTACCATCACCACCAAGAAACATGCAAATGTTCAGGTAGATTTCTCTATTTTTTAGTAATTCTCCAAGAATGACAAGTTGAATACATTCCACCTTCCACCCTATGCTTTTTCAGTTTTTGTTTTGCTAGCTTTAATGTCTAAGAATAAGTAAATAGTGATTGCTGCTTTCATTTTTGTGTCCTATATGAGGAATGAGTGTATGCAGCAGAGTCCCTGTCGTGGTTCCTGTCATGAATCAAAATGACTTCACCTTTCACTTTTAGAGTTAAAATTTGTAGTCTGGTACTCAGAAGAAGCATTTTACTGGGGCTAAAATGACATGGTTCCAGAGCAAATTTCAGCTAGGAGGACTGGACTTGTGGAAATTTGCAAACTGAAGAGTCCTGATGATTTCCTACAGCAGATTTTGCGCTAAGCTTTAGTTGTGATGAACCATCATATAGGTGCTTTGAAGGTGACTGAATAAACCATGTGGAATTTGAACCAGGCTCCAGAGACGCTAAATCTAATGGAGTGTACAAAGTTGCTTGTTAGATATAAGCAAATAGCAGCCCAGCCTTCCGGAAAGGTGACCAGAAAAAGTTCTGAGTGATTGTATTAGTTGATTAAATGCTAATTATGAGTGTAAGGTATAATTCTAATAATGCTGGCTTAAACACAAGAAAACGTCTGTGGTAATTTGTCAAGGAAAAATGTTGCCACTTGTTTCTGCCTTTTTTCTTGTGTTGCAGTTTAGCCATATAGTCTTGTATGCACTTCAGAGCTAATTCAGAGGCCTAGAGGGATTGAATACAGAATTCAGATTGAATTTCTAATAACTCCATGCATGGACTTCCTCTCCTGATTGCAGAATGGAGGTCTGTGGTCTGAGTGGTTTGGAAGTAATTATTCTGGATGTACCTATCACTCATTTCTGTGTAAGCAAGTCCTTACTGTTGCCAAATATGTTTTGCAGATGGAATATTTGTATCTGGATAATTAATTATTCATACTTTCATAATTTATTATAATTATGAATTAATTGAATGAACAAAATTTTTATTATTCTTTCTTGCAGTGAGGGTGAAGCTGGCTTAAAGACAATAAAGTTGTACTATTCCTGGTTGTATAGATGTATAGGATAACTAGGCAATGGAAAAATTGGAGATGAAAAGGGAGCAAGTGAATTTGAATTTCTGTTATTACCCTGAGACAGCATACTCTGATACAAGAAGATAGTACGGAAAACATATTTATTGTTACTTACTGTTCACCACAACATCTTAATGTTACCAGCTATGTTTTGGGTGTTTCAGAGCTGGAGTTTATCATTGTTCCTGCTTCCTGATGGCAGACAGCTGCCACCCTGCAGTCATTCCTTCTCTCCCTCCTTCTGTCCTCCTGCCTGGCTACTCCTATCCCCCTGCTCCTCTGCTCTTTCTGCAGGATCTGGGGACACATGGGAAGTAATGCTTTTCTGTCCTGCTTCTGCTACAGTGAGGGAGGGAGACTGACTTGCCTCTGGTGATGGGCTGACAAAATCAAAGGAATATTAGTTGTCATAGATAATAGCAATCAGAGTATAGTAGCTACAGAGTTTTTGGCTTAGTTGATGCCGGAGGGAGATTCCTGCTTTTCTTTTTTCTCCTGTCTTATTTGTGTGACTTGCCCCTTAGCATTCCTGGCCCTTCTTTGGGTGGGTAGAGAGGATCCTGCTTCAGAAGGAAATTATTGATAGCAAGGGACTTCACCTTGTTTCACTCCATTATGACCACCACTGTCCTTGGACTGAGCTACTTGCTGTTGAGCCATGTTGCTCATCATCTCTTCTCAACAATCAATAACTAATAAAAAACACGGCAAAGAAGTTTCAAAAGATACTAGTAAATCTGAACTCCTTTTTAACTGCAGTTTGACAGGAGCTGATGCCATATACTCACAGCCAAAACTTTTGCTTTTTTTTTTTTTCATCTTGACTCAAGACATTTCAATTTAACCTTTAAGGTTGATTTCTCCTTCATTAGGCTGGGGGTCCCATTAACTTAGAGACTCTTTGTCCATTCGATTTGCTCAGTTTTAATTGAACTAGTTTTTATTATATGAACGAGAATAGATTTTGATTTATGGGAAGTTTTATTCAATGAAGAGTTAATGTTCCCATTGTCCTTTGCTGCCATCAGCAATCCCAGTGAGTGTCAGTGTTTGGTAACTCAAGATGATAACTTGGGTGCAGTATGCTAGTAGCATGTAGAATTAGTCAGGTGGTGCTTAAAGTTGTTTTAAAATTATGCAAGATAGAGCATAAAATATACAGAATTATTCTAGTGCATTTAATTAGTATTAAAAACAAGAACCACATTTGCATTCTTTCTTTTTGTATGTAACTATGCACACCATCTGATAAGCTAGAATTGTGGAAGGTCATCTAGAGGAAGAATGGGATAAAATTTTCCCTGTCTCTGAAAACATCTGCAGATCTAAAATAAAAAAGTAGGAGGAGGGGGAGAGAGTGGAATGAACTAGAAATTCTGACAGGGACATGGGTTGCTTACAAATAAGTATAAACACTCTCCATAAGACAGTCCAATATTGCAGAATGGGTGAACTGCATAACTGGAACTGATAATTGATGCAGGATAGATTGATTTAGGGATGCTGATATCAACTCTTTATTGGGAGCGAGAATACAAAGACACCAACATGCACTCCTTTCAGACCTTGGGATTGTGCTGAGCGTATTTTTCAGTTGGATATGATTGTTTTGGGCGGGCAATATGTTTCAAAACTATCCACATTGTGGCTGAGCACTGTACTAGCAGCTTGCATCTTCCGGCTCCTGGCAGTTCATCTTTAGTAATTTCAGCTGTGAATACTCTGATCCTAGTGTTCATACTGCAAGTACCAGTTGAGCTTGGGAATGATGGTGCTGTAAAAAAATGTACTGGATTGTTTGAGGCAACTAATCTGTGCTTGGTATAGCCTAATTGGGGAAAACACATCTTCACTGCAGCTCCTCCAAGATCTATTAACCAAAATTTCACCATGATGCCCTTCTTTGCCATAACCCCACCCAAACCCGGGAAGGAGAGGCCTACATGTTATTTCCAAATGCAGGATAGCTAAGTGTCTGAGACAGGCAATTTGTACGGGTATTCTTGTACAAACCAAGTAGACAAGTCTTAAATGTGATGTATTTTCTGAAACCTAGAAAAATACTAGGTAAACAAATCCCAAACCTGCTTGAAGAGCCAAGAGCTATGCTGAGCATCTGCCATTCCCCCTGGGTGAAATTGTCAGGATCTTTTAGAAATGCAGACCGCATTGTCACTCTTGTTGGGATTTTGCTCAGGTTTATCATTCATTCTTGTAATTAGGACCTCCTAATTCCTTTGAGAGTGCATAACTGATACCATGTTAGCAGAGTATTTGTAATAGACATGTATTTTGGCCAACTTCCTAGACATCGTTTTTTCGTCTCACAACAAGCAGAGGTAATGTACAGTTATATACCATTACTGCACAGTGCCATTATTTTCCTACATTTTCTGTTTTCTGTGAAGGCCAGAGATCAATATAAATCCAATTTAAATCTCTAAATATATTTAATGCCAGTAAACCAATAATACCAATTGAGGTGCTTATATAACCATCATTATTGTACTCTTTGGTTGACTAATTTGAGTAAAGTGAAAGTAAGTACATCTATTAAAATCTCTCATATAGATTTATATTCAGTGTTTGTTTTCAATTCAATGTAACTGGATTATAATCACATGGATTAGTTTCCTTTAAATTTGACCAAGCTAAATGCTAGATAGACTATGTTGTGGGCTTGTACTTTGCTGTCTGTAAATAGTTTGCAAATCCTTTTGAAATAGCATTAATGGTGACCTTAAGAACAAAAACATAGATCAGAAAATTTCCTATAGGCACTTACATTTACCTAATTTAAAATAATAATAATAATCAGTCGCAAATCACCTAAACCCTCGCTTTCAAAGGTAATTTAACTCAACAATAGTGGTCAGGTATTTGTCTCCAAAGAACTTTCTGCAGCATATTTACTACTAATTTAAGAAAACATTAAGAGAAGCAAAGCTGAAATGCAGTTGTTAAGACAATGTGTTTATATCGAAGTCCCAGTTCTGATATTGACATTGGGTACCAACACCAGAAGTTTTTTAAGTCCTGACATGTAGATGTACTGACAGCTACATAGAGGGCATGGCTGTTTTCTGAGGAGAGGCCTTGTATGGAGTGGATTTCTGCATGGGTTGGCTCCTCTTCTTCAGCACAGAAGACTACAACATTAGGGGAGGCATCTTTGTGAAACTCTTATATCTGACAGATTGATTTTAAATTAAAAACATGCATTTTCTTGTGTTTCCTGATGTGTCTCAAGGGGACTGCTATGTCTATAGGGACTATTTTAATGTAAAATTATCTTTCCTAGCCTTGGTGTGTCAGTACCTCCTACACAGCATTCCCTTTTATTGTATACATAAAACTGTCAGCCTTTAAGTGCTCATCTTGAGAATGTACAAAGATAGCTGTAATTCGTCAACAAGTTTAAAGTCTCCAAGCAACTGTCTCCTTTACCATCACACTTGTTGTTGTTGCTGCTCTGCAGATCATCCGGTGGTTTTGTGTACAGGTGTGCATGTATAGTTCTTCCAGTTAATTATCCCGACTTGCTTTTTGCAAGGAATAGGAATCAATTGCTAATTGTACTGTGACATGTGTCTCCAAGAGTTTTTTTAAAAAAAAGTGATTGTTCCAGGCTATCCTCAGTCAGCTATCATTTATGTGAATTTAAGTTTACATTGGTACGGTTGGTGGCTCAGTAAATATGACACTATTTGTCTTCTCCTGTTTGATTCTTAAGCAATCAGTCCAATAACCACAAGTAGGATGGATTTTTTTGTGTGTGTGTTACAAACCTGTCAAGTAAAGGGATATTTTTCTAAGCAATTGCTCCCTAGGAGAAGGAGAAAGGCACAAAAAGACATTCAGTCTGACCTTGTGCCATTGAGTCAGGGCAATATGCTGCAGAAAAAAAAGCTGTCAGCAACCTATTGTGGGAAATCCTTTGCTGGTCCTCGGGGCCTCATAGCAATGAAAATCTGTGCCAAACAGATAACTTGCTTTCTAATCTCCCGTCTGGTTTATTTGTATCAGTGGTCTAATATAAAATGCATTATGCCTGACAAGACTCAAAGCAGATGCTCTGTGTGTAAAATGACATGTCCACCAGCCCTTCCTCCATAACAAGAGCCAGAACTGGAGCACAAGTGAAAGTATCCATGTGTCTGTTATCGGTAACAAGGCCGTGTCTTTCTCCCTAATGCACTGCACTGACTGTGGGTTACACCTGGCTGAAGATCATCTGGACTTATTTTGGGAGCACCTCAACAAGTGCACATCAAGATTTGGAGGACCTGTTTCCTTTGCTTATAACTTTTGTTGCTGCTGCAAAGCAACACACTGGTGAGGGCACAGTGAATAACTGCAGGCTCCTGAGTGATAGGCAACCATTGTTGATACAACTTCAAGCTTTGATTACTTCAACAGGTGCTTCTACTATTTGTCCCAGATGATGCTTTTTCATTATTTCCTCCTCCCTTTTCTTCTATTTTCCTCCTCCCCAAGCTTTCTTGAGTGAATGCCAGCAGTGCTCAACTCTTCGATAGCAATGAATCTGCTATCCAGTTAGGTGATGGGGGATTTAACCTGCTTTGCTCTGGAATTTAGACTCTAGGGCATGATACTGCTCAATACTGCATGTTTAAGTTTTTTGTTTGTGTTTGAATGCTGTTTGGAAGGATGGTTATATTTACACAGATTTAGATCTCAAGAAAAACCCATTGTGTGTCTAATTGATTATGTAGGCAGCCATTTGATAGGCAAAAAAATAAAAATAAAATTCTGGGAAGACAATGTACTATTTTAGGTCTGTTTGTTCATAAAACATCCTGATGCCATTCTATGTAAAAATTGAGAGGTGTGTTTTCCCATAGAATTCAAATTTATCAAGGTTATTAACCCAGTGCTGTTCAAAGCAACTAAGAACTGTACAAATGTCTTTTCTTTACCACTTCTCCATCATTCTCCATTTCCAAAGTATGAAGATGTGGCTAATTTTCACTGCCCATGCATAAAGTTAAAAATGCCATTGTGCTCTGCTGAATCGAGGACTTTTAGGCTCACAATCTGATATACATGAAGCATGATCTCCAGTACATAAATATTTGCTATAGTATTTAGTGTGTACTAGGAAAGATTGATCACTACATTGGAAATGAGGTGATGAAGTTGACAAATAGAAGAACAAGAGGTTTGTTGTTGTTGTTGCAACAAGAAATTGGCAATTTGCTTGTTATTATTTCCACTTGCTTAAAGATGCTGATGCTTTTCTATTTTTCCCCAGATATTTTCCTCACCAGTAAGACCTTGGAAGTTCCTTAATATTTTGAGGTTGATGTAATTGTTTGCTAACCTCAGATTTGAAGATAAAAAGCACCATCTATCCTATAGCATACAAAAAGAAGTTGCATGACCATGTAGATTGTCGTGACTGTCTTCTCTTCAGTCACAGATTACTGGCAGAAAGAGTTTTGCTTCAAGGCACAAGGAAAGGTAATTCAGACTGTTGACGCATTATTGAAATGATAAACCATACCTTGATTTTCACAGAAAGAAATGTCAGCATATCAGCCAGGGATATTTTATGTCCAGGGAGAAGGATGTTTCTGGTTATGGGATATTAATATCTCTGTCTTTTCTATGAATCATGTTTGAGGAGATATTAAGTCTCTGGATCTATCTTCATCTTTCTCAAAGGCCCCATCCTGTGTGTGAATATCTTCTGTTGGGCTGAGCAGCTTGTGGGAGTATGCAGCAGTCTTTTACCTCTAATTTCTGAAGGCTCTGTCTGTTTGTTGAAGGTGGCTGTCAGTCAAACCACTGTAAATCTGCCCCCTGATCAGTCTGTGGCACTGATGACAGCTCTGACTGTTGTTGGACATGCAGCTGTGGACCACATTGACTTTCTCTAGATATCTGGTGTGGTGGACTGCCTCCAGGGAGTCAGGTATAGTATCAGTGTGGATGAGTAGTTGTCTTTGTACACAATGGGCAAACCAATGATGACATGTGATAACCCATGAGTTACATGCTAGAAGTGATTACTAAGCAGTCAGCTGAAGAAGAGGCCAGGGAGTTTCTTGTGCATGCAGAAGGCAGGTTATATGAATGATATATGTAGTTTTCGTCAGCCAGGAGATTCCCTTTCTAAACTCAAAACAACCTGTTGTAGTTTCTGAGTCTTGCATCACTTGATAACAAAAACTCCATATGTACATGTGATCAGCCAAGGATGATGAATAAAATGACCAGCTTCTATGTGAAAGTTGAGGGATGAATTCTATGACTCCTCTGATGTAATGTACTCTCAGTTCTCTTGGAAAATGGGTACTGGTTACACACTCATGAATTATTTCCCATTGCTATAATTTCTTGTCCTGCTTCTCTTTCATCCTACCCTCCCCTCCTCTCTAAAAAAAAAAAAAAAAAAGAGGTACTTTTTCATAAAGTAAGCACTTCTGTGATTTATCTCCCAAGGGAAAGCACATCTGTCTAAGAAGCTTTATCAGAAACATTGTTCAGTTCTCCTTACCACTCAACCAAAGATGATTAGTTGACAAGTGCATGAGATAAAAATTAATCTGTTTAGGGCCTGGGCTATTTGAGAAATGGAGAGATGTAGAATGAGGTTTATTATTTTTTTCTCAATTTTAACATTAATGAGCATTTAATGTGACTATTATCTCTAAAGAGAGTAGGAACATTAATGAGATAGTAAACTGGTGTGTCAAGAATTTTCTGAAGCAGAGCAATCTTTGTAAACAACTTGACTTCAGGCAAAATAGCCAAATTGCTGTCATTTGACAGTACATTATATGTCAGCCAATGATATAAAGCATATTGTGCTCTGGAAAATTTCTGCACAGGGTAGGTGCAAATGCAACCTTGACCTAGGGAACAGGGAAAGAGGTGAGGGGTGTTTGGTGGTGTGCAGATCATGCAACTGCAGCAAATTCAATGTTTCTAAGTCAACATACATCCCATTTCTGCCCTATCATTTATATTGTGGAGCTGAAAGGAAGAATGTTGATTGTACCTGCCCATGGGAGATTGTACCAGCCCATAGGAAAGAAGCAGATAATAGAGGAAAACCTGTGTGTAATTTTGTTGAAAGTTCTCCTCATAGCAAGGTTTTTAATCTTTCCTTGCCTCCTCCAGGCAGGAGCATATGTTTCTATTTCTGAAGTCCAAAACAGACCTGCTTGTGAAGGTCTAAGCAGAATTATTAAAGTAAAAGGTCTCAAAAAGTCACTCTGTGTAGTTCACAAAAGAGACAGAATCGATTTGATCAGTTTCTAAGCACTCACAGAGAGCTGTGACATTGATAGTGATACTTTTCTTTAGCTGATTAAAGGGATATTGAGTTTTAATGGCTAGAACACAACTCTTTATTTATTTGATTTTTTATCTATATGCCAGATAGGGCTGGCTGTTGTAATAGGAGCCACCAGCAGCCCTGGATGGAGAAAAGATGGTCCAGGAGACAGACATACCTACAATGCTGCATAGGCCAGGCCTGGGTGCTGGGCCTGAGCTTACATGGATCCTGGGGAGATGAGCAGGGCTGTGTGGCTGAGGGTCCTAGCTGAGGCCACTCAGGGCAATGGCAGCCTACAGGTGCCCTCAGGGCTGTCACACTTGGAGGTGCTTTGGTTTAACTTGGACATAATGCATGGGAATAGGGCTGCTTAGGTTCTGGTTGGGTGGTTCTTCCTTTTTGTGTGCCTGCCCTGATAGTGCTGCATGTATGGGGGGAAATAGACTGGCTACAGCACCCCAAGGGTCTGTTTGTCTTTCCTTTGAAACTACAACGTGGTGGATTCAGCAACATGAGTTCTTCAGGTATAGTAATATTTTTTATTCTGTACTGAGTGTGGTACTTCACAAAATAAACCTGTCTTGTGAACTTCCTCTGTGTCCTCAGGAAACGCCACCATTTTCTGTGCTCTGCAACTGCTGGGCTGTAGCTGTCCTTCACATTTGAGGTGGTTTTGGAAAAGGGGCTCTTGAGAACCTCAGATACAGAAGAGATAAGAAACAGAAGAAGGCTGTAGGCAGTCCCCCCCCCGTCCCCCCCCCCCCCCCCCAATGTATTAGTCAAGAGTGGTTAAGGCTTTTAGCACCTGGGCATATGCACCCCATAAAGGTCTTTGTGGGGCCAGAAAGCTGCTAGCAATCAAGCAGGACTATTCTGTTACTTGCCCTGGTCAGTGGGGACCCAAGCCTAGGAGGGATGTCATGGAACAGCTCTGCTCTGGTAATTCCTTACCTGGCACAGAAAAGCAGCTGAAACGCAGAGGGGAGAAGCTGTGTTTGGTTGTATAAGTAGATGCTTCCAAAATGCATCCTGAACTTTCTTCTTGCTGAATAGTTCCAATAAGGGCACTGAAGCAAAGCATATAAATTTCAGTGAACAGAATGTAGCCAAGCTGAAAAAAGTCATTCTTCTGTAAGTCAATAGTGTAATATCCAGGATTTAGCACGTGCAGATACAGTATTAAAGTTCAACAGAAATAGTTCCTGTGACCTTGAAAATGGGTTATTCTGTAGTAAAGATACAAGCAATGCTATCTGAAATGACCTGCAGAGTCAGCAGATGTATAGCAGCTGGTGAATACAGCTTTTAGCTTTATAATGTACTTGGAAGTCTAATCAATAAACCTGACTTTGAGAAATACAACCTTTTTTCCTCCCTTTGCAACAAATATGATTTATATTCTATTTCAAACCAGTTTTAAAAAGTACCTTTCCTGTTTTCTAAACCATTGGATTGGTAGGTACAAGACAATTAGTTTTTTTTTGTAATTCTAGTATTGAAAACATTCAAATACCTATAATTTCCATCATAGGTATATCTGTGCTAATAAAACACTTCCAAGGATCCCCCTGAGGCTTGTTTTTGAAGGCTGGGATTTCTTTTTCTTTTTTTTTTCTTTTTTTTTTCTTTTTTTCTCTTTTTTTTTTATTCCATAATAGTGTTTGATGAGGTTTTACTCAAAATTTGAAGTTTGTAATTATTTACTGAGAATAAAGATGCATGTCAGCGGCTAACTTTGTTAATGCTGACATAGATGAACACAGATGTGAGAAACTTGGGTTTGAATAAGGTCTCTTAAAGAGAAGTCTGCTGATGATTGTTTCCATCTAGTACGTTGAAGGTTAATGCACTTCATCTTTGTTCCTCACCATGCTTTAACAGGCTATCTCAGATGTTGTGTAACTTCATAGGCACTCCTAGCCAGGAGCTGCATACAATTGCAGCCTTATGAAGGACTTGGAAAGCTTTCAAGCCTTTCCAAAGCTTTCTATTAATGATTCCGATTGCAATCGCACTATATCCCTGTAGGCAAATAGTCTGTTGCATGACCCCGTTGTGGGCTGATTCCCACCTTTCCCACTGTATTAATTGCTGAAAAGACCTCAGAGGCTCTAATGGGAATCCTTGCAGAGCAAAGTGCTAGCTAGATGAAGAAAGGAGGCAGCCCTCTCGTCAGATCCATCACCTTCCTAGATGGGATAGAGAAATGTAGGGTTAACTCATACTTCCCTTCAGTTATTGCAAAAGGGTGACTCACGAAAGGATGAAGACAAGAAGCAATATATGCAGGGATTGGGGTGGTGGGAGTCCCTGTGTGCTGCTGCTGTTAATGATTGCTCTTCTCTTTTTGCTCATATACTCTCTGATGTTGGGCAGCATTAGAGTCAGTGTGTCAGCTACTAATATTTTGCCTGAAGAAAACTTCCAAACAAGCCAATATAACATTTCCTTCTGTTTTGAGGTTACTTAATCATTTTAACCTTAAAAAGAAAATAGATTTCCTTGATACAAAATTTCAAAGTGTAAAGTTGAAATGTTTCATGTGGCAGCTCTTAAAGAAAAGAATCTCAAATTTTTCAAGCATTTCTCCTTCTCCTTTGAAAGTGTTAAATACCAAAAGTATTCAGTGGACTGGGCCTGTATCTGTAAATTCTGTTGGTTTTCCCAGACTGTACTTTTCTGATTTTTTTTACCTTTGGTGACCATTTCTTATTTATTAATAAGTAAACTCATGTGCAGCCAGGTCATCAGTCTCTGGCTTCTGAAAGTGATAAATCTAGTGTTTGTATCTATTTTTAAACTTAAGTGCAGGCACTTTTTGGATGCTTTCTCTCTTTGTTTTTAAATAAAGGAGATTAATATTATCATACCATTTTTTCCCCTTTGTAAACCATATGGGATTTTCTGTTTATTACTAAAAACATCTGGAAAACACTTCAGAAATATTTTAATTCCCTTAACAAGGTTCATGTATTAAGCATCCCTTTCCATCCTTCTCCAAAGGTCGCATATTGTGAAACAATCTCTGAGTGAGTTCACAGTATCACTCAGTTTATCTTTTGAGTGCTCATTAGTAGTCTCGGTGGTAACCGGGAAACAGTCACGCTGGAAGTGTCAGTCTTGATACCGATTCTTAAGTTTTTCTGGAACAAAATTTGTACTGTTTTAAGTATGTCTGGGGTCACCAGATTTGTGCTGGCTTAGCAGCCAGATATAACTCTCTGAGGGGACCAATTGGAATTTGTTTGCAGTCTTTTATACTAGAGTCAAATCAGTAGTAGACTTCATTATGGGTCGGATAGTAACACATTTCTTAACTACTTTGTGTGTGATTATCGCTAGTGTGTGGTTTGAAAGCTCCTAGTCAGGATGGCTCTAGATATGTATATCAAACTGTGAGGTGCCAGCTTTATCATGTAAGGTATTTGCTTTGGCTCAGCATCCTCACTTCAGTTTTGTGATACGAAACAACTTCAGGAGTGGCCATCTGCAGCGTATAAAAGCCCTCTCCACAGGCTATTTGAAAACTTCAGACTTCTTGGGGTTTATTTTTCTGTGGCTGTTTGTCAACTGTTTTTAAATGGTAATTTTTCCTGGAGAGGACTGGGTTTTCTCAGACCTGTATTGGGGCCCTGGGAGCACTAGCAGGCCTTGGGGGCCCTGACCGGCCTCCCTAGGCCGTGGGATGCTGTCATAGCTGCCAATAGCTCTGGACTCCTGCTCTTTCAGGAGCAGCCATCGCTTGGGGTATCCTGGCAGCCTGTGCAGGACCCTGGCAGCACAGCCCCATCTGTACCGTGCCTCTGGAGAGTAATGCCATTTTGGTGAGGCAGGGTAATGGCTGTTCCCCTTCAGGATTTAGGGAGGGTTATGTGATGTGGCAATGTGTGTTCTTATTGGTCTTTTGGATTTATTTCTGCATCGATAAGGACTGCTTTTTTGATGTGAAATGCTATTGGTTCAGTGCATATATAAAGGCAGTTGTGCACGTGGGTGTGTTGTTACCTCTCGGATACTGAAGACAAGATCTTGGGAGAGCATTTCAGATGTCTTGTTGGAGTTTGCAGGTGTTTTGTCCTGTGGACAGGAGAAACAAGATGCACAACTCTGTAACTACTGTTCATATTGTCAGAAAAACTTAATGTTTATGGTACCTTCTTAAAGCTGTATAGTACAGGATTTTAAGACTTATGATATAATTCATGGACATGGATGGATCCCAGGTCTGGTAATGGAAAACAGAGACCTTCAGAATGAGGTCATTGCTTTAGAGACTCAGTTGTACAGCTAGTTATTACCAAGTGTAAGCTTTACAGCTGTGAAGGGACATTCTTCAACACATTCAGAAATACACTCCTTCTTTGGTACTATCTAGCTTTGTGCTAAAGCTCCAGTTGGGTTTAAAAATGACTGTGTACTCAGTGGTACATATGAAGTAAACCTGTCTTGGGAGATAGTTGTCCCTATCACCTAATATTGGAAGGGTCATAGTTTCTGGGATCTGGAAAGCAGAAGGGGAAATGGACTTTGGGAAATGTAGGTGGTGTTATGAGTTACAGGGGAACTCTGGCAAGTTATCCTTTAAAAGGATAACAACTCTGCATTTGGATTAGGTTTCTTGTACATGCTGAAATGTCACAGCCAAGTGGAGACCAAGTCTCATTTCATTGGGGTCTGACAAGACTGAAATACAAGCAATAGAGTTGGGTAGCTACTTTAAAATCAATAAGAATTTAAAGCGTATCTAGTGCACACGGCTAATGCTTTTACAAAAAACATGTACTTATTTCTACATGAAAATATTGCCGAATTGTTACATACTTTTCTGTCACTAGTTCTCAGAGTTATATTTTCTGTCTTTATAAAGTACTGTTTTACAAGTGGAGATCCCAGAGTTCAGGGAGATAGTGGTTTCTTTGCAGCTTCGGAGAGCATCATCTAGTCTGGGAAGAGAATCTAAATCTCAAGTCCGTGTTAAGTGCTCTGCTAGGCTTCAGTGCTGTAAGTGTAAACATGAAATGTTAAATGAGTGCATTCTCTCTATTAAGGGGAAAAAAAGGAATGTTCTTAAAACACGAAGACTGCCTCTTACCTTCTGAAACCTACATTTGCTTTCAGTAGACTTTATTTTAACTGCTATTTATACAGCATCGAGTGCTCTAACTGTGATTACCTGTCTTACAGGACGTAAGCATTCACTTAGCTTGATTGAAGTCAAACATTGTGATTTGTGCAAAACAAGTATATCATGAACCCTAGACTAGCTATCTGTGGGCGAAATCTCCTTGTTTCAAAGCGCTTGAGGGAGTCATTACATTAGGCAGACAAAAAGTCTTTTATGTGAACTTTTCTGTTTTCTCTAAGGGTATGCTTTCTCATCAGATCTACAGGATAACTTAAGAAATCTAGCCTAACTTTTTTCTCTTTAACTTTAAAGGATCTTTGGCTTAATGTAGCTCAGCATAATTTTCCTGACATGCATAAATTACAGGGTTTTATGTTTTTATTATTATTTTAGAGGAGACCTGCAGGTTACAGGACTATGTTTCAAGCAGAGAATTTAGTAACTAAATAGTTCCTTAGTTCTGGGCAGATAAGAGTTTAACCAGTGAGTGCATCAACAAAAACCTTGTAAATAGCCTTTTAATTCTATAAATACTTGTATGTAGATACAGTCTTATGTAAGTAAATAATCTTGCTGACTGCTATAGGGATGCTTGAAAGCTTATGGGTTCCTTTTGCAGAACTAAAGCTTAAACTGCAAGGAAATATTCTAGGTGTTGATCTCTGTCTAAAACCTCTTGAAGCTGGATATGTGAAATGAAGGTGTTGCTTTCAGCTGAGCCAGGAAACCACCTTTGTTCCAAAGCTAGAACCAGGATGACAGCCTGAGTCTCACTTGGAGTCCAGGGATAGCTCTTAATATGGTAGTCCTGTCATATCTGTTAGACTAACTTTGCAATATTAAGAGAATCAAGAAGAGAGTCTGATGTTAAGCCTGTTGTAAATTAGGAGGAGTGGTAACATCTAAACTTTTTGGATCCTGCTGGTAGCTCATAGTCTTACAGATATAGGGACCTTGAATGCTGTTGAGGCTTGATGTTATATCAGCTTTAGGAATCAATCCAGCATTGGCTCTGCTGGGCATTGGAAAGGTCCTTTAACAAGTGAAATATGCAGTGTGGAGCATGAGAACCAGATGTGGAGGAGTAGATACGTGACCTCAAAGATATGTTTGCTTTTAAACAGAGGAATAGGAAACATCAGCAGAAAAAGGGTACGTGAATAAAGATTTATTTCTTTGACCATGTGGGCTGTGATATGGAGATAATGGAGATTTATCACCGATAAATCTCCATTTGGTCTACAAGCTTTGAGACACTGAGGCACTTGCAGTCCTCCATTGCATGAGTATCCATCTACAGTGAATAAGTGCTGAAGTCCTTTGTGCTTTATTACAAATGTGGCTATTAGGTCATGAAGAATATTGTGCTGCTTGTAATTAATTTACTGCCACCAATCAGATTTGAAACTTTTATGGCACAGAACAGTAGTTGGCCACAACACTACTGAGACTTACGGGAGTAGAGGACCTGGCCCAGTGCCCCACTGCCTGTGAATAAAAAAATAGATTAATGTTGTCAAACTCTCTCTGTGTACCACTGACTGGAAATATTTTGGCCTCTGTTATCAGCTAGCCTATTTGTCAAATGCTTGATTTTAGCATAGTGCCATTAGTGTATATTAGGATAACAAAAAATCCATATTTTTCCAAAATAGTGCATCCTATTCCACACAGGAAAATAAGGTTTATTCATCAGTACTCTAGTCTTCTCTCTCTGACAGACCAGAAACTCCTGATTTAAACAACACCTCAAGTAGAAGTCAAGTAATCTGCATTGTTGAAAGTGCTTATTTGTTCCACTAGGCCACGTAAAACCTGTTTTTCATTTCTATATGTTGTTTTTTGTTGTGTATAACTAGTATTACAGTTTTGCTTTCAATAACCGATCGATGCTCAAATTCTTACTTGCGAAGGTGACTTTGTTTTTTGAGCTCGTTCCCTCCAGGTTGGTGTCCCTTCTTTTTGGCAGTGGGTGTAGCTCAGTTACCAGGTCTGAACTCTGTTGTGTTTTCTATGCGTTGTCACCCTCATTGCTAAACTTCCTTTCTGCTGGGCCAGTAAAAGCACCCCTCCCGCCTTTCTTGTTACTCAGCAGCTTCTCCATCAATTATTTTACTCTGCTAAAGCCTGCATGTGCATCTATCTTATCTATGAAACTGTAGCTTCACTCAAATAGTGCAGCTTCCAGTAGGATTTTTGGAAGAGAGCTAGCAAGTCTCTGCTGAAAACACAAAGCAGCAAGGGCAAGAACAGTTTCCTCCTGCCTCTGTCACCAGTAGCTGTGGCAGTGGTCCTCAAATAGGTACTTGTTTTCTGCTTTGCTGTCAGATTTCTCTGCATAATATGAGATTTTAGGAAAGAAACTTAAATAGTGAAGATGAAGTAGCAGGTGGCAAAAATAATGGGTTCTCTTTCATCCTCCGTTGTGTGATCATGTAAGTGAGCCATGTTATGTAGAGGGTAAACCCAGAAGGCAGAGTTTGGTCTGCACTGGCGAACACTGGGATGTTTGTCAGCATTTGATTTTTCACTGGCTAGTTTTTAAAATTATTAAATGATATTTTAATTGATTTCAAACTGAGTGTCATAGTTAATGCATGCAGCTGAGGAAAGGAAATGTACTTGTGGCCTGTAACTAGAAGGGTAATACTTGCATTTTTATTACTATTTTTAATAATATCTGTCTTCATGAGCTAAAATCTGATGCAAGACTGGAGGCTTAGTCAGACTTCTCTTGAGTACTTTGAGGTTTTTCAGTAATATAGGTTTAAAATGAATTACTTAGAAGTGGAAATCATCGAGAGAAATTTTTAAATCCATGTTGCCTGGAGGTTATTCTTACTGTTCGCTGAAACTGCAGTCTTGGAAAATGTAGCCTACCGTCTGATCAATAACAGTTTGTTAATTTGATCTAAAGACTGTAGGTTAGCATAGAGGCTGGTATTTCTTACTGGCTTCTGTAAAAGTGTTAAATATGTTTGGGATAAAACTAGTAGACTTATACAAGGCTTTGTGTTTTCACAGACATTCCTCTAGGCAATGCTTTGTGGGGAAGAAGGAGGGATTGATATCATCAGGACCTGGCTGAAAAATCTGATTCTTTTCTATCAGAAGAAACTAAAAGAGCATTCTTGACAAGTGTCCAGGGGGGAAAAAAAAAACAACAAACACACCACCTTAAATAGCTATTGCATTCTTTGTTTCATTTGGAGAACACTGGAAGGCTTTCTTTTAAATTGTTTTCTTAATAACGTTAAACCAAATGTTTTTGTATTACATAATAATCATAAATTGAGGTAACTATGGGAATCTGGCATGTTCTTTTTCTCTAAAACGTTTGAAAAATGCTGTTTAATCATCTGAATGTTTTACTTTTTTTAATAACTTTGCTGCAGAAGAATAATTGAATTAGTAATGAGCTTTCTGCCTGCTATACTGTTTAAAAATATATATTTGCATTGAATTCCAGGGAGCTGACTGGCAGAAGTGGGAAGGGGAGGTGGCTTTCTCAACTTGAAGTTATTGGCTGTACTTTTGTTTAAAAAAAATTAATTGAAAAACAGGCTGAGCTGCTTCAGAAGCAGCTTCAAACCTGTTTGCTGCTTTCCTTTAGGTGAGCTCAGCAATCCCTTTTGCTACTGACTGTTGACTTGCTAATGAACAAATTTAACAGATAGCAAAGTTCATAGCATGTATAATCATAATATGAACTAAAAAGTGACTTTTTTGATATGACAGCTTCTGAACATCTGACTTTATTGTATAGGTTCTGATTATTTGAGGTTATGAGGAAATTCACTGATACCTTATTTACCTGATTATTGAAGAAAGGCAGCAAAGCAGGCTGTAGCATAACTTGTAGCCTGCAGTTTGGGAAGGTGCTCTTCTGAGGCTCTTGTATGTTGAGCTCTGCTGTAGCTGTCTGCTTGGCATCCTGGAGTGACGATGGAGATGTATTTCCTCCTAAATGGCCAGTGATCTTCTTGGGAGCATCTGCCAATTTTTCCCTCTTTTTCTCTTCCAAACTCTTAGAAATTTGAAGCTTATACTGAAGGGGTCAGCAACAAAGCTGTAATAGGTAGGATGTTAAAGGAGAGCAGGTCTTGCCCACATGCTATGTAGATTTGGGCAAAATTGTCTTTGTGGCTCAGAGTTGCTCAAGCTCAGCAGCTATCCCTTCAACAAGCTCCCTTGTTCTGCTTTTGCTTAGAGATAGGGCAGTAGCTCCTCTGATATGGGAGAGGGGAATCGACTGAAAATTAGGGATGGAAGGTGTCGCTAAGACTATCCCTCCTCTTGATATAGATTCAAAAGAAAATCTGACGTCTCTGCTCACAGGGAGAGATGCCTGGACAGGGTTTACAGCCCAGCAACCCCGTAACAGCAGGGGTGATGTAAGCCAAGGCAGCAGCACTGAAGCCCAAAACCTGATGGATGGACTCTCTTGGAAGCAAGGGCTTCTTCTTTCCAATTTGTTCAGTTTGGGGACCTGACATGGTCCCTTCCAAACTGAGGTAGTTTCTTCTGTGTAATTTTTTCCAACAGACAGTTTTCTTTTGGAAATATATAACTGACAGATCTGCAGAGGTTCTGGCAAGAGATGGATTTCTATTGCTTACCCTGAGTAATCTGAGCTAATGTTGCTTTATCCTTGCACTTAATCTTGTTGCTTTTTAGTTTTTTTTTAAATTTGGATAACTTGTTAAAATCGAAACAATTGATGTTGAAGGCAGAAAAATACAGCCAGTTCAAGAACTGTCTTTGCAGTACTAAATATATTCAAGGAAGAAGCTGCGTATGTTATCTCTAGATGTATGTTTGCTCAAGAAATCTTTGTCTGTTTGAGGTGTTACAGGGTATAAAAATACATGATAGGCAGTCCTTGCTGAGACTAAACTGCATTGGGTAACAGGATCCATTTACCTTTTGGTCTGGAAATTTAGATTTGATACTAGATGTTGTGCTCAGGATGTGTAGCCAATTTTATGTCATGAGCCACTAGACATGCTAATACGGAGGAAATTACCTATGAACTATTTTTAACTTGCTTTCTGACACATATTTACATACATCCTTGATGGGTATGATTTTTTCCTAAATTATCTTCTCATAGAGTGAGCAAAAACTTTTCCTAGCTTGTTATGAAAACAGAGTCTGTGCTTTACATAAACCCTAAACTTAGCCTTCTCCTGGGAGTTGGTTTATTAGCAAACAAAGTGATACATCTCAAATCTCTGGGGCTTGGCTGCAGCTGGGATTCCTCTGCTGGGACTCCTACACTTAAGTTAGGAATGCATGACTAGCTCTTGAAACGTATGTGTAACTTAAGCTGCCCAAGAGAAGGCTTTAACATTTTCCAGTTCAATCTTTTTGCAAAAAAAAAAAAAAAAACCACACCACCAATCTTTGAAGGTTCCTAGTCCAAATGTATAAATATATTCAGAGGGGGAGGGAAAGGGAGGCTTTTTTCTTCAGAACACCAGGTCCTTTGAAGGCCTCTCGTTTCCTTGGCTCCTGAGAATCCATTTCTGAAACAGCCATCATTTAAAGTGACTTGCTTACCTTGCCTGGAGGTATAGGCTAGTTTTGTGTAAATGATCGAATCCTTGAGGACAATAATTACTCTATGGTGATGACCCTTAGAGTTAAACAAGCTCTTCTGCTTGTTTAACGACTTAAAAAAGTGGTTATTATAATAGCCAGTTTTTGTATATATGATTTTCTATCTAGGAAATTTAAATAAAATGGAGTAAACTTACCTTGTGGTAGAAGATATTAAGGTTGCAGTTGAGAAAAGCAAGAAAAGAATGAGATTCAAAATATTTTATTGTGAAAATGTGTGGTGGGAAATGTGATGTTAATGTTTTATTGCTTTAAGGCTAACCTTCCTTATATGGTACTTTGAGAGACCATATTTTGGCATACTTGACAACATAGAGGATTTGAATAAAGAAATATAGGAATGGAAGATGAGGTCAGAGGTGTACGTGTCCTGTGTTGATGGGCCTGACTTCTAATGGACTGGAGAGTGGTCAGTACTTGACATTCAGTGAAAGAATATGAACACAAGCAGACATCAAGTGAGGCTTTTCCCCCCCTCCCAATTGCTTTTAGCAATCTGTGGCTTAGAGCCTCTGATTCAAAGGCTGTATCCACATCTTTGCATTTCTTGGTTCTTGTAGGACTTCCCAACGTGTTGTCTACAGAGAAAGCTGTCCTAAAGCTAACCCAAAGGCAAATGGCAGATAGCCACAGGCTTGGCTTTTCTTCTTTTTTTTTTTTTTTTTTAATCTTGATACAGTATTACTGGCTGCTTTTATGCTTTGCTTTCTGAAGCAAGAGCAGGATTGACATTTCCTTCAAAAAGGTGTTGCAAGACTGCAGCATCCTGACCATGAAAAATGACTGGTCTGAGGGATGGTATGGTTTTGCTCAGCTAGGCTACTATTGCAGGGTGGCTCTTGCAGCTTAATGCAAAGAAATTGGTGCTCTCAGGCCAGAGAATTGGTGCAGAAGTGCTGCTTATTGCATTTCCTAGGATACATCACCTCTACCTCTCTTTGACTTGTCCATGGTAAACTCTATTTAAACCTGTTTGTAGTTCTGTCCCTCTTGATCTTCTGTTATGTACATTTTATTAAAGCTGTGCTTGTTAAGGTAAATACTGTCTGTTTAACAGGCTTAGCAATTTTGCAAACAATTTTCCTGACAAAAAAATAGTACTTAAGAGATCTGATATACTATAAAATACTAAATAAATATGGATGCTTGCACACTTCTCAAATTTAGGACATTACCTTTGTTAAAGGGTTTTATGGGAAGCATATTCAAACTGTTTTTGTCTGATTCCAGGTCTTTCCCCCTAGTAGGTACTAATTTTAAATGCATTAAAAATATTCAATTTCAAAAAGAAAATTAAGTGATTACCAAGGGGAATTAGGCACTTTAAATCGTTGTAAGTTTTAGTGTGCTTATATGTTGAGAGTTCTGAAGCTCAGGTGTTTATCTAGGAATTGACAAGGATGCCCAATAATGACCTTCCTGAAACAAATTTCTTTTGGTGACTTTCAAGCAAGAGAAGGAAAATCTACTTTGTGAAGTCTTGAAACTGTATTGCTACCTCTTCGTTTCAAACAACCCATCTAGTAAAACAAACCCAGATGATGCATGTTTGTATAAGTAACTTTTTGATAATCTGGGGGCGACTAATGTGGTTGAAAATCAATCAGCAAGCCAGGCCCCTGGGAAAGTAACGTGAAATAGCACTACCAAGCTGCAGGATGTGTGTGCAGTACATAGAAGTAATATAAGTGGGGCCTCAGACTCTGTCTTTCTCCTTCAAGATTTCCTTGGCCAGTATGACCCTGCCAAACACTTTCTCCATTTATTGTTGTCTGTCCTGTGACCTGCAGAGTTCTGAAGACCAGGTGGTGAAACAGACAAAATTGGTCTTGGTAGCTGTTCTGCCTACTTCCTCTGTGCCTGCTTCTTCCATGCCTCCTTAGAGGGACAATTCCTCCTGCTCTCCCACTCTGTCCCCTCACTGCTGTTAGCAGGTACCCAAGCATTGCTGAGATTTGCTGCCTCCGGTCATGTTCACCCTGGCCACATCAGTGAGCTCTAGCATGGCACCTGCTCATGATGGGGACAGGCACTGATGTTCCTCTGTCCTCTTGTAACCACAAATCATGTCCAAGTAAGCAGGAGGTAGAAAAACACTGTCACCTTCCTGCTTTTGAAAATGCTGCTCATTTGAGCAAGGAAGATTTGATGCTTGCTGCAGAAAGTAACTGAGTTACAAACACAGACCTGGTGCTGCCTAATGTGCTATGGATTAAACTCATTTTCCCCTTCTAAGCTAAATGTATTTTATTGAGCTTTCAGGAAACTTAGATATTGTCATCTTATACTACATAAACATTTCAGTGAAATACAGTTAATGTTTTTATAAGCTTATAATGTTTCATCTAAGTACCAAATTAATAAGACATTCATGTAATGATCTTTCTTGCAAGATAAGGTCAACAAATTAAAATGTCTAGACATAAGGTTGCTTTTTTTCCATCTTTTTTTAAATCAAAATTTCCCTTACCCCTGTGTGCATGTTTAAATATGTTTTGATACTAAAAGGGGAAGATGAACTTCATTGTGGACTTCTTCCTTTTATTTTCTATCAAACGCTCCTTACAAAGGGACTCTTTCTGAGTTTCCATAAACTATCAGCAGTTCAGTCATGACCATTTTTCTAAGCTTTCTGCATTGGAGAGAGTGGTCAATGCAGTCTTTCAGGTCAAGTGGCTTATCTAATCTATTTCACCAGCATCCTTATCAGTCAGAGGTTTATTTTCATTCAGTGTTGGCTTCAGAGGCAGATATCTATACAGACAATGTCTAGGAGTTCTGCAGTTCCTAGTTTCACTTTTTTTTTTTAATTTACTGTGATTTATTTTTAAACTCAGTAATGGCCTCAACTGTTGTGGCCTGGGTTTATGAAATTTCATTGCCACCTGACTTCAGAAAGGGGTTCTAAATAAAATATGTTTCTATTTAAAAAGTTAATAATGAGGTGAAAACACCAGTTCAATGAAAACCTACTTATAATTATGGACAGAATATGCTGAGGAAGGACATTTTGAGTGGTCTTGGTGTGAGAGTGAGGCTTTCGCAAAATAGATCAAATTTTCTATTAATCATTAACTCTGAAGTGTTATTTTGAAAGAATAGCTACCTGCAGCTATATGCAAATCCTGTGCCCATGTTGGTGAGAAAGAACAAAATACATCAATCAAGATGGAGTGTTATTAATGATTCAAAAGTAGGTTCTGCAAAAAGGTAGCTTGATCTAAGCAAACAGGAACTACAGCAGTGTGCTTTTTTTTTTGTCAGCTTACTGTATCTTGGCTATCAGGAGGAGGATTTAGCTGCTTCTGTATCCTCCTAAATCTCCTAAAGAGAAGTAGTTATCCTTCAAAATGTGATATTCCTGAATGGTGCAAAATATTGTACTCCAACTGTATGGTTCTGTAAATTGATCCCTTGAAATATCATATATTAGCTGTCACACATGTAGCATAGCATTGTATTTGCCATTGAAGATTCTTCAGTCTCTCCTGAACTAGTGTAACAGGCTATGGCTTGCTTGTTTCTAGTGGTTTTGTAAATGCCTGTGATGCTGTGTAGTTCTTGTAGGCTCTCCTGGAGGTGTTAGATGCTAGGTTAGAACGTGCCTCAGGGAATACTGAGCTTGGCTACAGCTATAGCTGTGCAACAAATATTACCCATATAAAATAATTGCACCAGGATTAACTGTCTGATCTTAAAACTCTCCTGTTCTTAAGATGCAGTGTGACTTTGTTTCCATAAGACCTTTCCCAAGTTTCTAAAAATTCAATCTGTTCAAGCGTTCCAACTTGTTTTCCACTGACATTAAGAAATGTGTTTTGTATAGATGGAAGATTGTTCTGAAGCTATTTATGGTTGCAACACCTAAAAATCAATACTTGAAATAGGCTTTAAGGCAATAGTTAAGCCCATTATGCTTTAAACCAAAAAGACCGCATTCAGGGAAGCCTTCTGAAATGATTTAGAATGCGATAACCTTTATTTTCTCTTTCATCAAAATTGCTTTGCCATCCACAGAATGCCAGGAAATGTTACCAGATTCACAGGATCAGTAGTTGCATTTTCATGTCAAACATACTCTGTTTCCATTTTTGAAGTATGTTTCCATCTTTCAGATTCTACATGCTTCTGGGCTAGACCCACTTGTGTGACCTTCTGGCTTCTACGGAAGACCTTTGTATGGCTTCCACAGTGAATCAGCTCAGTTTCATTTTAGTTTTCAAATTAGAGTCTTAATATTCCAATCATGATGTGTGACTACGGTCTGTGGTACTATTTCTTATTACTACTTTTGTAGTTATGGGATGTCTGGATGAAAGATTTTAATTTCAAGGGTGTTTGCCCTTGGGAAATTCCCCAGAGGAATATGGAACTGCTTGGTTTCTGGAAAATCAAAGAAAGAATTCTGAGAAATGGGAGTAGACAAGTTGTTCTGTTTCATAATGAACGCAGCAGGACAGCCAAACAGTTCATAGATGAAGAGGGAAGGGATGAGGTAATGGTTTTGCCGTATGTTGTGTAGTGGTGGGTTTTTGGTGGTCAATTGAACACATTTATACTTCTTCCTGGCTTCTACTGTTACAAAAATTTGGAGACTTATGTTTTTAAAACCTTCTCCATTTAATCCTCCAGTTAGCGTTAGAAGGGGTCATGGTATTACTGACTTTTTTTTCTTCTTTCTTGATTTTAAACACATCCGTCAGGATACCTGTTTAAAATGGTTGCATCTTACATAGCAGGCCCATCTCAGAAGTGAGATTTGAGGGGAAAAATATTAAGTCCTTCAGAAGATCATGGAGCTGGAGGATGTCGTAGGGAATCCCTTCCGTAACTGTAGGATAATCTCTTTCTTCTGAAGCTGGAATCTTGCAAGTGTCTTTCATGGTGTCTGTATACAGAAAGCGGAACACTTGGAAAATAGTCTTTCCTTTTCTCCTATCCTCTTCCCCCTTTCTTCCTAAAGTAGCCAATCTTTTGCAGAAGAATGGTATGACAGGTCTTCAAGAACTAAGCCTTTATATCAAAATATATCAAAAAATATCAAAAAAAAATATCAAAAAATATCAAAAAATCAATCAATCTCTATCAAAAAATACCGAAGACTTCTTTGTGCTGAAACCTCATGGTAGCTTGCTTTCCTTCAGGGGAAAGAAGGCAAAATAAAAGCATCCAGTCTCATGGGTGCAGAGTATCTTGGATGTTCTTGATTTTAGTTCCTGACTTCTCTGAATACACTGTTTCTTCCACAGTGAAAATCTTTTGAAGTTTTTTTTTTTTTCTTGGCTCTGAGTCAGAGGAGCATGTCTAATCAGAATGTTTTTTTCATTAACTGATTTGATCATTAATCTTACTTTTTTTTCAATGTAAGCCACAAAAACTTGATTTTTTTTCTTGTTTCCTGTGTAGTATTATTTCTGAAGAAGTTATATTGTTGTTTGTAGTTTACACCATTTTGCTAAGCCTGTTTTAGGAAGGTGTCTCCCTCCCTCCCTTCAAAACTTTGAACCAAAGCCTGATGTATTTGAAATTAATTGACTCAGTCTTTTTTTCTTAGTAACAGTGCTGTCAGTTGCTTTAATTATACCATGTGTCCTGCTCAGTCAATGTGTTGCCTGATTAGCCCCAGATGTATGATTGATAACTCTAGGAACAAGGTGGTGGTGGGAAACCCAGGATCTACAGATCCCAGCTTTAGCTGGAAGAACATACTCTAGCCCATGTACTTTAGTACATGGCTCATAGCTATCATTAGTACATTCATAGCTTTCATTTGTAAAAATTGCACTATATATCACATTGCTGTATTAAACATAAAATAAATAACTTTGGAAACTCTCTGATGCTGGAACACTTAACACCTTCCTCCTCTTTGTATTTCTAGAAAAATTTGTCTTTGACTTTTGACTGCAAATGCATGAATAGCTTTCTCTGCCTGTTAATGGAACATTATTTCTGCTTTGCTGCTCCCATGACAATGACACTTTTATATAAATGGCACGTGTACTGTACATGTGACTTCTTAAACTTGCCACTTGAAGTAAAAACTCTTGATCAAAATGAAGTCTTTGACACATGCAAATTGTAGTTAATCCTGTCTATATAACCTTTGGTCATTACTGCATTACCTGAGTTCCATTTCCATAAACCAACAAAAGAGCCATGTTACCTAGCCTTGATTATTTTTTTCGGTATTGGGAAGATTTTATAACTAGTCACTTCTTTCACCTGGGATCACTGAACATAGTCTTGCTCTTTGATTTTTAGATTGAAATTTGAAAGTAGTTGGCTACTTAAAAAGTTGAAGTGCAGCCTTTTCAATAAATGATTGAGCATCTTATTAGAGACGTTTCATTAAAACAGTGAAAGGATTTGTAGTTTTTTTGTCATTTTCATCAAAATGTTTTCCAATTGAAAATTCTACTTAGTTAGAAATGAAGTGTCCCTGTATTCTGCAACCCTGACCTTGCCAATGTTACTCTTCCTGACATGTGCAATGTGCATTACAATATGTGCTCTACTGATGTTCTGGCCTTTAGGGCGATGTCTACATTAATAAACTATGCTGCTACCCTACTGACAAAGCCACCCTACCAAAAAGGGAGTATAGTTTAACTGTGTGAATGCAAGCAGCACTGAGCCGTTTGTCCAAACGAATGAAAAAAGTACACAAAATAGGATGTGTCCCATTTTCCTTACTAGTGTAGGCATAGCTTGTGTTTGTTCTCTGAAAGTGGGTACACAAATTATTATTTGTGTGTAATTTTAATTTGGTGGTAGATATGTGCCTTATGTTGATTGCGCTGAAGATATTTCCTTTCTCTGTGTAACGTGTTGATATTACACAGGACAGTGGCTTTCCTGCCACATATGGTCCCGGAATTTAAGTATTCCTTTCTGGACCTACTCCGTACTGACTTTCCTCAGAACAGTGAGTTGAAAAAGTGTCCCAGATGAAGTTTTGATTTGGAAAGGAAAAGTAAGACTTCAAGGGCTCCCACAGCAAGTTTGCTGTTTCAAACTGATTTTGTGTAGAAAGGGAATTGGAAATTGTTGCATTGCAGTAAAAACTCCTGAGATAACTGGCATATGAGAGGAACATGTGACTGACCTACACCCACAAAGCGGGTCGGAAGGGTTCTCTTTGTTAACTTTGAGAGCGGAATTACTCCTTCCAGAGGTGGAACTGTGGTTTGGGAATAATAGCAAAAACTTCAGCTGGTTTGTTTTTGCAGTGGGTCAGACCACGTGATAAGTAGCTCACTTCTCAGTATGATAGTGTGGTTGTATTTCTGTTTTTTTGGTGCCAAGATCTTTTTTCATAGCACTGTATCTCCTTGGCTCAGTGGAATTATTGTAGATTCATTTTACACATTAAGAAATGACTAATAATCTAAGGGAGCCCTCTCACTTAACTGAAGGAGAAAATATGCTCCATAATTTAAAAAATAAAAAAAAAAGCCATTACTGCCTTTGCTGTTTTGATACAGGAGCTAGTATGGTTATTAATACCTATAAAATGGATTGTATCCTCCTTGCTATCTTCCATTCTAAGTTTAATAGACTTTAATGAAATTTTCATAGTAAAATAACTTGCCAGAAGGTCAAGAAAGCCAAAAAATAAAGCTGGGAATGGAAGTCATCTAAATGTCCTTTTCTTTTGCATTTATGATGATAGTACTCCAGGCTAGAAATTCCCAGGAGCCAGTTACCAGCAATAAGGAAGGGAGGATGAAGGGTTAAAGGTAAGTGAACGCAGCATAAAGCACAGAGGAATTACTGCCTTTTTTGCTAGTCTGAGAAGTTTCCATTTGATAGGTTGACAGAGTTATAAATTCTGTGCTGCCTTAAATGCTTTCAGAATGACTTATCCAGAACCTTTTTATTGACTCTTAGCATGTTTTGATAATCCCTTGAACCCATGGTCATTTTTCATTGCTGCAAGAGCATCTTCTCTGAGGCTGAATTGCTGACTGGTTAAAGCTAGTAGGGCAGCAGAGCAACCCAAAAAAACCTTCAGGCTTTGCAGGTCAGACACAAGTGCTTTGATTGCTTAACACGTTTTTCTTGTTTGTTTGAATTATTAAGATAAATTGTTTAGTTTTTATAAAGTTCTTCACATGGTAACTCTAGTGAGGTTCTTATATAGCTAAAATCATGTCAATAAAAGTGTGAGGGCTTCTCTTTGTTTTGAAAGCAGAATTTTTAAGGGACTAAGAAACGCACGGCAGCAGGCATTAAATGTAGCCACCCAGTGCAGTCACAAATTGCTCTGCTCTGCAGAAGCACCCATGTTGGGTTTGTTTGCTGGGACCAGTGTGGCATGCTTCATCTCTTGGCATCTCTGGCTTTCCAGAATATCTGAATCTGTTAGGGCCTAGTCCCTGTGCTCAGTGGGAACTGAGGTCATATGTTGTGCTTAAGTACTGGGGCTGTGGTTGCAGAAGTCGATGCAGTCCGTAAAGCATGCACCGTCAAGATAAACAGACTGTGTTTTCTTAGACATAATAAAGATTGAGGAAAAACATGTACCTCTTACTTTACTTAACTAGAAGAAAAATTCTTTTCTCTGATAAATATTACAGGAGTGGAAATATTACAGTGTGACAGGAGTGCATGGAGGCTGAATTTCAAGCTGAGAATTGTTCTGCCTCTGTTTCCCCATGTAGACTAGTGAAAATGAAATGGCATGATGAAGACTTATCCACTTCCTTTTGCTGGGTCTTGAGGAACCAGTTGTGGGTCATGTGTTTGCAAGTGCAGTCTTTCATTTGGGGTTTCTGGCTGGCTTGAAAAATTCATGCTTATCTTGATGTGGTTACCACTGTGATTCATCATCATGTAGAAGTATCTCATTTTCAAATCCAAGCTTCAAGAGCTAGAGAGAGTAAATGGTTGGCATGTCTTTCTTATGTGGGTGGGTGGTGGCATCTTGGGGATAGCTGGTGTGTAACCTGGGGAGCAGAGAGAGGAGAGGGAGGAAGCCAAAGGAGATGGAGGACTGTGACGAGCAGTGAAATAGCTGTTCTGGAGTAGTGTGAATGTGCAATCAATTCCTCTGCACTAAACCTTTACCTTCAGGATCCTTTGAATGACTTAAATCTTGCAGAGCAGTCTTATACAGATATCCATGTTTTTAGGGCATCTAAAAGATCAAAATGGAGAGACCAAATTACATAGCCTCTTCCTGCTCTGTTCTTGTACTATGGTGTCTGTTTAGGGATTTGGTGTGAAGGTAAACAAGTCTGTAGTAAAAATGTATATTAGTTTCAGGTAACTTCTGAGTTGTGTGTGTAAAGAGCTTGATTAGTAAATCATGTATATGATTAGTAAATCATGTGTATGTCTTCAACATAAATGACTTAAATCTTTTTTAACAAACTCAATGCTGCTAAGCTTCCATGTAACAAGGTAAGAACTGGACAGTTTTGTTTTTTTTCTCCTGACACTAATATTATGCTATTAAAAAAATGTGTGTGCGCTAAACATTTCCTCCCCTTTTAACAGAAACTTCTCAATAGTGCCAACTGCTGTACAGACTGTTTTTTTGCTTGACAAAGGTTTCACTGTCTTCCGTTTATAACTGAAAATAGTTAGCAAAGAGTTTCAGTCCTTGTAAAATATAATTTTATATTCTAAACCATGCTAAGTGCTACTTACTTGGTCAGAGGATTAGCAGGGGCAAGAGTAAAATATCTCCTTAAGACAGGGTGGTGGGAAAGGACAGTAATTTACTAATAGTTGTGAAGAAATAGTCTTGGCAGTATCCTGTCAGATAAGTTCAGGTGGGAATCTCGAGTAGACTTTCATCTAAATGATCTGAGATGGAAATTCTAGGAGTCTGACATGACATCTTGTTTCAGTAGTATAAAAATATGGAGAGTATGGATGTGGGCTTGATTATAGGTTTGTGGACAAAATCACAACTGATCCAAAAGATGGAGCTACATGTCAGTTGCACAAAAGTGTCTTTCTGCTGTGAAAGGGCAATATCCTTACAGTTTTGTATAAAATCGGTACTTCTGCAGACTAGACTAACTTGCTGTAATAGTCTTTTATTGCCTGAAGGGAAAAACTGCAATAAGAATGTTACCTTTCAGAGTAAGCATCTCCAAGTGCAGATGACGGCAGAAAAGGAAGGGGTATGTGACATAACCTTCCAAAAGGAAGGTATATGTGACATAACCTGACTTTTTTTTTAGTAGTTAGAGGAGGTACGTCAAGCCATGAGCCCTTCAGAGCGCGGTTCATTGGGAGACGATAATTTAATATAGCAGTGGAGAGAGAAGATTTGTGAGGTCAAATGCTCAGCCAAGATTTATTCCTGCACCAGTCAGCTGGTGAGGCAGGGCTACAGTGAAAGAGCCTGACTCCTAAATTTTTTTTTTTTTAACTTTTAAAGCTACTCATGTGCATAAGTAATTATGCATATTATTATAACATAAGGATTATTAATAAGGAATACTTTCAGGATGAAGCATTCTGGTTTGAACTAGGTTTGGACACTTTTTATTTTTGAATGTGCCAGAAAAACACTTGGCAGATGGAGGAGAATGGGATAGAACTGCTTTATTACAAGCCTTTCTTCACAGTGCCTAACGAGGTCACTTTTCTTAATGCCCTCTGCCAAGAGAGTTGCAGAGGAATGTTCCTGGACTGAGGCATAAGGACCATGGCCACTCAATTTTCTCGTGTATGTTCTGTCCTCTGCAAGTAGGATTATCCACTTTAATCTTCTTGCCTTCCAGAATTATTTTTATTCCTGGCACGAGTGATCTGTGCAGATGTAGAAGAGAAGACTGGAGCTCCAAAAGTCAGAATAGTGGGTACAGAAAGGTACAGACCATCAGGACAAGCTCTGCAGGAGCCAGAGGAGTTGCGCCTCTGTTATACGCTGAATCTTTGTACTTCAGATTTTGCCAAGAAGTTGAAAAAGTCGCTGCCATCTGTAAAACTTATTAAATGATTGATTCCTAGTAGCAGAATGTACTGGGGTGTGGGTGGATGATATATCTGATGTAATGTGGTTTGAGACATCTGAAATAATAAAAAACAATTATATATTTTGGCCTCTTGACTGAAATAGCAAATATCTCCTTCTGCATAAATGAAATAGGTAACAGTGCAGATAAGTGGATGTCTTGCTCTTGCTTCCAAAGAAGTTAGAAACTCAGGGACTCTTTGGTTTTAAAATAAGTATTTAAAATGACCTTTGACAGGAAAGCTCTGAACCAAATAGTACTGTTTTGGGGAGGCACAATGAATAAAACGCAAGGAGAAATGAGGCTTTCATGACTGTCATTCAGTAATAAATAAGAATTATTATAGGTCCAATGATCAGAATCACTTTCATCATACTAAGACATGCTCAACAGTTCTTGTTGTGGCAAGCTGAGTGCTGTCTTCCTCTGTCAAAGCCATGTACACCCTTTATTTCTGTAGTTGTAAATTATTTTAGTGGCACTGTAGCTCAAGAGAGAAGTAGACTTCTCATCTAGAGAAGAAATATATTCTGTGATATGCACAATGATAACTGCAATGGGTGCCCTGCTTTTCCATGATGCTATCAGGTTGGAAGTTAGGAGAAATTTCTTCTCAGAGTAGTTGGGCATTGGAACAGGTTGCCCAGGGAGGTGGCAGAGTCAGAGTCCCTGGGGGTTTTTAAGGAAATTCTGGACTTGGTGATTGGGGACATGGTTTAGTGGGTGATATTGGTGGCTGGGGGACAGTTGGACCAGATGATCTTAGAGGTCTTTTCCAACCTTAATGATTCTATGATTCTATATAAAAGGTGATTCTATAAGACTGTCAGTGAGCAGTGCTGGTCTTCTACAACTTGTAGGTTTACTGTAGCACTGATGTGAGTGCACTAATCCAACTGCATGGGACTTGAAGTACTACCACAGACTTTTGCACGCATTTTGTTTTAAACTTCCTTAAGCAATAGCTATCCAGCAAAGCACTTCTTACTCACGTGAACACTTGAAGCTGATTAGTGTCATATGAGTACTCTGCTGTCAGCTGGGGAGTGTGCTAACCATTTCATGCCCTTTCCAGTAGACAGAACTCAAATTATGCATACAGGTGCTGTGTTCTGGTCTTATGGTTCTTCACAACACGTATGACAGAAAATAGCAAAGCTGACATTTGATATGCACTTTTCCATGCTTGTTTAGTAAGCAAAAGCTGAAATTATATCTTTGAAATTACTCTTCAGATGCCATTCAGAGAATATTAGGAATAAATTAAACAACACAAGACTGAAGATCTGTGACTTTGGCTTCTAGCAAAGTCAGCCTTTAAAGTCAAGATCTGTTTTCTGAATCTTTCTGTAAGGTGCACAGCTGGGCAGCTCAATAAGTCCAAGAGGGAGTGAGGAGCAGGGCCTTATCAGACATTTACTTTCATCTCTTTGGCACTTCATTCTGTGAGACTGTATGTATAGAAAGCAGATTGGTGTTTAAGCTCCCTACAGACCACAAAATATTGCTCTTTCTGCTATCTTCAAAGACTTCAATAAGGAAAAACTGCCAGTCTTTCTCTAGAATGATTACTTGGAAAATGGTGTTTGAAGAGAGAGGGAGGATGACATTTTAATTTGAGGAAACCTTTTACTTCCACTTATCTATCTAATCAATTGATTCTGCTGTCATTAACATTGCAGTGTGTGGCACAGAGGTGGCAATCTTAAGTTTCACCTTGAGATGGAAGTCTTTATATTCTTAAATACAATATTTTCCAATTGTGAAGAAGCATTTCAGCATAAGTACTGTGGAAGTTATTGTGAAGCAATGCAGTCCTGTGTGGCTTGTGTCCCAGTGGTCCATGGATAATAGTGGGTGCTGTCAATGCACCCAAGAGAGCAGGCCATGTCCCCAGGCTTCCTGCAGACAAGGGATTCTTCCTTGCTTTTTACGAGGTGTAGTGTTTTAGTTGGTAATGTCACAACAGGACCAGATGATCTTAACTTCTGAGCCCTGGAATGGTCTCAGTTGAAAGAGTTATTCTACAAAATAATCTGGGCTTTCTGGTCAGTTTTGAAAATTAAACCATGAATTTCCATGTATTGGAGGGAGGTTGGAGCATAGCATGCTGTTGGTATTTATGATTTGGCAAGTGCATCAGAATTTCAGGCTGCCTAGTGTATAGTTAAAAGTACCAAGAAAAAAGGTTTAGTCCTAGGGACCTAAATCTGCTGTATAAATTGCAATGGCAATTAAGATGAGATCACACTTACTGAGATTACCTGTTCTGGCCAGTGCTCCAGGTAGTTGAAGGAGGAGCCAGTTTAACAAGTCAGGTATGCAGTTGGTGCTACAGAAGTGTTACATGGGGTCTGGTGCTACCTATAACCTGGAGCCTTGGTGGATCTTTTTTGCTCCAAAGTATTCTGCTCCATGTTGTTCTGCTTTAAATCTGCATAGAAGAACAGTAGGGCAGAGCTTTTGGAGACAGTATTTTCTCGAGAAAAGGGGGCTTATTTTTTAAATAACAGTTCTAACAATTATTCTGTAAAGGTGCTTGAGGCTGATTTTTAACTGTTATGTTGTGTGTCAGATATGGTGTTGAAAAATTGAAAGTGTTTTGAAAGTCGAAAAAGTGTTGAAAGTTGAAAAGTGTTTTCAAACACTAACCTCTTTATCCAATAGTTTATTCAAATTGGGGAAAAGAGGTGTAGGCTATATGCTTTTGAGTTGTGAGCATGCAATTACTACAAAGGAAAAAGTGGCCTGTTACCATATTTTGACTTGTGGCATCCCATGACGCCATCCTGAATTTGTGCCATACTTACTTTCTTCTGTCACTATAAACTTTTTTATCTCACTGAATCATTATCAGATATATAAGAATGTTATTTAAAGTAATGTATTGAGTCCCTTTTAAAGAAGACAAGAAGCTTGAAATTGTGCCCATACCCAAAATGCAGATGGATATCTCTAAATCATTTAAAGTAGAGGAAAAAAATTGCAAATCAACATAAATTTGCACTATTAGAGATCCCTGGAATATTAGAGAAAAAACTTTTAGATCAGAAGCTTTTAGATCAGTTTTGACTTAAGGGTGTGTGAAAATGCAAGCAGTGAGCTATTTCAGATGTTTTTCTGAGCTCAAAAGGCAAGACTTTGTTCTTGCCAATAAAGAGGATTTCATTAAATATACTCAATTTCATTGCAGTTTCTCTTTTATCTGAGATAACCTTCTGAGTCCATATTTTTTTTCTATTTCCTCAGATCAGAAACGATAACAAAATGCTTCTGGAAGCATACTGTGTAATTATTAAAGTAGCCATGGAAAAGCTTTTCTCTGTGTTAATCTGTCTTCTGTGAATGAATGACTTACACAAACTTGGAGCAAACAAAAAAATATAAAAAGAGAAAGATAATTTAAAACTGGAGTCTGTTATTGCTTTTGCAAATAAGTTGCACGTACATATATGTGAATTAGCATGTTAGTTTTTTTAAGACTATGGATAAGGTAGATATGGAAGAAAAATCTCAGAAGCAGAATTATTCTTCCCCTTTCAGTTCTATCATTATAAAAACAAATATTTTAATGAAGTAATTTTTATCAGAATTTTCATTTGACTAGATCATGGATTTCACCTCTGTATCAGTATATCTGATAGATTTGAGATGTCCTAAAATATAACAATAGCAAGTGGTTAAAAAGAGCACAATGTACAAAAATATACTGTTGATATTTATTACAGAAGAGAACATTTGAAGGAATACTTAAAATACAGTGAGATATACTAAAATAATGGGTAAATAAAGGTACTGTTTAGTATAGCTAGGAAAAATGATAGAGGTAGTTTTTTCAAATGAAAGATATGCTTTGTCTAGTTCTTTAATACGTAACTTTTCAAAAAAAAAAAAAAAAAAAGCCGTTCATAGTTGTTGTGGTTTAACCCGGCTGGAAGCTAAACACCACACAGCCGTTCGCTCACCCTCCCCCCTCCCTCTCTGGGATGGGGGGAGAGAAACGGGAAAGTGAAGCCTGTGAGTTGAGATAAAGACAGTTTATTAAGACAGGAAAATAATAATAACAATAATAATAATAATAGTGATAATGGTAATAGTATTAACAATAATAATGTGTAAGGAAACAAGTGATGCACAATGCAATTGCTCACCACCCGCTGACCGATGCCCAGCCTATTCCCGAGCAGCCGGCCCCCCCACCCCGGCCAGCCACCCCTATATATTGTTTAGCATGACGTCAGATGGTATGGAATACCCCTTTGGCCAGTTTGGGTCAGCTGTCCTGGGTCTGTCCCCTCCCAGCTCCTGCTGCACCCCCAGCCTGCTCGCTGGCAGGACAGAGCAAGAAGCCGAAAAGTCCTTGGCCTGGTGTAAACACTGCTCTGCAACAATTAAAACATCAGCATGTTATCAGCGCTCTTCTCATCCTAATCCAAAACATAGCACCCTACCAGCTACTATGAGCTACTTAACTCTGTCCTAACTGGAACCAGGACAGATATCCACCCCTTATTCCATACCATTTATGTCATGCTCAGGTTACACTCTGTCCAATACATTCTAATTAATCACCATTTTCATCTATGATATACAGCAATCATGGTAGTGATGACATACATTATTATATAATAATTAACATACTACAATTCAACTCATGGGCTATTCTCACCCAGTATCAAATCCCCTTGAGGTACACACCGGACCTCCCCATTCTTTTGCATTACCCACCAAGTGCATCCAGGTCCCTGAGCAAAAGCAATTCCACGAATGGGTTTGCCTTTTCCTGAGGCAGGAGTAGCCCAGACTGTTTTACCCAGCATGTTTCTTACGTGCACTACAGGAACTTTATCCCCTTCTACAGTGCGTAACAGGTTTGATTGGGCAGGTCCAGCTCGGTTGGCAGATCCCCTGGTATTGACTAACCAGGTGGCCTTTGCCAAATGTGTATCCCAATTTTTGAATGTCCCAGCACCCATTGCTTTCAGTGTAGTCTTCAACAGTCCATTGTATCGTTCAACTTTTCCAGAGGCTGGTGCATGATAGGGGATGTGATACACCCACTCAATACCATGTTCTTTGGCCCAAGTGTCTATAAGGTTGTTTCGGAAATGAGTCCCGTTGTCTGACTCAATTCTCTCTGGGGTGCCATGTCGCCATAAGACTTGCTTTTCAAGGCCCAGGATAGTGTTCCGGGCGGTGGCATGGGGCACAGGATATGTTTCCAGCCATCCGGTGGTTGCTTCCACCATTGTAAGTACGTGGCGCTTGCCGTTGCGGGTTTGAGGGAGTGTGATGTAATCAATCTGCCAGGCCTCTCCATATTTATATTTCAGCCATCGTCCTCCATACCAAAGAGGTTTTGACCGTTTGGCTTGCTTGATTGCAGCACATGTTTCACAGTCATGAATAACCTGTGCTATAGTGTCCATGGTCAGGTCCACCCCTCGATCACGAGCCCATCTGTAGGTTGCATCTCTACCTTGATGGCCTGAGGTGTCATGGGCCCATCGGGCTATAAATAATTCACCTTTATGTTGCCAGTCCAGGTCCACCTGAGCCACTTCAATCTTAGCAGCCTGATCCACCTGCTGGTTGTTTTGGTGTTCTTCAGTAGCCCGATTCTTGGGCACATGAGCATCTACATGGCGTACCTTTACAACCAGGTTCTCTACCCGGGCAGCAATATCTTGCCACAATGCCGCAGCCCAGATGGGCTTGCCCCTGCGCTGCCAGTTGTTCTGCTTCCATTGCTGTAACCACCCCCACAGGGCATTTGCTACCATCCATGAATCAGTATAGAGATAGAGAACTGGCCACTTTTCTCGTTCAGCAATATCTAAAGCCAGCTGAATGGCTTTTACTTCTGCAAACTGACTCGATTCACCTTCTCCCTCAGCAGCTTCTGCAACTCGTCGTGTAGGACTCCATACAGCAGCTTTCCATCTCCGATGCTTTCCCACAATACGACAGGACCCGTCAGTGAACAAGGCATATTTCTTCTCATTTTCCGGTAGCTTGTTGTACAGTGGGGCTTCTTCAGCACGAACCACCTCCTCCTCTGGTGATATCCCAAAGTATTTGCCTTCTGGCCAGTCCATAATCACCTCCAAGATTCCTGGGCGACTGGGGTTTCCTATTCGAGCCCGCTGAGTAATCAGTGCAACCCACTTGCTCCATGTAGCATCAGTTGCATGATGCGTAGAGGGGACCCTTCCTTTGAACATCCAGCCTAGTACCGGCAGTCGGGGTGCCAGGAGGAGCTGCGCTTCAGTACCGACCACTTCCGAAGCAGATCGAACTCCTTCATATGCTGCCAATATCTCCTTTTCAGTTGGAGTATAGCGGGCTTCAGATCCTCTGTATCCCCGACTCCAAAACCCCAGGGGTCGACCTCGAGTTTCCCCAGGTTCTTTCTGCCAGAGGCTCCAGGTGGGACCATTCTCTCCGGCTGCGGTGTAGAGCACATTCTTTACATCTGGTCCTGTTCGGACTGGCCCGAGGGCTACTGCATGAACTATTTCCTGCTTAATTTGTTCAAAGGCTTGTCGTTGCTCAGGGCCCCATTCAAAAGCATTCTTCTTACGGGTTACTTGGTAGAGCGGGTTTACAATCAGACTGTAATTTGGAATATGCATTCTCCAAAACCCCACGACACCTAGGAAAGTTTGTGTTTCTTTTTTGCTAGTTGGTGGAGACATAGCTGTTATTTTGTTGATCACATCCATTGGGATTTGACGGCGTCCATCTTGCCATTTTATTCCTAAAAACTGGATCTCTCGTGCAGGTCCTTTAACTTTATTCTGTTTTATGGCAAAACCGGCCTTCAGAAGGATTTGGACTATTTTCTTCCCTTTCTCGAAAACTTCTTCTGCAGTGTCACCCCACACAATGATGTCATCGATGTACTGCAGGTGTTCAGGAGCTTCCCCCTGCTCCAGCGCAGACTGGATCAGTCCATGGCAAATGGTAGGGCTGTGTTTCCACCCCTGGGGCAGCCGATTCCAAGTATATTGGACTCCCCTCCAAGTGAAAGCAAACTGTGGCCTGCACTGTGCTGCTAGAGGGATGGAGAAAAATGCATTAGCGATATCAATTGTGGCATACCACTTGGCTGCCTTTGATTCCAGTTCATACTGGAGTTCTAGCATGTCCGGCACTGCAGCACTCAGTGGTGGCGTGACTTCGTTCAGGCCACGATAGTCCACTGTTAGTCTCCACTCACCATTAGACTTTCGCACTGGCCATATGGGACTATTAAAAGGTGAATGAGTCTTGCTGATCACTCCTTGGCTCTCCAGTTGACGAATTAGCTTATGGATGGGACTCAGGGAGTCTCGGTTGGTGCGATATTGCCGCCGGTGCACAGTTGTGGTAGCGATCGGCACTTGCTGTTCTTCAACCCTCAGCAACCCCACAACAGAAGGGTCCTCTGAGAGACCAGGCAAGGTAGACAACTGTTTAATGTCCTCTGTCTCCAAAGCAGCTATGCCAAAAGCCCAGCGGAACCCTTTTGGGTCCTTGAAATATCCTCTTCTAAGATAGTCTATGCCAAGGATGCACGGAGCATCTGGGCCAGTCACAATACGGTGCTTTTGCCACTCATTACTGGTTAGACTCACTTCAGCCTCCAATACAGTTAACTGCTGGGATCCCCCCGTCACACCATAAATACAGATGGGCTCTGGCCCTTTATAGCTTGATGGCATTAGAGTACATTGTGCACCGGTGTCTACCAAAGCCTTATACTTCTGTGCGTCTGACGTGCCAGGCCATCGAATCCACACAGTCCAATAAACTCGATTGTCCCTTTCCTCCCCCTGGCTGGAGGCAGGGCCCCTCTAGTCCTGGTCAGAATCTTCATTTCTGTGTTTAAAGGACTGCCTGCTGGAAGTTGGAGCAGCAAACCTTTCAGAGAACTCCTTTTTCCCAATTGTTTTCCTTTGCAATTCACGTACCCGTGCCTCTAGGGTCGCAGTAGATTTTCCATCCCATTTTCTCATGTCCTCTCCATGGTCACGTAGGTAAAACCACAGGGTGGCGCGGTGTGTGTGCCCACCATATTGTCTTCCTTGCATAGATGAACGTTTACCCCTAATAGCTGAGACACTGGTTTGTACAGGTGGGGAGGAAAATAAACTCTCTTTAAGTTGGTGGATCTCTTCAGAAAGTTTCTCCAAGGTATTCTCTTTTAGCTGGTGGACACTAGTTCGTTCAGGTGAAGGGGAAGATAATCTTTCTTCAAGTTGGTGGATCTTTTCAGAAAGTTTCTCCAAAGCATTCTCTTTTAGCTGGTGGACACTGGTTCGTTCAGGTGAAGGGGAAGATAATCTTTCTTCAAGTTGGTGGATCTTTTCAGAAAGTTTCTCTAAAGCATTCTCTTTTAGCTGGTGGACACTGGTTCGTTCAGGTGGAGGGGAAGATAAATTCTCTTTAAGTTGGTGGACCTCTTCAGAGAGTTTCTCCACAGCTGAGACACAGGCCTTTAGGGAAGAGGAGAGATTTCCTTCGTACTGCCGGAGTATTTTAGTCACTTCATTCACTGTGGGATTCTCCTCCGTTTTCCAGGCTAGTATTGCCAATGAGTTGGCATATGATGATGGGGCACTCCGTACAAACTTCCGCCACATGGGTGGTGTACACTGGACTGCATCTGGATCTGTGGATGTTTGTGCGTCATCTAGGTCCTTATAAATTACTTCCCGTACGGCCAATTCCCTCAGGTACTGAATTCCCTTCTCCATGGTGGTCCATTTGCTTGGTAAACATACAAGTTCTTCCTTGAAGAGATACCTTTCCTTCACAGCTGACAGGAGACGCCTCCAGAGGCTGCGAGATTGTGCTCCATCTCCAATTGCTTTGTCAATGCATGCGTCCCTAGCAAGGGATCCCAGCCGCCTGGCTTCCTTGCCCTCCAATTCCACATAATTGGCTCCCGTGTCCCAGCACCGGAGCAGCCAGGTGACAAGCTGCTCGCCTATACAGCGACCAAAATCTTTTCGCACATCTCGTAGCTCACGCTGGTATAGAGTCCGGGTAATTACTGTTGATTTTCCGACATCCTCATCCTCATCTTCAGTCTCCTGCACCTTTGATGGCTGGTATGGAGTCCGGGTAGTTACTGTTGATTTTTCGCCATCCTCATCCTCATCTTCAGTCTCCTGCACCTTTGATGGCCCAGCCTCGTCTTCACTTCGCCCAGACTTAGCAGAAGACTGTCTGCGTTTTAAACGACCTGAGCCTCTATACCATTTTTTCACCTTGTCTACAGGGGCAACTTGCACTGCTACAGCTCGTTTCTCTGACCCAGACACAGGGTCTGCCACAGGGGTTGGAATACCCTCTGCGGGGTCAACTTGCACTGCTACAGCTCGTTTCTCTGACCCAGACACAGGGTCTGCCACAGGGCTTGGAATACACTCTGCGGGGTCAACTTGCACTGCTACAGCTCGTTTCTCTGACCCAGCCACAGGAGTGGGAGCAGCTGCACGAGCTGGGGCAGCTGCAGGAGCTGGGGCAGCTGCAGGAGCTGGAGCGGCTGCAGGGGCTGGAGCTGGAGCGGCTGCAGGAGCTGGAGCTGGAGCGGCTGCAGGAGCCGGAACGGCTGCAGGAGCTGGAGCTGGAGCAGCTGCAGGAGCTGGAGCGGCTGCAGGAGCTGGAGCTGGAGTAGCTGCAGGAGCTGGAGCTGGAGCGGCTGCAGGAGCTGCAGCTGGAGTAGCTGCAGGAGCTGGAACTGGAGCGGCTGCAGGAGCTGCAGCTGGAGCGGCTGCAGGAGCTGGAGCTAGGTTGCTAATAACATCAATTGCAGCTCGATAGGCACAAGCCAGACCCCAGCACGCTACAGTGATTTGTGTCACTTTGGAACTGCCAGAGTCATGACACCTTTTTTTCAAGCATTCTGCCAGCTTTTTAGGATTTTGCAGTTGTTCAGGGGTGAATGTCCAAAACACTGGAGGTGACCACTGCTCTAGAAACCTGCCCATATCCTCCCACACTCCCTGCCACTCGCAACTATCCCGCCTCAAGACAGATCTCCGGATGAGATTCCTAAGTAGTTGTTTAACCCTCCACAAAATCTGAAGCGCATTCAGGAGACATAACAACAAGAGCAGGCTGGTCTGAGTATCCCAAGGATATTCAACATCTCGGAGAACCACCGTAACTAACTCGGGGGATAAGAGGGTGGTGGTGAAGGAGAAAGGGAGAGTGAACAGGTAGGGAAACATGTCTTCCCCTGTCCCCTTCACAGATTGGCTCCCTAACGAAAACAGGCAATAGGTGTAATTGCTAATAGTTTCCGAGATATGGGTTCCAAAGTATAGAGTCGACGTCAGTGCTGAGTACAAATACCAGGTTAAAGTCGTGACCAGATATTTCATCATTTCATAAGCCATTGTTACACCGCACAGTACCATAACAATCTTAAACCAGGGCCCGGAAAGGATAAACAGTGCAACAGGGAGCACATACAGAAAGTAACGCACCATAAAACTCAATTTGGAATACAGGTACAGCAGACTGGAGATTAAGGCAATCAACATCGTGACTAGCAACTATTAAGCAGGTCCAATACTTATACCAATTTTAGTTTAACACACTCTGGTCAGATTTGTCGATATCTCAACCCTTCGAGCCCCACGTTGGGCGCCAAAAAGACTGTTGTGGTTTAACCCGGCTGGAAGCTAAACACCACACAGCCGTTCGCTCACCCTCCCCCCTCCCTCTCTGGGATGGGGGGAGAGAAACGGGAAAGTGAAGCCTGTGAGTTGAGATAAAGACAGTTTATTAAGACAGGAAAATAATAATAACAATAATAATAATAATAGTGATAATGGTAATAGTATTAACAATAATAATGTGTAAGGAAACAAGTGATGCACAATGCAATTGCTCACCACCCGCTGACCGATGCCCAGCCTATTCCCGAGCAGCCGGCCCCCCCACCCCGGCCAGCCACCCCTATATATTGTTTAGCATGACGTCAGATGGTATGGAATACCCCTTTGGCCAGTTTGGGTCAGCTGTCCTGGGTCTGTCCCCTCCCAGCTCCTGCTGCACCCCCAGCCTGCTCGCTGGCAGGACAGAGCAAGAAGCCGAAAAGTCCTTGGCCTGGTGTAAACACTGCTCTGCAACAATTAAAACATCAGCATGTTATCAGCGCTCTTCTCATCCTAATCCAAAACATAGCACCCTACCAGCTACTATGAGCTACTTAACTCTGTCCTAACTGGAACCAGGACAATAGTTGAAGTAGTGGTGCCTTTTGGGGCCCCTCTAGAGCTTGATTCTTCTAAACCAATGTTGATAAAAGCAGCTATAACATACAAGAACAATTCTATTGCACCAAATAAATTAGATGTTAACTTATTCCTAGTTAAATTATTGTAAGCAATACAAAGATAAATTAGTTCCCATGGTATTAGTCCACACTTGCAGTGTTGCAATCTAGTATAACTGTCAAGACTTATTGACAAAATGTATTATTAATCTGTGGAACTAAATACTGTAAGCTGTGATTGAGGTAAAGACTATATCAAGCTTCAAAAAATATTGGACACAAGGCAGGTAACATTTGCAGCTTAGTCAGCTAAAAGAACAGCTGCTGAGTTTTCAGCTGAATTTGATTTGTGCTTTACTCACTTAAGGACATTATAAGCAGACGTACCAACTCATTCCTTCCTAATTCTTGCTCAGTAATTCTTTCCATTCACAAAGCCTGGTATGAGCTAAGGTCCATGCTCCTTCAGATTTTATTGATTTCATCTCCATTTGATATTGGAGTATTTACAGCTAAGAAGGGACCTAATAAAAGTACCCCAACTTCTACTGCTGGTCACTGTCTCCATGGCCTTCAGAGGATAATTGCAACCCACAGTAGACTGCTGAAACAAATGTTATTTGTATAAGCAGTTGAATTAACTCTTACTCTGAATTTAGCCAAAGTAAAGTTAGATTCTCTTGTAATATAAATGGAGTAATCTTCCAACAAACCTACAGTTTCCATTTTGAAGTCTGATTTCAGCCCAGTGAGTATGGTTTTGTTTTACTGGAGGAAGAAAAGGTGGGGAAAAAAGGGGGGCGAGGGGGGGAAGCGTAGGGGTGGAGGAACACAACTTTATTATTCTCATCCACTCCTTAACAAGCATGTTGAATTAGACACATGGATCACCCAGGTTTCCTTTAGCAAGGATGATATGAAAAGGCATGGTGAAGAGAGGCCGTGAGAGACCTTACCTTTAGAAGGAGCAGTATAAACAAAGCAAGTGCTTGCGTCATGTGCAAACATGCTTTATACGCCACTTAATTTATGTTAGAATTGTAAGCGGGGAAACTTGAAACTTGATCTCTGTAAAAGTGATCCATCTATTTCTGCTTTCTGCTTCTAATGAAGAAGAACAGTGTTTTAATTTGTGAGATGGCATTCCTGCTTCTGACAAGCAGTAGAGGGAGACCTTTGTATTTAAAACAAAGGTTGAACTTGCACAAAGTCTGTGGTTTTGGCCAACTGACTAGGAAAGCAAATCTGAAAAGTTGAGTTATAACTATAGACTTAGGGATTTTTATAGGTATTCCTAGGGAAACTTATCACATTACTCAATGGCCTGCACAATAATCTTATTTTCTATTATTAGTTTAAGTACTTTTAGGGTGGTTCGCCTGCGTTCTCAAGTCAGTAGGTCTTTTGGCTGCCCTTAATGTTTGTGGATCCTGAGCTGTGCATCTGTGAGGACAGACGGTTTTACCTGCTGTCTTGGAGGGGCTGTGCAGGAGGGTGCAGTGCGGGGCTGTTCTCCTCCTCAGACTTGCCTCACCCAGTATGTCTCTAGTAAAGCACTCATCTCGAAGGACGCACTCCACCTATCTCGCTGTGCCATGTTCACCAGCTTAATTTTTGATCCCATGTTAGTCAGCACAATTCACTTTAAACCGTGGCTGACATTTTTATGGTGGTGGCAGTGATAAATCGAGAGTAACTGCGTTAGTTAGGATTATTGGTTCTCACTTTCCTTTCATTGCCCTTTTCTTGATCGTTGATGCTACATAGTTGTAGTGAGGTCCTGATTGGCCTTCCAGCAGCCATCACAACTTGCCTTTCTTCCTCTCAAACGAGAGGAGGAAAGCACTGCGGCTTCTGCGTGCAAACCATAACGGAAATGCTCACATCTATCACATCAAGATCAGGTTTATATAACAAACATGCTGTGCTGTGGACTAAACCTTTTAAATCAACCTTGAGTTGATGAAAAATGATTTTGATGCCTGTGGTGCCTGGGACTTCCTTGGATGCAATTCAAGATGCTGGGTTTCACCTACAGATCCATAAATGGCCCTGGAACTTTTTCAGTTGACAAGATGATTTGTTTTTTCTTCCCCCTCAGTATGAGGAAGTGGAAGGCTATAAACAGGATCGACTTCTGTTTAAGAGTGAGAGATGCTGTTAGCCCTTCTTTTGTGGGTAATACATTTCTTTTGAGGGTTGGGATGAGGTAATGTAGAGAAGGGGAAGAAGATATACCCTTTTGTGATGAATTATTGCAGTTTATTTCCTGGCTTTGCTGTGTGATCTTGACTTTGTTTGTAGCTTAAATGTACAGATTTGCTCTAGAGAGCAGATCTGTGCCAGTCTCTGCCCCTTCCATACCTCTTCTGCTGCAGCTCCATGTAGTGATTTGAAATAAAATTACATTCCTAGAAACTGACAGCCCACAAACTAAAGAAAATCCTTTCCATTTTTCTCTTTACGTTGAACTGGGATGTAGAGCTTGGGAGGGTCTTAAATTATTTAGTGGGATTTTATAGTTACAGCAGAGAAATAATATCTATGGTCTTTTTCATGTTATGAGGCTGATATTTCTAATACTTCAGAGGACTATGGAGGGGATGGGGGAAATCCTTACAGAAACTTCAGCAGCACTGGTGGATTTAGTTGGTTATTAACTAGCTGGAGGAAAAGGCCAAATGCCCAAAACACTGAGTTTTTTTCTATGAAGGCCAGTGACAGTACAGCTGTAAATGAATTACCAGCTGCTGATTAATTGTTGTATGTGAAGATTAGTCTGTCTTCCAAGCATGTTGTGTTGCCATGTGGTGCATGGGGGGCATGTTGCGCTGTAGGCGGATGCTCCCCTCTCCCTCTGAGCCATTTCACCAGTGGTCATTTTCCTGTGTTCAGTCACTCGTGCAACCTTTCATGTCGGAGAATAACATAGTGAATTTATTAGTGATTCTAGTAAAATCACTTGACAGAAGTTGATTAGTCGTTAAAACAGTTGTCGTCTTGAGCATCATGTGATTGTTAAATGGCTTTGGTAGTAATATGTCAGCTGGAGATAGGGCAGAAATAGGCCACCTACTTTTGTGGAGGCTATGCAAGCTGTCATTGAATGATGAACACAGTGAATATGGACTTAAGAGAAAGAACAAACTACTGATATCTCCAAAATATCTTTCTCTCCATTTTCGCAGAAAAACAAAATGCAAGTGGAGAGAACACAGAGAAATGCAAGGGTAAGTAATAAGATCTGAAAGTTAAAAGGTTGAGTAAATTCAAATATGGTACACTTATCTGCAGGCCCGTGATGCATTTTTAGTATAGAACATAAAGAAATGAACTACATTCATTCTGGAGGTGATATTTCTTTCCTGCAACTTGTTTCTACGTGCCTCTTCCTCCCAGCCCCCCACCCCACAACAGTTCTCCTGTGTGTGACTTAAATGCTTTTCTGAACACCGTAGTTGCAATTAATGCCCTAGAACTTAAGGGACCCTTCTGCTAAGGGGAGGGTGCAAACTTGTCCTGCTGCAGGTTTTTAAGCCTCTGCTGCCAGTCTGTTGAGCACTTCAGTCTCTGCTACTGAGCAGTTCTGGCCAAGAGGATATTTCTTTTTACAAAGCAGATAGGAGCGATGAAGTCTCTGCTCTACTGTGTTCAGCTCTACTTATCTTGCTGGTTTTAAGTATGTGTTCAAGAAGCTGACTCTTCCAATATGTTTTTTTTTTTTCTGCTGCCTTTGCAGAGTGTGTGATTGGCAGCCACTCACACAGCATTACAGCCTGGAGACTCCAGCACAGCTGTGGCAACCCTGAGTTTATACTTGCAGAAAATTAAGGATTTATAGCAGTTAGAAAATTACGAAAGATATATATTCTATATTTTTTTTCTTTCTACAAAACATTTACTTCTCTTCACCTGTTGTCTGTTTTTTTAGCTACTTTGCTCTCAAAATCAGTTTCCTTGGACTCATTGGGCATTGTAAAATAATGGAAAGATTTGTATATAATCTGATTTTTTTTCCCGTAGAAATGATGGTGTGAAAACTGTGACCTTCACATAGACCTAGCTTGTTGCCTGCACATCTCTTCCTGAAGTGCCTGCCATTGCTCTGGCCTTGTAACAGAGTGCCAGATAGTTGCAGGGATATACTCTTTGTAACTGTATGGTTTTGCAGCACACATCTAATCCATATTTAACAGGAATTTAATGTGTCCTGTGGAGGCTGACAGGACTTATCTCATATATTGTCATTACCTTGAGATGGCTTCTTCTCCTCCCTCAAGGTTACTTAATAGGACTTTATTTGCTTCTGAGTCTGCTATGAAAATGTTATCTCTTCCTTGTAGGTGCCAGAACCACCGTTCAGTGAAGCAGACCCTGCTAGTGGCTGTGGAGGTCTCCGAAAGTACTTCAGTCACATTGTCCCAGACCAAGATGTTAGACAGGGAACAATTTAAACCTAGGCAGGAATTTGAGACAAATCAGCAGGTCTACATTTACCAAAACAGAGAGGGATAGCAGAAGACAGGAGGGGAAGGAAGGGACTCCCCTTTGGGCAGCTGATTTTTCTCTTCCCTATCACAAGTTTCTGCCTGTTTCTTCATGCATTACTTTTGTGATGAGCAAACATTGCTCCTAATGAAGGCTTGTGTGAGAATTCAAATGCATGTTCATATAAACTTTGCAAAATATATTATAGAACTAAGTGCTCCTATGGATTCTCGACTTTTAAGAAAGATTTTGGGCAGGACATCAAAACCAATGAACAATCACTTTTAATGCAGTCTAGCAGCAGATGGTCTGTAACAGTGTATGGACTCACTATCCTTTCTGAAGTCCAAAATGATACTAACCAGCAGAAATGAGGATAATGAGGTGAGCAATTTGTTTTATGACAAGCGGCCAAGGAAATTTGTTTTTTAATCGGTCTGTCATGTGAGGCTAAGGTTAAAGCATTTAAGAACATAAAAATTTAGGTTTTAGTGGTGTTCAAAATGTCACTGTTTTGTACTGCAAAAATAAACAGAGAGAATTTAGGCTGAAGTTGGTAGGCAAGGATCGTGGGAAGAGTTGCGGTGAAAACACTGAGGTCAGAAGAATTGGTTTGGGTTTATATGCTGGCATGTTAATGGTTGTTTTTCCATAGTCTTCTGTGACTGGCATAATGAAGTTTTCTGGTGCTTCTCTCAATACATATTAAATATCTACTTATAAGAAAAGTTGGAATCTAATCTAAGAATGACTCCATTTCCCATTACAAAACCATACATATATAACTTAAGCTGCAGGAGAAACGTATTTATATGAGTTATTGAGTTTTCATACTTTTTTTTAAATTGCATAATGCATCATGAAAGCTGGAAGAAATAAGCCAAAGGAATGTTATGCCGACTTCTATATATGGTGATCCTGGAACATAATGGCTGTCAGAAAATGACTCTGGAAGAATGTCAGCATTGTATGACAAAGCTGCTGCCCCCACTCACGTCATTGCTTTTGCCTTCTCCAATGCACTGTGAAGTCACTGTGCTAAGACCCGATAAGAAAACACGTACAGCACAGCCCTGCATCCTTTATAACGTTGTATGCAGCTGCAGCCTCCCACATTTTCCACCCTGCTTTTGTGAAACTTGCCTCAAGAAACTTACCTCAAAATTCAATCCTTGGGCCCATCAGCCAGTGCTTGTTCAGAATTATTATTGTTTTAAGAAATCTCTGTGTAGCTTTTCCTGTCTGTCCCTGCTGAAGCTGCTGTTTTGTTCTGGTTTCCCTCGTGAAAACAGGTGATATGGGAGCAGCTGTGAGCAGGGGATGGGTCATCTCACACCTTGGGAAGCAATGGTCCTTATGCTGCCTGTTGTCCCAGGGAAGTTGTGTGCTCCACCATGCTCCGAGTGAAATTCCCACCCTGAGGATGTACAGGGCACCTGCAGTACAGAGCAAATCATCAGAAACAGAGGTTACATTTTCCTCTTGAATTAAAAACCAAAAACCACAACTTCCGTGTATTTTTGAGGAACAATAAGTAGGTTCCAGTTTTGTATGTACATTTACATACCACAGCTCTTGACCGTTTGACACAACTTTCACATTGTTTGGCATGTGATACTCCGTGATACAAAAATGCCCCTGAATTTGGCTGGATCTTCCTGCAATGGCCAATTGTTTAGTATCTTACCACATGAAGTAAAAAATAACATGCACAAAACTTAATTTTACCTATATATTTAATTCAAATATGAAGGGTTTTATATGACTGTACTACTGTTGTGATTGTATCTTTGTTAAAAATCTGGGAGCCTTGTTTTTTTGCAGGGTCTGTGGGAAGGCACCAGCTGACAAGTTACTGATTGAGCTGGGAGTGGAAATACCCCAAATTGACTAAGAACCCATGGAGACAGGGGCAGCTCGGGAAGCATGGCTTTTTCCCCCACTGCTGGGTTTTTTACTGATACTGTGCCAAGTGCTTTTTGTAAACCTCTGGAAGAACTGGAAAGTGATACAGCTTATCTTTCCAGTGCCTGATTCTTGCACCAGAGCCAATGTTATTATTGGTCACACTCCTGTGTGTCCTGGGGGCTGCTGCTGCCAGCCTTTATCCCTTCCACAGCCATGACAAGCACTTCTCCTGCAGTCCTTTCATCTGAGAACCACAAACACATTAAAAGTTGCACAAAGTTTTCCTGAAGTTCAAATGAGTTCATTTGGAAAAAACAACAAAACTCATGCTTGCTAAAGTTGTCTTTACCACTCTTATATCAGAAGAGTTTCAATAAATTACCCTCTCCACCCTGCCCCATCTTCTGGTGTGTCCTAGAAAATAATTCTTGATTATACCATTAGAAGGAAGATGTGGAAGAAGGACAAAAAAACTTTAAAACACAGTTGTTGGCAGTACTGTGCAGCTGCGTTCTCCATTAGTTGAGGCAGCAGTGTGACGGGCTGTTAAATCAGGCCTCTTTCACAACCCGATTTCTTGTGATCTCTGCTGCGCCGGCATCTTCTCACCTGAATGATCGCAGCTAGCTTCTAGATCTTCAGGGAGATGTTAATAATGCACATAATATCATTGTCATTTAAGTTGCTCTGTCTCTTTCTGCTTCTTTTACCTTTTTTTCTTTTTGAGCCTTCTGCTGCCAGAAAAAAATGGGAATGAAATGCTCAAAACCCTTTACAATGAACCTGAGAGAATGCTTTGCTATCCTTAGAGCAGGATGGTAAATAAACCATTTTCTGTCACATTTTTCTATGCATCCTACAAACGTCCAAGGGTACATCCACTTTATAATCAGTGTTTACATTGGTAACAGAAGTTGAATCCTTCTTGTGTGTAAAGGTATTTTATACCAGCAAGTGGTCTTTTCTGCTTTTGTTCTAACTTCTGGTCTTACATTGTACAAGTGGCTGTGATGGGGGCAAAAGTTACAGGAATAGTGTCCTCTGAAGTAAAGATAGAGGAAAGCTTTATAGTACACTGATACGTGGCTAGATTCAAACAACTGAAAATATAGTCCTTTGGGGTTTGCTTTTGTATTTTATAATTAGAGAAATTTGCTTCTTTGAAGCAAAGAATGCTACCTTGCCCAGGGGGCAAGGTGATCTTACAAAATGAAAGCCTTACTAGATTTCAAAGGCATGTATGAAGATCATAGATCATCTAGTACTGTGATCGCATGATGTCTACCTAAGTAAATGTCACAATAGGCAGATAATAGGTTTAATAAACTATTTAAAAATACGTTCTTTCATGATAAGTGCATTAGACTAGACCTTTTGGGTGAAGTTAAAATGTTTTCTTTCTCCACAGCATTTTGTCTGTGTAGTGCCAAGTCTAGAAAAGATAAGACATGAAACAACGAGTTATCATGCATGGTCTTGTCATGACTTAGTCATGCAAGATCTCATCTTATGTGTGCTTTCCAAGACTTGTTTGTATTTTTGCCAGCATGTATTCTCCCAGAGCCATTTTAAAGAATATTTTTTAACATTATATAAAGATATTTATTTAAATCATTATACTTAAGATTTTAAAATCCAGTAAGTGACATCTCTGTTCACATATAAAGAATGCTGAGCAAAGTAGCCCAATTATTCTACCAGACAAGCACTGTGAGGTTTCTTTCTGAGGAGCTGGGTGAATCTGTGCAGCTCTCAGCCCAGAGCAATAAGCTACTGCTGTCTCCAGGAGTTGAACTGGCGTGCTACATTTGATCTTGCGTAGACTTGCTCTGCCTGATGCAACTCACTAGCATGTAAAGTAATTACGTTTTTGTGCTATTAGAGCTGAGAAGGGGTTAACTTGTAATCCCATGTGTGTTTTCAGTATCAGTTGAATAATGAGACTGGAGGGAGAGTAATGAGAGAGAAAGAAAGAGAATTTTATCCCAGATATTTTACATATCTGAGGCATAAGCTCTCCAGATTGGAAGATGCATATGAGATGGAAGTCTCTCAATGATAATTAGGACTTCTTCCCCAAATTAAGAATGTTTCTAGCCTTAGTGGTGTGTGTGTGTCAGCTAATGCCTAATTTTACAATATTCTTGCATACAGTGTTTTCTGGGTAGATTCTGTAGAAATCATATTCTTTATTTCCTGGAAGCACGACATTCCTTAGAGTACCGTTTTTATGCACTTAAAATTCTGAGATTTTATTTACAACAGATGATTAGAAAAAAAGAAAGACAATGTTAGTGTGAAGACACTTCCTGGAGACTCAAATGTGATTAAGAAACAAATAAATATATTGATACCTAAAGAATGCCCCGTGAAGTTGCTATGTAATATGAGCTCAATTACTGAATAAATACCAGTACATCTCTCTTGAAATGAAATAGTGAGGTTTTTGAATATGATTGATAAAAAGCCACTATATAGTCTATCTTCTAGACCAGAGGAAACCAGCCTTTAGATTGTGGTTTGTCACTTGTGCATGCAAATAATTGTGCATGCTCAGTTATGGTGTAATCAGCTGCAATTACAATGCTGGGGTTTGAGGCTGAACTTCTGTCAGATTGACCAGGTTATTTTATGATGGTGCAAGCCTATTTCAGCTTCAAAGTGCTGCTCTTATATTTTTTTTTCCATGTAAGCTTTGTGCTCCTGGGAATAGTTTATATGAAACTATAGATATAAGCAAGTCCCTTGTGACTTGTGTTCTAACATTGTGATGGGATTAGATTAAGTTTGCACAATCCTGATTCTCATTAGGAGCCCTGTCAGAAAGCTGGATTCATGTTGTGCCATTTTCCATCCTCATTACCGTTTTTGTCACAAGAATGAAATTTTTCATCTGTCACACAGGCTGGAAAAGACAGCAGCCTGCAACTGTATTGCGATAACCTTTCTAGTGCTTTGCAGTTTGACAGTCTGTGCCTTTCTGCTTTGTTCTCTTTAATGGTTTCTCAGGCCATGTGAGGGAGGGAAGGGATGGTTATCTGTCTCAAGGTGTTACACATGATTAATACTGTTGTCTGTATTCAGAGGACTGCAACTTTCCAAATTGAGCTCGTTGCAGAAAGAATAGCAGATATTAGAAATGCTGATAGTGTGAACCGGGTCCTTTCTCCTTGGGCCTGGTGCCCAAGAATCTGAGATGGGGTTAAAAATATTAAAATAACTAATTCATACCTGTTTCCACAAATCTGATTGCTTTGGCCTCCTATTATTAAATGTCCCAAGTGGTGGACTTCTCCTGTAAAACAGATACGACTGTCAAAGTTTTACAATACTTAGCCTAAAATTTTCTATTCTTAATTTCATCTCATTATCATAGTTTATGCCCTGAAAAACTACCCTGTTTTATTAAATTTCTATCCTTTATGTTTGTCACTTGACCAAAGAGAGAGTGCTCTCATTTTAATTATTCCTCACAGTCTGTAATGAAAGTTTCGACAAAGGGTTTTTAAATAGATATCCTCCACTTTTATATCCCATTTGTAATATCTCTTGACCTACTCTATTTAAAAGAGAAAATAATTCATGGTTCTGTATCTATATTCTCCCTGTGGTGATATCCTGATTAAACTACCTGTATGATGAGGGTAGGTAATAGTACTGCTTTTGCAGGGGCTCACTAGCTGAAAGATGCTAGGATGCTGTGTATTGAAGTTAATAAATTATTGGCTGTGTAAGATAGCTGCTAAAGCACAGATGCCTGAAGGCCTCAGTTGTAACCATAAGTGATAACAAAAGTGGTAACATAAGAGCAGTGCTCTTGTAGGGAAAGGGTAGGAACCACAATGTGTACCTCTTTTGGAGAAAGCATTTTGGGGAGAGCTTTCTCACAATGCACCCTTGTAAAGAACAATATTGGACTGTTTCTTGCCTTTTTTTTTTTTCCACCCTCTTATAATGTAATATTTTAACTGGCTGATTCCCTTTCTAAACTGCTTATTCTATCCACAGTCCCCTGTATGAATGTGTCACATCATACAAGGCATTAAGTAAAGGTCACCAGGTTTCATAAGTTCTGTAGTTTGTCAAGTCTGTTTGTGTAATTTTTTGTGAACACAATGGGTTCTTGCAAATAAATACAATTTTCTTGCATTTAAATGTAGCAGCTGTACCTGCTTATTTAAATAACTGTTTAACAGCAATTTTATAGCAAATGTGAAAATATGGAAAAATATCATACTAAATCCTTTCCTGAAAGGGCCTTTACAGAAACAAAGGGGTTATTAAACTTGTCTCTCTGTGCTTCTAAATGTCTTCATGTAAAGGTGCATTTCTTTAACATCTGGAACACAAAGTTCAACTGAATCCCTGGAGATTCCATCTCAGATGTAATCTATTTCACCATGACCTTACATCAGCGAGCCCTTGAACTTTGCCTGCTGGCAAGGAAGATCCCATTCCATCTCTCTCTTATTCTTTCACGGAGCTGTTAGTTTCCCCCAGTAGTGATTTTCTTTCTTTCTTTCTTTTTTTTTTTTTTTTTTTTAATGGAAGGCTAGTTTCTCTTCTTAGCTACCCCAAAGCCTTGCAGCATCATATAATGTCTTTGTCCTTCCTCCTGCCACAGAGGAAAAATTAGCCAATTCAAATTTTTTTGATAGTGAATTATATCCTCCATAATATCCTATTTACTCTAACATAATACAAACAAAAAGAACATCAGTTAATAGTAAAATTTCACCCCAGCATTAAACCCATTTAACACCACCTACACATAAAACAAGAAAATCAGACTCAACTACTCCTGTAATATGTATTATTTACTCTTTAAAGTGTCCTATTTAAAGCAACATGTTGATATAAAGTAATGTGCTTAAAACAAGTAATTATTCTGATCCATTTCATTATAGAAATGGCTTCTAAAAGCCTTCTTCTTATGGTCTTGTTTCCCATCTAATTTCCCTTTAGGAAGGGACATATCTATATGGAAGAGGAACAAAACCACCATAATAAAGAGGTAAAATCAAGGTAACACAGGAGAAATTAAGTGGTAAAGAAAGAGGCAGCCTTACCTTTGTAGGAAGGTAAGCTGTTCCACTTTATTTCTTTAGATTGTATAGGGTAGATGCATGTCACTAGGATGTTGATTCATTCGAGGAAAAATGTTGAAACAACCTGTAATTCAGGCTGCTGGCCTACTGTTTTTGGCACTTGTTTCTACAGATTCTTAAGACTGTTTCTGTCCTTTACTCTATGGCAGATTTCATGATGGAGAAATCCTAAGGTAAGGAGAGAACTCTTCTTTACAGCTTCATATTGTTTTGTGGGGAGTGGATGGTGTTGGGGTTGGGAGAATGACTAGTGTGTGACTGAACACACACTGACACCCTCTGCTACTAGTTGGGTGTGTTCTTGCTGCCAGCTCCTATTCAAAGAATTGGAACGAGATGGGATTTTTCTGCTTTTAAATCCATACATGAAAGCCTTTGACTTGCTTTGGGAATACTTAGGAGCACAGTTGTGTATTCAAATATATTCCTGGTAAGTGGACATGGGACTTAATTGAAAATTAGTCTGGGAAAAGGGTAAAGTATGCGTCTACCCTGATCAAAGTGTTGTTTTTTTTTGTTTGTTTGTTTGTTTTTACAGCTATTGTACTTGGGCATCTCAGAAATAACGCTACTGCAGTTAAAACTGTAAAATAAAGAGATGTATTGCTGAACTCTTGTGTTATGTAGTGTTAAAAAAGAGCTGATTTTGCTTACTTCCCTGATGAATCATTATTTAATTGTCATGATTCATAAATTCTGCATCTATATTAAACCATTGCTAAGTGCCCACATTACTGATTTTGGCTTGATTGAAACAGTAGCTACTGCATTAAAATTCTTGGGTTTTGCCTGCTGAACTTCTTATTCCCCAAATCCAAATGCCATCATCTAATTCAAACTTGATGGAAAATGCTAGAGTGGAGTTGGTTTCTCCAATGTTCCTTCAGATTATGCAAAATTATCTTGTATGCTTGCATGCTTTTTCACGGGTATAATGAACTCATGGTTATTTAGGGAATACATAATTCTCTTTGACTTGCTAGATGATATAAACTAGTAATATATGTTCTAGTCCATAAAATACACTTAAACTGTGCAAAGCTTATGACAGTAATGATAAAAGACTGTACTGGAACATGCACTGTCACCATTTGTGACAGTTGTTTTGGACAGTACTGTCTAAAGCTCTTCAGTGATTGATGGGTTGGTGGCTTCTGTCTTGGTTAATTATTTGTCATCAGATTTCTCAGTCAGAAAAACAGGGTGTATCTGTCTAAGCACTTTCATATTTCTGAAAAATAAGGAGTTTTATAACATCCTTTTTTATTTTTTTTCCTACTGAAGGGCAGAGTTTGAAACTGCCTGTGACTTAAATTCACAAGGACTTGTGAAAGAAAGAAATACTTCTGTAATTCCCATCCATTTAACACAAAGGGTTCATGCTGGTTCCAGTTTAGGAGAATGACTGCTTTTAGGAGCAGGCTGTAGTTTTTCTTTTTGGTTCCCATCCATGTTCCACGAGACATGAGCAATTTGTTTCCCGCCTTTGAAAATCTTTTAGAAGAACAGAATTGGAAAATGTTTAGTTCTTTGATTTTTGTCCTTTCAAAATGAAAACATGATCCTGTGTTGCCAGTGTGTAGAGGACAAAAGCAGTGGTGTGGAGGGAGTGAATTATTTTTAACCATATCAACTGTTTTACAAATGGTAGGCCTAACCATTCAAAGGCAGGCTGGCATGAGCTGCTGAAAGGGCTGATGAGCAGAGACGGAAGGATATGAGGAGGAGGGGATATCTGAAGAATCAGGCTGGAAGGAAAGGTGAGTTAAAAGTGAAATTAGGCATTTGGAGAAACAGCCTTGTCCCACTGCTATTGCCAAAGTCCCACGGTCTCTGTAGCACCAATTTTTTCACTCTGAACATTTGAGGTATTCATGCGTGTGTCCTGTAGATGTTACTTGTGATAAATTATACTAACACATGTCAGATCAGTCCCACTGAGGTAAGCACTGATTGCAATTGCAGAAATGAATCCTCAAATATTTTATAGACCCAGAAGTATTTATTCCATACATATGTATCTTTTTCTTCTTGTCTCACTGTTTTGTGATAGCTGTTACCCTGAAACAATTGTCTGATAGAGCTGAGCATTCACATTGATTCTCTTTATATTGTTAAGTGTTACATCTAAAAATGTCATTTGATGGACTCCCAAGATGTTTCTTTGTCATAACTTCTTTTGAAACAGCTACTGAGGATACTGTGGAGTAACTTCCAAACACACCTGGTATATAAACAATGACACGGAGGTTTGCAAGCTGTTATACTGAATATATACATATATATGTATATATATATATGTATATATGAATATATACATATATATGTATATATATAATTAAATCTTAATATTGCAGCAATCAGTGCAAGAAGATAACAATCCATTTATCCATCGTTTGCTTAACTTAAGAGCTCTAATACTCCACTGAAAGTGTTTTCTTCTGTCTGCATTTCTGCTGCGTAACTGCTGGGTGGAAGAAAAGTAAAATTTGCATAGAAATGTCAATTTTTAGGGCCCTTAACTGACTAATTCAGCAGACAACCTGTGTCATTTAAAACCAGGCCAAATCTTGTAATAATCCTAAATCTTTTGGTGGAAAGATGATCTTTGGTTGTTGTGACATGATGATAGTTTTGATACTGATAAAAAGCAATTGGTAAAATTCATCACATGGGAAAAAAAAAATCCATAGTGTAATACTTCTGATCCTCAGGGTATATGAGGCAAGAGGTAATAATCATGGGTAGGAAATAGGCCTAGTCCTCAGATCCTCAGAGATGATGTTTCTTTTGAATAGCTAAAAAAAAAAAAAAAAAAGATAAAGAAAAGTGGTAGTTTGAGGTATTTTTTTTATTATTTTTATTTTTTTCTGCTGCCTTGTCAACAGAGCATTCCAGTCTGGAATTAGATACGTACTGATGGTTGATTACAAGTGCTTTTTAAGGTAGAACTCATCTTTTAGAAGCTGTTTTAGGAACCATAGTGTTTCCAGGATCATGCTGTGTATTATACATGATGTGACACCACAGATCAGTTTTATTTAAGTAATTGCTGGTAAAAACAAGAAGTTGATGTATTTTTTTTTCATTTTTGTGAGAAAATGCCAAAAGCCTTTAGTTTGAAGAGTATCAAAGAGGCTCTGGTAATGGTGGCCAAAACAAGATAGTCTTCTCTTTCTGTATTTTAGCGTTTTATTTTAAAGATGTTACAAATCTTGGATCAATAAACATAAGTCACCACCAATTCCAGTTCTTCCTCAGAGAGGAGAAAGTGGCACCAGGAACACTAAATATTGTTTAAATTCAGGTTTAAATAAAGCTTTCAGTTATGCAAGAGAATAAAGTGGCTTTTATAAATCTAGAACTATGAAATTAAGTGCTCTTGTAACTTTCTTGGAACATGCCACTCCTGCATTTGTACAACACATGCTAGAAATTAACTGGAATTAAGAAAATGCAGTGCTATCATCATCTGAGGCGGGGAAGGATTCCTTGTCATAAATGGGTTGGTCACATGGCATTGGCTAAGTGCAGGATGCTCCCTGCTGCTCTATGTGCTTACTGTCAATATTCATCCACATTGCAATTTCCATTTCAATTCCAGACCTCAAAATTACTGTGCTCTTTTATAATACACTCCTGGCACTAAATCATACTACCTACTGATGTTTAGTGACCTGAATGAAATTGTTTCGATGTAATTGACTGGCATGCTTTGTGTATAGAAATAAGTCTGCTCAGCAAAGGCTAAATTATGTTTTTAAGTCATGGGGAAAAAAAAATAAGGCTTGTCTATTTTAGATCTTGAAAAGCTGTGTGGGCCCATCATTTTCATCCACAACAAGAAGTAAAATATATTGGGGAAAAATAATCTAACCTTAAAAGCTGTTGCTCCAGAATTGCTCTCTAGTGGTTTTCCCCACTTTAGTCTTATAAACATTATCCTCTTGTGATACTTTTCTGATCAACACTGTGCTGCTCCCAAATAAGAATGCAGCCTCACTTCCCTTATGGAAGTAGGTTAGGCATGGTTGCCAAAAGGAAGTGCAGAATACAGCAATAGAAACATGCTAGGTGGATTTGAGTTGTGTGGTGAGTGTATTAAAAACATGTGTTGCATAACTGATGTACTGCTTAGAGGTGCAATCAAAGTACAGTATTTAAAGCTTGCCTGGAAAACTTTTTCTACTAAACTCTCTCTTGACAGTGTGTCTTCCTATTCTGCACCTGTCTTCAGTGCCAACGAATTCTGTTACAGGCACAAAATGTTTTGTCTTTGTATGAAGAAGAACAATTAACGTCCTCACAGCCTTGGGAAGATGTGCATATTGATCCAATCAGAGAGACAGACAACAGAGTAAAGAGAGCTGGTGAAGTTTTGTCATGATTTTTATGAACTTACTTGGGAACTAGCTTATTGGGAACTAACTTGAGAGCATTTTTTTTTTTTTTTTTTTAAGTGTTTCTCTCTGATAGAGCACTTCTAGTGTTCTTTTTCTCTCACACTTCATCAGAGCTGGTCCTCTGCTGTCATCACATCACTGGCTTGGAAGGATAAGGATGGAGGAAAGTGATTATATGAGAATAGGAAGGCATCCTAGCCGCAATTTCTACTTTCATTGAGAGATCTCTTTTTGTAAGATAGTTTCTAATTCTGCTTATTGTAGAAAGAAATATCCTATTGCATGAGTGTCTTTTTCCCTGTCTGGCTTACTGGATGGGTAGCAGTGGTCTCGTTTGTGTTATTCAGAGATAGAGAAGCATCTGGGTGATAGCCACATGTGTCTGGTAGTTCCCTTGTAGAGCTTTTCAGGCTAACTTGTTTTACCCTCTGGAAGGGATCCAACATCTGCCTAAAGTGTACACTTTTGATAATTAAGTTAGCTCTTGCAGAAAGTCACGAAGCTTTTGCTGAGGAATACAGTAATCACATCACTTAGGTCTTTCTGGCTACCAGTGGCTGCAAGAAGGCTGTGAGTCAGCCGCTACTTGCTGTGTCACCTCAGATTTTCATCACGACTGAGAAGCAGCTATAAACCTCTCTGGGACCTGGCTGCCCCTGTTTGGGCTCATTGCCATGTGGCTAAATGTTAGTTCCCCTGACCCTGCTTCCTTTTTCTTTGTAGCAGGCCACTTCACTTCAGCAGGAGAACTGATATAGTTTGTACAGCTTGATGGAGCTTATGGACAAAATTCTTTCTTCTGAAGCAACTCCTTTTCCTGATGGTAGAAGTGCCAATCAAGAAGTCTGAATAACTTTGGCACAAAGTCACAAGTCTCGTGATTTTTTATTATCTTCACTCCCTTTTGCTATCTTTGAGTTGTTTTCATTTTGCTTTAATGTTTTGGTTGGGGTTTGTGGGGGATTTGGACAGAGGTTTCAAATCTGTATCCCATGACTGTAGGTTCAGACTTTTCCTGGAAAGCGTAGCCTCAAAGGAACTCACCTGTTTGTTTGGTTTTAACCTCCACTAGGTTTGGGAGCTGTCTTCAGGAGAATGCTTTTTTCTTCTTTTTTTTTTCTTTTTTCTTTTTTTTAAGGAAAAAAAGTGAAAAATGAACCTCAGATGCATTCTGTGTATATATTTAAGAAATTCAAATGTTTTAAAGAAATATAAGGCTTGTAAGTATATGTGCAGCTGAGCATTTCTCCTGGCAAAGGTATAGTAAGCATCTGATTAAAGTGAATACTCATGGATATCCTGTGTGTGTATGCCAAAACAAGCATCTGGCAAAAAAGGCAAGCCTTTCTCCTGAGTGTGTAAGGCAAAGGCCTGACTCTCTCATGGACGTGTTGTTTTTCCTTCGAGCCTTGGCTAAAGGAAGTGATATAACTCCTGTATTTTACTCTCTGAAGGACTCCAAGGGGAGAAATCAGGCAGGCACTTAAAGGCCTTGAGGAGGCTTTTGGGCTTGTGGTTTGTAACTTTTTTTTTCACTAAATAAGTGAAGCTGCTGGAGGAAGCCATGCATTTTGAGACAAATGTTAGCAGCGTGCTGTGGAGGGCAGGTCTGCAGCCTTGTAGGTGACGTGGGCCATGTGGGCTGTGTTAATGCAGTGGAGAGGGATGGAGACAGCCCCATGCTCTGCATGGTAAACCTTCCCTCACACCTTTGTACCCTGCTCCTTTCTACCACCCTTGGTAGAGTATCTTGGGGGACTATGAGCATAAAATTCTTTGCATGCATTTCACTGGGATTCTTAAACAGTGATTTTCTTGAAGAGGATGTTCACATATGTGCTCTACACTAGAGCACGAAGTACTGCCTGCTGCAGAGAAAATGACGTCTGCTTTCATTTGTTGATGCATAGAAGTATTGACTAAAATGCTGACATACAGTATTTAAAAGCAAACTGATTGTCTTAACGCATTCTGAGAGATATCCTAGGTTAGATAATAATTAAAACCACAATTTAAGTCAATCTGTTCACCAAGTGTCTTTTTCAATCCCCAGTGCCATCCTTCTTCTAAAGAGTACTTGCACAGTTTTAGCAGTACTTGACTGTTGTTTGCACTGCTTAGGTGCTCAGGAAGTAACCTTAAACAGGTGCAAACTGCATGCAGAAACAATTATATTGCTCCCTTAATTTTTGGTGGTATGGAATTGGTGATATGGAACACCTCTGAGTGATTGGAATATGAATTATATGTACATTCCTTAACATGTAAGAAAAAGATCTCTTATGTGCAAAAATTCCAAAACTCAGGTAAAGATTACTCTGGCAAGATAAGTTGGGCTATTATTAGTTAAAATGGGGCTAACTTGCTCAGAATCACTTTTTCCTTTTTTAACCCCTGCCTCCCTTCAGCACAGAAGGTGTGCCTGGGGCTTCTACTAACTAAAACTTTGAAGACAATGAAATTGCAAGAATGCTGGGTCAGTAAGCTTCTCTTTAAATATCTCATTATACTTTATGGCTAAAGTTAAAGGGGCTAGTTTGGTCTGTAGGATTGTGGTTGTCTGTGCAGCCTATAATTGTCTAAGTAGTCTCATCTGTCTCCTCTTAAATGTAACTAGAAAGTACGAATTTGTACCGCAGGTTTATGTTTGGCCCCTGGACTGTCTTTTTCATGACATTTTTCAGGTGATGCTTTCTTGGCTATTTGGTGCAGATAAAGATGGCTTACATTCTTCAGGTGCAACATTTTTATTCATATTTTCATAGCGTTTCTGCTGCTGTGTTAGTAATGGACACTTTTTTTACTTCCCCTTTCCTAGAGACTATATATAAAAGAAAAAAGGATATGTTTTCCTTGTCCCATCTTGCCTTGCTAGCTCTCACATAAATTGTTTTGTGTTGTGACTTTTCTAGTATTTCTAAATGCTTGTTTCTTAACCCTGTACTTCTTGCATTCCCTGCTTCATTTGATTGACTACTACTGCTTTTATATGATCAAAGGTAAAAATGTCTCCCTTGCATCCTATATCCTTGAGTGGATGATGTTTGTTTCCACAATTGCCTAATTCTGCAAAGTGCAAGCATCACACATCAGTGAAGAATTCGCATGTCCTAGGGAAAGCAGGACATGATCCTTCTTTACCACAGAAAGGTTTCTAGAAAAGCTTAGATTGACAATGTGGTAGCTATTACTCAGTTGAAACCTTTGATCCTAGGGATGTGCAGTTTCAGTGGCCTCTTATATAAAGGTATTAACAGTTAGTTTTCACCAGAATAATTATTTATATTATTTTTTTTTTCTTTTAGGTTCCTTCCCCTCTTTATGCCTTTCCCTCAAAGGCAAATGGATATTCTACTATGATAGGTCCTTTGCTCTTTCTTTGCATTGCTTTGTCACTGTCACACAGTCACTGATGAACTAATGTTGCAAACTAAAGTGTGGTCACTTAGATCATGAAAAAGTTGATCTTGCCACAGTTGGACACCTACCAGTAAGTAGTTCAAAGCTATTTTTTTCTAGCTTGTGGCTATCTTAAGGTCTTTCCTATGCAAGAAATCAAGTCATAAATATAGCGGATATTTCTGTATGTTATTCATTGCATCCAACTTGTGGCTTGGCTTTGTTGTCCAGTTGCCTTCCTACAGACATCCATTGAAAGTAGGGAGACATGCCAGTTTTACAGCTTTCTTCTACCGGAAACCAGTTACTGTTTTCTCCTTTTGTACCATTTAGTTGTCTAGCACAAATGCTGAGTCATGGATACCCACTTCTGTACTCAGTTTCTCATCACAAACCTGTACAAAAGGGAAATACTTACTTTCACCCACAAGTTGTTCTGTTAGTCTTGGTTAATCAACTTTTTTGTGGAAGTGCATTGGTACTGGCAAGAACTGCACTGTAGCCTTTTTTTGACCCATTTTAATTCACCTCTAACTTTGATGCTAGTGAGAAAAATATAGACTGACTGTTGTCCCAAGGAAAAATCATATGTTTTGGAATGGCACTTTACACGTACAGGGTGTAACAGAACAGTGGAGAACCTAAAAATACATGCTTGGGACAAACATTAAAGAGAAATGAATAATTGTTTGGACTGATCTTGAGGAAAGAATTTTTATGACAAAGAACTACATTAAACAAAGTCCCTTTATCCCCCCTTGTAAGTAGTTATGTATGGTGTCAAGCTCCTTTTTATATTTAAGACGGTGTTATTCCTTTCAAAAGGAAGTGACTGAGGACAGAAAAAAGACTGATTAAAGGAAAAATTATTTTCAAAATGTTAGACAATGAGGATCACTTAAAGGCAATAATGAATTAAAATACTTTTCCATGTCCTAACATTCTGCAGCTGAATCTGTACCTGCATTCAGTGGAAAAAAAATCATAAATTGAAATGCTGTGTGGAAAGAGCCATGTAAAAATATGATTTATAGGAAATAAGCTTCAAAGTTACTTCTCAACTTCTTTTCTTCCCCAAAAGCTGGGATCAAAAACTAGGTCAACAAGCCCATTTAAATAGCTTATTCCACAGTGTGGTTTAAATTAGTGCTAGTGACAAGTATAAGAAGTGCTGTGCATTTTGTGTTTTTTTTTTTTTTCTTTTTTCTTTTATAGCATATTGGTTAAATTTAGAATTGTTCAAAGTGGCAGTTATACACAAGCCCCCAAGCAAATCCTCAGATCTTTCAGTCAGTGGACTTAGTTGTTGTTTTTTAAACATATAGCATGTTGGCATAGTATTTGCAAACCAGGCATTTTGTCTGAACATACAATTAGAGTAATGAGCACTAATGTTGGTGCACTGGTAGAGCCCCCTTGAATTAAGGAGTTACAATTTCAGCTCAACAGGTAATGCGTTTATATGCTCTGAGCACGTGACTCTGACTCCCAGCTTTGTCTAGGAATCCCTCCAGAATGGTGATTTTAATCTAGAGACAAGTTGAAACCTTTAAGTATCACTGAACAGAACTGCCCTTGTAACGTTATTTAGTAAAGATAGGTCAGGCAATTTTGATCAGACAAATGGCCTGAGATGAAAGAATGATTGTAGGCAAGCAAATGGCTTTTGCAGAAGCTCTGTTCTTGCTTCAAAAGCCATATTTTGGCTTACGATCTCCCTCTCTGCCTCTTGAGAATTGCCAGAAACAATTCTGGCCCTCACATTCAGAGGCACCTAATGCCAAGGTAAAGGGAGAGGTTTCCAGCCCAGCTAGAAACCTTTTGTTACTGTGCAGCAGGGTTCTCATCTGTGCTCTGACTGTGAAGATACCAGCAGAGCCAAGTGAATAATGAGGAAATCTACTCACTAATGTTTTGACAATTGCTAAATAGAGTTTTGCTTAGATCATGTTTGCACCTATTTTATCTACTGTAGAGCTTTTTGTGAAAATCTGTGGGAGTGAAGTGTTTGCTCAAAAGAATACTTGCAGGGAACTATTTCTGGACTGTATTCATGATTAATTTAATCAAAAAGCAGTTTTTCTCACTGAAAAGAAGTAGCTGATTAATGATTACGTCATAAGTGAGGAAACAGAAACAGAGAATAAATCAGTGTGTTAAATTGGAGCTCATTCCTTTTCAGAGCTCTACATAATTCAGCTGCAGCAGCATGTCTTTGGTAGCTTTTTTTGTATCCTGTTCTCCAAGTAATGATATCCTTGTCACAGTCTCCCTCCTGCCCTGCTCTTGTATGCCATTCTGTTTTATATAGGTTCTCATTCTGCTTTCGTTGTGAAGTATATGAGTAACTTGCAAGTGCAAGGTACGTGAGGTGACTAGCATCTATCATACTTGGCTTGTTCCTTTCCTACATGAGGAATTAGATACTTGGTCAGAGTGATTTGTTTTGATATGATTGTTTTGTTTATGGAAAACAAGATAAAGGAAGGGTGAGGTGCATTTGGAGTGAGAATTGATACCATTTGGGATAGTCATTGATTCCTCTGGGAATTTGTTTGAGGCTCTATGGCAAAGCCCCATATCTCAAGCCTGTTAGCTTTGTGTTATGTTTCTGTACTTGCATATTCCAGCAAAACTTCTGTCACATTTCCAGCCTTGCTTTGCTCTTGTTTCTTCCGTAATTGTCTACTAATTGGAATAGACATTTGAAAATCCTGAGAAACTGAGGCATAAAAAGAGCTGCCAACAGTGAAGTGCTTTTCCTCCCTTGCTGCTTGTTTTTTTTTTCCCCTAATGTTGCTGTTGGAGAGGCTACTCATTTGTTCTATGAAAGGTGAGACACTGGGAAAACGAAGTGAACAACGAGGGAAGTGACTCCCTGTTTTCTAAGCCATCTATTGAGTCTGGTAAATTCCATACCAAGTGCTGCCAGTCAGGGCTTACAGTACCCTAAGAAACTACAGTAAACTTTGCTTGGAAATGACTGTGTTGCTTGAGTTATACCTAAGCTTTAGCAAATAGTCTGTATATGGAAAGGCACTTAAACCCATATTTATGTGATTGAAGCGTGTGTTTAAAGTAAGCAAACAATCGAGCAGGAATATCAAGAATAATTTTGTGTCTTGAACCTGTGTTGCAAGTCTATATTAATAGAATTCTTCACATAAAAGGGAGCATTGTGTGAATATCAAGATGAGTTAGGTACAATACGACAGGGCTATATAATACCACAACCAGTTACAAATATAAGAAGTCATTTGAACATATATTTTGTGCAATGAATTGATCTGACGATGTTTCACAAATTTCTGTAAGAAACTTAAGGTACTGCTTCTCTGAAGAATATTCATAAGGTATGATGCTATCTTGAAAGGTTATTTAAATTCAAGAAACCCTTTAAGAAGTAATTAAGTTTTAAGACTGTTTTAAGAGCTTGAGAGATTTAAGAGATGAAGGAATAAGCCTTTATTTGAAACAGAATCAATTCATATTAAATCTGAAGGATATTTCAGGGCTATCTCCTGTTTAGTATTGAAAGAAGAACTCTAAAGAAGCTCTGAGAATTTACTGCCACAAGAATATTGACAAATTACTCTGTCTCAGAACTAACAGACTACTTATTCATGGGCTGAAGATGAATTTCCTGTTTGCTTGTGCAAGAAAGCAGCAAGCAGACAGGTAAGAAAGCCTAAAAAAAAAATAAATTCCACAATATGGCATGAAGACTGGCAACAACCCCCTACCATTCCAGCACTGTGGTGACCTTGCCATGACTGCATGACCAAGACTGAAATTATGATGTTCCACCAGGAAAGTGTATTAAAATTAAGATCGTGTTTTAATTTGAAATTGAAAAATGATTCTAAATTAAATCTGTGGCAAAATGCTCGGTATAAGGTAAATGAGCTTAAAGCGCTGCTCTATGTAGATCTAACTGATTTTGGACAATTACTTAACTGGAATTTAATAGGCATATTAATGAATTTCTCTCCCCAAAAATCAGAAACTCTTGTGTATCAGATGCCATATGACTCAACTACAACCACAGATACTTGCTTTTTATAATATACTAGATTTTCCGTAGTAAACAGCTTAGATGTCTGCCTTCCGTGCATTAGTGGGATTTCCTTGCTTATCTCTAAAGTTTTGTTTACCTATCACTTACCCTAAAATATGTTTTGTTTTCATTTTGAATGCATAAGTATTTTGACATTAAGGTTAACCTCACTGTCAGATGTCCCAACGATGACTAAATGTTTTCTCAGGAAGAAAGAAAGGTGTAAATGCTGAAGATGTTCCCTATTTGTCTTTTTTTTTTTTTCTCTTTCTTAGCAATACCACAAAAATCATAGTTAGTTAATATTAAACTCATCACTTTGCTTCATTTTGATTGTGAAATTTCCTGAGTTATACAGCTGACTTCATAACAGTCCCATCCATCATCTTTCTTTGAGAGAGAGAATCATTAAGTTTTCCCCTGCTGTGTCTTGTTTCTCTAGGCCCTCTCTGGTAATCTTCTGGATAAATTTCTTGATGCTGAACCGTATGAAACACCATCTTCTGCTCCTCACATCTCATATAGGAAACTGAATAAATATCCTAAGACTAATTATTAGGAAAACATTTCTCTGTGAATAAGCCGAATGAGCAAGGCTAGCATAACTGAAGTTGGATCACTGGCTTATCTGCAGTGATGTTACCCTGAATGATCCATGTAATTTTGAAGTATTTAAATTTCTAAATTGATCTCTTATTGTTCACTCTACCTCTGTTACATCACAGCTTGCTTTTTGCCTCTCTCAACGATCTCATGGTAAAAGGAAATAAATATGCTCATGCTTTAATAAGCAATTAAGCTTTTTGTTATACCCTTAGTCTTTCCACAGCAGTGAGGACAACTGGCCTATCCCAGCAACAATTTCTTGCTACTTCTAATATAATGAGATGACTCTAGGTAATACAAAATTTTCTATTTTATTTTTCGATTTTATTTTGCATGCTCTTGATATGATGCCTATCTTAACCATACAGCCCTGGAAAGAATCCAAATCATATGGAGCTTGACTCTGGAGAAAGTGTTAACAACAGGGTAAGTTGCTAACTGCTTTGCTTTTTCCTGTTCTGTTTTGATAGTGAATCAAAATGGCACTCTGTGGTTCCTGGCCAGAAAAAATCACAAACAGCTAAGGCTTTCACTCATGAAGCAATTTCAGTTAGCTTTGCATAGATGTAGTTACTTTAAGACACATCCACATAATATTTACCTTTTTGTGTTTTATAATGCTTGAAGCTTAGTACAAGTAAAACTAATAGATTTTAATTTCATTTTTTCTATTTAACACAGAATTAACACAGGCTGGGGGTGCCCAAGGAGCTGGGAGGGGACACAGCCAGGACAGCTGACCCAGACTGGTAGAAAGGGATGTCCCACACCATGTGGTGTCATGCTCAGCAATAAACTGGGGGGGGAGTTGGCTGGGGGTGCTGTTGTTGCTTGGGGCTGGCTGAGCGTCGGTTGGCTAGTGGTGAGAAATTGCATTGTGTGCCACTTGTTCTTGTTTTATTTTTTTCTTTGCGTTTTTTCTTTTCTTATTACACTGTGAAAACTCATTGGTTGAGATAAGGACACTTACTTTTATTGATGCTCTCCCCCATCCTACTGTGGGGGTGGAGGGAAGTGAGTGAACAGCTGTGTGGTGCTTAGCTGCCTACTGGGTTAAGCCACAATGATAGCAAGGCATATGAATGAATTCCCTGGTGATTTTTCCTGAGAATCTAGGCATGATTCAATGAATCTCTCATCAGTTTGGGTGTCGATTCCCAAACAGTGATTCCATACTCTGTTTTTAAACTCCGGTTGTTTCACCTTGCACTGGCTAACATCACTTCTCATGAGCAGTCAGGATGATCTACCAGCCACGTTTGGAGGCATTTTTCATGTTTACTCCTAGCTGTAAGAACCAGGCACACAGCAACTCTGGCTCCACTCTAAAATCATGATTTTTTTTTCTGCTCCTGCAGCTAAGGCTGTGCTCCCAGAGAAGATGTGGACCTGCGTTTGATTGGACTCCTCTCAAATAGCCCTGCTGTCCTCAGTTGGGGGTCTGTCCATGCAGATGGACAGGCTTATACTGAAATACCTGCAAGACTGGCTTAAAGATTGACCTGAACCACTAACAGTATTTTGGAGTCAACAAAATCCTAAATTATCAGTTCCCTTAACGCATTTTGTTTTCCCTTTATTTATTTATTTAAAATTAAAATTGCTCTTTTTATTAGAAAAGTCATTGCCACGGGGAAAAAATATTGCTACAAGCTAACGTGATCATAAATTCTGGGAGACACAGCATCTGAAAAAACCTATAAATTGAAAAGATTACAACATTTCAGACTTCTTGTCAGGCACTCTTTTTTTCTTTTTTTTCTTCCTACATTATTACTGTCCCTACAGGAATGACGAATGACGGAGAATGATGTTCCCATTAACTTAAATTGTTACCCATAAACCCTCCAGAGATTTTTAATTAATATGAAAGTTTACTAGGTATTGGGCTCATTGTGAGAGCCTGCTCGTGGCTCTGTATTTTTGCCAGTGCAGTCTAGAAGTCCATAAATCTTCGTGGCTTTGGGATTCCCAATATGTCCCATTATGATGAAAAAGTGGCGTCTGATGCAGCAAGTGTAAATACTGTATAGAAGTTCAATAAAGTGTTTCATTCTTCACTGGTGAATTACAGCTCTATGGAACATAAATAAAGCAGAGCAAGGAGAACTAAAATATGAGGAATAGGTGTATATCACCCATGCTATCTGGAATGAAATTGTTTCTACTGCAGTGACAAATTATTCGTCTTCCATTTGCATTTGTGTCTTGTGTTGCACCCCTTCAAAGACAGCTGTTTGGTATTATGCATTCAATCAAACAGTTAAATGATAGATTTGGTTATTCCCACAACTTTTCATGGGATAAATAAGACAGGTTGAGTCTGAGACCAAGGGCTGCAGTGCATGGTTTTTCAGTCTGTTTGTAAAGTCAGTTTGTAAAGTCTGTGAGAAGAAACAGTTATCTTTTAAGAAATCAGCTTTATATAGTTGAAAGACATGGTGCTTTTGGACACACTCTTCCTTGGCTGACCAGGGTAAGACACTTACAATTCATCTGTGTTTTATTTGGGGTATGTGTAGGGAGTTACTCATTAAATTAATTTTGACCACTTTGTATTCAGTACGGTGCTCTTCCCCCTTGCTGGTTCACAATAAAAATACCCCTTTGAATGTAAAGAATAGAGAAATGAGACTTCACCCCAGGAAGGAATCTGGCTGCCTGATAAGTTAGAGATGTGGATGGTTCGGTATTCAATTCTCTATTACAAATAGTAATAGTAATAAAAATGTTTGCACTAGAGGCAAGAAAGTTGAAGTACTTCTATCCAATCATGTGGGCTTGGTCTTTGGTGCCATTTAACTCTTTTTTTGCTTTCACACGGGACTGATTCAGTTAGCTGATCAACCAGTGTGATTCTCGTAGTTATTTCTGAAGGTCCTGTGATATCCCAAGTATGCTCAGCTGTCTGGAGGGACAGCTGCATGCGTGGGGCTGTCTGTGACCTGAGGAAAATGCATCTGTTGTAAGAAGCAAGTTACCTCAACATTTCTGCTTGGTAAAATCACTCTGTCTCCATGATGGCGGCCACAGTGATGAGGGTGTTTCAAACCCAAACATCAGTGCTGCTCTGCAGGGCTCTGTTGAGGCCACGGGGGATGAAGCTAGTGGGAGAGGGAGATATATAGCAGATGTATGTGGCTGTCGTCAGGCTGCAATTATGAACGCTCTCTTCCTCATTCCATATTGGTTCTGGCACTGTGTGTAGTACAGCAGCTGCAAAAGACTTTGGCTTTCTTTATTTCTTTCTTGTGTGCAACCTTCCTTTCAACCATATGGAAGGAAACTATATTAGAAACTGCAGAATCAGGCCTGGGGATTTGGATCTTTCAATAAATACCTCCACCACCTGCCCCAACAAACCAAAACAAACACTATAAGTGCCCTGGCCAAGACCTGCCTTGTTCAGCATCTGCCCATGATGGGCTTTGCTGTTGTATTGATATATGAATTTTCCTAATTCAATCACTAGGGTAATCACTTAGCAAAAGATATGATGACAGAAGTGAAAAGGACTTCATAGATCATCAAATTCAAGCTGCTGTGCTAAGCATATTGTCACATTACCTTATTGATAAATGTGCCAGATCTGTCAAAATTGGTTAGGATGTTTGGTCCTCTTACCTGTATGAGCAGTGTATTCTAGAAATGTGTTTGTCTTATGTAGGGTCCAGTCTGCACTTATTTATAACATGGTTATATCTGTTGGCTCTTCAGTTTGTTCTGCACTTCAAGTTCAACAGCTCTTTTCTCCCTCTGATATTTGTACCTTGGTGTATTTATACACAGAAGTCCGAAGATTTCTCTACCACTTTTATTTTTATTTATTTTTTTAAATGGATTTGGGGCCTCTCATGTAAGATTCCTCTGATTCCTTCATTCCTCTGATCATTTTAGTCCTCTTCTGTCCTGCAGTAGTCTTATTTCATCATGAAAACAAGTAATTGGAATTCATAAGCTTAATTCTAGATGAGGTCTTACTGAGGTAATGTACAGTGCTCTGACTTCTTATACCATTTGTGATGTGTCATACCATTGTATATGTCTTTATGTCTGTACTTACGGTTTGTGATCATTGTAGTCTGCATAATCAGACATTTCCAGCTAGTGAACTCTGAGTCTTTAGTTGAAATTCTTGTTATGTGCCAAAACTTTGTCTATAGGATAAGATCTAAGATTCTCTCTCCTTTCCCAGTTTAAGGGGAAGCAAGCCTTGATGGAGGGCTTAGATGGGAGCCTTAGATGGGAGGAGATACAGTGTGCTTTGGACATGGTCCTGACCCTCAAGGCTCAAGAACGTAGGTTGCAGTGTCTGGAATGCCTATGCTTTTTATATTGTGAATTATTTGTTGGTTTCATTGCATTTATTTTGCTTAGTATTTTCAATATCTCCCTGTTGTGTCATCAGAGCAATTTATTACTTTCACAACAGCAAGTGTCTCAATACCATTTAGATGGATCCTCCAGTCTTCATGGGTAAGTGAGAAGTATGGCTAAAATTTGGCTATTTTTGGCTATTTTTTTTATATGGCTAAAATTTGGGTGCTTCTGGGCTCAGATGGAGGTAGAAAATATAGTATGTTCTGGTGGCCTTTTTGGCATCCCCCTGTGGGATCTATTTACAGCTGGAATGGAGATATAGAATTGAAGTGAGTTCTATTGTAAAGCAAGGTGACTTCTTCCTAGGACACTATACATAGTATTTCATCCATAACTGTAGCAAGAGCTGCTCTGCATACCCAGTGCATTACTGGTCTTGTTTAACAGCAGGAATATAACTGTACCAACTGCATCTTCACTAAATTTACAGGTTAAATCAAGAGACGCTGCGTTTGGCTTACACACAAGATTGAGGTCAAGGCATGAGTGCTCTGTTTCTCATCCTTGCCACAGACCTGCTAGGATAAGTGTGGGTCAGACTCTGCCCTTTCCTTTCTTTGTCTATAAAACTTTTACACACATCATCAGTTTAAGTCAGTGACACCTTACAATTTGAGTTCAGCCATGACCTTTACCTCCAGAGTTTCAAAGCAAGTGGCATGTTAAGGTGTTTTGGCGATGTTGCAAAAAATGTGGTAATGATTATGTGAAGTCAGTGAAAGAAAAAAAATTTTAAAAAAGTAACATATTCTGTATGTTCCTTCAAATTCAGCAGATGAGTCACTTACAGTGGATTTTCTAAGGACTTTTTGCAGTAAGTCATATCTTGTGGCAGATACATTGGCCATACCTGTACTGAAAGGCCATAACCAGTTATCTGGGTTTTAGGAGCAGAAGGGCTAGAAGCACGTCCATATTTCATGTTTGTTGAGTTTCTCATTTTCTTTCTTATTTCTTCCAAGAGTTTTGTCAGCTTCCCTGTAGGACCAAGAGCTCTCATGGGCTGCTTTCTCCTCAGTGCTCACTGCCAGGAGGGTAACGAGGCCTAACTTAGAAATGCTGTGTGAGTGGCAAGCAGCTGAGCAGTCTGATTCAGTGTGTTGCTGTATACAGCACTGTAAATCTGGCAAACCTAATTATACACAGAGGGATAATGACAACTCCATATGGAATGGAAAATTGTTTGCACATAGATTTTGGTTCTTAACTCTTCTGGTCTTCCTGTAGTTAGTAGGCAGGCAGCAGCCTCCAAAACTAACAGCAATACTTTGTCTTGTCCAGCTGGCATGGAAGATTTAATTTCACATGAGCCAGCTGGCTATCTCCTTGCCTCCTTTCACCTAAGAGACTGAAATATGTCATCCTTGAGATATGACCAGACTCTTGGAACTTACAGCTATTTCTGTAAAAGAAACAGCATTATTAGTGCTTCATGTATGCATTACTGTAGAGCTATAAAAATATGAAATATACGTATATGTATGTGTATGTTTTATCTATTTTATGCACAGATGTTAAAACTAAGATGTATACCAATGAAACTTCAAGTCTACAAATAGAAATCTGGAAAAAGAACCAGGAAATGAAAAAGCCAAGGTACTCGATTTTCATTTTGACGAGTCTTACTTACCCTGCCATGCATATGTGGTAGCCTTAATTATCAGCTGGATTGTTTAAATATGCAGCTAAATTTATTCCACATATGTAATTGGAGGCATTGATATTAGGAGGATCAGTGTACTGTCATTTCCTATATTTGTGGACTTAATTTATTACACTTCAATTTAGCACTACTGGGTTTTGTATTTATTTTCCTTTTTCTAATAAATACAAAAAATATGAAGAAAGAAAAAAAGGCTTTTTGTAATAACATGCTTTATAAGTAGTCCTTCCAGGCTGTGAAAGTCACATATCTGGAACAATGAATTGAATGGGACATTATAACATTTACTGATGCTGTTGTTTGGCTGAATCTTGATTTTGCACAGGCAGCAATGTTATCAGTCTGAGCTGTGAATCATTCCCAGGAGAATGTAGAATTCATAGAGCACTGAAAGTGAGAAAGGCGCAGAGAATTCCCCCGTTTGGGTGTGGTGCTAGAGCAATATTAGTGATATCTCATTAAGTTGCTTATGTTTCCTTTAATGTTATTTGTTCCATCCAGCAACTACTCATCCTGCTGAGCGCTGTTTCACAGCATGGGGAGTGAATGGTGTTATTCTGTGTATCCCTTTTTGATTGCTCAAAACATAGAAAATGACGAAATAAAGCAGTTTTAAAATTATCCAAGCTTGCAGGATTAAAAAAAAAATGCATTTTTTAAAAGTGCTAACTGTGGATTCTTGTCTTGCATCTCACAAACAGCAGATGTGATACAAACTTCTCCAACAAAAACCCACAATGTCTACAATGCTTATTAGAAGCAACCAGAACCCCACCTTGTCTCACATAGGTAACTAGTGTTATTTGTCCACTGGGTGCCTGTTTCTGGTGGTACCAAGTGCCTTCATTTATATTTGCTAATACAAGAAGGGTTTTATTTAAAGAAGCCTTTAAATAAGGCTAAATATTCACTTGAAGTAAAGTGTTAGTATAACTTTCTTCCAGGGTAATGAATGAGGATTGTAGCAATGAAATCTCTAGAATCCACTTACTGTGATTATTCAATTCATGAAGGTAGTATTTCAAGTAGTTAAAACAAAGGGGCTACAGATTTTAGGTTATTACGTTCTAAATTAAGGTACCGCTCCATTGGTTTTCTCAGAGCAATGTGTACAGTCTTGCCTAATGACTATTACAAGGAACTATTTTTTTGTGGTTGAGCAGAGCAGGGAACTGGCAAGAAGGGTCTCAGAGGATATCAGGTGCTGCTTGTGCTGGGATTGCTGATCATGCATTGCTCAGTGCTCTCATCTGTTCTGAACATTTGTCATCTGCTCCTGCGATCTCCATCTTCTAGGTGAAGAAAATAGTCTCTTAATGCTTATTGCATCTGGCATTGTGAATAATGTATGTTAAGGATACTGAGGATGGAGCCAAGTAAATCACGTGTGATATCAAGAAAAGAATGCCATCATATAAGACTTTTATAAGCTGACTTGGGAAGCTCATCTACACTGTTAACCTTATAAAGATACTGAAATAAAAATAGGGTGTTCGCTCCTGATGAAATGCCCTAATTAAATTCTTCACACCTTTTGAAAGTTTTAACTGTGATTATTGGTGTCAGCAGTGAAATAGAGGGAGGCAGTTCTTAAAGCTGTCTAGCACCCAAATTGTTTGCAATAGCTTTTCAGCCACAGCCGCCTCCAAGGGATGTTATAGTGATATACCCAGGAATGTATATAACTGTACTGAGCACAGCAGATCTCCGATGCCAAGTAAAATCTCCAATAATTGGATTCTACCCATAAAAAGGGATGTAGTGCAATTACTAAGTCCTAAGACTTCCAGACAATGGATTACATTGTGAAGGTGCTTCTTAAATTTAAGTGAAATGTGTTGTTGAAGATGAATTCCCTGAAGATTACTAGCAAACGCATTGCTTTTGTGGGATATTCAACAATTTGGATGGTACAGACAAGATGACTTTCATTCTAATTTGTCTTTGTACATGGTTTATAATATCCCACCAAGTTACTTCTGGGTGTGCGATTTTTCATGCTAGTTCTTCTCTCAGAAGTGTATTTTTTTTAAAAGGATTCCAAAGAAAATCGTTTTTAGCTCTGAGTGAGCTGAGCGTGAAAAGAAATGTTCTGACACACTTTTATGCTCTGGTTGCTCCAGAAGCGTTTAAATTTGAAAACTGCAATTGCAATGGGTAAGTCTCGGCCTCTCACATAAAATGTTATAAACACACAGAAATTATATTAAAACAGCATTAATAAATGCTGTTAATAAAAATGCTGGCCAAAAACCAACAAAAAGTTAGGCAATGACAGAATGAACATTGCTAGAGAATCCTTAATTCAACCCTGCTCTGTGCACAAGTTATGACAACTTTTAAGTGCTGTTTTTCCTGTGCTCTCTCATCTGGTATTATTGTCCATACTGAGTCTCTCTTATCAAGTTTCTGTTTCCAGATTGAGTTTTCTCTCCCAGAATTCTAGCGTTACCCATCCACACTTATTTCCGTTCCCTCCCTGATTTCCTTGACTTGCAGTCTTACTTTTACCTTTACTCCTGAATCTCTGTGGCTTTATTTTTTTCACTCTGCATTTTTATGTCACCTTCCTACCATTGGCCAGTAAGAAATGAAACTGTAGTGAATAACAACACAATCCATGTCGTATTTCTTATGTGCCTATCTTAAGGTGTGATTTAACTATGAGAATCTGTTTGGGAACAAACTTTTAGAGGGGATAATTTTCCATACTATGTCCTCAGTCCAGTGTATTCCATTCTTTTGTTTTGCAGCTCCATGTCATTGTTATGCTGTCCTTTGGGATTTCCATGGGGGTTCTGCTCTAATGCAAAGCCCTTGAAAGTGGGTAGAGCATGTGAGCTCCAACAGTGGAAAGGTAGAATGTGGCTGGTGAGCGCTTGTGCTCCACAGTGATGCTCAGAGCAAGACATCATGTTGCCGGTGGCATCTCTCTTGCCACTGTCTCCTGCTTTGACTGATTGTGGTTTTCCCCTTCCTGCCTAGAGCAGCAGTCTGAACGAGTGGATCACATCTGCCTCAGTTGGGGTCCACGTGTCCAGATCTTGCTAGGACTCCAGGAATTTTTACATCAGAGGCATCACCAAGTAGGTAATTGCCTCATGCTCTCCTCTACAGCTCAGTCAGTACATGCTGCTAAGCTACTGCTTCTGTAGGTGAAAATGGCCTCTAAAGTATTATCTTGCTAGTATAGCTAAGGTTGTTATCACAGAACAAGTAAGAAAGAATTCATTTTGTAGCAAAATGCCATTGAATCTTTTGTTGTTGTTGATGCTCTTAACTCTCTTAAAATGATCACAGCACCATGCCACAGTTCTGTTTTCTAAAAACTCAGCATATCAGTATTTAAAAGTGTGTTAATAGATAACTTCTAACAAAAATATTAGAAATGTCTGTTGGAGGAGGCTGTCTAGAAAAACTGATATTTACATGTCTATATTTCGCCAAACATATGTAAGCATGCAAATGGTGTGCAACTGTGAAGCTATGTGCTCTTCTCACTCTGACTTCCCTCATATCTGTTTCCCACCCTCTCTTTCTGTCTTTTTATTAAACTGACTTTTTCCACATTCTCCTAGGTTAAATTAGTTTAGGTCTATGGGGAAGGTTATTGTGTATACATGGCATCAACTGGAACAACCCCCTGCAGGCTTGTGGGACATTGCTGGCCTGTGCTCTGTACTCCTGCACTCTTGATGATCAGCCTGCCGGGAGGTACAAACGCACCGAACAAAGCAAACCAATGAGCCTAGCTCATTGGGTGAATTTTAACCTTAATTTAGTTTGAGAACTTCCAGAGCTTTCTCACTGATATTGTAAAAAGCTGACTTCCATCTTTAATTTTATACGGGGTAAGTAGATCTGGCTAATTTGATCCCCAGATGTTCAGTTCTCAAAGGGGGCCATCATTCTGTATTAAATAAAACTGGGAAAGAAGGAGCCTGAGGAAGATCTGTAGAATGATGAAAGTTCGTTCCAGTTCAAAGTTGTTGTTGATACTGGGTACAATCCAAAATCTCTTGATGCCAGAGGAAACTTTTCCACTGAGGTCACCAGATTTGAGATCAGGGCTAGCGTACTCAGTGTGCTGCTCCTCTGGTGTGCTCTGGTACCTGATTACCTGGGAAGGTGGGCTGTGTCAGCGGTGTTTTTAGAGATCAATCTCCTAATGTTCCTCTTCTTGATACCACACATGGTGGATGCCCACTCCTGTTTGTGTAATTCATCCTAGTCAGCTTTTTCTCCTCACAGGTATTCTTTTTTTTTTTTTTTTTTGCGTGTGTGTGTTCTTATAATAATAGTAGAGTAATAATGAAAATCTGCTTTGAGAATCCAGGCAATGTCATGAAGAATAATGGATGAATCAGGCTTCTAGTGATCTGCTCCAGTACTGTTGTATGTCATAAGCTCAGGTACCAAACCTTGGTCTCAGCAAACCCCACAAGAGTGCAGCCAACACTGGGGCTGAGTGGCTCCCTTACAGAGAGTTAGAGCTTGGTGGTTTCCATTTGACTCTGCTCATCAGGAAAACGTGCCTTGTGGGGCAGTCTTGTAGCTGAATTGATTTCTCAGTTGTGTCTTATGATCCATATTGCCCTTTGGTGTTGCTGATCATACTATTTTCTCTTTTGTTTCATCTGCCTGTTTTTTATTATTATTCTTTTTTTCCAGGCTGTCTGTCTCTGTGCTGCTGAAGCTTCCCATTTTCTCTTCCAATTTGCTTTTAGATGGAGTGGGATGGAAACCCTTGTCAGATAGCCTGTCTGGTGGTTAAAAGATGCCATCGCCCTTAGCTAGATAATCTCTTACCTCAATTTGGTGTCCCAGACATGAAAATACTTTTCTTTCTGTCAGAGCAGTGCAAAATATTTAACTCTTTCCAATATCAATGCTTTGTCTGTGACTGTAGCAACTGTTGATAACAGATTAGCTGCTATGGTAAACTTTGCTTTATGGACAGTGTTATTTTGGGCTCTGAGCTGGTATAGGTAATTTTCTACCTTTGAATCTGTTTTGCCACAAATAAGAAGGGAATAAAAATACTGGTGGTCTTTCTGATATGCTTTGAAATTCATTGCTGAAAATTGTTACTTTAAAGTTAGACGTTATCAACTATAATTATAATCAAAACCATACGACCACTATGCGTGAGAAGAAGGCAGCCTGATAGGCTGTAAGTGTAAAGAACTCAGGAAATTCCAGCCCTTGCTGTAGATGAGTGACACTGTAGGCATTTTTTAGCACCAATATTAGCTGTTCATTCTGTGCATAAAGTGGAGAATAGGGTAAGCTGCAGTGCTACATATTGAAATTCCTCTCTGTATTTAATTTCTCTGCTGTGATTTTGCATTAGCATAATCCTTTGACCTAAATGTGAAAGTATTGGCAAAGGACTGAAACCTGAAGTCAGGTTTGGAGGAATTTAGAGCTGAATAACCTGCTGTATTTTGCAAAGGGCTTTAGGCTGGGGAATGTGGGTGAGAGCAAACGTACACACATCTGGAACTGATGAACCTGAGGATACAGGCTCTCTTCTGATATCTATGATTTTTACCCCTATTGAACAGTTAGTTCTATCTTGGACCATGATAACCCGAGTGTTATTGTTGGGTATCTGGTTACTTTAAGACCTTCTGTCTAAAACACCACCTTTCCACTGGATTACAAAAATAAAAAGGCTTTGTTATCTCATATTCACATCAACTACAGTTGATTGCAAACTAATTTTAACATGTGAACACACCTGAAGCATGAAGTGTCAAATGAGAAAGCGGATCTTTGTTATTTGCAGATTTTAGATATGTGAACTAGTGAACCGGATAAATCAGCATGTAATTCTGTAGATGAAGAAGGTTTAAAATCTGCCTCCAAAATTTCAGCTGCTCCTGCTAATCTCACTTCCCTTGCCCATCTTTCCTGGACACCTGAGGACAGTCCAAGGACGTGCACAGGCTACTCTATAAATCTACGTTATAAAGGTTTGTTCATCAAAGTAATGCCTTCTCCCTTATTTGATTTTAATTTTATGATTTATTGGTACTAGTCCTTGGCATCAGTGCAGTAAATTATAAATAAAAATAAAAAATAAAAACCTTGACTTCATTTAATAGGTGTTACGTATAATATCCCTGATGTGATTTTCTTTATTTTTTAGAAAAGAAGGAATGTCTTTATTGCAGTTATACTGGCTCAAGCTCTGTGGTGAAGGAGCAATAAAGTTGGAAATTGCATAATTCATCAATTTGGAAATGCTTGTGCAACCTAGTTCTGTTCTCCTATTTGTCTGCATCATGATACTAGCTTATTGCATTTCACTGCCATTTTATAAAAAGCTCAGAACAAATGCTTGTTTACAAGTGAAGCAAATTAGAGTCTACACTGAGTTGGTATAAATCAAGATAGTGAAGTGAAGACTCCCTTTTACTGAACTGCAACCATTTCTTGCTGCTGTCAGTAATAATAATGCAATGACTATAAAAGTAGCTTCCTTAGGTCTTAAAAGGATTACAACCATATTGGGCCACATTTCAAAAACACCTGACGAATTGCTGTAAATTTCCCCTGGAAGGAGATTGAGTTTGGGGGGACACAGATCACAGCCGATGTTAGTTAGAACACCATTTATGAAGTTTTTATGGTTAATAAGTAACTGTTCCCACACTGTGTTCACTTCTTTGCACAGTTCACATCTAGGTATGGCAGGAACAGCAGCAGGAGGCCAAACCCACTATATGTTTGTATGGAAGTGGGAGGTCGTCCTGACACAAATGGGGCATTCAGAAACTTGTTTGGGGTCCCTTGTGTAAGCAAGTGCATGTATAACCTTGTAGTTTTTGACTGCATATAGCAGTCTACTGTCTCTCTGAGCATGGTCCAAGTTATGCTACCACTGGTTGATGCAGCTCTGTGCTACCAGTCTTGCACAGATTCACCAGGCCCTTGGTGTCCTGAGTTTACCAGTTCTTGGGAGACTCTCACGCAGCCTCATGGCACTGTGGAGCCCTTTTCTGCAGATTTGTGCAGAGGGGCTTTTCAGTGGTGCTGAGATGCCGCCTGTAACCGAGGCAGATTGTGTGTGGGAGAAAAGATGCGATGACCCTGTTGTGTAGCTAGGGAACTGGGCCACAGCATCTCACTGGCTTGTCTCATTCCTGGCAAGAAGCCTGTAGCAAGGCTGTGAACTGAGCCCAGCATATCTGTATCCTCCTTGCTCAGTGCTTCTCTCTTAAGAACCACAGTCACTGCAGCTTGCAGCTCCTATTCTTTTTCCTTTGCTGCAAGATACGCAGTTGCAGTGTACTTGCTTTCCTGGATTTACTACCACTCTGGAGGTGGGCATCAAGATCTGAGGAAATCCTTAAAATATTTGTGATGGAGTCTCAGAGGCTTGGCTGGCGCACCCTTAGCCTTAGCCTGAGATGTTTGTTCCTCCTGGTGAACCAAGTGGAACTTCTTCCAGTCTTGAATGCATGAAGCATGGGTAGAAAAGGAGCAGCCCAAGAGATGTGCCAGGTGTCCAAAAGGAATGGTTGCTTAAGAGAGTCTGTTCCTCGTGGCTCCTCTGCCCAACATGTCTAAATTATTTAGAGAATAAAGAATAGGCTGAAAGTTTGCAATATGTTAAATCCAAAAGGAGGGCTCAAAATGATTAAGAGAAATGATTATTGAGGCTGTGTTGGGGTCAGTTTTGCAGGGGCCAGTTTTGCAACTCCCTGTCTTTCTACTGTCCCCCATCCCAAAAGCTGAAAGCAACATTTGACAGACCCCCAGTCTGGATGTTGCTAATATTTCTTTAGTTAACATTGAAAAATTTTGTACGTGAGGATAAAATTTTTGACCGCATTGGTTTGGTGGTAATGGTGTCAACGTTAGGGTCTGCTGAGGATAGGAGTCATGACTAAGCCTAACTCTGTAACCTTATGTTGACCTTTTCTCTCATTAGGTCATTAGGAAAGCTCATTAGGTTTTATAGAGAAAAGATGATGTGGAAATTGCTTTTATCTTTAGGTAAATTCCTTCATGTAATATGGACTCTATGTTTAGAGTTTATAGACTAACTGTGAAGCATTGCTGCTTTTGAAAACACCACAGTGTGTTTTGAATGAAAAACATCTGGACCTGGTTCTTTTTTTGCTCTGGCGTCTGTTGCTGTGCCAGTATAAGCCCGCAGCAACTGTAACGGTTGCAGGATTGGACACTTGGTCAAAACTATACAGCTGGGAATTTGATGTATTTTTATCAGCTCCTCAAAGGAGAAAAGCAAAGTCCTGGCTCTTTCCTTATCTGAATTAAAAACTAGGCATAGGGTGAGACTAGATCAGTCTGTAAGATCTGTTACCTGTCCCTACAGTACGTGATGCTGCGCCACGAGAGACTGCACTCTTCTGAACTTGCCCAGGCCTTGGAGAAGAACTCTGGCAGCTGCAGATGACTTCTTAGAGCAAAGTTCGGGAGACTTGGAAGCATTTGTGATAAAGCTAAAAGAGAGAAGTTGTGAAGACAAATAATTCTTCACTCTGTGCCTTGCATTCCATTGAGAGAGAAAGAGAGAGAGTGGTGCTCTGACACCAAATGAAAAGCATAGAAATTCCTTTAAACACCAGTAATTTCTATCATTTGTAGGTATTCTTCTTTGAGGTTTCAATGTTAATGTGAATTTTGTTTCAAAGACTTTTTAAACGAGGTTTTGGCTGAGTAAAGTTTGTTTCTCTTACAGTCAAAATACACTTCAGATTAGAACTGAATATTTGAAGTGGCTTGACAGTGCTGTTTTTTCAGTCCACTTTATGCTAGTGGAAGGGAACTTAATTTGAAGCTCCTAGTCTTAAAAGTATGTTTGAGGACTCTTAATTCCTTCTCCTGATATGCTTAGGAGTGATTATAACAAATTGAATAAGCTTATTTTAAACCATACTTACAGAAGGACATTATGCGGAACAGGAAGGAGTTAGATGCTCAAACTGTATGTAATTAACTGAATTGGAATGCCTCCTTGAGATGAAGGTTTGATGACCTCTATATCTGATAAGTAAACAACCTATATTTGGCACTGTTGGGAAACAAGAGAGACAATCTAGAAATCTTTGGCCAGTACTAGACCTCAAATTTCCCAACTGGTTGAAGTAATCTTACTGTTTTTAAACATGTCTCTTGCAATAAAATGTTCTCCTTTTTATACTGGAAAGCCACCAGGCTTGCTGGGAATTTAAGGAAGGGGAAATGATGCCAGAACTTGGCTGAACAAAAAATGTGGAGTAACATTTTTGCTGTTGGATGGAGACATGTTTGGGCTTAGAAAAATTGGTGACCTTTGCTGAAAAGAGAAATAGTTGAGCTTTTGCTTTTGGAACCCAAGAAAGGGAACAAATTCTGTAATATATACTGAAATATGTCACATCAGGCAGGAAAAATAGGAAATGATAATTACAAGGAAGCATTGCGATTATATTTTTCTTGTGTAATTTATTTGAAAGTCATGGCTCAGGAAAGGTGTCTGATCCATAAAGTCTTGTTCTGTTTAACTATAATAGAATGACCTGACTAACATCTGAGCCAATTTCCCCATAGTGCCTCAAACTTGGAATAGGCAGAAAAGGAGTCGATTCCCCAGGCTGATTTCATGCATAGCTAAAGATGAGTAGCCAGAAATGGAAGAAGGAATGTGGAACGGTTCCATCAAAACTCTTGATGTAGTGAAACAGGTAAATATAGACTACTTTGAAATGTTGAGAATATTTTAACAGTGGGTTTGCTTAAAGGTGTATTGAAATCAGAAGGAGATAAGTGCCTAACCTACTTTTGTGAGTTGCACTGGATTTCTGGCTAAAACTTATGGGCTTTGCTGTCTTTGTAAATCTGTGGAAAATTAGATTTGTGTCAGGGCCCTGAGGACACTAAGAAGCCTTAATGGCCCTGACCAGTCTCACCTGGAACTTGCACCCCACACCCTGTCCATGGCTCAGGAGCATTAAGATCAACCCTGTGTTTAGCTCCTTGCCCTGAAGCTATACCAGAGGAAAGCTGGTCAGTAGCACAGTCACAGCCAGTGCCCTGACTGGCCATGGAACCCCTTGATCCAAGCCTTAACCTGTGGACTGACTTTCTGGCTTGATCTTGGACCTGTCTCACCTCCATAGTATTGCCTTATGATCTGTACTCTCGGTTAGCTCTGAAACCAACTCCTCCCCAGCTGAGGGGGATGGGATAGGCCTTGGCTGACAAGGGAAAGACCTTGCTGGCCCTTATGGGGACCCCTGCCACTACTGGCTCACCTCCCATTAGGGAGCAGACCTGCTCTTGTTGCTTCCTGACAGCTTCTTGGTTTATTTATTTTAATTTATTATTATATTTTTTTCTTATGACAAAATAAACTGTCTTCAGACTTTTCTTTCTGTCTGTTGACTTCACAGAGATGCATAAATTAGATCTGGTACCTAACCTTTAAACAATTAGTGCTAGATGAGCAGAAGCACGTCCACAGTGAATCCAGAATTCCCCTTCATCTCTAGGATTTAACTTTTTTTTTTTTTTTTTTAACCTAATTCTCTTCCCTGAACTTGGCTGTTTCAAAGATTTTCTTCAGGTTTCCTCCATTATAGATCTCCATTAGCCATTCCCTAAAGACCAGATATAATCCTTTCATCTATCATGTGTGGTTATTACTGCCTGGTGCAACAAATCAGCAGAGCTTTAGCAGCTTTAGATGGATATCTATGTAATCTCTTCATAGGCTGGTCAGCAGAATCCCACTACTCACCAGTACAATGATCTTTCGTATTCATCATGTAAGCATTCAAGTGCTTAGATTTTTACTAATGGGAATACTCTGGAGAGAAGATAATAAGCTTCTAGAAAGGCAAATATTAATCTTGTTGTTTGAGGTTATACTGAAAACATTTAAAGTTGTGTGTCTTAAAATTTACAGGTTGATCCATGCTTGGTTATTTTCTTCATCGCATTCAACATTAGTTGAAAAGCACGGTCAATGAAGTAGGTCTTGTATAAGGGACATTTCAGTAGCAGTTAAGTACAGGTAAGCAGGAAATAGACAATGTATGCAGTAATGAATCTTAACACCACAGACTTAATGAGAACTTTGTCATTGATTTTACAGTGGGCTCGATTTCATGACAGACCTTCCTGACTGATAGAGGGGAAATTTTCCTAATTGATTAACTAGTTTCACATTAATAAATATTTGCTGAAATAATAAAAATAATGACATAATTTCAGTAATTATAAAGGAACGTGAAAAGTTAGATATATATGCAGATGACTCACAAATGCAAAAGATGTAAAAATTGTCAGAATTATTTGGTTTGAATTGTTAGTTCAGTTTTACTTTGCCTGTAACTGCTGGCAGTAACAGTTAGTGTCACTATGATTGCAGTGATACAGTTCAGAACAAAATCTGCTGTCAAAAACTGATCTCAACATTATACAGTGAGTCAGGGGACTGAAGAATAAAAATACTAAGCTTGCTATTTGTAAGTGGAAGAAGCATATCCAAAAGAGGGCCTGCTACTTAGGAAGCAGCTGTAGATTTTGTAATGATGCTTTTCATAGTAAATGATGGTTTCAAATAAGTATATTACAAATAACAAAAAGTCTATAAAATCTTAAGGTTGATTGCAAAATCAACAGGGTTTTAAAAAGAATGCTCTGTTAATACTCCCTGTTTTTACTACACAAGAGAATTTTCAGTTTTGTTTTTTTTTTTTTTTTGGTGAATTTGGGACTTTCACATGTGTCAGAGTGGGAACCTGAGAGAACTCATGAAGAGGGCATGTTACCTGAGCCAAGAAGCAAATGGGCTTCCCCCATTTCTTCATGTGGAGAGATCCTAGCCTCACTTGTATCTTTGATGATGGGAAGAAACTAGTTCGGTTTTTGTGTCTAATTTTATTGTTGGGCATCATACTGAGTTTAACAAAGCCTCTGGGTTTTTAAACGTGACTTTTAACCGAGGTTGAGGTTCTGAGCATGGGGTTATTGGTGGCTGTATATAGTATGGAGGTACCCAAGGATAAACCAAAATCAAATCACCACAGGTATTTACAAACACAGTTAGTCACATGGGGCTTTATTCTCACAATTCTAACAAACAAGAATAATCACTATTCCATCTGAGGAAGTTGCTCATATCCTGTGGTGGAAGAATCAGCTCCAGGCATTGGCTCTAGCAGAATTTACTTTTGCTAGATAAATAAAACCCCCATTAGCTGCCAAATAAAAATCATTATCACATGGGTTTCCATTATGGTTGCTCAGTCTCTGGTGTATCTAGTAGATATCACCAACTAATCTCACATAAACTGCCCAGCAGGTGTCTGATAATGGCTTTAGGCTGATAGCAGGCAGGATCACTGTGCGGGACAGAGTTGCATCTCCCAGCAGTGTATCTAGCTTCTCTTGAAACCACAGCTCAAAACCACAGCTGTCATTCAGCATCCTCCCTGCAAGGCATTCTTGGTACTCTAAAATCATTTGTACTGGTTATTTCACCCTTTGGGTCTTCCTTGAGCAATTTAATTCATAAAACAAACAACACTTACTGTACGTAGTGCAGATTTTCAGAACTTTTCTATTTTTTTTTAGTTAGTAGTATTTTTTATGCTGTATGTTAATGTCCCTACAGTATAGAACAGTATGATTGGGAAGACTGGAGGGCAGCCGAAAGATTTTATTTTTCTCGTGTGCATTTTTTTTCACTTTTGCAGTTCAGGTCCCCCAAAAGAAAAGGTATATTATTTGTGTTTATTCAATTTTTAATATTTAAATGTAGTTTGCACTGCTGAGGTGGGTGCTTCTGTCTGGGATATCCCTTCCAACTTATGTCATAAATTAGAATAAATGATGTAAAAACAAGGTGACATGATGACTACTGAGAAATGATTTAAAAAAAAAAAAGTATCCATTCCAGAATGTGAAAAGATGTCCCAGGTATTTCCCCTCATGAATTCGAAACATTCCTGTGGTGGTTTCACCTTGATGCTGCAGTGGTTTCACTCCACCACAGCTGCTCTCATTCTGCCTCCTCAAGGAAGAGGGGAAGAAAATATGTTGGAAAAGGCTCAAGGGTTGAGATAAGCACAGGAACTGACTCTAATCTGACATGGGGCAACTTCTGGACTTCTCAGAGGTCACCCCCACAACCGCCCTGCTGCCAAAACCTTGCAATGTAAACCTAATACAATTCCGTGTTTATCTTTGTTACAACAAGTCAGGCAATAAAGTTCAGAGCAAAGAAAAGCATGCTCTGGACTTTAGAACGATAGAACGGCTTGGGTTGGAACGGACCTCAAAGACCATCTATTTCCAAACTCCCTGCCATAGGCAGGGATGCCACCCACTAGATCAGGTTGCTCATGGCTTCATCTAACCTGGTCCTGAATGCCCCCAGGGATGGGTCATCCACAGCTTCTCTGGGCAACCTGTTCCAGTGCCTCACCACACTCTGAGTGAAGTCTGCATGTGTCTTATTTCAGTTGCTGAACAATGCCAGAGGGACCCATTTTTCTGGCAGCTGTAGCTCTTTTGATTATTCTTTTAGCCAGATGCCAAACAGAAAACCAGCAAACATTAGATTCTCTTAAAAAAAAATAATAATGGTAATAAGGGAAGATGATAGCACATAACTGGATTGTACTTTTGCAGCTGAATTGCTATTGATTTTAGAGAATGTAAAATCTCATTGTGAGATAGCCATCTCTAGCCCTTGGCTACACTCTGCCACCTTGCTTGCGTGGGACAGGATAGTACCTTGCAAATGGCTTTGCGCTTTCCAAGATGACTACACGTTACGTGCCTGGTTGCTGTTATTTCTCTCTGTGGAGATTAGTCCTTCTTCATTTGCAATCATTAGCAGACATGTTGACTTCAGTTGTATAGAGCTGCGATGTTGATGATCACTGAAGATGGTTTTGTATTGTGTGGTGCTGTATCAACTATTTTCATGGCTATAGAAGGATCTGCTGTAGAAAAAGAAGATGCAGACAGAACCCAATGAAGCTGGAACTTATTTGAGCCTTAAATGTATTTCAGAACTAGTAGGACTGTGATACAAATGCTTCTGTTTTTAATATAACATTTTTCTTTCTTACCTTTCACCTTCAGAGTTCTTTCCCAAGGGAGTTGCATCCTGCTTATCTTCTTTTGTTTTGCATGTGAGGAAAGAACATAGGAAAAAATATTTTTGCTGATGCTTTGCTTGTGTTCCTTTGTATACAAATAATTTTCATTAATTATTGTGCAGATATTACAGCTTATCCATAGTATTCAGTTGCATAAAATAATACTAACAAAGTTGGATTTTGTATGGCTTTATTCATATAAAGAATGTAGGACAAAGGGAAATTATATTATTTCTGGTTTAATTTCTATATCACTGTGTAAAAGAAATGTATGCAGCTGTAAATTACATGTTTCTTTATATGGCTCCCTCTTACCAGTAGGTCTTTCTGTTTAAAAGATACTGTTTTGTTGAATAGCCTATAGACATCTCACAGGCATATTCATGTTCTTTATTCTTGAAACAATACTTGTTTCCAGGCTGTATTCCCACAAATTGTTTCTCTGTGTAGTGTATGTATCTGCATAATTATGGAAATGCCACAAATAATTCTACAGGGTGTAGCTTTCATTTTCTTCTGTAGTGATATAAAACAGCATTGTAATTATAGGGAACAATATGTAGCAATATCTTGCACTTGCAAAGACAAGGTGTCACATCTCATACAGTACACATCTAATATGGTAATACAGCACAGCAGCAGTGAGTTCAGACTGCATGCTCAGGTATACATTGGGATACATGCTGGAACAAAGCAGGAGACAGAGTTCAGAAAGCAGTATGCTCATGACATTTGTAAAGCTAGAAGTAAAGAAAATATATATTCCCTTTTCTTTTTGTATGTTAGTAAAGTTCTGGTGGCACAGAATCTGTATTTTTTTTTCAGACATTTGTGCTACTTTATTATTAAAACCCATAATATTAAAACATGCCACACTGAGGTGATATTTGACTAAACATAGTTTGTTGTTGTTGTTATTTTTATTTATTTAATTATTTATTAGGATTTCCTTTCCTGTTTATGTAGCCAGATACTGGACAGGTAGTGCTACGTCTTACCTCTAGTTATGTTTTTTCTTATGATATGAAGTGCATTAAACACTGAATTCATTCCAGGTTTCTTTTTTTGTTGTTTATGATTGCAAGTAGCATCACCATAGAAATATAGGAAGCATGGGTGATCTGAGTTCAAGGTATGGCTTGGACCACTTTCAGTAAGATAGCACACGTGATGAGCTTGAACTGCTGTCTCTGGTAGGCTCCAGAAACTCAGTCATAGGTTCAAAAGGTTTCTGCTCCTGGGATAATCTTAAGGATGCCAAGGCTGAAAGAATGAGTTGTAGTGTTATTAACAGATGTGAATGGGAGAACTCGTGAACTAGATGTTTAGGAGGATAAGGAAAACCTAAGAGACTGGATGCTTGGAGAGTTTTCCTTGCATTGATTCAATGCAGTGGTAGTTGGGGTACCTGTGTGCAAGGGTCAATTTCATGAAATTAGGCTTAATCAGATATATTTGGAATAAGACATTTTTACAGAATATATACATCCTGTTAAGACAGTCATATCTCAGAAATACCTTGTCATTCAGCAAATATTTTGCTTCTGTATCATATTTGTATAATGTGTTTTCAGTCAAAGCATTCAGCACTGGCAAAGTGGGTAAGGCATCCCAAGTGAGCCTCCTAACAGTATTTTGGGAATCCTAGAAAATGAAAGGCAGTGTGTGTGAAGGCATGTCAGTAATGAGCATTGGCACAAAGGGAGCAAGGAAGTAATGTTTGCACATTAAAAAGCATATGTGCCAGCACTTGATCATGAAGTCCAACTCCACTGCTAGTAAATTGTTCTTCTTTACTGGAAAAGAAACATGATCTACACTGAGAGGTTTATAGGTCCTGCATACCATCTAAGGCAGGAATTCCAAAGGTCTATCAGGCAGGACCAAATAATAAAAGTATATTTAGGGGAGAAATAAAATTCTTAATTCAGTTCCTTGTCCACATAGCAGGTCAGGATTGCTTTTCTTTTTCTGTCCTTACAGAAGTAGAAACTCACTCTTTTCCTGGTGACAAAAGTACTCCTGGAACAGGTCTGCAACAGATTCTCACTGCCAAGCAGAGCAATGGGTGTAGCTGGGCGAGTGTACAGGATCTGAATGTATGTCTGGGGCACTGTCCAGACTCTTCTGGGATGACTATTCCATGGGTCACTGTGGACTTTGATGGCAGGCATTACTTCCTGGAGCACCTAATGTAAATTTTGGTTCTAGCATAGCAGTTCCAGACCTTTTAGTTGCTATAGCTCTGTGTCTGTCAGAAGAAGCTACATGCAAAGTCTCCAGTGCGAACCATACAATGATGCTCCATGGGCTGTAAATAGGCTGCACTTTTGGAACCCCTGCTCTGAAAAAAATGGTTTTTGCCAGATGACGTCACATTCCAGAAAACTCATATGTAAGTAATCGCAGTATCTGAGGCCACTTATAATCAAGACTGTTTCTGGAAGTCCTTTTTGGTATATGCTCTTTCTCATTGTGTTATCTTGGCCTCTTTCCCTCCTCCTTGATTTGTCACTTGAGAATCCACATAAAATGAAGAATGCAGCACATACAAAGGAAAGATCCCGGAGCTGAAATGTTGCAGCTGTTCTGCATCTCTGGTCTCTCAAATCAGTTGCAGCTTGTATTGCTTCTGCTGATGAGAGTTAAAAGCCTTAAAAAAAAAGTTTCTGTTTGCATTTGTGCCAGAGATTACCACCACTTAGCAACACAAGAGGGTATACAATGCTCGTGAGAGCTGAAAACACCATAGCTTATATTGGTGTGAGCAAGCATAGTATGTGCAGCCCTGTGAAAAAGTAGTTAGAGGTCTTCAACCTAATGACTGCTGTTAGGGCAATTAAATGTGAATTTTAACTTAATGAGGGCTTCTGGGCTCTACAGGACATCAGTATGCTGTCTGATTTCACTGCTGAAAGATATCCTAACTGGTAAACTCATGTCACTGTTGTGTGGTTCTGACTGCTTCTTTCCTGAAACATTTCACAGACTACACAATATAAATCATTAAATGGCTCTCTTGGAAACGGATGCCTTTGCCTAACTTTTACATACTGGTTATCAGAATTCATAGAAAAATTTTCCCATGTACATTAATTGGGCACTGCAGCTGGATACAGCTTGGAGAAATGGGAAATTGAACAAATTTGTTTTAGTAGAGTTGCTGTTTGTAATGAGCTCCGATGAAGATAGTCATGATTCTGACAGCTTTTAAAAGATGAAGTTTTTATTTGTTTGCATGTTACTGGACAAAATGCCTCCCCTTGCTGCCACACTCCGGTCTTCTTTCCCCTGTCATAAAATTGGTTTACAGACAGGCAGCAGTCCTGGGTGTATTATCCACATCTGAGGATGTGGACGTGAAAGCTGACATATCATGGTAGCTGGGCAGCTAAAGATGTTCATCTTTAGATACTTTTGGAAGAAGGGATCTGATTGTGGGACTGTGCCTTGAAGATGGTGCCTGTATTTGCTCCAAATATGAAGTGCAAAAGAGAGGCGTTTATTCTGATCTGTACTGTTCCTCATGTGTGTTGTCCAGCAATGGATACATACACAGGTTCAGAAAAAAGAAAATGGGCCTAGTTTCTTTCTTGCACTTGTTTTTTAACCAACTACAGTTATTTTGTTTCATTACTTGAACACAAACAGCTTATTTAGAAATTTGACATCTCTTCTGCATCAGACTTGACATCCACTTCAGAGACATCACTCTATCAGGGAATGGCTTCTTAGGGTCAAACTCAGGATAACATTACAGCTGCTGTCTGAGTTAGAACTGCTGTCTGTTAGGTCAGTGTAAATAGTGAATATCTGTAGCTTGGAATAATCCAACCTGACACAGACAACCTAAACCTACATTACAATCAGCATGCTGGGAATTAATTCCTTGCTGAAGCGTACTGCTTCTCTCACTTGGGAATGTAAAAGTGCTTATAAACCTAATAAAATTCTTGTTTGAAATATGATGATCCAGACTTGGAGTCACTCGAGCACTTAACCTATTTTTTTTAACCTCATCTCAAATATAGAAAGATCTGTTTTTGTAGGTAGAAGAGATTGACAATAACATATAGTATAATATCAGAAAATCACTTTGTGAAATGATTTTACAAGACTTATTTTGTTTAGCTTGACTGGTTTTAATTTTCTGATTTGAGAAACCAGCACTTTCAGTGCTGTTTAGTGAAATGTTGTTGTTGACCCTGCAACTTGCTATTGAGCATGTTCACTGGCACAGGGTGTTACCTTTGCTCTAGGTAGCATACTTAGGTTTGCCTTTTACTCAGCAGAAAATTCAAAGCTTCATCCTGTTTCTAATTCCCAAACAGTTGCAAAAAAACATACAAACAAACAAACAAAAAACACAAACAAAAAAAAACCTAAGTGGCAACATACAGGAAAAAAAAAATCCAAGCTTGAAAAATGGTCTTGGATACAAATACTAACAGGGCAGAAAGTGATAGTCTTCCATAGCTCAGTTTTCTTCTTGATGTGTTTTTTTCTTTCTTTTTAAGTTTCTTTTTCTTTTCTCAGCTCATTGGCAACTGACTTAAAAGGACACTTCAGAAAAGTCAGTTGATTATAGACTGAAGACAGCCTTAGTTGATGATGAGGATTTACAATTAGGGACAGATATAAAGATGCATAAAATGCTGTGGAACTTTCTCTGAAGCGGTTGTAATTTGTATTTGAAAGGGTCAAAATAACATTGTTTCTTTGCACTTACATAGGCTGTTTCATCTTAAGATCTCAAAGGGTTTTATGGAGTAAATTAAATAGTGTAATCTTCTCCTTCACCTTTAACAAACTGCAGTGATGGAGTAGGAGAAAAGTTAGGGGTGAGCATTAACAGGATTCACAATGTCCTCTCCAATTTAGGCTGGTGTTCTGTCCCCAGCAAATGATGCACTGTCACCTAGACCTCACCAGACTAGCTATACCACATCTGAGATCATAGGTGGTTCCAAAAATTGATCTAGTAGAAAACTCTACAGGAGGAAGTGTAAGAGCTATTGCCAGACAACCAGAGTCAGAGATGCACAGTGAAGCCTTTAGGTCATCACGCTTGAATTCAGATATTGAAACATAAATGGCTTCTAGGAATCATAATGTTGATTAGTTGTCTAGATTCCCCCCTGTATGTTCAAGGGACAGAAGAGGCACTTATAGCATACCGTTCATCTGACCCATCAGGTAGATGTGCAAATATATTTCCCTCTGTCCCCATAAGCAAGTACTTTGTGTAGTTTAAGGCTGGACTGAGAGGGAACTTTTGATGTTAGGTCTTTTGATTCCTGGGTGTGGACTCTAGTAAAAAGAGAGTTCTAAAGTAATTATGATTGTAATGAAAGTTTCTCTAACTGCTGTGCTTAGTGCTGGACTGTAGGTGGTCTTTATGCAGAGGGCATGCTGTGAGTTATCTTAGACAATTAGATCCTACAGAGACCAAAGTAGGGTAGTAATGTATTTATGTCTAGTGTTTGGACCACAGCAGATAAATATTCATGTCCCTGAAGAGTCATGGTGTTGTGTGTAAGCACTTTTTATCAAATTGTCTCAGGGACTGTGCAGTCTAAAATGAAGGTGCCTCTGCAGTTAGGTGGCCTTTGGAATGTGGCTTTTTTGATTGCTTTGGGGAAACAGGATCACTAAAAGTCTTGTTTTGCATGTCATATGGAGTTTGGGGTTTTAGGTAATTTGTACTATATGAAACCAAAACAAACTAAAAAAAACTTCGCTGGAAATAGTGATGGGAGACACAGTACAGAAAATAGAAAAGTTCATGTTGAGTATACTTCACATGCACTTTTTCCTGTCAGAGCAACCATGAGACCGATCTGATTGTCTTGATACTTGCCGTAGACCAAATGTTAAGGGAAAATGGATGGACAATAGCACAGTCTGGCTTCCTTTGGGTGTTGACACCTAGTGAAAGGCTAGTGTTGCTCCTAATGGGATCCTGAAGCAGCTTTGAGGCAGCTGAAGAATTACCCAATATAAAGCAGCTACTCCTCAGGAATCCCTTCTGCTTTCTTTTATAGACCAGAGCTTTATGATTTTTATCGGTCAGGTTCCTTAGGACAAGAAGTTTTTTCAAGTTTTTACTGTCCTATTCAGATAGGCTGAAGGTGTGTTGCTTGCTACCTACAATATTAAAAGCTGCTGTTCTTTCAATAACTCTTTCTGCATTATATTCTGATTTTTGTTGTTGTCGTGGGGACTTCAGCCTGCATAGCTTCCTAAACAGGCTCCTAAAACTTGAGATCTTACACGTATTTGCAGAAACAGCGGGTACTGAGGAAATGGCAGTTACAGTGCTGCCACCAATTTAGGCAGCACAGCAGGAATGATCTTTAAGAGTAAAGTCAGACCTATGAGTGCTCCATGTTCTTGAGGAATATTCCTTACTGCAAAACAAAACTTCTTTCTTAGAAGACTTAAGGCAAAGAAATAACTCCTTAACAAGATAATATCTGCTGCTCTTGGTTACTGGCCTCATTAGACCTTTGAGGAAAAATATGGTTTAGGGACAGGTGGAGTTGTGCTGTTTTAGGTATTTCATAGGGAATGACTAAGCTGTGTTGTGGTCAGTCTCGTTCTTGGCAACTTTACAGTTTTTGCCAAAGTGAGAGATTCAACAGCCCTCTGGGTTTCCACTCCCTTTTGTCTACTTGCCCAAGACCCTTTGACATATTTTGTCATCTTAACATCTGCAGAGAAAAGCCACTCATCTTCATCTGTGTAAATAAATCTGTGTAAATCTGGGTAAATAAAGTCTATTTCACAGCGTGGCAAGACACTCTTTCCACCAATAAACAACCAAAAAAAATTTGCCCACAATTAAGACACTGTTTAGAAGATTGTAACACTTTTGTTTAGTTTGTGTTCCCCTTTCTTAGTTTTCACATACTTCTCCATATCTTAGGGTTGTTTTGTTGTTGTTGTTTTTTTTTGTTTATTTTAACTGAAAGAAGTGTTTAAAGTATTCCAATAGAGGCTTTCTTTACGAACTTGCTCAGATTAGGAAACAGCCAGATGAGGTTTCTTGTGGGATTCAGGCAGCCTGATGAATGCACAAGTGGCTTACCACTTCTCACTCTTTCTATATTTGTATTACAATAGCATCTAGAGATCTCTAGGTCAGGTTGGTATTGCACAAATGTGGCCCCTTTCCTGCTGAGATGCTGTCTAGGTTCTTAAATTAGAGAGAGATGAAGTTTTCTCTTTTCCCTTAGTTCAGAGTTCTTGTATCCCTCAGTGCCTTACTATTTTGAGAATGGGAGCTTGCTGCCTCTGGTCTCATATCTTTTTGCTTTTTCTGTGGAGTCAAGCAGTGAAAGATTTTTCTTATTAAAAACATAATCACACTAATACTTTTTTTTTTCCTTAGCTTTAATAACTTCATGCATTAAAAAGAAAGCCACGGGGAAGGGGTAAATGCCAGCACTGAGCTGTTGGCAGCAGGGAGGTTTGTGAAACCTCCTAATCAGGGTAGGACTTTGGGGCAGCTCACATGGTTATGACGTGGGGTGTCCTAACTTTTGGAGTAGTGATCAATCCACTTGATAGCAAACTCAGACACAAAAGATACCAAAGGAATATATATCAGAAAGTGCATTACGTGCATAGTATTTTTTTTGAGTTATTCTGAATGACATACTTTGATGTGAAACCCTTCTTCTTTGATTTTACACAAATATTTCTGCTACTACTCTCTGGTTTTCCAGTAACTGTTAGTTGTTTCAGCTAATGCTGTATGACTGTTTAGTAATATACTATGAATCTTTTCTTTCTTTTTGTTCTTCAGATCAGACTGAACAACTCAGAGTGTGGGCTTCCCTAGAGTCTCAGCCATATTATTCTCTTGTTTTTTGCTGTTCCATCTCAGCTGTAAATTGTATTTTCTAGCAGTAGGCTGAGCTGTTCTTGTTGCTGTTCTTCCCACCTGAAGTCTGGTTTCTTTTAGTTAACTTAGTAATTTTTCCACTGGAAATACTTTATCAGTTTCTTAGGCATTGTTATGCTTTATGGGCCTTATTTTCTACCTCACTATTTAACAAGTCTGGCACAATGCGTTCCCAATGGATTTCCTATGCCTCCTTTGTGTACAAGATTTTCAGCAGTAAGAGTGTTTTCTTGTTGTTTTCAGTTTGTTTGGGCTAATGTTTTTTTCCCTGCTGTTTGACTGGCAGATTGCGATATAGTCTCCACCACTTTTCTCAAGCCTGATTATCTATTTGGTTGTCATCTCCTCCCCGAGCTTCAAATATTTTCTAAATATTAGTTGTGAAGTTCTTCAGTCTCCTTGTTAGTTTTCTCACATGGATTCAAGGTGATTTTTCCCAAGGGCATACTGAATTTTAAGTTTTCTAGCCACACATACGTATTTATTATAGAAGCCCCGTGGTGTCAAAGACGATTCAATTGGTTATGACAGGGTGACTTCAGGAGTCTCGCTGCTCTGCTGCTGTGGCTGACCAAGAAATGGGTGCTGAGACAGACTGCAAAGTATCCTGTGTGTGCCTGAAGTAGACTTAAATGCTGTTTTGTTGGAGTGACTCAGTGTGAGCCTCTCTAGCTGACCCTGAATGGTAGTCACCATATGCAGTGTACATGGTGTTACAGACCCACCTCAAGACTGACTGGTGGTGTTCCCCACCCCAAGAATCAGGAACTATATTCCATGTAGTGAAAACAGAAATGGTAAGCAAACTAACAAAAACTTATCTGGCACTGAAATGTAAAATCATGTTCCTAAAATCTGCATTTCCCACCAGGGTGCTGTAGGAAGCAAGGCTTGGAAAGCTGAGTTGCATAGGTGCTTTTATGTTCTCTAAAACCTATAGCAAAATTGCATCTTTTGAAATGCATAGTGTATAAGGTATGTTTTGTATGGACCTGTGGCTCAGATTTCCTGGAATGAATCATCATTCCCATCCAGGTTCTGCCAGCTACCATTACATTCAAATCCTTTCTCTGTGAATGTCTCCATGGAAGGCAACAGAATAAGTCACAGGGAAGAGTGATGCTGCCTGTCTGAACTGGAGCCTGCATCAGCCTGGGCAAGTCACTAATCTTCTTACAAGCTGATACAAGTCACCTCTTGTGAGCTGGATGTGCTGTTTGCGCAGTGAGATTGTTATTATAAACTCCGCTTTGTATGTTAGGGTTGGAACATTAGCAGAGCCAAGTGCTGTACATGGAAGAATGGAGGAGCAGTGGAGGACATGGAACATCTGTAAATTACCGGCTTTTCTGGGCTTTCAACTAATGAACAAATGCAACTTCTCTAAGTGGTTTATCTCCTGTGCTGACACATCTACATGTTTTTATAAGTCTTTGCATTCCTTGGTTCTCATTTCAGTGTCTAAACATCTCACTTGAATTTGTCCATATAACAGTCCTAGGAAGTAAAATTGTAGCTGGGACTTGAAGAGTTAAAAGATTAATTAGATTCCATTAGAAGTTTGTGAGAGGACAGGGACAGAATTTGGATTTTAGAGGGTTGGCACCAATGCCACTACTATTACTGCTCCGATTGTTTGGGAGGGCTTTCCTTCTGGAGATTTGTTTTACCTGCCTTTCAGGAACTTGCTAGTGAGCTCAATTTTATGCAGTGCCCTCCATTTAAAGATGTCTTTCACATCAGTGCTTTTGTGTGTTTACTTGTTTGTTTATATGAAATACTGAGTTTCCTTTCCTTCTATAATATATAAATACTACAATCACAGAATAAAAGAATACTTAAAGTTACAAGGGACCTCTGGAGGTCATCTGGTCCAAAATTCCTGGTCAAGCAGGGCCACCTAGAGCAGGTTGCTCAGGACCATGTCCAGATGGCTTTTGAATATCTCTCCAAGGTGGGAGAATTTTTTCATGGAGAGGTTGGTCAAGAGGTTGGCTGATCCTGCTGGTGCACCAAGATAAGCACTGAAGGTCACACTTTGTTGCTTGGTGATGTCACAACCCTTCACTCAGGGATATCACCATGTCACTATTTGCCCTGCAGGTGCCCATGGCACTGGACCCCAGCTGTGATGGGGAGCTGAGCAGGGCCTGGTGTCCCCCGTCTAGTGCCTGCAGGGTGCTGGGGTGGCCCAGCACTGGTCATGCCGGGGCTCTATGCTGCAGGGGTGATGGCAGCAGGGTCTGGGAAAGGATCGTGGCTGAAAGGATTGCTAGCGAAACATGAGCTGTTTCTGATGCCTCCTGTATGTCCCTGAGCCTTGGGCACCTGAGGGGATGGGTCCTGAGTAGTTCTGCATGGGGAGCTGAGCAAAGCTGGGGCCACAGGAATCATTGCCTGGAGATCTCCTGAGGAAGCTGGAGAAGGACTGGAAAGGATTTCTACCTGTCAGAAAGTCTTCCCAGATATTCATCAAGAACCCTCTCATCTTCAGTCTTTGCCCATTGCCTGTTCACCTCTCTGGGACCACTGGTAAGAGCCTGCTCTGCTTTCTTTTCATCCTTTCTTTGGGAACTTTTATATGTTTTTGAGATCCACTCTGACCCTTTTCTTCACTAGGCTAAAGAGTCACAGCTCTCTCAACCTTTCCTCAGAGGAGTGGTGCTCCAGTCCCTTGATCAGCTTTGTGGCCCTTTGTTGGACTCTTTCTGTTATGTCCATGTCTCTCTTGTACTAGGGAGCCCAGAACTGGCCCAGCTCTCCATGTGTGTCCTCATCAGTGCTGAGAAGAAACAAAAGGTCACCTCTCTACTCTTGTTGGCAACACTCCTCCTAGTGCAGCCTAGAATACCATTAACCTTCTTTGCAGCAAGGGTGCTTGTATTCTTCTGTGTTTGAGGAATGTTTCTTTGCTCCTCAAATGTAAATGTTTGTAGGTCTTTTAGCTAGAAGAGGAGCTTGAGAAAGAAGTTTCTTCTCAAAAATGTAGTCGGTGCATTTATGCCTAGTATTTTTCTTAATTTTGTACTCATCTGGATTTAGTGATGTCTTAATTTCAGTAATTCTGGAGACACCACAGTGTTTGAATTTTCAGTAGAAAAAGGGATTGGAAAAATGCTTCTCAGGTATCTGTTTAAAAATAAAATAAAATGAGCACAATTTTTTCCTGTGCTGGCAACCAGAAATGTTACATAGCTGGAGACTGCCAATGGCACTCCCTCTAGAGAGACTATGTAATGTGTTTTGACTTCTCCCTTGCCGTAACCTATTTGGATTTCACTTTTCCCATTACATAGTGTTGTTTTTACAAGAATATTATGTAGCTTATTAGTGGAATTGCCCTTATCTTTTCTGCGCCTGCAAAGTAAACAAGAGAACAAGTATTTTCATTGCCAGGAACTCCCTGAACAATGGCTGATAGCAATAGTGTTCTCCAGTGTGTGTGGAGTGATATCCAGAGATCTCTAGAAGACATTAAGATTGTGTTAGTATAGGGTATGAAGATACATTAAAATATTTCAGATATGGGAGAGATGGGATTCCTGCAAGATCATTTATCTCTAAGAATGGACCTTGCCAGTCTGAAAAACGGCAGGGCTGCTTTATTTCAGTTCAATCTTTGTATTGGCAGAGGGAAATATGCCTATATATCTGTATCAGTCCAGTTAAATCTCAGTGATGTATTTCTGAGGGTTAGATCATGCTGAATGTTCCTTATTAACCAAACTTAAGTTGAATGGGAGGCATGAATCTGCTGTGCCTGGGCCATAAGATAAGCACATGAATGAAAATGACCAAGTTAAAGATGAAAAGAGTCTCTGCAACATGCTGCTCTTCCACTTTCTTGCAGGGATGCAAACAAGGTTCAGAATTGAAAGTGAGGGCAGAAAAAAGAAGAACATTCGGAGGTGAAATTTGGAATGAAGCACAGTTCCTTAGAGACAGTGGAATATATCTGTGGAAGGCATTGAAAATCACAAAGGGAGGACAGACAGGTGGGGTATGACAAGAGGTCAAAAATGTTTTCTGGGTGCTGTGGGGAGGTGACACAGGCAGCAATGTGCAAAGTGTTCCTTGGCAAAATCCCAGTTCATCTTGGAATCACTCCTGAAAGACCAATGCTACATCAGACCTCCTTCATCTGAGTATGAAGTAGGAAAACTTGCTGTCTGTATAGGCACCTGAGCACTTCATATCCTGGGCCACCCTGATCCTGGAAACTCTGATAATAGACCAAAATCAACAGGGATTTTCTGAACCTCTCACAGCTTGAAAGGTTTTAGCATGTGTTTTTGAGTGAAAGTTTTGAGATGACTTTTAAGCAGAGTCTACTCATCTGTGCACCCCTGGAGCAACGTAAGCTGCCACAGGCTTACCTCTGTTGAACACTGCAAACCAAAGCATGAGGAAAAAAAAACAATAACTGTATCCTGTTCTCACCTCAGCCTCTAGTTTTTTTTCTTAATTTTTGAGTAATTTATACAATTGCATCTCCAAAGCTTGGCTCTCTTGTCTATAGAATATAAGATAGCCCCTTTAGGAAGCTTTCTTGACAAAAGATTGTACTTGCAAAGTGATATTATTACAGAGTGTGGTGGGTAGAAAGTAGGAGATGGGTTTAAGTGGTCGACTGATTTGTATCCGAAGGACTCATGCGGGAGCTATTTCTACCACTAATGGTGAGTTGGAACTTCACATTACATGGAGGTCTAGACTTTTCTACAATTCTTACGTTCAATTTTCTGTTGTCAAAATCTTGACACAGTACCAGCATTCTGTCCAGATTTCTATAACAAATAACTGATGAGATTTGCCACTTATAAGAATAAAAATACATCTTCAAAGACCTTAGGTTTAAAACAATTTATTGTTGAGAATATAGACATGAAAGTTCTTTGATCTGAAATTTTGCCAGTTTAGAGAATGGAAAAACAGTCCTAGAAAACGTAAATGTATTGAAATGTTTTAGAATGCAATAAATAAATTCTATTAAACTCACTAGTGCAGATTCAAGAATACATAAACTCTATTTGTTGCAGCTTTGACTGGATTCTTTGTACAGTTTTGAAAAATAGCTTTCTGAGAGTGAATTTTAGTGTTTTATTAAGTGGTGAAAATTGTTATGTATCCAAATCTGGGCATTGTAAGGGTATCTTTCCTGCTCTGACACTTGCAGTAGTCATAGTGCATGCCTGCAATACTAAAAAGAGAGCTTACCTTGTACAACAAGGACTTCACAATCTCATTTACATAGATTTTAAAGATTCATTTTTGATCAAACATTTATTCTGCTTTAATAAAAATCATAGCCAGCAGTCATGGATATCTTCACTGCAAGCTTTCTTTTTAAAATGGGTATCCCTCTATGATACATAACATGGAGTGAATCTTGAGCAGCCTAAAAACTGACTCCGTTCAAGGCTCACAAGCTGACTGTTGTTGAGCATGAGGGTTAGTATTTCTTCATAGGTGGAAGGCTCTCCGAGTTTCCTGTTAAGTTTCAAATGCAGAGCAGGTTCAGAAATGGGAGGTGCAGTCTGGACACTTCCCAGAGGAAAAAGAAAAAGAACTGCTGTCAGGAGGTGAAGAACATTAGTTGCTAGAATTTCTTGCGTAGAAAGTGCTGTAGAAGATAGATTTATTTCTTTAAGGCACATGGGTCGATGCTGAAGCAGGAGAGAAATTTGAAGGTTGGTAGTTATTGGCCATTACTAGTTCTGATTGATCACCCCTAAGGACAGATTTTGTTCTTCCCATGCATGCTCTTGGATCTGATCATCTCCACTGGCGGCCCAGCCTGTGGAAAGTTTTAGATATGTCTCTGTCCATTGGCATCACAGGAAAAATTCCCTCATTGCCAAATAGACTCAGGACAAATTCAAAATTAAGGTATTCTAACACAATGAATATCTCTGGCTTCAGTTTCTACTCAAGACTTAGATTTGTGTTTTAAGTGTTGTTTGCAAGTTGCTTGCCTTCAAACTTGCATGTGTATTGCTAAAAATGGCCTGACTTGTAGCATGGCTTCCAGCCCCCAGTTTCTCTCTCATGTGTTCCTCCCTTCACAGTTTTTGGGAAACTCATTAATTTGCCTTCCTTCTGGTTCTTAACTATATAAGAAGGTTTATCAAGGTTTCAGAATCCAACATGGGAGCTCTGGAGCACTTCAATTTTAGAGCTTGTGCCATCTCTAATTTTGACCGATCTTTTTAATTCTCTTGCCTTCATCTCAGCTTCTGCTCTCAAGGCTTGGAATGAGACAGTGCTTGGCTCTGCATATAAAATATACAGAGTAAAACAATTTATAAATGATCTGTTATACTCTTGTTTAATATTGGGGTGGGGTGTGTAAAAATGTCTATTCTGTTGTATTTTCCTGTAACAAAGTTTGCCAGTGTACATAATAAAATGACAGTTTAAAACTTGCATGCATTAGTTACCTTTCTCCAGCCTCCTCATTTATCATTCCACTATATTTTTTAAATATTTCATTGCATCTTGCTAATATGCGCAAAATTTAGCTTGGCATGAAATGCATAAACTGTATTATTAATATCCCATTATTTTATGGTTATACAAGAGCAGATTTGAATTGTCACTTTAAATCAGACCATAAGTCAAAACGAAGATCTTAATAGGCTGCCTAGATCTGTATCTGCACTGAATTAAACAGTAATTTGGCAGTCTCTTCTGCTAAATGTAGTGAGATAGCTAGTTAGTATGATATGCCCAGGCAAATATATTGTGTTGCAATGATGGAGACAATTCCCTCTGGCAATTGCGCTGGCACTTGAGTTGATTCTTCTTGATACACGGATCCAGCATATTCTTAATGCTGAGGAAGAAAAAAAGCATTAGAGAGGCTTCTAATGTGAATTCTAGGAACTGGGTTGAATATTACTTGCATCACCCAAGATACTCTTCCCATATTCTTATGATGATTCTTCATATTATGTAAAAATGCCTTTACTGCCAAATGTATCTTATTGTGAATTATATCTAAACTGTCTGCTATTGGTGAAAACATTTAGTATTCATACAGAGTGCCATGTACTTGGTAGGGAATAGACCCTGACCCTGTAGTTTATGAGGACATCCAAGCTCCATTACCTGCATTGGTGTCTTTGACAACCAAACATGTTTCCATACGCATTTCTGTACATCTAGAAAGCAGCTACAATGCATGTGTCAAGGAAGTGAGAGTGCTTCCTACAATGTACGTGGTACCTTGTGTAGTACTCAGGTGAACCATGTACAAGTGGGACTCACCTGATCCATAATACAGAATTACTCCAGACTCTGTATGTCCAGGACTTCAGAGACTAAGAGACTGCGATACTTTGTAGTTGCTCTTTTTATTTCAAGTATTTGATGTATGTACATATTTTGACCCCGTCTTCCAAGGAAAAATGGTAGTGTTTATTTTAAAAAAATGCTATAAATGAAGTGATAGTGTTATTTATGCCTTAATGTAATTAGAAATATTTAGCCTAACTTGTCTTTGTAGTTTACCGAGGAGAAATATCATTTTAGATGGTCAAATATGTGTGAATTAGAGAAGAACGTTTCTTTGCCATAAGTTAGCATCCAATAAAAAATGTAAACATTTTCTGTAGATGAGGTAGATTTAATTACAAAAATATCTATTCAAGCACTACTAAATAAAATAAATCAAAAATACCACTGCTGTTTTTCCATGAACTGATAAAAAAGGGACTGTACTTAGTATTTTTCCACTTCCTTTAGTTGCTATTTTTTTATGCCAAAAATCCTCTAATTACTGATCGTTGAAAATGGAAGGTAAGAAAGAAAGTGCTCTGTGTAAATGTAAGCCACTGGGACAGTTGAATTAAAATGACTGTCTGAATACTTTTTTGCTCACAATGTTTTTACATTTCATGATTTTTTCTCATTGACTTGGATACATACTGTGTATGTTTCTGTGTATGTCACTGTTTAAAAATGTGTTCAATACAGATTTTAAGTTCTATTTTAGAAAAGAAGTATAGTTCTTCCAATAATATTGAAAAAGAGCAAGTTGACAGTAAAAAAGCAAATCCCTTAAGAGTAGGTGTTATAGAAGACTTGTGTCTCTCCTGGGATTAAAGAAACAATTCTTACTTCAATTTTACTTGAATTTTACTGGAACCAATGACAGCATTTCAAGAATTATTAATATTGGAGAGAGGATGATGAATCAATACTTGAAGCAATCATATGTGACACGAAGAAAGAACTTACAGGTAAGTACACAAAAAGAATAATTTAATGTTGTGTTTTTTAAGTTCCTTTTACTACTTGTGCTTTCAGCAAAAGCTACTTCAGGTCTCCTAAATGTGATTACCATTTCAGACTTGCTCTCAAATTAGGAGAACAGTGAGGCAGGAAACAAGCATCATTAAAGTGCTGCTTGTTAAAAGGAGAAACAGAAGGAGCCAGATGCTTGTACTTCTGTAGGCTCATCTTAAGGTGTTGGTTTTGGACATAAAAAGACTTTATTTTTTTGTAGTACAAGTTCATCTTACTCATAAATGAATGTTGGCTACGTTTATGGTGAATATATTCAGCTATACTGTTGTACCACAGAACACACTCAGAAATTGAATTTCTTTGTTTTTCTTTTAAGGATGGAAATGTCACCATTTTAACTGACTTTGAAGGTGTGCTTAAGAATCTGTTTTCCTGACTAAAAAACCTTTTGCTAGTACTTCTGTGGGACAACACTATTCCATAATATCCATTTTCTATAAAAGGGACATCTCTACATCTTACTTCATGGTAGCAGTCATCCATAAAGCCACCACTTGGCTCTTTAAACAAAAAATATTCTATTTCACCCATGGTGAAGGTGAGATACGTTCCCTTACTTTATTCTTGAGGACTTTTCCCTCTCCTCTGCTGATAAATTTCTTCAGAAGCTTCGTTAAAAAAGAACAGGCAGAAGAAAAAAGGAACAAAACACCCTTGCACGTTCATTGCATTCATTTACCTCCAGTTTAAGCATAGGATCTTGTCCGTCTCTGTAGAGGTTGTCTCTCTCTCCTCCCACAGATGAGGCAGGATTATAGATGAATATATATGCAGCTGCTTCTCTGTACATAAAATGTTATTTATTTATTTATTTTGGTGAGGATTTTTTTTGTTTGTTTTCATTTCATCTAGCAAAGCAAATATTTTTAAATTCAGGGATTTTCTAAGTTTGTGCCGAGACCCTCTGCCCACCTACAAAGTGCCACAAGCTTTGCAGTTCTGTGGCCCCCAGGGACAGAAGGGAGGTACAGCTGCAGAGGTTGGTGGGAGCATCAGCACAGGCGCCTTTCATGGAGGCTCATTCAGGCAACCTGTAAAGACCCCTGCCAAGAAAACCAGAGTGTTTGCTCTTTAGCTTGACGGGATTATTTTGTAGCCTACATTTTTGATCTTAATCTTTCAAATTGGTTCAAATGAGTCAATGGTCTCAAAATTTTTTGAAGGTAACAATTATGCAAGCAGGCATAATGAAGAAACACTATCACAGTGGAAAAAAGACACCAGCTTTCTTCTTAGATTTTTGCCTAAACAAAATATTTGTTAAGTTCTTTTTTTTTTAATGTTAAAGATTTGGATTGGGAGAGAGGAAAGCTGCTAGCCCAATGACAAGGTGAAAATGGACTTTGAAGCTGGCACATAGTCATCACACTGGAGTCAGCATACTTAAGAGAATTCAGTATCTTGTAGAGAATGTCTGTGTGTTCCTTTCTTATGAAATAGCACTGTAAAAAAAAAAAATATCACTATTTTGCTTCTGGTGGTACCCTGGCTATTAAGCAAGCTCAATTTATTTATAGCTCTGATAGTGTGTTAGAAGATAAGTAAACGACGTATTGACTGCTCTGCATTTTAGCTGAACACATAAATCATACCTTATGTTGGGATATTTTAAATATTTGAACATTTTTTTTAATAAATTGTGTAGATTCTAACTTTGTGTTTTTCTAGTTGCATTTTAAACATAAGGCTATGCATTTTAGGCGTTTGATCTTTTTCCTAACACAATAGAAATCAATTATTCATACATGTTTGGAGTACTCATTGTGGAGTGTTTTTTTTTTTTTTTTTTTTTTTTTACAAATTCCTTTAGTAATAATCAAACAATTCTGATGATCCTAAGCCTTTTTTGAACTGCAAGTATATGAAATACGAACATATGTATGTTAACATCACCAAAGGAGGTTTTCTTAAGCCTGTCTGTATATAATTTGTCAATGTAATAGAAAATCAAATTTAATCCATTTAAAATAAATTGAGCTGACATTCCCCAAACAAAGCTTATTACTCAAGAGTGGCAAAGTGTTGGCTGCAGTACCAAATTCAGTGCTGACTCATTACAAGAATGGCTCAGTGCCTGTTGACAATTTTCATCTGCAAAGAGCTCTCAGAACCTGTTCCCTTACTTGGAATCACTGCTCGTTTGGCATAACTGTATCAAGTATGTTTTTGTCTTGGTTTCCTTCTCTCTTGGCATGGTTAAAGTTTCTTATGCCTTCATGCACAAGGGGAACAGCTTGTATGCAAAGTTAATATGTTTATTCTTTTTTTTTCTCCCTTTTTTTTTTTTTCTTCCTACTTTCCCTTGTTTGTCCTTCAAGACCAGAGCTGAATGGCTAATGGCCCCAGGGCCATGCCGTGCTGCAGCCTTACCTTCAGATCTGCAGTGCCAGAGATTCAGTTCTACTTCAGCAAGTGTCATGTAAGGGCAAATGTGAATTAAAGTTCAAAGCCATCTCCATGATTACCATTATGCATATAAACCGTAGAAAGCCACTATACAAATCTGTTTTTGCCATATGTATATTAGTTAAAGGATTGTCTTGGGACTTAGCTACAGGACTGGAAACAGCTTTTCACTGTATTTTTATGATGTGCTGTATTTCTGCAGAAAAGTTATGTAAGGCCAGTGTTTTCAAAAACTGATATACTTGTCTGTTTTCCACTCTGGGCCAGCAGTGCTTTCTAGCTCTGAAAAATCAGGCCCAATTCAATGCAAATTACAATACCAAAAATATTGGCCACAGTTGAAATACTGTCTTTCAAGTTGCAGAGGTTCAGAGTTCAGATTCCCAACTGCTTAACATGAACGAGTAAGAGACTTCATTCATTAATTTTGTGGTAGGTTTTGGAATGCCTGTGGCATTGCCAGCTTATGGGGATGCATTGAAGTCTTTTGAGAAGTCCCCACAAATTTCACACAGTTTTTGTACTTCAGCCACTGTGTTTTGAGTCTCATGAGTTCTTGCTAATCTTAAGTGAGTTTTTAATAAAAACTATGTTAGAGGACAGAAGTTTGATAAAAGCTTCTATATCAGGAAGAAAACACAAACGTAGACCAAATGTGCTATTTTTTCTAGCCAGTTGGGATTTGTGGGAGACCTTCTGTGTGACATTTCTGATGGGCAATACTAACTTGGCCTGACATGGCTTTGCTTAACGTAACTTTAAATAACTATGATGAATAATGTGGTCAATCAACTCCTTTTTATAGTGCAATTTCTCAAGGTATGTTATAGTTTTCTTAAATACACCTATTGTTCATAGGTACTGTTTGTTTCTAGAGCTATTCTGCAGGCTGAATAATAAACAAATAAAAACAAGTATTTATAATTCCAGCCATGCTTCTCAGCCATCGGTGGAGTATGTTATTCTCACTTCCTGAATGAACGAGCATTACTGGTATTTTTCTCTTCCACTTCTTCCTGAGCCCTTGCATATGAAATTCATACTCACTTCCTACCTCTGATGTGCTACTTCACTGGTCTTGAGGGCTCTGGAAAGGAATTTGTGGATCATCCTTTGAGAAACTGTGTCCTACACCACGTAGAATACTATAAGGCAGATAAGATTTATTGGATATAAAGCTTTCATTAGCAAAGTAAACTTCTGTTCTACAAGGTGCTTTAAAACTTATCTGGGTGGCTCATTTTTTCTCCTGTTCTGGACTCTGGAAATATTACCCACTGGCAGTGTGAAGCACTTTCCTGTACCAAGCCTGCTGTGTTATTCAATCTACTGTTATATACGATTTACTGAAGTTCCTTGCAAAAATATTTGTCTTTATCAGTTGTACTCATGTCCATAAAATAAACATATACCCTTGTCTATCTTGTTTTTTACAGGATTAAAAGGCATTACCCAGTAAGTACTCCCTGTCTCTGATAACATTTCTGAAATCTGTTGAACAAAATTTTAATTTTTAGAATGCTTACATATACATTCTAAGTGAAATCAAAGCAAAATTCAATAGAAATATGGTAAAAAAAGTCTCTCCTTCTCTTTTGCTTTATTTCCTTTCTTACTCCTCACAATACAATGATTTTGTCTTCAGATAGCTGCATCTTCAGGAACACTCCTGAAATGATTCTTGAAATATCATTCTCTGCAAATACCGCACTTGTCATCACAAGCCCCTGTCTCTGAGAAAGCTCATGCAAAAAGCAAAGACTCATTGAAATCCTAAAAGGGAAGAATTCAAAAGGAGTTGGTTACAATCATTGTCTCCATTGTGCAATCACTGCTAATGTGAATTCAAGTTAAAATTCAAATGAACACTTGCAGAAATGTTCACCCATCTCACCCATCTTATATAAATATGAGATACATGTTATTTATATACATGATGTAAATAGCATCAGTTTCTTGGCTCTTTTAAAATGGCTAGAAGAAATGGAGTAATCGCTTCAGCTGATGAGGCTTCGCAACATGTAATTTACTATGAGCCCCATCACTCTTGAATATGTTGAGATTATGTTTGATGTATTATTGAAAATGTAACTCCTTTCATTTGGAATTCTTCTCAACTCTCAAACAATGAGAACAGTCACAACAAAGAAGAAAATGGGAAAAAGAGAATAAATGTCAAAATAGCCAGAATAGCCATCTAATAAACATGCCGGTAGAGGAATATTTAGATAATCTGGAATTGTCTTTTTTATTATATTTTGATTTCCTGTGTTTTGAGTATTTTGCCTTTTATCTTCTGCTGTACATTTGTAGAGGTGTATGAATATTTTTATATTTCAAATTATGGTGAAACTATTGAAGGAGTTCATCTACATGGAAAGTTACAATAACTATTTTTTTCTTCCCACCCGGCAACGGAATACCCACAGTGCAGATATCCTCTAAATATTCTCTACCAAGTCAATGAATTCTGAGGGACAAAGAGATGGAGGCTTGCACAGGGGAAGGTACTGCTTTTTGTTGATGATTTTTTTTTTGTTGTTTTATCCCCAGGTCATACAAGAGGGAAGATCATCTTGGGTCCCTTGAACTGATCTCCAAGGGGATCAGTCTCAGTTCTCTGACCAGAGAGAGAGAGAGAGAATACATTAACGGTGATGAATACTTCCCTTTATCTCCTCTTATCACCTCGTTGAACAAGGTCAGCACTGTTAAATAAGTCCTTTGATAACAATGTTAGGACAGTTGCAAGAGTTGGATTGGGGTTAACATCACCAAGAAAGATGTTGTTTGTTATACATATCTCTGTGTTAGGGTTAACCGTGGATATTGACTGAGAAATTCTTTGAAGTATGTAAAGATGGACAATTGTTAGTCCACTGCAGTTGGTGGCAGGGCTGACAAAAGCATCCTTGATCTCAGGAGCAATAGGATTTCAGCCAGCAGAGCGGAAATTACTTCCACTTATTTTACGCTTGTTTCCACTTGCCTGGTTTGTTCCTATTACCTCTAGCAGGTATGAAGCTCCATTTGTTCTGCTGTGCTCTAATGTAGTAAACAATTTTGAAAAGCTAACAGATTTTACACTACCGTGCTAATTTATTGCGTTCTGCTATCATGAGCAACAACGGCAAAACCCTTAAAGGAACTTTTGAAAAGAAATCAACGCAAATGAAGGTTCAGGGGAAATATTTTTAAAGAAAACTTGAGAAAGAGTGAGTTCCTCTCCAACATCCCATTAACAGACCATTAATGACCTAGCAATATGTTGCAGGAGTACAGCTCTGTAAAGGACTGCAGCTCTTCTGTTTCTCTTTTTCTTTTGAATTTGCTTGTGGAACCAAACCAAGAACATTAAAGGACAACCCAAAGGAAAATTGAGTCTTTTTTTTTTTTTTTTTCCTGTGAAAATAAGAAAAGCCCCAAAGCATATGTTGATTTCAGACCGAGCAGTTGTTCTGCTTTAATACACAATTAAATGGTCTCATTTTCAGTCTTATTTAACGGTTTTAAAATAGATAAAATGTCAAAGCAAAACATGTTAAGAAAATAATCTAGCTTTTAAAAGCTTTTTTTTTTTTTGCCAGACACAAAGAAGGTGACAAATTCCACCCAAAATCACATTTGCATCTTCTTAAACCTGCCTTTTCTAGCAAATGTGATGTAGTCTAATTGGACAGAGACAAAATTCCTATTTGTATTCCTATTACTTAACTATATTCTCTTTCCCTTTATTCTCTCCGGTTTGTCCCATTCTTCTGTAGTATTTTGTCTGGAAAACCACTGTGTGTATTTGTATTGCATAACATCTAGTTAAACAGAGCCATAGAAAAAAAAAAGGCTGTAATAATAAATTCCAAGTCTCCACCATGATGCTTTTTCCCTTGTGTAAAATATTTGTTATTTCATACTGTACAACGTATGGGCATCCATCCCAAATTATAATTATGTTTAAACAAAGACTTTTACTCTGGGAGAAAAAATATGACACCCAGAATCAGTGCCGTGACTCACAACCACATATTCCAGTTGTTCTTACCTACTCCTTTCCTTTTCTTCTCTGGTATAAATTTAGCATGCAAGCATGCTGTACTTCCCGTGTTTAAGGAGGACTTTGAGATGTCATTTGCAGACTGTCTTGTCTTTCATTTTGTCCACTTGCTACATGACCCTGGTCATTTGGGTATGACTGAAGCATAACTGTCATCCCAATAGCAAGCTTCGTTTCCATGTGTGTTTTCAGAAAGTATCATATTAGAAGTTTCATTTTGTCTCATCATTCAATTGATCTGAAAATGCTGATGGCTAGAGAGACACAGGGAGGTCACAGCTATATTTAATTTGCATACTGATGGTCCTTGGCATTTGTGAACAGTCTTTTAGCATTAAACTCTTAGCTTATTCTACCTGTAATTCAGTGTTTGTATTATTTCATTTTCGTATTCTTTCTCCCTGTGAAATATGTTAATAAATTAAAGGTGCACGTTATTCTGCAAAATCCTCAGATCTCCCTTTCTCATGGGGCCACAAAGGATGCTCATAAAATTCTAATTTTTCTTTGTTCCTGGAAGCAGACCCTTTAGCTTTGTGTTCATGTCATTCACAATCAGTAACATAACAAACTAAGCCTCTCTATGAAATACTTAAGTGATCTAAATATGTCCTATATTTATTAATATAACTGTACTCACATGGTTCTCACAGGGATAGAGGATGAATTACCTATATAAGCCACTGGATATAATCATCAAATAGGACAAAAGGCAAACCAAAACTAAACAGGTCTCTCTATGTTCATCACTGAGAATTCAATGTCCAGTAAATGTTTGGATGCCCATTTTTTAAAAAATAATATTTTCAGTCCCAAATAAATGCATTGTTTCACATTGATGTTGGCAATCAATACAAAATCCATCAAAATTTGAATTTCTATCAGCACTGAGAAGCTCTTTCTTTAGGCTGAGTCCGTCTCGATAAATTCATAAGAACAGACAAGTTTGCTCAGAAGGTCTTTGTTATTTTTTTTTCCCTTGTCTTTAATTATTACAATAAATATTCCCATGGGACAGAGTAGTGAGCACTAGGAGTGATTAGTAAATAGCTAAGTGGCTGGACTACATATGACTTTTCCTCCGTTTGCTATATTACTCTGCTAACCCTGCAGATGTAATAGAGAGGATTTTTGAGGATGAAAAGGGGTTGGGGGAATAGGCTGTTCAAAGAGGATTTGGCACCACTTTGGTTCTTAGATGAAGTTCAAATGTTCAGGAGAGGCCAGCATCAAACAACTAAAACCATGACAGTTGTGTACAGATTTTTCAAAGAAGTAAGCATCTCATATGTAGAGCCTGTGCTGATAATCTTATTTGTTCTGATGGCAAAGCTGAAGTTAAGCTCTTCTGAAAATTGGACTACAGTAGCCAATTATATTGACAGAGACCCAGTTGATGCATACTGACTTGTGATTTGGAATGGTCAGAAAAATGGAAATTGTATGTATATTTCATAGACTTTGAAATGTTTACCTTAACACAGAACTGAATGGAACTAACAGATGATAGCATGCCTCTCCTGTGCAGCCTTCTGGAAATCAGCCCCACAACATTCAGTCAGTGCATTCTTTTCTTCGAATGAGAGAGACATACTGAACAGCATTTCACTGTCAGATATAATTTTATTCTTTTGAAAATCATATGTATAATTTAACATATAAATAGTGAATATTTTAAATGATGAGTGAAATCCAACCCTACTAATGTCTTGGGAATCTTGCCATTAATCTCAATAGAACCTGTTTTGACACTGTAATTTTATAGACGCTGGCAAAATAATATAAAACAATGGAATAAAATTTGGCTACTGCATCCAAAAATATGCTGAAGGTCACTCCCTTGCTTTTCCAAGTAAATGACAATTTCTGAAAATAGTTAAGGATGTTGTTATTTCAAAAGATACTCCTGTGGTTTCTCCAAACATACTTTCATCTTTCATACAAACATATCTTTGTGAAGGAGACAAATATGTACTGTGACCATGGTTACTTTTTTAATTGTTGTTTAAACCAAAATGTTACAGTATTCTGTCACGTACGTGTGTATGTATAAACTTAGCTGCAGTAATTTCAAAATCTTGAAATAAAATTGCCTCTCTGAAATCATTAAAGAACATGTAGTTTCAATAAAGTCTCTCAATCCTAGATATCCAACTAGATTTTAAACGAGTGCTAGCTGTTATTCAGATTTATTTCACATTTATAAGGTGATTAGTACGTTTTCTAATGTCTGTGTGTACAAAACCAAAGTTTCACCATTTTTTCATCAACTTTAAAGAACAGCTTTGAAATGAAAATATATATGTGCAGATATAAACACAGATGCACATGCACAAATTCCAGGATGTTCTTTAAAAGAGCTGCTGCTCATGTTACTCTTTCTATCTATGTTATTTTTCTTTGCAGCTGAATAGAATATTCACTGGTTTGTTTGAGACTAGAACATGACTTTGGTGGGAAACATAACTGTATATAGGTAATGTTATTGTCCCAGATGATATTAAGGATAGAAATGAATATAACTGCTATTTCTTTTATCCCCTACCCCTTACTTTTTCCTCCATGATCCTTCTGGACAAACCACAAACTCTAAGGTATACTTCTTGATCACATCTAGATATGCATATGCTCACTTTCTATAAGTAGATTGAAGGGGATATAAGAACGTAGAAAAGTCCAACCTTTTTCTGTTAACAAGAAATACAGCCAATACTCTCTAGCTTTATTCCAAGATTTTATTATTATTATTGTTGTTGTTGTTGTTACTGTTATATTACCGTTATTTCATAGTGTACAATAAGTTTCTACTTACAGGTTCACTTAAAGTCCCACATATGAGTGGTGAATAGTATAGATAGTATTTGTGTCCACTGTGACATGTTTTCATGCAGGAATGTCACCGGTTTGATATTCATTCCTAGGAACAATGTTAAAATAGCAAAGATTTTAAACTCTGAAAAGTGTTTGTTCAGGTGAAAGGATAAACACTAGTGTGCTCCGATCTTCAGCTTGTTCATCAGCTGGAATATAACAGCAACTGGTGTTGCTAAATGGATATATATCATTTGAAGTATCCTATGAAATGCAGACTGAAGTGTGAGTGGTTCATTGCCCTTAAAACAAGCATGGTAAAGTTTCCAAGCTACAGATCTTTTCTCCTGCTAACTGACACCAAGCAGAGAGGCAGGAGGGATTTGATTCTTGTCATCTTTGTTGTGACTCTCTCAGTAGTTTCTTTTTCTCCTTGCAAATTTTGGCTCATAGCTAGTCCGCAATTAAGAATTTCAACATGTAGAATGGATATTCTTTGTGTCTCCTTATGGCGACTGCATACAGGAAAATCTAGAAGGTGTGCTGGAAAGACAAATTCTTAGTTAATGAAACTCTTCATCCCTTTCCACTGCATTCACAGATTATCCCTCCTAATTTTCTCCTTTTATTGTGGAAAGTAACCAGAAATGATGATATCACATGATTTGCCTGAACCTAAACCACTTTTCTTAGGCTAATTATTATGGATTATAAGCCTGTTTGCATCTTATGGGCAATTAAACAATATTAGAGAGTCATCATTACAAAAGGAATCAGATTGAGCTTGAATTGTGGCTCTTAGATTTTTCTTTATGGCTACAGCAATAATAAAAAAGATTTCACATAGAAACATGCCACTAATATTTTGAGATCTGTGATGTTTTTTCACAATATTTTCTCAATAACAACAACAACAACAAAGTTATCAACAGATAAATATATTTTGATTGCATTTGTCCTATTTATCATATTCCATGTGTGTTCTTCGTGAAAACAGCAACTGCCAGGGGCAGTTTGAAACAAAAATCATAGACTGAGTTGCATTTACATTTTCAGCAATCACCAAAAGAAATATTAAGTAAGCCTACTCATAATATGATGACAATAGTTGATTCCCACTTACAGAAATATTTTTTTCAATTGTCTATTTTATAAAGGAACCCTTCTGGAACTGAAACTTTTGTAATCTCTTCTTTCTTTTCCTTACACTAAAATCATATTTGTCAGGCCATTTTTTCTTCCCCATCTTTGTTTTAAATAATCAGTCCCGAAACTCAAACTGTAAAGCTTAATTCTATTGTTTCCCACTAATATATAGACTCTGACTGTACATACCTCATAGTAATGCAGAAAGCACTTAGCATAGAACAAAGAGAATTCTTAGTACAAGTTTTACCAAAAGGAAAGAAGATAGATTAAAATAGAACTTTCAACATTTTTGTGTAAAAGATTTTAAAATGGAGTTCTCCTTCAAACTCCTGAAAATTACATTAAAGCTTTAGAGCATTTTATTAAGGCAAATAAAGAAGAGGCATGAGAGGCTTTTTAGGTCTAGTAAGCATATTTTAAGCATCCCTTGACCATTATAGATGCTGATAGAAAGAAGAATAAACTCAAAACACCATTGATAATGTAAAAAGCATATATATTTTAAAACTTTTTGGAAGAACTAGCAGTTGTACTATGAAGAATGATGTCTGGATCAAACTTCTCGCTTCTAAACATAACCCAGTTAAATGCAGCTTGCTTTAACAAATTCTGATAAATGTTTTAATCTCAGTAATAAAATGAATGCAATGATGTGCAAAATGAGTATATGAGTATCAATAAGACTTTTACATACTAAATTTTTTTTTTATTATTATTCCTGAAGTGTGTCAGACACAACAGGTAAGAGCCTGTTGGGGGAGTATATAAGTTAGGCGTAATCGGGCCAGAGACAAAATCAGGTACTAGAGTAGACTGCGAGGAGGAAGAAGGTGGGATAAATGTTGACTTGAAAACAACAAAGCATCTTTATTTATGTTTGCTTTTGAAAATGGTAGCTTGATCTGGGCTAGGTGCTGAGAAGCAATGATGTTAACAGGCCTGTGGAAGGACTTGAGCAGGGAAAATAGCTGTTGGACTGAAGTAGTTATGTGAAATACAGTCCTAGAGACCTTGCTGATGTGCCTTGGCTATTCTGGGAGAAATGGCAAGATTTAGGTCTGATATGGATGGATGAGTCCAGAGATTATTCATAGATCCTGTTTAAAATAGAATCGAAATGTGCACTCTATTTTTTTCTGTAACATATCACAAAGTGTGAAGGCAATATGCATTTTCAGAGCAACTAGAGCCAAAATCCTACTTGATTTCCCTCTTGGTTATGCAGATTATGTTGAATATTGAAGCATTTTTGTATTTAATGTTATTTCACTTGGTTCATTGTGGTTAAGTACACAACTTTTTTTAAAAAAGTAGTATAATAATTGTAGTTTTTTTAAAAAAACTTTTTCATGCTTTTGTTTTACTTATAAAGAACTAGTTCTTCATGCAGGTAATCCTTTTTCACATGGATTCAGATTTTTATTTTATTTTTTAATGGTTTATTCAACACATTTTAGAGTAGAGTAAAATAAAGTTATTAAGGTTGGAAAAGACCTCCAGGATCATCCAGTCCAAACATCCCCCTACTACCAATGTCACGCACTAAACCATGTCCCTGAGAACCATGTCCAACCTTTTCTTAAACACCCCAAGGGATGGTGACACCACCACCTCCCTGGGCAACCTGTTCCAATGCCTGACTACTCTTTCTGAGAAGAAATGTCTCCTAATTTCTAATCTAAACCTCCCCTGGCCCAACTTCAGGACATTCCCTCTAGTTCTATTGCTAGTTATCTGTGAGAAGAGGCCAACCCCCAGCTCCCCACACCTTCATTTCAGGTAGTTGAAGAGAGCAATGAGGTCTCCCCTGAGCCTCCTCTTCTCCCTCAGCTGCTCCTCATAGGACTTACTTCTGTTCCAGACCCTTCACCAGCTTCGTATCCCTTCTCTAGACACGCTCCAGGGCTTCAATGCCTTTCTTGTACTGAGGGGCCCAAAACTGAACACGGTACTCAAGGTGCGGCCCCACTAGAGCAGAGTACGGGGGGCAATCACCTCCCCAGTCCTGCTGGCAACACTATTCCTGATACAATCCAGGATGCTTGTACATAGGCCTGTGTATTTTGACATATACATGATTAATTCTTTGTAATGTCTTGTAAGAAAATGCACTTTCTAAGTTACCTGAAGCCTCTCACCTTACACATAAAACAGGAAGAAGTGATTAAATTAGAGGACAGTTACATGGAATCTGAATACAATACACAATATCCAAACCCCTTCTCAAGGCTCAAGCTACAGATAAATAGACCTTTTGTTAAATTTTAAGTGTTTTTAGACAATTTTTCTATTAATCTTCACAATATGTATTCAGTTAAATACATATATGTATGTTTGTTTAATATGTGGAATAGTCTGTAAAGTATGCAAATGAGACACACATTCATTTACCGTGATTTTTACTTAAACATTCCTCTCCTAAGATAACTACTAAAATAGGTCACAGTATAAAAATAGTATAGTAGGCATCCTAAGGACTAGATTCTGTTTGCAAACTGGGTGGTATAAATCTCACATAACTCCATTGATTTCAGTGTTTTAACTTAGATTAAACTGTGCTATTACTGATGAACATGCACGCACTGCAGATGAGATATTAATTCCTCTGAAGTCCTAACACCAAGGAGTAGGCTTTAACTGGAGAAAAAAAAAATGTAGAAGAATATGTCTACATTCTTGTATTCCATCTGCAAATTCCAGCCTGAATCCTTTACTGTAGGAGTGACTGACTGTTGAGGCCAGTGGATGCCAAGTCTCATAGGAAGGTAGGCAAGAGACATACGTCATTCTTCTTCTGCCAGGTAACGAAAAGTATGACCCTCTTAGAACCAGAGCCCTCCACTATCCCATGACTGATATACAGCCTCCATATCCTGTTTCAGCACGTGTACTCTCAGTTATATGAGGGCATGGGCACTTATAACATCTTGGGGAGGCCCACATTTCTGCTACTTTATGGCATGTAAGTCTGTGCATGTAGCAGGGAGAGGGGTTGATGAGCCCTTGGGAAAGTTAGTGCATGCTAGAACAGCTTAAATTACTTACACCTTGCTTTTGGATTATGCCTCAGGAGTTGCTTGAATGTGGTAAGGACAAGGCCATGTAATATATGAAATAATTGTGCAAAATGGATCAAATTTATGAGCCACTGTAGAAGGTAAAACTGCTCTAGTCTAAAGAGAGACGTGCTGCAGGTACTCCGTGACCAGACTAGGCGGCTGTGTTCTTAGGCATAACCCTTCAGAAACTCTTATTTGTTAATGAAAATCTACTTCTTACTTAGTAGGTCAGTATTACAATGAAAAAAACAAAAAACAAAAACAATCAAGAAACAACACATGGCATTTGCTGTCTTTTTATGTGCAGCTAATACCTTCTTCCAGGTTCAGTGCAAGTTTGATTACTTCTTAAACCATTTATTAATACAAGGAGCAAAAACTAAGCCAAAGTTTTTGGGTCTAGTGGTATTTGACAGCTGGAGCAGTGCCAAAGCTAGCAACTGCCAAACAGAGGTAGTTCGGAGTAAAAGTTTAAAACAAAAAATTGATTTTTGTCAAAAGAATCTTTCATAAATCATTTAGTTTGGGGCAGCTGAAGCAAAATATTTTTCTCCCATCAGCTTTGCCAAAGTATTATCTGTTATTTAGAAACATTTTCTCCTTAGAAAATCCAGATATTCAGGACTTTTTACATTTAGTTTGCCTTGGAATTGGGAAAAGAAGTCCTCTGTCTAATTGATCTAATTTCTTCAAAAATCTGCCTGGCTACAGAACCTTATGAGACACGTTGGAGACAGCATTTGTTTTGCTTCCAGCAAAGATGCATACTGTCTGCTGCAGAGCGCAGTTATCCACTTTGTCAAGGTATTCATGATGATACAGTTTTCAATCTTAGTTTTATGCAACATCACAGAATTTGATGCAGCTGTATTAATACATTGCAGTTAAGAATCAAATCCATCACACATCTTTCTCACTGTAAGATAAGTATTGTTGAGGAATCGCTGTCGGCAGTAGCATTAATGCAAGTGGGTGACTTTGAATGAATGACCAAACCTTCCTACTGCTAATTCCAGAGTTCATGAGGAGGTGGTTAAAGGTGGTCATGAGGATTCATGTCAGACTTCTGGATATGTCTAAGCAGAAAAGCAAAATAATCGTTACACAAGAAATGCTCAGATGGATGAGAGATTTTTATGATGGGGAGGAATACAGAAGAATGTGATTTTTCAGATAAGCTTCCTTTCTTTTTTCTTTTTTCTTTTTTTTTCTTCTCTTTTTTTTTTTTTTTCTTATAAAAAGAACCTCCCTGGTGTCTGCCTTCATTTATTCCTTTATTCTCTTAGTGCATGTTTTTAATGGTCTCTTTGTTGCTGCAACGCTAGTTGATTGAAATTCTCCATTTGTAGGCCTCCTTGAACATGTTTATTCAGGGAATGGGACTTGCACAAAACAATACACTTGTATGAGGCAATCCCATCACATCAGCTTTCATTATCATTTTTGGATCGTCTAACTGGGATACATGTCAGTGATTGTTGTAGTTCCTCTTCTCCGACAAAAGGGCTTGATTGTTGTGCGCTGATCTTTGATACTGCATTGGCCTTAGCTTTACCATGATGTCTGAATTAGATGAGCATTTGAAGTGCCGCAATGGCAACTTTTCTCTAGTAATACAATGGGGCATTCTGAGTGCAGGAGCTGAGATCTTTCTTCACATGACTACGAGATAAAACTGTTCATATCTTTTCCCCAAATTTATTTAAAAAAAAAAAAAGATTAAAAAAGAAAAATGATTTTGATTTTCCACTTCAAGTTTCTATCTTAATGCATGTGACACAGTTTACTGTACTAGTCTCCAAAAGAGGTTGTCCAATTTAGAGTTACCTATTTTCAACAGTTGGATGATGTGTGATGTGTCTATCTATTCCTCTCTGTGACACATTGTGTGTCTTTAAATCTATCCTGAGTCATTTTTCTTATGCAGAAGCTAATTAACATCTTGGAAAAAGATTGCCTGCATTGTCTTGATATTTTCTGAAGTAACCAGATGCTGTAATTACTGTGTATACTGTTCTTTTTGCCTGTAGGTTGTCACATAGCACACCTACCCCCCACACCCATCACTTTAATTAACAGCGTAAAGTTCATTTAAATAGTAAAAGATGAGACAAATTTGTTTAAGAGTCTTTGTATATAATAGGAAGAAGCATCTGTCCTGAGGGTAAAAACAAAAAAAAAACTTAATTCAAATAATTAGTGCTAGAATACCTATTCCTTTCCTTTTCAGTGTTACCACTTTATTTGAAGTTCTTCTACCTTTCCTTTTGTTTAATTTTTATTATATTCATACTATTACTCTGTGTTGGTTTACTGCAAAATTGGTCAGATCTTCCATAATTAAATTCCCAATGAATCCTGTATTTATTGGTCCTTGTTCTATATACCACTGTCTACTTTGATTAGATTGTTACCGATGACTCATTTCTTCTGATTTTTCCCAAGAAGCTGAACAAAGTGGATTGCTGTTAAGAAAGAAATAAGATAGCTTATTGTTAATTACTTTTAGGTGACAAGAGGTAATAAGTGTTCTTTCAGATCAACTTAAAAAAAGATCACTATAGAGAAATGAAGGGGAAAAAGGTCAAAGCATCAAAACATGAAGCCATTTACAAGGAATCAGTTAAATCAGTGGGCTCTCCTCCTAGCTATTGCTGGTGATTTTTTCAGAGGTAGATTTACTTGTGAATAGTGTCAGTCTGGCAGTATTTTGATTGGTACTGTAATCTGTGTCCTCTGTAGTGCAACACCTGTTGGACAAGAGGGACTTAAATCAGACTTTTATCAAAGATATATTTTATCAAATTCTGAAATCCATACTCATTGTGTCATAGAATCGTAGAATCATCTGTGTTGGAAAAAGCCTTCAAGATCATCATGTTTTAATCATCAGTCTTGGTTATAGCATGTTCCAAACAGCTAAGGGCAGATTTTCTCATGGGAGTAATTAAAGAAAGATAAGTAAAAGAGAATTCAGTGGAATGTATCATCAGTTAAAATGTAGACACATGCACATCAAGCATATCAGTGCTTGATTTGAAGATGGTACACATTTTAAATCCAAAAATAAGATTGCAGTCTTACTTCATGTAAATTCAATATTTAATTTGTGATGTTTGGTTACACTTTTTTTTTTTCTCATTATCATCTGTGACTCTTCAAAATACCTTTTTCCTGTACCCATTTAAGTTCTATTCAATCATATGATATTGGGTATAGTAAGCTTCTGTCCGAACTTTCAGCTCAGTATGTGGTATATTATACAGCTGTGACAGAAGTTATAAAGTGACAAAAAACTATTATCTCTGCAAAATGTCTTCCCCCCCCCCCCCCCCACTCTTTTACTACTCGTGGTAGATCAAGTGATAAATAACAATATCAGTGACCTTTGAAGTCTACGTGAAATGTCCATTAGTGTCAAGGGAACATCATGAAATGGATGTTTACAATAGAAAATCTTTTTTTACATCCTCGCTCCAAAATTGTAAAGAAGTGTAACATTAATGTAACATAGAAAATAGAAAAAAGAGAGAAATTAGCAAGCAGAGTCAGCCTTGGGAGTCGTTAGTCGTCCAGGTGGGATTAACAAGACTGTGCCAGCCAAAGAAAAGACGATCTTATGTCTTGTTTTGTGTATTTCGTTGTTTGTTTTCCTGTGTTTCAGAAACCTGTTCAATGCAGGAGCTAAAAACATATTTGTTCCCCTCATATATTCTCCTTTTATAGATTGTTTTTTCAGGTGAGTAGCGTCAATCCCCATGATGTATTGGCATCATTAAAGGAATGAAGAGCTATGGGAAGGCAGTTCCAGGAGCAGCCTCTAACTTGATCAGTTAACTAAAGATGGTTAAAGGAAGGTGTCACTTTTTCTTTTGATTGTTGATGAACTTTTTTCACACCGTAAGTTCCTAAACTGGGGTTGCCGAATCATACTAGTGACATTAGTGGTCTGTGAGTTAAACAGCTATACCACCTGATGCTTAGAGTGTCAGTTGCTATGTTAGATAAGATGGTAATGTGAGGTTTGATGAGATATATTAATAGCTGGCAGTGGGCATAACAACCTTCATATTGCTATATATAGGGAAAAAAAGCTGGGCAGGGCAACGATGCATCAGGAAATCATAGTCAAGCACGGAGCAGCCCAAGGAAGCAGTTGGAATGAAGAATCAACTGGGAAGTGTGAGAGAGCATCAGAAACCAGGGCTCAAAGCTGGGGAGGCAGAAACAATCCAGAACAGGTGCAGGTGTTTTTGTCAAAGGAATAAATCCAGTAAAGACAGGAATGACGAGAGAAGCTAGAGGCAAAGATCATCAATGGTTTGAGTGGGCTGTGTTGCCAAGATGCTTGTTGTCAGGTCTCAGTACAGTTGTAGAAAGTGGGAATTAGAAAGAAAAGGACTTTCATTCCAGTTTCAGTCTCATCTGTTGCTTACTCATGCTGAGTCATCACCCAGCTTATTTTACCTCCTGAACTAACATAGGCTTAACAGTAATTAAAAGGCTGGATGGGTTTAATTTTGCAGTATCTTGTGATACCAGTAAGCGGAAACACAACTCTCTCTAAAAAGCATTTCTATGAGGTTCAGTTTCATTAAAATTTTGCTTTTTTCCACAAAAGAGGCAGCTGCTTTGGCTGCAGGACGTGCCACCTGGAAAGCAGCCAGCTGGAGACCCTGAGTTTCCCCAAATCCAAGGCACTCTGACCTGCTGCTAAAGAACTGGACAGGGACAATGAGGGCAAAGAGAAGGTGTTTGAAATTTGCCTCGGCTCTGAGTGGGCTCCATAGGAATCCTTCTGTCTTTGTAAAGGAATTTTGCTGGCAAAATATTTTGCTGGCAAAATGTTTTGTTGGCAAAATTTTGTTGAAATTTGCAACCTCCAAACAATAAACAGCACCCTACCCCCTCAAACCACACATCAGATTTAAAAGCAATTCTACATCCGTGCATTTTCTACGGGGTTGAAGCTGGTATCAGTCAAAATGCTGCTACACTTCAATTAATTAGTGCCACTGCTGGCAGCCGGTACTGACTGAAGTGAAAACCCAAACTATTGTAATGCATTGCTGGAGTGTGTTCTGAGGATGATGAGATTATTTATCTTCTGCTAAACTCTGACAATTTAGTTGAGTGCAGTTTGATCAATTTGGATGGTGCCTCACTCACCATCAAAAAACAGCACTTTTTATAAAACACAGTGCTCTGGGTAATGACTGCCCGGTGTCTTATTCACAGTAGTGTATGTAATTCAGAGGTTGAAATGACTGTTTTGGACAAACAGAATAAAAATGCTCTTATCTAATATTTGTAATATGAAGGGCAGATGAATGTCACTCTTGGAGCACAGCTTATTTCTCTGTTGGTAAAGCAGACTAATACGGAAAATCTTGTATTGCGTTGCTTTTTCCCATATTGTTCTCTTGGGTTGCAGTCTTCTCTTTTACGGTCAGTGAGATCTTTGTGTTCAGTACTAACTTCAGTTAAGTGATTATATATATGTGCATAACTGTTTGTGAGCACATAAGTATATATGCATTCATAAAGGGTGACATGTCTTGGTAGAAATGACGGCTGAATTACAAAGAAATTTTTTATAAAGTAATTAATCTTTCTGATGGTTTAGAAATTGAAAACTAAAAAGGGATTAAGGAAAGTAGATAGAACATATTTCTGTACTTCTTAGAATTATAATTCTAAGAAGGTAGTAGCTAGAAATACTAATTTGCTAGATTTTATACATTTTAAGTAGAGGTAAAATATTTTTTTTTTTAATTTCCTGAATGTGTGAAGAAAACTGCTGTGATGTGCACCCAATCACAAGAATTTATTGATCCAAATGGCACCAGGGGAAGCGAGGTTACCCAATGTGCTTTTTCCCCAAACGATTCTGCTCTGTTCTCCAAGTGTGCCACAGCTAATAGTCACATTCACATAGATTCCCATTATGTTTTCAACAGGTTTTAGAAAAAGCCTACAAACTGTTGGAACAGGAATGTACACTTTGAGATAGATTTCTGACCTGCATCAGTTTGGTATCACCTCAGTAACAACTGACGGTGAATTTCCCTCTGCATTTCCAGTGAATGTAATATATATTCCTCTTGGTCTGAAGCTGTCACTCTTGCTAGACAGTTGTAAACAAGTGCTTTGGTACTTGAATGGTGGGTAAAAGGTTTGCTGTATAAACAAAGTTTCATTCCAGTGATGTTGAAGAACCTCAGTGTTTGTTGAATTCAGGTCTGAAATCTCTAAAATGACAAGAAATAATATGTGCTGTATTGAAATAATGCAGACCTCCAGGTGATAAACTGTACCCTGCCACTGACTCAGTGGTCTTCAGTGGGCTTTAGGACTGGAATGCAGGTTGCCAGGTGTCATGTAGTCTAAAACAGTGACCTTTTATCCTGTGGACCTCCACCACCCGTCTCTACTCTGTGCTGTGCATGTTCTGTGTTTTGAAATGGACAGTGGAAAAGTTAATGTACCTGTCGTCTTACCCCCAGTGAGATTTGTGTTTAGTCTCTCAACATTCGCTTCAGTAATGCAGCTCACATTTAATGGTTTTGACTCCCTCATCTTGTAGATTTAGTTTTATTTATTTTTTTCTGTAGATTTTCCCTGGAGCCAAAACAGAAGGAACGGGAAATCTTTGCTGTAAAAGTCTTATATTTATGAGGCTTATGATAACAGGGAGGGGGATGATCTTTAAAAAAAAATATAGCTCCAGTTGTTTTTAAACCTTTGTTCACATTTTAAAATGATATGTGGAACACATTTTTGCATCTATAAAGCAAATAAAAAAAAATCTTCTGATGTTGTTATTAATAAAGCAAGTGGCTCATCTTTCAAAATCCCATTTTAGCAAGGCAGTGATTTTCAATGAAACCTGACATGTTCATTTTTGCCAGACTTAGCAGCCCCCAAGGCCTGTTGAAAGTCGTCTGAAAAAAGCCTTCTTAATAGATCGGTTTTCTTTGCTGAAGCTGTAGCATCTCCTGTATTTATAAAGATATGGTTCTTTTACGTCTGTATTAGTCGAGCAGCAAGCTAACTCCAGTGACATATATTAACAAAGTAGGCTAGTTATACAACATTGAAGAGCCATACATCCTGGAAAACATTTGGTGAACACCTTTATATAGTGACAACTAAATTTTCATTTTCCAATTTATTGTAGAGAATTAATCCTCAGGAATCTATTGACATAATTGATGTCAGCTGGGGAATTGGAGCCAGCCTTGCAAATATGTTAATTATCAGTGCAAACGATAGAACGCACTGGGACAAATCCAGTTCTAGCTTGAATCCATTGACTTCTCTGAGCTCATGGAGGATTTTGCATGTTAATCACATGAATTTTGTTCAAAAATGCCTCCCAGTATCTTGTTCCACATTTTATTAAAAAAGACAGTCTGCTAGCTACTCATAAAGATACTCTGCATAACAGAATGGATGAGCAGTCATACTTTTTGAACAAGTGGGGCTATTTACTTGTAACTATGTGAGCAGAATAACAATGACTTAAGAAATTCTGATGAGAGACATTGCTTTTGAGATCTTGTTTCCAGCACAGACTGAGAAAAAAAAGGCTTTGGTTGAGCCCAGCTAGGGTTTTTATACTCAGAAATACAGATGGATCTCTCCTTGCTCTTACTTCTCCTAATCTCATTTTAGCAAGTTTAACTTTTTAAGAACTATATACTAACTCACAGTATACCCATCTCACCCCTGACTTCTCTGAAACTCAGTGACATCAGGCTTTACCCAGCAAACAAACTGGAACTTTTATCTTTTCTGTACGTGCTGCTCAAACAGAAGCTATGTGGGTTGAACACAGCACTGGTGTCAGCTGGTAGGCCTTGAACTCTTCCCCTGCATCATTTCAGGTTTGGGGGTTAGAAGCATGGTTTGTAGGGCAAAGAAAGGCAGGATGCACGTCCTTAGCTCTGTACAGCATGACAGCTCCAGCTCTTGTGTTAGATGTGGTGCATGGGGTTCTCCTCAAAACCTTGCTACTGCCAAAGAGAGCCTTTTTACATATCACAGGTAGTGAGTGGGAGACAGAAATTTGCCGAAGCTCTGCCAGTCAACCTGTTACTTGTAGGAAATGCTTACTAAGCCACAGGATGAATATTGATTGATCTTGTCAATAGCTTCCTCAGTAAGAATCGGTCTCAATAAAAGCTAGTCAGGTGTTTGAAATTTCATATATTTTCCACAGAGAGAAAATAATGTTCCTTTTTCAGCTGTAAAATCAATGTCTGAGCTTTGCATAGCAGGAGAAGACTGAGATAAACTCCTAAGGGATCAAGTAAAGGACTTTCCACTTACATGACTCATGCTACTTCATCAAGAATAGATCTAGAAAATTGCAAAGGCGCCTATTATCTGAATTTAAACATCCCTAAATGGATCAAACGGCACTGAAGTAGCTGTTATCTTCAGGTATATGAGATAAGGAGAGAATGTAACATGAGGAACTAGAAAAAGTCTGGAAAACTATATTCTGAAGGAGAAATGAGACTTTGTGTATCTTACCTCCTGCTTGAACTCACAAGTCACTTGTGTATCCAATATAGAAAAAAATCTTCAAAGTGGCACTGTTTCTGCATCTGGCTTCTGAAACTCCTCATTTCATATCTAAAGCTGGGCAGACAGTGCAGTGTGCTTTGAAAATTTTCTTGCGTATTTATTAGAAGAATCATAATCAGTTCAGTAACTCCCTCTTAAAAAACTTAATGTGACTATTAGTCTTTCCTGGCTTTAACAGGAAATTAAAAGTTAATTTGAGATAAATTCTTTTTGGTATGTTTGCATTGTGTGACAGGGTCCATCTAAGGCACAACTCATGTCATGGGGAGTTTTGCCACAAACAGATGATAAATGATAAAGCTAATGTGCTAAGGTTGAGGATGGAACTATTTTGTTGTAAGATAACAGTATAATACAAAGTAATTTGCTCTTGCATAAACAAGCATTCTCTAAGCATGGTAAAGACATGGGAAGTAATATGGAAGAGAGCCAAAATGTGCACATACATAACGATTATCACTGGAAAAACTTCCCTGTTGAGGGTGACAGTGCTGGAACAGGCTGCCCAGAGAGGCTGTATAGTCTCCTTCTCTGGAGACATTAAAAACCTGCATGGACGAGATCCTGTGTAACATGCTCTAGGTGGCCCTGGTTGAGCAGGGACATTGGACTGGATGATCTCCAGAGATCCCTTCCTAACCTCAACAACTCTGTAACTGTGAGTCTGTGAAAGTAAGACAAAGACATCTGGATATGGTCCTCGGCAAGTTGCTTTAGGTGGCCCTGCTTGAGCAAGGGAGTTGGATCAGATGACTTCCAGGAGTCCCTTCCAACCTCATCCATTTTGTGGTTCTGTGATTTCGAGTTATGAAATCACAGACTTCATGATGTTGGATTGACAGATATGTGGGATAAATATGCTTTGTATTTCCATCCAAAGTCCTGAGCAGATGCTGATTTGCATTTGCTTAAATGCAGTACAATCAGCTGGACCTGACACAACAGCTTTTGTGTGTGTCTTTTGAGAAAAGAATTAACATCCACAACCTGACTAGCAAACTGTCACCATGCTTGTCCTAGAGTACAGGAAAATGAATGGTTTCTTCCACTTCTATAGAGTCTGCCTCTTTTGTAACCGGTGCCTGTCTGTGTATTTGTTAACAAGGCTGGGTGGGTAGCCTCATACTTGACCTTTACAAGTCACGGGGCTTGATCAGCAATACCTATCTGTGATAGAGGGGTTAGTATATCAGGCATCTGCTATGAAATAACTTCAGGTTATAGATGTCTTAATTCAGCCCCCAAATATAGATATCTGCTGTCAATTGACATCCTTGCAGTATCCCCTGTCTTCCAGCTGCTTGTCCGAGGAGCATGGGCTATCATTAGTTTTCACTTATCTTTGCCATTACTGTTCAGATGTCTATGATATCAGAAGATGTCTCAAGTGGTGTTAGATGCTTATGTGTAGGCAACTCAATTGATGCAAAAATCTCTTGTTCGGACATGCAGCCACACTGGTCATCTAGTAAGTTTAACATCACTGGAACCTTATAGGCTTTTAGCTTTTCTGCTACCCTTCATTTTCTCAGGGCACGTATATTCTTCTGGTACGAAATTGTTGCATTTTGAGTAGCTTTCTGATCAGTCCTGGAGGACGTTTTCTTTTTCTGCTCTTCATGCAAATTAGTGTAGAGCATAATAAAGACACAGGACTCTTGGAAGTAGATGTGGATTTACTGGAAGGCGAAGAGGCTATGGCCTTCCATCTCCTGAGGTGGCATTTGATACAGCACACCTTGGCCTTTATATGGGGTTTCTCTGCAGCCCCCACACCAAACTTCAGTTTAATCAACATCTTCACTTGCATTTAGCTACCTTTGACCTTCTGATCCCCAGAGTGCTTTCAGACACCTGCGGCTTGCTATTTCTTTATTTATTTTGTTTTACACTAATTGCGCAAGCAAATGCAGTTCTCATGTTGGGTCCTTAGCTGATTACAAGTCCTGTTTACTCACAGAAAGGTAATTTACTGCCTGCAGGGCACGACTCAGATAATACCCAGGCTTCCTGGGTAGCTAAATGGATCATTCCATTCCAGTGCTCATTCACTTACTGGCCTCTCTCAGACTGCTTGCAAAAGCACTTATCCTGTAAATGCTTACTCATGTAAGTAATAATACTCTAATTAGAAAGTAAGTGGAGTTTGGAGACATTAGTATTTTTTTAAGTGAGTAAGCACTTGCAGGGCAAAACCCAAGGGCACCAGAAAAAATCATAATTTTCTGCATAGTACATTTTCTATTTTTATCTTGAAGTCTGGATCTTTACATAACTTTCTATTAAACTGTTTGAGATCTTCCCTTCCTAGACCAGTCAGGAAGCCCAATGGGCAGACATTCTTATGCTTCAAAGCATTTTCTAATGATTCCCTTTTAAAATGAAATGAAACATTAGCCTGAATTATAGCTGTGATCTGCTTCTTAGTTCCTTTTTAAGCACTAAATTATATCCTTCCAGTGACTGTGTCCTTTCTTCTGTCCCTCTGAATCTTAGTTCAAGATTATCAAATAACTGCTTTAACAGAAGTTGGGATTCAGGTTCATTACTGTCGTTTTAAAATTAGATTGTTTGCAAATTTCTTCCCAATACCTAACAACTCACATGAAAGCATGTTTTTTCATCCGAAAGGATGAAGTAGGGAATGGAGATGTGCCTATGCAGGGGCAGCTTTGCCACAAAGACTGAAAAATAGCCATCAAAGCAAAACATTCAGTAACTCTGTGCATGGATGACTGTGAGCTACTCAGGCAGGCATTAACTGGTATGCGTATGCTTGACTTGCTACTGCTTCTGTTACCACTATTTTTAATAGTACTCTGACTGCCTTTAAAAACACGTCCCTTGTAAGAATGCTTTCATATCTCTAACTGTTCTTGTGATTTTAGTCTTCAGTTATTTTCTTTCTTCAACAGTTTTAAAAGACTGTTTAACTCAAACTCCAGAAACATTAAAGGGTAGGATGATGTTTTGCCAAGCCATATGTTCTTAAATGGTATATTTTATGCACCTGATAATGAATACTTTAATGCACAGTAGCTAAAAAATAATAATAAAAAAAACCAGCAGGCACACTTCCAGTGATTTCAGCACTTAGATTAGAGGTGAATTCAATTGTCTGTTTGCACTCAGGATTGGGCATAGTGTTCAAATTTTGTAGGTGACATTGACGTTAGGCCATTGAGTGACACTGGGCTAGGATCTGGATTAAAATTGATTTTGTCTAGTCTACTTATATTCAGAATGACTTCACTTTATCTCCAGCTTTATTGCTTTCCAGAAGTATTAAAACATTGATATAAAATGTTTACTAAGGTGTGAATGTCTTACCTGATATTTGACGATTTTCCTGCATCAACAGCTTTCTAAAGACATAATTCACCCACAAGTATTTTAGTCTTCTGAATAAAGAAATATAAACTTCTAGTACATGCACGATTCCCCATAAAAATACTAACCATAGGCCATAAAATGTCTGTCCCATTAAATCATAATGCGTAATGCAAGAGTTAATCTACAAGTGGGCAAAGCTTTTAGTCCTGCCTACTTAGTATGCTAGGGAAACATGATTTATAGATTACCTCAGATAGTAAAAGCAGTAATGTTTCTATTATACTTGTAGAAATACACTGCACAGGAGTTGCTTATCTAAGGCTTGGTGAGAAGAGAAGAGAGAGCTTGGACTGCCAGGCTGACGGCTGGGCTTACTGCGCTGACACTTGCTTTCCCTCCATCTAGAAAGGCTCATCTTCTGTGGGATCCTTCTGCTTTCTCTTTTCTCATATGTGAAACCACTATGATTTTAATATTGACAGAGTCTACATTTTTCAAAACAATCTTTTGTTCTTATTTCTTTATTGCATTTCCTTTATCTCCTACCCAGATTCTATTCTGCCTTGTGCTCTGTTGCTTCAAATAGACATCAGAGGTGGTGACATGGGGGCATGAGCATCCTTGCCTAAATAAATACTGGTTTCACATTATTTGAAAATTGTTAAATTGGAACTACAATAAAAATGTATTTTAAAAGTGTGGAAACTATAATCTTACCATAGTACTCAAAACTGAGAGGGTATCATGGCACCTTTCTGACTTTGCTTTTGTCTTCACATAACCAACCATAACCATGTATTTCTAGTCAAATTGTAATATTTCAGAAAATGTTCTACAATTTTGTAATTCCTGTTCTTCCTATATAAGTATCATTGTGAAACAAGGAAGCTGTGAGGAAATGGCTATTACTGGCATTTTGTTCTTTAAAATAATTCTGTATTAAATGGAGTAATGTGTTAAAATGTTGTAAGCAGACAAACCTAACTCATTCATCAAAGGACATATGTTAATGAATGGAGAAGAATTTACAGCATATCTGTCATTTCAACAGCATAAGAGAAGTTAAGGGAACACAAAATCTTTAAGTGATTTCTTAAAACAAAACAAACAAACAAACAAACAAACAAACAAACCCTCCAGATTTCTCCAGATTCTTAAGAAAAGATAGATTATGAACATGCTACAAAACTACTAATGAATCATCACACATTAAGCACTGATCATCCTCCCTTATCTATATAATGTCTTGGTTTTTTGTCTTATTGCAGAATTTACTTCTAGATGTTAGTCTATGTCAAGTTGGTTTTGTGATAACAGGGATTTTAATAGTGGAATTATGATAGGTTTTTGTGGAAGCAGAGGTTGGCCTCAATCTTACAGCTGCATTTTTGTTCTTCTCTACCACCTATATCCTTAGAAACAGTTTTGGTCTTGCTCTGCCGTTGATGGATAAATGAACAAGGTATTAAGGAAATAGCCTACTGGTATCTGTGGAAAAAAAGTACTTCCAGAGAAGCTAAAAAATATGAATATTGCTTTTAACAGTAGCTAACTATTACTTCCTTACTAATCGAAAACATTGGTGAATTTTCATAACATTTTGAGATATTTAAATATTATCATAATTTGGTTAATTGAAAAATGAAATACAGAGAATTTTTCCTGAAGTCATTCAGTTTCTTAAAGTTTTTCAGTTTTTACCTGTGTTCCCTGTGTGCCTCCAAAATCACACTGCTTGGAGCCTGGGGCTGAGAAGAGAAGTTGTGCTTGAAAAGAGACAAGAAGACATTTAGAGAGAGAAATAAACACTTGAGATCTAAGTAAAAATGAGTTGCAATAATGCTCGTAGATAGCAAAATTTTTAAGAGTAAGAAAAAAATTCTAAAATATGTCAGTTGCAATCAGTACCAGCAATATCAGACCAGTAGGAAAGAGAGATAGTAACTACTTAGCTTTAGTTTGGCAAACTTAAGAAATAAAATTTCTTAATTTGTTTGATGTCCTTGTTTGATGAGTTGCAAAAATGGTATTGACACTGATAGGGACATCACTCAATGTTTTTCTGATGCAAGTCTGATATAAAAAACAACCAAATCACATTGCACCCAGTAGGAGTTTTGCCACTGACTTCACTGGCAACAGTGCTGGACCTTTTGCCTTTGGGCCATGAGGCTGAAATCAATGAGATTTCTGCTTTAAATTAGGTCATGTGTTCCAAACTCAGTCCTGCAGCAGATTTGCTATTTTATACCTTACTTTTTTTTTTTTCTTTTATGACTATATCAGGGCCAAATCCATAACCTGACACAGAAGTAGAACAGTCAGTTTGCAGTGTGTACATTAAGGTGTGCATAGATGTTATGTTGTATTACAGATTCGATCAGTCTGAGCTCAGTTTGGCTGTGACGTAATTTGCTTTAGTCTCAGAGAAACAAAAGTAGAAATAAACCTGGCCCATTTTTACTACATCAGAGCAAAAGTAAGATTTGGTAAGTTAAAAAAAAAATAAAATCCAAAGAATATTACTTGATGCTGCTTTTTAAATTTTCTTTGAAAATTTTTAACTAATGCAGATTACTAATCTGTAGCCAAAGTTGTTGTTAATAAAATTGAATATCTTGTTTGCTGTCTAAAATATTGAAATAAAAATGCTAGAAGCTAGTGACCATCTTTTAATAGACACACAATTTATCTGAGCCTATCAGTTTTGTTGTGAAGTGAAAACTTGGGTTTAATTGAAATTTTTTTTTCAAATTAAAATATAGCTTAAAGGGTATGCACTTTTTTCAAAAGCGGAAGGAGAATTTCTCTTTGAGATCCTTACAAATTATTATTATTATTATTAAATTTATTTTTAGAATGCATCAGTGGAAAAGTATGTAAAGGTTGGCATGTACGGAAATTGCTAGCATTTCTAATTGCTATTCTTCTGTGCATATATGTGTGTATATGTGGACATACAGATTCCATGACATTCGACTGATTATTTTTATATAATGATGTAATGTAAATTTTATGTATAGTCATTTGTGTAATTGTAAGTTGAGCATTCTTTATAGAAGTAGTTAGTATTTTAGTATTTCTGCATTACTTTCAATATACTAATTATCATTGCCATGCTATTTGAAGATACATAGTATAAATTATCAAGTACTTAAGTGGTGTACTCTGGCATTGTATGTTAAAAGGATAACGTGTTATGCTAAAATGACAGTTATTGAAAAAAAAAAGAAACCGTTGAACAGCAAATGTCTAAGTTGAAGGACCCACTTTGAAAGATAGGCTAGATATGGATTTTCACATTAAACTTTTAAAAAATTGCTTATCAAATGTATTTAGTTTGATTAAGCTGTTTATTTATTTTGATTAATCAGTCAGTGCTTGTAGATTGTTCTCCATTAGCAGGTGTAATTTCCATTTTTCTCTGCCTTTTCATCTAATTTTGCTCTAGTCGTATGTTTTGTACTGCTTACGTAGGACCACTTTTGCTTGTATGTTACAAGCAGTGGGAGAGCAGGTCAAATTGTCTATGTGTTCTGTTAGGATATGTTAGCTCTGAGCAGTGGACCTTGGTGCAGATCTTCTTGAGTCAATGTGGATTTGAATGGGTAAAGATGTATAGTGCAGCATTTCACCAGTATACTTATTGGCCCCAAAACCATTTCACCAGCATACTTATTGGCCCAAAAAACATTTGCACAGCCCTGCTGTATGCTCCCAGCCTTAATCCATTTTGTGTACTGCTAGACTAGTTCTTGTGTTCCTTACTGCTGCTAGTTTGTGTGAAGCCAGCTCAGCTTAGCTGTAGTTTGTCTGCCTACACAGGATATTTGTAAAAAGTAGGAAACTATCAAAACCACGTAAAATCTCATTTTCTGTTGAAAGAAGCCATCTCCAATATGTACCTTTCGTATTCTACAGCAGAATTATTCTTTGCAGAAGAGTACTGGTACTGACTTAATTGTGCAGTATAGTATATTTAAAAGCACATTCATGACAAAGGGGCCTTACATAAGCCTATAAACACTTTATATCAGTAAGATTGCTCTAAATTGATTCACACAAAGATTCCTTGTCTCTGCTGAAGAGCAGGCTTTTCTTTGCTGAAAAATATCCCTTGGCTTAAACAGAATAGCAAAGTTAGCTGAGTCAAGGCTAACCAGAACTGCCTTTTCAACAGAAAAATTAACATATTGCCTTATTTAGGCCAAGGTTGGTTACCCATTTTAGGAATGTTACAAAAGAGCCGAGTTGCTGTTCAGATGGAGGTGACCATACGCATTGCTCAGCTACACAAATATTTTTCATACGGTATCCACCAAGGAGTTTGGATGGCAATGTCACAACTTACTGAAGGCTTCTTGAATGCCTGAGATGTAAAAGACCTGTCCTGGGATCTTGCACAAAAGTCACCTGGGTGACTAGCTGTGTGAAATTAGCCTCAGTTCCACTTTGCAATGAATGTACTCTTCAGTGGAACAAAAGGGTACAGGACTTCTGAAAATGAGGAACAGTAGGGCGGAATTTATAAATTATGAATTTTATCTGGATACTTTCACCAGCTACCTGGTAATGCTACTGCAGAAATCCCAAGTGACATGGCAGACAAAGTAAAGATAGGCTTTGGGAACTGAAAGTGCTAGTAAAAGTCCACGGTCATGAGCTGCTATGACTATATAGCAAAGCATCAGAAGCAACCCTACCTTGCCAGCTGACTTTTAAATGTGCGCTCCTGGGTGTCTTGTGCATGTTCTGTGTAAATGTGTAAGCTGCAAGGACACCATCATTATATAGGTTTTGACCATGCATGGACATGGCAGAATGCAGTAGCAGAGTGTATTTGTACCACACAGCTGAAAAAATGAAGCAATCATGTATTTGACTAAGAATGTTTTTTTTTTCCTTCCCAGTCATGTGTCAAAGGATATTAATTTCTGCGATGACATTAGGACATGTCAATGGACACAAGAGGATGAAGGGAAACTCTCTTTATCCGAGAGGAAGCTGTGGGCATTGCTATTTCCCTGGCTGGAAAGTGTGCAGTTAATGACAGGTTGGGTCTAAGACAACAAATGCAGTAAAAAATGCCTTATGTGCCCAAAGGAAATTTATAGGGAAATGTGTTAATGTACTAATGAGATTCATCTGTAGTTGACATATCAAAGATAAATGTCAACTTATCTATTTGTTAATGGATCTGTTAAAAGCTATGTTTGTACTTTGTCTTCTTTTTTTATTATTATTATTTTTCTAGAGCACTTACACACAGATGGATTGTGCAAACAAATACTTAATTAAATGTAGGACTGGGAGCCAAGTGAACACTTTGAGTCTAGAATCATGTCAATTAACACAGTTTAATTGCTTTCTTGATCCACACATTTTTTTTGTTTGTTTTTAACATTCCTTTTTAGGTTTTTGGATAAGACCAAAGAGGCACTAAGTAATTCTATATGACTGAATGACTTTATATGTCATATTTTATTAACAAAAATACAAGATATGATCACAAAATAGCTCAGTATCATGGAACGTACAAACAACACAAACACCAAAATGTAAAAAGGTTAGTTAGAATGAGTCACTGAGGCAAAATTGGCAGGAAGAGCCTAAGATTTCCAAGCTCAAGTGAGCTGCTGAAGGGAGAAATATTTCAAAAAAATCCTATTTGTTATTATTATTATTTGTTTTGTTTAAAGATCCCTGAAGTATTTTTCCCACTGCTAAACAACTACGCTTTCATTATCAATAGTCTGAAGACACTTGGCTTTTCTTGAACTAATGATTCATTATGTGTCTAGTTGCAATATATATACACCTAGTATAGCCACTTGGACACAGAAAATGTTTTGATTGGAGAGAGTTCTAAAGTAGATAATAAGAAGCTGAGTTTTATCTAAAGCTAGCTCTGTAACACAGCAAGGATTATTTTGTAATTAAATATAATATATGCAGTACAAATTATCAGCTTGTTTTTTGGGAAAACAAAGTTTTATTTCATTTGACCAAATGAAATAAATCTTCATTTTTAATGAATAAATAAATATAATAATACCAAATACATAATAATAAAAAATAAATGAATAAACATTCATTTAAATTAATGTTAAAAAAAAATAATCTTCTAAAAACTGACACCATCCACACTTTATATAAGAGTTACCTAATTTCAGGATGAATCTATGACAATTTTAGGACCACAAATATTTTTATCCATCCTCTCAGTTCAAATTCTCCCAAATAACAAAGAAGATTTTAGTTGCCAAAAATGGAACGCAAAGTTGTTTATATGTCAACACACAGATATGTTTTTTTTTTTAAATTTCAATTTCATCAGACCTTCAGCAGTTTCCTATAAATCCAAGTCATTTGAGCAATTCCAGTACATGTGAAGATACAGAATTTTTCATAAAGCAAATAGAAACCTCCTCTGCTGAAAAAAATGTGATTTAACACAATAACTTTAATGTGTCTCCCTAAAGAAACGTTTAATTGTTCAGTGTTTCTGAACTGTCTTAAAATAACAGCTTAAAGAAACATAAACCCTCATTTGGTTTTCTCATGCTCACTGAAGTTAATGGGACTACATGCATGCTTAAGCATATACTCTAGAGCTTTCTTTATAGGTTGTAGGTCAGAATGGCAGGGGGATAATATTTAATAAAGGAAGCGAGTTTTATTTCAAACTTCCACTGCACTGTTATGTCTAATAGTGAAGGAAATTATTTAAAAACTGCTGGCACTAAGTCTGTATTCAGCATGACTTCAAAACCACAGAATGGTCTATTAATTTTCTCTGGCATGTTAAACTTGGAACATGAAAACTTAAGGGACTATTCCCACAAATCCCTTGCTTGCAAGAATAAGTATTTACAGGGCTGAACTGAAAATCCTGAAGTTCTTCCTGAGTTTTCACTGGAAGCCAGGCAAAATACGGGACTTAGAGTGCAGGCACCCAGCTTGGCACCTGGCTCATACTTAAACTCAGTCCAGATCCAGATCCAGTTAGTATCTCTGCTTAAAAACCCCTATTACAAAACAATTTAGCAGGAACTCTTAGGAGGATGCCTAATGAGCTGTAAAGAAGTGGCTGCCTCACAAAAGTAGCTTGGGTCACTATTTTAAGTTTAATTTCAAATTAAAATACGCCTGAGAAGGTAAATCTCCCTTCTAGATGATTGCCTAGTGGTTGGAGTACTTGTTTAGAAAGCGACAAATTCTAATTCAAATCCCTTTTCTGCTGTTTCAGAATTAAATCTACATTTCTTTCAGGAGTGGCCACTAGCCATTGCCCCTATAGACTCTTCTGAGAAAGGAGTGTGTTTTCAGTGTTTCAGCTGGTTGTGGATCATAAGTATTATATGATACATAATTGACATAATTATGTCATAGAAGGAACAAGAGACAGCATCACTTCTTTAAAAAGACCTCTGCAAATTTTTACTTCTGCTCCTTGCAGTATTTCTGTATTTTACTTTTATTAGTCTCTACATAGCTTTGTGGACTTCCAGTTTTCTAGTTCTCTGTAGAGTTCCCTTTGAATCCACCTCTGAGACTGGTCTTCCCATAGACACATAATATCACATTACTGATTCTCTTCCAGGAATGAAATATTTATAATTTAGATGTTTTATTTCCTAGTTTTAGGTGATTCTGCTGATAGATACATGCAGTGTATTAGATTTCATCCTTTGTCTTTACTGAGGAAAGTTTCTTACTGACAGACACAGGAGTGGAAATCAAATAAGGTAAGGTGAGCTTTGATCCAAACTAAGTTTCTCTGTCCTCCTTTGATGTTTGGGTATAGAAAGTAATAACCCACTACAAAGCATCAGAACAATACCTAATATTTCACATGCTTTGGGTTTAGCATATTCTTACGATGCTTTTTATAGTACCTAAAATTTCAACCAGGTATGATTTAGAAAATATAATTATAGTATAAATGGTAGGAAAGTTCTATTATCTGAAACAATGGTAGTCATCATTAAATTTAATTCTAGTGTTTGTAGATCAGTTTGGTGAGCTTCCACCTTATCAGAACAAATAATACTTCTAGCTATGCATTAATCAGCACCTGCATATTCTCAATCCTGCAGTTCACACAGGAACATTTACTATAATCAGTATCAACATTTAAGATGTAAAGTTTACAGAATCAGACCAGTATTTTTGAGACTTTCATCTAATGTTGACCTAACCTCATTACTGTATATCTAATAGAATACAATATGTATGAGTGTGAAAATTCTGGATCCCAGAAGTCCAAAACCTGTTGAAGTCCATTGACTTTATCAGCTGCAGAAGCTCACACATCTTCTATACTATTTTCCATTGCAAATGAGGTAATTGTAGAGCAAAATAAGAAGATGATTTTTATAAAATGCTTCCTTTTGTGTGAATAAATACTTAATAGTGCTGGTTAAGTATGAGTGGAAGGCTTGACTATAGTGCCAGATGCACCTGAGTCTGGCAAGGTTGTTGCATTGTTCTATTGAACTGCTGCAGTTTTTAATATTCAAGCCTTTTGTTTCTGTCTCTTACAGCAGCGCCGTACAGAGTGCTTTGAGAAGTGAAGAGGGACTCTAGGTATGTAGACTTGAATATCAATATTTATTTCCCTTTTATTGTGCAGCTGTGCCTAAAAATGTATTGAATTTGAGTTCAGAAAACAGATGTATAGCCTTTGTATTCAGAAATAAAATCTACTGTGTGTGCTTTACATCTTTGGATTGGGTATTTTTCTCCCAAAATCATTACCTAGCTTTTTATTCCTCTGCTGTATTTTGAAGTCCGGAGTAAACTAGCATTATCTTTTTTGTTACTAAATCAGACTAATGTCACAGGTATCCTGTGGGATAGCACCACAGCAAGAACAACTGTCTTACAAGTTTTAATTCCCTGATTATTGATGGGAATCAATGCCTGTTTTATATTAGCATGAGCCAAAGAATGATGGAAAGGGAGAAGAAAGACCAACTTTTTAAAAATAAATGAGTTACACATGATATATATATACAACTTTTACCCATACAGAGAATGCTTCTGAGAGGTGTAAGGTTACGAAATCCTGAAAAATCCAATATATTCATGTTGAAAAATAAGAGGTGGAAATAGAAATATCAGAGGTAGGTTTGGAGCAGCCATATGTGTATATTACTTTTTAGTTTTACTGTAGCTAGGGGAGAAAAAAATAGAAAGTTGTGCATCATTATTAACAACTTTGTTTGCGTTTTGTCAGGTTTTAGAAGTTGTGGTTCCAGGGTGTGTGTCTCATACGCTGCATGCATTTCCATATTCCCTAGACCTGTGAGTACTAAAGCTCAGCTTGAAAAAATGTATTGGGCACTCAAGAGGTGTCAAACATTAAACTGTATTTTTATCTCTAGTCTATAGGAAAGGCAGAGTCTAGTTGTGACAATCTGAAGCAACCCTGGAGAGGCATGCTGCTTCCCTATGGTCAGCAACACAGCACATTGGCTTCTGGGAGCAGCGTGTTATACAGCTCAGCTGTGCATTGGGCAAAAGGGAAGCTGCTGCTTGTCTTCTATTCCTGTTTCCCTCACAGGACACAACCGCTTTTTTATTTTTCCCTATTCCTGCAGTACTGTGGAAATGCTTGTTTTGACCAAGTCTGGAGGATCGCATACGTAAGGCCAAATTATGTAATTTTGAGACATATAATTAAAAATTACAAATCTGTCTTACTCCATGTGGCTTCACACTAGTGTGTTCTCTTTACCAAAAACACTTAAAGCAATAGTTTTTTGACTAAAAGCCAGGGAAGAGCTATGTAATGCAGTCGTAGTGGATTTAATGGGTGATTAGACCTCTGTAACCGTTTGAGTTTACCTACATTACCCTGCTTCTCAGTAAGGATGTTGCATTGCCTGTGTCTGATGTGCTTTTAGTGGCTACAGTTAGGGCCCAATCCCATGTGCCATCTTCAAGCATAACTCCAGTGAAATAGAGAAGTAAACCCTGAATTATGGTTACAGAAATAAAAGACAAACAAACCATTCACAGTCACTAGTACCATAAAGTCTATGTGAGGTTTTCAGCAAGCTGCTGCAACCCACGTTATGCCAGAGGGACACTATAGATGTAGCAGCTGTTGGCAGAGAAATGCACAGCCAGGGGAGGTAATGGTTCATTCACTATACTCCTCTTGCAGCCCCTGGCAATAGGTTTTCTGTAGCTTCCTACAGAGCTGCAAATAGAAACTAAGTCTGTGCCTGACTTGCTGAACCCTGAGGAAGGTGATAGGTGAAAAAAAGCTCACCTTTTTTTTTTTTTTTTTTCTTTTTTTGGAGGGTGAGTTCCCTCTGCAGCATGTTATTCTAGTTAGGATATGAAATTTACATTTCTGCTTATACCTGTAATAACTGAATTCTTGGTCTAAACTATGTTCTGTGTACACACTTGTACTATGTTAAATTGATAATGATTTATATTACTACTTTTTTAATAAATCATTAATGATTTATATTACTACTTTTTTTTTATTTTTCTTCTAAATCCCAGCAAATGCGTCTCTGACACATTGACAGGGAAACATATTTATAACAGAGACCAACTTGAACACTGAGAAAGACTGATACCCAACACAGGAAATAATCGGTTAGGTTTGCAGATCACACAAAATATGGGTCAAAAAGGAGGAACTGGGAATTTTCTCTGAAATTGCTAAATTTATTTGCTAAGACATTCAGAAATCTCAGGGAACATCTATTTAGTTTTTGAAAGGAGAAGTCAAAAGGAAGATCTGTTTAAACCTTCTTATCATGGCTATTTTTTCCTTATATCCGGCTGGGGTAATTACAAGCTGAATTTAGCTGAATTTTTATAGCTGACCTTGTAATTATTTTCTCAGAAACTCCTGGGCATGCGTTTACTCTATATTTATCTAAAATCCCATTCCTCAGAGGTATCCAAAGCAGAAGCACTAGTAAATACCCGAGAGCAGTGTGCCCTCTTGGGATCCTCTCTCTTGCACTTCCTAAAGACTGTATCTTCTGATCTAGCTCTTGAGAAACATTTCCATTTCATCAGGAACTATGAGGCACCCCTGTAATAACTTCAGAACTTTGAAACCAGAAATTTCTTTGAAAACAGAAATTTCATTCACACTAATTTTGTATTTCAGTCATCAAAACTTACCTGACCTGAAAGAATAGTAAATACTCCTTATACCAATTTTTTCTTTCAGAATACTCCCAGTTTATCTCTGAGCTGCTAAATGGTGGTACGTGAAAATACAAGCTTCTCTCTCCCTAAATGCTCACCAGGTTAGTGATGCGCTTGCACTTGCAGTTCCCCCAGTTTGCTCTAAGTTATGTAGTGAAATATTGAAGTGTCTTAAACATCAATACTGTTATAAATGAACCTGAGATTGCAAATCTTGTAGTTGTTCATGATATTGGATGAAAAGACAGAAACATGCAGCCACCTCTGACCCACAGCAATATCTCAAGGTCAGGATTGTGATTCAAGTAACTCCCTCTGGTCAGATTTTGTGTAGAAGTTTGAGTAAAATGGACTTTTGGCTGGACATTCAACCTGCAATAGGATCATTTCAAACATGAGCTTCCAGAATAGTAACTGAAATGCTCTAAGGTCAAAGCTGTCTCCTGTGGACTTTCAAAATCTCCATATTTGAAGTATCAATTCTGCCTAACTGTGCATCCATCCAGCACCCCAGATTCTTGGGGCAGACCCTCAATCGCTTTTCATTGTATCAAACTCTGTGTGGTGTGAAAAGAATAGGCACAATTTATAAATTGTATCTTCTGTCCTATCCATTGGAAGTGCATCTCTTCACTTCCACTTGCTGGAAAACAAGTTTTATGCTCTTGGGCATAATAACTGAAGGAACAGAGGTGTATTGAAAGAAACATAGGCAAGGGCATTGAGAACAGAAATGTTTCTTTCCAGGGCATCATTATTTCCCAGTTACATTCTCTTTTCCCTAATTTCTAGGAGTAGGAGAAATGACATTGCATTTAAAAGGAGGATTCTGGGAGCCAAGGATACGCTGAATTTTGGGAATACGTAACCTGCAAAATTAAACTTTGTAGATACAAAGGTAAGTCATTATTTCTGATTTATCGAAAATTAGAATTATAGAGGCTGTCTTTTTAGTCAGACCGCAGTACTAAGTCCTGACTCCATTGCACATTCCCTTTTATGATGCATATCTAGTGCTCTAAACCCATCCCCAGCTCCATGAAACAGGTATGAGCACAGGAAACACAGGATATGACTTGGTTCAGGTAGGGCTTGAAGTTGTCCTCAGACAGCCTCAGCCACCAGTGGCTCTCACGCTTTTGAGCTGGTGAGGTTTGTGGCTGCCCACCGTGCAGGCACTGTACCTCCACTGGACTTAGTGCTAGCATGTGCACAACTGCTCTTGGTGCATGCAAGAAGATTCAGAAGGATTATACTGAGGATCATGAAGCTGTGGTGGGGGTGCACACTGCTGTTCCCAAGGCAGCCTAACCCTTGCTCTGCATCTTTCCTTGTGGCTGGAACCGTTGCTTTTCTGATTCCTCTAGCACCAGACAGAAGAAGAGGAGTGCACACAGGCTGATCCAAAGCACGGCATGAATGCAAGTGCGTTCTTTGCAGTGAAGGAGCAAACTGGGTCCCAGGTGCTTTCTCACAGCACTGGTACAAAGCAGAGGAGGGCAGCTGCAGGCACGTAGGCTAGCCCAGCAAAATGTTGCCTGTGGTTATTCTGCTTTTTGTCTGGTTTGTACAAAATCACTAGTGTATTCATACAGTGCATTATAACCTGGAGGCATCTCCTGGAAGTGCACAGATTCCCCGGTGGAACATGAAGTGGTGCTTTGCAAGGAATTGGTATCATTTTGTGAATTGCTTTTCTACTCCATCTAGCTTTTCTGTTTGTCTGGGTTAGAAGAACATACATATATCTTCAGTACGAAAAGGTAGTGAGAGGAAATTCTTGTCAATGGTAAATTACAAGCACGTTGCCAGCAAGTTGTGGACTGGAAGATGAGCAGGGGCAGAACTGCCTTGGGGCTTCCATATTAGAGCTGGATTGCTAATGTGGACTGAGCTGAATTTGGCTGCTTACAAATCATAGATGTCATCCTCAGGTGGACTGTGAATGCAGAAGGTACTCTGTATTCCTCTCTGCAAAGGAAACAAGTATAATCCTATCAGAAACTCTTCCATATTATTCTTAGGTAAAACAGCAGATGCCTAAGCAGAAATGCTTATGATAATGCTCCTGTCTGTGAAGGTCTGTATAAGTCAGTTCAGTGTAAGCAAAATTTAGAACATGTATTCAAATCACCAGTCTGTTTAATGCATCTATGCAAATATTATATTTAACAGAGGGATATGACATCCAAATACTCCTTCACCAGTGGAAAAACAGCCCCAAGTTAATACAAGAAAATGGTTGTACATCTTCATCATTAGATGAGCAGGAAACATAAACAAGGATAAACAAAAATTAGCCTGCAACTTACGATGCTACACTAAGGGAATGAAATTATGAGCCATAGTGGTATTATACAACATTTCAGTATTATCATTTTATGATATCTGTACCTTTTCTTTTCAACAGAGGCTGCTCATATTCTCCATTACACCTTTTGTTGCATACAATGAATAAGCAAGGTGGTCCTTTAAATCAGAGGTATTACACTCTACAATGATATTTAAGAATGCTCTTGTGTCTTCATTCCTTTGTAAAAACAAAAACAAAAAAGAAAGTTATTAAATGTTGATCATGGAAAAATCAATCTTTCAGGAAGGGGTTGTGAATACATTTTTTTTTTCTTTTCAGCTCTGGAGGTTTCTGCAAAAATACCTCTTTGCACAAAAACAAAAACTGGGTGATCTTTAAGGTCCCTTTCAACACAAATTATTCTATGATTCTAAATTTAAGAGGTAAGTTTTTTTCCTTTTTCCTATTTATTAAACCTGTTCTGGAATATTAATTCTGCATACAACTACTGCAGACTTTTCCTTCTCCGCACTAATTCTTTGTTTTATATGCTATATATTTTTATATCATTTAAAAATACTGTTCTCTACAAAACATTTTTATACCCTATTCTTAATTTGCATTCCAACTAATTGCTGTAGAAGTTTCATATTCTTTGTGTACAGAGAGTGGGCTCTTCTCCAGCTATATTTTCTTTTGTTTTTATCTCCCCCTCCTCCCCTGTGTAAATGTAATTTAGTACGTTTAACAAAAGTACGTTTAACAAAAGACTATCTACTATAAAAAACATCCTAATGTGGAGCAGCAGTGAGATGATACACCACACATCCACATGTGTAGTCATTATCAATAATAACAGAAACAGGATCAAGTGATAGAAATATATTTGATTTAAATCAATCATTTGGGGAGTGTATTTATTCAAGAGCCTTCAAGCAGAGATGAATAGCAGGTTTCTAAATGTGCTATGAGGGTAAGCAAATGAGTCATTATTTGTGTTACAATGCAATAGAATTGGGCAAGAACAGCCCTACAAGAGGGAATATGCAGTCATATCTGTTTATTCTATTACATTCATCACCACGGGGTGTATCTGTACGTGTCAGGTCAAGGTCAGAAATCCTGGTTTGCATGAATCATTCTCAGCGCTAATGAAAACCACCCCAGCCTCAGCAGGCAGCGGCAGCGGGCTGCTGGGACTCGGGGCTCAGGCAGGACAGATGAGGTGTGGGCACAGGAGGGAGGCCTGATCAGCAGGGACTGGGGTAGGAACTGACCACTGAAGAAGGGCGGATAAGTTCAAAGTGGAGGACAAAGCTTTGCTCTTGCATCACACACAGGTTGTGGCTTTACATCTTGGCTGTTGGAGCTACAAACCCAAGAGGAGCTCTCTCTCTCTCTCTTTCTTTTTTTAAATTAGTAACTTGGTCCAATTGAGTCTCCAAAGAATAAGTTTTAAAGTTATGATAACGATGGACCCTACTTGTTTTTCTCCATAAGCTTCTTGAAGTCAGGGAAGCAGAGGTGGGATACAGGGAAACGGAGATGGGACACAGGGAGGAGGCTTTCTTTTCCTTTTCTTTGAATGGAAGAATCAGCGCAAGTTCTGCATACAGTTTCTCTGCGTTTCAAAGAGTTCAGATAGAAAGAATGATATGCTTGGTGGAGGTGCTGATGGCATATAGATATATGTGAGCGTGAAAAATTAAAAAGCAACTGTGGAATACCTTTCCAGAGCTGCCGCAGTGACTGCTGTAATTTGACATACAGGTGGATTCATTACCACTATTACAAACAAAAGTTACACATTTGTACTTATGCAACATACTGCTCGGCCAAATCCTTGGGACTACAGCTGCATTTTAAACTTTTTTTTTTTTTTCCTGAAAATTGCTAATATTCATCTCCGAGCCTGTAACTTTTTAAGTATCAGATCCGGTGTTAAGCAGACTGCACGTTTCAGAGCATAGGGTGCTTCTCGCATGGCAGGCACCCCTTGGCGGGACCGCCGAGCGATCGAGGGCACTGCCCACGGCCCGGGGCCCCGGAGGGCCCGGAGGGGGGCTGCCGCTGCCTCCCCGCACAGGGGCTCTCGGTAAGCGGCACCCTCCGGCCGAGCGACACCGCGATGGAGGCAGGAGTGCGCGGCACCGGCGCTGGGGATGGCAGGAGGTAACTTACACATGGCTCCCGGCGAAGCTCCGTGGGAGGAGGGCTCCCGGCGGGGATGGGGTCGGGGTCTCGCTGCGCGACCCCCCCCTTGCCCCCGGGGGCCCGCCCCCCCCCCCCCCCCCCCAAAAAACCCCCTCCCAGCCCCTAGGAGCGGGGCGGGGGGCGCGGCGCTGCCTGACGCCGGCCCGGCCGGGGGCGGGACCGCCGGGACCGCGCTGCTCCCTCCTGCCCGCCCCCGTCCCCATCGCCGTCCCCGTGCCCGCCGCCGGGTCCCGGGCCCCATCTCCGCCCCCGCGCTGTCCCCGCCGGGCCCGGCGCTGCGGGGGCCGCCCCAGCCGCGGCATGGCCGGCGCGCTGGGCAGGGGGGCGGCGGGCTGGCGGCTGCGGAGCACGGCGGGCGGCAGGAAGGAGAAGCCGCCGGGCGGCAAGCCCCAGCCGCCGCCGCACGGTAAGGGGCCGGGCGGGACGGGGGCCCGGGGTGGGGGGGTCCGCTGGGGTCGCTCCGAGCGGGGGCTGGTGGTGTTCCTCGCCCGCCCGTGGGTGCGAGGGGAGGGGGGTCCCCGCGCCCCAACTCCGCTGGAGCTGCGCCTGTCTTCTGCTGGCTGCCGGGCGCTGGGGAGAGGAGCATCTCGCTGCGATCGCGGCGTCCTTAATCGTGGCGGAAAGCGTTTGCAGCCGGTGAACCCGGGGACAGCCCTCGGAGTATTTTTTGGCTTGCCTGCGGCTGCTCTCAGTGCTGGGAAGCACCGCTACCAAACCCGCCGGGGCTCCCCCGGCTCCCGACGCCCCTCCCGGGGTGTTTACGAGGTCCCAGACCGAGCCCGGGGGGGCCGAGCCGTGTGCGGGCTCCGCTCCGTGCTTGCTGCGGGGCTCGGCAGTCCCCGGGGGAACTCCGTGCTGCGGGGCGGCTGTCACCGCTGTGACACCGCTGTGACACCGCTGTGACACCGCTGTCACCCGCCTGCCGCCCTCTCGCCGCCGCCGGGCAGCCTCCCTGCCACCTTTGCCAGAGGGCGAGGAGGAACCGGACCCAAAGTCCGAGCAAAGCCTCAGTGGGTATCAAAAAACTCTGAGAGAAATGACCGCGCAGGGGAGGAATGCTGTCCGGTTAGCGAATACAAATGGCTGGCTGTAGCTGCAAGTGCTTAGGCTCCTCTCTCTGACTGTGATGCTGGCGGTGGGGATAACTCGCAAGGAAAGCGCTCGGGCTGCAAGAGGGATGCAGCCAAGCCGGCTGGGTTCCCCCCTGCCCCCGTTAGAGCCGGTGTTTGCCCACAGACCGGCTGGTGCGAGGGGTTAGGCCGAGCTGAAATCCTTCTTTGAGCGCCAGAAAGTTTGCCATAATTGCGTAGCTGCGATGCTGCGGTATGCTGCCAAGATTAAGATGTTATCAGGGTCTCTATACTGTAAATTAATTACTGTGGGGAGATATTTTGTAACTTGGTTCTAATTCAGGGTAGCAGAAAGGTGTGGTGTGCTTCAGTCTGTTTGTTGCTTCTTAGAAGTGTTTTGTAAAGTATGGTACGACACTAAGTTCTGGTTTAAGTAATTACTGTATCAACACGGAACACTAAATTACACTGCAGCACAGATATTTTGCATCCCAGTTAATTTTCAACTGTGCTTTAAGGGTAATCACTCTTTCTGCGGTACTGTCTTTGCAAGGTGCGCTGGACTTATTTACAACGCCATTTACTACCCATTAACAGCAACAGATGTAAGGTAAAAACAAAATTAGACCTAATTCCTCTGTCCCTACTGCTGACTGTATGCTACAGTGAGCTTTTATATATATATATATATTTATTATTTTTTTTAAGGGGGAAGGGGGGAAGGGGAAGTGCAGTATTACTTTAATATGCTTCTCAAAATTTCAAAGTTTTAGAAACACTTTGTTTTCCAAGAATGGACTCAAGTAATTTAATATTGACCACCTTGTGTTGGAGCGGAAAACATACTTAAAATATTCAGGCTGAAGAGTTTGAGGAGTTATCACGATCATACTTTTTGGTGTATCTTACTTATAAGTGAGCTGTCAGCAGTTTTTAACCAGGTCGACTCATTCATACATGCATGCATGCAATCATCAAAATGAAACAAGGACTATTCATTTTTTACAACAGAACCGGGAGGCGGCAGGAACAGGAGAGAATTTAGATTTTAGCAAATAATGCTGTTCTTTCCTACTCTTCTTGCTGCAAAAACCGTTCCAGTTGGCCACCTACCTGTGTTGGTAGAAAAATGGCACAGCTCCATGGATCTCAATGGCACTGTTATGATTGACACCAGCTGAAGACCACGCATGACATTTCTGTGTGTGTTTGGATTAAGATACAGTTACCCAATCATCACTTAAGGCTGTCTGGGTGCTGCAGGCATACTGAGCTGTGAACATGTGAGCGAGCCTGCCTTTTGACTGCATCAACTTACAAGTATCTGCCAGCTTTGATGTTCTTCTTGCCTTTTGTGTGAGTAAATATAGCTGTCGATTTATTTTGACATGGAGCTATTTTATGTGATTCTATATCAAGTGCGCTTATTCACTGCTTTATTAATCAACAATTTTATCTTATCAATTGCAAGTAAAACAAAGCTTTTTCATGATCAAACCGTGTACTTATGGCATCGTGACCTCAGACTTTTCTGTATTTTTCAAATGCTTCAAAACGCAAATACAAACATGAAATTTTCTATAATCTTGTGTACAGACGCTCATTCTGCATGCAATGAAACTTTGGAAAATGCAAAGTGATGAAAAGTAGGACTAGCATTTCCACCTGCTGTGGTCTAGACAGTAAACAAAGTGTTTGTCAAGACAAAAAGTTCAAGATCCTGATAAGATGATAAATATTAATGATCTTATAAAAAGCCTGTTTTTATAGCACTTTACCTGTAAAATCTTTCAAGAGCTTGAAAACCAGATGGACAGCTAGAGCCAGAGTTCTTCTACAGGCTTTCTAAGCAGATGTTAAGGACTAGCATGATGGAAACCACAGTGTAAATCAAGTAGTGTTTTGCTGTACTCCTTAACAAAACTTTGAGATGCCTGTATGCATTGAAGAAACCTCCTCCCTTGGGGAGTAGGTATGGAAAGTTTGTGACTAGAGGCTATGAGAGAGAAGAATGTTTACATTTTCTGATGCCACCAAAACTGCTGAGGAGAAAGCAATATTTTTATATACATTTTTAAAGGTATGTCAAACTTTTGTAGTAAACTAGTAGTTCTGCATCATTAGTATTAAAACTGCAGTGAGAAAAATCTAACTAAATAGTGTTGGATGTATGTGTAGGAGTGTGTACACACCAGTGATGTATTAGAAAATGATTACTTCAAATATTTATTTTTTAATTTCTCACAAAAATGTGCCAAGTTTAGGCTAGGAAATGTAAGTCCTCTGTGTTTCAGCCAGCACAATGAAATCAGTCAGTATCATGCCAATATGTTGGATCACACCCAGGCAGGCTGAATAAATAAGTGTGAGCTAAAGCAACACAGATTTTTTTTTCCACCTGAGCCAGCTGACTAGTTTTAGTCTTAACCTATCTAGAGTTGTCACAAAACAGGACAAAATCTATTGTCTCCCCTTCATTAGGTAAGGATAGAAGTCAGCATGTTATAGCTCCAGAGAATTGGACTTCTCTATGTTCTCTATGAACTAGGGAAACGATGGGATGGAGGAAAAAACCTACAAGCCTGACCATGGTTTTCCTGGTGCACGTGCTTCGATGTATGCACACATGCTAACAACTTCTGGTTGCGACTGGACTGGACTAATTCTACAGTTGATGGTAGAAAAATGAAGAGTCCTACAAACTTTCCAATTTCAGATGGTATAATCTTCACACATTTCTTTCTGAAATATTCACAATGTATTTTCTGTCAGCTTCTTCCTTTTTTCTTTCTCTCTCTCCTGGGAAATAATGTTCTTGGTTGTATTCAGGCAGTCATAACCAAATCTTCTGTTGTGCTGGAGGCGTAGTTCTCTACACCTCACTTTTTACCTGTGGCTTATTGTGGTATTTGTAAAAATGAATGTCTGAAATTCATGTAGGCGTTATATATGTCCGCTTAATATAACGGAATATAAGTTCTCAAAGCAAGTAAGCCTTTCTGTGCTCAGCCGGAATAATCTGCAGGTAAACTTTGAAACTTAAAACACTTACTAGTCTACATGTTCATCAAGTATGAACATTGATGTTTCTGTTTGGATCTGCTAACACTTAGATGCCTCAGCTGCTCCTGTGGTCTTGTTGCATCAGTCAGGGAGCATGTTTGCCATGTGTAATGCAGACCTTGCTGTGAAGACATGGCATTCAAAGGAAATGGATGGATAAAGGATTTGACATGAAGATCAAGAAGGATTGGTTTACTAAGCAAGTTTTAACTCTCTTAGCCTTTCCACTGATGTGAACACAAGCTGATACCGCTTAACTTAATTGTACTACTATATGCATAACAGGAACAACTTCTTAGAGAACTTGTGTGACTCAAGAGTCAAGTTCTGTTGTGGTTTTTATTTTTATTTTTTTCCTATTCTACAGTGAAGCTTGGGGTTCTCAGTAACTCAAAGCCGTGGTAGCAGTCATTGGTAGTCTCTGATTTATTATTATTATAATTTTTTTAATTTGAAAAATGTTTTCCTTCTGTAGTATTTTTCAAATAAGTTCACATTGGTGTTACTGGGGGGGTGAGGAAAACCATACTCTTCTTGGCCAGAAATGCATATGATAAAATTAGCAAATACCTGTAACATGGCTTTATTTGACATTTTCCCCCTAGTTCATGGAAGAGTTTGTTTATGACAATAATAAAACCTTAACATTACAACTTGTACAATTATAAATAAGTAACCAGAGCTACAAAGCCATAGATTATTCTAAATCAGAGTTTACAATGGAGTGACAAACACAGCATCTAGAATTTAGAGGCTGACTGCAAATACAGTTTTATGATGTTCATTTAAATTCAATTTCTGCAGAGAAATATAGATGAGAAACCAAAGACTTCTTCTCCATCCCATAACCAGACTTTTTTTTTTTAAAGAAGATTTGGAGAGTTTTAATCAGACAGAGGTCACAAATCACTTTGCTGGGAAATGCAAGGTGTGCTTTAAAAGGGGAAAAAAATTACTTGTCTGATAATTTGGCTCTTGCAGTTTAAATTGCGAAGCTAGGTGAAGTAGTTACTCTGACAGAAGTATAGAAGCTATCTCATTTTCGTACATTCTGAAGTATTTTATATTTCTGAACAACCCTGGCTCAGGGGCATTTTATACTCACATCTGGAAGTTTCCAGTCTCAGCGCTCAGTCTAGTGTCTCTGCCTTTGTCTTTCCATTTAGTCTTGCCATGTTATAACAATGAATCATCTTGTCCATTAACTAAAGTTGGAATGTCTGTTTATGCACTGAATTTGTTTCATCACATCGCCATAATGATTGGAACTGTGGCAACTCCCAACTGCTTTCCCATATGTATTTGGGCTGGACTTGACCCAGTGCTGTTCTAAGCAGCAGCAGGATAAGCCATCACAAAACCTGGAATATCTTTATTCTACTAGGATTCAACTTCTTTCTCATGAAACTCCAGGGTAGCATTTTTGTATTCTGCCTTCATGTATATGAAATTGGGTGGAGGCTGTAGGATTTCTAATCATACAAAATCACAGCAGAGCTGTAATACACATACATGTACAACAGTTAAACCAGGAATGTTGTTACTGTAGGTTCACTTTGATATGCTCTGATTTTGTTGATCGTTTTTAAATTTGTGCTAATTAAAATATTGAAGCATTAAATAAAAAATGAAACAAAACAATAGCGGGCTTCTTTGATATTTAGTAATTTTACTAAAATAGGCAAGTAGCATGGTGTAAATAAAGGTGCCAAGTGGCAGGAAGCCTGTGCCAGCAGGTGCAAATTCACACCTCTTGCCATGTGAGTGCAGATAGCCATGGACTTGCAGATAGTGTTCTGGTTGCTACTTAAGCAGAGTATTTTGCAATTCAGTGTCCTTTTATTGAAAAGGTATTAAACTGGTTGTACCTTGACTCATTTAATAGCACATAGCCTTAAGATTCTGGTGGTGTTATTGAAATTATTCTCATTATTTCCATGAAAAAAAAAATAATTGTTGTGTTTAGAAGGATTAGTAAATGCTGAAGGACCTGTTTTACAAACAAAACCTACACGTTTTGTAAAATCTATGGATTTGTTGTTGTTGTTGTGGTTTTGTCTTGTGTGCTATGATGTCTAAGAATATTTTTTTGTGCTCCCTATGGCCAATTTTCATGAAGAGTTGTTGATGCTGTACTCCTATATAAAGTATTGAAAAGCATAAAAGAGGAATAGGAATTAGTGGGGAGAACCTTCTCCTGGGGGTGGATTAAAGTAGAGCTGTTAGTTTGTGATAACAAAACCAAGAGCCTGTGGAAAGAAGTGAGAAAAAAGACTTGTTATTGTCAATGACTGCATTGAGCTTTGCTGTATAAACCATTCCAGTATTTAGCTCAATACTTACCACTCTGAAACTCTGAAACTAGAGCTGTCTAAACTGCTGGCATTTATAGTGAGGGGGTGGAATGGGAAGTAGAGAAGCGATGCTTTTTTCTCCAGAAGCTGGATTGAGGAAATTCACATATAGTATAAGCAGGTGTCCTCACCAGTTTCTTCTTTTTGGCTGATAGTCACTGTCGTTTCATGTGGGAGGTCATGGTTGTTGCTAGACAAGAAACGGGTGTACAAATGATTTTTATTTTTATTTTATTTTTTTTGAGGTAAGTGAGAGGAGGTTCTGTAATCAGAAGCTCTATGTGGAAAGATCAAGGCACCCTTGTGATGCATTCACATCAGCCAGGATCACAGAACAGATGAGTTGCTGTGCTGGGCAGAATGTTTCCAGGCTTCTGCATCGTTTCTAAGCATACGGCATCCTTATATTCTACACTTGAGTTGATTAATATATGGCTTACAGTGTTCAAGCGTGAGTTAGAGGGAGTGAGGGAATGGGAATGCAATCTTTTTTCTTAATTCTTTTTCTTAACTTTTTTTTTTTTTTTTTTTTTTAAAGCTAGAGCTAAATTTTTGGCCTTCTAGCTATTTGTGATTTCAAGAGATACTTTCAACTGGCTTTAAAATGGATTTTCCAAGTGATCTTTAGAACATAAGAAATGCTTTATGGAAACATGGTCTTTCCCTTTTCCAGTATAGATGATGTTGGACTTTGTAGGCTCTCTCTAGCTGGCTGCTCCGAGTCCACGTATTGATTTCAGTTAACATGAAGTAGCCTGAGGGGTTGGTCAGTTGTTTATGTTGATGGTGCAGCCTCAGTTGCTCCAAACCTTTGCTTACCAAGGTAACTTCTAACAAAGCAAAGAAGAATTTATCACTGGCTTTATTCACTGAGTAACAGGAGAAAGTCTGTTTATTTTTCGCTGAGGGGTGGTAATAGTCTGATTGTAATAGGAACATGTTTTGTGTTTTCTTTTGTGCAGTATTTTTTTCTTAATCTCTAGGCTTAGAAACCAGTCCAAATCAATTTCTTTGCTTCTTGGGAGAGTGCTATATTACAACTGTAAAGGCAGGGAAAGGATCACCCTGCAGAAACTGTAGTGACTGGGATGAGATTCTGATCTTTGAAAGACTTGAGCTTGTGGGATGTAGCCACTTGCTTTATGCACAATAGCAGTTGGTGAGCTTATTTTCTAGGCTTTTTGAGGTGGTTTGTTTTGCAGCTTGTTCTGGGGGCTGACACAGACAGATGATCTGAAAGAAGTGGTGATTAAGTGACACCTGAGGGACTTGCAGAGTTCTTAATAACTTTCAGCAATTCTTCTGTTGCAGGAAGGGATCAATCTGAAGATGCACCCTGGATTGTGGCCAGCTTTTTTGCTGTATTTTATTCCTGTAGCACCATAATGCCATTTGGATGGTAGACACACAAGCTTAAGACAATGTTGTTTAAAAAGAGGAAGGTTGCAAAATTCTCTATCATTATGGTGTCACAAAGCTGCATGGCTCTTTTTAAAATCAAGTTAAAATATTTCCATCCTTTATACTCTAATTCCATTTGGTACATCTAGAGGAAACTGAGGATAATTCAGGTCAGAAGGAGCCTAAGGAAGTCTCTAGTCCAATCTCCTGCTCAGGGTCAGCTGAGACAGAACAAATTGCGTAGGTTTTTCTCAGGTCCACTACTGAAAATATCCAACGAAGGAGAAAGCACAAAATGTGACAAAACTTTTTGGTTTTTCCCAAGTCCAAATTCAAAATTAAGCCTAAAAACTCTGCAGAAGTGGGAGTTCTACATGATGGCCATGTCTGTGTAGAAATTGGGCCAAGAGGAAGTGGTGCTGAAGTGGTTCTTCAGATGATCTGAAGTATCATTTGTAAAACATAACACAAACTGCCTTGTTCCAGAAAAAATACCACATAAGAGTAAGAATTTGCTTGTGTGCATGGCTTTCTGAATAAGAGTAACAGCAGCCATTCTTAAGCTTGCGATCCCACGTAACAGTGCACCGAGAAACATGGTAACATTTTGAGAAATACAGAGGAGTGTGCCAGGTATGTAGCCCTGAGGCTGTACACTTCATAAATAAGAAGTGCAGGTAAGATTTTGTGGTTGTGGTAAGAAGAGTCTTGACAACTCGAGTAATTGGAATGTCCCAATGTAGTTATAGAACAGAGGTCCCTGGTCATTATGGAAAGAGCCTGAAAGATAATGCTCTGCTGTTTTATGTTTGTTTGTTTGTTTGTTTTTTGACAGGGATGAGGGCTTCAGTCTCTAGACTGCTCTATTTTGCTTCATCTCTTCCTTAAATTTGCTGAAGTTTTCTCCTGAATGCATCTGTCTTGATTTAGAGGTCCAGCTTCAATATTCATTTTAACCTTTTATTCTCTTCTAGAGTAAGATCACTGATCTCTGGTACATGCACCTTTCTTCAGCAATGTTAAAGGAAGAGAACTAGTGTTGGGTCTATTTAAGCGTTGTCTACCTGGATTCCTACACCATGCTCTGTAATCAAGGCCATTTCCTGTGAATCATCAACTCCTCTGGTTCAAATCAGATTAAAAATGAATAAATATAAATAAATAAATAAATAGTCTGTGAACCAAACATCCCACATTTCAGTGAAATCTAACTTCACTTCTTCTTGAGCTCTGCAGCCAAAAGCAAAGAAGCCATGGCCTTATAGCAGCCACGGAGCTACAGGCCCAGTACTCACTGAATGCCTCTGTGAACATCAGGAGCATTTCACAGATTTTTCTGGGATCTGTCTCTGGCTTCTTTTGTTAGTAGTCAGGAAACGTGACGGTCCTATTGGATCTGGGTTGCTAGTGCTCTCTGTGTCCCAGCTTTGGGGATGCTGGCACTGAGGCTCTATGTGCCACCCCACCAGCAGTATGAGGTGGGTTTCTCTGGGTGTGCCTTGTGTCTGACTTGATGAACCTGCTGAAAAAAGTTGCAGCTCTGTTTCATCTGTATGTCCTGCTATCTTCTTTCACCTGCCAGTGAATTTCACTGCTTCCCAATGGCACTTCCAGGTAGGAAACTGTAAGGCAATACAGCCTGTGTGCAGTAGTGAGAGCTTGCTGGTAATATGTTTTCTAGGAATATAAGAGTATTGTTTTTCTTTCCAAGGAAGCACTTAGTATTTTTTGGTGTTAACAGCCATTGTCTTGCTTTTCTAAATAGCTGTATTTAGAAGGCTAATATAATTTATTTGTTAACACTCCTGCAGTTGCGTATAGGATACCACAGGCACAAGTGCCTTATGAGGCACTTCTGTTGAAAGATTGTTTAGAGAATCACTTTCTATGCTTAATAATAGTTTAATGTGATATGATTGAGTTCTGTGGCCATTAACATCTGTTTTGCTTTTTTTTTTTTTTTCCTCTTACTTTCATTATCCCCAACTGTTTTTTATCCGGTATCTGGTTTTACCTTTGTCCTGCTGCTCTTTGCAGGTTTTTGTTTTTAACAAGTACATGAGTAAACATTTCCATCAGTACAGGTCTGATTCAGAAATGTTCATGGTTTTCCTTGGACCTTGGCATTCAATTTACCTTGGAACCACTTCTTGTCCTGCATCAAACTGTATTCCATGAAAAAATAACCAAACATAAAGGGTATATGTGACTTTCTGGTTTCTCTAATTTGTCATCTACTCTAATGTTCTTCACACAGGGATATTGAAAGTACAAAGATTTATAACCTGTGCACTCCTGGTAATACTTCAGGTGTCAAGGTTAGAGGCAACACCTGGTTTGGAAACTAATTTGGTTAATTTAAGTAATTTATGTTTTTTCCTGATGCAGGGAAAAATTAAGGACTCTTTCTGCCACCAAGGGTGTGAAAATTTGGCAGTGGCTGACCCTGTGATGCAAATGGCAAAACAGATTTCTCCCATTTGTAATATTTAACATATTTCTTGGGAATTAGCACCTGCCCTTGAACAGTTGTATTTTTAAATGTGTGTATGTGTGAGAGGGTGTGTGTGAAACTAATCCTTGTAGCAGAAGGAATTAGAGTGAACTAATAGCTTTTTCTGGAATCTGTGTTCTCTGGTCATAACTCATTCTGAGTCTGGAATCTGGCGTAGAGAAATGTGCTGTATGAAGGGTGACATTAAGTATTTTCATTGTCAGAGCAGCACTGCATAGTGCATGTCTGTGTTACCACAGTGTTGTCTGTATGTTTCTGCTACAGAAGAAGATAGCAATCACAGCAGGCACTACTGAAGAGCGTGGTTAGGACTCTGCTGCCATCTGTGTTAGCACTGTCTGCTCATGTTATTTGCTTGTTTCCATATGTGTAGTTTAGCACTTAGCCTCTACAGCCATTATAGTAACGTATCTGAAAACAGTTGTGATAATGAAAGCTGATTGGAAACAGTCATTTAAAAAGTTAATTTGCTTGTTTTCAATGTACATGCTCTGCTTTTTTTTTAGTATCTGCTACTACTTTAGGCAGGTTTAGCGAGATACCGCTGCACATTCCAAATTTGAACTCATCGGTTTTGGCTTTGTACATCACAATCACGTCCACAGCAACCACTGTGATGCCATAAACAGAAGGTTTGATTTCAGGTGAAGAATTTAAGCCATAAAAGCAGAAATATTCCTAAAGGAAAATGTGGGAGGATAAGGAGGATGTGGAAAGTGCTTATTCTGACTTTCTGTGTAGTTTTTTTTTTTTCAAAACTTTTATTTCAGCTATCACTAAAGATAAAAAAAAACTTTCAAAATGTCAAAGTGAATCATCTATTTTAGATAGTATAATTGAAAAAAATGTATAAACAGCAGAGTTTTATTCTGCATTAAATTTCTTTCTGTCTCTTTTCCATTCATTAAAAAAATAAAATAATTTTAGTAAATCCACAGTGGCAGGATAGTTTTGCTTCTCTACTTTTCCCAGGGTGCAGCAGGAGAAATTGCATTTGCAGTTCATGGAGAATGAAATTAAACTTACTCTGTCCGCTACTCCTACACCCAACACATTTCTGGGAGAGACACTTGTGTGCTCTAGGAAGCAGTGCCCTGAATGCACTTGCATCTGCTCTTGTGCTTGAAGGAACAGGCACAGATTTGGGCCCACGTTAACGCCCAAATTAGCATTAGGTACTGTATGGAGTGCTTGTGTGTGTCTGCCTCTTCTCTAAGGTGTTGCTCTTGGAAGGGGAGATTTAGAATGTGTCACTTTGCTTCTAGTGGTTGAGATGACTTTCTGTTCTGTGGTACATTTGTATATTCTTAGAAAGGTCATGCTTTACAGAGTATCAGAAAATTGAAGGATACCCATTTTTAACTTGCATCATTTCATGCTCAAAACATATGAGGGTGATAAGCTGTAAAGTCAGTAAAAAAGTATTTGGTAAATGTAAATTACATTGTGGCAACTGAAAAAGAGCAGAATGCCATTTATTTGTTTAGTGGTGGTAGGAAAGGCAACTTTGAGGAGAGAAAAAAAAAAGGCAAACAAAAAACCAAACACATACCACTTTCTTCTTAAGCAGTGAGATCTCTCTCTTTAACTCTTTGATCATCCTTCTGATAGAGATTATGTACACAAACATCTATTTATAGGGCTTGTTGCCCTTAGAGCTGGCCTGGCCACTTCTTCCTTTTGGGCTGTGGCTTCTCTAGAGCAGGTAGATAAGTACTCAAATGACTTTAGTTTTGATGCAGCACCTGAAGTACATAACAGCAGATGCAGCAATAAGTACTTCCTTTTCTTCCAGCATAGAAATTGAATGCATATAATACATATGAAGAAAAATGCTCCAATAAGAACAGCAAAAAAAAAAAAAAAAGGATCAGCAAGGATCTCTGTTTAATATAATGCTGATCCTGTGCTCCACAAAACTTGTTAACAGGAGGAGACTCTCGCTATATATAAAAAGGTTAGCACTTGCTGCTTGACAACTCCAGCAGTTTTCATTTGCATTTCAAAGCCAGAGAGAGAATGAGAAAGCTCATATTTTTAATTTCAATAATATGTCACTCTGGCTGACTGTGTCTGTAAAACTGGCGCACTATGGGCAATTCTTATCAATTTCATTTGTTGAATCTACTCAGATGAGCTTTTAATCTCTTGCCTGCTGATCCCTAGTTTATAATCAGATTTGACAGAGATAGGATGGCTGTAAATATCTTGATGTGAAAGTCAAGATAGAACTGTCATTTCTCTCCTTCCTCCTCTGGTGAGGTAAAATTTTATTTGCAAAGCGTGAATAACTAAAACTTAAAACTGCCTAGTTTCATACTGTTCCAGGTGCATCTGTTCACAACTAAGCCTTTTTTCTAGAAAAGGCAAGAACCTTCCTTGCTTATTTATTGACTTGCTTCTAAATTTTTTGGAAAGAAATTTTATGTCAACTTGAATAATTATTCCCAGAGGTTGATAACATGCTGATTTCAGGTAAGACCTGAAATAGTAGATATTTGTGGTGTAGATACTCATTTTGATTCCTGAATAAAGCTATTCAGGATTCCTGAATAAAGCTATTCAGGAATGGCTTTAATGCTGTCAATAAAAACCTTACAGCTAAATGAATGAAAATAGCTATGTTTACTGAAAGTCTGTTCATACTTTTTTTCTACTATTTTGTATACATGATGTTAGCTGTGTAACTTCTGCATCTCTTTTGCTTCCCATCAAAATGGAAAAATACCTCTTTGCTTTATAAGGCATCCTCTGGATAATTTTAAGACTCAAATTTTGCCACAAATTAATATATCAAGAATATATCAAGAATATTCAACATACAGAAAGTTAGGAACATGCACAAATTTAAGTGTATATCCTGATTCCATTAAGTGTAATCTGAGCATATGGAATTAAAACAATTGTGTTCAATTAAAGCAATTGTGATAATATATCAGTCCTTTTCCATTCAATAAAGTTTTGTTTGTGATGCTTGAATATTTTTAGCTTGTCATGTCTCCTCATTCATTTTTATAGTCTTATTTAGTATTCTGATGTTATCCCGCTGTAACCTCTCTGCCACAAATCCTTCTGTTACCAGTCATGGGAGGAAAACGACTCTAAATATACTACTGATTTTTTTTTTCTCTCTTACTCATCTTTTCATGATATACTAATTTCCATGTCTTTTCTGTTCCAAAAGTTCTTCAGCTTTTGTTAGGTCCCCATGACCTCAGTTAAATCCAAGATTTACTGTCAAAGGCAAGAATTTCAATGTGGTGCCCCCTCCTGCGTAACCTCTTTCTTCTTTCTAGGATGTGGTGTTCCTGCCACTTGCCTATTCAAATTTCATCTGGTACATTAACAACTCCTCTACTTATATAAATTATCTTCTGTTTAAATATAGTCCTAAATTTGATTTTCATAAAGATTTTTTTTTTTCGTGTGTGTGAACATTACATGCATGCAATTGTAATAGAGTCCATACAGTCAGCTTGGTGAACCACAAAATCCGTAGCTCCACAGGTTTATCTACATCACAACACCATAAATTTTATTTTTTTCTCTGCTTTCTGTTGGGTTTATGCCAATAACTCCAGGAAGATAACTCTTATTGATTTTACAAACACTGTAAACATTATTGGTATAACTACAGATAGAAAAATAATTCTGAGTAATCCACCTCCCCAGCTTTGCAAATCAAAACCAAACTCGATTCACACAACGTAAAGACAAGTGCTAGTAATGACTGTAGTCCTCTGAAGCTGCTGTCTTCACTGACGTGCCTGTGGGTAGATGTCTTTTTTATTGTTTTAAGTACATGTGACTTAGAGAACTCTATGGAAATCACTGATAGAAAGGGAGAATTTGATTTGAGAGGTGACTGCAGACTGCCTGGGGGCAGTGACAGACTGCGTGTCACTGCTCACTTCTAGCATGGGAAGTCAGTGCTGGTGGACTGGTAGTTGCGGCAGGAATTCAACTCTTGGAACTCTTGTCCTGAGTGAGAAGATGATGCAGCCCCAGTATTGGGCCTTATATACTAGCAGAAAAAATCATTTTCTGCTGGGTTAGTGTCCCTGATTGTTGCAGTCTCCTTCCCTTTGGGTTATCACCAGATATGTTGTTAACTTAACTTCAGAAAGATATTGAAAAGTTCCCTGCGGTAAATAAGCATTGCAATGTCATTATTAATGCTACTTTTCCCTTTGGCAAGCTTTTCAACTTGAGAGCATATTTCTTCTCCTGCACTTAAAATTAATTTTTTATATGCCTTGACAGCCAAGTTACATGAAGTAGGAGGAGAACAACACAAATGGTGCTCTTTGAAGGTGAATACTGGACTAGCTGGTCCTACCAGAGTACGGTAGTGTCCAACTGACAATGAGACAAAAGAGAACCTTCTGGTAGGAGGCAACTGCAATGTATCTAGCCAGAAGACAAAGCTGAAATGGATTTCAACAAATGGGAATGAGTTGCAAATAATTCAACATTTAGGCAAAAGTGATAACCATCATTCTGCATGTATTGGCCCTTAATTGGCTTTGAATTAGAAATTTTGCAACTTCAGGTGAAAGATGGCAAAGTCTGTTTCAACTAAATTGCATTGCTTGAGATTTTTGGAAGGAAAACAATACCATTCCTGTCAAAATATGAAAAGTGCTTATAACATATTATATATAAACATATAATATAATATAATATAAATAAATGTCATAATATATAAAAATAGGGTGCCTACTGTGGAAAAGAATGTGCAGAACTCTGTGTTAGGGGACACAGCATTGCCTGACTCTTTCAGTCATAGGTGGCTTCCTGTCAGTGAGTCAGAAGTTGGATTTTATGGCTTGAACATACAGGAATGTATAGCTAATCTCTGCATAGGGGCTATTTGCAATTGGAAAAATGGATCAGTTATCAAGAAAATTACTAAGGCAAATTTTTAGGCTTTTGAGGGTAGGGAGAGATGTATATTTTGGGGAAAGGTAGCATTTGGCCAAGTATGCATGCATAAAGCTTGAGTATTATTGGCACTTTACAAAATTGCTTATCAGTAGTTTCTTGAGTAAACAATTTAATTTTATGAGTATGTAATATTTTTTGAAATACAAAATGCAAAATATTGTAGCTAATCAAAGGAGGGCAATAGCAAAGAATGTGATTGAGAGGGAGACAAAACAGTAGAAGGTTTTAATTTCAGATGAAGGGCATTCTACAGCTGAGTCTGTATGAAGGTGAGCACAGTGAATTTAAAAGACGTGGAGAAGATAAAGTATTTAAGTGTTGAAAGAAAGCAGGGGAGGCGTATGATATATCGTGGTCAACAATAATGATCAGTCCAGTTCAAGAGTTGAAAAAGGTATTTGACAGATGTGCTAATCACATAGTAAAACAGTAGCGATACTGTTTTAATTTATCTAATTTATATTTGGAGGAAAACAGTGAGGACATGTTTCCCAGCTAAAGATCAAATCATTAGATGAGCTATTAAAATAAGCTACCTGTTTTAGCAGGATCTATTAGGGGACAAAAAATTTTAAAAGATCTGCAGATTTCAAAAACCAGTTTTCACAGAACTAATAGTGAGTGGACAGTGAGTCCCTTCTCTTATCAAAGATAAGAATATAATGATACAGCAACTGATCAGTCCAGGCTGAAACTTTTTTGTTTGTTTGTTTGTTTGTTTTTGTGTGTGTGTCTTTCTGTGAATCCAAGAATATGATTTCAGCACCCAGATAGTGGAGCTATCTCAGTGGAGCTGAGAACTTTTTGTTATTTCTTAGAAGATATCAGTAAATAAGAATGACTTTGGAGTTAGCCTGGCTTTTGGGATGTTTCAGAGGAAATTGAAACAGGCACTAAGGGAGCTCTTAGATGTTGAATTGTTGCTGATAATGTTCTTGTTACAAGGAAAGGGAATCTCAGGGAAGAGGCAGTAAAGCTCTGTGCAATCAGACTGTATTAATTCTTTGAGGATGCCAGGCAGTGTGTGTGTGTGGGGGTCTACATTAAAAGAAGAAAGGGAAGGTAGCATTTATGGAAGTGAAATGACAGCAAAGCACAGGGATGGCTGGGAAACGGAAGAAAGCTCAAAGGGAATCCTTAGGGAGTCAAGGGTTCTAAAACTTCATGGAAACTAAGCAATGTTAACTGCACTGTGATACTTCAGGAGATTCCCCAAAACAAGCACTGTTGTGAAGACTGCACACTGTGATGTTTGCTAGCAGAGTCTTCAGAGATGCAGGACGCTACAGCACAGCGAAACTGGTTGCAGAGCTACCTGAGACCAATGGCCAATGTTAAAATATCAGATCCCTAGCTGATAGTGTGACTACTCGCATTGCATGAAAGCTGTATAGTAGTACAACACAGGGAAAAGCAATGGGTTAGAGGAACTGACCCTTTTATTGCCCACATTCGCCTTTTGCAGCCCATGCCACTACTGTACAACTGGCAACACATGGAAGTGATTAAGGGGAGCCAAGATAAACAGCTGCTTGAAACAGGGACTTGTCCTCACACAAAGGTGAGCAGATCTGGGTGACCAACTAGTACATAGCCATGTGGCTGCAGTGAGGGCGATTTCTGCATTTGTGCAATGTAGATCTAGCTCTGGGACAGCAGTGAGGAGAGAAGAGGTGGCATACAGCAGTCAGGAGAGGGACATGGTAATAAACCTTCCATTTCCTCCATATGCATGACCCTTCTAGAAACATGTCTGTAACCTGTTTCTCATTTAATCTTGGCTCCCGTCTGCCTACTTAACCCAAATTCTCTTGTTGATCCTGTTAATCTCAGTCACTTCTCTGTCTATAGTGTATGTGATATGCCTTTCTTAACCATGCTAACTTTAGATGTTCATTTAAAACAAAGAACAAAAAAAACTCTCTTTGACTCCTCATTCCATTTTTTTATGCCTGTGTCCCAGCTCTTAGTTCTGCTTTTCCTGACTCCAAGTCTGTATTACCTTCTCAGGCAGATTCCTCAAAACTTTACTTTTCAGTTCCCCCCTGTATTTTCTTACCCCTCTCTCTGTCCGCTGAGCAATTCACATCCAGTAATCTTTTCTAGATTCATTGGCAAACAATAGATTTCCCTAGCATAATTGTCCTAAAAGGCTTTTGCCTTGTTTCAAGAAAAAAAAAATCTGAGACAGATATTGAACCTTATAAAGTGTCACTGCAATTAAAGTTTGGCAAAGTTCTGGGCAAATGAGAATTTTCTGAAAATGAGGTCTTCCTGATAGCAAATGGCAGCAATGGTTATGTACAGTGCTGTCAGTTCTCCCTATAATTGCAACTTTTCACGCATATATTTACTGAACAAATTGCCTAGAGTTTGAAGGAACAAATTAAGCCTAGCACTCACACCTCAGGAAGAATAATAGTAGGCATTTGAAAGAAAGGGACTTAAAATGGTAGAGGGAAATTAAAAACACACTTCTGTCTGACACTATTGCCTAATGTTCTTAGATGCATCAGTCAAGGATACTATGACTAGAAGAAGAAATGCATTATTTTTGTCTCTAATGTGCTGTGTGTTTAATAGGCCTTTGGGATGTGTGTAGATCTTCTACGGTACTTTTTAAAAATCAAATTACCACGTTGTGTAATTTAGAAAAAGAATGCAGACTCAACACATGATCATGCATTAAATTGCCTTTTTGACCCTGAGTAAATTTAATTGCAGAGAAATTCAGCAGTGAATTGAAGAAGGCATATTTTATTGGCTTATCTGGACCTCTGTCTTTAATTGAATAGGCTAAATTTTCTTATGACTTTCTTTACACAACAGGGTTTTCTCTGAATAACTTTGTTTAATGAACAAGCTATTCCAAGTCCAGACACGTTTGTGTATATATATATAAAAACAAACACACATAACTTTTAATATATTTATTACATTTGCTTGTTTATTTCAAGCTAATCCACCCTGAGAATGAAATAACTGTCTTCTGGAAACAGTTTCTATTTTCAGTTGAAGGTTTACATCCAGGACAACGCTCCCACTTCAGGCAGTCTTCTTGCTCTTCTCCCACACGGAGATAACTTAACACCTGATTTAATCTGTCTGTGCGCCGTTTATTTTTCCAGATGTCATTTCACCATTTCAGTGCTGGCACACAGCCAGTTTTGCCCCTGTGTTATTGTAATTGTTTGTAGTTAATACAGCCGGAACCACACAATTATTGAAGCACCACGCTATGTTACTTCTGTGTTAACCAGGTTGGCATCTACCATAGTCCAGGGTCCTGGACTCCCTTCAGAGTGGGGAAATGTATCCAGGCAATGTGAATGCTGAAATGCAAAATTCTGGGCATATCTGGCAGCACGAATGGAGAAACACAGAGAAAGGACCAAGGCTGCTTCAAAACAGATGAGTGAACAAGGAAGCGAGCAAAGAAAAATGGCTTGGGAGGGCTATGGGACTACAAGAGTCAAGGAGGAGACTTCTGCTGTTGCTGCCCCAGCTGCCTCAGGGACTACGCCTGTGCTGTTTGAACAAGGGCTAGGAGCAGGCTGACATGATGAATGTGCCATACTCCCACATTGCCCTGAAACATCTGTGTATCAGATGCAGTGAATTAATTGTGTTCCAAAGGGAGGTTTGGGTCAAGTGTCTTCTTTTCCCATTGTCTGGTGCTAGATGTGCCACTGGAAGGAGCTTAAACATAGCAGCAATGCGTTGTCTCTGACACTGCTGCAAGACATTCCAGTGAAGGTGATGGGGGAAGTGGGCATCACTAGGCCACAGGCATAGAGGAGTGCAAACTGAGAATTTGTTGCCTGCTCTATGTGAGAGTTTATCTAAGGTTCAGACTGAAGAGTAGGCTTGCTTGCAAAGCATCTGGGGGCTATGTGATTTTGATGGGCTTAGGTTGCATTCACTATACAGTTTTGATGTACTTGCATTCACAACGTGTAGCAAAGTTTTCTAAGGATGACCAAAACAATAGGCTAGGATGGGATAATTTGCAAAGCTTGGAGCAAGTGGAAGAAAAACTGAAAATGCACAAGGTGAGCCTGGCCAGCATTGTAACTGTGCTGGTATTAGATATTTCTCAGAAGGGCTAAGTAGAGAATTGCTGAAATTGCAGATGAAGGCGCTCTTAGGAAGTAAAACTTCCTGTTTTTCTGCTGGTCAGGCAGGCTGTGTGTGCTGGAGAAGGTATGGGAATGAGTGGCTGGGAAGAAAATGCAAGCCTGGCAGCCAGCAGTTCAGCTCATTTGGGCTGCTTCAGATATACAGCACTGGGTGACAAATGACTCTTCTGTAGCTGCAAACAGGGCAACAGCACTAGGCAGTGGTTATGTCTTGTTTTCCTTTCCCAGTCTTTTTTGCAGTCCTTTGCAATTTAAGCCTCTTGAAGGCACGCCTCAGGGTACTCTACCTCTGTGGAGTTGTGCATTGTATTACTAACTCTATTACCTACTTCTGCTATCTAGAACATGTCAGTTATTGTACAAGGGCTCTAAGAAAAGGCTTTATGATCATCCATGTGCTAGTAAGCTGAGATACGAATGTCATTCAGGTACCAAAAAGGAGAAGGAAAACCTCCACAATTTATTGACGTTTGCATGGAGACTTATATTGAAACAATAGTTTTGTATACAGTGCCTTTAAAAAGTTCAGGATAGGAAGGCCATAATGGAGAAAAGTCTTAAATAGCTGCTGAGGATCTGTGACACCTCGAAAAGGAAGGAAAGAGGGCAGAGAAGATGTGGATTTGATCTCTAGAGCAAATGGCAGTAGAAGGCCAAGAAAGAAGTTTGGTTAGAGGCAAGTACCTGGAAAAAGCAAGATCATGAAGGAAGGACTACTGGACAAACACAAAAATAAATATCTCTTTAGGATATTGTTCTGTTGATAATAAATATCCCTAGAAAAGCAAACACTGTGCTTTGTGATGAGGGCAGGGGGACAATTAGAGACCACTGAACTCTCACAGCTGTCCTGCAGCATTTTATCACCTGGGGAATGGGGAATGTTTTCTGTCCTTTAACTCAATAATTTATTAATGTATTAATACTAGCATATGAGAAGTCACAACTTCAGCTCTGTTGTGGCTTTAAGTTCTGTTGTTTATATTCGATTAATAAACATTTTTACTGTGCTAAAATCATCTCTCTGAAATTCCTCTTAATAACATCAATTCCTAGTAACTTCCTCATGCAATTAATTCATTTCCTTACTTACAGTGAGGAATCATTTTTCCTGCCGTCTACCCTCTAGCTTCCAACTGGGAACATACGATGCAGCACTGACCCAGATTCACCTGCCATATGGACCACCTTTTAGAAACGTCCTTTTTGGGTGTTCGTAGCATCCATAAAAGCTATTTAGCTTTCCTCCCCTCCATTAAAGGGGTTCTCAGATATAACTGCACAGACAATGAGCAAAACACAGCAGGCGTGAATGACAGAAACAGCTGTTCCTCACAGCATCCAGCATTGCCACCTCTGGTTTACTTTTAGTCTCATGAGTAACTAGTTACTTCAGTCTTGCAAGTAACTATTCTCCAGCAGGTAACTGGAGTAAGTGGAACTGAGGTTTTCAGAGACTGGCCTAGATGACCACAGTGCTCTTTTTTCCTTCGTGTTAGTGCATGGTATTTAGCCAGGCTGCGAAGTGGTGAAGACCAAGATCTTCTTTCTCTTGTTGTCTTCAGAAGCTTACAGAGCAGGCTCATGAATGCTGTTAGTGTTCAAACAAAATCGGAAAACTTAGTCAGGTGCCTATTGTCTCTGAGAGATCAGCTCTAGGAAGTGATGTTTTCAGAACAATTCCATTTAGCAGTATATCAACAGGAATTGAAGTGGTGAATTTCCAAATGGCAATGAACACTCTTAGAACAAAGTTAAGAAACAGCTCTCATGTTGATGGACTGGCACTGAAAATCATTTTGAATGCAGGCGTTTTCCCCAGAAGGTTTTGTTTTTAAGCTTTGTTACCACTAATGGTCACAAGTTTAGAATGTTAATTTGACTAGTGAACCCTTTCCAGATGATCAAGCGTCAAAGTACTGATGACTGATGAAGCTGGTCTAGGAAAATTTTGGAAAATAAACTTTTTGATTCTTAACTCCAGTGGAGTTCATCTCCTTGTTCTCATAAATGTTACCTAGCTCATAAAACAATAACATTTTTTAACAGTGAAGAACACAAACTCTTTGACTACAATAATGATGGTTAACATTGGGATGTACATTAGAATGGTACTGCTTTGCAAGAAATTGATATTACTGGTTGAGTGCCATGCTAAAGTCTTCAGATTCATCCCAAGTCTTAGCATTTGAGCACCACAGCACTTGGTGGAAAAGCTTTCTCATTGCTGTGGGCTGTTTTAAAAGTTGTTGTATATTAATCTGTATTTGAAGAAGTCTGTGTTGTAAACCCCCCCCCTCTTTTTTTTTTTTTGAGTGTGTGTGTGTGGATATATATAGTCTATGTTCCTGGCTGTCTAACACAAATTATCACAAATTATTTTATGCTATTTTTGCATTTTTTTGCCCTGCACCTGACATACATATGTATGTACATAACTTTTCAAGTAAAATTATCCTTCTCATTTCATATGAATCATCATATGAATTCATATGTAATCATCTGTTTTCTTCTTAGAACTGTTAGTATGTAGATATACTGTCACAAATTGTCAGAAAATGATCACCTTTTCATAAAAATTAGAGAACATTTAGAAAAAAAAATGTCAAAACAGTAACCTCACAAATTTGTGCATTACAGCTGATTTTGCTAGTTATAATCCTTCAGTTAATGAATTAAGGTGTTTGATGTGTCTGATTAAGACCAACATGGCTGGGGTTTTGAACTCAAGAGCAAATTTGTTTCTCTAAAGAGACCATAATGCAAGAATTTGGGGCCTTTTTTTTTTATTTATTTTTTTTCTATCCTTCAAAATAGCAAACAAAAGAATATAGTACACCTCCTACTAGGAAAACTTGAAAATATAAAAAAGCTAAATGCATTAAACTATTTCAGATTGTTTACCCTATTTAGGAAACTAAGAACTACAACCTTATGGACTTAGATGTGTCAGTATTTTTCAGCTACCAAGGAGAGTGCCAATTATTACCAATAAATATGAAGCATCTATGAGTTAGAATGAGGTCACTGAACAGAAAGAGAGGAGTTACAGGTACAGTTCACTGCTGCCTGAAATCTGATTTTATCTTTAAAGTAAATATCCCACCCTTAGCAATTGCCAGGGTTTTTTAGGCTCCTAAGGTAGGAATCACTGTCATTTGCTTTCTTGTTTTAAATGGTGTGATTCATGGATTTATCACACAATCTAACTGAGAGGAAAACACGGTTAATATTGGAGAGCATCTGAAATGAAGTAACAATGATGTGAGTTATGCCAGGTGAGTGCCTGAAGTAATTACAATGCCCACGCTTCCTGAGTAGGGCAGCAATACAGACCTAATTCTGGTCAGTCCGGAGAAATGTATTTTGATGAACTTTCTGTCAGTGCTATTTAGCTCAGACATACATTGAAGGATAACCTAAGTGGATGTTACTGCAATCTGTTTGTATTTCCCCAGGCTATTGAATACACTACTGCCATAATTACACCAGTGGTGTTTTGTATAAGTACTGAGACAAAAAGTCTGAAACCTATTATTTTTCTGCTTAGTATGAAGCTTTAAGGAACAATCTCAGTCACCTTGGTACTGCAGCATGTTGTAGGCAAAACAGCATGGACTTGGGAATCTTAGCTGAATTTAACTTTTTACCAAATAACAGCCACTTCTGTTTCAGCACCGTCTGGAACTGGCTGTGACTGGCTGCAGGCTACCTCCCACGCCAGGCAGGACTGCAGCCCCCTGCTACCAAAAACCTGCCGTTTGTGCCCTGTATGCAGCTATTTTAGAGTTTTCCTTTGCAAAACCTGTGCACAGACAGGCTTGAATCTGCAGTACCGAATTTGTAAGGTTTGCCTCTCTTGTGTATGTGCGTACGGCCCCAGTGCTTGACAGTAATTTCACAGTGGCTGCAATGTGGGATTTCAGCAAGGGAGCACATCCGGTTTGCAGATATGCAGCTCTTCTGAGTTTTCTCCCTAAATCTTGACAGGCATTGTAGCAAAGAGCTTGGGCCTGAGCTAGCTAATGCCAATAGCTGTAGTGTTTCAGTGTGAGCTCAGTTATGCCAAGTCCATTTGCCTCCAAGTTCAGATGTGGAAAGCTGTGTTGGTTAACACCTCATGCACGTTTGAAAAGCTTTCCTAGCTGGGTTTGTAAATGGTCATATTCTAGAATTTATTTTCACTGTAAAGATGAAGACTCACATTTTCTGGGATTTGGACGTGTGTTTAGATCCCATGTATTCAGTCGATGATGACAGGTCTCCTGATAGACATACCGCATTCATCTGAATGGAGCCCTCTATTATAGAAATTGTCCAAGGCCTATTTTATTCAAAATGGTCTATTTTTCTGGCTTTACATAAGCTCAAGAAAATATCTTTTTGCAAAGCTTACTGAAAATCAGTAGACTGAATTGTGTAAAAAGAGTTTTGTATTTCAATTTAAAATTATATTGAGGATGGAGGAGAAAAGGAGAGGCCCTTTCATGCTGAAAGTTATGATTAGGACAAAAATAATTCTGGCACAATGGTCTCCCTTTGGAAAATGGTGTTTCATTAAAATCCGCATTCAGCTGAGTCTACCAGAGCTGTCAATCACAAGAATAGACCATTAGGCATGAAACTCTGAAGAAAGATTGTAGTTGCATGCCTGTATGTTTATAACTTCCATGCAATAAACGCCACACTTTTTGATTTGAGAAGAGAAAAATATTTTATTTAGTTTGAAATACTGAAGCAACGAATTTCTGAGTTAAAATTATTGTGAAGGGGGGTTATAACTTTATTCTACATTCTGTGAAGAGCTTGGATCTTCTATTTTTTCTGCTTTGTATCTCGTCTGTAGTGTTGTTTAGTTGGTTTCAGGAATGATGTACACGTTACATTGGACATTGCATATTATTTAATGTGTTTTGGAGAATCTGTGACTTGGCATGACATTTGCTCCGATGAGGTTGAGGTTAGCTGTATGTTTTTACCCCAAGAGTTTCTCAACAATAAACATTATGGTCACCACTGTGAAAATAACTATAAATAACTGCCAACACATCTGTATCTAGCACTAAAGTATTAAAGTAGTAAAGTGTATATTCTAGGGTGATATTTTAAGAAAGGGAAGCATCTCTAATATCGGTACTATTTTCTACATTAATTAAATAGAAGAACTTTCTAGCACTAAAGGATGCCTGAAATTTAATGAGTAGTGTACAATAATTCTTTTTATTGGTTTACTATTTTTTTAAAATTGCTGGTTGTTATAAATTTCTCTGAATGAAGGTTATTGAAATTCTAATTCATTTAGAGAGGGGGAAATATACAAACTCAGAATATTTTTGTTGTTTGTGATGGATGTTTGATATCCAACATTTCTGATGTATACAAATATATGGCAATTGCCACTTGTCTACGTCATTTTATGTGCTATGCTACGCAACTTGTTTTGGCTGCACATAGTATAATTTAGATGTAATGTAATGATACATTTTGGATTTAGCTTTGAGGGGTTTGTAGCAGTTACGTTTTTTTGTCTTATTTTATTACACATTGTCAGGCCATTAGAAAACTAAGGCTTTCAGATTTATCTGACCGTGATCTAAGACGTAACATCTACATCATGAGTCTAAGGGTGACCCTCAGGAAACAAAGGTTGCGTCTTCAAAAGAATAACCTGACCAGTATATATATTATGGTTGCAAGAAAGAAGCTATTGGGCATGTTGTTGTTTTTTGTTTGTATATTGTTACATGCTGTTTACACACATGATGTATCATAGGCTACTTGATCTTCTCCTGAAACAGATTATTCCTTCAAAGAAATTTCCCAACTTCCTTTCCTTACTTTTATTTTCATCAGTCTTAAGTCAGCGTCCTGTTCCCTAACTTCTACAAACTCATCCTAATATGAAAATGTTTTTGGACTAAGAGCCGTAAACTGTACAAACTCATCCTAAGATGAAAACTTTTTTGGACTAACAGTGGTAAGATGTTTCTGCGCTTGCGGTCATACTTGTACTCTTACAATAGACTCATTGTTTATTCATAATTTTATACATGCAAATGTCAGCATATGGTATACTTTATCCAGTGCATTCAGTGCTATTGGTGTGAGAGAAATCAAGTAGGGTTAGTAGTATACACCAGAATAAACTTGAAGGCAATTAGTAATGGACAAAATAACTGAGAAAGGGAACACTTTGTTTAAACAAACAAACAAAAAACTCCCTGATTTTATAGTCTTGATCTTCAAGAGAAACTGCAAAAATATTTTAAAACATGAATGTAGGAGCCAAAAGTAAAATCCTATTAGATACTAAGTGTCATGGAGACATTGGTGTTACAGGAGATTATTGTTTTTCCTGAGTAACGTCCTTACAACTCTCAACTCTTTTCTAGGTGCTAAGTATTTATTTCTCCTGCTTGAGAAATATATTATGATTTCCTGATTCTTGTCCCTCCAAAAGCTTCTTTGTCTCTACAGATACTTGACTCCCCTTTTCTTAAGATTGTCTAATTGTTTTCAGATTTTTTCCATAGCTTGATGTTTGCTCTATTTTTTCAAGCCTGATAGAGGCTCTTAGTGTCAAATAGCTTTAGTTTTCCTCAGTATCTCTGTATCTGCTGACTTAAGATAGTATCTCCGCAAATGCTACTTCAGCTGTTCTTAGCATACTCTTATTGCTTGTCCTTGTCTCACCTGTTCAGTAGCTGGAGGTTGTAAAAGTTTCTGAAGGTTGTAATGACACGAGTTAGGGAGAGGGGAGTTTCATGCGCCTTTCTTGCAGTTAAAAAGTTCAGCATATGGGTCAAACCATCTCTCTGCAGGGCAGGGAAATAGGCATGAGCCAAAGGTAATTGTGTTCTTATCCTGCTGTTGGAAAACAGGAAGAAAATGGGTGAAGAAAAAACAAGCTTTAACTCTGTCAAAATCCATCTAATTTATTTTTCTGCTTTTCCCTCTGAAAATGACTGATTCTGGAATAGTGTTTATGGGATGCAGTCAGGGCCTGATGGCTTAACAAAAACAAAGTTAGGGAAGGCCCCCTCATTTCAGTGATACAGTTCAGGTGAGTAAATTTAAGCATAGGAAGGAGGTGGCTAAAGAGCTAGTTATTTTCAGGGATTCAGGACTGGGACACTGATATTTGGCAATATGTATGCAGAACAAAATGGCATTAAAAATAGCAGTTTTATTGTCTGAATTAGTTGCACTTTATATCTGACTTTAATATCCTATTATGGTGGACTTCACATTAACAATATTGTTTGCTTTATGTGGCTGACGTATAATTTGGAGTGAAAAACAGTGCACTTAAACTCCTGTTATTAATCTTTTGAGATTTTTGTATGCTTTCCAAAACAGAATTACATTTTAATTTCTGTAGTGGAGTCTTTTAACTAACCTCTTCTTGGTCTGACATTTAAATGTGACGGCTCTCATTTTTCCTTCTGTTTTTTTTGAACTTTCGATAGTAACATTAAAATTAAATTCAAATAACTTTTATGCATCTTGGAATGTAGGTAGATTTTTATGCAACTTGGAAGACTTTTTTTTTTTTTTTTTTTGTCAATTGTAACACCATAGGGTACCTCCAATTTCTAAACTCACTTAAGTGTACTAAAGCTCTGTTTTGATAGGTTTCAAAGAGAGACCTGTTCAGTCCTCTTTGTGTATGATGTTTTTACCTGGAGCCTCATGAAGACACATGTAGGGATTAAAATTAGGATACATTAATTTTCAAAGGGAAAGAAATAATATATTAAAATATATCAGATGTATTAAGTTTTACTAATGTTTGCTGAATTTTCTATATTGTGTATTAACATCTACCTGTGAGACGCTGTGTATTTAAGCTGTGAGTTTTTTTGAAAAAAGTGTGCTTGTTTTCCTGGTTATGTTTAGAATGTATGTTCATGTAATACCAAACCTAAAACTAAAGATGTGGTAGGCTATTATAGAAAAAGAGAAAGACAAGTAACAAATCAAGCTAAATATGCTATTGTACCATATTAAGATCTTTAAATACCAGATAAACAAGTAGAAAAATTACTTTAGAGGTCTTTTTGAAGTTTTTGGTTAATAAAGGTGGTCTAGCAGTGTTTGTTTGTTTGTTTTACATATAGACACTTAAAATTACTAAAATGTCTAAATAACTTTCATATCAAATATAAGTGTTGTAAACTATAGTTTCTGCCCTGTTTAAATAGAGTTGTAAAATAGTTTTTTATATTCTTTTGAGAGCATGCAAAAGAATAATAATCCAGTGAAAAATAGGAATCATATTAGTATACTTTTGGGATTACTTCCTCACTTGAAAGTAGTGAGATCAGATTATATACGCCAAAATAAATGGGTGCTAACAAACCTTTAATGCCATGAAGTTGTATGTGCTTTACATTGTGTATGTTCCAGATAAGAAAGCTTTTTGGAAATGCTGTTAGAGATTCAATATATGTTAGTTATAAATTATTCTGTTGTAGGCTTGCATCCCTAAAGATGCAAGTTCATCCATAATGTCATTGAAATTAGAGACAGAAGAAATCAAAAGTATTTTAAGTGAATTAGTATTAGAAATTCTACGAGTGCCATATTAAGGATATGTAATATCTTTTCTAAAAAATATATCTGAACTATGTATATTTATGAAATTGTTTTGAATATTTACAGTACATACTCTTTTCAAGTATAGAAATTAAAATGTGTTGGTCTCCAAACATACCTAGTATAGACCTGAGAACTCTTTCAGATTGATCTGAAAATTTAATCCCAAACAGAAATCTGTGTAATTTAGAGAGAAAATTACATTTATATTATTATTATTAGTAGTAGTATTAGTATTATTTTATCCTTGGTAAGGGATGGAAAATATTTAACTGATAAATTTGTCTACATGCTTTTAGCTGGTAACCTTTCAGAAACTTCTGAGATTTAAATCTGCTGAAGCTAGTGTTCTTAAAGTTGATGGAAAAGAGAGAAAAATTATATTTCCTACAATTGGCATTCTAGAAATTGTAGAAAATTCTATATTCTACAATTTACTATAGTGTTGTTAAAACTGTGTTCAGCATATTTTTTTTTCTAATTTACACTGATGCATTGTTATCTACTTCTATGTTTGCCTTGCAAAACTTCTTGTTTTGTTTCATATCTGATTTGGGAGATAGGAAAATCTTGTCACAAAAATCTTAGTTTATCCAGTTTGCTTATATACCATTGTAATAGGTTCTATAGTTTGAATTACTGTTATTTTGTAAAAATTCTTGGGGGTGGGGAGTTTTTAAATCTTAAGGTCTCATTCACTCTTTCATAGAGATAAAAAGTAAATGGTTTAGATAGTCTATTAGTAGTCATAACATGTACCTTGAATGAACTTGAAAATAATCATGTTTGAGAACCAGTGTCCAGAGACAGCATAGTATGTGAATCTTTAAAACTATCCTTCCATTTGTGTTTTTTATTTATTCACCTCTCCTAGGAAGGTCAAGCAAGGCGAGCTTATATCTTGGTCAGTAAACAATAGTGGAATGGTATTAGTTCACTGACAGTCTCCCTATGCAACGTAGCTGACTTTAAATCTATCAATATACCACAATGCTTAAAAACATTTCATGCTAACTGGAGAATTGACCATACATTTGTTTGGAAATGTAACTGTGCAGTTACTAACGATACACTCAAAGATCTACAGCTAAGATTTTTGCATGCATATTCCTTGGCAACTGGTTATCAGAATGAAGATAATTTAGTCCATTGGGACAACCTCAGTGCCCATGAAACTCACTGTTAAAATCCAAGCCATTTTTGGGGCTGCAAAGGCATTTGTTACCTCTTTGTGAGCAAGGGTTTTGTTCATTACATTTGTAAATTAGTTTTGTCTCCCTCAGTCCTCTAAAAAAAATTGCAGATAGCTGTATAATGATAGGGTATTAATAAATGATTAGAGAAGTGATGTTTTGATTGATTGATTGCAGAAAATTAATCAAGGATAATTTGTTGGCACTCAAAAGTTAAGCGACCTCTGTAGTCTTTTGACTGTGTGTGAATGAGTAGGGGAAAGTAACCAGATCACTGAACTCAGAAGGAAAATTCCCTCAGTGTAATGGGCTTTGGATGAGCACTAAAGAGAAAAGCCTTGAACTTATACAGTACTTGCTCAGCTCTCCCAAAAATATATTTCAAGTCAGTCAGCTGGGCAACTTGTGCTGCCCCACGCTTCGAGTTGCATGTGATGTTCTGTTGTGCTCTACTTTCTGTTTGCATTCTCTCAGCATTTGTGTAAGACATAACAATGGAAACATGATTTAGATAAGCATTCAAATCTATTGTCACAGTTTAGATTAATTATGCTTAGTTATATAATGTGACCTTGAGTTAATAGCCAGGCTTTATTTAGTTTATTAAATCAGTGGTTTCTTATAAAACATTTGAATGTTTTAGAAGTGTTTTTAAACGACGTGCAAGCTGGATGACTAATTAAGGTTACTAATGTCCCTGTGGTAATAATATGGACTGGAGAAGAAGACCAGAGAAGAGGAGAGAGAGATTTGCCTTTCATGTCCATGCAAAGAGAAAATTGGGTATACACCATTTTTCAGTTCTAGGTCATTGTTGACCAAATATTTCTTGTTTCTACTCTGTTTGCACCTGTCTCCTGGCCCCCAGTGCACACAGTGTTGCCTCTGTGTGGCACATATCCCACTGGGGATGTGTGATGTGAGCATCTCACTGCTTATTTTCTCTTGGCAAAGCATGGCTGTAATCTCACCACACTCAACCCGTGATATTTCAAAGGGATGAAGAGGTCTGCCTGGTGCTGTTGTATATCTAACGGATCATTTCATCTCTTCATTTTTCTCTGGGAACAGTGAACATTTTTTTCCCAATTTTATCTTTATGAGCATCCTTTACAAGGATTTCCAAGCATGTTCTCCTTTATCTTCTGTATTTTGTTATTCTGTCTCTCATCTCAGACTGGTTTTACTGACAGTCTGCTGCTGCACAGTGAGTTAGCACTATGAGTTTCCAGCTGATTCTAGCTGACATCATTGTAAAGTTTCAGCTTTCAGTGGCTATCACATGGCTATTTGTGCTGCTTCGTCCTGTAGGCTTTTGCTTCTGGATGAGATTCCTGTGCACGTTGCTGCCAGTGGGCACATTCTCTGCTACTCAGTGTTAGTGCGTGAGAGCTTATTTTACCAGAAGGTTTTGGCAGTACCATTGCTAGTCAGATTGTGAACCCTTTGGGCACGACAGTTAGTTAGGGAAAAAGAAACTAATAATATATTTCCTTCTCAAATGCTCTTTTTAATTCGTTAATTTGAAAACAACCAAACAAATTTCATTAATGTAGTGAGGCAGGTAAACAATGAAACCTAATCATCTTCTTGGGTAATGTAAGATGAGCCCTGCCCTCTTCATTTCAAGCTCAAGATCTGTGTATAAGGCTATACTTGCAATCACAGCCAGATGACCTGGGAATCTCTAAGTTACCTAAGAACTGCAGATTTCAGTGTTCTTGAGACAACAGTTTAAGGAAAAGTAGGTTTTAAGTAAATATTAAATATTGCATAACTTGTGTTGGAGTTAGAAATTTCATAATTCTCAGGAGTTTTTTTCCTCTAAATGTACATAATGATGTCAGCTGTATCTTTGAGTGCAGTGTTCTTTTTTGTTGTTTTTTTTTTGTTTTGTTTTACTGTGGTTTTTGTTTGTTTGTTTTTAGTTTGAGTTAATTGAATACATTCAATGTATTGAATACATTCAGTGTAATCCTTTATGATTTATTTTTAGGCAGATATGATTAATTATATTTTGAGCCCCATTTGGTGTTTTCCTTATTTCTTAGCATTGTCAAAGTGCATTGGTTTACTGTCAAGTTCAAACCTGAAATAAAGCTGGTAGCTGAAGAGGGGATAGCTGGAGCTGATTTTCCCACTGAAGTCACTTGTGCCTTTCTTCTTCCTTACTGACTATTCTTTCATCCCGTCAGGCTCTGGCATAAATGATCACTTCACTGAGTAACAGTCAGGGGCTAATCACATGAGAAGAACACTTGAGCTTTCTCTGTCTGTCTTGAGCATTGTGCTTTCAAGCTGAGTGTCACTTAAGACACAGTCTGAAGTTCTTTCAGTGCCAGAAAGTGGTGGGTATATACATTTATAATTATTGTGATAAGCAAGGCTGTGTGGGCATGGAGAAACACTGCTGTAACTTCTCTTGGGAGGTGTAGGGAGCAGAAGCATATAGTCTTAGACAGATTTTATAGTATGAGAAAATGCTAATAAAACCTTAAGTAGGTGTGCAGTCAGCTGTTACTCCTGTAAACACACAAATAAAGCCACATTTCCATTCTGTAGTGTCACTCTGATGATAACATATGGCCTCCAAGATTTTAAGATTTTTTTCTGGAAACATTTATGCATCATTAATACTTAGTCCTTCTGGTAGGGAATAAAATAGCATTGAGGAGCATTCCCTTATCTGTTGCCTTTGGTAGCTGTCTCAGCACATAGACGTATTGCTGGTCCAAGCAGCATGGAAAGCAAGCCAGAACTATTTAGAACATCAGTTTCAAATACTGTGCATCCACTCTATTATGCATTTTTCCTAATACAAAATGTCACTTGCAATCAGAGGATTGTATGATATGCTGATACACAGTAAATATCCAGAAGATTGCAAATTACCCAGACTTTTCCCAGTGCAGTAATCTTGATGTATCAGTATGGTTCTTTAGTAGGGTCTGCATTTTGAAATCCTGATGCATCTAAACACGTGTATCTGTACATGCTTAGATGAAAAGGTATATTACAGTTGCAAAGTGCTAGTATTTGTATGTGATTACTCGTATATTTTACACTTGCATGTAATATACTTTAGAAGAAATACATTTGTTAGAGATTCTTTGCTTGCACAGGTAATTAAAGGGAAAAAAACAGATTACTGCTTTCTACATCTTACATTTAGTCTAAACAAGAGCTTCTTTTCTATTTGATTTTATGGCTTCAGAGGTTGGGAAAGAATTTACATTTCTTCTCAGATATTTTTCTGCACTTGAAAGCCTTATTTGCTAGGCTGACTTCATCCTGAGAAAGAGGTGTGTGTGTATGGGGGGGAGGGAGTAGGTGAAGATAGCAGGTGAGGCTGTTCATGGCATTTGCTGCCCGGATGGGTACCCCTGGGGTCAGCCACACCAAAGCAGAAAACAACTGAGATCTGTTTGCAACCTTTCAATCAATGCGGCCTCCAGTTAGATCTTTTTCTTCTATCCAGCTATTAATTTTCTTATAAACTTATAATAAAAATACAGCATAGACTTGATTTTTATCCTTTGATACTTCAGTGCTTTTGGTGTAGTTGAAATCTCTTAAAGGTGAACAATCTGGATCAAGGGTATGTGGTAAAATTTGGTTGTGCAGCGGGTTCTTTGGCAGAGTGAAAATTCTGTTGCAGCTGCTTTATTTGTGTTAGTTGTATGCTTTTAATTAAATAAGGAAAATGAGAATAAAACCAGACATTAAAGCTGTTACCTATTCTTATACCGAAGTCTATTTTATGCTCCCTATTCATTCAGGCTTTCAGTTATTGAAGGGTTTTCTATTAACAGTACCTAAGTGTATCATAGACGCTGACAGGAGTAAACTTGGAGCTTTTGAAAGAAAATAGTTGGGGTTTCTGGCACCTAGGGAGTATTGGAAACACTTAGGGAGTGTTGGAATAAGCTTATTAGCTAGATGTTACTGCAGAAATGATAGGCAGTTAAAGTTAGCTGTGCTGACATTTACATTGTTATCTCTAGATTTTTGACTTTCTAAGATACTGAAACAATTTATAGGGTGTTTATAGCAGGTGATCTGAGTGCCTAGAAGACTGCATTGCACTGGTTTAGTTCCAAACATGGGAGATGTCAGCCTGCCTCTATTTTTCTTGAAATGAATGAATGAATAAAAAGGCAGCAGTGCAATGAGGACTGGGTAGCAAGGCAAATTCCAGGTCTCAAGGAATAGTAGAGAATGGTTATGGGAATAATGCCCACTTGTGTTTCTCTTAATGAAGTGAATCTCCGAGGTCAGATTGTGCAAAGAATTAATGATGCTTTAATCAACTATTTTTCTTCCCTTCATGTCACCTGCATCTCTAGGATGATGAAATGAGGTTGTGTTGACCCATCAGGAGTCTTCCCTGGGTCTTGTAGGGATGTATCCAGTAAGCTCCAGCAGGTATCTGGACTGGCTAACTGCTGCAAGTTTCCTGTTTGAAAATCTAAAATCTAAAATCTTGTTTATTAGAGGAGAAAAATGAGAAAATAGGAGGCAACTTTTTCTCCCCAAAGGTATGTCACTCTCTCTATTGGGAATGGGGGGAAAAATGAATTTTACTCAAAAAATGGAGTGTTCAAAATTAAAAAAGAAAAGAGAAAAAGGAAAAAAAAACATTAAAAAGCAAAAACTCTGTAAAGTTCAAATTGCTGTCAGGAGGCTTTCTAATTGTCTTCTCTTTTCTTACTGAAATGTTCTTACAGTAGCTTAAAATAACATAAACCAATGCTCTTGAAATACTTTAAAATGTGTAATAGTAATTGTTTTCACTCTACTTTTTTTTTTTTTGAGTTCAGCAAAAACCTGCTTGCTTTTTATATCACAGTTGCATACCAAGACTTTGCTCTTATAAGCCTGTTCTGGTCTCTGTTTCCTCCTGGAGTTGAGGTACATGCACAGCTGTGAAATAACTTTGAGGTGTATTTATCTAAAATCTTCTCTAAGAAGTAGCCTCCTGAAGTGCAAGACTTGTTTTCCTGAGAGTCCCAGTGGGATACCAGTCAACCAGTGTTCCTTGTGCATCCTTCATCTCAACACGACGCAGACTATATAATACACTGAAGTCTATTCAACAGCAAAATCAAAAAAAAACAAACAAACAAACAACAAAAAGACCAAGTTTTCAATGGGAACCACATTAGGGCTACTTTACAAAGCAGGAGCAGCTGGTTTAAGGATGCAGAAGTTCACAGTTTTAATAGGACATCTGGGAGGCATTTCATCACAGCCAGGCCAAATACATTAAATGTTTGGGGAAGTATCAGTAAGTGCATAACCTGCTGTGGACCCTCTTAGAGAGTGCAACATGTTCTCTGCTCTGTGGCACTAAGTGTTTTATGAGTGCAGATACGGAAATTCCATTTGACTGTTGTGTAATAGAAGAAGATAGTGGAGAAATCTTGCATTTGCTTCTCCCCACGAGCTTTTTTATGCCTTCAGTCAATTTGAATTGCAGTATCTCACCAACTGTTCCAGTTTGCTTCAGAATTCCTGTGTGCAGCACTCCCACAGCACTTTGCTTTAGGAATAAACTTTTCAGATTTCAGAAAGCAAAATGCAAAAGTTGTTACCATATATATCATAAGAATATTTCCAGTATGTATGTGGAAATAACTATATTTTAAGAGTTTCATATTTGTATCACTATATAATTAGTGTATTTTCTATGATAGATACATGAATGGCAAGCGTGCATTCTTATTCATCACCAGTGGATGATGTGCTATTTTTTCTGTCCTAGCAGTAAGGACTTCTGTATTTTGGTACTGAAAATTGCAGAATCTGTCCTTGAGTCACTGCACAGGCTGTATAGCTACAGAGTTTGATACTGCACATGTAACATATTTAAAAATTGGTAGATACCATTTGGATGTCCCTGTATTTATTTTTTATTTTTCCCCAACAGGCTTTCAAACGTTTTTTTTTTGTTTGTTTGTTTGTTTGTTTTCAAAAGGAAAAAGTAAAAAAAGTAAAAATTTGGTACCTAGAGAAATACCCAAACACCTAAAGACTATGTAGAAGTTTTCTATTCTGATAATTTTTCAGCGATTTTTGACTAAAATTTTTTGTATTTCTTACATATAAAATTTTGTATGAAGTCCTCAAGACTGTTACTTAGTCTTCAAGAGTGTTATTTACAAGTCAACGGATCTGTGTCCAATTGTTAATACTATTGTCAAAGTTGAATACAAATGCAGTTATCTTTGTTATGGTGTTAGGTGAAAAATTCCTAGTGAATCCTCTGTTTTTGTCGTCTAAAAGAGAAAGGCTTCTACTGCCCCAAGTTAAGAGTTTATTCAAGATATATTTTATAAAGATTCTCACAGTAATACTTTGAGCCATACAGAAACAAACATACAAATATGCATATGCCAATATTCCAGAAAATTGATAAGTGTTCACATGTTGATGTGTTAAGGCTTTCCTAGCATAAAGGGGAAAGAAAGAAGAGAGATCAGTTGGAGAAGAAAATAGTGAGATGGTGCAGGTTTCAATCCTGATGATAACTACAGGAAAAGTTTGAGGAGCAATGTTTGTTTTCTTGGATAGTTCAGCTAATTAAGTGGGATCTGAATGGATTCCTTTGTATGTCTTTGGCAGGAGAGATACAGCAGTTGAGCAATGGCTAATATGTTTTATCCAGTAGCTGATGCAGGGGATGGTAAAAATGGTTAAAACACATTGGCTGGATGTAGACAAAGAAGAATTTAGTTTTTTAATTCTCATCTGAGTATGAATTTATAGCATGATACCATTTGTACCAAATTAACTGTAATTTTCTTTGAAAAAAATCATATGACAAACAAGGAACGTTTACAGTATTCTTACTTGGAAGCACTCAAAAAATTTAAAAAGCAAAATCCTTTGTTTATAGTTTTTATAACACTAATAGAATAAAAATATTGTAGAAAAAAAAAGATTTAAAAGTAGGCAGATACTGGCTTGTCAAATTTAAATGAAAACAACAACAAAAACTAAACCACAGAATTAAGCTTACACAATCTAGACCTGCATTGGGATCACTCTGAGTAGAATGTATTTTAAATTTGTTACTGATGAATCTAACTTGTAAAACAGCTTGAAGTAATTCCCATGACTGTGACGACTCTTTAATTATGAGGGCACAGCTAATCAGCTGAAAGCTGTCCTCTTGCTGAGTTCTGCCAAGAATTTGTCTTGACTTGAGCAAATACTTTTTTTTTTCCCTTTTCTTTTTAAAATATTTTTAAGTCACTGAAAACCTTTTGAACCATCTTCTTTAGTCTATGGAACAAACTCAGAGCTGGTAAGACAAGTGAGTTGATGATGCCAAGATCAGCAAGGCAGTTGGCAGCTGTTGGAATAGAATTTTGCAGTAGTAGATCATCTTATGGAATAAGATACTAGCTGGCTGGAGGAGTGGTGAGGAAGCAGTCTATTGAGCACAAATATATCAGGCCTGCTTTGTTAAATACAGCATACATGTTTGAAGATTTGTTGTATAATTACCTTGATTAGATGAGGAAAAAATGTGCCTGGAACTAATCAAAGAGCTCCAGTTCATTGGTTTCAATAATCATTATTTTTCCCCTTGTGAAATGCAGGTGCTTAGTTTGAGTGTGAGAATGGTGGTGCTTATCTTCTTACAAGCTTTGATTAATATCTAATTCTTTGCATCATGGAAGGAGCTAATCAGATATTCAATTTGCTAATCAGCTTCTCAATTTGATTAGTAATATACTAATCACTTAAGAAAATCAAATGTGACATATATTTAAGATTTTTCAGTTGAAGCCACAACCTATTTGAGGGCGGGGAGGTAGGAGGATCTGCTTACTACTAGCAGTTTGATGCAGCATGAAGTCTGAGGGAGCTGTAGCCTCTCCAAGGGTACCAGAGGGGAAAAAATGTTCAGAAGCAGATGTTACAGGCTGCAGTTGAACTTGTATCCCTGGTCTCCGATGAACTCGTTTATCCACTCAAAGTGAGAAGGCAATGTCCCTACTGCTCATCTGATTACTTCTGTTCTCACTCTCAGTATTTCAGTGAGATTTCCGTTTTGCAGGGATGTGAAGTCTTGTCAATGGTGGCATAGGGCTTTTTCTTTGCATTGTTGATTGTCTTTGCTACATGGAGACAAGGGGACTTTTCCCCTTATGCTTGCAAAGAATAGTTTGCTGGCTGTCTTACGTTTCATCTTTCTGTTGATTTTGAAATGCTTTCTCCTAATGAAGTTGTCAAAACACGCTTCCTTTTTTTTTCTTTCTTTCCTTTTTTTTTTTTCTCTTTTCCCCTATCCTCTCTTTAGTCTTTTTGCCTGGTGGTAGCTGGGCAGTGCTTTGCTACCTCTTTGATTGTACATAAGTTTCAGTTACGCTTGTTCATTTGCTGAATGAAGCTTGAGGCCTGGTCTCTATTAAAATGGATGGCAAGAGGAGATGTACTTCAGTGCTTTTATACATATTAAAAGTTAGAGAGGTTCTAGTGCTTATATGCAGCTTTATTAATTAGCAATGCTTGCTGTATGTCACAAATCTGTAGGGATATCTCTGCTAGGCTTCTGTTTAAATACAGGCAGGGAAGAAAGCTATGCTGTCTACATACTTTCTATTGATAATGTTCTGTGCAGTAATGAAATGAAAGTCAGATGAGCCATCTACTGAGGACATAAGGCACCAAACTGCGCCTTTGTCACAGAACTTGGTGAATTAGATAATAGAATAAACTTAATTACGTTAATTGTTTTTGGCTTAACTTAAAAAAAAAATGCAACAGCACACCATAAAATAGTATTTTGATTATTGTTTGATCAATATTTAATTTCCACTTAAACAATTTAGTGACTTCAGCTCTTACATGGCTCCATCTCTTTATTTGTCCGTTGCCTGGTGATGTTTTCAGTGGTGACTGGCTGAATGCTGGTCCAAATAGGGAATTTGTAGTTGGAGGCTGGAGGCATAATCAGGATGGCAATGTGTTTCCTTTGTTTACCTTTACATAATGATTAGGGGAATGGATGTATTCCCATCTGCTTCAAGTACATTCAATAGCAGGAGTAGCAAAAATGTGCATTTGATGAAAACCCCCAAAATGCTGACTGTGTACTTATCAAAACTGTAAAAAGCCTGGTAGCTGAATGCTAAATATTGTGACTTCTTTTTGTGTGTACTTTCTTCTACCAGCCAGTATGATTTTGGCCTGGGGATGTCAGTGAAAAAAACAAAACAAACAAACAAACAAAAAACCTTTGAAATGGAGGAACTTAAATTCTGAAGTAGTGGTAGCTAGGCCCTTGCCTCTGCCTAAATTAGTTTGTGACATATGCTCCTGTTCACAGGGTTTTTCTAGGGAAAGGGCATGCAGAATACAAGGATACATTGTAATATTTTATTAGCTTTGAATGACTTTCTCTCTCTCTTTTTTTTTTTTTGCCATTTTTTTGATATTATATCACCCTAGATAGAAGAGTGACCTTACTTTGAACTGAGTTTCACAATGTCTGGGAGTGTGCGTATTTCATTGTCTAGTTGAGAGTCGAGTGATCTTTCTAAGCTGAATAGGACGAAGAAACTTCGTGACTTTCCAGAAGGAACCTGTTCTTTTTCTGCTCAGTAACTGATGAAGCTTTTTGCTGAGGTCATATTTGAATTCATGAGCTTTGATCGTTTTTTGTCTCCATGTTCATAAAGGGTTACATTCTTACATTAGAGCAAAGTTTGGCTGTTTTAGTTTTATGGCAGAATTAAGCCAAAGAGGATCAGCCTGAGTAAAGGTAAACATAGGGAAAATGGGGAGGGAGACTGTGGCTAAACCAAGGCTGCATCAAGGACTGTCCAAGAAGTGTTTTGCTTGTGGAAGTATACTGGCAGGCACTGAAAACAAACCGCCCTTTGCTATGTATCTACAAGAGGATATTCCTCAGGGAGTATTTGATTGGCTTCATGAATATTTGGATTGCAATGTGTTTTTGAATGAATTGTTAAAATATTTCCATCTTAAATACTGCCTTTAAGAGAGATGGAAAAAGGAGGATATCATCAGTAAGACAGGGAAGTGTATGTCTTTATAGATGCTCAATTAGCCTTGGAAACTACTAATTTAGAGCCAGATTGTGGTGCTAATACTCACAGATGGAATAGGATACTGTGGAAAGATTCTGCCAAAAAGGCTGAGGCTGCAGGCCCTCTGTCCTTGGAAGGAAACACACAACAAGAATATTCCCAGTATGATTCGGTAGTGCCCCCAGTGTGTCAAGTTCTGTACATTTTAACTTCGGTGTCACTAAACATGAAAAGTAAATAATCCTGTGGTTCAGTCCTCATATTTCTTCAGCCTCTTCTGTCTGTTAGTGAAAGTGTGTAGGGTGCTGACACTTCTGGTATCAGTCCAAAGAGCGTAACAGCTGGGATTCAGACTTCTCTGGTCTCTTGTTACTCTTTCATTAGCATTTGTGAAAAAAAGAGAATTAAAGAAAAACAAAACAACATAACACCAAATGCCAGATCTGGGCGTGTGTCACGTGGCTCTTTGGCAAGCACTCAAAAGAGCATTCTGCTTCCTCATGTTCTTTTCGCAGTAAATATCCTTGGTTGTCCACTGGTACTCTTTTGGTAATTATTTATCACAATCCGAAAATACAAAATAAATTTACATTTGAATTTTCTCTTGTACAATGCCTTTCTTAGAGGGTATATGGGGACACAGGAGGGAAAATGACTGCAAGAAGATGGTCTGTTTGCATTGTTCAAACTGTTAACAGTATCAGAAGACTTTAAATAAAAATGAAATATAAATAAGTTACAGGTTTTAAACATTAAGGACTCCTGCATGCAGTATTTAACAATATTCCAGCAAAGATATTACCCTTTTATGTGAAAAAGAATATATGAATATGAAAATATTTCCCTCAGTCCTTAGATTTTTTTTTTTGATTCAATGTATACCTTCAGTTGTTTGAACATATGTAAAAGAACTTGGCCAGAAATACAATGGACAAAACTAGTTTTGGTGTAACTTCATCAATTTCAGTTTATATGTCTGTGATTAAACAAAACTGTTGCTGGTGATGATTTCCTCTCCTTCTCTTTCACTCAGTAAATTAAGGAAAAAAGTCTATCAGTTAAAAATCTTTGTGGATCGATCTTACATAGTTTTAAAATGCAGTCTTGGTTGTGTTGATGCGAGGGTAAGATACTCTGGAGGCTCATAGACGGTGATGTGAGCTGCGTCGTTTGTGCTGAACTATGTGGTTGGAAATGGTGTCTTCTGGATGAGTGGGACACCACTGGGAGGGTTCCAGAGTGCTGTCAGGCACCTGCCCCTGGTCGGTCACCCTCCTTCCTTGTGTGGTCCGTTGGTGGGCTGATGACAGTGTTCCAGCTGCTTTATGGCCAAACAGCAACATGATGGAGAGCTGAAAGCAGTACGGCTCCAGCAAATCCTGAAAATGATCGTACTGGCGAGCAAAGAGTAATATCTGTAGAACCTGGAGAAGCTGTTCGGGTTAAATCTCACATCAGGTTTACTACATATCTTAAAACATGGGGGTGAAACACATAGTGTTTCTTTCATATAATTTTATCTTTAACCAAATTCCCTCAGTGGAAATGGCTCTCTTTGGTTTAGTATATTGCTTTTTTATTTTTATTTATTTTTTTTAAACTTTATTGTTACAACTCTGTAGTTTGGTTTCTCCAAGCCAGCACTGTGTTGTGACAACTATTGGTCATATCAGAGTTATGATGCTTCTTCTGTCCCAGCATCACAATCCTATGTTGTCAAACCTTTGATCCCACAGTATATATTAAACAGGCTAGAACAAAGTTGCTTTCTTCAGGCATCCTTCTCTGACATGGACTTTTTTACTGTCTGATAAGCAACTCTGCAACCTGATGTGTTTTTTCCTTACAGTAATTTTGTGCTTTTGCTTATAGTGATTTTTCATTTGTGTTTGGCTTTCAGACAAATAAGAAAAAAGCAGCATTAAAACAAACATAGCAGGGTTTGTTTAAATAGATGGATTGAGAGAGAAGGGAAGAACAGTCCTCTGGGTTAGCTGGAGTTCCTAGTCCTCTGCTAAATTCATGACTCCCAAATCAGCTTATTGCCTTGTTTGTCTGACCTAACACCCTACTGTCATTCGTTGGTACTGAAGAGTCTGCACAAGAAGGCAAAGTGGGAATATGTAATGCCTTGACCGATATTGAGAGATGTTGAAACCACTGTGGGTGCTTACAGCCCTTCCTCAGCACATGCTGGGCTGCCTTCACATGCATCCACTGCCTTACCCATGTGCTATTGCAAGGGCCAGCTGTGAAGCAGCTTCAGGTGACTTTTGCTCTCTGTTGGCATGCTGCTGAGGTATACACCTACTGTTTCAGCAGTAGGATTTGCCTCTCTGGTGCAAACTGCTGATATCCAGGTGCAGGGCAGTGCTCTCATCTCAGCAGGCTCAAGGGAGAGCGGTTGTCCTTTTCCAGCTCTTTCACTCAGCAGCAAGTGGAGAAGGGTCTCTCATTTCCACTGGCTTTCAGTGTCTCCACGTAGAGCTGAGAGAACTCATTAGAATGACTGTAGATAAATGAGGGGCTCATTATGTTTCTGTGGAGCAGGAAAAAAGTGAAAAGCCTGAGACCGTCCATCAGCAGAGAATGAGATATATGGAAAAATCTGCTGAAAATGCCCATTTCTTTCTGATACTTCAGATTTTAGTGATTACTGGTGTTCACAGACTGGGGTAGAAGAAGCAGAATGCATTGAGCTCAGATAGGTCCTCTTAGACTAATAGGTAGGTAGCTGGGGCATCTATTGATTTGTAAAGTGCATCTTGACAGAGCTACTTGAAACTCCAGGAGTTTATTAGACAGCCCAGTTTAAAGCTGCAGGGATTTGTGCCTGAATCAGCTGCCTGTGATAATTTTGCTCCAAATCAAGTCTCTTCTGTTTAAACAGAAATTAGATTGATAGTGGCTTTTCTGAGCAAAATGACAGTGGTTTTTATGGCAGCGCTCTGTAGGCTACTCACTATTCATTCAGAGTGCATGCTCTAGGTCCTACCACCTCTGTCCTCATCTGCAGTCAGGCTGCCTGTTGTGGCTGAGCAGATGGTTCTTGAATTTGAAGCAAGGTCTACGTGAATGTTTTGTATGCTGCTTAGTTCTGGTGTAAATGAAGCTTTCTAAGAGACCTTTTTTGTTCTTGGGTGCCTTAATACGCAGCATTGGCTGCTCTGTTCTCCTTTGGAATAGGTGTTGAAAATGCTTTTGTTTACAACCTACTGTAAAACAGATAGGGACAAGAATGACAGCCATTACAAAGACTTCCCTTGATAACTGTATTTTTTATTGGCAATGCTTAAAATTTACATGTGAAATTATGTTTTAGTGATTTTGGTGGTTAAAACTTTTAAAGGTAAGTTTCATTCTGAGGAGTTTTATATTTGGGGGAACAGCTTTTATTGTGCATTTTCTAATTTTTAACAAAGTGAAGAGCAGCATTAAAATATTCTGTTTACAGTGACAAATGAGTGCAAATGAGGTTCTAAAGGTTGCCAAGCTGAATGTTTTGTTTTTAAATATTAATTTGGAGTGGCTCATTGTGTGTTTGAGGGAGATGGTAGATTCAGCCACAAATTGAATGTATCCCTGAACTGTGAATCAATTTAATTAGAATATTAACATTTGCTAATAAAATAGTTATCATTGTATTCAGCTGCATTGAGGCTTGAGGTGGCCCATTAGCAAGCAGGCAGACCTCAGAAAGCTCTTGGGGATTTCTGAAAAGAGATGACATTTTATTGTAACACAGAGGAAAGTGAAAGTACAGCACAGTTCAGGCACCTGTATCATTGTGGTAATTAAGGAATTCTTTTAATTGGCTAGCCTGGGATTGACTTGCCTTTTCAAGAGGGTCCTAGCTGGGGAGTAAGGGAGTTTGATCATCCTCAGACTGTGACCCTCAGCATAGATGAAAAGACGGAGCTGTTCTCCACTTCATGGCAGCCACATAGGGGAAACACTGGGAGAACCTGAAGTTTGACTGACTGCTGAAGCAATGATGGCACACAATAATACTTGCTAGGTGTGGGGCAAGGGAATTATTTTTTCCATTAGAAACACTAGACAACTTAATTTTCCCACCGAATAAAGATGAGAAACAATTCACTCAGTTTTTGTCCTCTGTAGTGAGGTTGCATGCTGTCACTGACTTGGAAATGTGGACTTACTGATTCTGTGCAATCACATGATAAAAATATTTTGGTCATTGATCTGATCGTTACTAAAAACCAGGAAGATTTGAAAATGTCTGCTCTTTATCTAAATTATGCTAAATTATACATTGATAAAGGTTTCCTTGCATGGAATACGTGGAATTTATTGCTTTATATTTTTTGATTGACTCTTGAATCATAATCATTTAATATCCTGAATTAGTGTTGCATTTATTTATTTATTTATTTATTTTTCCCCCTGAGTGACATGTTACTGGGTTACCATCTAAGGAATACTTCTAAACTACATTAGGGAGAAGCATGGTTTTTCTAATCAGTTCTATGCCTTCTAGCATGCTATAATGACTTCATAATTAAAGCAAATAAATTGCATCAGATTTCAACATGTAACAAATTATAATGCTATAACATTAAGGTTAACTTTGACCAAAAGTGTTAAATCCCTCTAAGGAAGTAGAACAAAGAGCTAAATTACAGAGATCTTGAGTGAGTTATAGTAACTTGAAAAACTGAACTCTGGAAATAGACCTGAGTGGCAGACAACTGTGGGTTTTATGTTACTCTGCTGTAAGCCAAGGGCCCACCAAAAAAACAGTTGGCTTCTGCATAGTGGGCTTCTTCCAAGCTTTTCCTTTGAAAAAAATTTTAACCAAAGCCTTTGGGTTAGCTTTTCGCACTTAGGCTGAAATGGAGACTAGCTGGATGTAAGGGCTCAGAAGTCAATACCTGCCACTAGAGGTATAGAAAGATGATATCACTTGTGACAGGCTGTACTTAATCTGTTAGGCTGCTCAGTGAAAATTAAGCTCGCTTATATTGATGCTCCTTGTTTTTTGCTGAACATATATGTTTTCATTCATCACCTCTTGATTTTGTACCTTAAATAGAGTTGTGAGCTTTTGCTATTCTTTGTTTCTACACTGTCATTTTTTTGAAGCCTAGTGCTAAAACATAAGGCAATAAAATTATTTCTTAGTCTTTTTCTTTAATTCCTCTCTACCCCTCAGTCCCCAGATCTACATAAAGTTTCAGCTACTGGAGTTTTAAGAGTACAACCAAAACCAGGTCAAGTCTGCATTTTAACGTGCATCAGATATCTCATCCCTCTGCAGAAGAAAGTTATGAATCCTTCAAACTTAAGTCTAGAGCTTAGTTTCAGGTGCAGGGCTTCTTCAGCCTGTGTCAGAGTGGGTGGTTTTCCTTTCCATCCAAGATAAGGGCATGGAAATCCTGTAACAGAGGTGTCTAGTTATGTCCACGCAATGAGGTTTGAATGGCTCTTCTCCATGGCTGGGCACTGCTGCATCCCCTCTGGCCTGGGCTTTGGCATCATGTATTGACATGAGGAGAGGCAGAGAGAGCTTCTTGCCTGCTGGAGGCTTGCTTCAAGCTGCTCCTGACTTCCATGGCCATTTACCTAGCACCTCTTGCATCTACTGTCAGCTTGCAGTGCTTTCCAGCAGGTCTTTGTTTCAAGAGATAAATTTAAGAGATCTGTTGAAAACTGGAGACTGAAAATGAGAGGTGACAGACAGTGTCTTCCACAGTCCCCTCTCTGCTCATTACTTGGGAGAAGGGAGGGTGTTGCTCAAATAACTTATCTCCTCTTGTCTGCTCAAGGGATGCCTAAAATGGAAAGTTTGCAAGTGTTCTTGAGCTATGTCTTGAACCATGATTATTGTGGTAAACATTTACTCTTTAAATATTTCAGCTGTTTCCTGCTACAACACCAGCCCTGGGCAGTTGAGATTTCGGTCATTTTTAAATACATTTCATCAAAATGCATTTGGGATGCCTCCAGAGATTTACTGAGATTTAAATAAGTCTGTTGTTAGTTATCCCTAAATTTCATTTTGATTAACTTTATGAAATGGCCCTTGCCTTTTTTGATATTTGAGATGGAAAATCTCCACTGGTATTTGTAATTCTTCATTATTATTATTTTTAAGTTTGTAGTTGAGTTTATTGTATAGACTTACAGTTGTTTCTGTGCTATATGAGTACATATGTGCCTGGAACATCTATCAACATTTTCCTTTTTACCTCCATCATTCTCAATTTTGTGCTGGAAATTCTCTGAGAGTTTTATCAAACATCTAGAATACTGCTGTTGGTTCATATGGTAAAACTGATGGAGTCGTTCTTAAACTGCAGGTATGCATTTGCATAACCAGCTCTCTGGAAGGTGTCTAATTGTCATGAGTAGTACCTCATACAACTTTGCTTTTAATTCTGATTTGGGGCTTTTAGACAAACAATTTAAATCTCAGATTGACAGTTCTTAATTGTGAAAGCTAAGGAAGTATAAAGGTGCCTGATAACAAACCTGAAATTTTTGAATTCCATGTTCTCAGTGAATCCAAAAATTAATAAGCAGTTTTTGTGAAAGTGACAAGCTATTTCTAATTAAATTACAAAATGAGTCTGCGTGTCTCAGGTATGCTGATTATGTGGGCTATTTAAGTGGCTGTTTGACAGTGGGACCACACTTTTTTTTTTTTCCCTGCCAAAAGGTTTCACTTAATGTAGCTTCAAGGGTCTTTGCCTTTCAAAAATAAAAAGAAGTGAAGTAAGTATAAATAAGTCTTTTTTTTTAGAAAAAAAAGGGATTCTAGAAAGAAAAAAAAAATACAAAAATGAGGTGGTGATTATTAAAATATTGTAAATACTGGCAGAGTGTATTGTGAAAGGAAACTGAAGAAAGGAAGGTATGTTGCAGAGAGACGGTGACTTTTCTTCCCCCAGTGCTAGACAGAATACTTGTGCATCATAATAAGATGGGAAATGCATATGGGGGAAATAAGGAAAAAAACAAACTGCAGATTATTGTTGTATTATTGAAAGCACCTCGCTACAGTAAGATCTGATTCTGGGAAAATTCAGAGAAACTGAGAACCATATCATAATCAGAGTGAATGTGATGTGAAGAGTAGTGGGCTGCATCTAGTTTAGTAAAATGGGGGGAGAGAGGGAAACTGTCTTTTGTTTTCTTTTTGCATAAATGCATTTGGGACAATCTCAGTGCTTATAGAGTGTTATACAAAAGAATTGAGGGGAAAACAACAAAAATGATATTTTGTGGAATTATTTTATTTTTTTTTAATAAAGTATATATTTACATATTTTGACTATAAACTACCTTCTGACCTTTGAGTCATTATGGACAATATAACTCCCAATACACTGAAGAAGACTAATATTAACTTTACATCCCAGGAAAATGTGCTTAACCACATGAATACTCTTATGAGTTTGTCTTGAAAATTTTCCATTTTGTTGTTATTATTTATTATTGTTATCTTATTGGAAAATTCAAAATATTCCTCTGTTATTTAAAAGCAAACTCTTGCAAAAGTCCATACAGGACTTTTTAGGTCTTCCAGAGGGGAAATATAATGGCCTTTTTTTTTTTTTTTTTAACTCATGTCTTTACCATTTAGTTTTCTAACTATTCGGACCCCTGGATCTGTGGAATAGTAGTTCACAAGGACAGACCTTCTTCAAAGGCTTGGCCTATGTACACAAACAGTGGAGCCATGTGAGAACAATTCCAGACCTTTCTTATCTTTCTGTATTTATGTGTATTTTATATGTAGGGTATAATTTTATCTGTAGGATGTAGAATATATCCTACTTATATCACAGAATCGTCTAGGTTGGAAGAGACCTCCAAGATCACCTAGTCCAACCTCCGACCTAACACTAACAAGTCCTTCACTAAACCATATCCTATACTACACATAAAATACACATAAACTGTGTATATATCCTACATATACAACCTCTGAAATTATATATGTACTCAGTGGTTGTTATATATATATAAATTTAAGAAGTCTATACCTAGAAAACAAGGTAAACTTAATTATTTTGACAGAATATCAAGTAGTGGGGGAAATGTTCTTTGAAATGAATCTACTGGTTACCATCCAAGTCTTTTCATCTTGAGACATGCATCTTCTTTGGTCAACAAGCAAAAAATTTTTTTTTCTCTTCTCTTAGCTATGACAATATGACCTGCTTTCCCCAGAACTGATCCTATGCAGTATTTTTTTTTTTAATGTTATATACAGGGAAAATACTAAATATTAAATCAGATGTGAGGTGAGTCAGTACTTCTGTCTTTTTGTATTCATTAAATATAAATATTTTAATTCCATGAATAAAAGCTAGAGTTGAGAAAAATGCAAATAATGTAGAGAAGGAAGGATAGCAATGATGAGAAAAACAGCCCATAGGCTAGAAATAAAATTAGACTTAGGAAACAGGTTTGACTGTCCATAACATAGAGCTGAACCTCTATGGGTAATAGGAGTCTCATTTGGAACTGGACATTTTGAGGTTCCTGAATGACTTGGTACCATACTGGTGTCCCTCACTTGTCCACCCTTTGTTTTGAAGTGCTGTCATTCTGTTTAATACCCTGGTCTGCTGTCACCCTTACTCTATTTTTCTATTCTTCACCTTTCTGCTGAAAGTTTCTTTCTGTACATTACTAATTTATCTATTGGGAATACAGGTACAGTAAGTTACAGTGCTATATGTTTAGTATTTCAATAGTATATTATCAATATATCACTATCACAAGTAGTGCAGGGAACTTCCTTCTTGATGGCTACACAACAGCATCCACTTCTGTGTTCTTACACTTGTACTGCCAAGATAGTACATGTTCAGGTAGAGTTATTAGGTTGTAAATTGGAGAGAGATTATGTTGCAATACATTGTCCCTGTGTATTTAAACTGCACGCGTTTTATTTCCTGCATATGCCCCTATTACCCATTATTTTTTTGGGGAAAAATTCAGTAGCTGTTAAATACCTGTTAGACTTTTCAAGAAGGTATCTGGGTTATTCTTGTATTGTCTTTACAAAATATCTCCTCTAAACTGTGCATTAGTGGGTTTTACTGCATTATTATGTGAAATTCAGCAAATAAAAAGAAATCCTACGTCTTGTTTGCAAGACATTGAATCATAAAATTAATCTTGTTGCATCATAAAATTAATCAAGATAATTCATATGAATTAGAAAAGGGAATATTTAATGTGTGTTACTACACAAGATGGTGACAAAGAGTCAGCTGTCAAATTTTTAGTATCTTCCTCCAGAACCATGAAGGTACATTTTTCTGATGTTCTTTACAGCTTCAGTAGTAGTATCTCATCCTTTTGGAGGTGAATGCTCGATGTTGTTTTCAAACTTCCTCCCCCCACCCCTCTCACCTCCATCCCCAAGCCGAAGCAGCATCAGAAATTAGTAAGAAAGAGCTAGAACACAACAGAATATCATCATGACATGAATGATTCGTTCCCCTGTGTGCCTGCTTGTTCAGTATTCAAACCAATTTTGGTCTCCATCTTTCTACTACATAGTAGACATGGAGTAGGTTTGAAAAAGGGCAGCATGTATTATCAAGGGTGTGCAATGATGACTTGCGTGCAAAGAAGATCTAAATTGGTTACAATTCTCTACCCCTTCCCCCTGTGTATTCTAGGTACTTTGTTTCGAAACTCTTTCATACCTCCAATCAGCTGTTTTTGTTGTAGACTTTCTAGATGGACTTCCATTGTTTCTCATATCTTGTGGTCTACCAGCATAACAGTAGATAAAACATATTGATTAAAATAACTTTTATTTGAAAATACTACTTCATTTGTGAAGTGTTTGTGTATATATGTATTTAAGATGTCTAAAAATATGTCCATCCCAGCCAGTAACAATTCAGTGCAGTTGAATTTAAAGTAGTATACCAGGATAGGAAGCCAGTTTGCCATATTATGCCCTCATAGCAGTGGAAAAAAATCCTGTTACTCATGTGAAGAAATAAGTTTGAGGCTTTATGGCTTTTGCGTTTTAAAGATGTATGGTTTAATTTTATATTTTTAGTGTTAAAACCGTACATTTGATGATAAATAAGAAATACATTTCATAGAATGTTTTTTTTGGGGAACACAGGTGGTTCCATCTCTTCCATTTCTACAACCCCTGCTTTTAAGTAATACTTGGTGGAAGAGTGTAATTGTTTCTTTTTTTTTCTCTTTTTTTTCCTCTCTCTCCCCTGCCATGCTCTGCCCATGCAATTATATTGCTGCTGGGATTAAGAAAGCCTCGTTCTTTAGTTTCCCCCCACAAAGTCAAACAAGTATGTTGGAAGGAAAGCCTAAAGATCTCATGGATGCTTTCCTAAGGGAGATGCTTAGAAATCCATTCTGACTGCTGCAAATGTGGAGGTATGAGCAACACAGTGCCTGGGGCTGTTGACACTGACCTCTTTGCAGAGAACCAGAGCAAGGACTATTTATCAGGCAGGCAGCTCAGCAGATTGTGCAAAAGACACAGTCACCCAGACACATTCTAACGATAATAAAAAGACATAAAGGCATTGAGGACTTTGCCTGAGAAGCATTAACATCCTGTATGATTTATTGAAACGGTTTATCTAAGTAATGATTTATTTTTTTAAAAAAAGAACAGTATTTCATTTCATTTTAAAGATGAAAATTTTTCAATGACTCCTGCTTTTGCTTTTTGGTTATTTATAGATTTCCACTGAGTGTTTTGAGCTATACACAGAGAAATCATCTTTGCTACAAAGAGAACCAACCAATTCCTTCCCAAAAGACTTGTGATTGGTACAAAGCAAAAAATGTTTTTGTGTATAGTGCACATCTGTGATATTGTGCAACTTAAATCTCTCCTGCTGCTTGACATTTACTTACCCAGAGTGTCTCTCAGAGAACGGTTTGTCATTGTGTTGACATTTTTTATAAACACGAGCGTGTTAAATGCAAAGGACTACATTAATGTGACATTATTGCTGAAACTTACACACATAAAAGTCAAGAAATTCAGAATAATGATTCCCACAACTATCATAACTTGCCCCCTTTCTTATGTGAGGTGTGCTATTTTCTGCTACCCTATGTAAGTGGTTGTCTTATTAGACATTGAATGTTGTTTTCTCTGGACCACAGACCACTGCCTGTCTCATATACAGCTTTGAATTTTGCAAAGATTATAATTGTGTTATAATTTCCCCAGCAGTAGTTAAATGTAACGTCAGTGAAATAAATATGGTGAGGGACTAACACCCTTCAGTCAGAAATCCTTCTCCTTCCTCAAAGATTGTTTTAACCAGAAGGGAAAAATTGTCAGGGACTTAAATTTTACAGGAATTCTGGCTCAGGGAGGACCGGTCATCAGACCTTCAATGCAAACCAAGCAGAATGAAGCTTTTTTTCTTTTCTTTCAGGGCATATTTTCTTTTGACATGTTCACCTTGTGTATAATTATAAAATATCCATTACAGATATTCTGCAGCTCCACCGAGGGAGTAGTGTTTTTTCATGTTGGTGTATTGGCATTATTTTCCTAGGTGAGAATAAATAAGAGAACACACACAAATGCCATATAGTTAATTTAATTGAATCTAAATCAGTAGTTATGCCTGATTATCTGTGTTGGCAGGAACATATGAATCTTTTCCTTGGAAAATCTACATTGAAAATATGTTCAGCCAGTATTACTGCAAAAAAACATGGAAATACAGTTTGAGTCTATTCGTGGCTTTCCTGAGAGAATAAGAAGATGGGTATCTGCAAATCTAAAACTTTTCTCAGAATAACGTAAATTATAACATAAATTCTTTGGACATGCAATATAATGAACACCGGGTGAGGGACTGCAGGAACCACAGCTTCTTTTGTTTATGTTTAATTGTAATCTGTGTTTTCACTTAGTCAGCTAAAGCAGAAACAAATACATTAAATGCAAGAAACATGGTGTGTTTGCATGCTCAGAGGCTTTGTTTGTTTTATTTCATAAACAAACATCCTGTTAATAGGCAAAGGACACACTGTGGCTTCAGAGCACAAATGTCCTTCTAAGGACAGACCATGTATACAAAAAGTCCTTTAGTGCTATTATTAACAAGCCTTGGAGCCAGCACCAGAAGGACGGATTGCCAGGCAGTTGGTAAGGGTCCACAGATGAATTGTTGTTACAAGGGATACTCATAAACCTGGCATGAATTGTTTAGTTTAGTTCTGTATCCTGCAGTATTTAGGTTGGTCTTCCCCTTCAAGATGCTATCTCCACAGGCTTCTTTGCAGGCCAGTTGGCAAGGAAATACTTTTATTTCTTACTTGAAACTAGGCATTTTTCATTATTCTGTTTGCTGCATTTTTGGAACTTGTATGTATAGACACTGTAGGTTAATGTGTGTGCAGCTGAAGTCAAAGTTTGTTCAATTGACCTCTGTTTTATAAGTCCACTTGATATTCAGTCTGGTTGTGACTTAGCCAAAACTGATATAAAGCTTTTTGTTTCACAGTGTATGTTTAGAGTTACCAATGTACAGAAGTTTTTAAAAGTAATCTAGTATATGGTGACTGCTGTAATGCATTTCACATAAATTGAAACCAAACAAAAATGAGCTTTATCAAACATCCTCCAAGTAAATTCATTCTTGAGCTAAGACACTTTATCCTAAGGGTAATTTCTTTTAATAATTTACAGAAGTGACTCATTTGAAAGTTCTTTCACCTTAATGACTTCAGCTGGTGGCACAAAGCTCCATTGTCATCAGCATTCTGTGCATAAAGCTGCTGTGTGCTGAGGAGCTGCCAGGTACATTAACTCTTGTCAACTTAACGGAGATTTGTTATAAGTGAAGCTGACTCCTTCGTAAGAAGTTCAGGCTGAGCCTTGACACTTAATCTAAATACTGAAGCTGAGGAGATTTTACTGGAGGTAATTTTGAGTGATTATTAGTTGATTAAAGTCATTCTCTGTGTCAGTTTCAATCATGAATTGGCCTTATACGTGTCAGAGTCAGAGTTTATCATTCTGATTGATACTGGTGTGCAACTGAATGTTTTCCATGTAAATTAGAATAGTTTGGTAATCCCCTTTTACAAGCTCTAACAAAATCCCTGAGAAGAGCTCTGCAGACATGTCCATCTAATGCAGTAGCATGAAGCAGCTAAAAGTTTAATGTTTTCTACCTTCTGTTTATATGAGCTAGACTGTCAAGTCTAGTGTGTGCTATGTGCTACGTAAGCTCATCTAAATATAAATAGGCATTCTCTGATAGTGAAATTTTAGGAGTGTCAAAAATGTAATATGACTGAGTTGGATATTCATCTATTGTCTGTAAATGGAGCTGATTATAGCAAATACCAAGTTGTTATAAATTTGCAGTATTGAAATTAGAAATACGTTTCATTTTTAAAGCTATAATCACAGCTCTAATGAGCTCCTGTGCCATGCTGGAAGTACATTGTCCTTAAATTTGTAGGAGAAGACAGGTCTGATGGTGGCTTTCTGCTTGATTTGTCTATTCTTGCTGTAAGCTCTTCTAGATCATCTCTATGGTTTGACCTGAAAGGTCAGGGTTCAACCTTTTTGCTAAATTTGAGTCTCTTAACTGTTTTTTTCTGAAAAGCTAATTTATTTTCTTGGGATCAAAATAGGTATTTTGCAATTTTAATACAAAAACAGAAAAGATGTTAGTAGTTTGACTGTGGAAAAGTGCATGTAGTTCAGCAGTAAATAAAAATGAGGTTTTGGTCCTCAGCATGCCTTCATAAAACTAAGAATATTATGATGAAGTAACTGCTTTAAATGAAAGAAGAATCTCATTTGCCAATCATTTATGAAAATGGTTTTTAACTTTGAGGACTTAGCTAGAAATTACAATTCCTATTTTATGCTGTTACTCTCTTATTTTGTGAGCAGTTACTGTTGATTCATAATCCGAAAAAGTGATGGTGTAGTAATTTCTATCTGCATTAATTTTGTCAGCACAGTTACCTGCCAATTCTTGTATGGATCTGTTGAGAAATTCATATAGTCTAGTGTGGCTTAGTTTATGTAATTTGGATCACTTGCAAACTTGCCTGCTTTTAATGTTGAAATGCTGGTAAGCTGAAGGGCATCGTTGGAAAGCTCCATGCAGTTACATACCAAAGAAAACTATGATTCACTTCGACACTGTATTTGTTTTGTCATAACTTCTTGTCAATTTATCACTTCGACACTGTATTTGTTTTGTCATAACTTCTTGTCAATTTATTTTGAAAATTATTGAATATAACTTATTTCTTTTTTTGTGTGTGTGTGCAAAGTTTCTTGCTTATTTTGGAAGTTACTGGTGATTGATCAGTAGCTTCTGCACCTCTTCATACCAGGAATCCCCACGTGAAGGAGGAGAAAGAGTTGGTTTGCAGGACCAACTGTCTGGCATGTTGACTTGGGCTCCTGTGTGCTTCCCATCCCAAGGTGCGAAGATGATAATTTCTGGAAAACCATAGCTGGCTACTGCCTCTTCTGGGAATTTCCTGTTTTCCTGTTTGTGTGCAAGTTCTGATGTGCAGCTTGTAGGATCAGGAAAGGTATCCATCCGTGCTATGAAGTCCGTGCTATGCACGGTTTCCTTGTTTTAAGCTTTCTCTAAAGTCCTGTTTGCCACTGTTTCTCAAGACTTCTGTAAATTCCAGCTAACAGTTTTCATAACTCCAGACATAAAGTATTAAGATTCTACTTATTATATAAGAATGGAAAATAAAATTATTCAGTTCTTCCACTGTACCACTGTACTTGCAGAGTAATGCATAATTCTGTATTTCTGTATTATATTAAAGATCACACTGATTCTATCTTTTACTGTTTTTTGGTACGGTGTCGTTCCCCCCCCCCGCTCTTCTCTATATATTTTGCCATTTGTAATGCCTTTAGCTCTTACAAATCATTTATCTTGATGTTTCCGTGGGAGTGAGTGGCAGGTAGGTTATTCAGGTTTTTACACTAGAATCATCTAAGTATTGGATATTCAGTAAAATTTGCTTTTCCGTTTTCATATTTTACATTTTATTTGTTTACACATGAATGATCTTCCCCAGTTTTGATATAGGGGGAAGGGAAGGCTTCTCTGCTGAAAGTTTCAAAAGTAACACTCTTGTTTCTAGATTTAAAGCTCTTTATGAGCTACTATCAAGAAGAAATACATAGGAATTTGACAGTGAAGGAAGGAAGATTCTAAGGAAGGTATAGAGACTTTAATCTGACACACATTTGACAGAATTTGGTACATTGCTTAAGAACTGACAAACCAGATTCATGGCACTACACATGGCTCTCTGTAGTTCTGTGTTTCCTCCAGCTTGTATTTTAGAGCTGAATACTCTACTAATTAAAATTTTTAATAGCTGTATCTTTTTCAGTGAATAGTGGGGAAAATTGAGATTTCAGGGTGCATAGATTTCTAGATATACACACAATGAATCTCCGAAGATTAGTTTCCTTTAAAGGAGAGTTAAATATTCAGTCCTCTCATGTAGCAATACTATCTACACTAGAATTTTTTTCTTCTTCTCTATGTAATGGGCAATACATAGCTTAGACAAAGGAAGAAACTGTAAGGCACCAAGACATGTTTACAGGTTAAAATGCATAATATAATGCATGTATATAATATAAAATAAACTTTTTTTTCATGTATACCCACTTATTTTCCTCTCTTTCACCTCCTATCCTTTGCACAATCTCTGCAATAAGAGAAGGCAGTGCTGTGGAGTTATACTGTTTCTTCTGTTGTTGTTTCTATGTTTGTTTTATGAGTGGTATTTATATATGAAAAAATGTTATATATTCTTTTGAAAGTGTGGGCTGCCTTTATTGGAAAAATTTGATGGAGAAAAATGAGGTTCTTTTGAAGGACCTGTACTTTATATCTGTGCTGGTTCCATGGTATGCCAGCTTTGGGGTCATGTACCACTGAAGAATGATATTATCATTCTAAATTTTTGAAATTATGATTATTTGAAATAGGATTAGGAAGAGGAAGAGAAGGGCCAAATTAGAAATCAAATCAATTTCTGTAGCTAGGTTCTTAAAATAAGACAATGAGTTCACATTGTATACGGGAGTAACATTTATCTCTTTCTACTCTTCTATTCTGGTGATGTTGATTTCGCCTCAGAGCCGTAATTTGTGGCTGTTCCATGACCACACTTGGCAGTTTGTTGTTGAGAAGAGAACTGGATAAAACATTCTGCTTGGCCATAAAGGGCATTTTAAAATTGGATTGAAAATTCAACCAAATTGAATATGTTATTGCGTTGGTTAGACAGGTAGTGGAGCTGCTTTAATAAATTGTCTCTTTTATTTTCTGCTTCCCTTATCTCCCTGATGTGTTTTGGGATAAACAGTTTGTTCAGTCAGTATGGCAGTAGGCTACTTTGAGATGTACATTACCAACGTGTATCACACAAGTTGTGTGTAAGTGAAGGGGGATAAAATGATTTTAGGAAGGATGCACTTTCAAATACAGATATCTATTTTTGTAATTAATAAATGGAAAAGGAAATTATTTTTATTTCCTATTTTACCATTCTCTTTGGCAGTGTAAGCTTCCTTCTGGGTATGCTTTATTTCTGAGTTTGCAGATTTTTTTTTCCAGAAAAAAGTGTATTGGGAAGATACTCAATCCAGAGGAACCATTAGAAAACACAGGTGTTCAATAATTTATCCTAGAATTAAATTTTAATGATTTTTCACCAAGGTGTGAAACGATGTGATGTGATTCAGTTTTTATTTACTAGACCTAAATTTAGATCTTCCCATTGTTTGCATACTAAAAGTATGGGTAGTTTATCTGAAAATTCTGTTTTGGTGTTCTCAACAGAAGGTAATCCTTCCAGTGGTTCTCCTGTACATAGTCTGAAAATCTTTGCATATAGGATATTGATATTTTGTGGGGTAGAAAGTTTGAGCTGTTGGCCAAGAGAAGGGAAAAAAGATTTATAGTCTGCCTTACATACAGTATTCTTGTAAGCTGTTGCAACCAGCTTGCCGTACTCCTCCCCCACCCTCCCCAAACCCTGAAGAGAAGTGCAGAAATAATTAGTCTTGACAAATTGTGTCCAATTCTTGGACATATTCGTTGTTAGAATTTAATTGGTTTGGTTTTGTGTGAACATAATACTAGAGCAGTGTACCATGAATGTATTAATGGACAAATCTCTTGCAGAGTGTCAATGACTTTTGTCTACCAAATTGACAGGATTTGCTTAATAATTTTTCTTGAAAAGGGGAAGGGGGGAGCAACCAGAATCCAAATACATAGATTTCTTGTCTGTTTTTGCATAATACTTTTACTCATGGATCTCAGGGAATTCATAAACAATTTGTCCTTTTCAAAACTTATTCCAACTGAAGATATACAAAATGGGTTGATAACTTGTCTTTAATATAAATCTCTGAGGATAAAGTAACAGTTGCCTCCAGGCTCTTTTGCGATTCTGATTACTGAGATGTTATCCAAAACCAATTGCTTGCTTCTTTCCCTAATGCTAGAGGGGTGTGACCAATGTTGGCTCTTTTAATGCTGTATTCAGTGCTTTATATAAAGTAAAGATACTTGGAACAGTTTTTGATGCTTATCTCCTGTAAGAGATCCTTTAAGTCAACTGTTTAGACTGAATATGTTGTTCAGTAAGTTGAGATGAATATTCTATGCAGAAATAGCAAATAACGTACTAGTGAACATTTGCAGCATTTCCATTGTCCTTATCTTGCAGGTACTTTATTGTTATTATCATTTTGCCTCTAAGTTATCATGGGAAATTTTAGAAATATATTGCATATAACAATTCTTTTGTAATCAATGAAGAAACAAGATATAGGCACTTCTGTATTGGTCTGTTTTGTTGTACTTGTGAGTGAAAGTAGCAGATCCAAACAATGGACTTGGGCACTTTGGCTGGCTCTAGTAGTCAGCAAATGACTAATGATGCTAATAGTGACTACTGGTGTCTAATCAAAGCATGACAGAAAGAAACCTAAAGTAGGATTAGTATTATTTTTGAAAATGGACAGAAATATCAAGAAGTTGGGTGTTTTGAAGAATTGGGAGATATGGGAAGAACAGTTGTGTATATTTGGATAAAAAGCATTTAACTTCTGGACCTATATTCGTGCAATCTGTAAGAGTTAGTTTGTGTAGAGATCTTATTAAGGATAAAATTACTGGTTCTTCTCCTTTTTCCTCAAGTTGGCTTTCTACATTTTTGAGGAAATGATCGTCAGACATCAGATGCTTTAGTGTATGAACACCAATGAGAAAGTAAAAAGCAGATTTTCAAAACGTAAATGGACGTTTAAATTAAACATTATGTTAAGAATTATGAAAGCTTCTATTCAACTATAAAGTTGTTATCTAGTAACATAGTTAACTAACTTTTTCCCAGTTGCTATCCAAGCAAAGCCAGGAAACTGTTCAAAACATCAAGTTAGCTTGGTGATAGTCAGTTGGGTGGTTGTGTTGGAGAGCTCGTTTTCTTCTACTCCATTTATTCAACTACTTTTGTTCGTGATTTATTGTGCTCAAACTTTTTTTTTTTTTTAAGTGCCCCTTTAGGAGTTGGGAAAAGAAAGGGATAGATAAGTTTGAAGATCAATCTTACCAGATCTTGAAGGTCATAGAACTGATTACCTTTAGCCTTCAAATCTAATTTTACTTAATGCTAAGTAAGCTTGTTTTGTTTGTCTATTGCATTTAAAGTTATTTAGTAAAGGTAATTATTTTCTATATTTTGCCATTAAATTTACTTTCCATAGAAATGGTAGGTGACAGCAGTCATATTATTATTCTTCTAATGAGAAAATGGCAATATTCAGCATTTTGTAATATAATACTTTCAAACTGAGAATCTAACTAGGTATAGAATATTATATTCTTTCTGAGGAAAAAGGATAGATACATTGCATGCTCATAACAAAAAAGAAATTCTAGATTTAATATAATAGCTTTATTTAGCTGCAAGCCAATGTTTTGGTCAATGCAAACCAATCAATATTAGCTTTTATTTAAGAAAACAAATATAAAGTGCAAATGTAAAATAAGGCTAAATTAAATATTTTCAGTGAACACTTTTGTTTGAGTAATCTGATGAGGATTAATACTTCAGGCATTTTAATTTAAACTGATCTAGCTGCTCAGAGAAACATTTTGACGGGAATTTCACTCCACGGTTGTTTGTCATTCACATTGGAAAAGATCTGCCTTAAACTTACTCAGCTGTCCACTGAAAATGTCATTGCAAGTGGATTCTTTTTAATGGCCAGGATACTTAGAATTACTGTATCTGTCTGTAAAATAAGCACTTTTTGTACTCCATAAGTCTTCTGCAAAGTAATGTGATTTATTAAAATGTACCAGTGTCTAAAAGCAGGTTTGAAAGTACATTTTACTCCAGCTCCAAAATAGCTTACTTCTTAGTTTTTGAATTAGAGTCCTTTCTCTGTGCAGACCCTTCGTAAGAAGAGTGGGAGCAGAAACACATTCATTTGAAACACCATACACATTTCAGTTACGTTGATTTGAGTCCTGATAATCATATTAGTATACACTTGCAAAATGGTCTGCAACTCACATAACCACGGGAAGCCTGAGTTCAAAAGGGCTCCTCCCCTTCCACCCATTTGTACACATTGATTAGGTCCCCCTGAGCTTTCTCTTCTTGGTTTTCTTTGTGCTCCCCTATTTATTCACCTGTTTCCACTTACCTTACTCTTACATTTCTCTTCTATTTATTTTATTTATTTATTTATTAATTTTCTTCAGCTTTGCAGTGCCTAGCGGCGGAAATAAGGTTTTTCTTCTTGTAAGATGCCTGCCCCTCTTCTGAGGTATGCTTGACATACCAATCATAAACTCAATTGATCACTGTACTTTGTAGCTCTGTCTCAGGTTATTTTGCTAGATTGTCGGTTAACCAACTGACTTGTACTTTTTTTTTTGTTTCAGTTGTGGTTTTTTTTTTTGTGTGTGTTGGAACAGCATTTTTTGACAATATTATCAAGAATTTATGGAAAAATGTGCAAACTTTCTGCATTATTACAGTTATGCGTAAAGAAGCCTAGATTAAAATACAGAAAAATGCTTGATATCACAAATTATAACATTTGTACATATTTTGATACCTTATAGTGTAATGTGAAGATCTCAAGGGATATTTGACAAAATTTCTTACGGGATGTATCATATAAATCTAAATTTGGAATTGACAGGTAACAAGAAAATGAGATTTTGTTAGGCATAGGTCAATGAATAGTGATGACGTGGGTAAAGATGCTGAAATTGTTCTAACAAGAACAAAATTTGAAGGAGCTGTCTAGCTGTCAGAGGTTGAGCTTTAATCCTTTAAGTCATTTTGGGAACACTGTGTTTCTGTTGTATTTATATGAATGATGCCGAATGAGCCGCATGATGGGCTCCCTTTAAATTACCAGATCAATGGTAGCTCTGTCCATTTCCCATAGAGAATGATCTAATGGACCTCAAAGTGAGCTAAAAAGATTGAAGCAAAAAGTATGATCAATGTGCAAGAGAGATAGTTCTTACCAATTATTTTTGAGATGATCAAAAGCAATTCAGGTTTGTACTACCTCTTCATCAGAAGCCTATTCTTCCAGACTTAGTACTGTTCCATACAGGAAGCAAAAGCAGTAACAAAGTGAGCTTTTTTTCTTACATGCAAAGGTTGCCTATCTGCCTCCATTACCAGGAGTAGTTTCAAGGTATCATCTTTCAAAATACGGACAAATGTTGGAGAGTAAGAGGGTAAAAAGAAAGGGTGTGGTATGTCAGTCATTAAAAAAGGAATAACAAAAAGCTGATGGGTGTGAACTCTCTAGTACCCTAGAGTTGTTATTCTTGCTTCTGCTTTGGATTCATTGGAGCTTCATTGGGAGAGACTTTAACTTTCAACCACAGCACTTAAACATGATTAAATTCAAGCATATTCACATGCTCACACTTTCATGTCCTTTTGTATAATTCAAACCTGGTGATTCTCACCTGGATAGTATGGTACCACTCATTCTTTAGGTCAACATACAGCAGATAAAAGGAATCATCTGTGGCTTATACACAGCAGCCCACAGTACATATCACTCTCACATTTTGCATTTTTTTTTTTTCCTCTACTGCTTTTCATCCCATCCTGCTGCTGGATTTGGAAAGCATGAAGCCTCAACATGACAATATCTTTATCAGTGCTGACTGTCTGTGTATAATTTTTATACCCAGCTGTGGAGAAAGCATAGGCTATTAAGATACAGAATGATGGTGAGGCTTTCTTGCTGGGGCAAACCCTTGAAAAAACCAAATAATTTAAGAAATACCTCTTTTACAGTTATCAGCAATATCCTATGGTTTTGTTGTAGCATTTTAAATATATAAATAAAACAATCAGTGTCAAATTTATCTTGCTTCAGGAATTTATTTCAATGTTACACTTTTAAGTTGAATACAAGAGATGAGAGAGATTGTACTTTCACGCACTCTGTAAATGCATTTTTTTTTTTCCGGATTCTGTTTTTGGTGCAATGGTAGGTGTACTGCTGACAAAAATGTAATTTTTGTAAATTACTTATAAAGAAAGAAGGATATTTTGATTGAAAAATATATCTGTTGACTGACTGAACACCAAAATAAAAGCGAGGTAAATTTTTGAGGCAGTTCTAGAGAATGAAAGCACTGTTCTAATAGTATGGCAGGAAGTATTTGTAAGTTCATATACATTCAAGATATAGATACAATCTAGTTGTAGTTATCTTTGGCAGAAATATGAAGAAAGGAGACCTAAGTGACCCTCAGCTGGAACAGAAATAGAAGAAAAACGTCATCCTGGAAATATATTCACTGACCAGAGAAGGGGAAAATGCTCTTTTGTAACAAGCAAAAAAATATAGTCAAGTAAGGTTTTTATTTTTAGTTTAGTCTGTCATCTTAGAATGATTGTCTTTCAGACAGTACCATTCATTTATTGTGCTAGTTAAGTATTTCTTTTGTGATCTATTCTAATGTTCATGTCCTTTACTCTAAAACTACAGTCTAACCAGTTTTTCCCATTTTGTATGTAGGTGATTATTTCTATTCCTGTCTTATGGGATCTTCTGAACAGGGCTTTTCTCCACCTTGTCAATTTAATTTTGAATTTAATCTTGACCCCTGATATGCTTTCCATCTCTTCCTGCTTGATATCATCTGCCAGTTTAATATGTATTTACTACATTCTATCATCTAGTTCTTAATGAAACTTATGAATATTATTGGGCAGAGAACACATCCCAACAGGGCCTGCTTAAAACATCTTTGGTGAAATCATTGCCAGTTACAACTTAGTCACTGTATTCTCATAACCTTAACATTTATTTCATAGATATTTAATTTACATTTTTTTTTCCAAACTTCCCTGGGGAAAATAAAGGAAAACAGTGTCAAAAAACTTCTTGAACTCAAGAGTTAGTGTCCATAATGCATTTTACACTGCCAAAAGAGGAATTAAGGTTGATTTGACGTGATGTTTTTTGACACTTTAATGCTGGCTATTTCTCAACTCCTTGATATTTTTAGGTGCAAAGTTTGATTACTTGCTTCAGTATTTTTATGCAAATTGAAATTAAATTAGCTCATCTGTAGCTCCTTAGTTTTTCTTCTCTTCCAGCCTTCTAGATTTTATACGCAGGCCGTATTTGCCTTTTTCTAGGTTTCTGACATGTTTATTTTTTACTGTTCTAGAACTTCATGACAAGCAGACAATAGTCTTTAATACTACTACCCTAATATTGTTTTATGTTATTTGACTGAATATATGTCATGAATACATATCATGAATCCCAATATTTTTTCTCCAATGTTAGTAGACGTAATAGAAGAGAATTTAAATGGAATCACAGTTTATTTCCTTGTATTTTTCTTGTAATTGTTAAAGGAACTGGCATTGGTGATAGAGTTAATTTAATTTAGACAAGATTTTTATTGGAAGAGCTCAGCCCTTAAAAATGTTTTTGTAATCAGTGAGTGAAGAAACATTTTTTTGTTCTCTTGTTAACAAGGAGTTCTCAAATCAAGACACAGACACTGGACTGTTGTAGTGTTATGAGCTTTACTAGTTCTGTTTTCACTGTATAAGTACAGCCTGAGGCTGACAAACTTATTTGTTCCTCCTATGTGATAGCAATGCTTATCACTATGGATAACTCCCCACAGGTCTATTTATTCCCTTTCTCTTCCTTGTTTGTTGGTGCAGGGATGTGGTGAAGGTCCTCCATGGAAAAGTGGTAGCTTAGCTCATCTCCACATCTGAACACTGAATCTACTAGGAACTGTATTAAGTGTTAGAAGTGCTATAAACAGTCTAGTATCAGTATGTAGGCTGGTCTGGGCACCTCTGCACTGCATACCTGCAATTTTTTTGCTGTGCTTGGACTGGCTGCTTTAGGCAGCTAGAAGTGACTGCATGCTTCAGACTAGAACCTGTTTTACAAAGCCGTGTCCCATCATAGTCTGCTGACAAAATGGCCTTTGGCCAAGCTCTGTTCACAGAGTCTGTCTTCAGAATGTCATGCTGTAGAAAGGACATTTGAAATTCATCTTGCAAAGCATGTAAAGTTATTCCTTGCTTTCCAGCTGTTAGTTCTTCCATGCAAATTAGGTCAATTATTGAAAAGTGGTATGTGTGAGAGTGTGTATATGAACAATATCTGTTTTATGTAAAGATGTGGGCATAACTTTTTTTTCTTTCTGCATCTTAAACCTTTTACCCTGCAAAGATTAAAAAAGGCTTGAAATACTCCGTTTTTTGGAAGTTCTTATTTGTTTTGGGATTTAGAATTAAAAAAAGGGCCTCTAAATCACAATTAGTAGTTTACTTCATTCCCTTTTGGAATCAGTATGAAATCCAATGTATAAACTGCTCTGATTATAATATATATTGAAGTGTAGAAAGCTATTCTCAGTATTTTTAATACAGGCAACCACTTTTTGCCCACATTACGTCCTCTTGCAGTTTTGATTTAGAGACTCTTCATTTTTCTTATCTATATGTGTAAGTTCTTGTCTTTCTTTTTCACATCTTAATGGATGTGAACATTTCTTGGTGAGCTGCTGTCATTGGAACTATGATGGGACTGCACTCTGCTCGTTGAGAAATCCTTCTGTACAAATTGAAATGAAGGAAACTAGGAAATTGTAATAAATCATAATCACTTTACAATTATGAATAGGCATGAAAAGGAAGCTTCTTTTTCTGATAGAGGATCAACTAACTACCCCTTAGAGAGACCAAGTTATTAACATGCTAATGATTTTTTTTTATTATTCTGACCAAGTTGTAGCCAGCAAAAAATTGCCAGTAGTTGACATTCAAAAGAGTTTTTGAATTACTAAGTGGAAAATTGAAGGCAAATTGCTGTTTTATAGTAGAGTGGGTCTTTCATTGAATGTTATATACAATCACTGGTTTTTCTAAAAGGTATGTAGTGCGATATACTGCAGAAAATATTGTGCTAATATAAACATTATACCCTTTATTTGAATGTGTTTTATGGCAAGATGACTAATATTGTACTCTGTGGGTCATTTTAATATTGCTTTAAATCCACATACAAAGAGGAAGAGCAGTGAGAAGGATGAACAATGCAACCCAGACCTATGTCTCAGCTGACTCTTATTTTCTACTGAAAAAATAAGAAGGAATCTGAGGAATGAAGCAGCCAACCAAACTCTTGGTTGTAAGGCAACAGGGCAACTCATACCACATTTATATTTGCAAGATTGTTTGGTAACATACAGTTAAATAATAAAGTTTAGTCATCCTCTCTGATTTTTAACAGCTTTTTTTTTTTTTTTTTCCTCCTCTAGATCTAATATTATTTGGGCTGACTTTATAATTTGAGGAAAGAACCTTCCTTGATTTTTGAATTGTTTTGGGAGTTACTAGTGGTAAACGTCCCCTTAGAGTTTGCGATATTTAAATCTGTAATGCCAAGGCAGAGGATGAAATGTCTGTCCTTGGAACTTCCTGCTAGAATAGTCTGTGTTCAGTAAGATGCATAGGAGTGTTGTGATTGCTAAGTGATGACATTGAAGAACTGTTGTTTACTGGGATATACTGGTTGTCTATAAAATTTGAATAATATGAGTTAAATTTCTTTTGATCCTTTTTGTCAGCCTCTTATAGGGTTAATATATTTTAATGAAATATCTTCATTCAGAGCAAATTCATTTAAGACTTCTGTAATGAAATGGTAAAGCAAGAGAGTTGTGTTTCAATATGAAACAAGTACATCCAAAATTCACTAAGGTTTGTGAACCTGAACTAATATGCTTTCCCTGTCTTTTTTTTTTTTAAATTTGGAAAGAATTTGTAAATAAAATCAAAACTCTGAAGATATGAACCCATAGAAATTAAAGCTAGATGTATACTGGAGCCATGTAAACCCAACACTCCTGAGTTTGAACTTCTGAAGATGGTTGGTGTTCACCAGTTCTGAGGTTTTCCCCAAAATTCGGAGACATTCACATATCCAGTAAAATTTGATTGCTGAATTCTAGATGAAGAACTAAAAAAACTTGCAGAGAGGGTGAGCTTTTCGAAGAGCACTCTGCATCTCAGTCCTTGTTTCTGACCTGTATTTCTGCTTAAAAATAAATAAATCTGATACATCAGCTTCCTAGTCTGCGCTGATGTAAATCCATCTTTCTCTCTCTCTTTCGCTCTCCTCTCACCCTTCCCCAAGAGATTTTGACTTCATGCCAGTTCTGGGAAACCAGCACACTATCCTCTTCTGTAAGGTAACCATGTTTGAAACAGTATCTCTAGAAGCAAAAAATTGCTGTTTCTGTAGAAGATGGTGCTAAGCATAATGGTGGTATAGATTTATGGAGAGTTCAGACAACACATGCTGGAAATGCTACATACCAATACAATTAAGCCTAATTAAAACTCTTCATTATAGAAGAAACAATAAGCAATCATTTATAAAAATAAGTTTATGTTGACTGCCAAAATTAAATGAACATGTTAGGGGGAACTCCTGATTGTGTAGTTATTACTAGGAAGAGGGATTGTATGTTGGGGATGGTGTTGGCTTGTTTTTTGGTAAATGATATTGACAAAAGTGTAAGCTGACTTTAGTGTAGCATGGAAATGACTGAGATGAGGTAAGGGAATATTAATCTGCAAACCCATTTGCTCTTAGCTGTGTGCCCTGGGGTGGAATGGTGCATGGTGGGTAAGTGCATGGGCATAATACATCGCTAGTCCTTTTACATGGCTAGCCAATTCTTTGTTCTGGTAGCACTTTCACTTTTTAGATGGTAAGAGCACGACCTTCTTTGTTAGGATTACCTGAGCCAATGAAATCCTGATCTTAACTCTGGTGCCTGTGAAGTTCTTCATACTTTTTCTGCAGTTGTACAGGAAAGGGACAGTAGTCCCTCAGCTCAATTCAGAGGCAGGTGGTAAGAATTCAGAATAGGGTCAAGTGCATTCGAAACAGAAGATACAACACTTTCCTGGGTTTATTCACTGTAACAAAAAACAGAAAGATGGTGTAAAAGAAATAAACAGATGAGGGTAAAAATAACTATATAACTTTTGTCCATATTTCTCATGGAAAAATATTTCCTCTGAAATAACTATACTCTCTCTATCGTTCACCTACAACTAATTTCTCAGTTGTGTGATGCATCTTTTGAGGCATTTAAAGAATATCTACCTGCAGGCTACAACAGTCTGTCCCATGCTATTCTGGTAACAGTACTCATCTGTTCTGGAGAATGTTACATGTTCAAAGAACATGAATATTAGCTAATACATCAATAAAATTAAAGAATAAAATACTATTCCAGCAATGCTTGGCACATGCTAGAGTATCAATAAATGTATTCCAAATCCCTTTAACAGATTCAGAAGAGATTCTGTATTGTTATCTGGTGAATATATTTGAATAAGTGTCTTAATCTAATAATTTCACATTTATGATGACTCGAAGCTTTATGCCACAAAATGGCCAAATACAATGTAATATTTTGAAAAGTCCATATAAACACTGAGTCACATTTGCATGTGTCCCTTATGTAATGAAGTTTTTATGATTTTTTTTATTTATATAGTGACTGCTTTTTAAGAAATTAAGAGTAATACCCATGCAAGTTGGACTAAAACAATAAAGAGAACTTACAAATTGCAGTCTCTGTTTTTGTTTTTAAACTCAATTTAGGCAGCATTTTGAAAATCTTATCCCTTTAGAAACAGTACAAAAACTACAACTATTCTGTCAAAACTTAAATAATGGCCTAAAGAATCCATTTCAGCATACATATACACCACACTAAATAACACTAGTCATAGCAATTATACAGCGGTTTCTTGGGGATGACTACTGAAACTGAAGGGTAAGTCATCTTTTCAGACAGAAGAGTTTTCTGCTGTTGCTTATATTCAGTTTCTAAAATATGCTATATAAAATTAAGACACTAACCTCTATCTAAACATATATCTTTTGTGTTTGGGGACATTTCTGGGATGCGTTGTACTTCTTAGATACAAAACACTTGCCATAATCATGGGTTTACTTCTCATTTGTCTGGTATACTCATGGCATTTTTTACTAATGAATTCCCAAGTGATGGAAAATACTTCATACTTACCCTTTAAATAACAAACAAAAAGGGAACAGAAAACTATGAAATATACCATTGAACTTATTTTCTTGCTAGGCATAGTATCATGATAACAAAAATACTCTGTCATTCAAATGAAAAAAAGTTATTTGTCTCTTTTTCTTAGGAATACGGTAATCTCTGAAAAATAAAGTTGGGTAGAAAAGGAAGAGAAGCAGAGCTGAGGGTGGCCGGAAGGGAAGGAGAGAAACTGTCTGTCAGTCTTGGGAGCTGTGCAAAGTTAGGTGCCTAGAAAGCATGAATTCAAGTTTAACCTCCTACTGCACTTGACAATTGCATGAATGACTAAAGTGTTTTTGTCCAGATGCAGACAGGAATTGTACAAGACTTATAGATAAAGTAAAAGGGTTTCAACAAGATCACCCCTGACAGCACTGAGAGTTGTTCTGTAAGGTATTTTCCTCCAGGTACAAGTAATCAAGCAAATATAATAATGCACGTATTTATCCTTCTCAACTTCACTGTCATCTCCAGTGCTAAAATACTTGGATTATTTCTAATATGTTCTGCATCTTAGTCTTATATTCTAAAAATGAATTTAATTTGAAGAGACTCCTGCTATTTTGTGACTTCAGAAAGGTTTTGTTTATGTTGTGTCTCTGTAGGTACTCTCTCCAACTCTCTCTCTGGGGTACATTTCCTTCAGTATACCTTGGGAAAATAAAATCTTTTTGTAATGGCAATGAGAGATCTTCAGGCTTCATGATAATATAATTCTAGATTCAATGTTCTTTTTCTGTTTCTAAACTTTGCCTTTTATGCTGATACAATATTTAACAAGTTACGAATATTTCTCAATAAGATAATTCCTCTTTAAAGAAAATATTTGTTCTGTGGAATGATTCAACTCTATGTGGGGCGGGGCGGGGGGGGGTTTGTATCTTACTGCGTGGAAGCAGTTTGGGCTGTTGGAGTAATTTGGGAGCACAAGGGGACGGGACCATTCCGAATCTTAATGTAAGTGGTCAGCTCCAGATGTGGCCATTTGATACAAGAAACTAAGAGGGAAGGTCTTTTCAGATGGAATATAAGTGTTCCAGGAATTAAGCTATCTTTGGGGTATATTGAGGAAGCTTATATAAGTGATTAGCAACACTGTGTTAGAACAAACAAATCAGTTTAGTGGAAACTAATGTAAAAGTAGGGTGGGGAAAAAAATATGAAAGCGAATGTGGAAAGAAACATGAGAAACTAGGGAGCTTTGGTGTGCTGCATAGCCAAGGATGTTATGCTCGTAATGTGTGTTCTGGCTGAGTTTAATGCAGAGTTGCTCATAGAGAAGAACTTGGAGATAAACTGAGTATCTGTAGGGAGAAAGCCCATGAGTCTGATAAGAAAACAAGCTTTGACTTCAAGAGTTCCCTAAAGGTTAAATTTATCCTGCTCTTCTTTCCATTTTTCATTGCTGTAATCCTGAAGTGTAGTTAGTTCTAAGTTATGAATATCCCACAATTTAAAGTTATTACAATTAAAATGTACACTTAACCTTATCAAGCTAACATCTGTAATAGTAAGAGGGGTTTTCTCAATTTGCTGTTATTTTTTTCTTTGCATTGATGAGCCATTTGTAGAGTGGGTTCTTGTTGCATGTGGTCAAGACTGAAAGGCCTTGTCTGCTGGCTCAGAAAAAAATGTGAGTAGTTATGGAGGTAGGTAATGTTATTAAGTGGCTGCCTCTAAGATCCTCTACTTCTTACTCCTGCAAATTAGCTGAGGCTAAACATTCAGATTTGAAGGAGCAACTCTACAAAGTCAGTGTGAGATGAAAGCTCAGAGATGGAGTAGCTTGGTTTTGTGCTGTTGTCTTCTGCAGCAATGCATCATGTATGATGATTAATTTTGTCAAGGTTGCTGAGTTGTGGGTGTGTATTATTAATTTTTTTTTTTTTTAAATCTCTTGTGTGAGGGAAAGACACCTGCAGGTAGGACAAAATGATCTTGGGTCATCACTTCTCATTGCTAATGCATTTCTTGACAAAATGCTCTATCAGGGGAAGAAACACCTGTTCTGTGTTCACAGGTGTGACAATACTGTAGCACTGCAAAACTTCCATCTAGGCATCTGGTTGCTTTCCTATGCTTCATACATTGCTGTTGGGGGGGAGGGGGAGTGGTACTCATGCTTCTGGTAGGTTTACTGTCAGAAAATCCACCAGCCTTCTGATGTCTCTTTTGATGGCTGAAAGGGTGACATGGCAACAGGAGTGAGTGGTAGCTGCTTTGTCTGCTGCCTTAAACCCATGACAATGTTGAACTTAAACTGTTGTTAGGTGATTGTGATATTGCTGTTTATGTGCTAGCTGTACTTATGAGCTGTAATATGAACACATTCTTGTACAGTATAAAATTTGAAAAGTGACTTAGTGTTGCTTGTGCTAGAGGACACAGAGGTCTTCACTCTTCTTTCTCATTAAAATTTCAATTGGGGTGAGAAAAGCTGAAAATATATTGCTGCTTTGCTTGTGAAAAATGTCATTTTTTGCTTTGCAGGAAAATTTCCAGTGATTTTAACCCAAAATGATATGTCTCAAATGACCCTATTGATTTAAGAAACCTAAAATCTATTTACATATTTCTATGTATATAGTGTTTATATATACATAAATACATATATTGAATTGAACTTTCCTGTTGTTTTTGAAATTTATCATATGCAAGGGTTGAAGTTATTTGGCAGGGCAGATACAAGTGTCTTTTTCTGTAGACAGCTTTAAGAAAAAGTCCTTGTAGTCTCGCTAGTGGTTGGTAGTCAACTTTTTTCCTAAAGAAAACAATTGCCTTCTCAATGGTTAGTTATTTATGTTTCATAGATCTTTGAATTCTTCAGGTCTTAAAAATTGCCTATTTTAAAATAGCAAAGATAGAAGTCATACTGCATTACAAGGAGAAAAACAACCCTCCTTGTTACCTATTCCTGGGTAAAGAGTTTGAAACTAGAATAGACCGATTATTTTTGTTGTTGTCATTGTTATTTTTCTTTAATAAATGCAGATCACTTCAAAAAGTTCAATATAGCAAGAAATAACTAGTGTAAAGGATCACTGCCTTGGTTTATGTGTCTCATTGCAATAGAAGGCTGAGAATTTGCTGAAGCAGCAGTAGAGCAGTACTGTGAAATGAGGTTCAGTCAATGAAGAGCGATAAGTGCAGTGATCAATAATCAAGTGATTTGTGAACAGCAGCTGATGACTGTGAGTGTGCATTGGTTCCAGATGTGTATTGTAGGAACAAGGCATGCTGAAGTGGATGATACTGTTATACTGCAAGGTAAGCCATTCACATTTGCTTCCTGACAGTGAGTGTTGATTGCAAATGACATTACTGGGCCTGATTTAAATAATGACAAGTAAAAGAATGATGATTTTGTCTCAACTAGGGAAATGAGAGGTAGGACGGAGTAGTCTCTTATGTGCAGTGGCTTAGGGAAAGGTCACTTGTTCGGTTGATGGCTTTGCTTACGTGCAGTGTTTACTCTTCACATGCTTCTGTGACAAACAAAATGAAAATGTGACAGATTTCAAATTAGAATGAGATACAAGTAAATCCATATGTATTGAGAAGTAAATTTTATATCCTGGTTGCCCATAGCTTGGCAATTTTCCTTATATTAAAGATTTTTCAGAGAAAAAACAAACTTGACAATATCAAAATTCACAGTAGTAGAAAATAGTAGTAGTAACTTGGCATGGTGATGGTTTTTTTGTTTGTTTGTTTTGTTTTTTGTTTCTTTACAAATTTTCTCAAGAAACTAAAACCAACTGATTGGTCAGATATTCATTAAATTAGTAGTAAATATATTGCAGCCTTGTGAATCATACAGTCAACACTGAAGTTTTAACTATTGTAATCTACACAGTTTTTCATCATTTATTGTTTCCCTTTTCTGATTAGAAGCCAAAATCCTTCAAATCCCCTGTCATATAAGTAGTTCTTATTAATACAGGTAATTCCAGGAAAATTCCCTGAGACTGCTAGTTTGAAAAGTAGTGTGGGTCTAAATTAATAATGGAGACTGTTGTGGTTTAACCCGGCTGGTAGCTAAACACCACACAGCCGTTCGCTCACCCGCCCCCCTCCCTCTCTGGGATGGGGGAGAGAAACGGGAAAGTGAAGCCGGTGAGTTGAGATAAAGACAGTTTATTAAGACAGGAATATAATAATAACAATAATAATAATAATAATAATAGTGATAATGATAATAGTATTAATAATAATAATGTGTAAGAAAACAAGTGATGCACAATGCAATTGCTCACCACCCGCTGACCAATGCCCAGCCTATCCCCGAGCAGCCGGCCCCCCACCCCGGCCAGCCACCCCTATATATTGTTTAGCATGACGTCAGATGGTATGGAATACCCCTTTGGCCAGTTTGGGTCAGCTGTCCTGGGTCTGTCCCCTCCCAGCTCCTGCTGCACCCCCAGCCTGCTCGCTGGCAGGACAGAGCGAGAAGCCGAAAAGTCTTTGGCCTGGTGTAAACACTGCTCTGCAACAATTAAAACATCAGCATGTTATCAGCGCTCTTCTCATCCTAATCCAAAACATAGCACCCTACCAGCTACTAGGAGGAAAATTAACTCTGTCCTAACTGGAACCAGGACAGAGACTGATTTCTATTCCTCTAGAGTAAATCTATATCAAACATTGAAAGGTGCTTCAAGTGTTCTTTAACTCAAGCTGTAAAAGATACCATAAATATAAAAAGTGACAGTTTCTATAATGCATAGCAAGAACAGCAGAAATTATGGTGACTGCTGAGATGCTGAAGTCACTGTATGAATATCTAGGTAGGAGGAAAATGGTGATCTGATTCTGCTTGCAGCATTTTTATGCCAATGTAATGCCACTGCCTTCAGAGGCTGTCATCCCGACCTGCACTTCTGTAGGAGTGTGTTTATCTTGCTATTTTTTAATGGAAGGATCACCATATTACAAAGTTCTATTAGCTAAAGGTCACTACTACCCTTATATTTACCACTTCTCTACTTCTCTTAAAAAGCTTATTTAAACTGAAATCTAGTGCATATCCAGGGAGATGCAATTTATTAGATTATGACGTTAATTAGAGAAAACAATTCTGAAATAAGAAGTATTAAAAACTGAGACAAATATTTTGCAAAGTATCTAACCTTTTGTCATAAAATCATGTTTCAAAATAAAGTAATTCTGGAAATTTCATATTTCAGTATTCTTAAATGACCTCCAAAGGAAAAGAATATTTTATTGCAAATTTGAGCTACTATTTGGAAAAAATTAAATAGTTGAACAAGTCCCAGGGATTTTATAAACTTGTACTGATGTTTGAGTTTATAAGCTTCTTCATCTGAATCAGAGTGGCTGAAGGAAGAAACTTCTTTTTAAGTCTTACAGAGCTTTAAATTCTGCCATGCATGACTTCTCAGAGGTTTCCAACAGCCTCAGCCTACCCAGACAGGTTGAGAGAGATTGCAGATGGCCAGCAGAGCCAGAGGAGACAGAAATAATTTACGGACTCAGCAGCAGTAGCTTTTGCAGATCAGTGGCTGAGCAAAGTGCTCAGGCTTCCCAAGATCAGCGGTTCTGGGTCTGCTATGAGCATCTGCTGCAGAGTGCAACAGGAGAAATTGCTGAGAAGGTCTCCCAGAGAAGGCTCGAAAACATCAAGTAGCCTGCTGTCCTGCTTTCTTACTCTGTGTGTGGTTATGCCCATGTTTATCACGATTCTTTCACAGAATCGTGTCTTCTAGAATTAAAAAAAAAAAAAAATCCAATTTGGTGGGGGTGTTATAGAGGTACTCATTGATGCTTTTTAATTATTAGCAACCCATAATATGTGGGGAAAAAAAAAGTGGAATCCTGAAGGCGGGAGTTCAAGACAGCTTTGCACATGAAAGACTTATAAGCATATATATGTTTTCTGAAACTGAAAAATACTTCCTATTTTTGACTTCTGTTTCCTATTTTAGCAACAATAAGGCACTATCATTAATTAATGTGTTCAGTGAGCTTCTGGACCTCTCTGGTAATTTTCTACATTTTGAAAGACACTGCTGAATATCTTGTAAAATCAGCAATTTTATACTGGGGCTGATTTTTGCAAACGAAGTGAAACAATTGTCCCTGCACTACAGGGGAGGTGTTGGCTTTAAGTTTCTAGTTTGTTCATGTTTACCTGTACTTTCATATTTTTATTATTGAGCTGTATATGTCCAAGTTGTAAATAGGTAACATATTTCAGAGATCTTGGATCGATAAAAACTTACAGAAATAATTTCAAACCCTCCTTTTACATTTGCCTTAAAATATATTTTCATGTATGTAACTCATAAAATATATATAAACAAATCCTCCCTATAGTCCGCTACTCTCATTTTCCACACATAATTCAACAGAGGAGGGAATTATAATCATAGGAGAGTAATGCAAGGAAAAAGCAGCATCTCCTTGCTCAGTAGGTCCTCTTAGGTCCTGGTATTTTATGATACATGTTCCTGGACATGGGACATCTGTCCAACCTATGGAATTATATCAGTCATACCTTGAAAACGCACTTGTATTCACTAATAGCGAGTCACCTAAACTTACCACTCCCCCCCCCCCCCCCCCCAAAAAAAAAAGAAAAAATCATCCGAATCTCTCTTTTCTGTAATTAGATTCCTTTTCCAGGTTTTTATTTCTGATGCATAAGCATTTATATAAATGCATTACATCTGGGTACTGTGATTAAAAGTTCATTAGAAATGTGACACAGACGGATAGGCTTTGTGCAAAAATAATTCCCCAGCTGCGTGTGTGATGCCCTGTGTTGGCCTTGTGTGGCTGTAACCTTAGCTGGTTCTGTAGGACACTCCACGTCATCTTATGGAAATGTAAAAAGGTCCAGATCTCCCAGTTTGTCTTCAGATTCATCCCCAATACACATCAAGGATAGTCTAGTTTCTTAGATGTTTATCTCTGTCCCTAATATTGATGAAGACCTTAAGGTAAATGTGTAGCTGATGTGAAAGAACTTTATATCAGCTAAGAATACTTTACAGAAGACATTGGCTTTCAAGACACTACAAAGAGAATATACTTTTAAAGATAGAAACTCTACTTTTACACTTCTCAGATAAATAGCACAAAAATCTACCTCAAAAAACACATCCTGTAAATGGGCAGAGTTTCTGTCCCTGTTGCCATGAATGCTGTACTAAATGCATATATATTTTTTTTTTTAAAGAGAATGCAATGGATAAAATAAAAATATTTTCCATGTATGCTTGCAAAAGCATCAGCTAACCTTTCCAAACAAAGCAGACATTCACTTTTATGTGTTTGCATTGCTTGGAAAATGATTTGCTCTCCATTAAACTCAACATTAAATGGCCCAGTGGGTGTAATGAAGCAATAAAAATAATAAAAAAAAATACCTATACTTGAAAATGCTGCCAGAGCTACCTGAATGCTTTAATTGTTTTTCCAGATTATCTGTATGTTATAATTCTGTAAAATATAAATAATAATCTTCAAATATAAGCCCTGATTCCTTAGCCTTTATTAACACTGGTGTTTTTAAAAGTGCATTTACAGACAAAGGGTATATATAATATTTTGTTTAATCTAGAGATCTCTTCCTAAGTGTGACTGACTGAAGTACTAAAATTTCTCTTGCTCTCTTTGATTTTCTTTGATATCCTTTAATTCTTTTGGTTTAAAGGCTTCTAATTTAAAAAATATCCACACAACAGCTCCCTAAAACAAAAATATAACAAAAAGGGAGATCTGCTTCTCACTTTTGCTTGCTCTTGTATGGGGTAAGCATTCAGATTTCCTAAGGCTTGAGAAGGGTCTTTGAGTTGAAACTAAATAACTCTGGCAATCTTGAAATCTTGAGAAGTTATTTTGCAAACAAAAAGAACTTCTGAAGTTACTTTATATATATATAAATTTATATAAAAATAATAAATAATACATATATATAAATATATATATATAAAGTACAAAACACAAACCTCTGACATTACTCTTAACTTGAAGAGTTAAAACAACAAAACATTCTGAATTTTAATAATCTTTTGCTTGTGACCTTTAATTTCCTGTTTCCCAACATGACTAAATTTATTACTCGTTTATTCGTTGTCTGACAGCTGCATTTTTATATGCATAAGGAGTATTGTAGGGAATGAAATGTCTCTATTAAAATGATCATTCTTTATTCTGAAATTTGTTTGGGGGGGGCTGTTTTTTATTTTTGTAGCAAAATATCTGGAGTTAATTCATGTCTGACTTGCATTTTATTTATTTTGTTTTATTTTCATAGATGTACTTTTATCAGCGCATTGTTGACATACTTAGAGAAGGAAAACAAAATATTTCTAAAGGGTTGTTTCTATCAACAAAATAAAAACAAACACTAACTGAAACTTAAGGACGTTTTCAAAATTACCTACTTGTTTACAAAGATAGTTAGTGTCTGTAATGTGTTCTTGAGAATAGAATTTACTTATATTCAAAAGTAAGTTGCTCATTATGCCCAAACATCTGCGCATATTCTCTCTTTCTGCTGAGATATAAATATTTGACTGGACATTTAGGTACTAGAAAAATTTGAGATCTTTAAAGTAGAAAATAGCACTTAAAACATTATGTCATCCATGTGTCCAGCATGATTTCACATCAGGGAATTCATCCAGAGAGACTGAAAGAGGTAATTTTATCTATTAAATCAAAAACAATCCCAATACCTACAAAATTTCTGTAGTTCTGTAGACAGAGGTTCATTGTCTTCTTTTCCTTTTGCACATACTTTTTTTCACACCTCTCTGTACTCTGCTAAATGGTCTAATTTATGTGTTGTTCAGAGTTAATAACGTGAAAAATCTGCACTTCCCCCCCATGAACTTTAAAATCTATTCTATTTATCTTGTCAGAAATAATGCTGAAACTAATGTTTTGTCCAGCAGAGGTTTGAGTTGCAGATCATTCCAGTTTAAGCTGCAGTCAGACTCTTCTGTCCTTTCTTTTTGATCCTGGCCAACTCAGTGCTGTTGACAGGAGTTTTGAAACTGGAAGTTGAATTAAAAAATGTGGAAATCAAGAATATGGGGGGGGGGGAGGAAAAAAAAAAAAAGCACCCTACTCTCCAGGATACATTAGCAATAAAAGATTATTTGGTAGGCAGAAACTTTGTAGCTTCACTAGATATGCCTTTGAGCATTTTAACTGCTACCTTCTACACAGAGCCCGTATGTGAGATACTGCTGCTGGAGAAGGAGGTGAGGCAGCACAAACACTTTACTTCACCTGCATGGGAAGAGACTCCCTGCAGTGTCTGGGTTCCAGATGCATTGCTGAACCTGGGTCTTCATTTGTCCCTATTTTAGGCTGAAGTCTTTGTCTTCACAAGGACCATCTCTGAAAAAAAGACTGAGTAAAAACCAAATGAGGGAATTTCGTGGCTTGGCTCTGGCTGTAGAGATGTAAGTCACCACAGTAGCGCTTCTCAGCTTTTTAGAAGCTGATGTTTGCAAATTAATTACTTGGCCTTTAAATAGTTCCAAACCACCCAAAGTGCTCCATTATGTTAGCACAGGCTTGAGAAATAGATATGTATTACTAACTAATTGAATAACATATGGTGTTGATTAGTGCTTAGCTCTTTTTATAGAACTCAATTAAAAAAAATGACTGCAGTATATTTTGAGACTATGAGATGTCTGTTGGTTGCTTCTGGCATGAGGGAACTGCTGAACCAAGAAATGATGAACTTTTTCTGTTTAGTTCATCTATAAGTTCCTCTTAGAACTCGTAGTGCGCATGGCTATGACTGGAGATAGGCTGCAGTCTGTTAATTTGCTGCAGTATTGAAATGCAGCCTTTCCTGAAAGATTTAAGTGCTCTCCCGGCAAAACAAAACAAAAGCCTAGGCTTTTATTTTCTGCGCTATTGCTCAAGATATTTCAGATGGATAAAAACCTACTCTTCCAGGGTTCAGTTTGCAGAGATGCATTCCTTGGGAGGAGTCCCAAGACATAGACATTAAGGTATAAAGCCCTTCAAGCCCCAAATAACCTCTGTCTCCTTCCACCTCATGTTCCCTCCCTGCCACAAGCAATAAATGTACAGTGGAAAAACCTGCCTTTATCTCTTTCACTTGATGCAGCTTTTGCCCAAGAGATTCTTTTCCTCTTAAACTTTGCAAAAATCACCTGAGATGATGATGATTATGAATTCGTTATTACTCACAGAGATAATTGAAGTGGTATAACAGCTAGCAACAGTAATCAGGTTGGGAGGAGCAGGATGGATAAGGAGAAATAGCAAATGAGTAAACAAGGTGTTTCTGTCCCTGATGCATTTTTTTTTATTCTCTTAAGCTATCTACACTACTTTATTTTGTGTGAAATTTTTAAAGAGAAAATATAGTAAATTGAGATTTCAAATGCGATGAGAACAATATTAGACAGGGAGCAATGAGAAATACTGATTTCTATCCCCAGCTTTATCACTGACTGGTAATTTAGGTCTTGGGTGTGTGACCTGACAAACTCCTTCTCCTTTTTTAAAAGGTGCTAATGGTTGTTTTTGTAGTCTTAAAACTTAGTAGAGAAGTCTACCAACAGTGTCAAATTACTTAATTCATGTTTTCCAGATTTTCATATCACCTTTTGTTGTATCGTATTCTATTTTGTATTTAACTTTCATCTGAAAGACAACAAAATATGAAAAACTCAGAACAAAAACAGAACAAAACTGAAAAATCAATTATTTTAGAAAAGTCTTTCCAATCCCAGTAATTTCCTGTTGCCCAGTAACTCTTCCACTGAGATTATTCATCCATCCAGAGAAAACAGATGAGTTCTGCAGCATATTCTGAAGGTTACTTGGGTCATTTGGGAGGGACCTGTGTTTTAGATGGGCTGTGCTTTCACCATGAGTGCTCTTTCACCATTTTCCCATTGTTCATCTTTCTCTTTGTATGTTTGTAACTGCCACAGCAGCGATGTGTAGAATAGACTGTTCGTGACCTAAATCACTCTGGGCCCACAATCAGGAGTAAGTGCAGCCTTGATCTGAATCAGAAGATTGCAATGTCAGGACCACATCATTCAGTGATAATGAGAATGTAAGAAGCAAAAGCTACTTTATGTTCCTGTTTGTGAGCCTTCCCCCAGGCCATATATCTTTGTATAAAATAGGTGACAATATGTTAATTCTTAACTTCTCCCAAGAACAAGTTTCTAGAGCAAATTTTAGCATTTTATTCAATGAGCTCAACCTAGAGTTTGCAAAGGCACTAGCTTCTTGATAAAGGGGTCTTGGGCACCAGATGCAACAGTTATTTTTGAGTAACTGGTAAATAGGAAGACTATGGCTTACAGATAGAGTTTTGGGAAGGGTCACAGCATGTATATTGACTCCTAGTGTGGAAGAGGTTCTTAAAATCTAAGAATTAAACTTAAAAATGACAGTATCTGACACAAAGGTCACCCTGCTACTGTGGCTGTCATCAAACAGTAACATCCTGTCCTCTAAAAGATCTAGCATCAAATGTATGATGTTTGAAAAGATGTGGAGATTGCAGATATTACCAGGGGGAAGGGAGAGGAGGTGTTCTGCAGTGTGCTGGTAACATTCCCCCATGACTTGAAAACTGACAAAGTGATAGTTAGAAAGAGGATCTTGGTGAGCGATCCCTCCTTCCCAATCTCTCTCTCCCCAACACGTTCTTTAAAAGCAGTTGTTCTTTGTTGTTAAACTTTGGCAGAGGAGTTACTGTTTCTCAAAAAGTAAAAAGAAATCAGGAGGATGTGTAAATGGTATAAAGGTTAGAAATGTATATCCTTTGGTTTAACCATGACTTCAACAAATACCACTAACATACATTTAAGTAGAGAAAGCTTCTTATAGGCTGTTTTCCTGAGAGTCAGTAGTACAGCCAAAGAAGTAGATCTGTTTTCAAAGAATCAGCTCCCATTGGTAATTTGGCTTAATTACTCAGGGTTTCTTATTACCTGCAGAAGTTCAGTCCTTTTAAAGTCTTGAAGAGGCTATTATGGCAGCTGTTGGGAAGAAGCCAAGGAGAGATTCTTTAGGATATACCATGTCATTAATCAATGGCAAGTGGTCAGCATTGAGTGTAACTTCCTTACCTGCACAGCAGTCTGCTAATAACATTCTTGCCCTGGGATCCATATACTCCATTGACCTCTTAAATGAACCTAATGTATTTGACTATTATGTACACATCCTGTCATAGTGATTTTGATAATTCTCTACTGACAAGGCAGTCCAGAAATGAAACAATCATTTGTAATACAAGTGGCAAAGTTTCCTTTCCATATGCTTGAATAGAAAGTGTGTTTTCATATCGCAGTTAAGAAGGTAAGGATAGTTTAATGGGAAGGATATGATTTCTAATCCCTTACATCCAAGCACATTTCAGAAATCTCCAGGCAGTAGCTATGTTAGCTAAACCAGCAAACACCACAAATTGTAGTTGTGTTGGTTTTCCACAAGGGACAGTTTTCTACTTCACAAAGCTGTAATGTCATGCAAAGTTCATTTTACTGGTAAGCATCATTGAGCCAAAATTGAGTTCAGAGCTCCAGGGAAAATAAATATAAGCATTTATCTGCAGTGCTATTTAAATTGGTTTGAAATTTTGAGTTCTTGTTTACCTTGCTCATTCATTCTAGTTCACTGCTCGCCCCTGTAAGGCTCCTAAAGGTTGAGAAGTTAGCTTTATGTTAGGGGTGGTGGGAGTGCCAGAAGTTATCTGCAAAACTTAGGACTGGTTATGTAGTATGTAACCAGTACAGTCAAGATAAACTCTATACTGTAACGGCAGGGAAAGAGGGTTTAACTTAACCCCTATCAATTTCTACATAAGATCAACATTTAAACCAATAAAAGATGGATAGCAATTAAAAACAGTTGTAAAGTTAAGATTTTAATGTTTTCTTCTAACCATAGTCCATATAACTTCTCAACACAATAACTAAGCATTCTGTTCCTCACTCTTCCAATCAAAATTTATTCCTAAACATTTCACTTCATGAAATAAAATATATAATGATAAACATACTTATGCAGGCATGAAATGAAAGTCTATGTGCTCCTCTGCAAGAATTGGTCTGCATTTATGGAAATTCTGGTGGATCAACCTTACCTTTTTTTTTTTTTTTTTTTCCAAATATTGGTTGAGTGACAAGTTGTATTTTAAAAGTGTATCAGCAAATTATACTTAGTTTCTATCTTGTCCTTCTCTAACCTTTGCTGTTTGTATTTCTTTGTCCTTTCAGAAATACAGCGTAAGAAGAAATCAGAATATTTTAATTCTAAACTGTTTTTTTTTTTTTTCCCTCCAGATTTTCTTGTCTTCATGTTTGGAAATGTTTTGCTCAAACCGCTTGTGTCCAATCAACATCCCATATACTGCTATGTTGTGCTGGCTTACACCATCAGCTCGAGTCATTTGCACATGTATAATATTTTTCCTTAGTTCTTTAGTAATGCTATTACCTATGCAGCAGCCACTGTGTTAATGAAATACTGGTAAAATGTAGCATAACAACGTGTATTCCTGAAACTCTTGTTTTCCTAAATGTCATCTAGTCTGTGGTTATAATTTTTTCCCTTCTTCCTCCAGATTTAAGAGGGAGATGGCAGCGTGAAAATGTATTACAGCTGTAGTGCCATCATGGGTTTTTAATGAAAGCACAAATCAAATGGTAGATGTTTGAATCATTTATTTCAAAGGTGTATTTTCCCTTGTTATTTAATTGTGCCTTAATCTAGTGTGCATTTTATAATTTCTTGTTCTGGGATGAGATTATAATGCAAGGCAGAAGTATTCTATATTTTAAAAATAAGGCTCTCATAGATTAACCTGTGTTGATTGGAATATTAAAGTGAAGTTATAACATGCTAATATGATTTACTAGGCTGCCTGCTAATCTATGTTAATGTTTCAAAAGGAATTAGGTATGTGTACAAATAGTGTACAATGTTTGTTTAATGTGCTAGATTATGTTTATTTAGAGTTTTACGTCTTGGTTAGAAGATCTGTTTTATTATAGTAATCTCATACCTATATGACAAACACTATAAGACTAGAGATATATTGTAATTTTAAATTCATACTGCTCTCTAGTGGGGGATGCTTTCAATGCAAAAAGATGATGTATATTAATGTACAGCAGGTATATAAACTGGAATTTCTGGAAAGTTATTTAGAACAATTCTTTAAAATTAGTGCTCTCATGTTAATATTTTAATCCTTGTAACACTTTGAAAAAAGGACTGAATTTCTTAATTTAAAAATATTTTAAAGGGATAAACTGTTCACTCTTCTTGGACTGAACAATATCTCCAGAAGGCTGAGAGGTTGATGGATTATTGCTGCTTCCTCAGGAGAAATCTCCTTCTTCCGTTAGGAGAAATATGTTGTAGATCTGCTGTAGGAAAATCTCAGGTTTTCTCCTAAGCTTTCATAATCTCATAAATTCTTAAGTGATGGTTGTGGTTTGTCTATGACAGTTAATATCATCACTGTTGATATAATAGGCTTCATTTAATAAATTACTACTACTTTGCTATTTTTCTTTGGAATTTATTGTTTAGCCTCCTTTCTCATCTCTTGTTTTAGGCAGCTAAAATGCTAGGTAACAGAGTCAGCTATGCACAAAAGCAGAAATAATAATACTGACTGAGCTGTTTTTAAATTACAGCAGATGCAGAGCTCTTCTCAGAACTTGGTCAGTATTATTTATAACCCTATCGTCTTGTTAAATGAAATTGAGTTTAGTTAGCAAAAAAGAACATGATACTAATTAAATTTATTAAAATATGAAAACTCAGATTGAAACTGTTTTTGATATTAATAGCTTTTAGTCTTGTATCTTTAGATAGGTTTATCTCTATGATTTGATTTTAGTGCAGTAAGTGTGTTTTCATTTTTCAGAGGACCAACAAAATGTTTATTTAACTGGTTGCTAATCACATGAAATTTCCAATACTTGAAGTCCTCTCAAGAATGACTTGCAGTATTATGGTGCAATCAGACAGATTCAAAGTCTTTTTTTAGACTTATTTTTTAGATGCTGAATCTTGTCTTGATCTGGTTTTAAAGGCATCTGTAGACCATTTTCTTGTGTTGCTGCAATGAAGTTTTTTGATCTCTAGGTTGACTAATTTGTCAGTTAGAGACCAAATAGTGTTGTATTTAAGACTGCAGTGATTTTGTCATTCAAAATACAGATTAGATTCTTTGGCTAGATCTTCATTTATTCATTAAGTCTGGGAGAACAAAGCAGTTTAAAGATTTATGTGCTATATAAAGGTCTCATCAAGATGCTAAGTTGGTATAGCATTTTGTACTCCTTTAATAGTAAATAAGGTTTGCAGCGCACAGAGCACTTCTTCATCTGTATTGTTTCTGCTCACCTTTAATCATAGAAGCTCATGTTTACATTGGCTTCACTTTAAGTTCTGCAGGTGAGATTATCTTCTCATTTCTGTAGTTACAGTTTGGTATTAGCTGGATCTAAATTCTCCAGTTAATCCTTAATTTGTAATGCTAGAAAGTTAAGAAAGTAATAGAGCATGATTATTATTTGCCTTTGGACTCTTTTTGAACCAGACAAGTTAAAATGTTATAAGAATTTGGCTTGAAAACATCACAGGAAGTGGAGAGGGAACGTCTAGGGCTTGCGAAATACCTGAGCTAATTAATAAATTCAAGGACAAGGTATGTGCAATTATTTAACTAAAAGGTAGGGCTTTTATTTTATTTTTTTCTTCTATTAATTAGACATTATTAAAATATATAAATATGGGGACTCTTCCCCTCTTTTTTTTTTTTTTTTGGCAACTTGAAAAATGCATCTTGCATTTCTAAGTGCTAAAACTTAAAAACGTGAACTGCTTAGTGAAGTGCAGTATTTGAGTGTAGGATTATATATAATGAACATAACCATAGGTTGTCATCCACACAGTTTAACTGCCCTATTTTATAGTTTATATGAAAATATTAAACTAAGGACTTAATCCTAGATATGAGTATAAAATATTTCTGCTATCATAGCTCTTTGAATTTCTGTGGTGGGTTTTCCTTGGCTGGCTCCCCGATCCCCACTTAGCTGCTCATTCATTCCCTGTCCTCACCAGGACAAGGAGAGAAAGTAAGATGCAAAACTTTACTGTCGAGGTAAAGACAGGGAGATCACTTACCAGTTACTCTCACAGGTAAAATAGACTTGAGTTGGTGAAAATTAGATTAATTTATTGCTGATTAAAATTGAGTAGGATGGTGAGAAATTAAGACAAAAAAATTAAACACCTTCTCCCCTCTCCTCTTCCCCTCTTTTCCCACTGCTTCAATCCTTCATTCCCACCTCTTCTACCTCCTCCCTGCTGCCCCCTGGCACTGAGCAGCACAGGGGGCTGGGAAGTGGGGGTTGTGGTCATTTAGATTCTAACACTTTGCCTCTGCTGCTACTTGTTCCTTACACTCCTTTCCCTCTCCAGTGCGGGGTCTCTCCCATGGGGTACAGTCCTTCATGAACTGATCCAACATGGGTCCTTCCCATGGGCTGCAGCTCTTCAAGAACTGCTCCAGCATGGGCCTATGCCATGTGGTCTATCCTTCAGGGGGAGACTGCTCAAGCATGGGTCCCTTATTGGTCTGCAGCTCCCACCAAATCATCTGCTTCTGTGGGGGCTCTTCTCCACAGGCCACCTTTCCTACAGGAACCTGCTCCTTCATGGGCTCTCCACAGATTGCAGCTTCCTTCAGGTCACATCCACATGCTGTGATTTGGGGTCCTGCATGGGCTGCAGTGTGGAGATCTGCTCTGACTTGGTACACCGCAGGCAGCAGGGGGACACCTTGCTTCACGATTGTCTCCACAGGCAAATCTCTGTTCCAGTGCTTGGAACGCCTCTTCCCTCTCCTGCTTCACTGACCTTGGTGTCTGCAAGACCGTTTCATACATTTTTCTCACTGTTCTCTCTTACAGGTGCTGAATAGTGTTTTTGACCTTTCTTAAATATGTTTTCCCAGAGGCGTTATGCCACTGGCTGGTGGGCTGAGCTTTGGCCAGCGCTGGGTCTGTTTTGGATCCCATCAGAACTGGCTCAGTGTGACATAGGGAAGCCCTCATTCTCTGCACAGAGGCCACCTCTGCAGTGTCCACTACCAAAACCCTGCTGTGTAAAACCAATTGAATTTCCCACCGAAGATGATAGCTAAGATGTGAGCTTCACCTAGACTTTGCTGAGGAAATTTCTATCTATCTATATAAGGTTAACTTTTCATAAGATAATTCTCAAATACAACAAACTATTTTAGGGTTAAGATAAAAATAATTAAACACCTCTGGGAGAGTTTGGTTCCAGTGACAGATTTAATAGTACCCCTAAATGTCTAAAGACATTCATCTGAATAGCTGTGAAGTTACTCAAGTTACATAGCAGAACTAAAAAACATCAACAAAAGGTAAAATATGTGAATGGTAATTTAGTATTAAAATAAGAGAATACAAAGAATAATTTTCAGCATTTTACTAGTCTACAGATGTAGAATTCCTGTGTATATTACTTTGCATTACTCATCAATTTTCTCTGTTATGTTCTTTCTACCCAGAAAATATGAAGAAGCCCTGGAGCCCTGACTTACCAGCTGATAACCACTCGTACAATTCAGATTTCACATCCATCCCAGGCAGAGAAAATGAGAAAGAATTAGCACCCGATGGCACTGAAGAAAAGAAGGAGAGAGAAAAGAAACAGACCAATTTCACTTTGTGCAATGTTTGTAACATTCAGCTGAACTCTGCTGCTCAGGCACAAATCCACTACAATGGCAAATCCCATCAGAAGAGGTTAAAACAGCTCAGCAATGGAAATCTCAAAAGTGATAATGGTGAGCATTAATATATATTTGTACAACTTTTGCCTTGTGTAAGCTGTATGGCTTTGGCTGTTTAGTACATATAGGACTGGATGTGGACAGTTAAATATGCTTTTTGCAAAATTAACGTTGTGCTTACGAATACCAAATTTAAAATATCCATGATCTCATTATTCTTCAGTGTTATACAGCCTTCTATTGCATTCTTGGGGCAGGAAGAATTAGATTAGATGAAAGAAAGCTGGTGAATCGGGTATGCAGTGCTAAGTCTTAAATATTAAATTTTTAGTGGATTGAATACATCTCTTAATAAACTTTCAAAGATTTTTTTTTTTTTTTAAAAACAGGTCTCAAACAAAACTTTAAGGACTACTTTTAGCAGAATAGATTTAGTTATGCCCTTGCGATCTTGTACCACAGAGAACCTTGCTTCATTGTGTATAGCATTGTCAGTAAACATTGTTATTGGTGTTGAGCTGAGAAATGCAGCAATGTGCATAATGTCAATATATAAGAGCAAACATTTCTTTTGTTCAGCCAAATCCTTTGATGTTAATGCAGAGAATCTCAGTTGTTTCAGAGTACTTGGTGTCATCCCTAACATGAACGCCTGGCAAATAGCTTAAGGGTATACTGTCTGTGTTGTTCCAAGTGTTTTGATTTTATATTTTGTTTACGTGATGGTGTTGGTTCAGATTCTTTGTCATTCCATTTGCATTTTGATGGTTTTCAGCATAATCCACGATATTTCACATTTCACAGTCCGCTAGAAAGGTTACTCTTGGTAGGGGTGTTTTGGCTTTTAATTGATTTAAAGCAGTTACAAAATAAATTGGAAAAAAATACATTACACAAAACAAATACATTCCCTAAGGCATTTCACTTTAGTTTTGTCATTCAGATTTCAACCCATAGTTAGCATAAATCTGTTCAACCCATGTCTAGCATAAATCTGTTTAAAGATCAGAGTTGAAGTCCAAAGGAGGTGGAACAAAGATTGTTTTTGTTTTAATCTGTTTCATTGATGGCTTTGGGAAAAATATGTTGTGGTAAGTGGCATGTTTTCCTATCATCAGACTGAGTTGTGTGCCTCAAAAAAAAAAATCATGCCTGGGGCTTTATGTACAGAAATATATCAGATTACGTGGTCCCTGACAAGAAAAAATAGATTACTATGTTATAATTTTAGTTCTCAATTTCATAACTTGTAATGCTTAACTTTACTGTAGTATGGGTAGATTTGCACTGTTTTGGTCTGTTTCTATGCACCATGTCATAGAAATGAAGGCTTTAATAGGATGTATTTAGGATTTACAGACCTTTTCTTCGGACCTACACAAACATTCTTTAACATTTTTTTCCATTAATTACTTCCTGCCCATTTGTAGAAGCATATGCTGAGCACTAATCCTCAATAGGGTTTAAGAGGTATTTTAATATTGTCTCTGCTTTGTCCTGGTTTTAGGAGTATGAGAACCTGTTGGGAATAATATGGGTATGTTGACGAAGTATGTTGGATGTGGGTGCTTTGCTGTGTATAGGATGTTGCTCGTTTCCTTAAAACAAACCAATAAAACAAAAACAAATAAACAAACAAAAACATCACACTGAATAACACAAATAATTTTACCTTTAAGTGGCAGGTCTGTAGAGTACAACGTTTAGTACCGTTCATAGTTCAGGCTTAGGAAGAATACCACTAACATTAATAGGAGCTGTGTGAGTGCTTAAAGATTGATTTCCTAGATGATTAAAAGTGGAATGTGGTTATCCACAAATGCATTCTTTCTAAAAACAAATAAGTACATTCTAATGCTATTGCTGTCTTCAGTTAAGGTAAAATTGTGTTATCTTTGTTATTAGAACAACAATTTTGGTAGTGACAAAGTGTTGTTTTTCTGCAGTTCATTTTTCTGCTTTATTCCATGGCAAAAAAATAATTAGTAATTAAGCAATACTGAAATTAGTGTCAAAGTGTTTCAGTCATGCATCAACATTTATATTCTAGGGAGTATCAAAGCAGTAGCATATCAGTATGTTTCTTATTTCCTCCTTAAAATGTATCTGTACCTCATGTATGACTGGATCCATTTGTAATCAGAACATAACTGACTGTCTAGCTCTTTGTTTCAAAATGCAGTAATTTCTGGGGGGTTGCTGAAAAGATGACACTCCAAACCTGGCAAATCTTTGAGTATCACCAAAAGTAGCGCTGCACTGGGAGAAGAACATAGCAAAGAGCGTAAGGAAGTAATTTTCCCATATCACCACACTTTGAGATTTCGTATTCTTTAAACTGAAAATTACAAGTGAAATAGAGACCAATATGATATATTTCTTCCTAGAACTGAATGTATGAACTGAAAAATTAGAACTGAATATTTGACCTGAACAGCCCATAATTTTAAGAGAGATGCACTGCTTGAGATCCCTTTCCTAAATCAAGTAGAAATCAGGACCTGACAGGCCTTCCACAATAATAGGCTTTGTCAAAACTGGTATACTTGAAATATGAGCAATATTTTTCAGATGAATTATTGTTTTGTTGATGAGATCCCAGCAAGCTTGAGTGACACGACTGTGTCTGAAAAAATTATCACTTGACCCTTTCAGTTTATTATATGTACACAAATGAAGCTTTTTGAAGGTCACTGATGTAACTAAAGTATCTGTTAAAAGATGCACAATACTGTTTATTCAATATGTGTCAATAGGTTGCTTTATTTATGAGAATGGCGTTTCTCGTGTAGGAGTGTTATTGTCATAGAAGACAGCTGTTATGCTCAGTGTTCAGGTTGCTGGTCTAATCACTTGAGACTAAATTCTGCTGTAAATTGAAACATTTGCTTTATGAGATTGTTTTCTAAAACTTCATCATCAGTGATTTCTCAGCGTATGTATACTGTGATTAGCTCTGGGGCCCCTAGCACAATAAGGACATGGATGTATCCCAGAGGAGGGCCACAGGGATGATCGAAGGGCTGGAGCACCTCTCCAAAGACAGGCTGAGGGAGTTGGGATTGTTCAGCCTGGAGAAGAGAAGCATCCGGGGAGACCTTATAGCGGCCTTCCAGTACTTAAGGGGGGCCTGTGGGAAAGCTGGGGAGAGACTCTTTGTCAGGGGGTGTAGTGATAATGTCTCTTCTAACCCAAACCATTCTGTGATATCTCATGTTGAGCGACAGAGTGAAGTGTTTACACGATGCACAAGAAAGCCCCATTTCCAAGTACAGTGATCATGGACTGTACTATGGGTTGTATGTGACTTAGCAAAGGTTTGTGCTCTCTGAGGTAGTTCTCTATGTGAAAAGGCTAGAAAAAAAGTGTTGAAGCGTGACTGTTCCATGTTTTTTTTTTCATCTCTGAGTTATTCCCACAAAGGTGGGTTTTCGTGTTTTTATATCATGAGGGGTAACAGAAATGGAGGATTAATTTATATGAAGCAACAGCCCATGTATTGTTCCCAAACACTTTGCAATGGACTGAATGAAGGTAGGATTCAACTGTATTAGTGTTTGACTGTAATTAAAGCTATCATGTTATAATCATCATCTTCGAACTGTGAGGAGTAGCTTTTATCTGTTGGACATAAATGACAGAACATGTTAACAATGCACTTGAATATCTCTGTGTAATTTCATAAGGTAAATTGCTTAAGCAAAAGTCTATTAACCTCTGCAAATATACAATTAATGAATAATGTGCATCATGGGGATAAAAGCAGCATCAATTTGCTGCTCACTAGTATTGGTACTGAATTTGAAAAACTCAACAGATATAGTCTAAAAAGTTTGCTAGTGGTTTATTTGTCAGCTTGGCACATTTGCTATTTGAGACCCACTTAGTGTCTTCCTGCAGCAATGCAGCCTCAGAACAGCACATTTAGAAGAGTCACAAAAATGATGTGGTGTAGTCGTGGAGACGCAATGTTTCTTGTGGCATTGATCTGAGTACAGTGATCTGAGATGGCTTACCAGGGTATGGTGAGATCTCAGCACTTCTGTTCCTGAACTCTGTGTATTTGGGAGTAACACAATTTTGTGTGTGATTCTTCCTCTTAATAATTGCCTTTCATGTCACTTAAAAATACTTCTCACACTTTCTTCATTACACTCTGTAATATATTCCTTTTTCCTGATCTTTTTTTTTTTTTTTTTTTTGCCTGTCAGTTCTCCTATATGCAGTGACAAGGTGGCATACAAATTGGTGGAAATTTCGAGTAAATTTTGGGATTAAAAAGGGGTAAAATGAATTTCCAGCCTGGTCCACTGAAATTACTTTACTTCTTACAAAGCCAGCCTTGACATTGTGGAAGAAGGTGAGCTTTTTGTGAAATAGTTTATCCTCACCAGAAGGAGTAAGAGTCAGGGTCCTACTGATAGGGTGGAAAATTAACTGTTGATGCAAATGTATAGCAGTACCAGTGAGAAAGGTGATATTACCAAAAATTAATGCAAACTGTAATTTTCTCTGTGCTTTCTGTACTGTAAATTGCTGAATCATAATGAGTGAATGGGGCATGGTTAGGACGAAAACTGAAACTGCTTTCCTCTGAAATACTTTACTTTAGATAACAAATGGAAAAATACTGAAAAAGATGAGAAATGCTACAAAATTCATAGAACTCCCTTCACTTTAAAAAAAAAATGATTTCTGAAACATTATTCTTTTGAAACACAGAGTCATTTAGTTTAGTGGGATATTTGGTGGTAATTTCTTTACCTATCTCTGTGGTTATTTACTCTCTGAATTCATAACCTGGACAAGTGATTATCCAGTTTAGCAAGTTTTATTTAATTTCTCTTAAACTAAAGCTGCCTTCAACTTTTATTTCAGTGAAATTTCATCTTAGCAGAATTTCCTTTTACTGTAAGAACAGTGAGTGCATGAAAGAAAGGCAAAAGATCAGATTAAATAAAAATTAAGTATTTTTTATCCTTTACTTTACATGTACATGTATCATGTATCCCTTATTTTACTTTGCAAAAATCAAATCTCTTAATTCAGCACTAAATATTACTTAGGAATGAATAACAGTTTGATTTTTATAGTTGTGCTATTATATACCCTGAGAGTAAAATCTTTTTCTCATACCTTTTTTCAACCACATTCAGTGGTTGAATATAGTTTCACCACAGCAACCTTTGAGATGATAATTCCATAATATCTACTCAGTAAATATTTACATAATGGTTAAAGAAAATTACTAATTTTTTTTTTTGTCCAAATCCTGACTTTTTACAGTCCTGAGGTAGGAAATCCAGAAGATTCATCTGAACCACTTGCAGAGTCTCCTTTCTAACATTTCTCTAGTTCTTTGCTAGATCTTTTCTAGGTCTGTGTTGCTCCTACCCTTTGCATCTCTTCTGTCACTTTTTTGATCATGAAAACTGGCAGCTTTGGGGAAGACATAATCTTACTTTATTTAAGGTGGTAAACTACCAAGCTACAGCTTTCAGGCAAATGATGTTGCCTCTGCTTTTCATTGCCTTTGTCTTCCTTTCAGAGAATAAGGTTGAGTAGGGCAGTGAGGAATGGAGGAAATCATCAGATAAATTATATTGTCCTTCAGAGGAGGTGACTTTCTGCTAACTTCCTGGGAAACAAGTATTGTCAGATCAATTTGAGATGTCACTGGAAATCATGTCTCTAGCAATGACAAGTTCTTCTTAAGGTAAAGCAAGAAGTTGTACCATAACTATTTTACTGTTCTGCGGTTACAAACTCTTTCTTTATATTATGTTCTGATGCAGGGCCTCATGGCCAGTTATCCAATATGAGTTGACCTCTGGTTTAAAGCCTCTAGTCTGTGGATCACAGATGCCAGTATTCTGTAAAGAAGCACAGGAAGCTCCTCCTGGGTATTAGATAACACCTCCCAAATGTCAAAGCTAGAAATCTCTGGACAAGTAAGATTAGCTGAGGGCAGCGCAAAGTAACATCCACTGCTCCCAGATGCAAATCTTTCTACTTATTCTGATGCACTTGTCTGTTTTCACCATATTCCTATTCCAGTTAATGACACATTAATATAGTCTTCTGCCTTAAAAGTACTTTTGCAAACAAGATATGCTTTTATAGCACTACCTGTGTTTGCAGATTTTTTCATTTGTTTGTTTAATTCTGAAATGCAATATCTCACCAGGTATGACATCATAGTTCATCACAACAGTTGCCATGTGATAAAATGTTGTATCATTGAACAAATTCAGTTTAAGAAAGAGTCAGCTCATACCCACCACAAATGTGATGTTTGTTTTTCCCTTTATAAGCCGAGAAGGATCCACATGGCTTTGTGAGTATCCAGAAAATGGTGGATGGAAATTATAGAAAAACTGTTTGTGTATGTGCAAATAGCCGTAGGTAGCAGTTAGCTGTTTCAATTAAATACAGAGAGATATTACTAAATTGTAATATAGACTGATCATAAGTAGACTCTAGCATTATCTCAAGTTGTGGGCAGACTGTGGAGAGTTTCACCACTGCACTTGGAATAGCTTCAGTAATGCCAAATGCAACATTTATTCTAGCAATCCCTCAAACATCTTTTTGGATTGGGGAGAAATTCATGAGGAGAATTGAGGAGAAATTCATGGTAATTAAAGAATTCCTCATGTGCATGGCTAGTGTATCTGGTAACTGTTCCACTGAATATCATGACAAAATACAATATCTATATTTCATATATATATATATATATATAGGAGACCTCAAAACAACAGAATTGACATTATTAACTGTGAGTAACTATGCTTACCTAAAAATTCTTCAGAGAAGTAGAAATTGATTGCTAAATGTTTAAAGTATTTTTGAGGTTTCTTGTTGTTCTTCAAGTACACTGAAGAATGTGTTTATGTCCTTTGTTGAAGTATGACCTCAGCTGATAAATTCCTTTCTTTTCTACCATCCAGGGTTACAACTGAATAAAACCTGCTGTGACAGTTTGTTATGAATCAATCCATTTAAGGTATACAAAGAATCTCAACTGATGAGAATGTCTGCCCAGGGTCTAAACAATTTCACAACTACAGATTTGAACAAGTTACAAACTGGGGTTGTTTCTGGTTTTCTGTGTGGATATAAGACTGCACAGAATCTCTTTTAATATCCCCACGTGTATAGTGTGCCCTGTTCTTGGGTACCATCTCCAAAGCAAGATGCTTAGCAAGTTGTCTCTGTCCATAAGACTGTTTATTGGATTGTCCATGAGAACTCTGGTGTCAGACAGCTGACACAAGTTCCTCGGTAGCCCCTTACTTTGCTGGCTGCTAGCAGTCAGAAACCCTACCCAGATTTGCTATGATAAAACACTGAGAGTTGAAGTACTTTAATGGTGTTTTCAACAGCACAAAACGGTTGCTGCTGTACGTAGGTTATGGGATGAAAATCATGGAAACGATTCTTCATCCATTGTGCATCTATTTGCTACATTCTACCATACTCTGTTCTAACTCTGTATGTTTCCAACATTGTTCCCAGCACTGTTGGTTCATTCCTTTTAGACATTCATGACCCTACATCCTCAGGACTTTATGTTACTCCTAGCTGTACAATACCTTTTCTTCTATATTGTAAAATAACTGCCATTTTAGTTCTCAAATCTGTGCTTAAAATATGTTTGCCAAAAGCAGGAAAGCAACTGTCATCTTGTTCTCTTTGCACAGCCACGTAAGATCAACATAGCCTCTTTTTAATCTTTTTTCTTCAATTTATTTATTCATTTTGCTATATAGTTTCATGTTAGATCCTGCCATACACATTTTTTGTCTGAACTGCTTTGTCTGTCCTTCTTAAAGTCAGTGCTGTTTTAGCTAAGTGTTGTATTAATTTGTTTTGTGCTGTAGCAGGAATACCAATAAGCAATAATCAGCTGTAAAAGGATCAGTTAATCCAGGAACAATCTTCCTGGTCCATTTGTGCTGTTTCTGAACTGTGCTGAGACACTGGTCTGCCATTCTTTAATTCTTCCTGAGTGTGGCACCAGTCTCACTTCTGAGAATACTGGCATTTGATCTCTACTTGCTTGTACAGCTAACAAACTGTTGAAACCTGTTTTGCAGGATCTCCATTTACTTCTGCTTATATCACTAGGTCCAATATAGATTATGATGACCATGGCTTTCTTCCAGACCTTCTCAGTAACTTGTCTTCTTTTAATATGATTTTTTTTTTTTTCCTGCACTGGCGTCTGGTAGGCAACAAATCTTCTATGAGTCATGACAACACACTAAACTTATCAACATTTCCTGGTATTAGACTCCTCAGAACTAGCTTTTCCCATATTCATTTTTCTCTATGCAAATATAAATATATATTCATCACTGAGACTGTAGAAGTATAATTTTGTACTTCTCATGTGTCCCTCATTTTGTAAATTTTTTAGGCTATAGCACAGTTTAAGCAGAATTTTAGAGCTTTATCTAATATGACTAGAAGAAAAATAAAGCATATTGTGTGACATACATTTCACTAATGTTGACTTTTTCTTATTTATGACCTTTCATTCCTCTAATTCAAAATACATTGTCTTCTTGATAGTCAGTTGTGTCCTTGATTATTATTTTTTTTTAATCCTCTGACGTGCTTCACAGTAGAAGAAAATACATCTCAAGATCAGAGTTTTAAAGCCAGTTCCAAGTACAACAATTACAAACTCTTGTCAAGTTCAAGAGAATGAAGCATGTTCCTCACTCTGTTGAGGAACTTAGTGTTAGCACATATTTATGGCATTTCAGTTTACGTCATGAAGAAAGCACTAATTCTAATCTACAGTTCACACTGCTACTGTGGGAGTTAATCTGTATAGTGTGAGAAACACAGAAAAGATAATGCTTATAGGTTAGCCTGGCTGGAGTGCCAACATTGCAGATATATAAACATTGTCAAGATTTTTCCTTCCATTTTTTCATACATGAAATCAGGGAGATGGGAAAGATACACTTCTTGTAAGCAACAGAAAATAGCAGCAAACTTCATAAATTAATTCTTTGTTCTGTAATCAAAATTAAAGTTCATACAGTTCTTCTCTAGATAGTTCATTTCAGAGTAGGATGCCTTTAAATGAAAGCCTCGCTAATAGGGATAGTATATAATTTGTTGTATGGAATATAATGTGCAAGTGTCTTTTTTTTACTTTTTTTTTTTGTGGAGTGTTGCTTTTTGCATGCTTTAGCAGCATAATTTTTATTAAACTAGAAACCAAAATAAGACAGTCTCCCTTTGCACTGGATAAGATGGTGTTGTAGAGGGAGAAAGAACAACAGTAATTTTGTGATCAAACATTCTGCAAACTTTAAAGCAATTTCATCGGACAGGTAAAGCTAGGTACCAGGAAAGTAAAGTTGGAAATGTTAAAATCACTCACCTGCCATTTCTGAGTGCAGCTGGTTAACAATTTTGTCAAAGATTATTCAGAAATGGAGTATTATTAATATTCTTCTGTTGAACCCATTCCATGTGTAATTATTCTTAGGAACAATTAACAACTCATCTGTCCTTTTTGCCAGGACAAGTCCTATCCTCAAACCCTAGATATTCTCATCCTGTCCCAATAGAAATACCAATATTAAAAAGAAGAGAGGAAAATTCTACCTTCTACTTCCGTTCCTGTCCTCAAATTAAAGACAGGCTTGGCAGCTCACATCATAAGTAGAAGTCTTTTTAGTGGGCAAAGGTAATAGAATAGTAGAGTTTCGTCTACTTGTTGCTTAGTTTTATTTATTTTGCTAAAATTTCCTATTTTTTTTTTGCTAGATTATTTTGTGTTTGTTTGTTGTGTTGTTATGCTTATTACAGTTTGCGATTTGATCATCAAACTAAAGAAAACCAGTGCTTATATGGCACTAGTTCTGACGGTCCTTAACTCTAGTCTCCTTGCTTTTGATTCAGTCATGTTACTACTCATAAACCTTTTGTATAGTAGTTCATGGATGGATGCATATGCATAGCTGATGATTTTCAGTAAACTTCCAATTTGAATGCTGTGATTTTTTTCCTATTGCCATTAAAAAAAAAAAAGAAAAGAAAATAAAAAGAAAAAATAAAATTTCATTTTTTTTCCCTAGGGGGAACAAACAAACAAACAAAAAAAACCCTTAAATGATAAAATGACAGCATTCTTTTTACCAAAGGTAGATTAGACAAGGACCATAGACAAATGTAGTCAAGTTCAAATAGAAATGTTACCAGAAATATCCCCCAGCTCAGTAGTGATATCTGATACTCTGAATGACTTTACTATGTGTTGCATTAAAAATTAGAAGTTTTAAAAAGAAACAGTTCAATTTTTTGGAGTAGTCTCTGACTTCACACCCATAGGGCAATATGGTCAAGCCTGCAGGACAGTCGTATGCTGGGAAAGTTTCAGTGGCAAGCTGGGTAGTACATTTTAAAGGGATTGATATGGAAGAAACATAAAACAGCGATGCCTGGAAAGAAGCTAATTGTGCTCCCATCTTCATAAATGGTAAGAATTTTAGAAGCTTGTCAGTCAGTTATCAGTTGCTAGGAAGTTTATGGAGCAAGTCTTTAGACTTGTTTTTATTTAAAAAATTTATTTTTTTATTTTATTTTGTATTTACTTATTTAAACGTGTAAATAGAAAGCTATTTACACAAACGTGGAGGTGGTTGGAAACAGCCATCATGTAGACTTTGTTCACAGAACCAGTCATTTCATCGTAGAAGGTAATTAGGCTGGTCTTCCAAAGAGATATCGCTTTACTTGACTTTAAAAAGGTTTTCAACATTTTCTGCCTGCCATAGGAGGCTGCTTATTGTAGCCAAATTGGTGAGCTCTCCCCTCTGGGTGGGTGGAGTACAAAGTAGATTAGAAACTGGCCAAACCATCAGGTTCCAAGGGTAATTATTAACCTTTCACATTCTAGCAGGCAGGTGATTGGTTTTGGCTTGCCCCAAGGATTGGTAGTGTTGACAATGCTGTTTAATCAGCAATTGTGATGATAGGATAGGACATATTTCCTTACAAAGCCTGCAGATGACACTAAACATAGCAAAATCTTTGGTCTGATGAAATACAACTCTGCTGTTGAGAGGAACCTCAGCAAGCTGGAGATGTGGTCCAGCAGGAACCTAATGAAGCTCAACAAATGCAAAAATGTTAAGTACAGCACCTGGAATAGGACAACCTCATGCACCATTCCAACTGAATGGCTGGAAAGCAACTTTGCAAAAAATGACCTGGGGTCTTGGTAGGCAACAAGTTGAACATGAGTCATCTGTGTGCTTTTGTAAAGGTGAATGCTTAACTGCACACTGAGCTGCATTTGCAAAAAGATGAGCAATATGTTCAGGGAGGTGGCAAAAAGGTAAGCAATATGTTGAGGGAGGTGATGACTATCCGCCCTGCACTTTTGAGATTTTATTTGGAGTAGTGTGTCCAGTTTGGGTCCCACAGTAAAAGAGAGACATCAAAACAGAGTGAGTCATGAGGAGCATCACCACTAAGATGGCCAGAGTGCTGGAGCACATGACTTGTAAAGAAAAGTTGATAAAGCTGCTTTCATTTACTGTGAAGAAAGGAAGGGCTAATGGGGTATCCTGATGTGGTCTTCAACTTCTTAGAGGAGAGAATGGATATGTACACCAAAAGGTAAGAGGGAAAGTCACAAGTTGCAGCAAGGGAAATTCTGATTATATTTATGGAAAAAAAGCATTCAGAACTTCACAATAAAAATGAGTAAGCACTAGAATAAGTTGCCCAGAGTGGTTGTGGAAATTATTGTCTGAAGACCTTAAAAATTCAGCCTGACCTGAGCTTGTAGT